>NC_090444.1:1335004389-1336254389 GCF_031143425.1 Pleurodeles waltl | reverse complement strand
TTATACGGTATATAAGATTGTGCGCCACAAAGTAAAGTGGCAGTCTCCTGAGAACATACCTTGTGTACTTCTTGGACAACTGTACTAACTGCAGCTAATAAAATCTGATCTTTTACGCCTGACAGAGTGTCCCGTGTCTCTGTTAGTTGAGGCAGGTGAATCCAAGGAGATTTTAGGCGTACCCTGCGCCGCCAGGCCCAAAAGGTTCTGGTTCTTCAACTGGCGCCCAACGTGGGGCGGCTTCAGCGGTACCGGTTCTGCCTGAAGGTCGTGAGGAACCCCGCAAGAAAATTCTGGAGGAATCGTGAGCCACGTCAAGCGACCCCTGTATGTCGAAGTGGTCCGAAGGTCTTTTTCAGCGCGGTTACTCCTTCTTGACGGCTACTGACGACTGCTGCCCTGACTGCCGCCCTGCCTTGGCCCTTTCTTTGATGATGTATGGTAAAGCGAGACGATAGACGGGCCTCTGTTGGTGTAAGAAGACATCCTTAGTTAAGTATTTGGTGGGTCGCGCCCACAAATTTTGGTCTTTGTTTTGTCCTTAGGTCCTTAGATTTGGCCATTGCAGTGGCCAAAGCCGAGGGGTAAGTGCATTTGTGCTGTGTAAACTGAAAGTTTTACCCCCTTGATGTTTGTGAACAGCCAGTAAAAATCGTGAGATGTCTGGTCTGACTAAGTTTGGAAAACTTTGTTGCTTTGGTTGTAATAGGGACTCCCAGCTTGAGGACTCCTGTCCGATTCCTTCGGTTGGAACTCCCACATATGAGCTCTATTCTAAACATGGTGTTGGTCCTATTGCCTTTAATAAGACATGGACCCGATATACAAAGAAAGATGGTGTTTTAAAATGGCCAGAAAATGGTAGTTTCGAAACTGATGTGCTAGATAATTTAGAAGCAACGTTATTTAAAAGAAAAGCCCGGCCGGCAATGTTTGACTCTTTTCGCCTTTGGCGTAAGGAAGCCAAACAGAGAGAAATTAAACAAGCAAAACGAGATAGGAAAACACAGGGAATGACGATTATACAGGCTGCTCAGCAATTCAAAGATGATGAAATAGATAATGCAATGGAAATTTCAGACAGACAGCATCAAATGGCAATAGATAAATGCTATCCGACGTTGCCTATCTCTTCCCTTGATAAGAGAAAAGATTTTGAGGAAGATTCCTTAATGTCCCACTTATTGAAATTGCCTCCGCCCTATGTACAAGGTGCTAATGCACCCCCGATGTTACAGCCTGTTCAGCCGCCAGTTGTGCTTCCGCCTGCTCCAGCTTTTCCACATTTGCCTCCTCAAGTATTGCCTATGCCAGCTTTGCCTTTAACTCCTTTGCCTTCTGCTCCTTTGGCAATTCCTAATGCTCCTTTAGTTAATTCACCTAATACCTTGTCCCCTATCCTTATGTCAAATTCTCCATCTATGCGTAAGCGATTTGCAGATACTGTCTCTGGTCTCTTATCACCTTTCTTTGAAGCTTTAAATGTGTCTCCAGCTTTTTCTCGAAGACAGTCTCGTAGTCAATTCCCAGACTCCGAAGAGCGAGAAAAATTGGACTCACTTGCTTGTAGATGGATCAAGAAGGGTCCCCAATATAGTACGTCTGATATTATGTCCACCTTTCTGCAATGGAATGCACCTACGCAGAGATATGTTTTTAAAGTTATGTGCGATACTCTCGCTAAAGAATGGGAGGATATGAATTTGGGTTTGGTCCCACAGGATCTGTTAGATGTTCAGGCTGACTTTGACAAAGGACTTATTGTGGGTCCTAAGGTTGAAAACGCTGTCAGAACACTTATTTCTTTCAGATCCCTATTGTTCTCACAGACTTTTCCTGATTCTGATCCTTCAGATAGGACAGCACTGAAAAACTATCCCATGAGAGAGGTTTCTCCAATATGGAAGGAAGAAGTTGCAGCAGCAGGTGCTAATCCAGCTATTCCTGCGCATTTTCAGCGCATATGGATACATGTCCCCTGGAAAAGGTCTGAAGTTTTAGCACTTAAACAGTCACTACCAGATCCACGCAAAAATCCTGCTGGTTACTATAAAGAGTTGTCGCAAACAGTTGATGCATGTACTATGAATCTAGCAGATATTGACATGTTGATGGGAAATGTAGTTCCACAGACAATATGGGCTAAAATTCGTAGAGAGGATCACGCTCAAGAATTAGGCGGCGATTGGAACGCTATTATTGCCGCAGATAGAGGTCAAGTAGGTGGTGCAAAGCCCGATGCTTTGATCTCAGAACTCCCTGGTAGGATTATTACATTAATGAAAACAATGATGCCTGCTTTGAGAGTTAATTGGGATAAGCTAGCAGTATGTAAACAAAAGAAAGATGAAAGTGTTTCCGATTTCTTTACCCGATTCGAGGAGACATTCATTGATCACAGTGGTCAAGATATGGCTACAGAAGGGGGACAGCGATTATTTGTGGATAAGTTCGTATATAACTTGCTTCCTGAACTATCACACAAGCTAAAAGACTCCGAGAGTTCATGGGCAGTTTCTTCTTCCGCCCAGATATTGGCTACTGCACAATATTATGAAAATAGAGACAAAGAAGAAAGGGAAAAACAAGAGAAAAAGACGAAAGAATTAAAAACTAAAGTTCTCTTGCAACAGGCTTATCCTCCTCGTTATGTTCAGCCTCAGTTTCAACAGCCTCCGCAGTTTCAGAGGTTGTATCAAAAGCCTGAACCATTCATTCCAAGACCTTTGCTAGGTCCCAATCAATGTGCTTATTGTAGGGAGGAAGGTCATTTTAAGAACAATTGTCCGGCATTGTTGCAGCGTAATGGAGCAACATCTGCTTCACGAGGTCGTGGTGGTCTTCAGTCAGCAAATAGAGGTAGAGGTCGAGGTGTGTTAACCCAAGGGCAGCGTTCTTTTGTTCCTCCAAATTCCGGAAATTACTTTGACCAGCAAAATGTTAGGTCTACACAGTATTACAGTGAGGATCAGTATATTGAAGGAGGGAATGAAAGTCTTCATTTTGAATAGGACAGCCATGGACAAAGTAAGGGGGTTACGTCAATTCCAGTGGATCAGAATGGACCTTATGTTAATGTCACTACAATGGGTGTTTCAGAGCCATTTCTTTTAGATACTGGTGCCATGAGAAGCTCTATCATTCATTCTAAACTCCCTGGCGCACCTTTGTCTGGCTTAACGAATGTATCTGTAGGATTTTCTGGCGCCCCTGTTCGCAATCCAGTTTCTTGCCCTTTGCCTGTTTCAATAGGCCCTTATGATTTAGAAGCTTCGCTTCTTCTGACGAATGGTTGTGGTGAAAATCTGTTGGGTTTAGATCTATTAAAAAGAATGCATGCTACGATATATTGTTCACCTTCTGGTGTATACCTCACTCTAGGACAGAAAATGACTAGTCCAATGTACTTATCAAAAGATCAATTTCCACCTGAATTGCTTTCTCTTCCCGAAACGCTTTGGGCTACGGGTCCGAATGACGTTGGTTGTCTTGAGATCCCACCTTATGTTGTTACTCTTAAGCCCAATGCTGAAATGCCACGTATTCCGCAATACAGAATCTTTACTGAAGGTGCGAAAGCACTTCTGGAAATTGTCCATGATTTGATTCAGAAGGGTGTGGTTGAGGAAACGAGAGGAAATACATGTAACAGTCCTGTTCTTCCGGTTCTTAAACGCACTGATCCTTCTCAGCCTCCTGTTTATCATTTTGTAATTGATCTTCAGGAGGTAAACAAGATTGTCGTACCGCAGTTTCCTGTAGTCCCAGATATCACTGCTCTGTTGACGATGATACCTTCTACAGCGACTTGGTTTTCAGTTATTGATTTAAAGAATGCTTTCTTTAGTATTCCCATCGCCGAAGAGAGTAGAGATATTTTTGTTTTTTCCCTCGGAGGCCGAAGCTTCCGGTTTAAACGTGCACCTCAAGGTTATTGTGAAAGTCCCTCTGTTTACAGTCAAGCTCTAAAATGTCATCTTGATGCCTTTTCCTTACCGTCCGGTGCCGCTCTCATTCAGTACATGGATGACTTATTAGTTGCCGCTGATTCAGAGGAGATTTGCAAAAACGTGACCGTTGCACTGTTGCGTCATTTGTTTGATCTGAATCACAAGGTTTCTCCTTCTAAATTACAATATGTCTGTCGCGAGGTGACTTATTTGGGTCATCTCTTGTCAAAGGAGGGACGACGATTGACCCCCGAACGAATTCAGGCAATTGCACAAATGTCAGTGCCATCCACACAAAGAGAGGTACGTGCCTTTTTGGGCATTACTTCTTATTGTAGACAGTGGATTCCGAGTTTCTCTTTATTGGCTAAACCGCTGTTGGCGCTAACTTTAAAAGATACGCCTCAGCCTCTTCCGTGGACTGACGAGTGTCAGAAGAGTTTTACTGATTTGCGTATTGCTTTGTGTTCTGCTCCTGTATTGGGTACTCCTGATTACAGTAAGCCCTTTACGCTCTATGTCCACGAAAGAGAGGGTTGTGCATTGTCAGTCTTAACGCAGCGTTTTGGAGATCAACAGCGACCATGCGCATATTTCTCAGCTACGTTAGATCCAGTAGCTAAAGCATTGCCTAGTTGTCTTAAGGCGACAGCGGCAGCAGCAATTTCTATTCGACAGTCTGCTGGAGTAGTGCTAGATAATACTCTCATTGTTATGGTGCCACATGCAGTGGATATTTTACTAAATAGGACAAAAACGCAGCATCTTACGAGTGCTCGGTTGTCCGGATATGAGCTGACGCTTTTGGCTAGTCACATACACATCAAACGATGTAATACCCTGAATCCAGCTACTTTGTTGCCTCTTCCAGAAGAGAGAGATGTCTCTGAACAGCATGATTGTTTTCTCCGTACTGAAGAAGAGACTAAGGGTAGAATTGACCTAAAAGACACGCCATTAGTGAATCCAGATGGAACACTATGGGTAGATGGTTCTTGTTTCAAGCTCCCGAATGGAGATACAGTTTCAGCCTACGCTATTACTACTTTGCATACGATTGTGGAGACAGCACGCATTAGACATAATTCAGCTCAGGCAGCTGAATTGATAGCCTTAACTAGAGCGTGTGTGTTATCCGAAGGAAAAAGAGTAAACGTGTACACTGATAGCCAATACGCTTTTGGTGTAGCGTTTAACTTTGGGCGTTTATGGAAGGAAAGAGGATTCTTTACTTCCCATGGTACTAAGATACAACATGGTCCATTAGTGACTGAACTTCTTGAGTCACTTACAATGCCTACTCAGATAGCGATCGTGAAGTGTAGTGCACACAAAAAGATTGTGGACGATGTTGGTCGAGGAAATGCATTTGCAGATGAGGTAGCGAAAAAGACAGCCAGAGACAACACAAGTCGAATGTATGTTGCAGGTCCCGCAAACTGCGTAAGAGAAAAGGGAATGTGTGAAGATACAGTAGAGAGTGTGAAATCAATTCAAGGAGAGGCTACAGAGAATGAGTTGAGAAAGTGGAAGGAAAGTACAGGAATGTTAGATGAGATGGGATGTTGGGTTGAATTATCAGAACATCAACGTTGGCTGTTACCAGATGCTTATGTACTACCTGTAGTTACTATGGCACATGGTCCAGCTCACCTAAGTGCAAAAGGAATATGTAAACTTCTGGCTCCAGTGTGGCAAAATGAGGGGATCCCAAAGTGTGCAAATAATGTAGTAAAACATTGTATTGTTTGCTTGATGTACAATCCGGGAAAGGGAACCCCAACTCCAGCAGGTCATTTTGCTCCTCCAACATATCCATTTGAGGTGTTGCAGATCGATTATATTCACATGGAACGATGCAACAACCTCAAATATGTTCTGGTGGTAGTATGTGCTTTTTCTAGATGGGTAGAAGCCTACCCTCTGAAGGACAATACTGCTTTATCAACTGCCAAAATACTTTTGAAAGAATTCTTCCCTAGGTTTGGTTTGCCGCGCATTGTCTGGAGTGACAATGGGAGCGAATTTGTGGGTCAAGTCATGCAAAAAGTTTGTGCAGGTCTTGGCATAAAACAGAAGTTCCACGCGGCGAATCACCCACAGTCGGCTGGTTTAGTAGAATGCTACAATGGAACCTTGAAGCTTAAAATTGCTAAGGTGCAAGCTAGCACAGGACTTAATTGGCCTGATGCTTTACCATTGGCTCTTCTGTCCACCAGAACAGCAGTACACTCTCGTTTGGGGCTTAGCCCTTACGAAGTGATATTTGGTCGCCCAGCTAATGTATGGGGAGTTCCTCGCCCTAAGAAATACTCAGACTTGCCATACCCGATGTTGATTGACTACTTGCATGACCTTACAACTAAATTGCGTGTTCTTCATCAACAGGTTCAGAGTGCTCTACCAGAGGCTCCCACAGACCCAGGTCATTCCATCCGACCAGGTGACTGGGTCTGCACGAAAAATTTCCAACGACAGAGAAATTTGGAGCCCAGATGGAGAGAGCCACGCCTGGTTCTTTTGACCACAAGAACAGCAGTTAAAGTCGAAGGAAAGAAAAACTGGGTGCATGCCGTGCACTGCAAGAAAGTGCCTTTGCCCTTGCCTTTCGATCAGTGGGTCCGTAGAGGCATCAGTGACTCTGAAAGTGAGAAAGTTCCGCAATTTGTACCATTCAGTGATGCGCGTCTAATTGGAACACTTTCTGAGAAAGAGGACGACGACATCCTTCAAGAAGCAATACCATTGCATCGTCGCTTGAACACGACAAATCCAGGAACATTGTTTCAAAACCAGACTGCCTCTGGACAGGAACGCTATAATTTGAGACCAAGACCAAAGAACTTGTAAATTTCTCTCCTATGTAGTACTCTATCCCGGTTGCAGGGTCACGGTAGGAGTCTTAGTTACGACCTGAGTAAGTGGCAATAGGCCTGCAGGACCTCACAGTGTCATAGGACGGTAGATAATCGTGACTACAGTGATTGAGGAAGATTGCCGTGAGCATCCACTTAGAAAGATGGAGGCTACATTAGATAAAAGAGAAAGTAAAAATGTAAAGAATAATTGTAAAGAAATATATAGTCGTTGTAGTATTGCTCTATGCGTCATTATATTGTCGTGTATTCTTTTGGCATCTGTAAACTGGATCATTATTACTCTGCAGCAAAAAGTTGTCTCTTCTCCTACCTCTACATCTTCTTCTACTATCTCTCCGCACCTATTTCACACTCTTCCCCAGCATGAACTCATCAGAAGAACTGAATACTTTAACAATTCCTTTGTCCAGTTGTTACATCAACATCAGTTAGTGATCAATACAACTGACTGTTGGGTGTGTGGACTCATACCACATACGGTAGAAAAAGGAATGCCATATTTAGTTCTTCCATTCTCCTATGAAGGTTCCGCTTGGGCTTATTTTGTCATTTTCAATAATGCATATCAAAGTAAAATTAAACAACCTGTCAGTTCACATAGTGTTGGTTCAGATTTCAGTCATAGTTTATTGATAAAGGGAATGGTAGCTATGGCTAAAATCATGGAAAAAAGTGAAGCTTCCATAGATGAAAGAAAAGCATATACCAATTGGAACATAACTAATTACATTTCCAGCCTCAATGATAGGGTTAAGCAAGGAAAATCTCCTCCGATACGGGTCATACCCCAACAAGGAAATTTCTGTCTGCAAATAAATGATAGAACTCCAAACACCGGACAAAGAGAAAGTTTATGTTCCCATACATATGTTTATTCAGCCTTGAATTCACCGCCGTTAGTACCATCTCAAGGTACATACTTCGTTTGCCACGATAGGGCTTATACATGGTTGCCAGCTGATTTCTCTGGTACTTGTTATATAGCCTTTCTTCTTCCCCCTACATACACCGCTCCTGCGAACCAACATAAAAATAGATATGGCAGAGGGATTGTGGATTCGAAAGACACAGCAGGACAAGAGGGAGGAGATTTCCTCAAAGGATTTCTTCCCTTCTGGGGTCCAATGGCCAACAGCAGAAATATAAGGCAATTGGTTCGTGTCGTAGAAACCACCATAGACATCACTGTAGGAGCTTTAAGTAACATTACAGCTGAACTACAGGCTGATCGTCTTATGACCTTGCAGAACCGTGTTGCCTTAGACTTTGTTCTTGCGGACCGTGGTGGAGTATGCAAATTGATCGGATCAAGTTGCTGTATTTTCATACCTAATGACGCTCCAACAGTATACCAAGCTATCTCTAAGTTACACATAATCTCCGAGTCGATTCATCAGGACGAAGGAGATTGGTCCTTTTCAGAGTGGTTTTGGGGATTACTGTCCAAATGGGGTTGGAAGGTATTGACATTCTTTGGAGTAATTTTAGCTTTTATATTCTCTTGTTGTCTTTGTATGCACTGCGGTCCTGCCATCTGCAACCTATGTGCTACTGCATGTATTCCCAAACCCAAGTCACAAAGAGCAGAGAATATCAAAATGATGGTACAGCAACAGCTTGATGACCTCATGGCCATAGACATCGACTCAGATTAACATGAGTTTGTGTATCTTGCCTGAGTTCTGGCAAAAGGAGGGTCTGAGGAAATTCGATTTTTAATACGATCGTATCGACCCGCCATTTTGTGGCCCGCCGCCATTTTATGTTGCCTTCACTCAGGCAGCACAGCGAACGAAGTCCATTCTGCCTTTTCTGCTTATTCTGCAACATGGTGTTCAAAACAGCCTTCTGCCTCTATCTTTACAAGGCTGGTATTAAGGTCTGACCGAGTACACTAATCCCTGTCTGGTTTTCTAATCCTTGTTTCAACTATCTGTAGGCTCACACTATTCTCCGCCGATCTTATCTTATCGTCTGGCCTTCGTTGTCCTTTGCTAGTATTCTCTCATTTCACAACTGTCCTCCAAACGCACACAAACTTATCGCACCACATGCAACTTCGTTGTGGATCGGTTAATGAATTAGTTCAAGGGAGGGGTGACAAACACAGCTGGAGGGGAGGCAACCTTAAGTCACTTGATACTTTGTTTTCCAATTCCTTCTATTGGTGCTGTCTTGTTTTCCGACATTTCTATTGGCTCTGTTCTATCTTTACGTTATTCTTACTGGCTCCTTTCTATGTGTTCTGGGAGTGTATGTAGTTAATAAATGGTTTTTATACGGTATATAAGATTGTGCGCCACAAAGTAAAGTGGCAGTCTCCTGAGAACATACCTTGTGTACTTCTTGGACAACTGTACTAGCTAATAAAATCTGATCTTTTACGCCTGACAGAGTGTCCCGTGTCTCTGTTAGTTGAGGCAGGTGAATCCAAGGAGATTTTAGGCGTACCCTGCGCCGCCAGGCCCAAAAGGTTCTGGTTCTTCAGACCCCAGAGCCTTTGTATCATAAATCTGTTTGGCAACTGCTGCTGGTTTAAATACAGAGGCTCTATGCTCGTGCAAGAGAAGACCAAATATTTGTCTAAGTTTAGTTCCCATTTTATCAATGTAGGGTTGCCATGTCATATTATTTGGCAGCTTAATGCCAAGGTAATCAAAGGTGTTAACTCTCTCCAAAACGTCTCCACCCAAAAGCAGTCTGCCCCTTAAAAACGTATACAGGCTAAGAGCCATACATTTTGTCTTGCTGGTACTAATAGCAAGACCTCATATTTTACCAAATTCTTCAAATATATTCAAGAGAAGCTGAAGACCAACTGGTTTCTTGGCTACCAATAGAGTGCCATCCACAAATAGGAGTATTGGTATCTTATGCTTAACAGTTGATGGGCCATCTGCCAATGGGATAGACAAAAAATGTACTACTTCATTTAAAAAACAATAGAAATAAAGTGGGGGTGAGCACACATCCCTGTCTGACACCTTTATTGATGTTGATAGGATCAGTTATTTGACCTTCATCCCCCAATTGAATAATGGCCTGGTTGCCGTCATGCAAGCAGAAAATTACAGAGAAAATGTCACGTGGCATACCCATATCTAATAATACAGCCCCCAGTTTCTGATGTGGAACCATTTCAAAAGTGGATTATAGATTAATGAATGCCACACATAGACCGCTCCTGTCTAGTAACATGATGTCCAATATAGAAGCATAAACCTGATCTATAGTACTCGTCTTGGCCCTGAATCCTGTCTTATAGGGCGTCAGGATGTTCTTGTTCTCAATCCACTTTTGGACCTTAGCCAGCAGTGGATTACTGAAGACTTTCTGTACCACATCAATAAGGCTTATAGATTTGTAGTTACTGGGGGAGTTCCTTGCCCCTTCTTATAAATCGGTACAACTGCTGTGTGTTTCCAAAAGGAAGGGGGAGGCGCACCCTTGGCAATATGAGTAGCCAACACCACAATATATTTTGCCCAATTCTCCTTGTTATTCTTAAATTTGCTTAAATAGGTCTTCTGGAATGCCATCTGGGCCCGGTGGTTTGCTATCCATAATGATTTCAATTGAAACATTGATCTCATCCAAAATAAACATATCACTGTGTCTGGCTGGGGGAATTATTAGTTTGGGGGTGTGAGGCTCAGTCTGTGAGTCATCTGAGTAGAGTGGTCTACCCACAGTGCCAGAGGGATCATGTTGTCCAATTGTGGCTTGGACTTGTGACCTCCTCTGCTCAGTAAACCCCAGAATGTAGACAGATCATGCATGTTTCTGGGATTGCTTGTAGACTGCCTCTAGTCTACTTATACTGTTCCCATCCTTTAGCTTGATTGCCTTAATGAATTCAGTGCTAGCCTTCCTATACCCCTTATCACACCAGCTATCATGATCTAGTGATTATTTTTTCGGATTCCCCACCAGGGCCCTAAAATGTTGTCTGATGCCCTCAAAAAGTGCTGAGTGGGTATTGGCAACCTCAGCCCAACTCTCATCACTAGGTGACATTGCGCTCATCTTGCATGTGGCAGTTTGCACTTCAGTGGAATTTTCTCTAAGTAGGTCAGTTTTGAGGGCTACCCATTGCCATTTAAGGCGGCGCAAGAATTTGTGGGAAGGCTCTCCTGAGTGGAGCTCGAGGGGCTTGGATCACTTATTCGAAACCCAAATATTGGCTTCATTGTCAGGCACAGTGGAATATGATCCCTTAGGACTATGTCAATTATATAAACCTAAAACCTGAGGTTCACTAACATAATCAATTCGATAAGAGCCCTTATGGTACTGGAGTGTAGGGGACCCAGCCCTTTCACTCTTTGTTCTGCCATTTGTGCCTCTTAGCTCAAATTCTAAGGTTACAGCCTTCAGTTGTAATGCTGCCCTTGCCCATTTTTTACTTGGGATAAGTTAAGCTCAGGGATGGACCATAGTTTATCTTCCTCTGCTGTAATATTGTCATTGTTCCTATCTAAGGGCTCAAAAGTAGTGTTAAAGTCACTGCCAATGATTAGATAGTACAAAGGCGGCAACTTATCTAAGCTGGCCTCAAGGGACTGCAAAGTGGAAGACTGATTACCACCTCTCACCCCTCTAACATAGAGGTTATAGATGTTGACACTGACATTTGCTCCACTTTTCACTCCTAAAATGTCTTGGTGGGGCAACAGAAGCAGTTTGATAGTACAATCCAATGCAATTGTTGCGCAAATCAACAACCAACCTAATGGCCTCCCTTTATGGCTAAGAATGGCAGGACTAAAGAAGGTCAGGTAGCAGACCCGATACTTGGGTTCGGGAGACCATGTCTCCTGAAATAAATAAAGATCAAAGCCACTAATTAGATGAATCCACTCGGTAGCAACAACTTTGAGGACAACCCAGCCACATTCCATGAGACCAATGAAATTCTGTCAGGCAAGGTCACATAATTTATATCGGAGTGTGCCTGGCAATCATTGCCAAATCGCAATTCATGCAGTGAATCTCATAGACAAGTGACTCCCCCTTCCATCTTCCCCCCTTATAATGGGTGAGCTATGGGGTACACTCTTAATGCGCCTGCCTGCACTTGCCTGTGATACACCCTTCTCATCAACATTTTGCCAGTCCCGGGCCATGGAGAAAAGGCAATCTGCCTATACATTTTTCCAGCCAGGAATATGTTCTATTTTATAGTTGTACTCCTGGAACCGTGAGGCTAGCCTAGCAAACTTTGCTGAACCCTTACCAGTGCCTCCTTGTGATAGGATTCTCAAGAGTGGTTTGTGATCAGTATCCTATGCGATTTTGACATCCCCACATGTAGGTGCAACAGTATTCCACACCCTATGTTACTGTTAAGGTCTTTTTTTCAATTACGGCATAGTGTCTTTCAAAAGTTGCTGAGGTGCGTGAAGCACAGGCAACTGTTTTTTTCTGTGAAACCATGTAGTTGGGTTAAAATGGCACCAATGCCAATGGCACTGGCATTGACTATTATTATGGTTTTCTTTTTAGTGTCAAAAGGTACTAAAATGGTTGCACTGCACACCTCTTTCTATGTTTCATTGAAAACATTGATTGTTGTTGCACAGGTTCCCAAACAAAATATACTCTTTTGCACATGAGAACCTTCAAATCCTGTCTTACTAGCAACATTTTTAACAAATTTTGAATAATATTCAATGAGGCTTAAAAAGGATTGCAACTGCTCTTTGTCCTATGGTGTTGGAGCAAATCTAATGACAACTAGCATATCTCTGTTAGGTTTGGTGCCTTCAGCGGTTAAGGTGTGACCTATATATTCAACCTCTCTTACTAAGAAGTGACACGTTTCTTGCCTCAACATTAAGCCAGATTTCAAGAGGTGGTCTAACCCCATTTTCAATGTGACATTGTGATTTTCTATCATTTTTCCAAACACCAGAATGTCATCTTGAAAGTACATAACATTGTCAAGCCCTTTAAAAACTTCACTCATCATCCACTGGAAGACACTTGCTGCCGATGATACACCAAAAAGCATCCTGGTGAATTGAAGTGCCTTCCATAGTGATGAATGCTGTCAAAGATGTGAAATTGTTGTAAAGTTGCATTTGATGGTTTGCATGTTTGAGATCAAGTTTTTCGTCACTATATTTTGTTTGAGACCCTTTAAACTCATGCAAAATCACAACCTGCCATCTTTTTTCTTTGTAATCATGACTGAGGATATCCATTCTGGCACCTCCACAGGCCCCATGACCCTGCTCATCTCCATTTCCTTAAGCAGATCCTTAACCTCTTCTCTCATCAGTATTGGCACTCTCTGGAGTTTGTGTTGAAAAGGTATAGCTCCTTCTTTTACTTGATTTCATGTACATATCCCTTTAATTCATCCATCTCCTTTCTGAACATGTCCTTTGCCCATCGTAGAATGTCATCAAGTGTAATGTCCTCAACCAACAGAACCTGAGTAAAGGCACATGGAATTATAATGATGTAAAGATCATATTGATGATATCACCCTAAAATAGGACATGCCTGAAACTTCACTTTCAACCAGAGATACTTCACCAGAACTCTTAACATCTTTCCTTTCCATTTACTTCATGCAAAACTCTGATTCTTCTACCACTTTTGCAATAGCAATAGCACCCTTAAGTGTACAGTCTTTTGCTGCCCACAACCTTTCTTTCATCTTACGACTTCTACACTGAACTATAAGTTAATCGTGAATCAACTCCTCTGTCGCAGCCCCAAATTTGCATTTAACTGAGAGCTCTCTTAGACAAGTTACACATTCATCCACTAACTCTCTATTCTTATGTGGTTGTGTGTAAAACGTGAATCTTTGCATGACTACATTAATGCTTTTAGCAAACCTCAATTCTAGTCTTGGCCTTGCCTCTGTGAAAACATCCTTGATAACTTGTCCTACTTGATTGACTGCCTTGGGTAAATATTTAAAATTATGTTGCCCTTCCTTACCCAATGAACTGAGTAAAATATTTTGTTTTCTACTAGATGAGAAATCAAATCCATCTATAGCTTCTAGGTAATTATCAAAAATATCAAACTACTCTTCCTATTCAATCAATAGAGTTTCCGGTTGTGCTAGAAATTGAGGTGGTGGAGTAATTATCGATAGGTTCATGTTTACTGATCCCAGCACATTTCCCCAACAAACAAAACAAAACTATAATATATATATATAATTATGTGTATTTTACATATATATTATACATATATATGTATGTAATTGTAAATATATATATATATACATATATATATATTCCAAAACAAGCAGTTACAAACAACTGCAAAACTGCACTCCAGGAGAAAAATTAACTCTTGTCTTTATTTGCAGTCAAAAAGGTCACCAACCATCACCACCGACGCGTTTTGACCTACTGGTCTTGTTCACGGTGTCCCAGTCTTTCTTCAGTGTCTCTTATTTATAGTCTTATTCACTACCACCCATTCTGATGCATTGTGCGAAATGTAGTGTGTTGAAAACAATCCATGTTAAAAACAAAGGATTCCAGATACTACTTCTGTAAACATACAATACTCTAAGTGCAAAAACCAAACCCTATTTACATATGTAACCAAATGAATCCAAACTAGGATATTTACATTATAACTTGACTATCTACTTAATATAATCCTATTTCAGGGGATTAATTCAAAATGACATCACTACTGTTCATCAAATAATCTCTATTTACGGCCTCAATCTTATTATTAATCTACATAATATTATATTAGTGTATACTGGTCAGTGTATATAGTTGTTACACCCATTAATTCTATATGATGAGCTACTGATATGCCTATATCATGTCCCTTCATGTCCGTACTGTGGCATTTTAAATTACAGATGATAGTGAAGTTCCTCATCCCCATTAAGACCCCTCGGACTCTTGGTTCTTAGCTGTATAATGAAGGGTGATTCCAGACGCCTCCGTTTCAACTCCCTATTGCCTCCTCTTTCATTACTGTCCACACTCGCAATTCCAAAGAATTTAATGTCTGTCCAACTGGCCCCATTGTGAGTCATCAAATGTAGAGCCATTGCATAGGTCTGATCCTTGTTCTGGACAGCTCTAATATGTTCCAAGATCCATTTTTTAAAGAGGGCAGGTCGTGCTGCCCACAACACATAATCCACAGATACATTGGATTATATACACCACATAATTGGAATTGCAAGTGATCCTTTTGAATGATGGAAAATAACTTAGAGAAATATGAGAGTATAATAGAAGAACGAAAACAGATACAAATTAGAAGAGATTAAATTGACTATGAAACAGGGAGAATACTAACATTTGCTAAGAGATTTGATTCATTAAAACAACAAAACAATATTCGGGTTGAAAAGACGACGAGTTCCCCTGAAACATCGATAAGTGAATCTGACGTAGAATTGAGTGAAGGAGAAGGAACATCTACAGTTACCAAGAAAGTAACTTTTTTAGACGAAAATGAAATTAATTTATATGGACCAGTGAACACCAAGAGGCAGAGGCAGAGGTCAGACATGAGAAAGAGGGAGAAGATTTGGAACAGATCGGGGAAACGCCGGAAAACAAGAAGGGGACCCAGAAAAAAAAGAGGGTACCCATTGAGAAGCAAATACAAGAACTAAAGGAATCTTTAGAATTAGAACATGATGTGAATCTAATAGTCAATCTTTCCAATTGTGAATTGACACAAGAAGAAAGAACTCTCCTAAATAAGGGTCTAACGTTTGGCCCTGAAAAACACTATGATTATGTGGAAACCAGAATAGATCTGTACACATTTGTGCAAAAAATCAAACTGGTCAAATTCTTTGCAAAAAATACATCCAAGAAAGTTTCAAACGATGATAGTGGAACAACCAGCTCAAATTTGATTATTCAACAAAAGTCAGATATAAAGACTGTGTTTGATTTAATGCATAATCTTGAAGGTCATGACTTGTCGGAGACACAAATTTTAGAGGAACTGCAGATCAATACAGCAGGATACTGTGGTACAGACTTCAAGCCTAAATCTAAGTTCTGCCCAGTGTTTTCACCAGGAAATAGGATGGATATTTTCCATGACCTGGTGATTAATGACCTTGACAAAATAAAGAAGATCAAAAATGTGAAAAGTGAAAACATCACTTCACAAGAACGCAAGGCACTCAAGGAACTTATGGAAAATAATCACTTGGTTATAAAACCAGCCAATAAGGGAGGTAACATACTGATCATGGAAAAGCAACAGTATATGGAGGAGCCATATCGACAACTAAATGAGAAAAATCATTATCTTAAATTGGAAATGTTGGAAAATGGGTTATTGGTAAGGGCAGGTAGGTAGCTACACTTAGCAATAGGCCACTAACCTCCACTAAAGTCAAGTTAGGTCTCAGTAAATTAAACCCAGCTCAACCCTTGGTAGCTTGGCAACTAGTGTCAAGGCTTAACTTAGGAGACAGACTATGAAGCATTCAAATATCACAAAACAGTAATTAAATAAAACACAGGAAACAGTTTAAAAATCCACTTTATAAAAATAGATTATATTTTTATCTTTAAAATGACACAAAAACGAATAAAATCAGATAAGGGGAACCGGAGATATGAATTTTTAAAGAATTATTATTTTTTATGCGCCTAGAAACAAAAAGCGCCAATCGGGTCACCTGGTTGCACCTCGACCGGGGCAAAGTCAAAGTTTCAGGCCGACCGCGATGGAACCCTGCTCGGCTACAGGCCGCGGGAGGCCTTGGTTAAAAGTTTACCTTCACACTTAGGGGGTCATTCTGACCCTGGCGGTCCAAGACCGCCAGGGCCACGAATGACGGAAGCACCGCCAACAGACTGGCGGTGCTTCCTAGCCCATTCTGACCGCGGCGGTAAAGCCGCGGTTAGAAAACCGGGGCCGGCGGTTTCCCGCTGTTTTTCCCCCGGCTGGGCGACTCCGCCAGGGCAGCGCTGCAAGCAGCGCTGCCCAGGGGATTCTGACCCCCTTCCCGCCAGCCTGTTTCTGGCGGTTTTCACCACCAGGAAGAGGCTGGCGGGAACGGGTGTCCTGGGGACCCTGGGGGCCCCTGCACTGCCCATGCCACTGGCATGGGCAGTGCAGGGGCCCGCTAACAGGGCCCCATGAAGCTTTTCACTGTCTGCTTAGCAGACAGTGAAAAGCGCGATGGGTGCAACTGCACCCGTCGCATGCCCGCAACAACGCCGGCTCCTTTCGGAGCCGGCTTCTGTGCTGCAGGCCTCCTTGTCGCTGGGCCAGCGGGCGCTAACATGGTTAGCGCCCGCTGGCCCAGCGGGAAGGTTAGAATGGGGGCAGCGCTATTTTGGCCGCGTGGCAACCGCCACCCGCCTTAGTCGGAATGACCCCCTTAGTCTCTTTTTCGAAGATTTTCTTCAGCGGGACGAACCTGCCAGTCCAATCCGACCTCCTGGAGCCCTTCTCCGGATACGCGATGCAGGAATCCTCAGTGGAGATTTTTACCTTCGGACTTAGTCGTTTTTTTGAGGTGAAAATCCTTCGACCGGGGTAAACCTGGATCTTGAGCCGACGTCCCTGGAGCCCTCCTCGGATACGCTGGCTGGGAGGTCCCGGTCAACTTTTTACCTTCTGACAGTCTCTTTTTCTGAGATTTTCTTTACCGGGACGAACTAGCAAATCAGGCCGGGTTGCGGTTGAGGCAAGCCGGCTAGAGTTGCCGCGGCGGGTCGATCCATCTATGGAGCTTTTTTTCAAAAGTTGTCCAAACTTCTCCAAACTTCTGGGGCTTCTCCCAGATGTCCTTTTAAGGTTCTTTTGGGGTCCACAGCTCACCCCAAGGGACCAGAAGTTCGGAGATGGTCCTTGGGGGGTGCGGACTACAACTCCCAGAATGCACCTGGCGCAAACTTCTTTTTGGCCACTGGACAGTGGTCAGCTGGTCGCTTTCCTCAGGAGTTGGTGCAGGGGACTCTGGATAGCAATTTTTCACATGTAGCAAACAGGGAGTCCCTCCTTGAACCAGTTGAAGCCAGGCAAAGTCCTTCTTGTGGTGAAGCCCAAGTGTGCAGCTGGTGCAGTCCTTCTGAGTGCAGGTTCCAGGTGCAGGCCAAGGGTCCAGCAGGGCAGTCCTTCTTCTTCTGTAGTTCTTCCTTGTTGGATGTGGTAGGGAACTAAGGTGTGGGTGCAGGTCTGCCAGTTTTATCCTTGCTCCTGCGTGAAAAGCAGGGGGGTCCTGGTTCTCCAATCAGGTGCAGGGTCCTTCCCCCTGTGATGACCACTTCCTGGAAAGTGTGGCAAAAATCAATCCCAGGAGGCAACATCCTTCCAAAATCCATCATGGCTGAATCTGATTTTAGGAGGTTACATCTGGCTGAGCCCACCCACTGGTGTGGCTAAAATCATAAACACACCCCTCTCCTGCCCTCTCCTAATCTAATCAAGGGGGCACCTAGTTGTCTGGGGTTGCAGGATGTGGGGGTGTTGCTGGTTGCTCCAAATGTCCTTCTCTGCCTTTGAAGACCAGTTTGGCAGCCCTCCCCCTTCCTGCCTCACCATCTGCTGAGGGGAGATTCCCTCCCACAGGCACATTCCTTTGTGTGAAGCCAGGCCACTTCACGCCTCATCCAGGTAGCCTGGCCAGGCTGCTAGAGGCTGGCCAATCAGAGCACAGCAGCAAAAACAATGCAGGGCTGAGATTGGCAACTTTTCAGGTAAAGTTTAAAACTCTTTACCTGAACAAGTTATATTAAAATACACAACTGGAAGTTGTGGGATTTATTAAAACAATTAATTTGATACCAAACTCTTGGTATGCATCATTTAAGGAGACTTTAAAAATTAAAATAAAGTCTCCCCATTCTAGCCTATGAAGGCCATTTACTACAATGAGGGAAAAACAAATGTGGCTGTTTTTACCTCACTAGGGCTTATAAAACTATTTTTATAAGGTCCCTGCTTATAGTTACATGGCACCCAGTCCTAGGGGCACATAGGGCACACCTTAGGGGTGACTTATATGTAAAAATAAGGTAGTTTAAGACTTTGGAACTACTTTTAATTCCAAAGTCGAATTTGCATATAACTTTAATTTAAAAGCAGCCAGCAAGGCAGGCCTGCCTTTAAAATGACACTGGGCACCTCAGCAGTGCACCTATGGGTGCACTACCTATGCTGTAGTCCCTAAACCTACATGCCCTACCATATACTAGGGACTTATAGGTAAGTTAACTTAGCCAATTAAAATTAGCCTAATTTGCATATCCATTTTACACAGAGCACAGGCCCTGGGACTGGTTAGCAGTACCCAGGGCACCATCAGAGTCAGGAAAACACCAGCAAAAAGTGAAAAATGGGGGCAAAATGTTAGGGGGCCTCTGCAATCAGCCCTGTTTTCTCACAGGAAAAGAATCCCATAACTCATCAACTGGATATATGGTATCAGGAAGGTTTATTGAGTGATTGTGAAAGAGTGTTCCTGAGAAACGAGAATCCAACTTTACCCACCATTTACTTTCTAGCAAAAATATACCAAAATTTGAAAAATCACCCAGGACGCCCAATTATTTCTGGCTGTGGGGCATTATATAAAAATGTATCAACCTATGTAGATTGTTTCTTGGCACTGCTAGTACAAAATTTAGGCTTGTATATTAAGGACACTGGTGCTTTTTGGAGGATCCTTGCAGGCATTGGATGGGATGAGGGCTACAAACTAGTCACTATTGATGTGGTATCGCTGTATACATCCTTTAACCATGAAATAGGATTGAAAGCAGTGCACTACTTCTTGCAACAACATGATTTAAGCAAGTTGAAACACTCACAAATGTTACTTAAAATGATAGACCTGTGCCTGAACAACAATATATTCCTATTCAATCACCAATAATATGCCCAAATTCGCAGGACAGAGATGGGTGTGTCCTTCTCACCTAGCTACCCAAATCTCACCATGGGTTGGTGGGAGAAACATGTTGCGAGGGGTGAAGATAATGAAGTACTAGGTGAAAAGGCTATACTCTGGTTAAGATACATAGACTATCTTTTTTTCATTTGGAATGGCACAGAAGAGGAATTCATGCAATATTTTGAAAAGCTCAATCAAAATGATATGGGTCTTCAATTCACGTATAATATGAGTGATGACTGTGTTCAATTTCTAGACGTGAAGGTATGCATAGAAAATAATCAAATTGAGACAACACTTTTTCGAAAAGAAACATCTGCTAACAGTATATTGCATGGTGAAAGCTTCCATCCAACACCACTTAAAAGAAGCATACCGTATGGGGAATTTATCAGGTTAAGACAAAACTGCTCAACTGACCAAGAAATGGAACAAAAGTTCATGGAAACTAGATATAGGTTTCGTCAGAGAAAACATAAAAATAAAGATATAAAATCTGGAGAATTGAAAGCAAGAGCGCGTACAAGAGAAAAACTCTTGAACACATCTAAGAGAAAGAATATACAGGAGGACGTGAACATAAGATTTATAATGACATACAGTAAGGAAAGTTATTTAATTTCAAATATCCTGAATAAATATTGGGAAATTATTAAAAAGGACCCAGATGTAGGTAAAATGGTGGGTGACAGACCAATGATAACTTATAAGAAAGTTCCGTCTCTACAGGATTTGTTGGTTAATAGCCATTTTCAGATGAAAAAACAATCAAATTGGCTGACAGTACAAACACCTGGTTTTGTATGTTGTAATAAATGCAAAGCATGTCGTATAGGAATTAACATGAAGGAGTTTGTGGACCCTAATGACAATAAGGTGATGATTAATAAAAGGATCACTTGCAATTCCAATTATGTGGTGTATATAATCCAATGTATCTGTGGATTATGTTATGTGGGCAGCACGATATGCCCTCTCAAAAAACGGATCTTGGAACATATTAGAGCTGTCCAGAACAAGGATCAGACCTAAGCCATGGCTAAACATTTGATGACTCACAATGGGGCCAGTTGGACAGACATGAAATTCTTTGGAATTGCAAGTGTGGACAGTAATGAAAGAGGAGGAAATAGGGAGTTGAAACTGAGGCGTCTCGAATCACCCTTTATAATACAGCTAAGAACCAAGAGTCCGAGGGGTCTTAATGGGGATGAGGAACTTCATTATCATCTGTAATTTAAAATGCCACAGTACGGACATGAAGGGATATAATATAGGCATATCAGTAGCTCATCATATAAAATTAATGGGTGTTACAACTATATACACTGACCGGTATACACTAATGCAATATTATGTAGATTAATCATAAGATTGAGGCTGTAAATAGAGATTATATGATGAACAGTGGTGATGGCATTTTGAATGAATCCCCTGAAATAGGATTATATAAAGTAGATAGTCAAGGTATAATGTAAATATCCTAGTTTGGATTCATTTGGTTGCATATATAAATAGGATTTGGTTTTTGCACTTAGAGAATTGTATGTTTACAGAATTAGTATCTGGAATCCTTTGTTTTTAACATGGATTGTTTTCAACACACTACATTTCCCACAATGCATCAGAATGGATGGTAGTGAATAAGGCTATAAATAAGAGACACTGAAGAAAGACTGGGACACTGTGAACAAGACCAGTAGGTCGAAACGTGTCGGTGGTGATGGTTGGTGACTTTTTTGACTGCAAATAAAGACAAGAGTTAATTTTTCTCCTGGAGTGCAGTTTTGCGGTTGTTTGTAACTGCTTGTTTTGGAATTATTTAGAGGAAAGGTCCATTCCTCAAAAACTGCACCAGCATGAAATAGCGCGCCATAAGAAGGACTGATTGTTTGTGCATATGTATATATATGCATACCCATATATAGATATATATTTTACTCTAATAAACAATAGAAAATACTGCTTACTGCCTTATCCAAACAAAACATTGATATACATTTGTCACGTTTGGATTAATGTTCAAATAACCATGTCAGGATAACCTTGACCATAAGGCATAAATATGCACTAATCTGACAAATCAATTAATAGCTGATTAAAAATAAACTAAGCAGAGGAGCGTGGCTAGGACTCCACCTAGATGGCCGCCTGATCGTGGAGCTCCATGCTGCGTCAGAACTTCGGGAGGTTTTTCCTGATTTTCGCCGACTTAATGGATCGCCCTAGGACATGAATATTAGACGGGATTATGCCTGCAATGGATTGTATTGCTTTTGAAGCTCGTTGAAGGTATTTCTGTTGTATGAGTGACTCCAGCCACCATTTTGATTTCCTCTCTGCGTTATTTTTATTTATTCTGTCACGTCAGGAATGCCTTTTTCCACATTTAACTCTCTGGCTTTCATGTTCCTTCATCATTTTTTTGTGTTTTCTACGTTTAAAATGGATATTTAAAGGATGGATACTTAATTCTTCGATTTTTCTTGGAATTATACTCTGCATTTTTGGATGAATCATTATTTTTGGTGAACTTTTGTCCTTTTCTTTCAGAACTGAGTCAGTGTCTTGTTGGTTTGTCGTTAACGTCAATTGCTTCTTATTTTTCTTCAAATTTGGCATTTATGGGAAAAAGCAAGAAATTGTTGCAACATACTAACGCTTCCTTGAATATTATCTTGGATTTGGATCACCCTTTTATGATTCCTTTGATGGATGTTTCTATTTCTCCTGCTGGCATGGCTCAAGCGAATTCTCCTCATCCAACAACTTCTATGCTTCTATCCTCGAAGTAATCAGTATCGTCTTTGGCACATAAAAGACATAAACATGACCCTCCTTCTCCTCCGAAGTCTACATCTCTGGTTTCTCTAAATAGTATACTGCAGGAAATCAGGGCCTTGCGACCATTTATTGAGGAAACAAATGCTCATATTTAAAATTTGGATAACAAATGGTCCTTTATGGAATCTAGGATGAATTTAGTGGAACAAAGTGTCAGCACTATACAGGAATCCTCTTCTCGAATTGCATCTCTAGAGAAAGACATCTCAATGTTGAAGAAGCATGCTGAAGATCTTGAAAAATAGAAATAGACACAATAACTTATGTTTATATGGTCTTCCAGAGAGCATTGAAGTAGAGATCCAATTTCTGTCTTCACTTCCTTTCTACCAAATCTGTTGGATCTACCTTCAACGTCTACTTTGAATATTCAACAAGCCCATTGGTTGCATCCCAACTGATTCCTTCATCTGCTCCAACAAGACCTCGGGGTATAATCATTTTATTTTTTAACTTCATGGATCTTTTACAAGTTTTAAATGCTGCCAAAACAAAAAAGCAGCTTATATGGTCTGGAGCAAAATTATTTTTTTACCCAAGATGTGTCTTCTGCAACTGCTAAACGTAGAAAGGATTTTCTTGATCTTCGTCCTGCATTGCGCTCTTTTGGTGCAAGATATGGTTTGTTTATTCCTTGCACTTTTAAAGTCACATTTCAGAATAACACATCCTCTTTTGAAGATCCGGCAGATATCAGAAAATATATCCATTCTCACTCCACAGACTTGATGGACATTGCAGGCCTCTCAATGTCAAAATTAATTGATTATTGAGTTTAATTGTCTTTATTCATGACCCTTGTGTTTTAGATTAA
The DNA here is from genome assembly GCF_031143425.1 of Pleurodeles waltl. NCBI lineage: Eukaryota > Metazoa > Chordata > Amphibia > Caudata > Salamandridae > Pleurodeles > Pleurodeles waltl. Next base: position 1,336,231,028 of record NC_090444.1, on the reverse strand, counting down.
TACGTATTATTGTTTATTGCTGATTCAACTATATTTTTTTTATTCTCTTTACAGAACATCGTGGTCTCTCATATCTTTGTGTCCCGTATGCTCCCATGTGAGGTTCAGGTGTGGCCCGATTCTTTGTGTTTGTCGTGTTGTCTCCTGTGTGTTACCACTCCCCATTTCCTTCTTGTTTCCTATAAGGTAAGTTGTTCAGTCGTCATTTGACATGTACTGTCATCTTTCACTGTATTCGATTCCCTTTCCCTTAAATGTTCTCGTTTCTTTTTTTTCCTTATTTCCTGTATTTTTTTCTTTATCTTTTCCTCCTTTTCCTATTCCTGAAAGGTTTTTTGTCTTCATTTACAATTTTTGCATTTTTGAAGGTTGTGTGCTTCTATATTTATTTCCTGTCGGCTACATACAGAGTAATATCTTAACATTAAAGGATTTGTTAATCCTGTGAAAAGACAGAGAATTTTATCTCACCTTGCCTCTTACAATCCAGATTTAGTGATTTTGCAAGAGACTCATCTTGCAGAAATGGAGGCATTAAAACTGGGAAATTGGGTGGGATCAGTTTTTGTTTCTCCCACCTCTACTAAGAAAAATGGAGTAGCTGTTTTATGTCCCAAAAGGTTGAATTGTATTGTTGTGTCTGAAGAAAATGATTCTGAAGGAAGATGATTGAATGTAAAATTACTTATAAATGTTATTCTGTTATCTGTTCTTAATATGTATGGTCCAACTCAACCAGATCTTTTGTTCTGGCCTAATATTGCTAAGAAATGTCTTCAACATAAAAATGAGTTTTTTATTTTAGGTGCTGATTGTAATCAGATTATGGACCCTTTTATTGACTGGAAATCTCAAATTCGTTTTCTTCCTAATAAATCTCATGAGCAATTCCACTCTACCATTTCCTAGAATTCTTTAGCTGAAACGTAGAGATTATGTAATCCCACAGTTCAAGAGTATTCCTTTTATCCCCCCCACATGGTTCTCTTTCTCACCTAGAGTATATTTTTCTTAGCAAATCACTAACACAGAACCTTTTCTCTGCCTCTATTGAACCTATAGTCATATCTGACCATGCCCCTATTGTTGCTGATTTAGATATGGTTTGATCACATCCCAAGCTACATAGGTGGAGATTGAATAATGTACTTTTGTTGGACTCAGACTTCTCTTCTTCCTTTGTCTCTTTCACTAATTTATTATTTTTATTTAATACGACTTCTAATACATCTCCTCAATTGGTGTGGGATTCATTCAAAGCCTCAGCTTGTGGTTTTATCATAGATTTTGTATCACACAAAAATACGTTTTTTGCTCATCAACAGAAACTCTTACTATCTAACATTAAACGTTTAGAATATAAGTTCTATTGCTGAGCTTCAGATTCTTCGTTACATGAACAGGTTCAGGCCAAATTAGCCATCAATAAAAAATCAACTGATCAAGCTTCCTCCATATTTTTACGTAGTAGTGCCCGTTATTATGGTGCTTATAATAGATCAGGAAAGCTTTTAGCCAATTATGTGAAAATTCGTAAAGAGCGCTCTTTTATTGAATCCATTCAATCATCAGATGGGAGACTTTTATTTAAAGATGGTGACATTTTAACTGAATTCACAAAATTTTATGAAAATGTATATATTTTGGAACATCCCATTCCTTCTACTTCTATTGATTCTTATCTTAAAACTGTTTCTCCCCCTTCCCACTCTTTATTGAATTTTGATCTTCTTGAAGCTGATTTGTCAATTACAGAATTATTCAAAGCCCTTGAACACACTAAAAAAAGGGAAGTCACCTGGCCCAGATGGGTTTACTGTAGAATTTTATCTACATTTATCCAGTCTTTTGATGCCTAAACTTCTACAACTCTTTCAATCTTTCTTCCTTACTGGTAAGGCTGGTAGTACTTTTCACAAAGCTACTATCTGTCTAATACATAAAGATGGACGAGATCATACACAGTGCAAGAACTATCACCCTATATCTCTTGTTAATGTAGAATATACATATTTTTGGCAAATTACTAGTCCTTCGTATCGAATCCTTTTTGCCCGAATGAATCGGTAAAGAACAATGTGGTTTTGTTAAAGGTAGATTAACTTCAGATAATTCTCGTTTATTTTTTATTGTATTAAATAAAGCACCTTCTCTTTCTTATGCTCTTGCAGCTATTTCTATAGATGCTGAAAAAGCCTTCGACAAAGTAAGCTTTTTTTTTTACTCAAAGTATTGAAATGGTATGGCTTTGGAACTAAAATTATATCTCTTATTTCTTTGCTTTACACAGATCCTCATGCTGCAGTATTAATTAACGATCATGTATCTCACTATTTTTCCTTACAACAAGGGGTTCATCAAGGTTGTCCTTTATCACCTCTTTTATTTGTTTGAAACTTTCCTCTCTCATATCAATGAAAACACTTTTATATCAGGTTTTCAATATGGTGATAAGCATTTGAAACTATCCCCCTATGCAGATGATATTCTTCTTTTCCTTTCTAATCCTGATATATTGATACCTGCTTTACTTAAAGAGCTTCCACATTTTTTATCTGTATCTGTTAATAAAATTAATTCAGAGAAGACTGAAATTCTGCCCCTTACTAAATTTTGCACTAAGCATTCCTTTGACTCCACTGGGTTTCATTGGAATAATTCTAAAATAAAATTTTGGGTATTTGGTTTACTAATTCCGTTTTAGAATATGTTCAAATAAATATGAAGGATTGTATAAATAGAATTGACAACCTACTGTCCTCCTGGAGTCATTTTTATTTATCATGGTGGGGTTGTATGGATTCCATAGAAATGATGATTATACACATTGTTTTATACATTTTATCTATGACTCCATTTCATTTACCAGATACTTACTTTTAAAACATTTACTCACATGTCTCCACATTCCTTTGGAATAAGAATAAATCATGAATTTCTCTTTTACTTCTCAAAAAAGCCAAGGATAATGGAGGGGAGAATTTTTCAGATTTTCTGGTTTATCATAAAGCTTTTTGTTTGAAAAAAGGTACCAAATGTGTTTCTTCTGCTCCCTCTCTTTTTACTCCTTTGTGGCTTGACATTGAACTAAAATTGCTTGCACCTTTCTCTAGTAAGGACATTTTAATGTTTTCTTGAAACAAAAAAATAATTTCCTCACCGCTTTTTAAACATACGTGCCATTTTATTGAGTCCCTATCATCAAATAAAAATCTCATCTAGAGACACTTTTTTATAATCCCCGCTTTGGTATAAAAAACATAGAACTATTAATAATACAACCTTATATTGGAAATCTTGGAGAAATAGGGGAATTATATAGGTTCAAAAACTTTTGATGGCTTCAATCCTTGTTCCTTTCCTCAGTTCCAAGTGATTTTTGACTGTCCTCGATCATTTTTGTACAAATTTTCAACACTTATGGAGACAGTCTTAGATATTTTCTGTTCATTCCCATTAGACTCCATACCTTTTTCCCCTTCTCCCCCAGATTCACTTATACATTTGTTATCTTTAAATCCTAAAGCCTCTTTTATATACAAATATTTTTTATATCCCTTTGGTTCTAAAGCCAAAGTAGAACTTACTTGGGAAGCTAATTTGGGATGGTATTGGAGTATTTTTTTCTTAAACAAAATATGGTCCAGAATCTTTAAAGTTTCAAGATCAGCCTCTACCACTTAATCTATGTTTTTAATTTATCATAGATTATATCATACACCAACATCCCTGGCCAATTTCGGTATCACGTCTAGCCCTGTCTGCTAGTCATGCCATTACTCAAAAGGAGATTTGCTCCACATTCTTTTTTTATGTCCCCCCACTGCTATTCTTTGGCAAAAGGTCTGGGCTCAGCTTTTAATTATTTTTAGAATCAAATGCCCTATGTCCATTATCTCAATTATTTTTAGTTAGTCTATCAGCCCATGACAAAGGATTATTTGATCTTATGTTGCTACTACATTTTCAACAAATTACAATTAACTGGAAATCCTCCTCTAGCATATCTTTTGCAGCTTGGTGGAATAATGTTTGCCGTTATCATCGTTTAGATACTATTTATGCTTTTGTTTGTAGACCTATGGTGAATAGGGGTTTGTATTGGTCCACATTAATAAACTTTCTCAATAATAACGTTAAACAATGTGGTCAATCCATTAGGTCTGAAAATGTTAAACCACTGTAATTTGTTTTTTTTTTTATCTCTGTTCTTTACTCAGAAACATGGTTCTAGTTTTTCTCATTATGTTTATGTATTATTATATCTACCTACCTGATCTTCAACTGTCGAATTGCATCCCCCTTGCCCCTTTTTCTGCCCTTCCTTCTCCCGTACAACCATAAAATTGTAAACAGCCTTTCTCTTTATATTGCTTATTAGCTTTGTACTTTTACTGCTTCCTGTGTTGATTGAAATATGTTGAATCTTTTATATATTCCATAATAAAGCTGGTTAAACTAAAAAATAAAAAAAATTAAGCAAAAACTTATTTCAGGGCTTAGAATTAGTTAGGTGTGCCCATCACCTCTGTAAATTCCAATTACAAATGTGAATAGGTGTGCCCATCACTGCTGCAGGCTCTCAATCAACACGTTTAAGAGCTTAATACTGGGTAGGTGTGCCCATCATCTCTAAAAGTTTCAAAAACGATACTATATAGGTGTGCCCATCACTGCTGCAGGCACTTATCTAAAGTTGTGTGCGTAGGTGTGCCCATCACCGCTAAACACTTCACTTCTGTTTTAAAGATCCCAATCCTCCAAGAGGTCCGAACTAGATGTCATGTGGGTTCGCTATGTGCGCTTTTCACAAGGAAGTTGGGCTTGTTTATATGGTGCATCACTACTGAGCAGCTACATAGACAATAGATGTGCACGTGAAGCAGCGCCCTCTTCTCACTATGGTGTGCGTGCACAGTCTCCAACACGCACAAGCAACAGCGCGCTCCATGCTGGAATGCTATGAGTGACATGCTGCAAAAGTGGTAATGTTGGGGTGGCGGTTGCACTTGAGGATGTCAGTTACAGTAGTACAAATGATTCTCGCGTGCCCAGGTACGAATGTAAAAATATATAATTGTAAGGAAATGCCTCCTTGGCATGGTTACCACCTGACTTTTTGCTGATGCTAAGTTATGATTTGAAAGTGTGCTGGGACCCTGCTAACCAGGCCCCAGCACCAGTGTTCTTTCCCTAAACTGTACCTTTGTCTCCACAATTGGCACAACCCTGGCACCCAGGGAAGTCCTTTGTAACTGGTACCCCTGGTACCAAGGGCCCTGATGCCAGGGAAGGTCTCTAAGGGCTGCAGCATGTCTTATGCCACCCTGGGGACCCCTCACTCAGCACATACACACTGCTTGCCAGCTTGTGTGTGCTGGTAGGGAGAAAATGACTAAGTCGACATGGCACTCCCCTCAGAGTGCCATGCCAACCTCACACTGCCTATGGCATAGATAAGTCACCCCTCTAGCAGGCCTTACAGCCCTAAGCCAGGGTGCACTATACCACAGGTGAGGGCATAGGTGCATGAGCACTATGCCCCTACAGTGTCTAACCAAAACCTTAGACATTGTAAGTGCAGGGTAGCCATAAGAGTATTTGGTCTGGGAGTCTGTCATACACAAACTCCACAGCACTATAATGGCTACAGTAAAAACTGGGAAGTTTGGTATCCAACTTCTCAGCACAGTAAATGCACACTGATGCCAGTGTACATTTTATTGTGAAATACACCCAGAGGGCATCTTTGAGATGCCCCCTGAAAACATACCCGACTTCCAGGATGGGCTGACTAGTTTTTGCCAGCCTGCCACACATCAGACATGTTGCTGGCCACATGGGGAGAGCGCCTTTGTCACTCTGTGGCCAGGAACAAAGCCTGTACTGGGTGGAGGTGCTTCTCACCTCCCCCTGCAGGAACTGTGACACCTGGCGGTGAGCCTCAAAGTCTCACCCCCTTTGTTACAGCGCCACAGGGCATCCTAGCTAGTGGAGATGCCCGCCCCTCCGGCCACTACCCCCACTGTTGGCGGCAAGGCTGGAGGAGATAATGAGAAAAACAAGGAGGAGTCACTCCCCAGTCAGGACAGCCCCTAAGGTGTCCTGAGCTGAGGTGACTCTTACTTTTAGAAATCCTCCATCTTGCAGATGGAGGATTCCCCCAATAGGATTAGGGATGTGCCCCCCTCCCCACAGGGAGGAGGCACAAAGAGGGTGTAGCCACCCTCAGGGCCAGTAGCCATTGGGTACTGCCCTCCCAGACCTAATCACACCCCTAAATTGAGTATTTAGGGGCTCCCAGAACCGAGGAAGATAGATTCCTGCAACCTAAAGAAGAAGAAGGACTGCTGACCTGAAGCCCTGCAGTGAAGACGGAGATGACAACTGATTTGGCCCCAGCCCCACCGGCCTGTCTCCCTGCTTCGAAGAAAAACTGCAACAGCGACGCATCCAACAGGGTCCAGCGACCTCTGAAGCCTCAGAGGACTACCCTGCATTTAAAGGACCAAGAAGCTCCCTAGAACAGCGGCCCTGTTCAAGAAACTGCAACTTTTTGAAACAAAGAAGCAACTTTTAAAGACCACACGTTTCCCGCCGGAAGCGTGAGACTTTCCACTCTGCACCCGACGCCCCCGGCTCAACCTGCGGAAAACTAACACTACAGGAAGGACTCCCCGGTAAGTGTGAGCCCGTGAGTAGCCTGAGTTGACCCCCCCACTGCGACGCCTGAAGAGGAAATCCAGATGCTCCCCCTGAAAGCGACTTCCTGCATCAAGGAACCCGATGCCTGGAAACTACACTGCACCCGCAGCCCCCAGGACCTGAAGGAACTGAACTCCAGTGCAGTAGCGACCCCCAGGCGAACCTATGCCTAGCCCAGGTGCTGCCTGCATCGTTGAAGAGACCACCGGGTCTCCCCATTGATTCCTATTGAAAACCTGACGCCTGTTTGCACTCTGCACCCGGCCGCCCCTGTGCCGCTGAGGGTGTACTTTCTGTGCCTGCTTGTGTCCCCCCCGGTGCCCTACAAAACCCCCTTGGTCTGCCCTCCGAAGTCGTGGGTACTTACCTGCTGCCAGACTGGAACCGGGGCACCCCTATTTCCATTGAAGCCTATGTGTTTTGGGCACCACTTTGACCTCTGCACCTGACCGCCCCTGAGCTGCTGGTGTGGTAACTTTGGGGTTGCCTTGAACCCCCAACGGTGGGCTACCTTGGACCCATCTTTGAACCCTGTAAGTGTTTTACTTACCTGTGAACTTAACATTTACTTACCTCCCCCAGGAACTGTTGATTTTTGCAGTGTCCACTTTTAAAATAGCTTATTGCCATTTTTGCCAAAACTGTACATGCTATTGTAATAATTCAAAGTTCCTAGAATACATGAGTGAAATGCCTTTCATTTAAAGTATTGTTTGTAAATCTTGAACCTGTGGTTCTTAAAATAAACTAAGAAAATATATTTTTCTATATAAAAACCTATTGGCCTGGAATTTGTCTTTGAGTGTGTGTTCCTCATTTATTGCCTGTGTGTGTACAACAAATGCTTAACACTACTCTCTGATAAGCCTATTGCTCGACCACACTACACAAAATAGAGCATTAGAATTATCTCTTTTTGACACAATCTTACCTCTAAGGGGAACCCTTGGACTCTGTGCACACTATTTCTTACTTTGAAATTGAATATCTACAGAGCCAACTTCCTACAATAATGTACTAGTTTTCCATAGACAAATTCCACTCTGACACTGTTTAATTGCCAAAATTGTACTTGCGCAAATGGGAGCAGTCTGTGCAAACACTTCGCAGGTTGGATTTCTCCTCTCAAAACATACAGTTGTTTTAATTATTAAATTTATTTTTCTCCTGCTATCTGCACTCATTAAACTGTACACAAGAGAAAGTCACACAACCTCTTGAGTGTTGCATGCTGCCCTACCAAGCCCCAACTCCTTACTTGATTCATCAGTCTGTGGGTTCTTTACATCCACATAGAGGATGCTTCTGAGTACCTGCTATTGTATGAATCATCACCAAAATGTAATGATGGACAGTAGTCTTTGATAAAGATAATGAGCCTTTATTCTTATGCAGATACCCTCATATGTGGTGCCCCCCTCCCACTCAGCAGATAACTGATGGCAAATGGAACTCCAACATTGTTAGACCTGGATCCTTGGTTTGGTCTCCCCTGCCTTTTATACCTCTGCTTCCCATATTTTGACAGTGTGCTGGACTCTGTTTTTGCTGTTTTTGGTACTCTGGGCACCTTATCACTGCTTACCAGTGCTAAAGTGCAAGTGTTCCTTTGTAAAATGTATGTGTAATTGGCTTTTCCATGATTGGCACATTTGATTTACTAGTAGGTCCCTAGTAAAGTGCACTAGAGGTGCCCAGGGCCTGTAAATCAAATGCTACAAGTCGGCTTGCAGCACTGGTTGTGCCACATAAGTAGCCCTGTAAAAATGACTCCTACATGCCGCTACAGTGTCTGTGTGTGCAGTTTTAAACTGCCAATTCGACCTGGCAAGTGTACCCACTTGCCAGGCCTAAACTTTCCCTTTTTATACACTTAAGACACCTCTAAGGTGGGCCCTAGTTAGCCCCATGGGCAGGGTGCAGTGTATGTTAAAGGGCTGACATGTACTGATGTGATTTACATGTCCGAACAGTGAAATACTGCCAAATTCGTTTTTCCCTGTTTCAAGGCCTATCTCTCTCATAGGCTAACAAGGGGCGGCCTTTAAATATTTTTAAAGTACATATTCCCTTTGAGAGCAGATATAAATTGGGAGTTTGGTGTCTCTGAACTCACGATTTAAAAATACATCTGTTAGTGAAGTTGTTTTTTAGATTGTTAGTTTGAAAATGCCACTTTTAGAAAGTAGGCATTTTCTTGCTTTAACCATTCTGTAACTCTGCCTGTTTGTGGATAACCTGTCTGGGTGAGACTGACAGTTTGTCTGTTTGTGAATCTCCTCTAAACAGTGACACAAAGGGACCTGGGGTGTAGCCTGCGTACCCTGATGAGCCATCTGAGCTAGAGTGGCGGGAGGAGTGGTCACTTACACATGAATGGCTTGTGCCTGCCCTCACACAATGCAGTCTCCAGCCCCCTGGTGTGTGTCTGGGGCCTGGCCTGGGAAAGGCAGTTGTGAACAACAGATACTTTCCCTTGAGGTTTGCCTACTTCAAAGGCAGAAAGGGATTGTAAGTAGTGGACCCAAACCCCCAGACTTTAGATCACTTCTGCAACCAAGAGGAACCTCTGCCAAGGAGAAGAGCTGAAGAGCTGAGGAGAGGTGCTGCTCCTGCCTGTGACTGTGCTTTGTTGGGCTATCCGGCAGTTGCTGCTTCTGCCTGTGAAAGGGGATAAAGACTGGACTATGTTGTGCATTCCTGCTTGCGAAGAATCTCCAAGGGCTTGAACTGAGCTTGCCTACTGTTTTGAAGTCTCAGGGCCATCAAAGCCTTCTTCTGCGAGCACCTGGACTCTCTGCTGAGACTCCTGCCAAGTGGTGCCCTATCCAGTCCCTGGGCCCTCGAAAGGTGAAGTTGACAGAACAAGAGCTGAAATCCATGCACAGAGCACCGTGCGGGGAAAACTTTGACGCACCATCTGCAATGCGGCTGATACATGACATGCCTCCCGCTTTGGGGCTGAAATCAACACTCCACCTGCATCGCAACTGGGAGATTGAGGCATTGCGGCTGGAGAAATGATGCAACGCCCACTTGTGGCTGCTGATAATGATGCAAGCCCCACGCAGCGCAGTTTTCTAATGCCGTGCGACCGGATTTCTCACGCATCGTTCCTGGGCGTCAAAGTCATTGTGGACCTGTGCGGATCCGAGATGCCACGTTCGGAAATCAACGCACCACCGACCCAACCGAGAAGAAAATTATGCACGGTCTTATTTGCGAGTAAGGAATCGAGGTATCGCTGACTTTTCCAACGCACGCTCGCCCATGCGGCTTGATTTTTTACACAAACCAGGCACTTTATGTTAAATCAATGTTTCGATTGTTTTCTATGGAGTAAGACTCCTATTCTTTTTAAAATTCATATCTTGACTTTTGTATGTTAGATTTTGTCATTTTGGTATTGTTTTATTTAGATAAATATTGCCTATTTTCCTAAATTGGTGTGGTTTCCATTTTGTAGTGTTTTCACTGTATTTCTGGATGTGTTGGTACAAATACTTTACACATTTCTTCTGGGTTAAGCATTTCTGCTGGTGCCAAGCTGCCAAGTGGTGAGTGGGGGTTAACCAGGTGTGATTCTTCTTTGCCCTGACTAGAGTGAGGGTCTTTGCTTGGTCAGAGGGTATCCTGACTGCCAACCAAAGACCCAATTTCTAACAAACATGAAATATTCTTTAACAGAACATAGAATCACGAAGGAGATTTCTAACAAATCATACATGTATGGCTAGCTAAACCTGCTGCTGGACCACCCCCACATCCAATGAGGTAGGTTTGGTGGCAGAATAGAGGCCTGCAATCCAGCCAGGCACTTCCTTTTACCCATGTCTCCTGTGCTTGCCTCCAATACTTCCACTTAAAGCCTGCTCCTCCTGTCGGAACAGGATAAACATCAAATCATAAGCGGGCCACATCAGATACAGCGCAAGGACAAAAGCGCGCTGCGGTAGTGCCGGTGCCCACTTTAGTGTGATGTGAAGGTTAGGCCCTGCCTCCTTCAGGCAGTGGAAGTGTCTCCTGGCGCGTATGTCAGTGGGACTTTGAGTACCTGCTGCTTGGGGTTTGTGCACCCCTCCTCCTGGTAGCTGAACTGCGTCTGGCAGATGCCAATTATTGTGATATCATCCGAGTTAGGTTCAAGTGACGTGACTTCCTGGGAAATTTAGGTTTAAAGGTCATATGATATCACTTAATTTGATGCCAATACGATCCAAAGGTGTGTAATGTCACTTCTGCTAACCCTGGCATTTTGGTGAATCGACGTTAATGATTGGAATGTATTTTGCATTTATTGAGAGGCAGAAAATACCACCAGCGACTGAGTCATCAGGGATGTTCATTAGTATTTCTATAACACAACGTAAAGTTAGCGGTGGTCTCCGTTTCCGTTTGCCAACACCGTGCATGAACGTAGTGAAATGCGCTTTGGCTCAGGTGCGCGCAGCCCCCGTCTCCTGCGCGCTGTGAGTCTCTGTGCGGAGGCGGTAGGGCCGGTGTCCTCAGAGCCGGGCTGATATAACAGTGACTGGATGGGTGAGACGTCTGCTCTCCTCCATGGTAGACTATGTCAGTCAAGGAAAACATGATGATGCATGTGGCGGGCTTTGTTTAACGGAAAAGTGAATCCAGTCAGTCCACTTTGAATGCGTGGTACATTTGTACACGATTTCGAACTGGGTGGCATTAATGTTTAATCTGCGGCACCATCGCGGTACTGTTTATGCTGATATTTAAAATAAAAGCAGTACCACTGCTGACAGGAGCAGTGTTGCGTCTGCACATCGGTCATCTGACGGGGGAGGAACGTTCAACGAGCTGTTTAATACAAGGATAGATGTCATTTGAAAAACAGTTTAAAATATTAACAAAACTCAGGACTCGCAGGAGCGTACACACATACATGTGCGCGTGTGTGTGCGTGATATGTGTCTGCCCTCGCTGCCATATACCCTGCTCCCAGCGCTTCTAACTCCGTGGGTGCCAGTGTGCACTAGCTGTGGCCGTGCTTCCGTCTACCACACACGCCCCTCCCGATCCCCGCCCCGGAGGGTTGCATCTGCACGCTCAGAGCCCTAGCGGAGCTGAGAGATGTCGCACGAGTGACTCCTCTGTGGCCCCGGTAAGTCTCACTTAATGTATTCTCTACTTCTAAATCCATTACTGCCAATTTCCTCATCTGAGCGCCCTTGTCTGCTGCTGCTCCCGACAGTGCCATCTCACACCTCGGGTTCACTGTCAGGATCACAGTCTTGGTTGACACTTATGTGAACTATGAGTTCTGAGATTTTCTGTCCGATTGACTGCTGTGGAGGACCCAGTGTACGTGCTCCAGGGGTTTATTGTCAGTTTCTCAAGTGGAAGGTCTGTGGTCGCCGGGGGCCACCATGTCAGCCGGCAGTGAGTAGCGTGCATGGCTTGGAACGAGGAAGCTTCACATCACATCACTTACTCATTTATGCAACGACCCTCACGTTCCGTGTCTTCCAAAATTACTGTGTTTCCGGTTTCGTCTGCACTCTTTGGAAGCTCGGAACCAGAGACTCAAGTTTGCAAATTGGTTGGTGCTAATCCGCGTTGTCTGATCGTGCGCAAAATAGTAGCTTGTCCGACCTTTTTGTCTGGCAAAAATATACGTGAGTACTTCGGGGCATTTTGTAAAGTTTGCATTGTATGTTATAGATGACAAACATAATTATTGTGTTTTTCTTTAACTCATTTACGGTAAGTGAATACCGTTAAACGCGCTACATTGTATATGAGGTGAATTACTTTACAAACTGGAAACTAAATCCAATAGACAAATAGATGTTTGCTGGTAACGTATTTCCCCTGAGGTGCCTTTAATGTGCTTTTGTTCTAGGGGTGACTCGGTGAAGGGTGGTATCCGCTGTGCTCTTCTGCTTCAGTTTCACTTTGTTATTTGACGCTGGGACGATTCTTGCACGGTGCTTTACGCTAACGGTGTGTCTGCGTGAGCGTCTTTGTGTCTTTGTGTGGTGACCGGTGTATGTGCCTAATGCGTTCTGACAAATAGAGCTACATTATTCTCCGTTAAATCAAATACAATACGTTTTGGTACAGCGGAGTGAAAAAATGTATTTTGTGAGAGTGAAAAAAGGAGATCAGTGAAATAAAACATTTGCCTAATATCACACAATTTAGGTAAGCGGAAAGCCGCGATCAATGCAGGTTTTCTGGTTTCGCGTTTGCCAAATCAAGCAATGAAAGGTTACCAATTTATCTCTAATTTTTAACTCAAATGTTAACGCTGGGTTTTTACCTCTGTGCGCATGAGGACAGAGCGAGGTGGCAGATAGAAGCCACATGAACGCACAGCTCGATATAGGCACGAGCTTCCAACAGGACTTCGAGCTGATCCAGTGCCATGCTTCAGGCTCGAGCCTGGCTCTCCCACCTCTACTCAAAATAACAGAAACTTGCAATATTCCTGTGTCGCACTTCTAAGCCTCAATACTTTTTGCAGGAGCCTCCTTAAAACAGCCTGTTTAGACAGATTCGTTCATACATGCATGTATTTATCTCTAACATCAAAAATGTAATTCGGCTGACTATGCTTTACCTAACTCCACCCCCACAGCATAGCTTTATCTGATTTACTCCATTGTATTCTGATAGTTTATGCAATTTGGTCCTCCGTGTGATTGAATCCTTGTGATTTGCTTCATGTGGTTTGTTTCACGTAATTTGTTTCATGTTATTTGTTTCACGTGATTTGTTTCATGTTATTTGCTTCAGTGTGAATTTCTTTATGTGATTCACTCTATGTGATTGACTCCAAGTGCTTGCTTTATGTAATTTGTGCAGTGTGATGTTGCTCTCCTTGTGATTTGCACCATTGTATTGGGATTAGCTCCATGTTGATTTTACCTTTCAACTGATTTTCTGCTCTATGTTATTTACTCCATGTGCTTTGTTTCATCTGGATATTCGCCTTTAGTTTTTCCTTTGTGATTTGCTTTCCATGGTTTGCTCCATGTGATTTGCTTCATATGATTAGCTCCATATGACTTTCTCCTTCGTGGTTTTGGTTTATGGTAATATGATTCTCCATCTGATTTCGTCTATTGTGATTAGCTCCTTATTTTGATCCTTGATCCTTGTGATTTTTGCTTTCTCCATCTGAAATTCTGTTCCCTCAAATAAAATGTCAGTCATGAACTGTGAATTCAAATGTAAGAGTGCTCCCTGACAGATTAGAGTACAGAATTTAGAGTACAGTTTCTCAGAGACCCCCACCCCCAGTATTTTCAAAAATACCAAGAAGTTTCACAAACTGAAAGCCTTGACTGCAAACTTCACAATTTTATCCAGTGGTCGGTGTCACAGTTTCAGACTGGGCACTATCAAAACACAAATTATCTTTTTCCACAAACAACATACTTGCCTGGGAAGACGGTCTTCACTCAGAAAACAATGAATTTCCTTCAGGGGGGAAAAAACTTACCAACACTGGTTACCAAAGTCAAGAATGTTGCCTTCACGTAAAGCTATATCATAGTGGGACGATCTTGAGACAATCCTCCTATATTAACCTTCACATCTACACTGCACTTCTGGACAATCTCAAAAGGCAACACATTTCTGTCACAGGCAGAGACATTGCCAACAACAGGTTGGTCAAAATCAATGCAATGACCCCACCATCTCACTGACTTAACTTTCCAAATACCTAGCATTACCTAGTCAACTCTAAGGGTCCACCACTAGTTGATTCACAACAGTGCTGACAATGATACACCAGCTCACTGTCTTTTACCCCACTACCAGCAACTACCACCTTAATCACCATTCAGAGCTTGAAACCAGACATTTCAGCACCCGTCTGAACTGCATTAGTCAGGGTCAACACCTAAAACTATCTCACCTCCTAATGATAAATACTAGACTGTGGTTGAGGGTCTATCCCAGACTTCCACAATTGCTTGCACGTCTTTGTGGATTTATCTGATCTCAATGACCTTTTTACTCAAATCCCCTGCCCCCATACCTCCATCCTACACCCTTCTTTCATAAACCATTTCCTCAGCCCAGTCAGGATGAATCAAGAGCATAGCGCACAGTCGGATTCCCTTCTGAAGGCCTTGGTCACCTGATCCATCACGCAGATGAAAAGTATGCACTTATTCCTGTATTACACTACAAATACTTCTCTTCGTTTCCTCCTGTGAAGTGCAAATATACTGCGACTGGCTCCCCATACCAACAAATTCAAGCCCTCCATAGCACTCCAGTTACAGCTCTCCCTCAGATAAAACTAATACTTTGCTCCCTTCCTCGCTGGCACACAAAACAAACCCGCCTCTGAGTTTCTTTACATACAGCGGTCCCTAGTTCTCCTTATTATCCCCCTAAAGAGGTTAATCCTCCAGATACAGCTCAATACTATCTCAAATCCTCTAAACACTCTCAACAGCACCGCACATCAAATTCCCACCCTGTCAAGAACTAAATAAAACACAAAATCCAATATCTAGAGTCCAAAGTAACTGCAGAAATATCACATCTCACACTAGCAAGCCAGCATCCACACAGCACACAATGCTGCTCTCCTGTTCTGTATGTCTCTAGCTGATAATGCTACAATCGAATCTGCCATTATTCATGATGCTCTAGCCCCGATTGAAACGTCGTTCAGTCCATGTTCTAAGCAGTTACCTGATGTCTTAGTGCCTCCAGGTTTAAGAATACAAAATTAAACAATCTCTGATGGCTGAATTTAAATACTTTGAAAATAGCCTCAAGGGAAATAAGAGGAATTCAAAAATCATTTACCCCACAAAGTAATCTCCATACCCCTTGCCTGGTATCCAAATGATGATAGTAATTATCCAAATACCAATCCTCTCCTTTAATTTTCTCAAATTGTTTTACTCCTTTAATTTTTTGTTGTTGTGAATTCTAGGTGATTACAAACACAATATTAATTAATTATATTTTTTTATATATATGACATTTGACAACGACATTAATTTAGGACACATACAAGTAATGCAAAGCTCCAACAATAGGCAAAACATTATTAAATAATTAATGTGTACAGAGTCCTTGCCAAAATATTACTTGTTAGAGACCAGTGAAATGCTTCCTGCTGGTTCAATCAAAGTGAAGCCTGATCATGTTTTTAAGGGACTTTTATTCGATCAGCCCATAATTCTCAAGCATCCCACAACTAACTGAATTAGTCCA
Organism: Pleurodeles waltl; assembly: GCF_031143425.1. Lineage (NCBI taxonomy): Eukaryota > Metazoa > Chordata > Amphibia > Caudata > Salamandridae > Pleurodeles > Pleurodeles waltl. Next base: position 1,336,215,110 of record NC_090444.1, on the reverse strand, counting down.
TCGCAGTACAGACAGTGGACTTCACTGATATAATGTCAATACATTTCAGCCATCTAAAGTTCTTTATTAGGCCTTCATCAGGTAAACAAGTACCTATGATATGAATGTAAATGATTACGAATGACCATCTGAAAGAATATATCAGAGGGGAGAAAATCGGTAGGGGTAAAATAAATTAAAATTAAAGAATGCATTTATTCCAGCAAATGCTACAGAGAGACCAGAGTAGATAAGTAGAGGGAGATGGTTGAGACTCAAATGTGTGGACCAACAACTCTCACTTATGGAGAGACATGGTGTAAAGAGAATCCTTCAACCACTATCTTACCAGCCACCGAAACGCATGAAAGTGGTACAGTATACAAGTTCTCCCAAGGTAATGAAAGTCATAGGGAGGGGCCTCAATTGGTATCCTTGCCAAAATATACTACTTTACATCACTAGAAGCAACAGCATTGCAAGCATCCCTCACACAAAACAGGTGCAGAATCCATGTTAGTCTTATATCACAGATAAAACAGGTATATTAAGGGCAGAAAAACTCTTTTCTAATGACCCCCAGGATTCCCACAGCCTGCACTGAGTCATCTCACCCTCTACCAGCTTTTAAAAGGTTTGTTAGATTGATATCATAAAACTGCCAGCTTCTAGGGGCCTTTAGTTGGTTTCACATTACTTCAGCCAGCTCTTATAAACCCTCAAGGGTTCTCATGGACCCTCAAATAGCTCATAAAGGGGCATATTTATACTCCGTTTGCGCCGAATTTGCGTCGTTTTTTTCGACGCAAATTCGGCGCAAAACTAACGCCATATTTATACTTTGGCGTTAGACGCGTCTAGCGCCAAAGTAGGAGTAAAGAGCGTCATTTTTTTGCGTGAACGCCTTCCTTGCGTTAATGAAATGTCTGCGACGCAAATGCGTCGTATTTATACTCCCGGGCAAAAATCACGCCCGGGAGTGGTCGGGTCAAAAAAAAACCGCATTTGCGCCTCTTTTTAACGCCTGGGTCAGGGCAGGCGTTAAGGGACCTGTGGGCTCAAAATGAGCCCACAGCTGCCCTCCCATGCCCCCAGGGACCCCCCCTGCCACCCTTGCCCACCCCAGGAGGACACCCAAGGATGGAGGGACCCACCCCAGGGACATTCAGGTAAGTTCAGGTAAGTATACATTTTTTTTTTTTAATATTTTTTTTTTGGCATAGGGGGGCCTGATTTGTGCCCCCCTACATGCCACAATGCCCAATGACCATGCCCAGGGGACATAAGTCCCCTGGGCATGGCCATTGGGCAAGGGGGCATGACTCCTGTCTTTACTAAGACAGGAGTCATGTAAATGGCTTCTGGGCGTCGTTAAAAATGGCGCAAATCGGGTGGAGGCGATTTTTTGCGTCAACCTGACTTGCACCATTTTTAAGACGCCCTTGCGCCATTTTTCCCAACGCCGGCGCTGCCTGGTGTACGTGGTTTTTTTCCACGCACACCAGGCAGCGCCGGTCTGCTTGCGCCGGCTAACGCCATTCAATAAATACGGCGCCCGCATGGCGCTTCAGAATGGCGTTAGCCGGCGCAACATTTTTTGACGCTAAACTGCATTAGCGCAGTTTAGCGTCAAAAAGTATAAATACGGGCCAAAGACCCTTAGCTAACCTTTAAGAAACCTCTAGGTAGATGTTAACCTTTCATATGCCAGTCCTAAGCCACCTCCAAAGACCCCCTGACAATCCAGAGACACCCTGAGCAAGCCCTTTTACAGTTCCCAGGGATCAAAAACTGACCATCAGCATTACCTGGTACTCAGTAACTCTCAATTCACATTCAGGCTCACACTGCTAGTGTTTACAACAACTCTGCTGCTGCTCAGAATCTCTCACATTCTCATCATCTTTCCTCCTCCTTTCCATGGACACCTCCAGTCTGTTTGTCACTATCTGTAATCCACTGCCAGCTCTCAGAGGATTCCAGAGACCATAAACCCATCACAAGAGATGCTTACCTAGGTCCGTGGGGGGACCTTAGCTGTACTCACATTCTTAGTAGCAGCGCTAATCAACCTTCAACTGGCTCTCTCACACCTATAAGTCATACACTCTAAAAACCTACTCTGCCTGCATTTGTGGCCTTCAAACTGGATTCCTGTGCTTTGAGCTGAGGTTCCAGTAATGCAACAATGCCCACACAGCATCTTCCTGAGTTTCACTAGGGCAGATTTGGCTCAATCCTTGTTGCTTTGTGGTGCCCAATGGGTCATGACTCAGATTCTTTGGGTGACAGTCTGATCCTCACAACCACTCAGGTATCGACAGCTCCTCCTGGCATATGGGGTTTCTTCAACTATTCCCACCAAGGTGCTGGCCCTCACCACATGGCAGTTTGTACCACAGCAGCTCCTCCTGACATATTGGGTCACTGCTAGTTTGCCCAGGCTTTAGCCTTTCTTATCTGGTACTACATATCATGTGAGACCCTCCTGGCACAAAAGGTCACAGCCATAGGTGTCATACAGCCTCACTTGTCCAACACGGCAGCCCGCTCATGGCTATCTTCACAGTGGTCCCTTTCTGGCATACAGGCAATGACCAGATTGATGCAGCAGCTGTCTCCTCACACCTCTCACTGGGAGTCCATTTGGCTGTTGTCCTACTGGACCTCACTCCCTCCAACACTCTCCTCTTTCTCACAGGGCACGCTGATCTTGATAAGAAGGCAGGCACTGGTGCTTTAGGATCCAGAGCAAGTGGTCTTGTTTTCCCTGGGTGATGTCTCCTCAACCAGCAGAGGGACCTGCAGGCCTTGGCCCCCTGTCCTGGTCACAGGCAGAAGACTTGCAGAGCTTCATCTCACACAACCCATCAGGCCACTTGGCAGATGACAAAATTTGGGGTCTCACCTCTCCCCTTCTTCTCATCCAGTTCCAACACCAAATCTGAGTGCCTGGGTCTTTGAAGCCTTATGCTGGAGTTGTGCTTCTTTTGAAGTGTACACTTTTATCTCTCTTCTTCCTTTTGAAAGGCTGTCTGTCACAACAGGAGAGACTCCGAAACTGATAGTACCACAGCCCAGCCCACGGGAGCAACTGAGTTTACACCTGGATGTCAGCCACAGTGATAGGTGCATCAAAAGGTTATTCCTGGGCTCCCCGCACAACTCTTTATGATTCCATTATCAGCTCCATCTCCTTCTTGAGATGTGTCCACACCCCTTCCTTGTGATCTACCACTGAATCAAAGATCATCATTTGAAGTGTGCAGGGGGAGCCTCTCTCACCCTTATCCAGTGTGCCACGCCCAGCTCACAGGACTGCTGCAATATGCAAATCCATCTGGGGAAATTACTCTATTCCTCATGTCTTCACCAAGGAGGCCTTGGCTTCCCAAAAAGGAACCCTGGGTCCTATATGTAATGTACCATTAAAGACACACATGCAGTCAGGGTATGGCCATAGCACATACACTTATCCAGCAGTGTTACCTCCAGGCATTGTGCTACCACAGACATATACATTCAGCCCACACATTCATTCTATGCTCACTGCTCAGTACTGTAGCCTTTCTGTGTTGTGCCATGGTGTGCTACTTGCAAACCTACACACTGCTAGCACACACATTCCCCATGTGCATGCTGCACAACACCTCACCCTACATGTATTTTACTTCTTGCAGGCACACATACACCCAGCACATTATTCCAACGCACACACACTGTACAGCATTACATCTCTCATGTAATTATCCCTAGAGGGTATACATACCCAGTATACATACCCAGTACACACACCCACCATGCATATACTGCACAGAACGGCTTTATCTCAGTGCACTATACCCTTTCCAGGCACACATACATCCAGATACTCCTGCACTTTGCAGCACTCTACATCTAACTGATGTAGGCCAAGGGTGAATTAAGCATACAGCAGTGGAACTTTAAAAAGGTGAATGAGCCTGTAGGCCTCACTTCAGTGACACAAATTAAAAAGGACCTCTTTATGTCTACTGATTCCTACACAGTATGCTGCCACCACTGATCTTGTGGTGCCTATCTCTTGCTGAACTCCAGCGCTATGAAGGTAGCTCTTTGGGTGCACCTCCTGTCCAACTTGACCACAATCCACAGGACAGGCCTACGTATATATTGCCCATCAGTGGTCGGTATTTATAGTTAGGTCAACTGTTCCAGGGGAAAAGCATTTTTTGTGTTGGTAATTACTTTGGCCCTGTTAGATGAATCTCCACAAAACTATACAAAAGGTGCTACTTTTTGACTCGTTTGTGCATGGAAAGTTTTGAGGTGATCCATCAAGTTAGGGCTGAGAAAAAAGGGTGTCCCAAAACACAAAATTCCCATGCTTCTTCCGTATGCTTTTTTAAGTAGGGCTAGCAAAAACTGCTAAAGAATGATGTGGCAGCTCACTGTCATTTACAGACAGTACATTTCCAAGAAATTTCCAAAATCTTCCCACTATCTTGCAGCTTTACTAACACAACTATATGGTGTATTAACAATAATCTGCATAGCAGACAGTGAAAATCTTTGTGGGGCCCTGTTAGGAGGCCCCTGCACTGCCCATGCCAGTGGCATGGGCAGTGCAGGGGCCCCCAGGTGCCCCACGACACCCGTTCCCGCCATCCTGTTTCTGGCAGGTTTTACCGCCAGGAACAGGATGGCGGGAAGGGGGTCGGAATCCCCATGGCGGCGCTGCAATGCGCAGCTGGGGTTGGCCACAGGGTCTGTCTCTGTCAGTGAATCTATGAGTGAGTGCGTGAGTGTCTGAGTGGGTCTGAAAGTGGGTGTGTGAGTCTGAGTGGGTGTGTGAGTGGGCGCATGAGTCTTTGAGTGCACGTATGAGAGAATGAATTAATGTATGTATGAATCTGTGAAGTTTTTAGGTATTGGGGTCCTAAAGGAATGCTACCAGGGCAAAAAAGCATTAAAAAAAAAATGTTCACACAAAAACTGTAGCAGAGCTGTGAATCCAGTGAAGAATTAAAAAAAAAAAAAAAACACTTGTTTGGAGCCCCCGGGTGGACCATGTCTTGGGGGCATTTTTTAAAAAAAGTGCTGGGGGGCTCACAGGTCTCCCCTCCTAAGGATCATTGAGCCCCGGGGACCACAACCTCCTCAGGGCTTTGTTTTTAATAATGGAGGGGTGCCACGTAGACCCCCCCTCCTGGGCTTCTAAGAAGCCCTGGAGACCACCACCTCCCCGGGGCTTTGTTTCAAATCACAGAGGGGGGCATAAGGCAGTCCTCCTGGGCCATATATGGCCACAGGGGCCACTCAGATAGTCATGCATCTACTCACAGACGTACTCAGGGAGTCATGCATCCACTCACACATCCATTCAGAGACCTATGCACCCACGGACAAACTCACTGAGGTACTCATGCACACATTCACAGACCCACTCAGAGACTTATGCATGTGGGGTTGGTTTCTTACAGGGGGTTAGCCTCTGGGCCTGGCTGCAGGGCCAAAGATCATGCGTGGCACGGGGTTGGGTGGTTATGGGAGATTTGCCGAAAGCCAGGCACGGCGGTAGTTGGATTAACGCATAGTATTTAAAATTACATTACGTTTAAAAAAACATAGAAATTCACTTAAAAAAACAAAGGTTACAGGGACATTATAGTTAGGAGCTGAATTTACTCGCCCAAAACCATAGAAATTCAGCAGTTATAGTTATGGTTAGCTCAAGTAACTATAACTCGTCCCTTAAGGTAACTATAACTTGTACCCTTGCCATGCATTGCTAATTACCCCACATATTACAGCGCTCATGACATCTTTGATAACCTAAATATCAAATATCTATCTATCTAGCTATATATACAGATATATATATATATATAAAAAAAAACTCCCAACTCCTGTATCACCTCCCATACAAAATCCAGGCACAGACCCATGTTGTTTTAATGTCCAGCAGCTTATTAGTGCTTAGTCCGCCATAATGAGTTTCAGCCCCAAAACCAGGCTTTGATCACATGTTATATATATTAACACACACACCTACCCATTCAGAGATGCATAAAAGTAGTGACTTACAGACATTCATTCAGTCAAGCAGCCACTGACACAACCACTCACTCACCCATACACTACTGAGGTATTCACAGACTCACACAGTTATTTACACACCCATTTGTACACACACTGACACACCCACTCATACTCACACACCCCATTAATAGATCACTATTCTAATAACACATCCAGTTAATCAGCTGTAGAAACACTGACACACCCATACAGTCACTGACACAGTCACTGACTCATTATTACAGTCACGTACACACTCAATCACTCAACCATACAACTATTCACACACCAACTCACTCACATGAGCAAGCACTTACATACCCACTCAGTCGCCCATACAGCCATTCACACAGCCACTCACTGACCAACACAAGTTCTCATACATCCACTCACTATCCTATATAAAAATGGACTCACCCACTCAGTTCATAATACAGCTACTCATACACCCACTGACTCTTGCATACAGATACTGGCACAGCCACTCAGTTATACTTGCAGCCAAACAGTAAGTGACTCACCAAGTCACTCATCAATACACTGACACCCATTCACTTACCCAGACACTGACACTGACACCCACTCACTCACACATGCAGCCACTCACACACCCTAACTATAACGTCCATGTAACCTTTGTTTTTTTCAGTGAATTTCTAAGGATTTTTAATTGTATTTCCTAACTGTAACGTCCCTTTGTCCCTTGTTTTTTTCAGTGAATTTCTAAGTTTTTTAAAATTCTATTTCCTAACTATAACGTCCCTGTAACCTCTGTTTTTTTCAGTTAATTTCTATGTTTTTTTAATAAATAGTAATTTTAAATACTATACATCAATTCAACCACCGCAGCGCACTGCCTTCGGCTGTGCACAACAACGGTTGGTGACAGGGCCTGGCCTGAGGCCAACCTCCTATAAGCACCCAACTGTGCACATCCTTCACCCATGTGCAGAGGAGGTTTTCCGCAAGACCTGGCCTGCAGCCAGACCCTGGGGCCAACACTTCCCAACCACCCAAATCCACGCTGTGCAAAGCCCTTTCATCGTGCACACTAGGAGTTAGCCACAGCATCTCTGGGTTTGAGAATAGATGCGAGAAGGTGTATCTGGGGTAAGAGTGGCTGACAAATTTTCTGTCTGGTGTGAGAGTGCGTACATCAGTGTTTTAGTGGGTGGGGGGCGTGGCCAGGGTCCGGAACGTGGCGGACGCCTGATTAACCAGCTCCGGAGGGGCCGGCCGGAATAATCCTTTCCAAAGCGCTGGTCCGGGCTGCCCGCTCACGGAGTGCGGGCACCTTGCGGCGGATCGGCGTGCGGCGCGACCGAACCCCCGACGCGGACTTGGGGCGAGCGGCAGACCAAGCTGCTCAGCCCGTAGCGAGGTGAGGCTTGCGGCCCCTCCCCTCGCTGGAAGGCGCGGCCTGGCGTAGTGGAGCCAGCCGCGGCAGGAGCAGAGTGAGCGGCCCGCGTGCGGCGGCGCTCTCATCAGCGGCGCGCGGCCGGATTGTGGATCCTGGGGTCCCAGAGCACCCGAGGGGAAATGTGGGCCCTGGAGGGACCTCGCCCCAGCGGGTGCTTTCCCTGGAACCGGTGGAGCGGGCGCAAAGGCCCTGATCTTACTGGAGCCGGCCTGAGAGCATTGTATTAGGCCCAGTTGAAGCACCTGGGTACAGTGACGATGACGCGGTGAATGGGCTGGCGGAGTAGAACACCTGTGGAGGCACTGAGGGGGGCGCGGGGCCCCATGAGTCACGCCCTAGAAGAAGAGTGCACAGCGGGTAGCTCATGACCAGCTGCCCGACATGGGGGGCCCACGGAACTGTCGGACGCCTTGGGGCACAATCGACCCCTAAGAGAAGATATTGTGCACGAACAGGTGAACAGCCATGAGCTCGGGAGAGGGGCTGGAGAATGGGTGAGTGCCCCACGTGGAGGGACAGCTAGGCCGCGGCTTCAGCGAGCACCTGGTTCCGATTGACAGGGAAGGGCCTGGCGGAAGGAACAAGCGGAGGAGCCAGGACTGAAACAGGTGGCAATCGGCCACGGTTGGCTGCACGAGAGCCCCCTGCCCCTGGAACCGAACATAGGGCATGGCCAGCGGAGCCCTGGGAGCTCGGCCAGAAAGGTCCGTGAGAAAAAGTTAAAGCTGCGGAGACCGAAACAAGGGGACAAACCCAGTTGTGGTTCACACGAACACGCGTGGGCCGTTTGCCGGGCCCCCGGGGTACGCCCCCTTGCTGGGCCGACACAAGAATAGAACCATGGACCCCGTGACGCCGCCTGGGGAGGGCGAGGCGGACTCACTGAACCAGTCACAAATTGAAGTTCAGGACACCCTAGACAAGATACTGAGGGCCATAGAGGATACAAAGTCAACATTGCAACGTGACATCAACCAAGTTGCGATTGAGGTGGGGCTCCTGAGAGCTGATCATCATAAACTGGTTGACAGAGTCAAAGAAGCGGAAACCACGTTGGCGGACATCGCACCAAGACAGAAAGACATAGCAGCGGAGGTAACCTCACTGGCCGGCAGAGTGGCAAGACTTGAACAACGTGCCGAAGATGCAGAGGGAAGAAACAGGAGGAACAATGTGTGCATGGTGGGCCTCCCCGAAGGGACCGAAGGGACAAACATGGTGAACTTCCTGGAGAAATGGTTGAGCGAGGTGGTTGCGCCGGGGTGCCTGACTCCCTTCTACACCCTGGAACGGGCTCATTGAGTGCCATCGAGACCTCTTGCCCCTGGCAGACCTCCCAGTGCTGTAATCGCTAAACTCCTACACTACAGAGACAGGGACATCCTCCTACAGAAAGCCAGAGAGTTGGGCCCGTTTAAAGTAGCAAACGGGGAAGTGACACTGTTCCCGGACTTTACACTGGAGGTCCAGAACAGGCGAGCCTCATTCCTAGCGGTCAAAAGAGCCTTGCGAGACGAGGGGATTCAGTACTCGTTACTATATCCGGCAAGGCTAAGAGTGATTGTGGAGGGAAAGGCCACATTCTTCCAATCCCCGGAGGAGGCATGGGAATGGCTTGAGAGGCACGGATCCCAAACGGTGCGACCTGCGCATGAGAACTCTGGAGCGAGAAGAACCCGCGAGCCCCGAGGGGGAAGAGGTCCAGAGACCGTCCACGGTTGGCACCAACGCAAATACAGAGAGAAACTGACAGGAGGGTGGCCCTGGAGGCGGCGGCCTGGGTGGGAGGTGAGGTGCCCCCCCGAGGAGGGTCTGAAGAAGAGTCCGACGATACAATGGTGTCCTCTGCCGAAGACTCTGAGAGCTTGTCGCGAGCGCCGAGGGTGACCCCACAGACAGCCGACGAGCTCGGATAGCCCGGGCGTGTAGCGGCACCCAGAGACATGACACGCTGTTTGAACGAGTGGCCCCTCCGGACCTGGCTCCCCCCCCTGACTCGACTCTCGCCTGTCCGACTTGGCTGGCGAGTACTGCAATTATGTGTTTGAAAAAGTTGCGCTGTTGCACAGTTTATTGGGCAACCTACAGTTCCGGAGGCGCCCTGGGGATGGGCAGTACCAGATATAAACATGGACAGGTCCACCCCGCCACTTCAAGGGGCAATATCAATTAAAATAGCACAAAGCCTAACTGAGTGGCTGAGTACATGTGGATTAGTGGACATCTGGCGGGTGCAGCACCCGACCGTCAGGGACTACTCATTTTACTCGGGCCTCCACCGGGTGCACACCAGAATTGACAGGGTGGTCTGCACTCCGGGGCTGGCTCAAGGTATGACCCATTCCGAATACCTTGCTCGCACAATATCGGATCATAACCCTCTACTACTAACGATGAGGGTATCACAGGATAGACCACCCATCCCATCATGGAGACTGTCCCCTGCGACACTTGAAGATCAGGCGTATAGAGAGGCGTTGCGCAACCACCTGACAGAACACATTGAAATTAACAAGGGATCCACCCCCTCCAGGGCCGTGGAGTGGGAGACACTCAAGGTGGTGACGAGGGGTTTCTGTCTTGGGCAGTCGGCGGGGGTGAGGCGCACACTAGAGAGGGAGCTAACTGCCCTGGAGAAGGTCATACATGAGGGGGAGCTGAGGCAGGGCCCTGTCACGCAAGGAGATGAAGAATATAATCGTGCACGCAGAGAACACTCACAGGCTGAAGAACGGCTCAGATGTCATAACATGCAAAAATACCTGGCATCCCTACAATCAGAGGAGGGGAGGTCGGGTAAACTACTAGCATGGTTAGTGCGCCAGAGTGGGGATAGCGAACCCATCACAAGTGTATTAGACAGAGGGGGAAACCGTAGACTATGCCGAGGCCCCATCAATGACGCATCCAGAGATTATTACACACACCTGTATAGGAGACCTAGCGGCCTGGAGGCGGCGACATTTGACAACTATTTGTTGCAGATCCCCCTGCCGGTGCTGAATCTCGAGGACAGGGACAATCTAGGAGGGCCAGTGACCATGGAAGAGATAAATGATGCCATAGCACAGCTGGCCCCTGGGAAGACCCCTGGTACAGACGGTCTTCCTATGGACTTTTACAAAAAATATAAATCCTTACTGACTCCCTGTTTGGTGGAAGTGTACGCGGAGGCAATACAGAAGGGAGAGCTGCCATGCACACTGCGTGAGGTGCTGGTAGTCCCACCCCCCAAGACAACCAACAGGGAAGCTTCGGTGACCGATTTCCGCCCGTTATCTATGCTAAACAGTGACTTCAAGATCCTCAGCAGGATCTTGGCTGGCCGACTGCTTCCCTACATGTCCACACTGATACATGCTGACCAAAATGGCTTTATTCCTGGTCGCAGCACCTCCCTAAACCTTAGGCGATTCTTCTCTATATTACACATGCCCGAAGAACTGAAACCACCGGCGGGGACCCTGTTGGCGGTGGATTTTGAGAAGGCTTTTGACTCGATTAGGTGGGACCACCTGAGGTCGGTGATGTTAAAAATGGGCCTGGGAGAGTGCTGGGTTAGATGGGTGGACATGTTGTACTCTTCCCCACTGGCAAGAGTGAAGACGGGCAGAACTAGAGCATATCCGGTGTTTCGTGGCACCAGACAGGGGTGCTCCCTTTCCCCACTGCTGTTTGCCCTGGCAATTGAGCCCCTGGCGACCCGGTTGCGGGAGGAGGGTGTGGGTAGAGGGATCGAATGGGGGCCAACTGAGCACATTGTCTCCCTGTATGCTGACGATATACTAATTTATCTTAGGGACGGTGCTGGTGGTCTCCCCTGGGCCCTGGGGGCTTTGGAGGACTTCGGGGAAGTTTTGGGACTGCGACTTAACCGCGGCAAAACGTATGTGTTTCCCTTAACTCCAGATTGCGCGCACCCAGCAACATGCCCGATAGACATGAAATGGGCCCCACGGTCCTTCAGGTACCTGGGTATTCAAATATTCCACGAATTGGGAGATCTCAGAGAGGGTAACCTTGGCAAAGCGCTTCAATCCTTGAGGTCCTCGGTTGAGTTTTGGCGCTCCCTGAAACTATTAATAATGGCCAGAGTGGCACTGTCCAAAATGATTATGCTTCCCTGACTCCTCTACTACTTTGTCAATTTACCATTGCTGATCCCCCCGGCATGGTTCCGTGACTTGAATGTGTTGCTCAGAGAACTAATTTGGGATGATGGACGTAGACGCACCGCACTTACGACCATTTGTATGCCGACCCATGTGGGAGGACTGGGTGCCCCCGACTTTGAGGCTTATTACTTGGCATCCCAACTACAGTGGGTGTCCGGCTGGCTGGCGGGCAAAGGACACCTGGACCTGTGGACCACCCAGGGGGTAATGGATACGGCATGGATCACGGCACGCATGACAGACAGGAAAATAGCCCTACCTGGAAACAATATAATGTTAAGTGTCACAATGGCATGCTGGAAGAGGTGCGCGAAAAGGGCAGTAGTAGGCCCGCCATACTCCCCGGCTTTACCGCTCTCGGTGCTGGCTCTGGAGTCTGGGGGGAAGGGATCGAGAAGCCTGGGACCTGGTCCCTGGACGAGTGCAGGGATTGAGACAGTGGGTGGGCTATTTGAGGTGGGCGTACTGAGGGGCTTTGCTGACCTAACGGGCGTGGGTGTTCCCCGGGGCCAGTTCCTTCTTTTCGGGAAGTTGGTGCACACACTGAAAGACCACTGGTGCACGATAAACGCGGAGCCCACTCCCCACAGAGTGTTGCACCTCCTACTAACATCAGGGGAGGAACCTCACTTGGTAACCAAAATATACCGGACCCAGTTACAGGCCATATTAGATCCCTTGCAATCATTGAGGGAACGATGGGGAGGTACGATCGGGCGGGACTTGTCTGACTCAGAATGGAACAAAACGCTGGCTTACCCCCGGATGATCTCACGTAATGCGCGGTTAAAATACATTCAATACAATTACCTGCACAGGACATACCTAACACCAAACCGACTATTCCGTATATACGGGGGGGCCCCAGGACGTGCCCGAGATGTTGGGGGGGAGAAGCAGACTTTGACCATATGGTGTGGGAGTGCCCAGTACTTCAGGTTGGTTGGAAGGAAATATTGTCTATCCTATCCCAGTTATTTGGTACTTAGTTGCGCCCTACCCCGGACCTATGCCTACTGGGTCTCAGGCCGGCTGCACTAAGTGGGAAAGTAAGAGGGCGTTTCCTGGACCTAACCCTGGCCCTTTATAAAAGACTGATCTCAAAGTGCTGGAAATCCTCAGACCACCCCTCGCTGGCTGACTGGAAAAGGGATGTTACGAAATGGTCCAGGGCTGAACTAAAGGTCCTGAAGGCTGAGGAGGCCAGGGGCATCCGACAGGTTCCTATTGCCCCGGCCTGGGAAGACTTAGTGGCGAGCTGGGATGGACTACTCAAGAGAGCAGCAGCCCCAGAAGGAGGAGTAGGAGATGGTTAGCACATTCTATGAGATTGACCCAGGGGGGAGGACTCCCAAGGGATCCCCTGGGGTATCCGAACTCACGCAGAGTCCGCACTGAGGAACGCAAAACAGAAACGAACAAGCCACTAAATGCCACATCACCATTAGAGACAGGGGTGGAGCAAACGGACCACTGTCCTCCCTATATACTGGTGCGCCCTGGGCATGGCCTCTCCCTGTATGTTGCTATGCTTTAATTCCTTAGATATTGTCAGCTACAAATCTCACCCACATAACACCGTAAAGTTGTCCTCCTGTTTTTCTTATAAACTTATTTTATTTTATTTTTTTAATTATTTCCTTCTTCCTTCTCGTTTTTCTTTCTCCTTTCGTTTTCTCCTTCAAACTGTAACTCAGAGTGCGTTTAAGTTGGTTGTTTCCACATGTGACTTAAAACAACAGTATAGAATAGCGAAGAGCATAACGCAGTTTGTCAAAGGGATGTGTTTATTAGAATCAAGAGATAACGAATGCATAGAAAATGCTAACAGTACCAAAGTAATATGCAACAAAACATACAAAATGCGTGCCACAAATGCGGATGGTTTAATGATCATATACAACGAATGCAAGATGTTATCTCGAGCAGACATACAAATGTAAAGCAACAAAATGTTAATAAAATATATTAAAAAAACAAATCAGTGTTTTAGTGGGTGCGTCAGTCTGTGCACGGGTCTCTGAGTTGCTGCATGAGCGTGTCAGTTAGTCTGTGAGTGGGTGTGTGAGTGTCTAATGGGTCTGTGAGTAGGTGCGTAAGTGTCTAAGTGGGTGTGTGAGAAATTGATTGAAAGAGAGACAGAAAGACAGAAAGAAAGTGAGAGAGAAAAAGAGGGTTTTTTAGGCTTTAATATCTCATAAACTTAGAATTAGATATTTTTGGTAGATTTTTTTTTAGCCCTTTGTGGGCTTTGTACTGAAAAAAACTCATAAAAAAGTAGGGACCGTGGGTGGAGCCCTTAAGGGCTTTCCCACAGCCCTTACATAAAAAAAAATAAAAAAAAATGTATTCAGGTTTTATTATAAAGCCCTTTACGAGTTACGGTCCCTACTTTTGAAATGTTTATTTTCTTATTTTTAAAGTGAGGCTTCCCCTGCAGTGCCAATGCTTCAGCAAGCATGGAGCTGCTTTGACAACAGCTCCCAGCCTGCTGAAGCATTTCATCTGTGTCCCCTGCACCAATGAAACCTGCTTTAAAGGTCCCACCATCGAAACCCAAATGGTTTGCTGGGACTTGGCTGAAGCCAAGCCAAGCCACAGCAAACAGCTATGTCCCAGTGGTGGGCACCCCTGGGACATAGCAGGAGCCGCCCCCGGGGGTTGGGGGTACCCAGGGCTACTAGAGACTCCTCGAGGGGGGCTAAAGCCGAGCCCCAAGATGGCTGACACTTCAACAGCTTCTCTTGAAGTGTTATCAGCGAATCAGACCTCAGCACGAGGTCGTTAGGGGTCACGAATCCTTCGCGTCACTAGACATAGAAATTTGTTTTCCCTTTCATTTCTCAAAAACTACTGAATGGAATTACACCAAAACGAAAAAGCACTCTTTGTGGACCAGGATCTACCTTCCTGCCAAATTTGGTGTAATTCCGTCCTGTAGTTTTTGTGCGATCGCTGTTTAAAATCCCTTTGGAAAAATTAATGGGGAAAACATGTTTTGGGACCTGCCCTTTTTCTCGGTTCCCCCCCCCCCTTGACGGATCACCCCAAAACTTTCCAGGCAGCAGCTGACGGAGCTGGCAAATTTTTTTTAAAAGTTTTGTGCTGATTCGTCAAGTGGTGCCGAAAATATAGACAACAAAAAAAACGCTTTTTGTATAGAAAAGTAATCCTACTTATATCTACCTAGTGGCAACCGCCACTACGTAATATATATATATATATATATATATATGTATATCTATATATATATATATATATATATCTCCATTAAATTCCTGCTTCCTTGTTAAAGGCCCTCTCATTCAGTGGGCCTTTAATGGCTAGTATTATCCAGCTACTGCTGGCTCTCAGGGTATGAGAACATTCTGCCAGAAGAGGGCAGAATATTCCAATAAATATTAGAACATTGGAAAGTCAACACTCTAATGTTCTTTGTTCACAGCAACATCTGTGAACCAAGGCCTCATGGAACCCAAGGGGATTTTAATCCTCTAGGGCTCTGAGAGGACTTTGTTTTATTTATTAGAATATTCTGCCCTCTAGTAACAGAATGTTCTAATAGCCTTATAGTCCTTCATAGCTCGCATATACCGACAATTAAAGTCCCACTCCCTTGTTAAAGACCTTCCCCTTTGGCTCGAGCCTTTAACACTGGAGCAGGCCTTTAATGGCCGGAATAGCCCGCTACTGCGACTCTAAGGCTATAAAACAAAAGCCTTTCAGGCTCTGTGAGGCCTTTGTTCACAGCTGTTGCTGTGAGACAAACATTGGAATGTTAGAGTTCCAGGCTTTTACCAGCCATTAGAAGTCTGGAGCACTCCATTGTCTTCAATGTAGCTCAAAACATTCCAATGTTCTGATATTAATTAAATCACTGCTTTAACTCCTTCTAAGAAAGGAGCCTAATCAGATGTGAAATAAAAATACAATGTACATCGATGGTGAATTTGGGACAATTTGATTGTGGAATCAGAGCTTATTGATGTGTGGATGTCATAGTCTGTACCAAAGTGATACTAGTGCAAAGATTCAGAGCATATTGTGCAGCGATGTATCGCAATAAAAAATAAAAATAAACAAACATAGTTCATGTCCATCAATTACATTAATAACAACACATATTTTTTAAATATAGTTATGGTATAATGCTGTTGTTACCCTTCGTACATCAAAAAGTTAAAATCAATTTTATCTGACTGGTCCAACATGTCTGATATGTAATCTGATGACTAAATGTAACTCATTACATTGTTATCCATGTGGGTTATTGTTGCTAGAGAGAGATAGCTTTACGGATATCCCCAAACATATCGTAATATACATTTCAATGGTACTAACATACATGTTTAAAGAAAACCTCCTAAGTAGCAGCAGTTGAGGTGTCCTGTGCATTATAGCTATAACTACTTTATTTCCTGTCTCATGCTCTTGCCATTTACTGCTTTTGACCTCATTGATAACATCACTGCAGCATCTGAAATTACATGATTGATGACAACACTGTGCATGGTGGGGGCACGAGTTATAGTCACCTTAGGACACAAGTTATAATTACTTGAGATAACTATAACTGGTGAATTTCAGTAGTTTTGTTAATTTACAACAGTACGTTGACGTTTTTGCCTAACTATTACATCTTTTTCAAATGTGTTTTTTTCAGTGAATGTTTAAGGTTTTTTTAATGCAAAGTTAAATATTCTTACCACACCTAAATATAATGTCACTTTAAACTTTCTCTTTTTGCCTGGAGACTAAAAGGCTTTTGTCATTTTTCAACTTGGTGTGGCTGACACTTGCTAATACTATGCCTAAAGACTTTGCTGTAAAAACGCAAAAGGTTTTGTCACTTTCTAGCTTAGCGTAGATGGCACTGTGCTATTCCTATGCTTAAAAACTAGTAGAAAACCACATTTGTGGTGGGAAGATATGGAGCGCTAGTTATGTTGTAGAGTGTTCCATACAAAGAAGCTGCTCTCCATTTAAAACTTGGGAACTAACTAGGGTTCCCTTCTCTTTTTTGCATAATGTATGCAGCACCCCCAGCCTGGAAAGGCATTCTTTTGACTTACTGGTTGCTCCCTTGTATCTGGACATAGCTATACCTCTCTGATAAGCTCCAATCAGAGTGAATCACATGTGTATGAGTTGATTTTATTAATTGCAGAATGGCTTGGGTGGTATTTTACCAATCCAAAACTGTAATACAGTGCCTTGAGTGGGAAAAGGCTTTTGCCAATTTTCAGCTTGGTGTAAATAGCACTAAAAATACATTATTTAGTGGCATATTTACAAGGCGCTTGCGTTGCCATTGCATCATTATTTTTGACACTCCAGCGGAGCATTCTTTTCTCCATATCCCCTTCTGTGCCCAGGACATAATGGTTACGTCCTGAGGCACAGTGCTCGTGTGCCCAGGATGTAACCATTACATCCTGGGCACAGAGCCCATGGCTAATTTTTTTTGTGTTTTTCTTTTTGTTTGTTTGTTTTTTTAAAGATGGGGAGCGACCCATTAGGCAAGGGTCGCTCCTCTGGGGGGCAAATTGTATTTAGACCATTTCTGCCCCCGTGGGGGAGAGATCAGCCGATTTTTGTTAGGCCAATCTTCCCCCATGGGGGCAGAAACCACTTAGGCACCAGGGATTGATGTGTGTGTATGCGTTTGTTTTCTTTAGGGGTCAGCCTCTTGGGTAAGGGTCGCTCCCCATGGGGGCACATTACTGTTGGCAATATCTGCCCCCCGTTGGGGGCAGATGGGCCTATTTTTGGAAGGCCCGTCTGCCCCCAAGGAGGGGCATAAAGCACACCAGAGGCCAGGGAAGTTTTTTTTTTTTAAATAAGAGGGTGAGGGTATGGCCATACCCCCACTCCAAATAAATGGGGCCAAAGTTGTTCTGCCCACCAGGGGGCAGATGGGGCAATTACCCCTGATCCACACCCCGGGGGGGCAGAAAGTCTACTAGATGCCAGGGAATTTAAAAAAAACAAAAAATGTTGGGGGGGGGGGGGGGGTGTCTACCAACCAGTATGGGCCTGGTTACGCCCCCACCTCAACTGAAGGGGGTAACAGTCTTTCAGCTCTCCCCGCACTCTAAAACATCTTATCCCACAGCAAGCAAAAAGACATTTGATTATTTTGGGTTTTAGTTTTACATTTGGGCCATGAGAACTTACTCTCAAAATCGTCCCTCTTGGAATGGTGAGGGCTGCACTTTATGTACTTTGGGACGCTGCAATGTAGAAAAATCCACAAGACCTAGACACATCTGAAAACTAAACATCTGGGTGATTCCAGGGTGGTGTGTTTCACATGCACCCGCACCATTTTTGTACCCACAATCCCCTGCAAACCTCCAACTTTGCTGGAAATCACACATTTATCCCACGTTTTTGTAATGGAACCTTCCGGAATCTGCAGGAATCCACAAAATTCCTATCACCCAGCATTGTCTCATCTATACCAATAAAAATTCTGCTGCACTTGTCAGCCTAAAAATGTTTTTTTGCAAACTGCCCTTTTGGACCCCTTTGTTCCCCCTCAATATCAACATGTTTTTGGCTCTTCCCTTTCACAAGCACTTGGCCCACCTACACAAATGAGGTATCATTTTTACCGGGAGACTGAGGGGAACATTGGGTGGTATGAAATGCATCCCAGTGCGGTGAAAAATGAGATTGTTTAGCTAAATTTGAGGTTTGCTGAGGATTCTGGGTAAGAAAACATTGGGGGATCCACGCAAGTCACACCTCACTGGACTCCCTCGGGTGTCTAGTTTTCAGAAATGTCTGGGTTTGGTAGGCTTCCCTAGAAGGCTGCTGAGCCCAGGACCAAAAACGCACGTGCCCCCCTGCAACTACAGGTAGTTTTGTATTTGATAATTTTGATGTGTCCAGATAGTGTTTTGGGGCATTTCCTTTTGTGGGCGCTACGCCTACCCACACAAGTGAGGTACCATTTTTATCGGGAGACTTGGGGGAACGCTGGGTGGAAGGAAGTTTGTGGCTCCTCTCATATTCCAGAACATTCTGTCACCGAAATGAGAAGAAAAGGTGTTTCTTTGGACAAATTTTGAGGTTTGCAAAGGATTCTGGGTAACAGAACCTGGTCAGAGCCCCACAAGTCACCCCGTCTTGGATTCCCCTAGGAGTCTAGTTTTCAGAAATGTGCTGGTTTGCTAGGTTTCCCTAGGTGCCGGTTGAGCTAGAGGCCAAAATCCACAGGTAGGCACTTTGTAAAAAACACCTCTGTTTTCTGTGAAAAAATGTGATGTGTCCACGTTGTGTTTTGGGCCATTTCCTTTCGTGGGCGCCAGGCCTACCCACACAAGTGAGGTACCATTTTTATCGGAAGAGTTGGGGGAACGCTGGGTGGAAGGAAATTTGTGGCTCCTCTCAGATTCCATAACCTTCTGTCACCGAAATGAGAGGAAAAAGTGTTTCTTTGGTCAAATGTTGTGGTTTGCAAAGGATTCTGGGTAACAGAACCTGGTCAGAGCCCCACAAGTCACCCCATCTTGGATTCCCCTGGGAGTCTAGTTTTCAGAAATGCACTGGTTTGCTAGGTTTCCCAGGGGGTGCCGGTTGAGCTAGAGGCCAAAATCCACTGGTAGGCACTTTGCAAAAAACACCTCTGTTTTCTGTGAAAAAATGTGATGTGTCCACTTTGTGTTTTGGGCCATTTCCTTTTGTGGGCGCTAGGCCTACCCACACAAGTGAGGTACCATTTTTATCGGGAGACTTGGGGGAATGCGGGGAGGAAGGAAATTTGTGGCTCCTCTCAGATTCCAGAACTTTCTGTCACCAAAATGAGAGGAAAAAGTGTTTTTTTGGCCAAATTTTGAGGTTTGCAAAGGATTCTGGGTAACAGAACCTGGCCAGAGCCCCAAAAGTCACCCCATGTTGGATTCCCCTAGGTGTCTAGTTTTCAAAAATGCGCTGGTTTGCTAGGTTTCCCCAGGTGCCGGCTGAGCTAGAGGCCAAAATCTACAGGTAGGCACTTGGTAAAAAAAACACCTCTGTTTTCTGTGAAAAAATGTGATGTGTCCACGTTGTGTTTTGGGCCATTTCCTTTCGTGGGCGCTAGGCCTACTCACACAAGTGAGGTACCATTTTTATCGGGAGACTTGGGGGAACGCTGGATGGAAGGAAATTTGTGGCTCCTCTCAGATTCCAGAACTTTCTGTCACTGAAATGAGAGGAAAAAGTGGTTTTTTTGGCCAAATTTTGAGGTTTGCAAAGGATTCTGGGTAACAGCACCTGGTCAGAGCCCCACAAGTCACTCCATCTTGGATTTCACATGGTGTTTAGTTTTCAAAAATGCGCTGGTTTGCTAGGTTACCCCAGGTGTCGGCTGAGCTAGAGGCCAAAATCCACAGGTAGACACTTTGTAAAAAACACCTCTGTTTTCTGTGAAAAAATGTGATGTGTCCACGTTGTGTTTTGGGCCATTTCCTTTCGTGAGCGCTAGGCCTACCCACACAAGTGAGGTACCATTTTTATCGGGAGACTTGGGGGAACGCTGGGTGGAAGGAAATTTGTGGCTCCTCTCAGATTCCAGAACTTTCTATCACCGAAATGAGAGGAAAAAGGGTTTTTTTGGCCAAATTTTGAGGTTTGCAAAGGATTCTGGGTAACAGAACCTGGTCAGAGCCCCAAAAGTCACCCCGTCTTGGATTTCCCCTAGGAGTCTAGTTTTCAGAAATGCGCTGGTTTGCTAGGTTTCCCCAGGTGCCTGCTGAGCTAGAGGCCAAAATCTACAGGTAGGCACTTTGTAAAAAACACCTCTGTTTTCTGTGAAAAAATTTGATGTGTCCACCTTGTGTTTTGGCCCATTTCCTTTTGTGGGCGCAAGGCCTACTCACACAAGTGAGGTACCATTTTTATTGGGAGACGTGGGGGAACGCTGGTTGGAAGGAAATTTGTGGCTCCTCTCAGATTCCAGAACTTTCTGTCACCGAAATGAAAGGAAAAAGGTTTTTTTTGGCCAAATTTTGAGGTTTGCAAAGGATTCTGGGTAACAGAACCTGGCCAGAGCCCCACAAGTCACTCCATCTTGGATTCCCCTAGGTGTTTAGTTTTAAAAAATGCACTGGTTGCTAGGTTTCCCCAGGTGCTGGCTGAGTTAGAGGCCAAAATCCACATGTAGACACTTTGTAAAAAAACACCTCTGTTTTCTGTGAAAAAATGTGATGTGTCCACGTTGTGTTTTGGGCCATTTCCTTTCGTGGGCGCTATGCCTATCCACACAAGTAAGGTACCATTTTTATCGGGAGACTTGGGGGATCGCTGGGTGGAAGGAAATTTGTGGCTCCTCTCAGATTCCAGATCTTTCTATCACCGAAATGAGAGGAAAAAGTGTTTTTTTGGCCAAATGTTGAGGTTTGCAAAGGATTTCAGGTAACAGAACCTGGTCAGAGCCCCACAAGTCATCCCGTCTTGGATTTCCCCTAGGAGTCTAGTTTTCAGAAATGCACTGGTTTGCTAGGTTTCCCCAGGTGCCGGTTGAGCTAGAGGCCAAAATCCACAGGTAGGCACTTTGTAAAAAACACCTCTGTTTTCTGTGAAAAAATGTGATGTGTCCACGTTGTGTTTTGGGCCATTTCCTTTCGTGGGCACTAGGCCTACCCACACAAGTGAGGTACTATTTTGATTGAGAGACTTGGGGGAACGCTGGGTGGAACGAAATTTGTGGCTCCTCTCAGATTCCATAACTTTCTGTCACCGAAATGAGAGGAAAAAGTGTTTCTTTGGTCAAATTTTAAGGTTTGCAAAGGATTCTGGGTAACAGAACCTGGCCAGAGCTCCACAAGTCACTCCATCTTGGATTCCCCTAGGTGTCAAGTTTTAAAAAATGTGCTGGTTTGCTAGGTTTCCCCAGGTTCCGGCTGAGCTAGAGGCCAAAATCTACAGGTAGGCACTTTGTAAAAAACACCTCTGTTTTCTGTGAAAAAATGTGATGTGTCCACCTTGTGTTTTGGGCCATTTCCTTTTGTGGGCGCTAGGCCTACCCCCACAAGTGAGGTACCATTTTTATCGGGAGACTTCGGGGAGCGCTGGGTGGAAGGAAATTTGTGGCTACTCTCAGATTCCGGAACTTTCTGTCACCGAAATGAGAGGAAAAAGTGTTTTTTTGGCCAAATTTTGAGGTTTGCAAAGGATTCTGGGTAACAGAACCTGGTCACAGCCCCACAAGTCACCCCATCTTGGATTCCCCTAGGTGTCTAGTTTTCTAAAATATGCTGGTTTGCTAGGTTTCCCCAGGAGCTGACTGAGCTAGAGGCCAAAATCCACAGGTAGGCACTTTGCAAAAAACACCTCTGTTTTCTGTGAAAAAATGTGATGTGTCCACGTTGTGTTTTGAGCCATTTCCTTTCGTGGGCGCTAGGCCTACCCACACAAATGAGGTACCATTTTTATCGTGAGACTTGGGGTAACACAGAATAGCAAAACAAGTGTTATTGCCCCTTGTCTTTCTCTACATTTTTTCCTTCCAAATGTAAGGCAGTGTGTTAAAAAGAGGTCTATTTTAGAAATGCCCTGTAATTCACATGCTAGTATGGGCACCCCGGAATTCAGAGATGTGCAAATAACCACTGCTCCTCAACACCTTATCTTGTGGCCATTTTGGAAATACAAAGGTTTTCTTGACACCTATTTTTCACTTTTTATATTTCGGCAAATGAATTGCTGTATACCCGGTATAGAATAAAAACCCATTGCATGGTGCAGGTCATTTATTGGCTCTGGGTACCTAGAGTTCTTGATGAACCTACAAGCCCTATCCCCACAACCAGAAGAGTCCAGCTGACATAACGGTATATTGCTTTAAAAAATCTGACATCACAGGAAAAAGTTACAGAGTAAAACGTGGAGAAAAATGGCTGTTTTTTTACCTCAATTTCAATGTTTTTTTAATTCAGCTGTTATTTTCTGTAGGAAACTCTTGTAGGGTCTACACAAATGGCCCCTTGCTAAATTCAGAACTTTGTCTACTTTTTAGAAATGTTTAGCTTTCTGGGATCTAGCACTGGTTTCTCCCCCATTTTGGTCACTAACTGGAAGGAGGCTGAAAGCACACAACATAGTAAAAACAGGATATGTCCCAGTAAAATGTCAAAATTGTATTGAAAAATGGGGTTTTCCAATTCAAGTCTGCCTGTTCTTGCAAGCTGGGAAGATGGTGATCCTGCCACCACAAACCCTTTGTTGATGCCATTTTCAGGGAAAAAACCACGAGCTGCCTTCTGCAGCCCTTTTTTCCCAATTTTGGGAAATAACAAAATTTTCACTGTATTTTGGCTAATTTCTTGGTCTCCTTCAGGGAAACCCACAAAGTCTGGGTACCTCTAGAATCCCTAGGATTTTGGAAAAAAAGGACGCAAATTCGGCGTGGGTAGCTTATGTGAACAAAAAGTTATGAGGGCCTAAGCGCGAACTGCCCCAAGTAGCCAAAAAAAGGCTTGCCACAGGAGGGGGAAAAGGCCCGGTAGCGGAGGGGATAACTACAAGGTGACGCATTAGGCCCAACACATCAGTTTTTCTAGGACTGCATTTAAAATCACCTGTGCTGGATCCCACTGCACCATCCAGTTAATAATGTATGCAGGGTAGGCGTTTCCCCATAAGTTTCACTCACCACTGTTTAGCAATGTGCAACACATCTTTACAATGCATCTCTCAAAATTCTTACGCCTCTGTAACCCAGCCATTGGAAATGGCACAGTGTCTGTGTAATAGGAATCTGACCAGATAAAGGCCCTCATAATGACATTGGCGGTAAGTGCCGCTTATCGCCATTCTGACTGCTGCCAACATACCCCGACTACAGCGGTATACCGCTATGCGTATTATGACCCACACATAGAAATCCGCCACTATACAGAGACCGACAGAAGTCCGCCAGCCCAAAGGTCAGTGATAAACTGGCGGTACCAAAACCCACACCGTTATTCCAACAGAAATACGCCCACAGCATTATGACCCACGAATCACCACGGCGGACATTCAACAGCGGTAAAATATTGGCGGTACATACAGCTGCGCTCCAAATACACACACATACATACAAAGCAACACCACATTGGACAATTCAAACTACACACACCTGACACACATACACACACCACACCCACAAACCACTATAAAACACACACCCACATTACCCACATTACTCACAACCCTTTACCACTACAAACAATTTACCAAAGAGAGATAGACACGCCAGGAGCACACACAGAACCAGAGCCACAGCACACCATCTCCCATACACCATCCACGCACCTCACAGCACACACCCCAACACATCACCCCACACACCCTCACACACACTACTCACAGTACACCTATAGCACCCCAAAGATACCCCAGGTTCTCAGAGGAGGAGCTAAGGGTCATGGTGGAGGAAATGATCCGGGTAGAGACACAGCTATTTGGATCACAGGTGCAGCAGACGTCCATTGCTAGGAAGATGGAGCTATGGAAGAGAGTCGTGGACAGGGTCAATGCGGTGGGACAGCACCCCAGAGAAAAGCTGGAATGACCTATGGGGGAAGGTGCCTTCCGTGGTTGCAAGACAGCAGATAGCAGTACAGAGGACTGGCGGTGGACTCCCACCTCCTCCCCCACAACTAACAACATGGGAGGAGCAAGTCTTGGCAATCATGCATCCTGAGGGCCTGGCAGGAGTAGCAGGAGGACTGGACTCTGGTAAGTCAAATCCTTACTACTTTCACCCCCCCTACCTGCTTGGCATCATATACCCTCACCCCTAACCCCACCCCATCACCCCACCACCTCACATATACCCCTCTATCCCAACCCAGCCATCCCAGTAACCAACACTACATGCACCACCAATGCAAGGACACCACTCACAGCCCTGCATGGACACCCATCACCACTGCATGCACACTAGTGACAATCACTTAGCCAACCAAATCACAACTCACCCAAGCCAAAGCTGTCTTGGTGATAACAACCATAGGGGGAAACATACCCATGCACAAGATGTTACACGCAGAAACAATAACGCCGCTTTCACATACCCATAGGACCCCCACACAACATCACCGGAGAGGAGGTGCTAGCAACATCCAGTCCCCACCGAAGAGGCCCACAGTAGCGTCTCCACTCACACCTCCATGTACTACATCCTCATCCACTACCTCCATCACTACCCCCACATCCATGCACACGGCCCCTGTGTCCTCTCCCACTGTGTCTGTGCCCCCTCCTCCCAAAGCACTCAGACACCCAACAGCCACCCACCTCACGACAGCATCCAGCCCATGCACCTGCACCCAAACACAACAGACAGACACCTCCTACAACCACTCACTCTTCTTCCACTTCCAAACCTTCACCCTCTTCCAGTCCCAGTGTCTCTAAAAGGCTTTTCCTCTCCACCCTTGACCTATTCCCTTCCCCTCCCCCTCCCGTCCTTCACTTCGGGCCAGGGTGGGCAGAACCCAGGCCAGCACCTCAGCCACCCAGTTCACGGCCACTGTCGTTTTGCAGCTGCTGCAGGTGTGAGAGGTTCCAAGGAGACACCCGTCAGCACTGCCAGTGTGCCTGCACCAGCTGCCATGGTCAAGAAGAGTCCACCAGCTAGCAAGGGCAAGGAGGCACCACCAGCTAGCAAGGGCAAGGAGGCACCACCAGCTAGCAAGGGCAAGGAGGCAAAACCAGCTAGCAAGGGCAAAAAGGGACCACCAGCTACCAAGGGCAATGAAAAAGGCACAGAAGCCACAGCCAGGATGGATCTGGTGCGTGGTGCTGGAGCAGCATCTGGGCAAACAATACCAGCCATGGCACTTCTGCCGTCTGAGGTTGCGGGGGAGGGCTGGAGCCTTCCCCCACCACTGACAGCACCTCCACCTGCACCACCGCCAGCACCGCCACCTGCACAGCCACCTGCACAGACACCTGCACCACTGCCAGCAGCAGCAGCCCCAGTGGGCAGCTGTCCGAGGTTGCAGGGAAAGAGCTGGAGCCTCCCCCCACCACTGACAGCACCGCCCCCTGCACCACCGCCAGCACTGCCACCTGCACTGCCACTACACCACCACCTGCACCACTGCCAGCAGCAGCAGCCCCAGTGGGCAGCCGTCCGAGGCTGCAGAGTAAGGGCTGGAGCCTCCTCCACCACTGACAGCACCACCACCTACACCACCGCCAGCACCACCACCTGCACCACCACCTGCACCGCCACCTGCACCACTACCAGCAGCAGCAGCCCCAGTGGGCAGCTGTTCTAGGCTGCAGGGGAAGGGCTGAAGCCTCCCCCACCACTGGCAGCACCGCCGCCAGCCCCGCAACTGCCACCACTGAGCAGCCGTCACCGCTAGCAGGCAGTGTGTAGTTGTGCCTATATGGGCTGTAGTGCATCCTGGCTCCTGCAACATGGTAGGTGTGACACCCAGGTGAGAGACTGTGACCTTGCACCATCCAGGACCTGCATCGGTGGGAACAAGGCCCCCTCCAGAACCAGTGGAACAAGGCATCCACTCACCCCCTCCTTGCCAGGATGTAGCACACTGGCCCCAGACCCCCTCCAGAACCAGTGGAAGAAGGCATCCATTCACCCCCTCCTTGCCAGGATGAAGCACACTGGGCACAAGGCCCCCTCCAGAACCAGTGGAAGAAGGCACCCACTCACCCTGTCCTTGCCAGGATGAAGCACACTGGCCACAAAGCCCCCTCCAGAACCTGTGGAAGAAGTTATCCACTCACCCCCCCTTCTTGCCAGAATGAAGCACACTGGGCACAAAGCCCCCCCCAGAACCAGTGGGGAAGCCATCCACTAGCAGAACAAGCAGTGGGCAAACCACCCACTAGAGAGACTGTGGCTTTGCACTCCCAGGACCAAGCAGTGGGCAAACCACCCACTAGAGAGACTGTGGCTTTGCACTCCCCAGGACATTGCAGAGGGCATGTAGCCCCCTCCCGGAGCAGTGGCGTATTACCATCTTCTGGCTGAGGTGCCCCCTTTCCTCTTCCCCCTGAGGTGCCTGTGTATCTTCGAACTGATGCCCCATCAGTGTTCTCTCCGTATTGAGGCATGAGTCAAGTGTGGCCTTTGCCTACGTGTTATGGCCCTGTGGGCCACGGACATTTTGGACTGGGCATTGTCCCTCCATTTGTATATATTGTAGGTACTGTTTTGTGCTTTAAGGACGTTTGTCTAGAAATTTATATTATTACACTGGCTTTACTAACTTCCTTTTGTCCTTGCGTTATTCCTGAGGGGTATGGGGTGGATATGTAATGTTGTTGCATCTGTTTGTGTGTATGATGTTGGGGGTGTTGCATGTTGCGTGTGTATGTCAATCTCTTTTTCCTCCCTTGTGTGCTAGGTGCGGTACTAACCGTGGTCATCTTCGCCGCCGTTCATGTTCCTGGTGTAGGAGGAGGCATACCAGCATGAGGAAGATCTACAGTTCGGGATCCATGGCATCGTGGTTCTTCCTTGAGTGTCGTGAGGTGAGTCGTTTCCCTTCTGTGTACTGTTGCCGCCGTGCTTTTTGATGGCATCGGTGCCGCCCTGGAAAAGCTAGCGGATTGGCTTGTTGTAATACTCTGGGTGGTACATTGTCTTCCGCCTGGCTGTTGGCGGTTACCGCCGCGGTGCTTGTTGCTTCCGCCATGGCGGTTGGTGTGTTAAAGTGGCTGTCTGTGTTGGCAGTTTCCGCCGTGGTCAAAATTCAATTTTTTTTAGAGCAAGCCTGTTGGCGGTATCACAGCCACTTTATCACCGACTGCCAGGGTTGTAATGAGGGCCAAAGTCACTTAACACAATGTAATAAGTTAGAACATCATATCCCGCAAATAGAAGTAGGCCTACATATGTAGCAATCATGTTGTTGGACCCTTCGACCAACCTGGGACCATGACACCTGAGATATTAACATCCACTACAGCAATGCAATGTGACGCTGTGTATTCCATGTAAGGGACAGGGCAGGATTGCCACACATCCATAGAGGAATGGGTCCCCAAGCCCAACCAAACCTACTCCAAAGCACAACAGGTAAGTAGTCACATAAGGTTGGTAACACATGAATTGGACTATATATTATAATAATGTATACTAGTATCCACTCACATTCAAGTTTCACTCAATATGTCACACATACTTAGGTCTTTACATACACATAAGTAGACTATGCCCACTATAATATGACACATAGCCATACTTCATACTTGTCTGCATTACGTCCAGGACAAATGTAATAGAGTTTTCCACCATTTTCCACTCTATTAAATTGGTCCTCACACATTAAGCTGCTTTTGTCACTCAGAACTGATGCATCACCTATGTTTCTTGATGCATTGCTGAAGTTGCTCTTATCTTAAGCCCAACTTCAGCAATGCATTGCAGCATCTGTCCCACTGTTGCTTCGGAATTTCTGATGTATTCTTGGGCCTTACGCCATGGTGTGCCGTTTTGTAAATACAACACATGTATGATGTCGTAACCTGTCTTACCACAGCGCAAATATTTTTGACAAATAGCTGGCTTTGCACAGCGAAGCATAATTTCTTGTAAATATGCCCCCTATTGTTTTGGGTTTTCTGTGAAACAAAAGCATACGTTTTCTATAAAAAAACAAAAACAAATCCTAAATCAATTTAAATACATGAAATATACTTTAATTTAATTTAATTAATCAAAACATGACTACAAATTAAAAATGTGCCTATAGTTTTAAATATTTGTTTTACATTTAATTACAACATAATATAATTTTCATTATCTGCACAAATGTATTAAAATATACATAAAATATTTGAGATGCAAAGAAAATTAGGTTTTATTTCAAATAAACATTTTAATAATGTGGAAATGTTTTATTTTATAATAAATAACAAGGAATAAATACAAACATTTTTAATTAATTTAGTAATTTAATAAACATTTATTAAATAATTATACAATGTAAACAAAAAATAATAAAAATATTTATTACATCCTAGTTTGTTATTTTAATATGTTAAGTCCAAATCATGAACCATTTCTAAAAAATCATAAATTATTGAATATTCAGAATCTAGCTTTAATACCTTTAACATTTTGCAAAAAAACATAAGTTGGAAATAATATTTTTCATTCTAACTCTCCTCACATAAAAAGTAAAATGTGTAAATTTACTATTTTAACTTGAGTCAATCAAACATTGGAAAAAGTAAATATAATGAGTAAAGTCAGATTTAGTATTTTAAGTGCAATCCCATAAACATAATGAAAAGTATATATTGGGAGGGGTCATATTTACGATTCTAACCCTACTCTAACATGCATTGGTGGAAGTGCATATATTGGGCAGAAAGGGATCAGATTTCCTACTCTACCTCCAGTCTTACACCCATTGTGGAGAGCGCATATGTGGTGAGGAGTTGAATTTATTATTCTAATTTGAATCCCACTGACATTGTACAAGTACATATATTGTGAGGGGCTGAATTTACTATTCTAACTCCAATCCCACTAACGTTGGGGCAAGTCAAAATGTTGGAAGTGGCCTGATTTACTATTCTAAATTCCATGCCACAAATGTTGAAGAGTGGCATATACTGATTTACTAATCTAACTTAAATAGTTAGTTAGTTAAATGCTTACATAGAGCGAACAGCTACCCACTCAGGGTTTCCTCGTGCTTATTGCAGCAGATAGAGGTGCTCCCTTCTCAGAGGATTAGAACAGCCATGTGTTTAGTTGTCTGTGAAAAATGGGCAGTGAAGTGTACGATCTCAAGTGTTCTGGCAAGGCGTTCCAGAGCTTATGGCCAAGAAACATAAAAGAGCACCCTCCCATGAGGGTAAGTTTAATCTTAGGGATAGTGCACTAGAAGAGGTTGCTGGAGCATCAATAATGAGTAGGGTGATGTGGTTTTATCAGGCCATTAAAATGATGAGGGGGCGATGCCTGCCCTTGCTTAGAAGACATAACAAGGGCCTGATTGGATAATTTTTTTTACCTCTAGCCAGTGAAGCTCACTGTGAAGTGATGCAACCAAGGCATGTTTAGGTAGTAAATAAATCAGTGTTTCAGCCACATTCTGCGCCGCCTCTATGGGTCTCATAAAGGCTTTGTCAACCCCCCCGGGGTAGAGGATGTTGCTAACGTATAGGGAAGATAAAATGAGAGCCTGAATGATAATTCTTTGGGGAGAATACAGATGAATTTCTGCAGCCATTTTAGAGTTGCAAAGCAGGTTCCAGGTATCTTTGCCACCTGCGGCATCATGGAGTACTTATTGATTACCAAGAAGCGGGGATAAGGATCTCATCCAGTGCAACTGGCCAATGAACCTCAAAGGCTCAGGTTCTTTCCAAAGATCAGCACCTCCATTTTTTCACCATTCAGTTTCAGTGAGCTGCTACTCATCCATATGGCTATCTGAGCCAAACAGAAGTTCAGAGACATGAAGCTGTGGTCTTCAGCGGATGACAGTGAAAAATTATTTGAGTATTATCTGCATAAAAAAATTGTTTGAGGCCACATCACTGTACCAGCTCCACTAGGGGGTGCACCTCAATATTCAAAAGTGCAGGATTAAGAGCTGATCCTGCGGGACTCTAGGGGTCAAGGCAAGACATATTGATGAGGCGCTGCCTGAAGATATCTGAAAGGTACAAACCTTCAGGAAAGACGATAGCCAAGCTGATGCCATTCCCTGTATACCCAGTTCAGAAAGTCCACCTATGAGCGTGTCATGGGACAGAGTATCAAAATCAGTGAGCAGCGGAGCGATATCAGTCTAAAAGAAATCTCCTCTTCCTCTCAGCAGAGCTAACTGAATATCCTGTACTTCACTCTCAAAGAGAAGTATTAATTACTTGCATTGAGCCTGAGATAATAGCACTGCAGGGGCTATCCTGCTGAGGTTGAAGAGCTCACTGACTATTATGAAAAGTGTTTTTGGGCAATTATGAGCCAGCGTAATCAGTTCTGAAAATAAGGTGGCGTGGGTCATTCTGCAGTGGCTAATGTAATGCTTTAGTGCTGATCTACATTTAAGCTTAGCAGTGTCATCATAACTAAGTCTCCAGACCCTCTCAAACTTCTTGCAGCCTGTTTTTGTAGCATGTAACTCCTCAGTAAATTGTGGGACTGGGGGGTGAAGGCTCGTGACACAGCAAGTTTTTAATGGCAGAATATGGTCTAAGGACATACACAGCCACTCATCCATTCAAGGCTGGTGTAGCTCACCATATCCCAATAAATTAGGGGACGAATTCCTCAGCTGACAGTTGAGGACACTGATGTCCAGCTTGGACCAGGACCAAGATATAGGTTTCCTAAAAGAAATAAAGTGGCTCATAAACAGGTTTAAAACATCAGCAGCGGTCCCGATTTCACAGTTGCCATGTTGAGTAAATGCATTTACTGTTCACCTAACGATGATGCACTCCATTACTATTAAGCTAAAATCAATGTATTTATTTTAGGTAAAGATTGCTCCAAAAGGTGCCATGCATCATTATGGTGTAAGCCTTAACGAACTGCAGTAGACTTCACAGAGCTGAAAGCAAGTGAAGTACAGCCACTTAAAAACCATAATCTGAAATGCTGAAACTGAAGTGATGTTCTAGTAAAGGTTTGAGAGCTCTGAGTAGGGAATAGCAAAGGGTTATACATACTTGGTTTGCTCGTAAGTACACTTGAGACTGAATCGGAAACCCTCCTGCATCCCAGTGGCAAACAAGCATTTGCAAAGCTAAATAGGTCTGACTTGGTTGGCCAGCCTTGATTTGACAATTTGTTTTATTCTGTTCTGTTTGTGCAAAACTTTATTGTTGGGGAAATAGAAAGAATAGATAGACAGACAGACAAACACATATAGATAGACAGACATATAAACAGAATGACTAACTGACTGACTGGTAGAATGACTAAAAGACTGGCAGAAAGGTTGGCAGCTAGACAAGTAGATATACAGAAAGACAGAAAGATAGGTAGACAGAGACAGGTAGATAGACCAACAGGAACATAAACAGAATGAAAGACAGGCACACATAAAAATAGGGTTGCACAGGTAGATAGATAGATTGAAATAAACGGCACAGCTTCAATTGGTAATATAATAGTTAAATTGCTATATAAACAAGACATGTAAAAGTGCTGAAAGAAAAATAGAAAGCCATATAACCAAACTACATTGGTTTACACATATTACTGTATTGCATTGTATTGTATTTCAACATTTATATAGAGCTTTCTATCCCTATGTGGGGGTCTAAAGCTCTTGTCTACATGGGGAGCAAGCTAGACCATGTATTGTGTGTGGTTAAGAGTGTGTTGGCTTTGATTTGATCATGTGTGTGTGTGATATTCACTGAGGTGCGGTTATTGGATCATGTAATGCAGCGCTTTGCAGTGTGATGGTTGAAGAAGTGTCAGAGGCAGGTTTGCAGTTTATGTTTTTCAGTAAGCTGGCAGCTTTGAGCATATCTGTAGATCCATTTAAGGTATTTCTTATGCATATAGTTGACTTAGCTGGATACTGCAGTAGGTTGTCCTTTCTGAGATAATTTGTTAAACAGTTATGGTCCTGAGCAGGCATAGGTTGAAGGGAGAAATGGTAGTGAGATCTGCTGGAATTGAACTTTGATAATATCATCCACTATGTGAATGATATTGTGCGATCTCAAGAAGCAGTCAAAGTATGTAACTTGTTGGGACCTGCAGTGGTAGACTAAATTAAAATCCTCCATTGGCTTGCAGCATGTCGCAGATCTCTGCAGTCATTCAACTCTTGTTTAGTTGGTGATGGATGGTTGTAGGAAAGTACCTCTTTTTACATGGTCAGCCCCCAACACACACATTGTGCCTTGTTTCTGGTGCAATTTTGACTGAAAGAACTCTGCATCGCTGCTAAATAGGTCCCCAGTGCCAGATCTCTTTCCCTAAAACTGGACAATTGTTTTTCCAATTGGCAAACCTTTAGTTGCTACTGTAAGACCCTAATAAATGGTACCCCGGTACCTAGAGTATGGCGTACTAAAGGAAGGCCCCTGAGGGCTGGACCACAGATTATGCCACCCTCAGGGACCCTCTCACCTTTGCAGGCTGCGTGTCTTGGTGCAGACTTAAAATAAAAAATAACATGGCATACAACCTGTGTGCCCTGTCCCCTGCACACTGTCTGCAATATATGTAAGGCACCCCTCTGGCAGGCCTTCCAGGCCGAAAGGCAGGGTGCATTATATTACATGTGAGGGCATACCTGCATGAACAGTTATGCTCCTTCTATGTCTTTGTTGACTCTACGATATAGTAAATGAACAGTGCACCCATTTTAAGTACATTTGCTGGACACTGGTCATTACGAGTTCCCCAGCTACATGATGGCTTCACTGACAATATGGATGTTTGGTATCAAACATCTCACATTAATAAACCAGAATCATGTGATGGATTTATTAATACATGCATTCAGATGGCACCTTAGAGGTGGCCCCTTGAAGCCTACCAACTCATAGAGTGGGCAATGACTGGTCAGAACCAGTGCAGCTACTTTTGACAGAGTTCTTGCCCCCTGAGGTAAGACCCAATGCTCTCAAGGGCTCAGAACAAAAGGTTTGATCTGGGCAGAGGTGTGAGCTCCTCTCCCAGGCTGGATGGACATTCTAGAGCGGGGAGCTTCAAAGGTTTTGCCGCTTTTGAAATGAGATCCAGGTCTCTTGAAATGGTGGAGGAGGATGACCCCCAGTTCCTGACTCCACATTTGGTGGCAGGACTGGTGGAAAAATTAGGTATATTAGGAGGAGTGCCCACTTCATGTCAGTCACACTCTTAGGGTGGATGAGCGAAAGTGGACAGTACTTTTTAAATGCCTACATCTTGCATGGATGGAACTAGGCCAATAGGGTTATGGCTATACCACTTCCCAAAGGAAGTGATCATAGGAAGGGCATAGCCACCCTAAAGGTAAGTGGCCCATTGGCTACCACCAGGCACTCCCTGTAACACCCCTCCATTCAGTATCTAGGTGGCACCCCGAACCCTTGAATCAGATTCCTGTCAACCTAAGAAGAGCTGGACAAAACAGAAGTTGCCTAGCAGACTGAAAACACCAACTGACTTGGCCTCAGCCCTATCGGCCTGTCTGCAGCCTTCAAAGGAACCTGCACCCAGAAGTTGACTGTCCTGCTGCCCAGTGACCTCCAAACCTTGGGAGGACTGCCTGCCTTCAATAAAGAACAACAAGTACTCCTGTGTACAGTGGTCCTGTCCAAAAGAAACATCTCCAAAGAAGAAAGAAGTCTGCCTGAGGAACCGTGAAACCGTCGACTAAAACCACCTCTGCACCAAACTCCCACAGTTTGAGGTCAAGTGGCCCACCAGTCCAGTGACGGTTCCCCAGTGCTTCTGACCAAGAGTCCATCATGAGCTGACCCCTGCGAGACTCCACCTCTGACCCTTTGGCATCTTGACGTACCTGGGCAACTGTGAGTTAAACTTTCCCAGCCTCCTGGCCAGAGCCTGCAGCCCTTTTCTGACAGTGATCTCTTTCATTGACTTACATTAGGAGCCCAATGCTGTGTTGGCGCTTTGTACCCGGCTGCCGCCTAGGGTGTAAGTCTGGGGCTGCCTTGTGGCCCCTCTTGTCCTTCCTTCAACACCAGGAGATCCACTGCTGACCCCACTCTATGCACCTGTAAGCAGTGCTGCAGTGGATACCTCCCTATCTCCGGGATAGCAGTGGGTGCCCAAGGCTGTGCTGGAACACTGCCCCAGCCGCCCCTGTGCCACTGAGAATGTAAGTTTGGTCCTGCCTTGTGCCACCGTGCTTGCCTCAAATCCCAGAGATCAATCTGTGACACTACCTGTACTTACCTGGGGGCAGCGAGTCTTCAGTCTTCCTCCCAGTCTTTATTGACTAACATTGGGCACCAACTTCGAGTTCGACCTTGGCACCCAGCTGCCCCGTGCCCGCTGGGGATATACACTTTGTGTGTACTTAATTGAGAAACTGCATTTGTGTTTTACTTCTGTAGGCTAACATTGAAGACTCTGAAAATTAGACTGTGTCAATTTTTTGAAACAGCAAAGTATTTTTAATTTAACAACTTAGCTCATATTGAAGTTCTGTTGTTCAAAGCATGTATACAACAACTGTTATTTTTCTAAACTGGCCTTGGACTTATTTTTTGAGAGTATGCCTCATGTATTGCCTCTGTGAGTACAACAAATGCTTAACATGACTCCTTGATAAGTATAGCTGCTCGTACACACTACCACAAAAAGGACACTAGACCTATGTATTTCTACCTCTGCAAGCCTTTGGGGATCCACTGGACTTTCTCAACAATGTAATTCATTTTAGTGCACTATATAGAGAGCCATCTTCCTACAATGGTTTAATAGCTGTGGACTGGCACAGTGCTGGGTGATGGCTATAACTCTCAATAGTCCTGTTTTATGTGAGTGTAAGAGAGTCAAGCTAAGCAGAAAAGGGAATTAATTTGCAGTGTGTATGAAGTACAATTGACTCCCCAACCTCTCAATGTTATGGCCATAGTATTAGTGTGGGTATACAATACATCTTTATTTGATAGTTAATTAAAACCATTCAAATATTATTTAAACATACATTTCAAGTCTGAGATAATTAGCAGTTATCTGACCTAAAAAACATTAGAACCAATCACATCTTTAAAAGGTATGTTTCAAAGATGCCATCATCAATTAAATCAGAGAGGTAGTATAAGAAATAGGGTTACTGGTTGAGGGGCTGAAACCCTACTCAAGCAGCAGTCATTATTCCTATCAATGTACATTCACAAGCAAATCACAAATTAACCTGTTCTTAATCCTCTGGTAGCTTGGCACAAAAGTAGTAATGCTTAACTTAAAGGCAATGTGTAAAGTATTTATGCAGCACTCCAAAGACTAATAAAGTGAAAAGACAACACAAAAAAATCCCACACCAAGTTAGAAAAATAGAGTAAAATTTAACAAATGATTTGACAACAAAACAACAAAAATCTGATCAGTAAATCAAGCAATCTGCAATTTTACAGAGTTAAGTGAAAACTGTGCCTAGAAGCACAAAGTGCCAACTGTGGTGGTTTGGTCACTCTGGACCTGGACAAAGTTACAAGTTGAGGTTGACCGTGATGGAGGATGGACCAGGTACAAGGACCAATCTAGGCCTGATGAACAAAATATCATAAATCCTGGATGATGCGCATTGAAAGATCCTTTGTCGAGGATGTGTTGTGCAGCGGCGATTCCAGGGAGATGTGAGATGTGATGTGGAGTATGGTCTAGAGGAAGCATTGCGCAGTGGTGGTTCTGAGGAGCTACAGGACTGCCTGCAATGCAAAGTCCTGCATCAAGGATATGGTACATTGTGGCAGTTCCAAGGAGCTGCTGTGCAAAGTCCTGTGTCGAGGATCCATCATGCAGTGGCGGTTCTGAGGAGCTGTGAAGCACTGTGCGGGGGATGTGTTGGGAATGCATCGTACAGCAGCGGTTTTGATGCAGTGCTGCAAGATGGATGGATCATGCTGTGTGGATTCTGCCACTAGACCACATCTTGGCTGGCAGACCCTCTTTCAAGGGTCCATGAATGGGGTGGCACCACTTTGGAAAGCAAGACTCAGAGCAGACAGAGTCCAGGAGCTGGGTTCAAGATGGTTGGAGCCTTTTCTGTACCTGAGTCTCCAATCAGGAGGCCAACCAACTAGCCCTTGGATTTACTCTGGAAGAAGAAGAAGTATCTTTATTGTTTAGTTAATAAAAACCATAACAATCAGCTCATAATATACCATATAAAATTCTGTTAAAATTCCATAAGCTCCTTTACCATAAAAATCCTTTCTTATGATGAAAATCAATTTTATAAGGCTAAAGTGCAGAGTGCCAGCTTTCAGTTCTAAAAGAATTAAGATTCATTAATTAAGACTGTGTCCCGGGGAGCTGATTCACATCTTTGGTATGTACAGTCAGAAATTTGATAAATCTGCATAATGACTGTACGTCACAAGGGTCAAACATTGACATCACTGCTGGCCGACATGAGCGAGTCCCATTTCTCACAAAGAGCAGTTTTAATAGTTCTTGCAAGGAGTTATACAAGTACCTGTTGTATACTGAGGTTACATTGTTATTCACTGAATCCCATAGTGCCATGGCTAGAGGGCTGACAGTATTTTTACTTATTTTGTACCAAGTTTTTATTGTGTGTGCTTTCCTGTCCAACTGCTGTTGTTTTAGACCGAATTCCAGCCTAACCTGTGCTGGGGAAGCAGAACGAGGAAGATTGAAAACTTTCTTATAGATTTTTAGTTGTTGCCGATACAGAAGAAAAGCATCTTTCCCATGTAGAGCCGCACTTCCATATGTAGTGGCTGGGAGGAACTTGGCCGACATAACAGACAGTAATGGTTTGTACGATGGACCTTTTAGTCTTTTAGCTAAGGTGCAGAAAGCAACCGCCAAGGATTTGCACTTCTGTGCAATATACTGCTTTTGTGGTACAAGACTGGTCTTATTGTCTATAGTAAAACCAAGGTATTTGTAACTGCAAGTCGTGTCAAGTGCAGTACCGCTTAACTTTATTTTATTTGCAGAATTCAAAGGGCATCCTATGGACATGATTTTAGTTTTTGAAATATTAACTTCTAGTTTGTCTTTGCAAAATCGCCCAAGCTACTAACCAGCCGCTGCAGCCCTATTTTTGTGCGGCTTAGCAGAACAATATCATCCTCATATGATAGATGTGATATGGACAGACTTCCCATCCTGGGAGAATGCGAGTTCGTTGCATCCAGCATAGCTGAAAGATCAACAATAAAGAGGTTAAAAAGATGGGGGCTAAGACGCAGCCTTGCTTTAGTCCTACACTTGTTGATATTCTCCGAGAAATTTTTGAGCTGTCTGATACCTTGACCTGCACCCAAGTTTTGTCATACAATAATTCAATACACCTCAGAATACGTTCATGCAAGCCCCAGTTTTGCAGTTTACTCCAGAGAATTGCTCTGTCCACCTGATTGAACGCACTTTTGAAGTCCACAAAGCATAGATATAAATTTTTCTTTAAGCACTTCGCTCGATTGGCAATGTCACCTAGCGTAAGAATGTTGATCCCTGTGCTGTAGCCCTTCCGGAAACCAGTTTGATTCATGGGGACCAGGTTGTTTAGATTGGACCAGTTATGCAGGTCTGCAAAAATTAAGGAGGCGAAGTATTTGGCCTCACTGTCAATTAGCGCTATCAGTCTGTAACTGGCTGGGTTGGCTCAACTACCCCCTTCATATATCGGATTAATGATGGATCCTTTCCAAATGTCTGGAATGATTCCGTTGCGCTCAACTTCAGTATATAATATTGACAGTGTTGCTGACCAATAATCCAGATCCGCCTTGAATATGGCTTGCGGAGGCCACTTCTGATGACTTGGGCAATTTCCTCGGCACTGAATTCTGCCTCTATAAGCCTAAAGTCTGTGGGTTTTACTGCAACTTTTAGTTGCTGGTTTTCTTCAGGAGAGAGTGGCTTGAAGAAGATGTCAGTCAAGTGATCTACCCATTTGTCTTCTGGAATTGATGTACAATTTATTATCCTTACCTTTCGGCCAATTTCGTTCACTGACGCCCAAAATGCTCTAGAGTTGGCCTTTCTTGAATTATCAAGTAATTTGAGCCAGAATTCATCCTCCTTTTTTGTTTGTATTTGCCATACCTGTTTCATATAGTTTTTTCGTAAGGTTTTTATTTGTGCGCATGAAGATTCCATAAGAGGTCTATCTTTTGTAGATCTAAGGTTGTGCCTTAGTTCTTTTCTTAATTCTAGGATTTCTGATGGCATGCTTAGTGACTTCCGATTATTATTTGGAGCATGACGCCTGGCTGCGCCAAGTGAAGGTATTGACCGTAGAAAGCTAGACCACACATCCACGGTTGACTGATCTTGACACGCTATCGATTGAAGAAGAGTTTTTATATTTTTGCACAGCCGTGGTAGTGAGGACTCCGTCCAGATCAGGCGATTTAGGTTGATGGAGGTTACTATTCCTAATTCATTTGTAGCTGAAAGAAAGCATGGAACATTCCAAACCAATTCTATGTGTTGAAATGAATGGTCACTGTGGAGAGTCGGTTTGATTTGAATATACTGACGTGCTAGCAGGGAAAGAGAGACGACCGTGTGATCTATTGTGGTCGCTGATTTTGCACTGTAATAAGTGGGCCTTGGCGGGAGATCGTCTTTCACCTTGCCATTTAGTACTCTCATGCTCAGAGGCTCTTGGGCCTCTACCAGTTGTTTGCCCCTTATATCTAGTCTCGTCTGTGCCGATGGCAACTGCAGCAACACTGACCATATAGCATTTTCAGCTGCCAGTTGGTCGTTCGGTTCTGGAGTGTATATCAGGTTGGTGTTAAAATCGCCTGTCACTAAAATGTCCTATGTTTGATTGACACATCTTATCTCTTCTACCTTCTGGAGTAGTTGTTCAAAGAGAAGTGCTTTCCGATGCTTCCGCGGATGAGCATAGACATTGAAGATAATCAACGGAACGTGATGGCTATTACTAAAATTGATTTTTAGGTCTGTCGTTGAGAAGGCCAGCTGCTCTGTTGTGGCATGAAGTGCCGTAGAGATATATGTGGCTAGGCCACCACTTGGTCTGCCCGATTTATTTGATTTTTCGGCTTTGATGTGATGTAGAGAGTAGCCTCCTAGTTCTATTGGATCTACCAGCCATGTTTCTTTGAGTACTATTATTGAATAATTACAAATGGTCATTACTTTAAATCCATCTGTAACAATTGCTTTTGCTCCCGCGATGTTCCAAGACATAATGGTGACAGCCAGCCTTTGGTCTATATCTACTACATTACGTGTGCTAGGTCAATTACTTCTCCTCGAATTTAAGGTATGCGTCATCCATCTACATTCATCCTGTATTCCAATTCCTACAAATAGCCAGTCGGTGGAAGTTTGTGAAGCATTTTCCTCCTTCTTAGATTGGCGCTGTTCGAGTTCCCCAAAATCTGGGCCCCATCCAAGTTCATGGGCCTGTGGCTCCGGTTTTTGGATTACTTTTCCTCTTAGATTTGCCAGTAAGGGAAGAGGATAGCGCAGTCTAGTTGATTGAGATAACCGTATACCCCACTTTTCAAATTGCTGCTTTACTGCCATAATTGATGTAACAATTTCACTTGTTCTCCACATTGTCAATGTTTGTTCCGGGTCGTTAGGCGAACTGCTGGTGAGGAATTTCACTGATGTTAGATCTGCAGATGTGATCTCCTTAGTTGATGGGAGCTCTGCCAGAAGCCTCATGATGTTGCCCCTGTTCAGGCTATCTTGTTGGCCCCGTGATTTAAAATACGGGGTTAAGAGAATCTGCCTTGATTCCCTATCTTTTTTGATAGCGTGAATAAATTGTAATTGTTGGGAGTGACTCGTGTTACTATGTGACATTGGTCTGCTCGGCTGATCATCCCCTCAGCTGGTTGTTATTTGGGACCCCTTTGTGCGTAAGTGATTGCCTGCTTAAGGTAGCATGATTTTCAAGATCTATTTTTCCTATTTGCATATTTTGAAACGTAACTAGCCCTTGGATTCAATCTGGCAGGCAGCAGAGTCACAGGGCAGCAAATTGTATTACTCTCACTTAAACCAAGAGGAAACAATGCCAAAAGAATTCAGAACTCTTAATCTAAATAATGAATTTATTAAGGCACTTCCCAAATATCAAATAAAAGTCATACAAATATATGAGAATAAGCATATAACTCAAATTTAGCAGATCATATATACAACATTTTATACACAGATAAATGCATATATCAAGTGGTCAAGACGTAGAAAGAAATGTGCAGTGCACCAACAGAGCATGTATACATGAGCTAAATAATCAATATTTAAAATATTTCACCAATGGGGTTGAAATCATCTTCGCCAGTGTGACTGGGGAACCCTTGATGCAGTCAGAGAGTAGTAGTCCTGATTGGAATCACAAATCACATCCTGGGCAGCACATCCGCTCCACAGATGGGATCATACCTGAGCACCATGTCTCCCTCTCTTTTATACCTTCAAACACCTCAAAGAGAAGTTTGCAGCAGCCCCCTCCCCTCTTTTATGAAATTAAACACTGTCTGTACTTCATCTGTGTCAAAAACACCCAAAGAAGCTCGCCAGGCTCCCAGTGTTTGTTCAGAGACATATTTGTACATTCCTCTGGTAAAAACAGTGTCAGTCTTGTCAACTCTTATCAAGTTTGTATCCCACATAATATGTTTCAGCACTGTTAGACTCTTCACTGGTGAAGAAAAAAACTAGTTTTGTAAGGAAAAACACCTGCGCTGCCCTGCAGCTGGGAATAAAATGGAGCCACTTGCACAAAATGGAGTCGATGGTCAAATGATTGTCAAATTTAAGTAGCATCACACAGAGTAGTAGTTCTTTTTGCAGTAGAGAAACACACTAGTCATTCTGAGTCTTCCAAAGGTTCAGGGTTATACAGAAGTGTTGTTTTTGAGGGTCCATCATTTACATCTGGTGGCAGTTTTGAAGTAGAAGAGGGTTTCAGAGGTTTCCACCTACAGAGGTGTATGGAATTTCTTGCCTTCCCACTGTAGCTCCAGCTTGCCTGGGGGCACAAAGGACTACTGTTAAACACTTTATGAGTGTGCTTAGGCACAGTAATTTGTGATGCATAAGGATAGTAGGTGATAGCTTTGCAGTCCTATCATGTCAAAGATTACCCATCCTGCCAGGGCCTATTCCCCATTTGTTTTACTGTCTTTTAAACAAAGAACAACCGCCAGCTACACCTAGTGATGTGACCCAGGATACAGACTGCAGGCTCCAAATGGTTGGGAGAAGAAAATGCCAACTCTTTAAAAGAGACATTTTCTCGACTGTGACTTAAAATCCAACTTTACCTTTAGGGAGTATTTTAAATTACATATATTTAGACACCAAACCCGATATTCCCACCCGCTCCCAACTGAAAGTTATAATTTATTACATGTGATAAGGTAACACAATGTTAAGCTACAGGAGCGGTAGGCCTTGCTGTAGTACAGAATTAATTTAAGATTTTTTCACTACCAGGACATGCTTAAAGTTTACTTAAGTGGGTGGCACACAATGGGTACTGCAGGCCCATTAGTAGTATTTTATTGACAGGCCTTGGACACATGTAGTGCCTCTTGGCTAGGGACGTGCAGGTAAATTAAAAGTGCCAATTGTGTGTAGGCCACTTTTTACGGAAAAAAGCACAGGCACTTTAGTTCTGGTTAGCAGTGGTAAAGTGCACAGAGTTGTACGGATAGAAAAAATGAATTCAGCGAAAAGGTGGAGGGTAAAGGCAAAACATTTGGGGATGAC
Organism: Pleurodeles waltl; assembly: GCF_031143425.1. Classification (NCBI taxonomy): domain Eukaryota; kingdom Metazoa; phylum Chordata; class Amphibia; order Caudata; family Salamandridae; genus Pleurodeles; species Pleurodeles waltl. The sequence goes on along the minus strand of NC_090444.1, from coordinate 1,336,173,115 downwards.
TCTGCAGGAAGGGCCAGGTCCAACAGTCAGATGTAATGAGGGTGAATTTGGAAAAAGCAAAAGAGCCAATCAAGGAGAATAGAAAATATTTGAAATGGTCTAAAATGATTTACCTAGGATTTTAGTGTTTCACAAACCACTGGCGCTGCACCAGCACAATTCCTAATCCTCACTGCTGAACAACAATGCAAGAAATTGATTTACTAGTTCAGGGTTGAGTGAAACCCTACTCAAGCAGCAGCCACATTTCTGCCAGGATGAACTCAAACTACAAATTATCCTATCCTTAACCCTCAGGTAGCTTTGCATAAAAGCAGTCAGCTCAACATAGAGGCAATGTGTATTGCAACACTTTAAACAGTAATAAAGTAAGACACAACACAAGAAAAATCCTATACCAATTTAAAAAGGTTGAGTAGAAGGTAATAAATTATTAGACATCAAAACAACATGAATCCAACTAGTAAATCTGGATACGTGCATTTTGAAAGACTTAAGTGAAAGCAGTACCTAAAAGCACAAAGCATCAACTGTTGTCATCTGGTCGTGCTGGACTGGTACAAAGTCACAAGTTTAGGCTGACTGTGATGGAAGTTAGGTCAACTGAACAAGATGGTTTAAATCCTGGTTGCAGAGAATTACGAGATCCTGTATTTGAGGTTGCATCCCCCAGAGGCTGTTATAGGAAGCTGCGAGATGTGATGTAGAGTCCATCGTTGAGGATTCATTGTTCAGCGGCAGTTCTGAGGAGTTGTGGGACTTTAATACAAAGTTCTGTGTTGAGGATGCATTGCACAGCAGCAGTTCTGAGGAGCTGCCATGCTACCATGCAATGTCCTGCTTTGATGAGGCATCCTGCAGTAGCGGTTCTGAGGAGCTGCAAAGCCTTGTGTCTGGAATGCATTGCGCAGAGGTTGTTGCAGTGTGATATTGTGAGGAGATGTGTCATACTGCATCAGTTCTGACCACAGCTGTGGTTTAACAGTACCTTCAGGCCCAATTCCAAGGGTCTAGCACCGGGGTGGAAACACTTGGAAGGGCAAGACTAACAGCAGGCAGAGTCCAGGTGCTGGGCTCAAGGTGGTTGGAGCCTTTCCTGTCCCTGAGGCTCTGATCAGGAGACTAGCCAGCTAATCCTATGAATCACTCTGGTGGTCCTGGCTTCTCAATTCAGGTCCAGTCCTTTTCACTCAGGCAGCAGGGAAGCAGGGCAGCAGAGTAGCAGGGAAGAAGAGTAGCTGTCTTTCTTTCTACACAGTAGCACAGCAGTCCTTCTGGGTCTTTCACAGGTCCAGAGGTGTACTGAAGCTTTAGTTCTGATGCTTCAATATTTATACCTGGTGCCAGCTTTGACGTAGAAGAGGTTTCCACCTACAGAGGTGTTTGGGATTTCCTGCCTCCCTGCTCTGGCTCCAGCTTTTCCGGGGGCAGAAAAGAGCAGTGTCAAGCCTTTTATGTGTGTGCTCAGGCAGAGCCTTTGTGATATGCAGGTAGGTGACAGCTCCCCCCACCTATCAAGTCAGAGATGGCCCATCCTCCCAAAACCTATTCCATCTTTGTCTTACTATTTGAGAGCGATACACAAAAACCAATTGCCAGCTATGCCTAGGCATATGACTCAGGATACAGCCTGCAGACACCAATGGTTTGGACAAGAAAATAGCAACTTTCTAAAAGTGTTATTTTCAGAATTGTGACTTAAAATCAAACTTTACCATTAAAGATTGTTTTAAATTATAATTCTTTAGCCACTAAACTCAATATTCCTAATGGCTCCCAAATGAAAGTTAACACTTAATAAATGTAATAAGGTAACCGAATGTTCTCCAATGGGAGATGTAGACCTTGCAATAGTGAATAATACATGTAAGAGTACCATGACATGTTTAAAAGGTTGTTTAAGTGGGTGGCACCATTAGTGCTGCAGGCCCACTAGTATCATTTAATGTGCAGGCCCTGGGTACATGTAGCACCACATGGCTAGAGACTTATAATAAATGAATGTGCCAATTGAATGTGACCCAATATTACCATGTTTTACTGAGTGAGCACATACACTTTAGCATTAGTTAGCAGTGGTAAAGTGCACAAAGTCTTAAGGCCAACAAAAATGAGGTCAGGAACAATAGAGGAGTAAGGCAAAATATTTGAGAGATGACTACCCTAAGGTGGACAGGTCTAACAGATGTCCAGAACATTTGCACAGGATAGTGAAAGTGCTAAGTGCATAGTGCAAATATTTATTATATGAACTGCAAAATTAGGTGCTCCCAGGGCTAGTCTATTGGTCGGTTCTCACAGCAAACTTATCCATGAACTTCACAAATTGGACAATAACTTTATAATCCTTGTCCTTAAAGCATTGCTCTATTGCTTCCTGTTATGAGTGAATGTTAAGTTCTCTAAATAGTTGCTTTAACCAAAATAATGTTTCCCACTCAAGACTGGTGGTGCACACTAAATGAGCCAAGGTTTCTTTCGGGTAGAGGCAGAAGTGATAAGAAGTGTGTTATGATGTAAAGAGTACTATGTTCTACAGTCTGAGGCTAAGAGAATCCCATGAGAGTTCAGTTGGCCTCTGACTCTCTGGATGGATCAACGCCAGGTTGCGTGCCTAATAAAGAACTAAGAAGAACATCAGTCTCAGAGTGGCGGTGTCGGCTTAATAATCACAACATATTTGGCAATAATATTCAGGAAGAGCCGTAAACTCGCTGCAGCATATAACCTGGGTGATCCTGGGTGATCCAAAGATTATGACTGCAGCGACGTCTGTAACCTGAACCCTGATGCTGTCCAGAAGTATATTGTGGTGAGGTATGGTGGAGGTATGGTGGAGGTATGGTGGAGGCAGTAAAGAATTGCATAAATTTTAAGCAAGGTACTTTATTCACTAATATTTTGTCCTTACCATATAAGAAGAAAGCTTGCGCTCACATTTGTCAGTTGGTCCCGGAGCACCTGTGTGCTGGGTTTTGCAAACCACTATGGGCGCACACTAAAACATTGTGAACCGTGTCACCAGCGCTGTATGATGTATTGCGCTCAGACTTGCACTATAATTTTGCTTCAGGGAAGCGGAATCCTTTGCGGTGATCCACACACACGTTACGCATTGATGCGACACACTGATGCATAGCCGCCATCTTGGATCAGACAAAGCAGCGCATTTTGACTGTGATCCGCACACCTGATCATTTGCATTGTTTACATTCGACCCACTCTACATTGGGAAAGTGGCATCTGTCACAGTGATCCGCAAACTCATTACATACTACTATATTAACTTATCAAGTATGGCACATTTCATGGTGATTCACACACCTCAATAAAAGTTTAATGAGAAAAGCATATGTGGATAGATTTTAAGCAAGGGAGTTTAATCATTAAAAAAAATATATGGCAATGGTACCACAAGGCATCATTAGTCCACCGCGGGTAATATGGGAAGACTTGGTAAAAATGTTTGAGAACTACATCATAGCATTGGATGGACAAAATGTTTCACTAGCTTAGAAGAAAACCATATTATTGAATACCCTAAGGAGTGAATATTAAATACCTACCGGTTGTAGTAGGACATGATGGTCAACCTATGGACAATGTGTATGAAGAAGCACTTAAAAGGTTGGATGCTAGGTTTGCAAAATAAGTCAATCTAGTCATGGCACGATACAGTTTTAGACCCAACTCCAATTGGAACATGAATCTATTTGATGAATTTGTAGCTAGACTAAGAGAATTGTCACACTGTGTCTCAATTTCATAGGCCCTATTTTTGAACTATCACAAGAGATGAAATTTGCATTTATCATGGTGGATATCAACACCAAGTGGCTGATTGTAAAATTTATGAGAGAAGCAACTACCAAGGATACGATAAAAGAGATTGAGGAAATATTGCTGATAAAGGAATACCAGTAGTACTCATTAGAGATAATGGCATTCAGCTGACATCTTATGAAATGGTGAGCTTCCTTAAACATTGGGGAATAAAGCATTCACATACCTCTCTTTATAATCCTCAGGGAAATGGTATGGCTGAGAGGGCTAAACGACTGGTTAAAGGAACCATTCAAATGGTGTTAGCTAGTCAATGTGAAGTGAAAAAGATGGTGGGAGATATGGTGTGGACCTATCGCACAACCATTCAAAGTGTCACTCAGCGATGTCCATTTAGTGAAATGAGAGGGAGGACACCAAGTACGAGATTGATTCTGGCATGGTTGTGAGACTGGGTACATACTGTAAGCACAAATAAAGAAGGAGGAAAGGAAAGTGCGATGAAAAAAATTGAGAGAGGAGATTGGTTAAAGCTTAAATCAGGGTGTGTGAGAGGTGGCCTTTCTAAATTCACAGGTCTCTTCAAAGTAGAAAGAGTGAGTCAATTCTATGTGCTGGTGAAAGGAGGAGAAAAATTGAATTTGATGAAAGTTGTGTTATATCAAAAAATAGGTGGATATGTAAGGGGAGAGATTGTGAGAAAGGGGGATAATGGGTGTTCAGGAGCCATGTTAATGAATGATGATGAGATCAATGGCAGAGAAGAAGAACAATCAAGTGTTGATGGAGTGAGGAACAGTGAGAATGCCAGAACCAGGCTGGCGGGAAGGGGGTCGGAATCCCCATGGCGGCGCTGCTTGCAGCGCCGCCGTGGAGGATTCCCTGGGGCAGCGGGAAGCCGGCGGGAATCCGCCAGCTTCCCTTTTCTGACCGCGGCTTTACTGCCGCGGTCAGAATGCCCCCGGAAGCACCGCCAGCCTGTTGATGGTGCTTCCGCGGTCATTGGGACCCCCGGAGTCTTTTTGAGTGAAAATGGGTAAAGTAATAAGTAATACTCCACAGGCATGGTAGGAATGGGCACCAACAACACCACCACAATGAAGTATAAGATCCTGCATCTGGCTGTTGTTTAGCCTTCTTGTAACAGTAATCAAATACACAAAAGGGAAGACCCTGTCTAAAAAAAAGTTATTTGTGTGATCAATAGGACATTCAGTGCAAAACCCTTATACTCACCATCCTCCATTTAGTGCTCAGGAAAATAAGAATCAGTAGCCACTTCCTAAGCAGGCCTTCATTGAATCTCCAAAGGGAGTCCCGGCTCCATTCTTTCCCACAGCAGTGCATGGTCTCCACCTTCAAGCCACAGCAATGCAGGCAATACTCTTCCATTTTCTGGGGAGATGCTTGCATCTGTTACTACAGCAAAATTTAGACAATTCCAGTGTTTCCTTATCAAGGTATGCACTGTGGGTCTGATTCACAAAGGTAAACTTACACGTTGTGTAAGTTTAGGATTGTTTAGTATGCCAAGTCTTTGCACATGAAAATATACCAGAGTTCTATCCTTTATGTGCAGAGACTATGCACTCGTAACAATATTACTCCTAAATCCTTTTTTGAATCAGGCCCTGTGTCCTTTAACCTTGGGCTCAATATTAAATGTATGTACACACATCTGCATTAAAACATCTCTGGTGCACATGTAGTTTATGGTGAACTTGCATTGTGCTCTCTAGGACCATCTGCCGTCAATCACGTTTTAAAAAATGCATTTAAACTTGCAGTGTCGTTTTCTCAAGAAGACAGTAGGACTGATAAGCAAGGGGCTCAAGAGGTTACACAACTTCATTCATTCATTCATGCATCTTAAAACAAATTGGCACACCTGCAACAAAGTGGAAAAACACAATAGTTTACACAGTTGCTTGTTTTCAGTGTGGTTTTTGGGGCCGCAGTCTTGCAGTTTACTAGTGCTATAACTAACAAGTTTTAAATAAATCAGAGGGACTCCTAGCTATTGCCTAAAGGTATTGGAATGCTTGGCACTGGAAGGAGCTGTGAAAAGCTCACTGTCAGGCATCACCAGAACTTACTGACCTCTCTTGAAACATTGTCTATTTCAGTGGGACTTGAAGCCCCCACTGGGCATTCTATCCAGACACATGAGGCCAGATGTAGCAAAGGGTTTTACCCATTCTGTGTCTATGGGAAAATGTGTTTGTACATATGGCCCCTGGTTCCCAGCAGAATTGCTCAAAATGAAACAAGAAACTAACATGAAAGGGGAACCGCACACCAGTGACCTTTGAATTACAACCTGTCATATCCTTGCTACCCACCCCACAGGTTGGCAGCAAAGTATTCCCAGCATGGGAACATTCCTCAATAAAATTTTCAAGTGGTCCTCACATTCCTTTGACATTTCTAGCAACCAGGAGGGAGCCTACACCATCAGCCAGCTTGCTGTTCAATGCCTTTTTAATATCAAGTGATGCAAATTTTCCTTTTATTCGTGACACCAGTATCGAGGGCTTGAACCTCAGACTTGCAGGTGGTAGCTGCAGGGACACCACACTTCCTGCTGAGTGAAGAAAGAGTCTTGTCACTTTTCAGGTCGAGCCTAGAAGCGCGCATGTGCTATCTGGAAGCCCTGTTGTATTGAATAAAGGACTTTGCTCCTGACTGCTGCTTACAATCGGTTTCATCCAGTGTTGCTTTTCTTTGCTGTCTCCTAGATGGTTCACACAGCGATATGCCACCTAAGTTTTTTGCAGCGGTGTGCTGCTCAACTACAGTTTCCTTCTGCTGGCATTCTTCATCTGTTGTTGGGGCAAACTTTTTTTTTAAATTGTTGCATTACAGCATGCTGTGTTTTGTGTTTACATATGACGGCTGCACCTTTCTTTCATCCTGCATGGCTTGCCCACCTCCATTTTTATATTTAATTACCTGTAATATACGTACAGCCACATATAACCCCTTTAGCTCACTCTTGCAGTGCTTAATTCATACATAATGATGTGCAGATGCCTAAAACTTTCCTTTGCAATGTGTGGCTGCTGCAGTTCAATGTGAATATCGAGTCAGCGTTATTCTAAAGCCATTTCGGGCATTTGTAATATATGTATAGCCACTTTAACCCCTTTAGCCCGCAGTGCTTAATTTCTAAATAATTATGTACCGGTACCCAAAGCTTTCCTTTGCGTCACCTAGCTGCTGCAGTTCAATGTGAATACTGAGGCAGCGTTATTCTAAAGCCATCTCAGGCATTTTTAATACATCTATCGGCACATGCTTAATTTATAAATAATCCTGTGTTGGTGCCTGAAGCTTTCCTTTACAATGCAAAGCTGTGGCAGTTCAATTTGAATACTGAGGCACCATTATTCTAAAGTCATCTCAGGCATTTTTAATATATGTACAGCCACTTTTAACCCCTGTAGCTCACTCAGAGCTTAATTTATAAATAATCACCTGCAGGTGACTGAAGCTTTCCTTTGAAAAATGCAGCTGTTCCAGCTCCAAATGAATACTGAGGCACCATTATTCTAAAGCCATCTTGGGCATCTATAATATATGTCCAGCCACTTTTAACCCCTTCAGCGCAGTGCTTAATTTATAAACAATTATGCAGCTGCCAAAAGCTTTTCTTTGTAACACATGGCTGCTGCAGTTCAATGTGGACACTGAGGCACCATCATTCTGAAGCCATCTTGGGCATTTTTAATATATATACAGCCACAATTAATCCCTTTAGCTCACTCAGTGCTTAATTTGTAAATAATCACATGCAGGTGCCTAAAGCTTCCCTTTGCAACACACGGTTGCTGCAGTTTAATGTGAACATTGAGGCACCAATGTGCTAAAGCCATCACAGGCATATTTAGTATATGTTTAGACATTTTTAGCCTCTTCAACTCGCAGTGCTTAATTTGTAAACAATCATGTGCAGGTACATAAAACCTTGCTTTACAACACACGGCTGTTTCAGTTCAGTGTGAATACTGAGGCACCATTATTCTAAAGCCATCTCTGGCATTTTAAATATATGTACATCCACTTGTAACCCCTTCAGCTCGCAGTGCTTAATTTGTAAGCAATTACATGCTGATGCCAAAAGTTTTCCTTTGCAATGCGCGGCTGTTGCAGTGTAATGCGAGTATTGAGGCACCATTATTCTAAAGCCATCTTGGGCATTTTTAGTATGTGTACATCCCCTTTTAACCCCTTTAGCTCGCAGTGCTTAATTTGTAAGCAGTCACGTGCCAATGCCTAAAAGTTTCCTTTGCAGTGCGTGGCTGCTGCAGTTCAATTGAAATACTGAGGCAGCATTATTCTAAAGTCATCTCAGGCATTTTTGATGTATGTACAGCCACTCTTAACACCTTTAGCTCACTCAGTGCTTAAGTTGTAAATAATCAGATGCAGGTGCCTAAAGCTTTCTTTTCCAATGCGCAGCTTTTGCAGTTCAATGACTTTATTCTAAAGTCATCTTGGCCATTTTTAATATATGTACAGCCACTTGCAACCCCTTTATTTTACAGTGCTTAGTTTGTAGTTGCAGTCTAAAGCCAAAAGTTTTTTTCTAAAAAAGGTTTTTATTGGGTTTATATGATAATTGTACATGATTTTATTAATCTCTTGTTATTGCAGATATGACCATGATTCAGGCCACCTTAACATCCTTATTACGGTGTGACTGTTTGAACACTCTTGATGCATTTGGGTCGCCCTTCTAGATTATTTCTCTTGTTACTTGGAATTGTATTAGCCAACCAGCAACTCTGATGGTCGGGTGATGAAAGTAATATTCTATTGGAATAAGCATGCACATTTACATTAGGATGCTAAATGGCAACATTTTCATTTTGTGCTGCAGATAGAGAAAGAAGGTAAATGGATGTGCTTTAGTTTAATACTGGCCACTGGAATTATGGGCAGGAAAAGGCCAAATTATGAGGCAGGGATGACCAATTTATGTGGCAAGGAAAGTCCAGTTATGAATTTACAATGCCAATAGCTCTTACTCAAAATGGGAGAGGTGTATTTCTATACTCTCTACCTGCACACATTCTACCATTTGCGATGTCCGTAGTACACATGACACAAGCGCATGTATGTATGAGAAGAGTATATATGAGAAACATGGGATTTTTATCAGTCTTTTATGGATCCTCTGAACATCCACTATGTGGAAAAGTTTAAATTGTATAAGCATGGCCTTTAAAAAAATTGGATCCTCAAAATATTGTCCTTAACCTGCACCTCGTTTCAAGCAAAAACAGCCCTAATAAAACACTCCATCTTAAAATATGCTGCTGCAAGCTTCTCTGCCTTATCTGAGTCTATTATGGAGACATGATAGTCGCCCGCCAGCCTCCCATACACATTTCTATCTCTACAAATATTCATATTTTTCATACACAGAATGCATTGTGCTAGATAAAAACATAATTATCAAAAATCACATTTTCTGGAACTCATCTACTCACTGCTCATCCTGGATGGATGAGCTGAGGCCACAGGGACGCAAGAATGGAGTGAAACATATCCACAAGTGTGCTTGCTTGAGATGCATCCTTTAGTAGACAATGGTGTCAAAGAAAATGATAAGTTATCAGCAAATGTTCGGGTCCTAGGACCCACATGCAGCTTTGTCAAACCACCTCATAACTGCTCCTGCACCTGTCTCTTTTTTCTACCGTGAGTCAGTCGTCACTCAGAAAATGCACTTAAATATTGTGATCCTTAATTAAGATATATACAAGCAGCATATACAGGACTGCAGTTATATGCCTCAATATTAAAGAAAAGTTTCAATTGGGCACAATCGGAGATGCTGTGAAATACCAGTGGCCAGATAAACAGAGGTCACATTGTTTCTAAAGGAACTTACAACACCATTAAGATACAGGAACTGATAAAGGTGGAATGTGTCCTGTGCTCAGATCCATCTCTAAACACAAAGGAAACAGTAAAGTAGCATAAGTTAAAAACAAAAACAAAAACACTGAAACTGAAGGTATCTACTTTAAGTGTGGATGTGCTTCTTATGAAAGAGCAAAATGTAGTCGCTCAAAGTGAAGTTAGCCAGTGGTTGAGGAAGATGGACCCACTGCCCCATGCTGTATGCAGTACTGGGTGGAAGCAAAATGTGAATGGCACATTAACAGACTAATGGATGAAATTTCGGATCATCTGACATCATTGACTATTGCTAATGTTGTTATTGGATTTTGAAGGTATTGTTTTTAAGAATATTTTTATTTTGGTGGTTTTATAGCACTATGGGTGGTATGAATTGGGTTGTTACTGAGTTTCTTAAGGATTTTTCACTTATGTATAGTATACAGTTTGCTTCTACTTGTTCAGTGATTGTGGGTATTTGTGTAATGGTCCTTGAGGTTTCTTGAATGTGTGATCAACTTTCTTTTCACCAAATTCGGGTGTATTTTAACTTTCAATTTCACCTCCCTTTGTGTTTTGATACATATCTGTTATGAATTTGACGGTTGAGCATATTGGTCTTAACTCGTGTGTGTGCTGTTTATGATTTCTAGCCCTGAAGAAGTCGTAAGGGATGATAATTATTCCCAAAGACGAAACACGTGTTGGCTGGAAAGCTGGAAGTACATATTGCTCTGGATTGCTGACTGTTCAATATGAAAACATATTCTCAATAAACTCTGGACTGATTTCTTTTCTGTATTGATTTACCCCAAGACCTACTGGTGGCATTATGGACTGATTTTTGCAATAATATATGTGTGAATTCTGTATCTTGTTGTTTTCTGTATACTTTAGGGGCACCTCGGTGTGTATTTAATGGATGAAAAGAGGTAGCTAAAAGCCCATTGAAGTATATTATACATTAAATTGCTGGAGCGCCCATGGAAGCAATGGTAGTTATTTTCTGAATCTTTTCAGATGTACAATTCTGTACATTTGGCAACACAAAAAGGGCCAGAAATCAGTATTCAAGTTTGGTAGATTTAATACAAATTAGTATTAGTAATCATTACAATGTGTGAGCATATCAAAATCAAGTTATAGAGATACAAACCAAAATCGGCACCCTGAATCGCTGAAATATATTTAGGGCTTGATTTAGAACTCAGCGGTCGGGGAACCCATCTGCCTTGTTCTAAATCAGGTCCTTAGACTTTTCAATATAAGGCATATAAAGCTTCCCATCACAGAAATGCCAAAACTAAGAAATAAGAACTGATATTCTATAAAGAATTCAAGTTCATTCTATATAGTACAAATTGAAATAAGTACATCTGGTTAGATTCTATCCTAAATAGAGGTAAATTCAAGGGTCTTGGGACAAAGCAAGGTAGGCGTCAGCATTGCAAAGATTCCACCCCAGCAGAAGTCTTCAGAAAATAAGAAATCCAATGTTAACTCAAAGTCAGACACTATAATGACAAGGGTCTAGAGGTCTGCAGTTCTCAGAGTCTAACAGAGATCTGCTGAGATTCTAGCCATTTGCACACTTAATTAATGTGGAATGTTCCAGGAGCATCTGCATCTTCTATACACGTTAACAGAAACCCAATTAATTCTTCTTCTCAGGGAGTGCACTTGCAACATGGAGAGATTCTCCCATCCCACGGAACACTAACAAACAGGTTGCCCTTGAGTTTCGTCTTCCCAGATAGTGAGGGAATGAGAGGCACACTAAATCATCCTATCCGTGTCAAGACCTACTCAGGCTAACTAGGCATAAAACAATTAATAATCATAGTTAACCCTTTGATTATAACTCTAGGCATAATATCAGACGAAATGCAGAACACAGGCAATCAATACATGGTGACATATGCAATGTGCTTTTCGGTAAATGCAATATGTCATTATGTAAACGTAAATATGAATGGGATCTACAAATTTCATGTTAAAGCAAAACATTAGATCTCAGTTGTATGAATAAAGCCTCTAATTTCTACAGTGAATGCACTTTTAATGATATTGTTTGATTCTTCTCTTTACATTAATAAGGTTAAGGTACACAGCATTTATAATGACAATTACATTGTCAAGTTACTTTTGTAACACATGGGGGTGCAGTCAGAATTATGCTGCTCCAATCCCCACTTTGATGGTCATCATAATTAAGATAACACCTTCATCAGATGGACCAGTGATGGATTCAGTGTGGTACATGGCTTGACTATCACATTTTCGGTGGCCAGTTTTGTTTGTAATGTGTCAACCTGCTATTTGTCAAATGCTGAGTTTGGGTACAGTTCAACAACAGTTCAACAGAATGGTGCACAAAAACAGTAGGAGGTTGACCCATCACAAAGTTCTCACACTTCTAGATGCAGACACTGGTTGCTGCATGGATTTAAGACATCCAGGTAGCACTGCTGTTAGTGGATCAAGTATAGCTAAAAAATAGACCACAGCCCTCTTTGTATTACCATGCATTTGTGTAAGCACTGAGAGAGTGTAGCCCTTCCTCACGCTGCAAGAGAGAGCAAAAGACAATCATTCCCAGTGCCAAGGCATTACAGAGACTTTCTCTCAGCCTTAAGAAGGCAACCAAGCAATCATTATCCCAACGTACCAGATCAGACACATCCTTGTGTGTCAGCCTCTGTAAAGGCCTTTTGTGTCAGGCTCTGTATAGGCTTCACCACTAGAGAAAATGTGGATATCCACTGGCGAAAGTAGCCCACCATTCCCAAAAACATCCTGATTTCCTTCTGGGTAGTTGGCAGATTAATCTTTAGGATTGCTAAAATCCTTTCTTGTGACATCTTCTTTGCTCCTTTTACAATATCAGGACCAAGATATTGGCAGCTTACTTGGGGACACTTTGTTGTGTAGCCATTTCAAGTATAGCTCCATGCACGTTAGTTTAACATACTAGGCCGCTGTGCACTTTGCCCTAGATATATTTTATTCAGCTTTGCATTGTTATTTTACAATACCAGTTTTTACGGTCTTGTTTTAATTTCTTCTATCGCACTGTTTAGCTTAGCTCAGCACTGTGTTCTCAAATAATGCATTCTTGAGCGTCCTGTGCTTCAGTCAAGGCTACAGTCTGGTACATTGCTGGTAAACGTGGTAGAAGTTTGGTCTCCAGCATTCGTAGAAAACACACATCCTTACGGATTAACATTTTCTTAGAACATCTGGGTGTTAGTTATAACAAAAACATTTCTAGTCCTAGTACACGTCAAGAGGGAGGTTCCAGCCAGGGAACCACAACTGTATGCTGAATGTCCCGTTGCAGATGCTGATGCAGATTACAGGCCTTTGCTCAGGTATGAGGGCTGATGTCCTCCCGGGGGAACCTGAATGGCAGGCTTAGAGCTTAACATGCTGTGCTCGAAATATAACTTAGAGAGAGAATAATCTAGCGGCACTATGATAGCCTTATTCTTGTGCTTCACTCTCATTGTTACTATTTTAATATTATTGTGTTGTGTAGTTCTGGTTATTGCAGCTCATGCTTTAGTATCCAAAATGCAGTCATTTTATTAAACCAAACTTTAAAACCTATACTGCTTCTATTGTCAATTATATATGAGACCGCACTATGTATGAGAAAAACGGTTGTGACCTGAGTGACCACGACTTCCCTGAGAAGTACTGAGATATCATGCGCTCGGCTGCCCAATTGTCTCTACCATTTGGGAGAGATGAGGCACTGCAAGATAGCCGGAGCAAAACCCGGATTTAGAGTGACAAACGTCATCTACCATGGGCCAGACTCAGTACCCCACATCGTGGACGATCTTGTTGCTCAAAATCCAGTAGTCTCATTAAGATAATGAGAGCCTACGTGACAACTTTAACTCCATTCTCAGCTTCGTGGTTCAACAGGGCAATGGTATTTTGCTTTCAAGGTTCTTGGGTATTGAATGCTGTTAGTAGGTTGTCGATATGCTAGACCAAGACTGAATTATGAGGCATGACCATGCATTCGAGATTCTATTTGAGAATCTGATTGAAGATGGAAGGACTCTCAGTGTACCCTTGTGGGATATGATACCATGCCAAAAACATGCCTGCCAAGCTAGAATGCGAAGAGGAACTTGTTATCCTAATACCATGGTATGGAGAAGAAGGCCTGGCACAAATCAATGAAAGTGAACCACTCAGCCTTGCATGAAATCTGAAATAAAATCACAGCAGGATTCAGTACCACTGGACAACATTGGAGAATATTGACATTAATTTTCCTCAAATCTTGAACAATGCTGTATTTACTTCTAGGCTTCTGCAACTTCATAATGGGTGAGTTACATGGGCTCCCCATTATCGCTTTGAGAATTTCCTGTTGTATCATTGATTTGATCACTGGAGTAATCCCTGCAATAGTCTCAGGAGTCAGATTATACTGTGGGCTTCTTAGATATTCAACACTAGGTTTCACCTTAATGCGGACAGGCTCAACACCTTTGATGAGTCCTATGTCCTTTCCTGAAAAATCCCATACTTTTGGCTTCACGTATCTCTAAGTCACTAAGACCGGGTGGTAGGTCATCAATTGACATCATATTAAACAGTGCAACAAAAAAATCATCTCTTTCCATTTTAAAGGCAGCATCCTCATCAAGCGTCTGTAGCTCAATATTCCTTGGTGTACAATAGATGGTACAATTGAGCTTACACAAGAGGTCTATTCACAAGAGACTCAGGGGACTGGAATCACATACCACAAATTGGCGATTCTTTTCAAAGTTCCACATTTTAACAAGTACTTCTTCCGTTTCTGAGTTTGTCATTTGTTTGTTTGCAATGCCTACAACTTGAATTCCTTTTTCCAAAAGGAGAGGTTTGGAACCTCCACTGTTCTGATAGTAGAGCGGGTAGCACCACTATTGACCAAAAACAGTACGGGTGGTCTTTCACCTCATCATCCACGAATCAACCACTCTGATCTACCTCAAAGACTCCACCAAGCATGCAATTTTTCTCCCCCCTCTGGCTCCATCTCAGGACCGTCATCCTCAAATGTTTCAATCTTAGGGAACTGCTAGAACACACCCTGATTCTGAGAAAAATCTTGATTAAGATTTAGGACCTGATTCACATTTTGTTTGGGACTACACACATTCTGTTGTGCCATCAGAGCTTGCGTGACCTGCACCATCGGTCCTTAGGCATATTACAATTTTAGGATCTCTGTCTTTGCTTAATCTGTGACTGCAAAAGATTATCATTTCTGAGGTTCTGCAAATCGAGAATTTTGGGTATTAAGATGGCATTCCCACTTCCAGTAGCCCAATTTATTGCAATAATGACAAAGGTGCGTGTTCTTCAAAGTAGCCACATCAGTTCCAGTACTTGGATTAACTGGGACACCAAATCATCTACCCTGCTGCAGAAACCCATTTCTGATTTACATAATTTCATTCCCTGCTGATACACTCCTTGCATGGGGCAAGCATAGCCTATAAAAGGTTGACTCTGAACTCCTCTCTGTGCTCCTTTTATCTGTGCCACCATTAACGTTTCTGTCAACAACTTCTGCTTCAACTCCATTTCATCATTGCAGTATTTTGCATACTTCAATATCTCGTTGACTGACTTATTCTGCCAACAAATCAAGAGCTGCTGAATCATTAAACTAATCTCAGGTCTCAATCCCATCACAAACCTAGACACAAATTTTCCCTTATCTTCATATTCCAGAGTCTGCAGTCCACTATCCTGCTTTAACACCTGCAACAATCTCTCTTAAAAGGCATGCACTGACGCTTTGGGATCTTGGGTCATTCTTTCAATCTTCAGCTAATCCATACCCTTTGCTGGTATTTTCCCTTTCAAAAAGGTCATTTCTTGTTGGTACTTCATTACTATAGATGACAAGCATTTGTGATCGGATTTCTCACAGGCTTCTTCTCTGGTCATTCCACGGCTATTTTACATTCAACCCACAAATCATTCGATAGCACATTGTCAAAGAACGTATTCAAATCCACCCACAAAACCTGTGAGATCTCCACAAACCTCTCAACCTGTTTGTACTGTTTGTACCATTCCACAGGTTTCTCTCTCAATTTGGGGAAATCATTGGTGAAAAATGCAAGACCACGTCTACTCCAAGTGCACAGAGATAGCCCCCATCAAGCACTTTCCTCAATGGAAAAGCCAAAGTATCCTCACTATCCCCTAAAGGCAGAGAGTGTTCTCCCTTATGTGTATTTTGTTCTTTCTTTCTCATCCATTTACTCTACCATTTGCATTTTCATTCTTGTTATTTTCATGCTACAAATGTCATTATCATCAAAACATACACAATAACCTTTCTACAATGACTTGGTTCAATTCAAATCTATATCATAAGTTTGAGCCAGTTCAGATAATTTATCATGAGAAACTGCACGTTTGGTAACATCTTTGCATATGAATACAAGCTCATTCTCTTCATAAATATCTAATTGAGAAAGATCAAGATTCCCTGAAATAATTTTGTCTATTTCTAACTTCAGCCTGACCACATCAACTGCATTTCCCCTCACTGGAGTCTGAACTAATTCTTTACTTGTTCCTGTTTCTTCTGGGGACCCATAAAGAATCTAGGGCCAGATGTAGGTAGGAAAAATTTTGCGAGTCGGAAATTGCGAGTTGTTGCGACTCACAATTTCCGACTTTCTAAATGGTATCCAAGAAGAAAACGCAACTTCAATTTGCGACTCACAAATGAAGTCGCACCGCAGATTGCGAGTCCGCTGTTTGCGAGGTCGCTTTTTGCGAATGCGCTAAAAACGAACGCGCAATTTGCGAGTGGGTGTCGCAAATTGCGACTGTGCCGCAAATTGAATGCAGGTGCAGCAGAACACTCTGGAAAACACTTCCTGGCTCTTGATGATGACATCACAGCCAGGAAGTTTACAAATACACCTGGGAGGATGGAGGACCACACCCATTTTAAACTGCAGAACTGCAAACAGAGAGAACAGCAGCTACCATGGCTGAGACACCAAGGAAGCGCAAACTGAAATATGCAGAGAAAGAGCTGGAGGTGCTGACAGAGGAGTGCTGCCAGCACCATGACCAACTTTTTGGGAGGGCAGCCCTCACTGTGCCAGAGGTGGAGAAGAGAAGAATCTGGACGGACATCCAAGACAAGGTGAACTCCCTGGGTGTCAGCCACCGTAGCATCGATGAGTTAAAAAAACGGTGGTATGACCTGCGCTCCCGGACCAAGGATTGGGTGGCAGAGCGGCTCCGGGAGATGAGGGGCACAGGAGGGGGACCTTCCACAATACCACCACCCACACCCCTGGAGGAAAGAGTTGAGGAGACCCTGGAGCCAGAGGCAGTGTGCGGGATGGGAGAGCTGGATACATCAGAGCCAGGACATCAACCAGTGAGTACCATGAGACATGCATGTACACCCAATTATGCCATACCCCCACCCACCTTGTACACAGTAGCATGCACAACCAAAATAGCTCCATTTCAGAGTAGCAACAACCAGAGTGGTGCATTATGGGCAATGTAGTCAAGTAGGCAGTTCATAGGCAACAGTTTATTAGGAAGTTGATAACAGATGGTAGATACTGACAGTGTGTTCCCTATGTCCCACAGGTCTCCCACACGACACCACAGCCAAACAAAGCATCCAGGGGCCACAGGTCAGCCACCACCCTGCAGACGAGTCAGGACCAGCCACCACTGAGACCTGCACCACCAACACTCAGTCCCCTCATGATACACCAGTTGCCTTACTGGTGTGTGATCCAGCACCTGGTCCCAGCCACAGTGCCACTGTAGAAAACATGGAGCCTCCACTGCGTCGCAGGCGACATGTAAATGTACCACCAGAGCCGCAGGCAGAGTCAGGGGACGCCTCCATGTCGCCTGCTGAGGCCGCACTCCTACGGGGTCAGCGCCTGCAAACACTGGAGATACGGAGAATTACAGGGGCAATGCGGCGCATGGAGCAAAACCAAAGCAGTGGTATGCAGCTGGTACACATGGAGTTGCAACAATTGAACACACATGTGGGCGACCTTGCACTCTCCATGAGACAACTGGTGGCGGAACTCATAACAGGGAGAGAGGGTGCAAGGCGTCGTGACAGGCAGCTAATGCACCGGCTGGACCGAATGTCTGCTTCCATAGTCAGGCTGGCTGTGAACACTACTGGCCTTTCAAGGCGCACGGTCAGCCTCCAAGTAGACATGGGCCACTTTGCAGTGATGTGGCACGTGGACTGGGACGTCTTAGCCACGCCGTTTATATCATGGAGGCACGGCAGGTGGCTAGGGGCGCGGCTGACACGCTGCAGGATAGCGAGGAGGGCTCCACCATCAGCAGTGTCTCAGCCAGTGACACCAGGGTGTTGCTCAGTGGAAGCGCAAGGCAGGGCACCGCTGAGACACCAGGTACCAGCCATGCTGGACGAGGCCGACGTAGAATATGAGCTCCACACTGTCCTGGAGTAGAGGCACATGAGGTCAATGTGTCCTCATACCAGGTGGACTGTTACAGCCCCTGAACTGTTGTCAATGTATATAGTTTTTTTTTGGTGCACAAAATAAATCACTTGTTAGTTCCACTTCACACCTGGACTCTTTGTGTGTGACATTAGTTAGTGTGGTGACAGTTAGCACGTACCTTCCAAAGTATTGGTTTGCAATGTGGTCCCGTGTCAGTCTGCCTTGATTTGCAATGCTTCTATCGCCATGATGGCGATGTGGTACCTCTTGCTCTTCATCCTCCGAATCTGGGTCTTCTGGGGTGAGAGGTAGCCCATGTCTGGTGGCAATGTTGTGCAGGATAGCGCATGCGCCAACAATCTTGAAAGCTGTTACTGGGGTGTACTGGAGGGCACCTCCACTTCTCTGGAGGCATCTGAATCTTGCCTTCAGCAGTCCAAAGGTCCTTTCGATGATATTTCTGGTCCTCCTATGTGCACTGTTGTATCGCCTCTCTGTCTCATTGCTGGGTGTTAAGTACGGCGTCAGTATCCATGGTCGTAGTGCATATGCACTGTCACCTGTTTGGCACAAAATGTACAATGTTAGCTGGGCATAGATGGGTTCCACATTGACCTGTGTGTATGTCTGCAAGGTGTATTCAGCTATACCTATCCGTCTCCAAACTCCCCACGCTCTAGGCGTTGGTGTATCCCACTGTGCCTGAAAATGTACGAGTCATGTGTACTCACTGGGAATTTGGCTACCATGTCAGTGATCACATAATGGGCGTCACATACCACCTGTATGTTCAGTGAGTGGGTACACTTCCTATTGCGGAACAGATATTCCAGTTTTGCAGGAGGGCATATTTGTATATGTGTCCCGTCCACACACCCTATGACATGGGGGAAGTTGGCAATCCTGTAGAATGCCAACTTGGTGCTGTTGATTTCTGCCTCATTCCTGGGTAGGTATATGTATCTGGACATGTGTGTGAGTAAGGCATCTAGGAATGCCCTAAAGTACTGTGAGAGTGAACTTTGGGATACCCCACCTGCCACAGCAATGACCCCCTGATAGCTACCCGACGCCAAGAGGTGCAGTGAGCATAGCACTTGCACATGCGTAGGGATGGCGCAGCCATGCACAGTCTGCCGTTGTAGCTGCGGATTGAGTAAATCTATTAAATCTAGTATTGCTGCACTGCTGAGTCTATATTTATCATAAATCTCCTCCTCAGTTTGTTGGAAAAGTGTCTTCCTGGGTCTGTATATCTTCTCCTGTCTCTGGCTCCTCCTCCTCCTCTGCTGTGCGGCGTGGGCTATCCTCCTCAATCCTATTACATATATCTCCGCCATCTTGAGTAACCCAGATGCCTTCTGGGTCTCCTTTTATACTTTGGTTCTGGTTACCACCTCCTCTGAGTTAGTTATAAATTGGAAGTGCAAAATGGGCTTTTTGCGACTACTCGCAATTTGCGAGTGGCTATTGCATTTGGTTTGCGACTCGCAAATTGCGACTTCCTATTAGCGGGTCGCAAAATGGGGTCGCTATTTTTGCGAGTCGGTAATGGGTTGCGTCGCATTTTGCGAATCGGAAATGGGATTTTTGCATCCCATTTCCGATTTTGCGGGGTCACAAATTGCGATTTGGGCCATTTGCGACTCGCAAAAGTTTCCTACATTTGGCCCCTAATCATTCCATCTATGTATTACTGTCACTATGTACCACAGAAGTGCTAAGTACAATCCACCCTTCAGAATTTCCACCAACAGCATCCTGAAGTGGGCTCCATTTAGACAGATCAATGTTTGACAATCCTGGAGTAGACCCTCCTATAGAGGTGAACCCTGCTCGATTTCCAGTCAACCTCAGGGAGGTAACATGAGGTGTATTTATCTGGCTTGGTAATGAAGGAGTATCCTCCAGTAGGTACTGTCAAAGCATGTGTTGTTGTTCCCAATGATTTGAGTCTGTACAATGTAACAGCAGGACCAGTAGTGACTGTGACAGTAATCGCATCTTGGGCATTTGGGACTTGAGTTTGAGGGGTATTAATCTCTGAACTTCCTCCCATCGATGTTGGATTCACATTAGGGGCCAGATGTATGAAATTCCAAGTTTGCGACTCGCAAATTGCGAGTCGCAAACCCGGATGTAGGATGGTGTCCCAGACACCATCTGCGAATCGCAAGGGGGTCGCAAAGATCCATTTCATTAATATTAATGAGGTGGGTCGCTATTTGCGACCCCCTTGCGATTCGCAGCACTCACAGGGATGGTGGCCTGCTGGAGACAGCAGACCACCATGTCTGTGACTGCTTTTAAATAAAGCAGTTTTTTTTTTTGTATTGCTGTCCGTTTTCCTTAAAGGAAAACGAGTTGCAATACAAACGAAAAAATGAAAGGTTTTTGTTTAATTTTTTCAGAGCAGGCAGTGGTCCAAAGGACCACTGCCTGCTCTTAAAAAATGTTTTCATGGCCATTCTCAAAGGGGAAGGGGTCCCATGGGGACCCCTTCCCTTTTGCGAATGGGTTACCACCAGTGTGACACTGGTGGTAACTGCGAATTGCTTTGCGACCACGTTCACAATGCAATTCTGCAT
This sequence comes from Pleurodeles waltl, assembly GCF_031143425.1. Taxonomy (NCBI): domain Eukaryota; kingdom Metazoa; phylum Chordata; class Amphibia; order Caudata; family Salamandridae; genus Pleurodeles; species Pleurodeles waltl. Next base: position 1,336,152,330 of record NC_090444.1, on the reverse strand, counting down.
CGCCATGCAAATCGCAAATAGGAAGGGGAACACCCCTTCCTATTTGCAACTCGCATTCCCATTTTGCGAGTCAGTAACCAGATTACCGACTCGCAAAATGGGAATGAGCATCGTGATGTGCTTTTTGCATGTCGTAAACTGAGAAATTCGCTGTTTGCGCCATGCAAAAAGTTTCATACATCTGGCCCTAACTCCTGTCCTTGCTGGTGAACAAAGCACTGCTAAGTCCTCATTGAAACCAGTACCATTCATTTCTCCTAATTGGGTTTCATTGTATAGGGTCGACATGCCCATAACAGCGTATTGAATATGTTACTCTGGGAATCACTATCACCATTTTCATCTATGTTCTCTGTGTTCTTTACTGTTTCCCTTTTCCGTTTTCTTGATTTTCTTTTCTCCCTATCTTTCTCCTCACTCGTCAGTGTGGGGACAATCTAGCTCCTTCTATCATGTCAGTCCTCCACCTTTTCTGCTCTGCACCCCACCTAGCATCTGTGCAAGTACACATTACCTTTGCTTAGCTTGAGCTGCATGCTGCCAAGAAATAACTGCTTCATACTGTTCAGTGCTTAGTCGTGATTTAGCCTCATACAGTATTCTCCTTAAATTTTCAATGATTCTCAAATTAAATGTGCCATATAGGGAAAATCTCTATGTACATTCTTTCTCAGTGATCTTATGCCATTGGTTCAGTCAAATACATGTGTGAAGACCTACATTTATAGCCATATAATGACCTGGCGTATCTTTGGGCAGTGCCTCTTCCCCTACCCGAACAGGTATCTCTACATTTCCTCTCAACAAGTCCTTGTACAGCTCTAAAACATTCAATTTTTCAACCAATTGCCAATGATTATAAGTTTTAAAATCTGTAAAATTTTACCTACAGTAACAACCAATAGCAGTGCAACACTCTATGACGTGGGAGACCAATACCAGTACACCTTAACACCAACCGACCAATACTAGCACGGCACACTGTGACGTCAGCCGCACTCCCCGCAGCAGCTCACCCTCCTTTACAATTTTCAGGAATGCACTCATCTCAGTGCTAAACACGCACAACTGATTTCATCGCAAATTCAACAAACAACCTTGTCTTCTCCACTAAAGAGCTAAAGTAATCAATCACACAAGAAACAGTCTCCCTTCGACTCACTCTTGAATAAAACTTCGCCCTGACGAGTATCACCAAGACTGGTGTAGCCTGCCTGTGCACTAGGGATTCACCACACCAATCACAGCTTACTGTCACGCAAAAATAATGTCCCTATCTCAATTGTGCTGTCTACGAGATCTCAGTACAAGCATCACCAAATATAGCAAACAGTTACAATAAAGTGTCTTCTGCACTTTTTAATTCTATCTCAGGATCTTAGACCACATCAGACCTGATAGCAACTTCAACTTCTCTGCATTAAGCCTCACACTCACAACTTAAACATCACCGTATTATTTCACACAATCTCTGCAACCACAAGCTAAACATTGGCAACAATGACACGTGACCCTAATAATACCCACTACTCCGCTGTTGCAATCCTCTCCTGAACGGGGGCAACTCCATCACTTCTCCAACTCAAACCATGCACTTTAGGTTTCCTACTTGGCATGGGCAAATCTAGAATGGGCATGTCAGTTCCCCATTCCAGCAACTGAATCATCCAATAATGTTACTGTCTTGCTGAAGCACGCATGGAAGCAATGGTCCATTTTCTTCTGGATCTTTACAGAGTTTTGGGGTAAAGGGGTTAAGCATTAATACACAAAAAGGACCACAAATCAGTAATAAAGTTTAGTAGATTTATTAGAACTTTGTAATCATTCCAATGTATGAGCATATCAAAATCAGCTCCTAGAGATACGAAATCAAAATCGGCAAGCTGAATTGCTGAAACAGTTTTAGAGGCTGATTTAGAGTTTGGTGAATGGGTTACTCTATTACAAACTGACGGATATCCCATCCGCTGTGTTATGATTTCCGTAGGAAATAATGGAATTGTAATATAGCGGACAGGGGTATCCGTCACATTTGTTATGGAGTAACCCCATCTGCCAAACTCTAAATTAGGCCCTTAGCCTTTAAGGATTCCTGTTATACCTCTCAACTCTTGGCTTGGGTTCCACTGTCTGTTTGCTTCTGACATCCTGTTTTTGATCTTGTGCTGACTTTCATTTTTGCTGGCTTAATGACTCTGGGTAAAGTGTAAGTGCTCCCTGTGTACATTGTATTGGTGATTCCTTTATCAATGATTGACATTTTTGATTTACACGTAAATCCCTAGTAAAGTGCACTGTGTGTGCCAAAGGCCTGTAAATCAAATGCTACTGATTGTGCCATCCACATGAGTAGCCCTGTAAACCTGTCTCAGACCTGCCACTTCAGGTATATGTGTGCAGTTTTAAACTGCCATTTTGACCTGTCAAATGCATCTAATTGCCAGGCCGAAATCTTCCCTTTGACTACAGATAAAGTAGGCCCAAGGCAGCCACATAGGAAGTGTGAAATATATTTCAAAGGTAGACAATGTACTGGTGTGTTTTGCATGTCCTGACATTGAAATACTGCTACATTTATTTTTACTATTGCAAGGACTATCTCTCCCTCGGGCTAACATGGGAATTACCTCGAAATATCTTTTAAGTGTAGTTTCCCATTGAGAACAGATGGAGATCTGGAGTTTGGGATCTCTGAATTCACAATTTAAAAATACATCTTTTGGTGAAGTTGGTTTTTGAAATGTGAGTTAGAAAATGCCATTAACTATTCTGTGCCTCTGCCTGTCTGCTGAATACATATCTGGGTCAGGATGACAGTTGGGCTGTTTTTGTATTTACCCTAAACAGTCATACAAAGGTAGCCGAGGTGTACCCTGCATATCCTGATGGCCCATCACCAGGCTAATGGGTCTTCCTTTGCTACAGTGGTGGGAGGAGCTTACACACCTGAATAGGGCCATGCTTGTCCTCATACAAAGCAGTCTCCAATCCCAAGGAGTGTGTCTGGGTCCAGGGCAGAGAAAGGCAGGTTCTTGTGCACTACAAAGACTTCTCTTTGAACTTTGTCTACTTCAAAGACAGGAATGGGTAGAAGCACTGGACCTCTAACACCACATAGTTAAAATCCTTCCGAACTGAGGACATTCTGAGAGGAAGAAGAGCTAGATGCTATTGGAGAGACTGCCACTCTACCTGTTGCTTTACTGTACTGGTCGACTGCTTGCGGCTTCTGTCCTGGGAGTGAAAGGCCTTGACTTGGCTTTACGGTATGTAAACTATTCTGTGATTTTGTTGGTTCTGTGTTACTTGTTTATTTTTGCGTATTTACTGTTATGTTATTTATGTTTTCATATATGTATGTTTCATTTAGGGTATGGGGTTGTATTATATTTTTTTGGTTGATTCTATGTTGATTATATTATGTGCGAACTGAATGTTTAATTAGCTATAATAAATATCTAAATTGAAATATATTGCATGTTGTATATTTGAATTTAAGATTTCCATTTCTATGTTTGCTATGTTAATGGAGAGTAAACTACGTTATACTCATAGCTTGACTTGGCTTTCTACATCCTGCGTCCAAAGGTTCTCCAAGGGATTGGAATGAGCTTACCTCCTATTAAGAAGTTTCAGGGACATCAAAGACTTCATCTGCGAGTGCTTTGGCTCTTCGGCTGAGAGTCCTAACTTGTCAAGTGCTGCCAGCTCTAGTCCCTGGGCCCTTGGAAGTGCAAGCTGGTGATCAGAAGGAGAAAATCAATGCATCAACATGCCACTCCAGAAGAATCAATGCAGTGGAAGAAAAATCAATGCACCATCTGACTCACGGTTCCAGAATCAATGCATCAACTGTTTCACCGCAGTCCCATCAACACAGCACATCTGGATTTCCACACATCATCCCTGGTTGCCAATTTTTCATCGACACCACACCACAATTTGGAACTGATCCTGCATGTCTGGAAATCAACGCATCACCTTTCTTGCGAGGAACAAATCAACGCATCACCTCCCCTGCGGAGTAAGGAACTGACACATCACGTTGCTTTTCCAGTGCCCACCTTCCCTTTGTCTACATCGTCTTTGTTTTTGATGCATCCCGGGTAATCTGTGCTAAGAAATACATGCATCGATTCCTATGGATTAAGACTTGCTTAACCTTTTAAAAATAGATATTTTAACTTGTGTATATTTGATTTTTATCTTTTTGGTCTTGTTTTACTCAGATAAATATTGAATATTTTTCTAAACTGGTGTGGAGTCCTTTTGTTGTGTTTTCACTGTATTACTGTGTGTGAGTGTGTACAAATTCTTTACACATTGCCTCTGAGATAAGCCTAACTCCTTTCCAGGTAACCAAGGGGGTGAGCAGGGGTTATCTTAGCTGTGTGACTCCCTCACCCTGACTAGAGTGAGGGTTTCTACTTGGAGGGGGTGTAAACCACTGCCAACTAGAGACCCCATTTCTAACAATTTCCGTCATAGAAATGTAAACCGTTTGAAATAAGAACCTGCATTGTATAAAATAATTGAAATAAGGACATCTAATTAGTTTCTATCCTAAATAGAGCTAAATTCAAGGGTCTTGGGACAAAGCAAGGTAGGTGTCAGCTTCGCAAAGACTCCAGTAGAAGAGAATAAAAAATCCAGCGTTAGCGCAAGCTAAACACTGTAAGGACAAGGGGTCTAGAGGTCTGCATCTCTTAGAGTATAAAAGAGATCTGCTGAAATTCTAACTGTTTGGGCACTAAATTAATGTGAAAAGTTCCAAGAACATCTACATCTTCTCAAAACATCATCAGAATCCCAATTAATTCTCCTTCTTAGGGAGCACACTTGCAACATGGAGAGATTCCCTCCTCCCATGGAACACTAGCAAACAGGTAGGCCTTGAGTTTCTAATTCTCAGATAGTGAATGAATGGGAGGCACCCCACAGCATCCAATCCAATCCAAGGTCTTCTTGCTCGTCCTTTCTATCTCTAATAAACAATACTCCTTTCACTAGCTAAGCAACCAAGAATGTGCACCTGCAAAAAATACGTGAGACACAGAATAAGCATTTTACATGTTAAAACAAAGGCCTACTCAGGCTAACTTAGCAAAACACATTAATAAATATGGTTAAAAATTTGATTTTACCTCTAGGCATAATATCAGAATCAATGGAGAACACAAACAATTAACCCCTTCGCTGCCAGGCCTTTTCCCCATTAGGTGCCAAGCCTTTTATTAACTATTTGGGGCAGTTCGTGCTTAGGCCCTCATAACTGTTTGTCCACATAAGCTACCCACAACAAATTTGCGTCCTTTTTTTCCGATATCCTAGGGATTCTAGAGGTGCCCAGACTTTGTGGGTTCCCCTGAAGGAGACCAAGAAATTAGCCAAAATACAGTGAAAATTGTGATTTTTTCAAACACATGGGAAAAAAGGGCTGCAGAAGAAGGCTTGTGTTTTTTTCCCTGAAAACGGCATCAACAAAGGGTTTGCGGAGCTAAAATCACCAGTTTCCCAGCTTTCAGGAACAGGCAGACTTGAATCAGAAAACCCAATTTTTCAACACAATTTTGGCATTTTACTGGGCATACCCCATTTTTATGATTTTTTGTGCTTTCAGCCTCCTTCCAGTCAGTGGCAGAAATGGGTGTGAAACCAATGCTGGATCTCAGAAACCTAAACATTTCTAAAAAGTATTAACCATAAATAGAGAAGGACCAAGTTTCCTTCCTGTAAGAATGCACGCAAAAAAGTTAATAGTTTGTGGGTGAGAACTCAGGTGGGGGTATGGCCCAGTAATCCCCTAAGGAAACAAAAGTCTGTGAGTACTAGAGTTGAGAACCCACTTGATTCATGTTAAAGAAGTAGACTTGCATATTGCAAGTTGCAAACAGTTAATAATTCATCAGGTCCAATTGTTGTGATTCAGGTACATTTATTGATTTCCGTCATGGAAAGAGTCATGAAAAGTGCAGAAAAAATCAGCCTTGTCAATAGTTCACGTGCACTAGTTAGTTCCCAACATGGGAGTAATCTTGAGAGTTGCAAGGCAAAAGCAGTCTATAATTCATGAGCATTCGTTGATACCCAACATTGGAAAGATCTTGAAAGTTGCAAGAAGAAAACAGCCGACACGTGTTTCACCCCTTGTAGTGCGTTCACCTAGGGCTTTCTCAAGGCTTCAAGTAATGAAGAATGAGCAAGTCAGGTTTTAAAAGAAACCTTCCAAATGTTATGGAGTAAGAGGCTGGTGAAGGTCATGCAAGGATCTCACCCATTGATACTAGTGTTCGATAGACTAATCAAAGAAAGAAAAAGTGAAAGAAAAACTATAAGTAAACCCAGTAAGAGAGTAATCCCATTATCTGGTCTGGGAAACCGTTAGAGAAAAAAAAACAATATATATTATTTACTGTGACTGTTGGAAGATCTTTCCATGTATCCAGCAGCAATCTAGGGAAACCTACCACACCCAGACATTTCTGAAAACTAGACACCCGAGTGAGTCCAGGGAGGTGTGACTTGCGTGCATGCCCCAATGATTTCTTACCCAGAATCCTCAGCAAACCTCAAGTTTAGCTAAAAAATCACTTTTTCCCACATTTCTGTGTGGGATCACTGCACCGGGACAGATTTCCTACCACCCAACGTTCCCTTCAGTCTCCCAGTAAAAATGATACCTCACTTGTGTAGGTGGGCCAAGTGCCTGTGACAGGGAAGAGCCAAAAACATGTTGAAATTGAGGGGGAACCAAAGTGGGTCCAAAAGGGCAGTTTGAAAAAAAACATTTTTAGGCTGACAAGTGCAGCAGAATTTTTATTGGTATAGATGGGACATTGTTGGCTGGTAGGAATTTTGTTGATTCCTGCAGATTCCGGAAGGTTCCATCACAAAAATGTGTGATTTTCAGCAAAGTTGGAGGTTTGCAGGGCATTGTGGGTAAGAAAATGGTGCAGGGTGCATGTGAAGCACACCACCCTGGAATCAACCAGATGTTTAGTTTTCAGATGTGTCTGGGCCTTGTGGATTTTTCAACATGGCAGCGTCCTAAAGTCAAAAAAGTGCAGCCCTCACCATTCCAAGTTGGACAATTTTGAGAGTTTGAGAGTTACCTAGCTCTCATTGCCCAAATGTAAAACCAAAACCCAAAATAATCAAATGTCTTCTTGCTTGCCGTGGGATAAAATGTTTTATTGTGCGGGGGAGAGCTAAAAGACTGTTACCCTCTTCAGTTGGGGTGTGGGCATAACCAGGCCCATACTGGTTGGTAGCCACCACCCCACAATTTTTTTTTTATTCCATGCCATCTAGTAGACTTTCTGCCCCCCGGGGTGTGGATCAGAGGTGATTGCCCCATCTGCCCACTGGTGAGCAGAACAACTTTGGCACCATTTATTTGGGGTGGGGGTATGGCCATACCCCCACCCTCTTATTTTGAAAACAAATCTTCCCTGGTCTCTGGTGGGCTTTCTGATCCCCTAGGGGGCAGATGGGCCTTCCAAAAATAGCCTGATCTGCCCTTAAGGGGGACAGATATGACCAACAGTAATGTGCCCCCATGGGGAGAGACCCTTGCCCAAGTGGCAGCCCCACAAACAAAACACAGACATACACACACACACCAATCCCTGGTGTCTAAGGGTTTTCTGCCCCCCCATGGGGGCAGATCTGCCTAATTATATTAGGCTGATCTGCCCCCAGGGGGGGTCAGAAATGGCCTAAAAATTATTTCCCCCCCTGGGAGCAGCCCTTGCCCAAGGGGCCGCACTCCTTATGTTCATTTAAAAAAAAAAAAAACCTGGTGTCTAGTGGTTTCTACCCCCCGGGGGCAGATCAGCCTAAGGGGGTGCAGAAATGGCCTAGAATCATTTTGCCCCCCCAGCGAGGGACCTTTGCTGAAGGGGTCTGTTGGAAAATGGGTTATTGGTAAGGGCAGGTAGGTACCTACACCTAGCAACAAGCCACTAACCTCCACTTAGGTCCAGTTAGGTCTCAGTAAATTAACCCCAGCTCAACCCTTGGTAGCTTGGCAACGAGCGTCAAGGCTTAACTTAGGAGACAGTGTGTAAAGCATCCAAATATCACAAAACAGTAATTAAATAAAACACAGGAAACAGTTTAAAAATCCAAAACCAATTTATAAAATAGTTTATATTTTTATCTTTAAAATGACACAAAAACGAATAAAATCGGATAAAGGGAACCGGAGCTATGAATTTTTAAAGAATTATTATTTTTCTAGCGCTTAGAAACAAAAAGCGCCAATCGGGTCATCTGGTTGCACCTCGACCGGGGCAAAGTCAAACTTTCAGGCCGACCGCGATGAAGCCCTGCTCGGCTACAGGTCGCGGGAGGCCTCGGTTAAAAAGTTACCTTCTGACTTAGTCTTTATTTTGAAGATTTTCTTCAGCGGGACGAACCTGCCAGTCCTATCCGACCTCCTGGAGCCCTTCTCCGGATACGCGATGCTGGATTCCTCGGTGGAGATTTTTACCTTCGGACTTAGTCGTTTTTTCGAGGTGAAAATCCTTCGACCGGGGTAAACCTGGATCTTGATCCGACGTCCATGGAGCCCTTGTCAGATACGATGGCTGGGAGGTCCCGGTCAACTTTTTACCTTCGGACTTAGTCTCTTTTTCGCAGATTTTTCTTTACCGGGACGAACCACCAAATCAGGTCGGGTCGCGGTTGAGGCAAGCCGGCTAGAATTTCCGCGGCGGGTCGGTCCCTCTATGGAGCTTTTTTACAAAAATTCTCAAATCTTCTCCAAACTTCTGGGGCTTCACCCAGATGTTCTTTTAAGGTTCTTTTGGGGTCCACAGCTCACCCCAAGGGTCCAGAAGTTCTGAGATGGTCCTTGGGGGGTGCGGACTACCACTCCCAGAATGCACCTGGCGCAAACTCCTTTTTGGCCACTGGACAGTGGTCAGCTGGTCACTTTCTTCAGGAGTTGGTGCAGGGGACTCTGGATAGCAATTTTTCACCTGTAGCTAACAGGGAGTCCCTCCTTGAACCAGTTGAAGCCAGGCAAAGTCCTTCTTGTGGTGAAGCCCAAGTGTGCAGCTGGTGCAGTCCTTCTGAGTGCAGGTTCCAGGTGCAGGCCAGGGGTCCAGCAGGGCAGTCCTTCTTCTCCTTTAGTTCTTTTCTTGTTGAAATCTGGTGGGGATCTGAGGTGTGGGTGCAGGTCTGCCAGTTTTATCCTTGCTCCTGGGTGAAATACAGGGGGGTCCTGGTTCTCCAATCAGGTACAGGGACGTCCCCCTGTGATGACCACTTCCTGGGAAGTGTGGCAAAAATCCATCCCAGAAGGCAACATTTTCTAAAAATCCAACATGGCAGAATCTGATTTTTGGAGGTTACATCTGGCTGAGCCCACCCACTGGTGTGGCTAAAAATCATAAACACACCCCTCTCCTAATCTAATCAAGGGGGCACCTAGTTGTCTGGGGTTGCAGGATGTGGGGGTGTTGCTGGTTGCTCCAAATGTCTTTCTCTGCCTTTGAAGACCAGTTTGGCAGCCCTCCCCCTTCCTGCCTCACCATCTGCTGAGGGGAGATTCTCTTCCACAAGCACATTCCTTTGTGTGAAGCCAGGCCACTTCACACCTCATCAAGGCAGCTTGGCTAAGCTGCTGCAGGCTGGCCAATGAGATCACAGCAGCAAAAACAATGCAGGGCTGAAATTGGCAACTTTTTAGGTAAAGTCTAAAACTTTTTACCTGAACAAGTTATATTAAATCCAACAACTGGAAGTTGTGGGATTTATTACAACAATTAATTTGATACCAAATTCTTGGTATGCTACATTTAAGGAGACTTTAAAATTTAAAATAAAGTCTCCCCATTCTAGCCTATGAAGGCCATTTACTTCAATGAGGGAAAAACGAATTTGGCTGTTTTTACCTCACCAGGGTTTATAAATCTATTTTTATAAAGTCCCTGCTTATAGTTACATGGCACCCAGCCCTAGGGGCACATAGGGCACACCTTAGGGGTGACTTATATGTAAAAATAAGGTAGTTTAAGACTTTGGAACTACTTTTAATCCCAAAGTCGAATTTGCATATAACTTTAATTTAAAAGCAGCCGCCAAGGCAGGCCTGCCTTTAAAATGACACTGGGCACCTCAGCAGTGCACCTATGGGTGCACTACCTATGCTGTGGTCCCTAAACCTACATGCCCTACCATATACTAGGGACTTATAGGTAGGTTAACTTAGCCAATTATACTTAGCCTAATTTGCATATTGATTTTACACAGAGCACAGGCCCTGGGACTGGTTAGCAGTACCCAGGGCACCATCAGAGTCAGGAAAACACCAGCATAAAGTGGAAAATGGGGGCAAAAAGTTAGGGGGGCCTCTGCAATCAGCCCTGTTTTCTCACAGGGTCGCTCCCTAAACATAAATGAAAGAAAAAAGAAAAAAAAGTACAGTACGTGCTAAGCATTTCTCTACCGCAATCGTGCTGGAAGCATGCTTCCAGCGCGATGGGAGGTGACCTCTGATGAGGTCAGCACGTTTTTGCGTGCTGACGTCATCAGATGCCACTGGAGGGTGGTTGGGGGGGTCAGGACTGGAAGGGGAAGCGATTCCCCTTCCAGTCCTGACCTGGGGGGTGGGGGGCGGCCCGTGGGAGGAGCGCTACCGCTTCCCCCGAGGGCCGGTAAATGGACGTATTTGTTACGTCCATGGCGCCACACAGGCGCATCCATGGATGTAACCATTACATCAATGGCACTACAGGGGTTAATCCATGGCTACATATGCAAGGTGTTTTTCAAAAAATACAATATGTCATTATGTAAACGTAAATGTGAATGGGAGCTACAAATTTCTTGTTAAAGCTAAACATTAGATCCCATATGCATAAACAAAAACTCTAAGTTCTGCGGTGAATGCACTTTTAATAATTTAGTTTGATACTTCACTTTACATCAACAAAATTAAGGCATACCGTATATATGATGTTGAGTACATTGTCAAGTTACTTTCATAAAGCATAGGGTTAAAGCCAGAATTACGCTGCTCTATATTTTTATTAAAATCAAAAGGTCTTGACTAATGCCGTACCTAAAAAGAACTGTCTCCTGTTCACAAATTGACAGCCCTGTGCTGAAGAGTGAAAATGGACTTTTAAGCCTAAAGTTGATACCAACACAATGCTAAATTACTTTTCGTTCCATAGCACAAAACCACTACAGTACATGCAAAATTGTGTATACCATCCAGAACAGTGCAAATACCCCTAGGATTACTTACAAAATCCTCTAAAGTCACGCAAAATAAAGAGAGTTTACATTGTGTGGAATACTTTCTCCATACAAAAAGAGGTACAAATATCAGGTGCATGATATTTCCATGCAGGTGATGTTTCCATGCATAATATGTGTATTTTTTTAAAAAAAGTTACACCTTTCCTTTGAGCCATCATCTTCATGAAGTTTCTACATGAGTACGTCTCATGTAAGGCACCACATGCAACACACCTCAGCTTTCTTCTGCTGCATAACACTAAATAGTGTGTATCATCAGGAAAACACGGTATCTTTGGTTTTTATGAGGTCAATGACATCATGCGCATTCTGTACCTTTTTAATAACATACTATGCTATTGAAACTCGCAGAATATCACACTGTTTGTCATTGCATGATTCTTGGTTAATCTAGCCCTACTTGTTTTTTTCAGAAGTATATCTTAATGTAGAACCTATTTGTTAGTGTTAGAAAGGGATTTGAGCTGCGTGAAGTTTGTTAAAAAGTCACAACTTTTACTCATTAGTGCTAAAGCAAAATCCTTTCCGTTCATGATATAGTATTTTCCATTGAATTTTGGAAAGGAAAACTTCACAACTTTGCACACCTTTAACTTGCATGCATTTGGTCCTTCAAAACCTGTTTGGCTGTGTGAAGGCTTCAACATGAGTGAGTGAGGTCCCAGATTCTTTCTAACCTTTTGAGGGTTTCACAGACTAACTTCAATATCATTCCACACTGTCACTATTGTGCATCTTTATTGCATCTTTATTGCCAGCCTACATTTGGAAGGAGGCAAGGTAAATGAAACATGGTTGTGGCTTGAAATGACCATGGACCGATGTGCCATGTTATAAGGAGCAACTTGGGCTGGGGAGTGCTTTCAAAGTGCGCCACTCTCACATTTCTAGTGTACCCTGCCAGGTTCTGTTTTCCAATATTCATGCTTTGTTTATGCCACAGAAGTTTGAATCCCTGAATCCAGGTTAAACATATTCTACCAGCCCAACATCAACCAGCTTCTCCCAGCTGACCTAATGTCTTTTTCCATCATTCCCATTGAAAAACTCAAGCAAATCAGAAAGAGCCCAGCAATGATCCAAAATATGTTCCTCATCCCCTACCGCAATCCTGAAAAAGAAGCTGATGTTACTGACTGTCTCTCTGAATATCTCACTGTGAGCCAACTTACCTCTGAAAGTAATTTTAGGAGACTCCAGCATCAAGGCAAATTACACAAAATCATTTATATGGCCTCATCAATTATCTTTTTCAACCATATTTTTGCTTCGTGTAGACCCAATCATGTATGGCCCAAAATACGTTTCCTCCATAAAACCACATAAAACATGACCATTATGAACATCTAGATTCAATTACCCACATTGCTTTGTTCCGTACTGCTCTCCTGAGATTTGAAAAGGATGTCTAACAAACACACTCCTTAAGTGATGTCCCTTTCTACCCTCCTTTTGCGAACATCAGTCACACCTCAATAATCAATCCCCAACTAAAAATAACAACAAGAAAATCAAAACAATACCACATAAACTCATCGGTCTGTCTACAATACAAATTAAGTAGATGGAATTTCTATTTTGGGGTACACCATTGTTTACAATGGGCCTCTATGTACTTTGCAGGAGTAGCACCAACATTTTGGCACTACTCCTACAGAGTACATCAATAGCGTCATAAAAAATGACGCTATTGCACCCAAACTTGCACCATTGTGAGCCATATTTTAAATAAAGCACATACACATGGTGGCATTAGGGGGGCAGTAAAGGGCGCAAGAAAAGTGGTGTTGCACTGTGTGCAGGGCCACTTTTCTTATATATGCCCCTAAATTTGCATGTATGTCCATAGAATGTGGTACCACCTGTATTTAGGCATCCACATTTTATGCTACTATGGGGCTGCAGCACTCATTGAGCCGCCCATTAAAGCAGCATTGTAAACATCTCTCCAGACATTGCCCCTGCGGCCTAGTTGTAAACTTCAACACTGCCATTTCGACCTGGCAAAATAAACCTTTTGCCAACCCTAAATGTTCCATTTTTAATAATAATAAGTCATTCTTGATGACGTTTGTGTCCATATTCTTACTTCTCTTCTTCTGAAGGACCTATTTTCTGTGCTTTAGAGATAAAGGAGAGTTAAAACAAGCCCTTCAAATCAACTAATAGTGTAACCTGTTGGGTCACACATTAATTCTAAGACAAGGAGGGGAAAGGTTAAAGATTTAGTACAAGTTTAAAGCCAGATTGTTATACTTAAATCTCCGAAATATGCTATTGTAGCCGGGTGCCGGAACACCCGGCTACCAACAATGGTGGCTTAGGAGCGGAACAAGAAGCCACATCTCTCGGGAATCTGGATATCCGGATTCCCGCAGTGAAAAAGCAGGCAGAACGGCCGCAGAGGAGAGAGGACGACGTGAGAGGAGGGAAGAAGACGGACGAGGAGGACGGGCAAACAGGAGGAAAATCAGAACGAGAAGATGCCGAAATGCGAGAGAGGTGGCGTGGAGGACCAACCGAAGAGGGGAGCCGCCCGGAACAGCTGACTCCCAGTGAAAACATCGACGGAGAAGAAGAAAGCCCAGAAACACAGAGGGGCATATTTATACTCCGTTTGCGCCGAATTTGCGAAAAAATTTTCGACGCAAATTCGACGCAAAACTAACTCCATATTTATACTTTGGCGTTAGACGCGTCTAGCGCCAAAGTTCATGGAGTTAGCGTCATTTTTTTGCGTGAACACCTTCCTTGCGTTAATGATATGCAAGGTAGGCGTTCCCGTCTTAAAAAATGACTCCGATGCATATGCGTCGTATTTATACTCCCGGTCAAAAATGACGCCCGGGAGTGGGCGGGTCTAAAAAACCCGCATTAGCGCCGGATTTTAGCGCCTAGGTCAGGGCAGGCGTTAAGGGACCTGTGGGCTCAGAATGAGCCCAGAGGTGCCCTCCCCTGCCCCCAGGGACACCCCCTGCCACCCTTGCCCACCCCAGGAGGACACCCAAGGATGGAGGGACCCACCCCAGGGACATTAAGGTAAGTCCAGGTAAGTATTTTTTTTAAATTTTTTGTGTGGCACAGGGGGGCCTGATTTGTGCCCCCCTACATGCCACTATGCCCAATGACCATGCCCAGGGGACAGAAGTCCCCTGGGCATGGCCATTGGGCAAGGGGGCATGACTCCTGTCTTTGCTAAGACAGGAGTCATTTCAATGGGGGTTGGGCGTCGTAAAAAAATGCCGCTAATCGGGTTGAGGCGATTTTTTTGCCTCAGCCTGACTTGCACCATTTGTGGACGCCCATACGCCATTTTCCCCCTACGCCGGCGCTGCCTGGTGTACGTCGTTTTTTTTAACGCACACCAGACAGCGCCACCGGCTAACGCCGGCTAACGTCATTGAATAAATACGGCGCCCGCATGGCGCTTCAGGATGGCGTTAGCCGGCGCTAATTTTTTTGGCGCAAAACTGCGTTAGCGCAGTTTTGCGTCAAAAAGTATAAATATGGCCCAGAGACTCCGCCACGTCCCTGGAGAAACGGTGAGGGGGATGGGAGTTTGACATCTCCTACATTGAGATATAATTCAATAAGGTGGTTGCACTACTGGATGCTCCCCCTTTTCCCCAATACACCCTTTCCTCACTGTTTCACAGCACCCTCTCTAAAACCCTCGCCCCTACTAAAACAGCCCAAGCAACAAACCCAGAAGTTACGACTCACCTTACCTTCTTTCTTTTCCCGGCTTTCCCAATGACGACATTTCCACCACAAGAACCTCAACGGGACCCCAGAAGACCTGCAAGAAAAAAAAGGAAAGAAAAGATTATTACACTGAGAGAGAGAGAAAGTCTCATGGACTGATAGAGAGGACTTGTGAATTACCAATAAAATACACAACTTTCACAGACCTAAACCCTGAGTTGTCTCGTCTGTCCTTACCGCTACACCCACAGCTACAGCTATATAAATATATAATCACCAAAAGTGAGGTGAAATGTCGAATGAGATTAAATCATACAAGCATAAGGCATACAAGCATTTCCGTTGAAGCAATAGAAAAGATGAGAAACAAAATCTTATCATCAGTATGTAAGTTGTGGTCCTCTTGCCTAATGATTGGAGAAACAAAGTTAATCTAAGAACCCTAAACTAATCTCAAGGAAATTCCTAATGAATTCTCAGGAAATATAAGAAAGTGTCAGCATCGCCCAAAACCTCGGTAGAAGTTCTGATAGAGAGGTGGTGTATGGCATGAAGCCATACAAAGGAAAAAAGAGAAGAGAGGTCTGTACTCCTGTACTGTAAGTCTCAAGAGAATCTGCTCTTGTCAAAGAAGAAACAGAACCTGCTCTCGTCTAACTAGATGAATACTAATTAAACTGACAGAACGTTTGAGAAGTCCATGTTATCAATATTAGTTGTTTTATATCTTCCTTGCACAGTTGAAGGAGGCAACTCTCATCGAATCTCATATCCCATGAATTGGACATCAAGATGATATTGAGTTTCTCTCTGTGTCTGCTACACAAACAGGAGTCTTTTTTTCTCAGTTGTTTGCCCTCACCAAAGCATCCTCCTGTATCTCACTATCTCAAATACACAATACGCCTTTCATTAATTGTAGACTCTGACGAGCACACCTGCAAAGAAAAAAATATAGCAACACGAGCAAAACTCCAGTTGAAGGTTAGATACAAAGAAATCAAATATTTTAGGACTTTGGTTGTGGTAACTTAATAAGGCATTAATGCACATTCACAGTGCATCTTGCAATTATAAATGGAAACAAGAATTATAAATGAAATATGATTATATATAGTTACACCACATTACATTATCAGAATATGTATATGTACATGAGTACTACATTTCAGCATGTCAAAATAAGACATTAGACCTCACATGTATATCAACCACTATATCAAGTACTAATTTTCTAATTCATAAGTATGGTTTAGATGCTCAACTTTAGATTAGTAATGTTAAGGTGCACAGCAATATGTATTGTCAATTACATTATTATATCACTCCTGTAACGCATTATGGTACAACTGACATTACCACGCTCCATTGCGGTCAGCCACCACTTTTAACGTAGATCTTGAAAGCCCATTAGGCACGGTGCATGGTAGTTAAAAATGAGGACATGTATATTTAATGTTTTACGTATGATGACAATAAAAAACCTCACAATGAAAAACCTAGAAAGCTGTTTTTCACTGTGGCAAGGCTGGCTCTCCCATAAGTTAGCTCTGGTTTATACTACTATACTTAATAAGTGCTAAATTTGGGTTTGGAGCAGACTCATTTTAATAGTAATTTAAAATCCAATTGAATGGTCAAGTTGGAATTTAATGTACTACTTTGGAATTTATACTTTAAGAAAGTTGTAATTTCCCTGCTGAAAACTTAAAGACTTTCCTGTTGGAATCCACATGTCACCTGACCCCTGTGGTGTGATACGAATCGCTTCCAGATCACAGACAAAGGGCTCTGGGTGAGGGAAGGAAGGCTCCTCCGTGGACAAGATTGCTTGGGGTCTGTACCCAGCCCTTTTGTGAGCTTCAAAGGATGCCTACCATGTCACTGCCAGATGAAGCTCACACTTAAGCCAGCTTCCCGTTTTGTCTCTCTAGTCAGGCTGGAATAAAACTCAGAGGGAGGGGAAGAAATGCCCAGAACTGGTTTAGGAGGTGGACAAAGGATTACCCCCACCCACAGGCTGGCACTGGATATAAATGTGGCAGCTCCAGAACCTCTCATCAGAACACTCCGGGACCTGAGAAGAATTAGAGGAAGTATTGTTCTGTTGCCTGAAAACTTGAAGTCTGGACCTGCTTGCCTTGAAACCAGGATCACAGAGGTTGCCCCAAGGGTCACTTTGTGACCCTTGGGGCTACAAGGTCACAATAAGCTTCCAGTAGCCATTTACGCTAAGCTGGCCAGATGACGAGCTTCAACTGGACCTGCTCTGCACCCTGCTGCTGGCCAGTGATGGAGTGATTCCTAACCCCCAAAAGGTGCCTCCTTTGTCCTGGAGCATTGGTTGGTGTTAGAGTTACCTCTTCCTGTTCCCAAACTGCAAGAAGTGAGGCTTAGAAACTTTTTGCCATTTTTCTGCCGAGAGGTCCAGCAGAAACCAGATCACTGTTAATTCCACAGTTGCCACTGTCAATCAACTGGTTGGCATCTACTTGATGGCTTGCACCACTGAAGGAAATCCAACTTTCAGAAAAGTTTCTAAGTTCAAACGTAGAGGACTTTATTAGGATAGATGTGGAGCAGCATCCGATCAACTTTGAGGCCTTCCAAGGTACGTACTTTGGATTTGGGCTGCTTAGAGTATTCCCACTTGCGTAGATGACCACTCTGGGACCCCCTCTTTAGCAGCCCATCGTCATTGAGCCCCTCATTGGATGTAACTTGCAGATTGCCCTGCAAACATCTCGTCAATGACCACTTTTTCGCTATAAAAGTCAGAAGGTAAACTTTCCACTGGGACAAATCTGGTCCCTGTTTCTGAGCTAGGCTCCATTGCAGTCAGCCTTTACCCGGTGTAATGCAACCAGATTACTGCAGGTGGCACTTTGTGCTTTAGTGCTATTTTTAATTCAAAATTTAAAAATTCATATCTTGTGTTTTGCTTTTTGGATTATTGTCTTTTTGATGTCGTGTAATTACAATATACTTTATTTTTCTAAATTGGTTTAGGATTTTTCTTGTGTTGTGTTTTCACTTTTTTACTGTTGAGTGTTTATACTGGCTTCTGGTTCCTCCTGAGCTTCCGAGTCTTTGTTCATGCTGTAGAGCTTGGACAAAGTACTGCCTCCTGTTTCCACTGTCCTTTCACTGGCCACAGGCTCCTGCATGTATTCTTTTTTTATTTACTTTCGTGAGTGCTTTTGTTGATAGTCCCTCTTCTTCACCCACGCACTCTGCTGTGTTTTGACCTGCCCCCTCTGCTCTCTATTGTGTTTTCACCTTCCCAGCCCCCCTTCTGCACTCCTTTGTGTTCTCAAACACCCTGCCTCTCTCCTTTGTGTTTTCCAACCCTCCAACACCTCTGCTCTCCATTGCCTTTTCAAACCACCCACCTACACCTCCTGGGCTCCGTTGCATTTTCAAACTACACCTCTACCCCCCCACCCCCATTTCTATGTGAGAATCCACAGTGACACAGCGCTTAGAAGCATCTCACAGGTGTTGAAGTTGCATAAAGCACTTACTCACCTGGTATCCGCTGTTGTTGACTGATTGTGCTTCTACCCTTTTTGTACCACTATTAGGAGCCCTCACACATTCCTGCATTGTAGACAGAGATTGCAGACTCCTATCAGCAAGTATCTATGTAGCCTGTGCACAAACCTCTCTAATTAAGAGATGGTGTGTCTTCAGAGCAACACCCCCATTTTACAGTTAACACGTATATCTGCCCCCACAGCTAGAGAACTCTGCAAAGAGGATGTGGCATAACGGCCAGAGATGTTGACTTTGTAACTGAGGAACCAGCATCTCGAGTCTCGACATCAACTCAACAACCTGTGATTCTGGGCAAATCACTTAAAGTCCCCATCCTCATAAACAAGGAATGGTGACCCTGTGGAATGTGACTGGTGCTCATGAAATGTGCTCCAATACCTTTGGGTTGCATTCTTGCTATATAAACTGCAAAACAGAATAGAGATTCCTGAGAAAATCTATTTCTCCTTTCATTAAATAATTTAACGCTTTCAAAAGAATTCAGGAAAGGGACAGCTTTTCCTCTTTTAATTTATCACCCTTTATAAGACTCTCATTTTCCACACTGCTCCAAGGCCCAGGATACTGCTGTATGCAAAGCTTAGCCAAAAGACTAGCAGAATGGGGTTGTCTAACGTAGGCCCAACAGTGCAAGATCTATTCCAGGATTTCAGGGTACCCACAAAAAATAAATGAATATACAAGTAATATAACAGGAATGTATTTACTTAATTTGTGTTTATCCTGACAATCTGGTATGGGCCTGCCTCCTCTGCTTCTACACTGGATACCCTTGCTTGACTAGGTCCTTCACTCTGCATTGATAAATGGGATTGTGCTGTAAGTGCTTCCCAAGCAGCTGATTTGGGGTTTAGTCTCAAACACTATAAACCACAGAAGATATGGTCTTTCAAAGGAACAGTTCCAAAATCTTGGCCATGACAGAGGAATAGGAGCACTTTTACAGATGCACCAGTTACATTACACAAGGCCAAATTATTTCTTATTTATATCCCAATCAATGCAAAATGTATTGAGCTGTTTCATTCAGTCACCTCTCACATCGATCATACAAGGGTTACATCATTGCCCATAGGTTCCAGTGCCTAATCCAGTCTCCCCACCCCTCTCTCAAATTGCTGACTCTTCTCCTGCTACCCATGCTTTTTTAAAAATTATTTTTACTGTCTTATATAGTACCAAATCAACTCAATGTTGTTAGAGTACATTACAGTTACATTGCACAAGGCTGAATTACTTCTTGCTCATGTGGCTTTTTTTTAACTTTGTGCCATGTTGAACAACATGTAAAAAAGAAAACTGACAAAGCCAATAGATGTCACGTAGGGGTAACTTATTGGCTTTTCCAGGGCTTGTATCACTGATACAGAAGGCCTCAAACGACCCAAGACACTATTCTAAATTATTATACAAAACATCAAACCTGAACTCAATCACACTCCACAAACCATGATTGAACGCATACAATGAAAAATAAACACAGTTCATGAATTCATAAATATCTTCACAAACACAACCAAAACAATAATGTCCACCCTTCTTCTAAATTCAAACATTAATGGGCAAAGTATATTTAGTTTCCGAATATGATCTATAAAAAACAGTGGAAACCTCAAACCTTCAACCACTCTCTGGATTTTTTACCTGTACCATCACCAAGTCTTGTTTTTTATTCTTGACTGATGTAGCAGACTCCATCAAAACTGGTGATCTGTCTCCACTTATCAAAAAAACTCAACCTAATCCTGAAGATCTAACACTTCCTTCCATGGCTTACCTCTCCTTTCAAGGATCAACCATCAAAAAATGTGTTGTCATGAAACTCATCTACCATATTGAAGAAGAAGACCTTCCAGCTCCTACCAATCAGACTGTCACATGCACTACGGCATTGACAACTACCACTGTTAGGATAACTAAGGATGCCTTACATATAAAGGACGATGAGGATAGTTGTCTTCTCAACCTTCTAGATATTGCAGCATCTTTTCATATGAGTGATCATAGAATAAAAGTACAGATACTAGCCTTTCACATGGGCTTTAATGGCTGGGTTCTCATATGGGTGTAAGTATTGGGAAGCCTGATGGAAATCTTCCAGAACAGCATGCAGTATTTTCCACTGTAGTTCATAGTCTCTTCAATACATAGAGCTACACAGCCTCCAGTCCACAGGGAAAGTAGACCCTGTCTACCACAGTATAGCAGAAAACATTTAACGTCAACTGCATCAACATCATAAACACTAGGGGCCATATTTATACTTTTTGACGCGCAACTGCGCCAACGCAGTTGTGCGTCAAACATTTTAACGCCGGCTAACGCCATTCCAAAGCGCCATGCGGGCGCCTTATTTATGGAATGACGTTAGCCAGCGCAGCTGACTGGTGTGCGTAAAAAAAAATGACCCACACCAGGCAGCGCCGGCGTAGGGGAAAATGGAGTTGGGCGTCAAAAAATGGGGCAAGTCAGGGCTGAGGCAAAATATTGGCTTCAACCCGATTTGCGCCATTTTTTTTTACTCCCAACCCCCATTGATATGACTCCTGTCAGCACAGACAGGAGTCATGCCGCCTTGCCCAATGGCCATGCCCAGGGGACTTATGTCCCCTGGGCATGGTCATTGGGCATAGTGGCATGTAGGGGGGCACAAATCAGGCCCCCCTATGCCACAAATAAATCAAAATAAAAATACTTACCTGAACTTACCTTAAGTTCCCTAGGATGGGTCCCTCCATCCTTGGGCGTCCTCCTGGGGTGGGCAAGGGTGGCAGTGGGTGTCCCTGGGGGAAGGGGAGGGCACCTCTGGGCTCCTTCTGAGCCCACAGGTCCCTTAACGCCTGCCCTGACCAAGTGTTAAAAAATGACGCAAAAGCGGATGGATGTCATTTTTTTTGACCCGCCCACTCCTGTGCGTAATTTTTGCACAGGAGTTTAAATAAGGCGCACATGCCTTGGAGTCATTTTTTAGACGGGAACGCCTACCTTGCATATCATTAACGCAAGGTAGGTGTCCACGCTAAAAAATGACGCAAACTCCAAGATCTTTGGCGCTTGACGGGTCTAACGCCAAAGTATAAATATGGAGTTAGCTTTGCGTAAAAAAAAAACTACGCAATTCCGGCGCAAACAGAGTATAAATATGCCCCTAGGTCTACATACATGAGAGGTTTGCACTGCCATGGCGTCACTTTTAGTGACACTGAGGCGGCGCAAACCTCTCAACCATATCTATGAAGCCACAAAAAAGCCACTTTGCGTGGCTTTGAATGGCCTTATAGATATGGGGTAAGGCAAGGTAGTGCAAATCGCTTTGTTGCCTTACTATGCACCATGGGCGCTGCAGTGGGTTTTCCCACGTAACACCCTTGGATTTTGACACATCCCCAGATTTTCAAGAGCCTTGGGGATGCACAAAAACCTTACACCTTCCCAGGGGAGGCACAATGAGGAGAGAGATCTTCATTTCTCCTCATTTGTCATCTTTCTGTACTCCATTCTGCAGCACAGTTGGAAAGAGGAAAAAGCCTCCCAGGATTGTTTTAATGCAGGATGGTGCCCCTTCCTGCACAAAAACAATCCTGCTGACAACACAGACACCCTGGCAACATGGTGCAAGGGTGCCTGCATTGGCGCTTGGCAGCCAAAACGGTATGAGTGCATTTGGAAAGGACACAAATGTACTGTAGCTCATAAAAATATCACATTTCTCCCCCTTCCTTTTGACGCAGGGTAACGCAGCAAGATGACTCGCTGCTCTGCCATGTGCCAAATTCTCATGTAGGTGGCCCTAGTTTCATACGGATTCAGTCCTGGATGTCACTAAGCCTCCTCTCAAGACAGAGCACCTTCTCCTCAATCCCAAGCACTTTAAACATTTCACCATCCATGAGTATCAGAGCCAAAAAGAAGCCGCTTCTCTCCCACTACTTCAACTCAAACAAAATGCATACATAGGACTGACCTATCAAGCACATTTAAAATTCTGCCGAGTACCAAATTCACCTTAAGTGGAAAACACAGCTTGTTTAGTCTTTAAATAACATTGGCATTGCCATGCAAACTCTGGGTGTGTCTCTGACCATCTCTTTATTTGCACATTTCCTGGCCTTCACAAAAATACCCATACTCCCTAATAGCAGCTGGATAGTCAGCAGCTGGATTCACCATGGACTACAAATTTGATTGTTATCTTGAACCAGAAAGATCATCATTAACTTCCTCCAGAAGCCTGAATCAATTTCACACTAGTTCACTTAACTTTTACGACTCTAAGGCTCTAAAGTCTCATAACCCCATTTTGGGTCACAATGCACTAAGGGGCATATTTATACTCTGTTTGCGCCGGAATTGCGTCGTTTATTTTTACGCAAATCCGACGCAAAGCTAACTCCATATTTATACTTTGGCGTTAGACCCGTCTAGCGGCAAAGATCTTGCAGTTTGCGTCATTTTTTAGCGTGGACACCTACCTTGCGTTAATGATATGTAAGGTAGGCGTTCCCGTGTAAAAAATAACTCCAAGGCATGTGCGCCTTATTTAAACTCCCGTGCAAAAATGACGCACGGGAGTGGGCGGGTCAAAAAAAATGACGTCCAGCCGCTTTTGCGTCATTTTTTAACGCCTGGTCAGGGCAGGCGTTAAGGGACCTGTGGGCTCAGAAGGAGCCCAGAGGTGCCCTCCCCTGCCCCCAGGGACACCCCCTGCCACCCTTGCCCACCCCAGGAGGACGCCCAAGGATGGAGGGACCCATCCCAGGGAACTTAAGGTAAGGTCAGGTAAGTATTTTTTGTAAAATATTTTGTGGCATAGGGGGGCCTGATTTGTGCCCCCCTACATGCCACTATGCCCAATGACCATGCTCAGGGGACATAAGTCCCCTGGGCATGGCCATTGGGCAAGGGGGCATGACTCCTGTCTGTGCTAAGACAGGAGTCATTTCAATGGGGGTTGGGAGTAAAAAAAAATGGCGCAAATCGGGTTGAGGCCAATATTTTGCCTCTGCCCTGACTTGCCCCATTTTGTGACGCCCAAGCTCCATTTTCCCCTACGCCGGCGCTGCCTGGTGTGGGTCATTTTTTTTTACGCACACCAGTCAGCTGCGCCGGCTAACGTCATTCCATAAATAAGGCGCCCGCATGGCGCTTTGGAATGGCGTTAGCCGGCGTTAAAATTTTTGACGCACAACTGCGTTGGCGCAGTTGTGCGTCAAAAAGTATAAATATGGCCCTAAATCCCCAGTGGTTACATGGGCTTTAAAACTGAAACATTCAAGCTTGTAAACCACACATTTTCATACAAAATAAACTTTATAGCAAACAGTTCCATGTGTTACTGCAAGCATTTGGAAATCTTTGCCTTGAAACCTGAATACCCAACCCTCACTTTATGTTCTTCTGGAAAACCTACACATTTCACAAATTTGCTAGTAGTGAAAATAGAGCAAGTTCCTCTCAGGTGCATGTTCACCATGGAAATATAAACAGTTCTTTAGAGAAACAATGAAAATTTACCATTCTAGAATTTCTATGAGTTTTGCAACAGCTGAACATGAATAATAAAGTACCAACAAAAACATGTCAAGTACACTCCCCATTGCTGTCATTCTGGGGATTTTCTAAATGTTGCTACCCTGTACACTTAATATTAAGAGCTGTAGCATTAGTGATTCCTTTATATGACCCACTTGGGGGGATTTGTGGTCAAGTGGCCAAATTACACAAACACACACATACTACACACACACACACACATAATAGTGCAAGAAGCGCTATGTTACAGAACATGTATAGCAGAGGCAAAATCAACAACACAAGTCTCCCTCACACAAAGAGAACATGCATAATACAAGCTGCAGCAGTTAAAGCTTTCCTCACTTTCAGAATAGATCACACAGCACTCCCTCCAAAGCTTCCCTAATGAATTCAGCAGAGGTACAACGTGTCGGTAGTTCACGATTGTATTACATAATAAAATCAATGTAGTGGGTTCCTAAACCATCATACCAGCTGCTGACTGCAGCTCCCTGCTGCTAGCAGTCATAGCTCAGCCCCTAGCATGTCCCACAGCACCTGGTTCCTGGAACCATGGAGCAGATTTAAGAACCTCTAGAGCATCCTTGCGCCACATTAGTGTCATTTCTTTAAGCTAATGTGGCTCAACAAGGCCAAAATCACAGCTCCAAATAGACAAAGTGGCACAATACATGCCTTGCACCACTTTGTAGCCCTTTGTGCTAGGCATAATGTATGCAAAGGGGGATTTACCCCATTGGGGGTGGGGGGGAAAAAATGGTGCAAAGGTATGTAAGAAATGTTCTTGTGTCATTTGTTTCAGCATTTTTAACACCTGCTGAAAGCAGGCGTTAAAAGAAGCACACCATTGTTTACAATGGGCCTCAATGTGCTTTTCAGGATTAGCGTCAACAATTTTGACACTAATCCTGCAAAGCCCCAAACTAGCATAAATATTTTTCACACTAGTTCACTAACTACTGCCATGATGCGCTTTATCTTAGACAAATGGTGGCGTTCTGGGGGCACTAAGGGGTGCAAGAAAAGTAGCACTTCAAAGGATGCAGCACCACTTTTCCTAAATCTGGCAGTATGTTTTCTATTTCCAGCAACGTGAAGGATTATTACATTTCTTAATGCAAGGAAAAGATTATTTCACTGATCTCGGGTGTTGAATGGCTGTTTATGTTGGTTTAGATTTCTGTATAGGGATATGTAACACGTGCATTTGTGTGTGTAATTATAGTAGTTGTGGTAGCAGAAGTAGTTGCAGACGCTGGGTATGGATCCCTTAATTGCACTGTGATTGGTGTTTTGTGTGGAGAAAGGTCAGAGGCTAATTCCTACATTCCCTTATTAGTTTATATGTGGGAAAAGTTAACATCGCAATGCATGTGAGAAGGACATATGCTGACCTTTAATTTTGACTTTTCTTTACAGTTAGTTACCACTGGTTTATTATAGGCTAGTTTCACATATAAAATTTCTGGAATTAAATCTCTTCTACGTTTGCTGTTTACAAAGGGAACACAAAACCTATCTTTACACCATTGATTTGGTGTCTCGTTTTTCTGCTCTCTAGATTTGAAATGTCTGAAGACTATTTTATAGATTCAAAGAGATTATTAAGCGAGTGAGTTCCTCTTGGAATGTGGAGGGGTTGAATACACAAATTAATTCACTGATTACTGAACTGCTTGCATACTTCAAGGCAACTGTGTTTTTTTTCTATTTCACAATTAGGATGTTGAGGTGATTGATACTGCCCTTATCCCCGAGCTGCAATGAAGCCCTGCAAAATTATATCTATAGTTTGAGGTTCTGGCTGTTCTACATATTAACAATGTCTTGCCAACATTTTCCTATGGTGGATGTATGTATGTAGAGGTTCATTTATAGAGTGACCCTAGCCGGGAAGAAACGGGGCACTTAAGGGTACAAAATAGGCCACTGCCCTCTATAACCACATAACAGCAGGAAAATATAGCAACACCAAGTAGTTTCCGGTTTTGCCTGCCTTCAGGAACCTATTAGTTGATGGTGCACCTTGTTCCCCTGACTGACTGCCCAGGACAACACACACATCACAGAAAATATAGAGCCTGATTCACAAAGGTAACTTTAGACCAAAAGTCTTGGTATTCACAAAGGTAAGTTACTAGTAGTATCTTTATGTCCTCACTCGGGTGGAGTTTCTGCACCTGGGCTGGAACACAAAAATCTCTAGATATACAACTAAAATAACATATAATACATCACTGACAATATGAAATAGCTACATGTAGGTGCTGGGCAATTATATATGTGGATTTGTGGGGTGTGTATTGCAGTGGCGAATGTTCTGTCAAAAACACACACCACTTCAAGAATGTTGAAAAACTAATGAATTCAATAAAACATCTTCTCCACAGTTTCACATGTAACCCACAATCATGGGTCATGTAAAGTCTTTCACAAACCGTGAATGTAATATACCTCTCCAAATCTATGAACAAACATCAGATTCCTAAGTTTCTCCCAAACACACCAAACACACAGTTGTGTCAGTGCTCAACATTACCTCACCCACCTCCAGATGGAAGTCATTAGCCAATCACAGTAGCATATATAAATTCAGAGCTGCCTCACACAAACCCTTTCAGACCTAACAACATGTCGCTGAATGTGTTTGTTGGGTTGCCCCTGGCCATGCAACATAATGATGTGAGGTGAAGGAGGAGGAGGAGAGCAGAGAGGATCTTCAGGCAAAGGATTAACATTTTTGGGATGTCCAGCCAAGTTGTCCAGTCCAGATTCTGTTGTCATTTTGGATATGGTTTCTGAGTGGGATCAGGATCTTGATTCTGTGACCTGCCTCTCCCACACCATCCCAGTTAATGTCAGGATCCTAGCAGCTGTCCATGTCCTTGCCACTGGCTCATTCCAGAGGGTTTCCAGTGACATTGTGGCCATATCTCAGACATGCCAGTCCCGATGCTTGCATCAGGTACTGAGTTGCATAAATAGGAGAGTGTATCAGTACATACGTATGCCCTGTACACTGGCAGGAAGGCAAAGTGTTGCCAAGAATTTTTACACCTTATCCCACTCCCCATGCGTGGTTAGTGCAATTGATTGCACTCATGTGGTACGTTATCCACCTCACCACAATGGCCACATCTTCTGCAACAGATGCTGCCTGCACTCTATCAAAGTGCATGGTGTTTGTGATGCCAGTGGCTACTTTATGGATGTGCATGCAAGTAGTGTTCCCTGTTGGACACATGACAGCTGCACAACAGCTGCATATTCCACAGGCCTCCTCTGGTTCAGCAGCAAGTTTGCATATGTGTAAAGTTGTTTTAATACACATCCATCAATACACATACATGAATCCAACAGACACTGCATGTACCATTCCATATCTTAGTAACTTAATATATGGAACCGGGACATGCACCAAAATCTGTACTTTTCTTTCCGCAGGTGATGCTGCATATGTACTCTCCCTTCATCTCCTTACACTGTACAAATGTGCAATCATTGTACCCCAGCAGAGGTATAATAGGGCCCACATGTGGACACAAGCTATAATCAAGTGTACTTTTGGGATCCTAAAGTTGGGTTTCAGATGCCTTGAGCATACAGAGGGCATACTACTGGTCTCCCCTGATGTTGTGTGCAAGATATTAGTAGCCTGCTGTGTCTTACACAACATTGTAGTATGTCAGGGCTTACACATACCTCTGAACCCTCACCTAGATCTGAACCCAGGTATCAGGCCCATTATACCTATCACAGGGCAGGGTATGCATGTGTGTGACACATTTTTCTTTGAGCTATTAGTTTTGTTACCGACTTTAGGGGTCATTCCGACCCTGGCGGTCATGGACCGCCAGGGCCGGGGTTAGAGGGCAATTCTGACCGTGGCGGTAAAGCCGCGGTCAGAAAAGGGAAACCGGCAGTTTCCCGCCGGTTTTCCCCTGCCCCTGTGAATCCTCCACGGCGGTGCTGCAAGCAGCGCTGCCATGGGGATTCCGACCCCCTTCCCGCCAGCCTGGTTCTGGCAGTTTTCACCGCCAGAACCAGGCTGGCAGGAACGGGTGTCGTGGGGCCCCCTAACAGGGCTCCACATTGATTTTCAGTGTCAGAATGACCCCCTTTATGTGGTTGCACAGTCTGTTGTCGATGATGATTGGTGGACATTTACTGTTCTGTCCATGACTTTCACCTTGAGACTTCTTAATAAGCAATACATATAGAGCCTGATTACAACTTTGGAGGAGGTGTTAATCCATCCCAAATGTGACGGATATACCACCAGCCGTATTACGAGTTCCATAGGATATAATGGACTCGTAATACGGCTGGTGGTATATCCGTCACTTTACTGTCACTTTTGGGACGGATTAACACCTCCTCCAAAGTTGTAATCAGGCCCATAGTTTGTCAATAACACATGTTTTCAAGAGTCAATAGTTAGGGCCTGCTATAGATTTTGAATCCATGCCAGTGTATATTTTTGACAAATGTGCATTGCCTAAAGGGTACATGTCAATTCATTTGCGTGATCATCCTGGACAATGGACATTCTCTGAACTAAGGGCTATATCTATGAGCCCCTTGCACCGCTGGTGCATCACGTCTTGTGATGCTATAGCAGTGCAAACCTTGCAACCATATCTATGAGGCAATACAATGCCACTTTGCATGGCTTTGAATGGCCTCTTAGATATGGAATAAGGCAAGGGAGCGCAAAATGCTGTGTTGCCTTACTCTGTACAGGGGAGGTGCTCCAGGGGCAATGAGGTGGGTGTGCCCATGCCCAGGATTGGTTTTGTGTAAGAAAGCCCCTCTTCCTGCACAAAAACAATCCTGCATGCAACACAGACACAATTGTACCATGGAGCAAGGGTGCCTGCGCTGGTGCTAGGCAGCCTATTGTCCATCAGTGCAGGGGGAATGGACAGGAATGTGCCATATGCTATAGATACGGCACATTCCTGCCCTTTCACTTTTCCCTGCTTAATGTAGCCGCAGGATGGTAGACCGTCATTGTTGGTGGTGAGGATAGCTCAGAAGAAACTTAAAATGGCTGCCTGCAACATTAGGTACTGTATTTCCTGCTTTTTTTGGTTGCCTGTCTCTCACTTTCTTTTGTAAGTCATTGATTCCAGGCTCAAGTGAGGAATCTCGGCCCAAGTGCAGAGTCTCTGCCCTGAGTGCAGACTCTCTGCTCCAAATGCATAATCTCCGCACACGGAGTGGAGACTTTGCAGTCACGCTGGAACCCAAAGATATTACACAGGAAATATACAGCAGGAAGTTCATCACAAGAAGATGCTGGAAGCCACTTTACAATCATTCAGAGCCATCCTCACTCGCAAGCAAGCGCCTCTGCTATCCTGCTGCTCTCTATATTGAACCCACCCACAACATGGTGGAAGGACTTGATGACAAGGCACCTCCTTTCAGCGCGACTGAATTAAACATCTTAGCTGAATGGGTGCTTGATACGTATTCTCAGCTTTATGGGAACCCAGAGGAACAGCTGAGTATTGCAGCGTGCAACAGATTCTGGGAAGACATTTCAGCACACTGCAGTGCTATGGGTAAATACCACGCAGGTGGGTACAAATGTGTAGGAAGCGCTGGGAGGACCTGCAACGTTGGGCCTGGATAAAGACCAGGACCTAAAGGGCCTGTCCTCCCAGCCACACATGCATAAACCCCTCTCAGTCCACTGTACCGAAGGGGCCAAAGAATAGCATGGCCGAGTATGAGCGTCATTGATCTGGTAAGCGCATGAACTGCTTTACGTGCCTGGTAGTATGATGTGTGTGGTGAAACAAATATTACATCATGTTTCTTTGTCACCTTTCACCTTCTTTGTGTAATGGTTACATGCTGCTTTATGAGGGTTTGTAGTGTAGTATCCAATGGTGAAGGAGTGGATTGCACAATGATTAGTGTTGGTATGTGAAGGGTTTAGGTTTTAGATGCTGTCTCAAGCATGCTTTTGAGTCTATTTGTTTTTTAGGTTGAACATCCTATTTTTGGATAATGAAGTAGAGGTTGACGTTGTGATTCTTGTCTTACTCAAAAAAATACAAACTATAACAGAAAGACAACACATATTTTCTCTGCAGTGGCACATTTGTCATTTCGAACATCTAGTTTAAACTATGCACATGTGGTTATCAGTATTCAGCATAGACAAAGGTGTCTTGACATGCTAAATGAAGTACAATCAAAACATGCTGTCTGATGTTCGCAAGAGATATTCCAATATTTTGAATCACATCTTTAATAATGTCACATCCAAATCCTTGTCTGTATCTGTACACCTTATATTGCAGGTATGTAGTGTTTCGGTATGCTACACAACATAAGACATTTGATAGTAAGTGTAAGTCTGTTGAGAATGCATATTACAGGATAATTCTGGATCCACTTTTAGGTGTAGATATATCCATCCAGACAGTGTCCCATATCCACTTGTAAACTTTTACATTGGAAGATAACTATGTTTCAATATCCAGAAACTCACATCGCACCAATGAAGAAGGTGAGGGTTAGTCACTACAAAAGAGGACACAGTTTTGTCATACATCAGCCTGCTGCTGGAAAACGCATCCTCCAACTGACCATGAAGACCATCTGCCAGCCCCTTCCACATGGGAGGGGCTCTGTTCCAACCATCAGGTCTAACAGCACGTAGAGGGATGGCACGTGGGAGGGTGTGGAGAGATTAGTACCTACGGTATACCTCCTCCTCACCAGGGATTCCAGGTCCCTCAGATGCTTGCGAGAAGGCCTGAGAGGCAGTGTAGTGGGAGGAGTGTTTAGAGGAAAAAACAAGTCTAACTTGGATGTGAAGGCTGCGAGGACATGATGATTGTGTTGGGGTAGGTGAATGGAATAGCTGGTTGGCTGACTGCTGGGAACAGGCAATACTCGGAGGTAAAGAGGGAGGTACAATGCTGGCTGGACTTGGTGTTGACTTTGGTCTTTTGCCCTGTGGGCCAATAATGCACTCCTGAGACTCCTCCTTGACCAGCATCAGGCTGTTTTCCTCCTCATCCTTCTCCTCTATTGCGGTGTTGACCGCAGACATAGTTGGAGGAGGATTGGGTTCTTCCTTCGGATTGGTGGATGGTTCAGATTCCTCAGGCGACTCATCATCCTCAGCACCTGAAATACAGAGGTTGCCACAGGATAAGTATTTGCCTTAGTATATCGTGCTCCAATACAAGGACCAGGTAAAACAATCTTTGCATTGATCTGATATTCCACATGTGACCTTGTTTGTGTTAAGCTACATGTGAAGGAAGCTCACACTGTGAGGTGTTCAATGCAGATGTACAGTGCAAAATTGAACTCACCAGCTCCATCCACAGCTCTGTGTGGTCTTGAGATACCCTGTGATGTCAGCTGCTAAACCTTGCTTCTTGAGTGTGTTGCAGAAGATGTAGTCTTCGATCCAACAGCTTGAGTAAGAAGTGTCACCAAAATTAATTTTCAGCATGACTGATATGTGTACATCCAAGTGTAACGCAAACATTCCTGATTATGTTGGTAACATATGACAAACCAACTTCAGAAGCAATAACAAAAGTGGAAAAATCTGATAATATCCTTTCACAAGAAGTTGATTTATTGCCACAATTTGAGAATCAATGGTTTATAACTCCATTTGGCACACTTGCTTGATGAACAGATGGTAGTGGGGTTGACTACTGCAACCAGAAAGTCCCCCAAACCACTGGGTGGTGTTGTCTGGATCACAGAAGAGTTCCTGACAGCAGCTGTAATGTGGCATACATATCCATATTTCATTAAAATGGAAGATGGTAATCATTTTGCATGCATATGTCATAGGTATCAACCAGTGATACTCTAAGTACAGCCCAGGGACCACAAGCTGTCCTTACATTTACATGCGGCCACCCTGGTCAACAGCAGCACTGGTCTGCTGTTACCTCAACATAGTGCTGACAATGAAAAGATGTGAAATACACAGGGAAACATGTATGTGAAGGTAAATGTAGGTTAAAGAAGGGAAGTAACTAGGGTGTAATGCATCCCTTAATGTTAGGTACACTTTCAATTTTAAAGACATCTTGCAGCATACGTGCAAAAGTATGGAAAAGTATCTTCATTATTCTAACAGGTAAATCCTTTGACATACAAAAGTGTTTCACCTTAGTACATCAGATTATATTGGTGCATTGCGGAGTAATTTTCAAAAGGGATGGTTTTCTGAGATGAATACATAACATTCATTGTTCAACTCCCCCCTCACAACATTGTTAATAGTGAAGTAAGAGGTTAATCAGTTGTAATGTGCACTATGTGGGTGGCTTGTGTTCATATTAAACACAAAAATAGTTTTTTTTAATATCCAACACTGGAGAAAGTTTTGGACAGCATATATCTTGAAGCCATATTTATTTCAAGGTTCTCTGATATGTAATCATGATGAAGGAGGAGGGAAAGTGAAATGAAACAATTGCCTAGGACCACACGTTTTGGTTATGTGTAGATACAGGGATGAATCACACATCTTAACGTTTCACATTGTGCACTTCAGCCATTAGATGTATATGCTTTGCTTCACCTACACCCACCTTATCGCCAAACACCTCAACCCCTCAAGCATCACCCGCTACCCTGCTGGTAACAGTGTGGGTCTCAACCACATCACTGATCATACATATGTGCCCCTGGGAAAATGTTTGAGTAACCATGATGTAGACTTTCAAGCCAGTTGTGGCTGCTACTCTTAGGTTGATACAATATAGGCAATTTGGTACATACTAAATAAATTTGGTATAAAATTTAGAGTCAGGTAGAGTCAGTTACCCAACATGTTATGAAGTAGTATACTCTTATGAGCCATATCTGAGCACCTGAAGATGAGCAATAACAGGGATATGAGACACACAACAAATACTACTGACATATCATCCAATATTGAAGAGCATGACCTTTTTGTACATTTCTTATTAAGTGTACTTACCAGGGTCAGCCATCTGTCCAGCCAGTGTGTGGGACCTGACCAGATGTCAAACCCATCCATGGAGCAGAGTGCACTGTAGTTGATGTTTTCTCTGGCCAACATCACAGAGTCTAAAATGATATGAGTGTATTTAATTTACATTGAAGTTGACACATATAATGAGCCACATTTCCAAGTTCAGTTCACATGTTTGAGAATAGGGATGGAATCTATGTAAAATATCTATGGGTTGTCGGATCACAATGTAGTAGAAGGGACCCTCTTCAGGTAATATGTATGTATCAGTCTCTGCTGTTGCACTGGGTTGATGAGCCCCTTGATGTTGCTTCCCTGCAAGTGCAGGGATGTCTACTCTTGTAGGTGAATCTCTTCTGGATGTATGTGACAATGAAATAATACCAACAATTGATGATTATGTACAGCAAATCACATATTTACTCAATTGATGTACAGGATAACAGTGATATTTACTAACTTGGGCAAATCAAGTGCCATTTACCAGTATGAAATGGAATCACCAGCAGTGAAGGGATTATTTCTCTAGTTTCTGCTCCTTGCCTTTCCCAGAACCCTCCTCAGCAAATCAGAGGCTATTAAAGAGGAATAGGGAGGACAATGAGTTAACACCGATGACATAGAAGATTAAGGGGGTCATTCTGACCCCGGCCGGCGGCGGAAGCCGGCGGCCTGGCTGGGACCACCAGAATACCGCTGCGCGGTCAAAAGACCGCCGCGGGTATTCTGGGTTTCCCGCTGGGCTGGCGGGCGACTGCCAGAAGGCCACCCGCCAGCCCAGCGGGAAACACCCTTCCATGAGGATGCCGGCTCCGAATGGAGCCGGCGGAGTGGAAGGGGTGCGACGGGTGCAGTTGCACCCGTCGCGATTTTCAGTGTCTGCATGGCAGACACTGAAAATCTTTGTGGGGCCCTGTTACGGGGACCCCTGCAGTGCCCATGCCATTAGCATGGGCACTGCAGGGGCCCCCAGGGGCCCCACAGCACCCCATACCGCCATTCTGTTCCCGGCGGCCAAAACCGCCAGGAACAGGATGGCGGTATGGGGGTCGGAATCCCCATGGCGGCGCGGAGGATTCCCCAGGGCAGCGGGAAACCGGCTGTACACCGCCGGTTTTCCGTTTCTGACCGCGGCTGTACCGCAGCGGTCAGAATGCCCATGGAAGCACCGCCAGCCTGTTGGCGGTGCTCCCGCGGTCGTTGGCCCTGGCGGATTTTACCGCCAGGGTCAGAATGACCCCCTAAATGTTGAGTGATGTCACATTCACTTCTCCTGGCATTCATGTGAATTAGCATCCATGTTCGCACTGAAGCTTTCCATTTAAATTTCTACTGTTCCTCTATGGTGTACTTGTAACATCAGTTTGAACCGTGGGAGTTTAAATGTTGTGTTAATACTACATTTTCACTGGATGCGACAAACACTTAAATGCAGCAGAATTCACTTAAAATATTGACAATATTCATGTTTATTTCCAAATTGCTGAGGTTCACGGCATAAATCCTGACTCCTTCTTAAATAAGGCATGTAGCCCAGAGTGCATCATCCTAGAATTCTTTGGAAGAAATATTAAACTTTGCTGTGCAGAATCCACTTTCCTAACTCATTCCAAAGGGCAGGAGAGCCCAGTGAGAGTATTAAGTAGCAACCAATCTCGCTCAAACAGACTACAAAACCCAGGCAGGGACATTTACTTTATAAAGAAATTAAGCTGACAAATTAATTTGTCACACTCAGGATTTCTTCACAAATGTGGCCACTTTACTCAGGGCCCTGTTTGTTTTAATAGACTTGAATAAAATACTCCCTAAAAAGCTGCATGTATAGATGGTGAGTAAGCCTTTGGCAAAGTTAAAAGGCTATTTCTCCAATATCCACCTCGGAAATGTAGTTATCCTTGTTTCTTCCAGGCTTTTATTACAACTATATCTAAGGAAAGGACAGATGAGGAAAGGAAAAGAAGAGATAAGGTGCTAAAAGAAGGTGGGATGAAAGAAAGGAAGGAATTGTTGTAGTAATTTTTGTTAAAAGGGCTGAAGGAGTGAGGCTGTAATGTAGCATTTTACACACAGGTAAATGATTGGCAAGGTTAACACTCTTTTCACCAAGCTGGAGGTAAGAGATAGCATTCACAAGACTACCCAACACATTTAGATTAGAATATGACCAATGTGGCCCGCAAGGAAACCAAGTCTGAAATAAAATCTTAAGTGTTTTATTGCACGCTAATGCACAATTTAATGTAAACAATTCTCAATAATAAGCTAAAGAGATATAGGACCACCACAGGGTATCCAAGCTTTGGACGAAACAAAGCGTTATCAGCATCAAGCATGCCAAACTTTCAATGCAAGCAACACAAAATATTAACAACACAATCTGATGGGCACTGAATCCACTTTGACCAGCTCTCCTCAACATGGAAACAATTTAAATGCATCACAGCTAGTTGACAAACAATTGGGGAAAACCCTACTGGGACAATGTCACTAACTGACGTGCTGCACAATCAGATTTGAGAACAAAAACTAAAAAGCAAAAAATAGGACAAAACGTATTTGGGAAAAAGACATCTAGACCAAATGCAGACTAACTAAGGTTGGCAAAAGGTAAATAAAAATAGAAAATATCAGCATTTAGAAGCTCTATCAAGAGTCTTCTCAAAGGCTCAGAAATATCCTAAGTCTAATCTTTCAGCATTTAAAGAATAATTAAAGAAAGAGGGCAAAAAAGTGCTGTACCTCCATGAGCTCATAGAAAAGTCCATGCAGAAGGCACCAGCAATAATGAAAAAGGACAAAATGTACAGCAAAGTCTCTGGTCATCAGCAAAAAGGAAAAGTGACAAAATGTCCATGGGACAGAGCAAATGGAAAGGGGCTCAAGGAAAGTAAAAAATGAAGGGG
Organism: Pleurodeles waltl; assembly: GCF_031143425.1. Classification (NCBI taxonomy): domain Eukaryota; kingdom Metazoa; phylum Chordata; class Amphibia; order Caudata; family Salamandridae; genus Pleurodeles; species Pleurodeles waltl. Next base: position 1,336,116,354 of record NC_090444.1, on the reverse strand, counting down.
CTCGAGCACGGCAAGATGAAGACTTACTCCAAATACATCAGGGAACAATAAGTCAAAATTCACAAAAAGTTCTGATTCATTGAAGAATTCATAGGTTTGATATCGAAAGATTCCATTATCCAGTCAGAATATTTTGTATATCGAACATCTGCAACATTTGCAAAAACTTCCATTACCAACATGGGGAAGGAATCTGTCTTCTTCTTATGTACGAGTTTGAAACAGTTGTATATCATTTATGTTCACAGTTCCTCCATGTACGAAGTCAAGGGTTGCTTTCCCAGGTTCTAGAACAATACGACATCACAATAGGACATCTTATGTTCGAACTAACATTCTGTAAGAATGGAATTTATAAGAAATAAATGAACATTTCATGTCAACAAAGCCTGAAAAAAACTGTTACGTTAGCACAAGGAAAGACAACTTTTCACATTTGCTACAAATGAGGACTAGCAAAACATTATGGCAGTACTAAGCAAATACAGTTGAATGGCTGATTTTATTGAATGAAATGAAAACACCTAACATCAAATTCATAATGTGTCATTAATACAGTTTAACCAGGATTCATTTCTCAATGAATTTGCAAAGAGAAAAAACGTGTAACTTCATAGCCACAGATATAACCTAGAACTGCGTTAGTCATTCATTACCAGATAGTATTTAACACTTGCCTTGAGAAATTCATTATCATTTTAGTAAAATCTGTTAACTAATATAATGTAGATACAAGTAGAATCAAAACAGATTTTCAGACTTAAAGTTTTATGGCTAAACCAAAGCAGTTTAGATGACTAATCTACAGTGAATTCACATCAATTTGAATTTTCACTGCATCACTCTACATTTTTACTGTTAGATATTAATACATTTAAATGAATATATGATCACATTTAGGTCTATATTATAACAAACAATTAGCAGCCATATCTCTGCTGCATCAGTTGTTTAAACTAATAGTGGTTCAAACTAAGATAAGCCAGTCCTCTTCTCTAAGGCGGTAAACCAATCTGTTTAATATTATTATATAATATTACTCCTCAAGACCTGATATTTTACATGCTTGGTGAGCCAGGCCATCAGCTCTTAATTAACACCAGGACACCCTTGAGGATCACGTGCTTTAGAAATACCTAAAACAAAAAAACAAGGGATGGAGAAAGGATGGGAAAGAAAAGCAGGAAAGTGCATTAGTAAAAGGTGATTAATGAATCAAGGAGGTGACAAAGAAAACCTTGACAAATGAAAGGAAATGGATTCCTCCATTATGATTCATACCAAATTGCAATTTAGGAGACACTGAAGTTGATTTATATATGTTTACTATATGCAAATAGTGATTTGGTACCATTTGGCATTTTTAAATACCAAATCCTAAATTGTGAATTGGTATGAATCACAATTTGAAAATCTTTTACCAGGAGTTAGTTCAGACGGCATCCAGTTCAGCTTGTATTTACCTGCAGAACACAGAAAGAGTTTAACTTCCAGCCTAGCAGGAGCCACAGGATACTGTAGGAAGGAAGTGTAAAAGAACATTTTCTGAAGCAGATGCTGGTGGAAAAGGGTGTGGGTGAGCTTGACCACCTATTTGGAGATGCTTCTATGTCTGTTCCTAAGTCCACTCAAAAAAATATATCTATATATATATTTATATCCAGGATACAACAACAAATAAATGCTGCAGTAGTGACCAAAAGAACAATGGATGAAATCCACAAGAGCTGATGTGACTTCCATTCCAAAACAAAGGAGAAGTTAGCAAGTCAAAGGAAGGAGGCATTGCATACTGGTGGAGGCAACATTATAGAACCACAACCCGCTCCTATGTCTGAGATGGTTGAACCAACTGTTATGGTTGGAATTAAATGATGTTTTAGTTAAGAATGTTGATTAGTTGCTAGGTTCTTGGTGTGGGATTTCAGGTTGCTTTGTATGGGCAGAGCCCAGGAGTGGGGCAGAGAGACGCAGTATGAAGTGATCGTTCTTTGGCAATAAAAAGAAGCTTTGCATCCAAAGAAGTCTGCCTCTTCTCTTCAGCAAGATACATCACAACCACTTTGCTGCCAGAAGCCATCTCTGGTGTGGTGTATCTACTATTGATTTTTCTCTCCTTGCATCAGATCCTCAAGCTTAGTTGGATACTGTGTGTAGAAATATAACAGTCTTTGTTTAACTTATGCTGAACCTTAACAAAAGCATTCAATACTTATTTTCTATAAACATGTTTAATACATGTACACTATTAGAAGATTAGAATAAAGTTTAAACAACATTGTTAGATAAATACATTTTGGCTTTTCCTTGGTTTGTATAAAATGCATTGTGGGTAATGTGGTACAAAGGGTAAAAAATGAAAACATTCAAAAATCAAATGCACATTTAAATTTGATGGCTGTTGCTATTACACAAATAATGATTATTAAAGAATTAGGTACATAGTATAAATGTAAATAACCTGTGCTAATATTTACAACTAAAAGCCATCATTAGAAAACAATTATTCAATTTCTTATTCACTACAGCTCACCCTACTAATAATACACAATCTAAAAGTGAGGAAGGGGATGACACATCATGTTAAACTGAAATTGAACAAGCAGACACTATAATAGACATTCCAATAAGCAGAGAAAGTGGAGCAAGCAGTCAGTTCAACACAGAGGAGATTACATATATTGGCACTTCAGTTTAAAATGAAGAACAAAGCATGTCATCAGTACCTGTACTGCATTAAGGAAGAAGGCCAGTAAGACAGACTGGAAGGAATGTGATGCATCTTAGTCATACCGCATTACCTACTCCTGTGAAACTTCATGTATTGAAGCAATTCATACTAAGGATACAACACAAGCTGCACAGAGCATCATCTTAATTAAGTGGAAGGGTAGGGAGATTAGAAATCCATATATGAAGACAAAGATGTTATTAACAGACTTTGAGGGCTTAGCTATGACTATTAAAGATCTTGCAACAGAAATGGCTCAAGATTCAGAATCTCACAGGTGCCAACAAAGGCACAAGGACATATGGCTGCAATACTTTCGACGTTTTGTGGAAAGCTTAGCTACAGTGACATCAACAATGTGTAGAAGAGCAGCAAGCATTCAGGGTGAATAAGTTCACCATAGTGGTGAAGTGGCAAAGACCGTTGCACAAATTACAAGTACACTTGATGAAATGCAAGCTGCTAATGCAGTAAGTACGCTTCCATGGTCTCTTAGTGAAAATGAGGAGTGCTCAACCCTGAGCAGCATGTCAGTTGGTGAGCTTTCTTCATCTAGAAGAAATAGAAACAGAGCGAGGAAAGACAAGGAAGAGCCACTTTACATTTTAATTTGCGACCAAGTGCTGGACATCAAAGATGTAAAGAGTAAATAGATTAATGACGATGTGTATTAAAACATTGAAGTGATTTGCTTTATTTTTTTGGTGTGAGTGTAAACAATATATTGTTTGAAAAAAAAACATGCAACTGCATGGTAAACCCGATTACAGACTGGGAAACTGGAAGTGACTGTTTCTGTCAAGAAATAATTTAGCATAATCCTTGCTGTCTTCCACTTTGGCACACATATATTTTTTACGTAACAACTGGGACCCTTGTATACACACTGAGGCGTCCATGAATACTAATTGGAGGATATAGTGTATGACTTCCCCTCCCCCTCAGAGTCTCAAACCCTCGACTACTAAGTATTGTTTTTGTTGAATAACCACTCCCCATTTGCTTTACCTGCCATGTGAAGTTTCTCACATCTTCTGGGATGCCTCATACATACATATATATATATTTAGACAGTGGTCAATGAGTACAGCGTGTGATACATTATGCCCCACGCACCACCGATTGCCTTATTTAGGTACTAAGGGCCAAGTTTGGAAGAAACTGGTGCAGATCCAAAATTAGCAGCACCGCAATGTGCCAGTTTTGAAATGCAGGGCTGTGCCATACATACAAGAATATGGCGCAACCCTGCGTTTCCCCCTATACGGCTCTAAGTTAAGCTGCCTGCGCCAAAGCAGGCATCCTTGCATAATAGTGCAAGGGTGTCTGTGTTGAGGGGAGTTATTGTTTATGTGCAGGAAGGTACCCCTTTCTGCACATAAACAATCTACAATGGTGATTTGGCCTTTCTAGGCGTGCTGCAAAATGCAGCACACAAAGAAGCACCAAAGCGTCATTTTTGAATGATTGTTCATGTGCTGAAAGGGACACCTTCCTGTACATAAACAATCATCTATGGCACTTTACTTCTTTTGTCTGTGCTGCAAAATGCAGCACACATAGAAAAAGCAAAAAAAACTAGGAGGAATAAAAGCATTCCTCCTTGTTTTGCCATGCTAACGCCACTCCTGTGGTGGCGTTAGTTTTTGAAGCTGCCACAGATTCACAATTTCCCGTCCTGCAGCACTAATAGAAGTGCAAAATCACCAGTGTAGATTGTTTATGTGCAGGAAGGTACAACTTCCTGCACAAAAACAATCAATCCCTTCAACTCAGCAATAATGCAGGGGTGTTTGCTTTTGGCGGTAGGCAGCCACATTTTGTTCCCGTGGAGACGGAAACAAAAGGGTATGCCATATTTTAGTGGGTACGGCTCATCCTTGTGTTTCTAAAGTGACGCAGAGCAGAGCTGCAACTTTTGGTGCAGCACCACACTGTGCCACTTTTGCATAACTCTGGCCCCAGGTGTGTGAGACCACCTCTTCGGTAAGGAGGAATTCCCCACCATCTAATCAGCACAACAGTGTTAAAAGGATGGTAGGGTCCAACCAAAGTGATTGTGGCCATATGAAGTAAACCTGTCCCTCCACACATTTTGTGTGTATAACAAGAAAACAGAATCTGTGATTAAACATAAAAAAATTATGATTACTAGCTTGAACATTTGCAGTAATGTTTTTTCCTAATATTGTACCGTAAAAATAGTTGTTTGTCACATCATCTCAGTATACACATCCTTCAGGAGCTCTTGCAGCATCAGGTCCTGGATGTGGTATGCCAGGGGTAATTTCATTATTCTCCACTTCAGAATCAACACTTGCTGCTTCACTTGGTAGACACCTACACACAGCTAGGTTGTGTAGAATAGCACACATAGTTATAATTATGCAGCACATTGTAGGGTAATATTCCAGGTCATCCCCACTTTTATGGATACATCTAAATCGGCATTTATGGAGTGCAAATGTTCTCTCTTTTATGCTTTTTGTTTGGTTGTGGATAGCATTATATAACCTTTATCTAGGGGTTCTAGGATGTAAGTACACAAGGGATGATGTCATTCTCCACCTCAGAATCATCCCTTTCTGCTTCAGGTGATAGACTCTTAAGGCTAAGTTGTGTAGCACAGTACACATGGCTATAGTCCTGCAACATACTGTAGGTTCATGGTCAAGGTCACTCTTGCTTGTTTAGAGACATCTAAGCTGGCCTTTTTGAAGTCCAAATATTCTCTCTATTATGCTTCTTGTTTGCTTGTTGGCAGCATTACACATCCTTTATCTAGGGGTTCTAGGATGTACATATGGTATCATAACCCAAGGCCTTAAGGAATATGCACCTCACCTGAAACATAACACAGCTGGTTTACGGTGTATACCATATTAAATGTAGGACAATAAGTAGACATGCATAGTAATTACCTAACTACCAACAGTCTCAGATACCTCTTTTGGATAGCCACTCATATATACAATCCACGGTGTCTAAATGTAGGAGGAGTGACTACTCCAAGAACATCTAGCATGTGATGGGACATTTTGCATTACATAATATTTTTATGTTTAAAGAATGCTGGCTGTTATGGTTGCAGTACACATACTATGCGTCAGAGGGTGGGCAAATTAATATATGTGTACCCTCTAAACATCCAAGCAGTTGTGGGAAATATGGCAATGTAAGAACTGGAATTTGATACTTTTCAGCTTTGCAGGGGTGCTATGAAAAGATCCAACGGTGCCTGTATAAAATTACGGAAAACCTATAAATGCCCCTTGCGACATTATCCCTACTACAGCCACAGTGTGTTGGCAGCTGCCAGAAGCTAGCAGCCGTAAATTGCACAAACTCTGAATATGTGTAAATTATTGCTACACTGCCTTGAGTAGTACAGAGCCCAGCCCATGTATCTGCAATTAACCTTCTCATGAGTTTTACCTTCCAGTTTGAAGAAAGATTCTTGTGGAAACTTAAAGGAATGCAAAGAATGCTCATCTGTGCCCGGCTACAACTTAAGCCCCTCTTGGCTAGGTTCTCCCAATCACGCACTACCGAATCTGACACTTTATTTCAACTGTAATACCCCAAAAGGAGATTAATTTTAGAGGGGAATCCTATGACCATTTCATTGCATTTTTATTATAAAATATAATTATGTTTGTTACACATTACATCAAAAAAGTGAAGTCATACAGATATAATTAATAAAACCATGACACAAGAAGAATCTTTTTTTCAAATAACCAACACCTGTCAGCCAATACGTTTCGCAGAGTTTATCTCTTCCAAGATTCAAATTGATCCCATAATAATCAATAGTGAAAATGAGAAGAAAAAAAGAAAAATAGTCAGAAGATGCCACAATCTTTTTTTTTAAAGAGAGAAAAAAATACAAATTACTAAAACATATAATATTTTAACCCCACCTTCTTTCATTATAGAATTAATCAAAGTCACCCGGCATCTGCATTTTCTAATTTTAACAGTTTATTCAAAGTCACAATCTGCCTAAATAGCCTTTCTCTCCTCCCACTCCTCACCTGTTAAGCTCCCAGAATAAGCATCCTTCTCATTACAGCAAAGAGTGGCACTATTGTGAAAGATTACAAAGCATTTTGGGACATCTTTTTATAGTTTACACCTGGTAACCACCTGTTTCCAATCCATGGTATTTTGCATGTGAAAAACACATTCTTTTACTAAATTATGTAATTGTGAATGCTTTGCACACCGAAATAGTGACTTTCAAACTGGATATCACATTTATCATTTGGGTATTTTCGATCGCAAAAATAAGAAATAGCAATTTATGTGGTGTGATGTGCAATTTTAGGAAATACTAATTAAGAGAGTCATTGTACAAACTCCCGAAACGTTCGTATATCAGACGCCATGGAGGCAAAGTCCCACTTGCACCATTTTACCAAAATTGTGTTATCCTCAGCTAATAACGTATTGGTGCCTTTTGCCAAGCTCTGCAGCACGTCGAAACATGTTGAATACCCGTCTTAGTTGCCATCTTAAACAAGCACAGACAAAGCCAATAGGTCTGGCTTTAATGTATGAAAGTGTACAAACAGCATTTGCACATACCAGGTTTGGCATTTAAAGCTTAACCTCTTGGCTTTGTCACTGAGAGTGAGCATATCTTTTAATCCAAAATAAAGTGGTTTCAGATCCCTCTGATGTGCAGTGATAAAATGGCTCATTGCCGGCGGACCTCTCAGCAGAACAAGTGTTCCTTGCTCTTTGCAGTGAGGAATGCACAGAATGAGGAACGCTTGCAGGTACCTAGCAGTGTCTGGGTCATAGCAATGTAATTACCTGAATGGTAGATACATTTAGTTAATTACACTGCCCAGCCCCTGCTAGGGAAGAAATGAAAGTCCCCTAGCTTGAATCCCTGTGTATGGTGCTGCCTGCTACAGCCTTGCACTGTGCACATGCTTCTCTGCCGAGGAAGCTGCTTTCAAGAGCACTGTCAGGTTCCTGGGAAATGGATTTACTTTAATGCAGTTAACATTAAGGTAATTACAATGCCTGAGCCCTTACAGTGATCCTTTTTTATAAACTTAAATGATTTCTACTCCTGAAGCAATTTATATTTTTCTCTGCAGGCGAGAAAAAGCTATTTTGCAAATCACCCACGCATTTTGCTCACGTCTATTTGCCACTGCTTGTTTATCACGGTATACGCAGGGGTCCAGCAAGCAACATGTAATTACTGCTTAAAACATTTTTTCAAAATGCCTGCATCAATGAAATAAGCAATTGCAAATCCTGGAGTTGGCCGCCAGCCTTCTGCAATTCTTGTTTTGTTTTGTCATGGTTTTTGCAGACAATTGTTTAGGAATATGCCTGGACACTCATCAGTCTAAATAATATCATTTACTACAGGCAAAAACGTTGTTTTGGTCTCCAAAAATCGCACATTACCATAGTACTCCCTGGCACTGACAGGAACTACTTTATTTGAAGGCAAGAAAGGAAGAAGGCAAAAGAAATGCAACAAAGAAAAGAGAAGTATGGAAGGAAAGCAAAAGATAGAAGGCAAGATATAGAGAAAGAAAGAAGGAAAAAAGAAGAAAAGGAAAAAGAAACAAAGAAACAAAGAAACAAAGAAACAAAGAAACAAAGAAACAAAGAAACTTAAGACAGAACCGTTTCCAATGGACTGATAAAGTATGCTGAAAAATAGCAGCAGTCAGAAAATCAAAACACTCTAAAAGGAATTGACAACAGCATTAGCAGGAGATAGGATTTGATAAAGATAGAATGTGCAACTTATTTGTCCTGCTATCACATCAGGCTCTAAAGAACAAAGCTAAAAAATAAAGTAAAAACAAAAAACACTGGCAGTGAAGGGAACTAACTAATTTGGTTGCTGATGTGCTCCTTGTGAGAGAGTAAAATGCAGTCAGTGAAAGTGAACCTAACCAGCAGCTTAAGTAGGCTGACCCACTGCTATATGCAGCATTCGGCGTTAAAAAATGTGCATGGCACAACAATAGACCAACGGCTAAAGAGAGATGGCTGAAAGCCCACATAAGTATAATATACATGTTTTAGTATAATCAACTGGTCTTGGCTAACGCCAGACCTAAAAACAAAGCAAAAGAGTGTTAGTTTCTGTACATCCTGCCTGCATGGCATAAAAACGTTAGTGTGATGATTCAGTTTACTTTTGCGATGTGAAATAGTCCCTCATGCATTGCAATTAACTACTCGATGGGAGGAGGAATGATACACCAAACAAACAATAACATGAGATGAGAGGGAACTACACCTCTGGGCAGAGACAAAGCTCACTTTGTACATTAAAAAATGAATTATACTCACCATGTAGAATAGATAGATATCTGAAATATGTGAAGCCTGCTTGATTTACATAAGGTTTGATGCAGGACACAAGTCGAGGGTAGATGTGGGTAGAAAGTATCTACCCACTTTTTTCACAGGGTGGATGCTGTTTACCCTGCCGAGAGGTTGGACCTCACAAAAAATATACTAAGATTGTCTCAGTGTAATTTTTAGACATCGGGACACATTCAGCACCGCCTGCATGTTGTCTGCTTCTTTAGGAGCAGCGACGTTCAGGCGGGGAGGAGGCTTATCAGATTCCATCTGGGCCCATAACAAAGACCGAAGTTAAGAGTCCATCAGGCCTCCTTTTTTTAGAGTATCCTGGCTGTGAGCTATCGGGAGTCTCACACCTAAACGCAATGGAGGGGAAACAGGCACACAGTGTATATCTTCACAGGTAGTTAAGAGAAGCAGGCTTTTGACTTTGTTCACTCCATGTATATACGACATGCATGCACTGTGAGAATGTCAGATGTGTTGGTCTATCCCAGTATTTACACAAATAACAATGTAAATGCCACTATTGTGTTTTATTTCTTCTATAGCACTGTAGTGCTACTCATCCAAATGTAGGGTGTCAGAGCACTTTACATCACCGATGATTTACCCGGCACACAAAGATCTCTGCAGCAGGTGTCTTAAAATGCAGACTTCACAACCAACCAATTAAGCAGAAAAGATTTACTACCATGTGTCTTCTTGTTGACAATTTTTTGTGGCAGGATTTAAAAAAATAAATGTTTAAGTTGAGGCCCAGATTTTGCATTGGAGTTTTGTCACTTTTTTGGCACATCCCTGCGGCAAAATCTCACTTGTTAAATGTTATAATGCACTCAAATTGTACCTCTGGCAGACCTTCTAAACAGATGTGTGAGATCTTCATATTTGATGTCATGTCTTGTGAGGTCATTGGCTGTGATACTACTTCCTTTGGTACGATGGCGCATGCTGTTATGTCAAATACTGTGATGTCATGCACTATGATGTCACACACCATGATGTCACTTACATACTGCCTAACTTGATTAGTCCCCCCACTTCTTTTTTAGGTCAAGTGCACACGTGCTTCTGACCTGTTGTCATCTTTTATGCAGGCTTTATAACGCTCATCACTTTCATTGGTGGGCTTGCCTTTTAGAATTCCCTTGATTTCAGTTGTGAAAAGCATGCATATACCACATTTTTTCCAGTGTTTAGCCCTCCTCAAAAGCAACAGCCAAGGACTGTATTGTTATGCTTTGCATGGGAATCTGTTGACGTAGGGGACTATTTTTGTTTCTGTTCCTGCTGCACGCCTAACTTGTATTTGCACGGGCTCCCCACTTCATGTTTCAGCACGTGCCCTTTTTCTTGTTTATTTGGTTTTGATTCTGATTAAGTGTGCCTGCCCAGTTTATTTATTTCATTACTTGTTTGCTAAGTAGTTTAAACTCCACACGAAGGTATTGGAGGCTTTACATAAGTACCAGCTACATTACACAAGGACATATTTTTTAGGCACAGCGAGATTAAGTGATGTTGAGTCCATGCCATGACTCAAACCCAGACTCTCAGTTTGAAAGTCAGCAGTTCTAATCCTTGCGCCACACCTTCTTCCTGTTGAAGCAGGTTCCTGTTGAGTGCACGAGGCATCTCAGTTCCTTTAATGGTTACAGTTCGGCATGCCGCGCCTTATGTTTACATATGGCGGCCACACCTTTCATTCTGCACAGCTAGTCTACCTCCATTTTTTATTGAATTACTTGTTTCTTTTGTCTGTGCTCCATGGCTGCCATAGCGCTCACAGCGCTAATAGCGCAAGCTTGATCAGCGGTATTGGAGTGCTGCTCACATTGTTTACACTGTTACCTAATAAGAGTCATTTCGTTTTTGCTTTTGGCTTTTATTTATGTGATCTGTAGGTTGCAAGATTACCTTCTCAGATAATGCATTGTAAATATTTGTGTATTCATTTTTTATTAGCGCTAGCGCTTCCAGGCACATCCGAAAGAATTGGCTTTACAAATCCTGAGGTGTGTTGATAGCACCGTTGCCTATCATCCCCGGGAAAGCTGTAGGAGGGTGCCACTGTGTTTAGTGTGGGAAAAGAGGCCTCTCTGGAGTCAGGAGCAGGGGATAGGGAGTGTGGACAAAACAAAGGGTCACCAGGACACACAGAAGAGACCTCGAGTGACTTCATAGTCAAAATTTTATCCTGAGGCGGAAATACAAAGCCAGTCTCTCGGCAGAAAAAATATTAATCACCAGATTTACTTTGATAGTTTTACATTATACACACTCTGATCTGCTTAGTACACATTCTTTGCAGCAGACATATTCACCCTCTGTGCTACCTTAAAATAACTCAAAGCTTACACTGGACAAAAGTACATTCCCTGTAAAGAAAGAACATTGATTGCCAGAGTTATTTTGACATTTTTACATTGCGTGCAGTTTATGATCTGCCTAGCACACGTTCTCTGCAGCAGGCACATTAACCCGCTGCGCTACCTTATGATGACTCCAAGCTTCCACTAGACAAAGTACGTTCTCTCTCCAGAAAGAGTATTAATCACCAGTGTTATTTTGTTATTTTTCCATAAGATGCCCTCTAACCAGAAAAAAGTCACAAATGGAAAACAAAATCAGCTGTAACAGTGAGCTGAAGGGGCCGACAGTGTCTGGACATGGAATATATGGGCCCGATATGGCTTTAAAATTAAGTTTTCTCAGTATTTGGTGCTTTACCATTTATCAGCAGTAGCTGTGTTATTGCTTAGCTCTTTAAAGCAATTTTCTGCTTTGGAGATGTATGTTTTTTGGGCCAGGAATAGTGAGTTATTTGTTTGAGCGCAATATCACAACCTTACTGAACTCCTTAATAAATACCTTTGAAATTTGTGCACTGCGGCTGCTTCCAAACCCTGTGCAGGCAGCGAACCCCAGCTCATGAGCTGCAGTCTGTGATGAAAACAGTCAGGTAAGGTGCTGAAATCCTAGCTTTGCGGTGTTTTTACTATGATACACTACTATTCAAGAGGGCATTCTAACTTTAATATCATAAAGTTTGAAACCCACTCTTGGAGTAGTATTTGTAGAGTTGTCCAGCTCCCTAGTTCGATGCAAGATTCGCTCATTTAGTTTATGTTTGTACTTTGCATTCTGGGACTTATAGTTGTATTTTTATAACATGATACAAGCTTTGAAAACAAAGCAGAAATCAGACTAGATGAACTACACACGTTTGAGTCTGTGAAACTTGAGCTGCGTGTGAGTATTTTTGTAAAACTAACCTTGAGGAAAGCTTACATTTGACCATACTGTACAATGGCCAATGTTTTATAACTAATATTTCAGTTCAAGACTAATTGAGGATCATTAATATCATGTGAGATGGCTCTCCTCAAGCGTGTGAAAAATCATGAGCGTTTTGTTCAGCTCCCAAGACTGAGGTAAAGGGGCAGTGATCCAGTAAGCACACATTCTTGGAGTGCAATTATTTATTCATTGTCCCACGGGCAATGTTGTCTGTACCAACTGCCAAGTAAATATGTTTTGCACCTGGGAGTAGTTTGTGTTTAAAGGGCCTTGTTTAAAAAATATTCTAGTAGGCCTACTAGCCCTTTAGTTATATGCAGGGCCACTGGAATTATGTTCCAGAAAGGACCAAAATAAGTGACAGGGTTCACCAATTCATGTGCCAAAAAAGTCCAGGTATGTATTTCCATGCAGTAGCTCCAACTCAAGCAAATTAAAGACCTATTGCGTTTCAAATTCTTGTATAGGACTTGTGCACTAGTGTGACATCACAACACCTGCTTTAGTCTGGAGCGGCAAGTAGCATGCACTTCGCAGTGGTTTTTCAGAATCTGGTCTATGCTCCGAACCAGTAAGACTGTGTTAAAATCAGAACCGGAATCATTGACAGACAGGGCTACCACAGGGCTTTATATTGTAGAGCCACTATAATGGCTTCTCATAGGGTTGCTGATTCTTCAATGCTGAAATTATGTTAGTGAATACAGTTTTAAGAATGTCATTTAAATTGAGATGTGTTATTGCCATAGTATAGTGTGTTTGAATATTTGTAAAACTTTATTTGTTGACACTTTCAACATTGAAAGGCCCCTGTAAGGGGCTCGAAACACATGCTGGCTGCAAACAGCTGCAAACGGCTGTGAATTATGCAGGATAACATGATTGACAATAAATCAAGATTAAGGGCCCGTCCATCACTAACATGACAGATAACCCACCTACCATATTACAAGTGTCTTATGATATAATGCACTTATAATACGCAGACGGGATATCTGTCACTTTTGTGATGGAATATCCCTTCCGCCAAACTCTAAGTCAGGCCCTAAGGGGCATATTTATAAGCCCCTAGCACCACATTGTGCCACATTTGCAGCATTTATTTTGATGCAAATGTGCCGTTAAGGTGACATTCCTCACACGCCATATTTACAAAGAAGTGCAGTGCTTGCATTGCTACAATTTGCAAACCCTTGTGCCACATTATGCCTGTGCCAGGCATAATGTATGCAAGGGGGGCATTTCCCCGTTAGGTGGACAGAAAAAATGGTGCAGAGAAATCTAAAAGATTTCCTTGCGCCATTTTTTTCATCACTTTTAACACCTGCTCAGAGCAAGCGTTAAAAGGGGCATATCATTATTTATAATGGGCCCTAGGTACTCTGCAGGTGTAGCACCAACATTTTGGCGCTATTCCTGCAGAGTACATCAATAGAGTCCCATAAAATGATGCTATTGCCCTCTACCCAACACCATGGTGCACCGTATTTTAAATATGGTGCACACACGGTGGCGGTAGGGGAGCGCTAAGGGGTGTAAGAAAAGTGGCGCTGCACTGTGTGCAGCACCAATTTCCTTAAATCTGCCCCTAAGTATCTAACACGAGAGTTTGGCCCTCTGCAAGCATGTTTGACTCATTTTTGTATTCAACTTCATTTTTGAATGTTGTGCGGAAATGGGTCAGTAACCAACCAAGATTAGATCATTTATTTCAGTTGCCTGCAATGTACATGGGGAGCAGGTGGCGTGAGTTGGCTCAAGAGTGAGATTATTGGCTTACATTAATGCATGCTGACGCAAAAGCTATTAGTTTTCCATTGTCTTATATTCAGCAGTTTTCAAATGCCAATAAACAGTGTTAGCACGTCTGAATTTATTTTGTTTCTTATTTTTTATTTATGAGGGGACGCATTAGAGGTTTGATGGACCTTTTGACTGCGCTTAGAGAAGTTCCTACCATGAACCCCAAATTTAAAAGTTCATTCATCAATAATTTCAGTAAACAACATCAAATCAACCTGGAATCAATAACATCTACACACCATGACCCATTTGGCCATGAATAACCAAACCTTTATGTAAAAGTTAGAATGTTTATATCCCTATATTAACAATGCTAATGTCATGTAAATCAATCTCAAAACCAACTGGTATACATATAAGGACAACACTAGTTGACCAAATCTTCTAAAGAATCTCAATTTAACAAGAGCATTAATTACCAAACATTCTACAGTCAATACAAATTAAAAGCAAAAAGAACGGTGTAATGGAGATTTCATACATTTAGATTCAGCAAAGAAACAACATCAACCGTTGTTAATAATTAGCAAACATTTTCTTTGGGTCTCCCTACTAACCTTCTTATTAGAAAAGCATGTTTAGGCTTCATGCAAAATAGTTTTAGTCAAATTAATTTGGAAAACATCTAACTATGGCTCTATCAAAACTGTGGTTGGTATCTAGAGACAAATACAAAAATTACAACAAAAACAATAGCATTTTGTTATACCTCTCCTCAGTAAGGATCAGAAAGCTGCAATTCTCTTCATCAGTCGGACATCAGCTCGATCAGCATCAGCAACCAAAGAGTGAAAGGGGAATGGTTCAGAAATGGACCTCTAAATTATCCATACCATTAGAAAGCAATGTCTAAGGGATCAGCATTTAGGATTAAAAGTTTAAGAAATAAAGTTAAAGATCATCTGGAACTGCTGAGTTCCTCAGACAGAATAGAAAAAGTGCAAAGATGAGAATGGCCGAAATGGACGCTTCTCCTTTGTGCAGTCAGGCTAAAAGTTAAAATTGTCTAAAAGACTTCTCACGTTGACCTTGGTCAAAGAATCCTATGTTTCCCATTAGTCCATTAGAATTAGAAATGTGAATCTAAGATATAACTAAACTGTCTTTCACATGTCGATGATTGGCTCCTGTTCTCCTGTTCCCATCGTCAGACTCGTCCGGTAACAATTTTTGTATCCATCCGTACTCCAGTCAGTACACCAACTGTCAGCTCCTGGGAACATCGTTTTCTCACACTTTAATCTAAACAATGTTGCTTCAACTTGTACAAGATATTCTAATAAGCAATTCTCATGAGAAAGTTAAAGATATCTGCTAGCGTTCGGTCAACTCAGTAAAAAATTACACAAATTCATCTCTCTTAACAACCATTGTATGTGAATTATTTGAGCAGTGCAACTTAACATGATGCTGTGCAACTAGACCCAGACCTCGCTAACTTAAGGCCTACTGTTAATAAAGCAAGATACATAACTCATTATCATTAGTAGTAACAAATTACTACATTTGTCAATACGAACACTTCAATTAACATTAATATGCAATTAATTATAACACTTTGTGATCTATGATGTCCACTGAGGTGGCTACATTGTCCAAGTCACATATTATTTTCTAGATTGAGTCAAATTCTATGCAGATTCATAATTAATATTCATTAATAATAAATCCATCGCTCACAACAGTGACGTTCCTGAGTATCCCCCCTCGTTCTATTTGATCTGTTCATTGAGCTTTTCACTGCAGCTATTAGCGGTGTTCAGTAAGTTTACATATTGATAATACCATCCTCTTTAGTGAAGCAGGAGTTGCCCTTTGACTAAATCGTTGATTTAACCAATACATGTGACAAGCTATCCTGCTTTGGACAGAGTGTTTATAAATCTAATGTAATTGTATTTCTTAGTTCAAGCTGGTACCTAAATGGCCACATCAAAAACTGGAAATTGAGTGAGTTATTGTTATAAATGAATATGGTGTTAGAATTAAACAAAATACCCAAAATTGCTCAGACAAGTTCTAATGAGTTTTTGATTAAAATTATATTTGAGCTTAGCAATTTCTTGTGGGGCAAAATTTATGTTCTCAAGATATGTGTTTTCTACAAAACAAACTTTTTTTGAATTTGCTAGCAAAAG
Organism: Pleurodeles waltl; assembly: GCF_031143425.1. Classification (NCBI taxonomy): domain Eukaryota; kingdom Metazoa; phylum Chordata; class Amphibia; order Caudata; family Salamandridae; genus Pleurodeles; species Pleurodeles waltl. Next base: position 1,336,100,025 of record NC_090444.1, on the reverse strand, counting down.
TGAATCTATCTTGGTTAGAAATGGGGTCTTGGTTGGCAGTCAGGTTACCCCCTCTCCAAGCAAGGATCCTCACTTTAGTCAGGGTAAAGGAGAATCACACTCAGTTAACCCCCACTCACCACCTTGGTAGCTAGGCATGAGGAGGCAGGCTTAACTCAGAGACAATGTGTTAAGTATTTCTACAAACACACACAGTAATAAAGTGAACCAGTACAAAAGGGCACAACACAGGTTTAGAAAAATAGTAAATATTATATCTAAATAAACAAAACCAAATATGATAAAAATCCACAATATACAGTTAAAAATATGAATTTAGCACTTAAAAGCTAGAAAACAGTGCCCTGAGGCACAAATACTGCATGTTGGTATTATGCGGCGTCATGATGGAGTCATTTCTTACAATGCGACGCCAATGGCAACATTAATGGAGTCGTTCGACCCTCAGGTACAGTCGCTTAGTAAACAAGTAGCAAACAGGCCGGTGCACGGAGTCGGGGAGAGCAGCTTCACTGGGTCCGATGTGGCGCAGGTTCCAGTGCCACATAGCACAGCGGCGTTGGGTCCTCACTACAGGGCGGTGGAGATGAAGCGGCATCAGATGCAAAGTCGGTCCCTTGGTTCCAGCAGATGCGAAGTCCAGCGGAGTCACGATGCTTTGGGGCAACCTCACGGGATCGCAATGACATCACAAGGGCCGTAGGTGCTGCAATGGCATTGGATCACCCCGAACATTGGATTTACGACTCTCCGGTGTCAGCAAAGTCAGGCGGGATAAGCGGCTGCAGCAACGCAAGGCCTACAGGGTAGTTGGATTTCTATGAGGACCACGGCCTCGGGCATGCACGTCGCTGGTCCAGGGTAGTGGCGTCAGCTCACAGGGTCATCAAATTAATCGCACTCAGCAAGGTCCACAACTTCAGGCCAAGTGGCGTCGCCGATCTGGGCAGTGCCATCCTTTGTGAAGTCACACAGCATTGTCTGGAGTCGTCAGACTGGTTTTTCTCCAGGAATTCACTTCCAGGGGTCCAGGAACTGGAATGGCACCCCCTGTAAAGCTAGAGTCCACAGTAAATAGACTCAGGTCTGGTTGGTGAAGTGTTTGGTGTCCTTGAGGCGGCAAGCTCTACTCCAAGCCCTCTGACTCACTTCTCAAGCAGGAATGGCTGTCCAAGGGGAAAGTCCAGTCGCTATCCCCTCGGAAAGCCAGAAGCAGCAACTAGAGGATAGCCCATCACAGCACAGTCACAGACCAGGGCAGGACTTCTTCTCAGCTCTTCAGCTCTTCTCCAGGCAGAGGTTACTCTTGAATCCATGAAATAATCTAAAGTCGGGGTTTTGGGTCCACTACTGATACCCCTTTCTGCATTTGAAGTTGGCAAACTTCAAAGTAAAGTCTCAAGTGCCTGTAAGATCCTTTCTTGTGCAGACCAGACCCCAGCCACACACCAGGAGGTTTGAGACTGCATTGAGAGAGGTGCAAACAGCCCAAATGTCAAACTGATCCAGACGGGGAATCCACAAACAGGCAGTGTCAGAGTGGTTAAAGGAAGAAAATGCCTACTTTCTAAAAGTGGCATTTTTAAACACACAATCTCAAAACCAACTTCACTAGAAGATGTATTTTTAAATTGTTAGCTCAGAGACCCTAAACTCCATATTTCCATCTGCTCCCAAAGGGAATCTTCACTTTAATAACATTCAAAGGCAGCCCCCCATGTCAACCTATGAGAGAGACAGGCATTGAAATAGTGAAAATTGAATTTGGCAGTATTTCACTGTTAGGACATGTAAAACACACAAGCACATGTCCCACCTTTAACATACACTGCACCCTGCCCAAGGGGCTACCTAGTGCCTACCTTAGGGTGTGTCTTACATATATAAAAAGGGAAGGTTTAGGCCTGGCAAGTGGTTACACTTGCCTAGTCGAATTAGCAGTGCAAGACTGCACACACAGACACTGCAGTGGCAAGTCTGAGACATGTTAACAGTACTACTCATGTGGATGGCACAATCAGTGCTGCAAGCCCACACCTCTAGTGCACTGTACTAGGGATTTACAAGTAAATCAAATATGCTAAACAATGAAAGCCAACTACACATACATTTTACATACGAGCATGTGCACTTTAGCACTGGATAGCAGTGATAAAGTGCCCAGAGTAACAAAAACAGCAAAAACAGAGTCCAGCACACATCAACAACCTGGGAAACAGAGGCAACAAGTTAGGGGAGACCACACCAAGGATGCCAAGTCTAACAATATTCACTTTAAAATGAGGGTGGGACGTTTTATGTAATTTGCGATGTACCTAAACTCTTATTGCCTCTCTTGAAATTAGAGCGTTTGTTTTAATTGACTTTAGCTTTCACCAGAACACTGTTTCAGTGACAACCTCTCCCAATCGTTAAGTTCTCTTAAAAAGACTACCCTGTCTGTTTATTTTATTTACTAGGTGAGTGATCATTTTTCCCACACACTGCTCAATGAAAGGCCTCTACAGAAAATCAGACACAATTCATGGCAATGTGCGACAGCTATCCACAGGCTTTCCTAAACAAAACCATCTTAAGTGATTTCCTGAATTGAACAGTTTGAAGCAGCACGTTCCGAAGTGTATATTTCTAGAACACAATTGCCTGCCCCTTCAGGATTACTCTTAACCCTATGAAGAATCAGCCAGATGTTATACTTAGAGTTTATTAATACTCTAGGCTGGAGTCTTAAAAACATGTTTCAAATATTGTGGACCTTGCCTCAGACTGCTCTGTAACCAAAGCAGAATACCATAAACTCAACACGCCCTCTGACTGGAAGTGATTGGAAGCACAGTCGGCCTGGTACAACCTGGGCATATTTCCACGGCCTTTAGATTGCCCGGACAAACCTACACTGCGCTTTGTGTAGTCGTTGGAATGAATAGACAGGGAGACCAACGGACATCGCCTTAAGCCAGTTGGGACAAAATGTTATGTTTATCTAGTATCTCACTGCTGAATGCTCATGAATGGTAATATTAGCATGTCCAGTTTAAGATTAAAGCTGCAGATTTTCAGCATTCAGTTATCTGCAGTGTTGTGGATAGGTGAAAAAACACTTTGATGCTATTTACTATTTCAATAGTTAGAGGAAGAGTCTCCAACATTCAAGGCCAAAGAGCATTTCTCAGAGAACTGCTATGACCAAGAAGACCGCCTCAGTTGTACACCATTTAAAATTAATTTGCTCTTTCTCACCCAACAACAGATCTCACACAATGATGTAAATTAACGCACTGCTGCCACTTCCGTCTTTTAACTGAAGTACGAGTTGCATGTTATTGGAGTGCATCTGGATAATCATTTCTGGCTTATTCACTCTCAGGCTGTCAGTTGACATATTCTGAATTGTGCAACTTTCTCAACTAGAACACATTCCTCCTTCATTCAACATGATGTAGGTGGCATTGGCAAAAAATTTGTATAAAACAAAGGGGCATATTTATACTCTGTTTGTGCCAGAATTGCGTCATTTTTTTTTACGCAAATCCGACGCAAAGCTAACTCCATATTTATACTTTGGCGTTAGACGCGTCTAGCGCCAAAGATCTTGGAGTTTGCCTCATTTTTTAGCGTGGACACCTACCTTGCGTTAATGATATGCAAGGTAGGCGTTCCCGTCTAAAAAATTACTCCAAGGCATGTGCGCCTTATTTAAACTCCCGTGCAAAAATGACGCACGGGAGTGGGCGGGTCAAAAAAAATGACGTCCAGCCGCTTTTGCGTCATTTTTTAACGCCTGGTCAGGGCAGGCGTTAAGGGACCAGTGGGCTTGGAAGGAGCCTAGAGGTGCCCTCCCATGCCCCCAGGGACACCCCCTGCCACCCTTGCCCACCCCAGGAGGACGCCCAAGGATGGAGGGACCCATCCCATGGAACTTAAGGTAAGTTCAGGAAGTATTTTTTTTTTTTTTTTTTTGTGGCATAGGGGGACCTGATTTGTGCCCCCCTACATGCCACTATGCCCAATGACCATGCCCAGGGGACATAAGTCCCCTGGGCATGGCCATTGGGCAAGGGGGCATGACTCCTGTCTTTGCTAAGACAGGAGTCATGTCAATGGAGGGTGGGAGTCAAAAGAAATGGCGCAAATCGGGTTGAGGCAGATTTTTTGCCTCAGACCGACTTGCCCCATTTTTTGACGCCCAAGCTCCATTTTCCCCTACGCTGGCGCTGCCTGGTGTGGGTCATTTTTTTTGACGCACACCAGTCAGCTCCGCCGGCTAACGTCATTCCATAAATAAGGTGCCCGCATGGCGCTTTGGAATGGCATTAGCCGGCGTTAAAAATTTTGATGCACAACTGCGTTGGCGCAGTTGTGCGTCAAAAAGTATAAATATGGCCCAAAATATCTTGCAAACAGTAATATGCCAGGAGCTGCTTGTAAATGTTTCAAAAGAATGTCGATAAAGAGAAGCTCTGAAAAACAACAGAAGCTCTGAAATTTCTCAGAGTTGTTCGAAAAAGGGGGGAAGGAAACGGTGTGGGAGTGAGGGAGCGAAGTGACAGGATCTGATTCATTTTTCAAATGATAACCCACAATTTAAGAGGCGTCTGAACAGTAGAGCTTAATGATCGATGAAGGGAAGAATAATTTTGATGCAGCTACTAGTAAGTGCCCAGGTACGTTAAGGCCTACTTTTCCATTAAAAAAATGAGTAAAGTGACTCCAGGTATACGTATAGGCTGAAGGTTGGATAAACCACACGTCAGTGATTCACTCCAGGTAGCCTGCGAGGGGACTGGTGTGCTTTGGTCTCATGCAAATTCATCATCACCATCATACTCATGTATTTCTAATGTGCAAAAGACCTGTAGGCAGTGAGGAAAGAAACATGCCACAAAGAGCCAGAGCCCTTCTATTTTGCAAGTCTCCAATTGCGATTCATGGTGATTAAAGAGTCGCAAAATGAAATGTACAAATGTGTCTCAGGCACATTTAGCGATTCCCAATGGGGTCGCAAATGACCTACCTCATTAATATTCATGAGGTAGGCCGCAATTTGCGACCCCATTGAGAATGGCCACACTCACAGGGTTGATGACCTGCTGGGGACAACAGACCACCAAGTCTGTGACTGCTTCTAAATAAAGCATTTGTTTTTAAACTCCACCCATTTTCCTTAAAATGAAACAGGATGCATTTATAAACAAAAAATGAAAAGTTTTGTTTTAATTTTTTCAGAGTAGGCAGTGTATTTTCGCTTCCGTACCACAATGGAGAAGGGGTCCCCTAGGGACCCCTTCCCATTTGCGAATGGGTTACCACCAACTTCATGTTGGTGGTAACTGCATTTGTTTTGCGACATTCACGGTTGCAAAACAATCTTACATACCACTGCGACTCGCTATTTGGAAGGAATGCAATCGGCATGCCCCTTCCAAATAGTGATTCACAAGCCTATTTTGTGATTCGGTGACTAGATCCCGGAATCGCAAAATAGCATTGGTGCATAACAAAATGCAATTTTCTGTTCGTAAACAGCTCGATTCTGTGAATCAGGCCATTTTGAGCAGAAAATAGCTACAGACATCTGGTTCAAAATTAAGTAAAGAGATTAACCTTCAGTGCTTTCTGAAAAGTAGTATCTAAGGGCCATATGTATGTAGGTTTGGCTTTATTATTTCCTAATAGCGAATCTTAGTGATTCACTATTGGAAAATCACAAACTGGGATGTATAACAGTGTGTTTAACACTGCAATTGCCAATGGAGTTGCAAATGACCTACCTCATCAATATTTATGAGGAAGGTCGCAATTTGCAATCTCATTGGGAATGGCCGCACACACAGGGAGGGTAACCTACTGCAGACAGCAGACCACCATGTCTGTGACTGCTTTTTAAATAAAGCAGTTTTTAAAAAAATGCAGCCTGTTTTCCTTAGAGGAAAACGGGATGCATTTCAAACAAAAAAATGAAAAGTTTTTTATTTTTTATTTTTTCAGAGTAGGCAGTGGCCCGTGGGACTCCTACCTATTCTGAAAAAATCTTTTCGTTTCCATTCACAAAGGGGAAGGGATCCCGTAGGGACCCCTTCCCTTTTGCGAATGGTGTCCCAGCAACTTAAAGTTGATAGTAACTGCACTTGTTTTGGGACAGCATTCACTGTAGCAAAACAATCTTACATTCACCTGCGACTTGCTATGAGAAAGGTTCGCCCTTTGCACGCCCCTTCCTAATAGCGATTCACAAACCTATTTTGCGAGTCAGTAACAGGTTGCCGACTCACAGAATATGATTTTTACCTGGGGAAAAGCCTTATCCCGATCGCAAATGGCCAGGAAAAGGCTTTCATACATCTGGCCCTAATTTTCCTGTCTCTGCTCTTCTGCCAGCCCAATACAGAAGTTATTTGCATCCATCTTTTTTTCTAATACATTGGAGAAGCATCAGTAATTTGTTGCCCTTTGATACCAGTAACCTACGAGGAGAGTATGTGATAAAACGTCTGAAATAATCAGCAACACTACCATAAAGTGATGTTTGTGTTAAACTGTAATATGACCACAATAGGCAGACCACGTAGTTTTTTATTGTAGACAAAGCTGTGCACTCTCTTAGGTAGATCAAAGACTGCACTAATCGCAGAATGTTTTTCTACTTTTCTACTCAAAGAAGTCTCTAGAAATAGACCGAGATTGTATCACCTAACGCTTATGGTGGAAGCAAGGAAGATTGAGCATTTACCTGAGGAGAGTTCTTAACTCAGTCTGAAGATTTCTTTCTGTTTGTCAGAAGTTTCCAAATTTGGCTGGCATAAATCATATTCCTGGGTATATTCCTGGGTGTCTTGTGTTCATGGTAGGTGTATATATAAGTATTCTTGGAATTGTAATCTTTTCAGTGGCCTGGTCCTTTCATGTATACAAGCTTGGAATTTAAATTGACCGTGTCATCTGAAAGCCATGTCACTGGTTTAGGTTTGATATGTTTATTATTTTTAATTGATTAGCATCAATGACCCAAGCCAAGAAAGCTGATTATAAACCATATTGATGATGGAAACTAAAATGCAGGTGGTATTAGCATGACGTTTTAAAGGTTTCAAGTCGAGAATTCCTAGGTCCCTGCAAAGTACAGTAATTTGATGAGAAGTGTAGCGAGGAAAGAAGTAGTTCTTGAAAGACAAACAGGCACCTGTATGGCTGGACCTTGTGAAAGGAACACATAGGCGACAGAAATAAGGTTGAGCTTGGAAAGTGCAGAGTTCACACTTGTGTCTGGCTCAGTCCTTAAGGACACTCAAAAACTGTTTTAGGCCATAAATGTACACATTAAGAGCACCCATTTTCTAGGGGGGAGATGTGCCCTCAATACAAAGGTTGTAATTGCTGCACTGAAGCACTTTAAGCGATTCTCTGATGAGTGTGACACTAAAGCCCCAAAATCTAAAAGAAAACGCATTATGACCAACAATCATGCATTTGACTGGAAATAATTCAGTAGGATTGATTTATGAAGAAACGTGTATTTACCTCGGGAGAGTGCGGGGCAATGGTAGTGTATACAATGACGGAGCAACAGATGGTATTTAGCTAATTGTCAGAGTGTATGATCAATTACTAGGTTATTGATTTCCTTTGAGCATTTCCCAACATCTTTGTGATAGTTGCAATAGCAGGAATACCTTGGTCACGTGTTAATGTGAGGCTTCCTTCTGGGGTGGTCCCACAGGCATGCAATTAGACTAGGTCAGAAGCAAAAACTTGATTAATTAATCTTAATTGCTGAAAGTACAAATCTTTATGAGAAGTGGGTAGGCTCAGTGGCGGCTGCCACAAATCTCAAACGGGGGACAGGGGTTGGCGAGGAGGGGGGCAGAGAGGTGAAAAAAAAAAAACATAACTTACCTGTTCTTGCTGCCGGCGCTGCTCGCTTCGCGCTCCTCTTCTGATGGTGTTGGTGTACCAACAGTCCCTGGGACACTGAGATAGGCTCCTCACGCAATCCTGGTTCTACTCTCATGCTAAACATAGCATGAGAGCAGCATCAGGACTGGTCTGACCTGGTTGGTCTGCCGCTCAGACACTGCATGGGAGTCTGTGCAGTTTCTCCAAAATGACTGTGTAAGCCAAGACAGCTGGCCAAACTGACCTGCGTACTTAGGGGCTGATTTAAGAGCCCTTAGCACCTCCTTGCGCCACATTAGCTTATTTTTTTTTATGCTAATGTGGCCCAACAAGCCCGAAATCGCTGCCCCAAATTTACTCAGTGGTGCAATACATGGATTGTGCCACTTTGTCACCCTTTGCGCTACATTATGCCTGTGCCATGCATAATGTATGCAAAGGGGGCATTTCCCCATTAGGGGTGTGGCGAAAAAATGACGCAAAGAAATCTCAGAGGTTTCTTTGTGTCATTTTTTTCAGCACTTTTAACGCCTGCTCAGAGTAGGTGTTAAAAGGAGGCACACAATTATTTATAATGGGCCTCAGTGGGCTTTGCAGGATTAGCGTCAACATGTTTGCCTCTAATCCTGAAAAGTTCCGAACTAACGTATAAAATGTTGACACTAGTTACCCTAATTACCGTCATGGTAAGCCGTATCTTAGATAAGGCACACACTTGGTGGCATTAGGGGGGTGCTAAGGGATGCCACTTTTCTTAAATCAGGCACTTACTGCACACTCTCCACTCCTCCTCCCTTTTCACCCCCCCCCCCGTCCATGGCCCAGCTCCGCCCCTCCCTTCATACGCTGACTGACCCAGAAGCTGAAAAACTACCATTTTATTTTTCAGCTTCTGACTCTTAGCCACAGGGATGATGCTCCTTCGCCATTGCGAAGGAGCCGGCACTGGTTAGGCTATGAAACCATAAGGGCCATTAAGACCCAACGTAAACTTATTTCAGATTGCTCTCATTGGATCAGTGTCTTTCCACGGGACAGCATCCCTTGATGCTTGCCCTGGTGTTTGGTTTGCCTTTGGAATGCTGCAAGCATAGTCAAAGTGCCATTGATCAGAATATCCAGTCAGACACAGCTCCTCTCATAATGGACCAGATCTTGTTGAATTTGGCTATACTAGTGCGAGTGACAGTGACATGTTTGGCACCCCTGCATTATGCAATACAAAAAGCTCCCCCTTATAATGCTGAATCCAAGTGAAAACTATATCTTATTATTAAAGACAATAAAGTAATTATTAGGAAGTTTCCTTTTTCTCCTACAGTAAATGAAACCATCTGCACTTTAACAGAAGGTGAAACCAGGGAGTAGAATTAAGGGCCTCATTTATGAGGCCATAGCAACAGACTGCACAACCAGAGCATACTTTTTTTACACTTCAGTGGTGGAGTGTGCAGGTCCATATTTACAAGGTCACACAAAATCACCTTGCATGGCTTTTCATGGCCTTGTAAATATGGACCCCTTTCATGCATAACACTGTGTGAAGGGGGCGATCCATGGGTGTTCCTGTGGGGGTTACCATGGAACATCCATGGAATCCGATGGAATCTGACGCATTCCCAAACTTCCAAGTCTTCCTATGCCATTTCAGGGGTGGTGTTAGAGTGGTGCAGCAGGGAGAAATATCTTTATTTCTCCCCATTTCTTCCTCTCTCTATGTGTGCTGCCTTTGCAGCACACATAGAAAAAGAAAACACACCTCTTGTGGTTGTTTTAGTGCACGAAGGTGTCCTTTCCTGCACAAAAACAATTACCCCCACAATGCCTGCTTTGGTGCATGGCAGAAATTTGTGTGTATCTTGTAAATACAGCACATTTCTGCCCTTTTGTTTTTTATGCAGGGCGGCGTGGCAAAAAGGCTTGTGGCGCTACCCTGTGCCAAAACTTAGTAAATGAGGCCCTTAGTGTCTGTTGCAGGGTAATGTGCCAGATGCAAAAAACAAGTTAGCATTTAACAGCTGATTGACTCCACTAACCTCAGCTGAGGCACCAGCCACCTATCGACCAAGAGCCATGTCCTCAGAAAACCCCATCAGATAGACCCATTGACATGTTCTTTCATGAGTGAGACCACAAGGCAGCCTACACGGACTGTGACATTTGGACGGGCAGCAGCTGCCAGAGACCCACTCCCTACATGCCCCCTTTGCAATAGAAACTGGACAGGGGACAATAAGTTCTTGTAAAGCTGAGCCCCAAGTGAAATTTATTTTTTATATGTCTACAAACAAAAAGTCTGCACAAAGGATTTCCTTTTTTCTTATAAATTGAAATAAAAGGATCCACTTAAAAATGGAGATACATTTTCAGAGTGAGAATGAAATGTCATCAGTAAGGTAAGAAGCTTCAGACAATGGAAATTGATTTGGTGACTGCAATGTAAATATCTGAAACCCTCTTCTTTGCACGGTGGTTCAAGTTTATCGTTTCCACGTAGGGCCTTAGCCAGTGTTGTGAGTAGGCTGGGACCCACAAGGACTCAAAGCCTGCAAGAACTGAAAATGAGTCCTCATACTGGACTCGGTCAAGGACTCTATTTCAGGCCTTCATCTTCTGTTATCTCAAAGGAAACAAGCATTGGTAAATGCATTAGGCTTTGCCTGTGTGATTAATATTATTTTTTGTGTTGTAAGATTTAGCTTGATGAGCAGTTGTGCAATATAAGTTACTGAAACTCCATAAAGGTGTTATGACTTGTTTATTGAGAAAGCCAATATATTGTGCAGTAACTGATGGTAATAAAACCAACATTTTCCTGCTACTGTTTGCAGCAGTAATACAGATATGTATTGCATGGATGATCGCCAGATCACCTAGATGGCTGAATACGCCTACCTCACTGAGTAGCCGAACAACGCTTTATTAGATGATGAAACCTACGCATGTCGGTGAGCTACATCCAGCTGGGGTGGTAAAACAACACTCCCCCTGCCTCGCACAAGCGACTATCAGAGAGTCGCATCTGTATAAGTGTGAGCCCAGCACAGGAAAGGAGAGGGTCTGCAGCAGAACGAGGTGTGCTGGGAGCTAAGGGGCACTGAGTTTTCAGTTAACCATCATTCCCTCCCAATGACACATTACTGGTTCTTTCTCAGCGTGAATTCACTCTTCCCTGTGCCTCCTACCATGAATAAAAACAAAGTCAGCAAAATGTAAACCCAAACTTTCTATTTTTAGGAAATGCAAATCTACCAATCTTGGAATGGGCTCTCATTATCTACTGCAAAGCAAGTTTTCCAAATGAGAAGCAGCCCGGACCTCAGAATAGCTGAGTTTTTATGCTTTTTTGTCTGTACTTTGTGCTTTTTAGCCTAGCGCCAATATACAGTGCTGATCTGCACTAGAGCGATATCATTGGAGCCCTTCAAGCAGTAATACGCAGGAGAAAAAAACAAAACTAAACAGATAAACGCTATTTTTTTTTACAGCGCTTACATGCCCCAATAATGTCATTATGCACTGATTTCTCCCTCAATTAGAATTAATAACCACAGAACATGAATATTAGCTATGCGATATTTACAGCATAAAAGAGCATTAACGCTGTATTACCTAATGTATCTATTGGTAAGCAAACCACATGCGTGAAGCCCACCTAATCCTTTCATTCTTAAGAGGTTGTTACAGTTAGTACCATTGAAAAGTGTCTCGTTAACACTTGTTTAAAGCAATATGTGCCCCATAAAAACAAGTTCATTCTGATTTAATAATATGTCATTCCTCGGCAACCAAAACCCCCAAGATGACACATCTGAGTGTAGTGTGTGAGGAATATCCTTCACCTGTTGATAGCGAGTGGACTCTGTGAATCTAAAAATCAATGCTCGCCAGCACAAGAGTTCTAAATCTCTGGGGTTGAATCTGAAGAATGTGGGTAAGGCACATGTATCTCTGTAAAGAAAAGTTTTTCTATAAAACTGCCCCAAACGTGCACATTGCAATCCAGCGGCATGAGGATTTGCAGTAAATAAGCTATTCAGAAACATGTTTCATGAAAATTCCAACTAAAATGCATGCCACGTCAAACAGTGTCCAAAGTCATGAGTGTAAAGAGTGTTTTTCAAAGTGCTGAGCCAGAGAAAGAAGAGTGGTTGTACCGTAGGACATTTCCTACAGAGGTGTGAACATTTCCCGTGTACATTAACACCTTTTGTCTAGCTTGATAAGCAGAAACACAGTATATTAGTTGGAGGGCTGACAAACTCTCATTGAAAATAGAAACGATTGCCTTTCAGCGATTCTTTTAGGAACCATAGAGTGTTTGGATTATATTTTAATGTATGGTTGGACCACTCAAATACTCAAACACACACAATGTTGGATGATGTTCAAGTAGCGGAGCACTAGCGAAAATAAAATCTGGTGTTCGGATATGGTGTCAGCTTGTCTGCTTAGAATTTGCACACCATTTCACCCGTCAGCCTACTGTGCCTTTACCACTTTGATTAAAGGACAAATTCAGAGATATTGAAGTACAACTATGCAGAAATGCTGCATTATTTTGTAAGCACTAAGGATTTCAGTGGAACACGGTAGGGTAGTTGTAGTCTGGCTAAATTAAAATCATTGCAGTCGAGCAAGCAACCAGAGGCAATTACCAACTTAAAGGAAACTTCTGCTGTGTTTAAACAAAAACAAAAAAGAAAGTGAATTGCACTCCTGAAACAATGTGTGAAAGAACTCAATTAGCGTCTATAATTTTTCGCAAAGGTTTTCAAGAACGTTTGTGGTAGTAGACACACCTTCAGATGATGGTGAGAAACTGCTGAAAGTGCGCATTAAGACAATACTCAGAGGGATGAGCTGCAGAGGCGACATGAACGTGACGCAAGCCGAGCCCGGGTGACTCTCAGCAGTGGATTCTGTTCATGGAACTGTCAGATTGCAAAGAATAAGCGGAAAACAGCTTTAGCTGTCTTGAAAGCCTCAAATTAACAAACAGGCTTGAAATGCCTGCTGACACAAGGATATTCAGTAAAATAGGTTGGACAAACAAAATGAAAACATTGCTTAAAAGGTGCTGGAGAAGCAAAACAAAACCATGCAGCTTATGAGCACGCTTGAAATGTGTGCTGACACAAGGTCATTAAACAAGACTTCGGATAAGATTGACAGCCGTGGGCTGAATGCGTTTGGGGTGGGAGTGCAGATGACTTGGCAGCATTGGAAAAAGTTCACCAAAATTGCATGTAATCAGTACTTGGGCCTTGGGACACTGATAAGAGCAAACGCAGAGGGACAAGCATTGGTAAATGCAGTAAATACTGCTACAGCCAATAGACATGGAGGGAAAGTAAGTGGCAAGCACAGGAACCAATAAAAACAAGGAAAGCAAGGGGGTGCGATGTAAGCCCCTTTAAGATTTATATTAAATACAATAGATTTCACTAGCACAGCACAAGCACTGTGCAGGCAAACCCTAAAAACATTAGTCAGCACCTCTCACTGAAATGGATTTCAGGAGATGGGTGCTTTATTGCAACTTAGATGTACTGTGTCATTGGTCATCACCCAAGCCAGCCATTGAGCTAGCTGCCTTTTGGACTATAGAAGGAAGGCTGGCAATACTTCTTCACAAATGAGTTAACATGGGCTTTTTAATCACCAGGGTGCTTTACAGAAAGGGCGATGAGAAAATGTACGTAGAATATATTCTTTTTTCTATGGCAAATTGAAAACATGCCGGTCACTAGTGAATATGTGCCTGAAAATGGAGGATCTACTATTTGCATTGTGTGCTTTACTTATTATGAAAACATGAAATTCAGTATAGCATTATTTGCTTTACATTATGACCCCGGGGCAGTATGGCGGCTGGAATAGCAATGTGCACATTAAATACTTGTTAGACTTTTCATCCCTGGCGTGGTCTCCCTTAACGTTTTGCCTCTGTTTCTCAGGTTGTTGATGTGTGCTGGACTCTGTTTTCGCTGTTTTTGTTACTCTGGGCACTTTACCACTGCTTACTAGTGCTAAAGTGCAAGTGCTCCTTTACAAAATGTGTATGTACTTGGTTTATCCATGATTGGCATATTTGATTTACTAGTAAGTCCCTAGTAAAGTGCACAACAGATGCCCAGGGCCTGTAAACCAAATACGACTAGTGGGCCTGCAGCACTGGTTATGCCACCCACATAAGTAGCTCTGTAATCATGTCTCGGACCTGCCACTGCAGTGTCTGTGTGTGCAGTTTTAACCGTAAATTCGTCTTGGCAAGTGTACCCACTTGCCAGGCCTGAACCTTCCCTTTTCTTACATGTCAGACACCCCTAGGGCAGGGTTCAGTGTATAGTTAATGTAGGACATATAGGGGGTCATTCTGACCCTGGCGGTCTTGGACCACCAGGGCGCAGAATGACGGAAGCACCGGCAACAGGCTGGTGGTGCTTCCAAGCCCATTCTGACCCGCCGTTTTTGCCCCGGCTGGGCGAATCCGCCAGGGCAGCGCTGCAAGCAGCGCTGCCCTGGGGATTCCGACCCCCTTACCGCCAGCCTGTTTCTGGCGGTTTTCACCGCCAGGAAGAGGCTGGCGGTAAGGGGTGTCCTGGGGCCCCTGGGGACCCCTGCACTGCCCATGCCACTGGCATGGGCAGTGCAGGGGTCCCCTAACAGGGCCCCGGCCAGCTTTTCACTGTCTGCCTAGCAGACAGTGAAAAGCGCAACAGGTGCAACTGTACCCATCGCACGGCCGCAACACCGCCGGCTCCATTCGGAGCCGGCTTCTGTGTTGCGGCCTCATTCCCGCAGGCCCAGCGGGAATGTTGGAATGCCGCCAGTGGTCTTTTGACCGCATGGCGGCAGATTGGCGGTCCCCGCATGGCGGGCGGCGACCGCCGCCCGCCAATGTCGGAATGAGGGCCATAGTAATGTGTCTTATATGTCCTGACAGTGAAATATTGTTAAATTCGTTTTTCACTGTTGCAAGGCCTGTCCCTCTCATAGGTTTACATGTAGATTCCCTTTGGGAGTGGATGGACATGTGGAATTTGGGGTCTCTAAGCTCACAATTTAAAAATACATCTTTTAGTAAAGTTGATTTTAAGATTGTGTGTTTGAAAATGCCACTTTTAGAAAGTGAGCATTTTCTTGCTTATGACATTTCTGTTACTCTGCCTGGTTGTGGATTCCCTGTCTGGGTCAGTTTGACAGTTGGGCTGGTTGCACCTCACACTAGACAGTGACACAAAGGAAGCTGGGGTGTAGCCTACATATCCTGATGAGCCATCTGTGCTAGGAGGGTGGGTAGGAGTGGTCACTCACACCTAAAAGGGCTGTGCCTGCCCTCACACAATGAAGTCTCCACCCCCCTGGTGAGTGTGTGGGGCCTGGCCTGGGCAAGGCAGGATTTCACGATCAAGAGAGACTTTGCTTTGAAGTAGGCCTACTTCAAAGGAGAAAATGGGTATAAGAAGTGCACCAAAACCACGTACTTTAGATCACTTCTGGAAACCAAGTGGAACCTCTGTCTGGAGAAGAGCTGAAGAGCTGAGGAAGAAGAGCTGCCCTGCCTGTGACTGTGTTTTGTGGAACTATCCTGCAGTTGCTGCTTCTGCCAGAGTAAGAGGGCAAAGACTGGACTTTGTGTGCCTTCCATCTTGTGAAGATCTCCAAGGGCTTGATTTAGAGCTTGGCTCCTGTTATTTGAAGGCTCAGGGACAGCAAAGACTTCTCTCTGCCAGCAACTGGAGTCTCTGTAGAGAGTCCTCCTCTGCCCTGTGGTATCCATCCAGTTCCTGGTACCCTAAAAGGAGAAGCTGGCAGCCTAAGAGGAAGGAATCCACTCACAGAATGCCGTGCGGGGAAAAGATCAGCGCAACTGCGATCTGCGGCTGGGAAATCGATGGGCCGCTGGATTTGCGGGTGAAAATCGATGCTCGCCTGTAACGCGACCGAAGAATCGATGCACGGAGCTGAAGAAACGACGCGCAGCATCGCTGACAGAGACTGGTGAGATTGCAGCCCGGGCTGCGTGGTTTTCAGTTCATCGTGCGGCTGGATTTCAGACGCAAGCACCGCAGGGCGTGGAAAAATACCGCAAGGCCTGCCCGGACCCGAGAGTGCTGACCGGATCGACACATCGCTCTCCTGCGACGAGAAGAAACAACATGTCCCGACCTAACGTAAGAAGAAACAACGCAAGGTCTCACTCGTGAGTGGAATCAGCGCATCGCAAGCCCTTTTTTGACACACAATCGCCCATGCGGGGTTATTTTGACGCACACAAGGTACATATTCATGCTAACAGTGTTAGTGTGTGTTTAAAACTACATGAAGACTCTTTTTGCTTTTTAGTTGAGAATTTGACTTGTGTACTGTGGATTTTTGTCATTTTTGTTTTGTTTTGATTAGATAAATATTTTCTATTTTTCTAGACCTGTGTTGTGTCATTTTGTAGTGTTTTCATTAAGTTACTGTGTGTTTTGGTGCAAATATTTTACACCTAGCACTCTGAAGTTAAGCCTACTGCTCGTGCCAAGCTACCAAGGGGGGTAAGCAGGGTTAGCTGAGGGTGATTCTCTTTTACCATGACTAGAGTGAGGGTCCTTGCTTGGACAGGGGGTAACCTGACTGCCAACCAAAGACCCCATTTCTAACAATACTGTACAAATATGGAAAGTAGCATAGTGGAGTTTTCTAATCCCATTAACAGTTCTGAAGTCAGGTACTTGAACTTGTAGCATCAATAATCCGTAATTTTAATCGTAAATTGTAAAAAGTATTTATTTAGTGCTTATTTCTCCTGACGAGAAGTAACCTGTGACTACTCTAGTATGCTGAGAAGCCTTATCAGGCTGGCATATGAGATATCATATTACTTGCAGCCTTTGGGAATATTTTAGCAGAATCCTTAAAGATAACAAGCAGGTCCTTGGCCTGCTCCAAGAACATCATTTTGAGTGTGGAAGACATACAATGACAATAAAGCAGTATATAGTGGCACAAATTCTGGTGGTATTTTATTTTCTGGTATATCAATGTTGACAGGGCAGCATATCTCTTTCTTGAAGCCACAGTAACAGCACTTTCCATAAGGTTTGCAATGCTTACACTGTGACTAATTAACAAAGGCATCTTCACACTTATATGGTTCTTTGGTGTACAGATCCCATCATTAATAAGCAGAAAATCACACACTCGCTTCACATTCCACTGCTAGTACAGAATTATTCATGTAAATAAATGTACTCTTAGAAGTGTGTTTTGGTGTTACATGATAAAAGGTGGGGAATGCCCACATCCTCTTAAGTGCGTAAACATCCAGAAAACATTTGGAGGGAATTTCGAGAAGTACTTCTACTAAGAGTCAGTAAGAGGTCAGGGTAGGAATTAGGATGTAACACTGGCTGTGGGACAATAGAAGGGTTTCTCAAAAGGGTAAAATTAATTTCCCTCTGGTGAAACGAAAAAAAGTTTACAAGAGCAAATCAACTTTAGTGTGACATTTTCAAATGAGTAACGTCATACTCCTGACAATCTGAGGATCAAAAGTTCCCAGGAGTACCTATGGAACTTCTTGTGAATTCCAGGGAAGTCAGACTTTCATGCAAATACCAGTAACAAACCGATGAGTGTATATTTTAAAATTTTTATTTGAGATTTTTTCCAATTGAGCCACCACAATTGTTTGATGGGTAAATGCCACCCTTTGAGAAATTGGGTTGCTGATTGAAGAGGGGGTGGAACCGTACTCAAGTAACAGCCACAACCCTTGTTAGTGGGAACCACAAGAAGTCACTAAATCAACCTGTGCTTAACCATCTGGAAGTTTGGCACAAAAGCAGACAGACTTAACTTGCTGGCAATTTGTGAAGTATTTATGTGGTGGAAGAATAAAGTACATTTTATTACATTTCTTGATACCAAAACTAAAAAAATTCAATCAGTAGATCCAAAGATATGCAGTTTTAAAGTTTTAGGTAAAAATAGAAAAAGTGCCAACTGTGGTTATCTGGTCGCTCTGGACCAGGACAAAGTCACAAGTTCAGGCTTACCACGATGGAGCACAAGCCTGATACAGGGACCAGGTTAGGCCCACCGAGAATTGTACCTCATGTCCTTGATGCAGGATGTTGTGCTGCGCATCGACGATTCTGAGAAGTGATGAGGGGTCCTGCGTTGAGTTGCCTCGTGCTGTTTTTTTTCTGATGAGAAGCTGCAAAGGCTATGAAGCGAGTTCTGTGTTGAGTTGGGTTGTGCTGCATCACTTCTGATGAGGAGCTGTGAGGACTGCAATGTGGGTTGCGACTTGCAGGTTTGGTTCAGATGAGGAGCTGCGAGGACTGTGTTGCATTGCGTTATGCTGCAACTGATCTGATGAGGAACACAGTTGGACTGTCACATCACCTTTATCCCCACTGCCAGGGGTCCAGGACTGGAGTGCACCACTTTGTGGATTAGGAGTCACAGCAGCCAGAGTCCAGGTGCAGGGATGAAGATGGTTGGAGAATTTTCTTTCCTTCAGGCTCTAATCAGGAAGTCAACAAACTAGCCCTGAGAGTAACTCTGGTGGTCCTGGGTTCAAGGTGCAAGCCCAGTCCTTGTTACTCAGGTAGCCTGGCAGCAGAACAGCACAGCAGTCCTTCCTGCTGCAGGACAACAGAGCAGCCCTTTTTTGAGTCATCCATGGGTCCAGATGTGATCTGAGAAGTGGGTCTGAGGGTCCAAAATTTAGATCTGATGCCCACTTTAAAGTGGGAGAAGCGCCTGCAGTTTCCCCTACAGAGGTGTCTAGAATATCTTACCTCTCTGCCCTGGACCCAGTCTGTGTGGGGGGATAATTGGCTAGTGTGAAGTCCTTTGTGTGTGAGCTGAGCGGGTGCCTTGAAGTGCAAGTATGGTAGGTGACAGCTCCACCCCCCAACAAGTCTGAGATGGCCCATCCTGTCAACACCCAGACCCTCTTGTACACAACGGTTAACCGCCAACTGCACCTAATCATGTGACCCAGGAACAGGCTGTAGGCACCAAATAGTTAGGGCAAGAAAATGCCTACTTTCTAAAAGTACACAAAAGAAACAAGAGCCAACACTGTAGTTAACTTGGAACAAATTATTGTTTACAGTGAGAAGGCAAAACCAATTACCTCCCCGTAGCATTAATACATAACATTTATCCAGAACAATTTTAATTGAAAAACATTTATTGTACACAGAAGAACAATTACAGAAGTGAACAATTATCTCAATTCAAAAGTCATTTTGGCACTGCACAAACATTACTTACATCAAAAACATTTGACAATAATACAAATTCAAGAACAAACAATGGCATAAACAAATCAAACTAAATTTCAGGTCCTGCACCAATTTAAAAAAGAGGGAACTTGGAGCCTAACTCATTCGCAAAATTTTAAGGCTCCTCCTTAAAGAGCAGAATAGCGTGGAGGAGCTAATTGTAAGTCTTTGTGGTAGCTCAAACAGGAATGATGTGCATTACAAGACAATACTTTGAATTCTCCCTGAAGGCCTAATCTTCTTTAATAGCGCTTACCGCTGCTCCCTATTGTCTACGCATTTCGAATCCATTGGATTCAAGGGTTCTCTTCAGGACACAGAACACCAAACCACAAATGTTGACAAAAAAACGGTACTACTAAAAGAGAAAGTACCAATTACCACAAAAGCAGGGGCCTCACAATTCTGAGAAAACAATGGATGGCCTCACTGTTACACATTGCAACACTATACTAATACTGTAGCCAACCATGTGTGTTTCCAACAGAATTCACCAATGTAAACTCATTTGAAAACATCAATTCAAAACAACACTTGCTAAAATGTCACCAGTTTCATGTGAATTCTATTTACAATGAATCCAACACCAAAATCCACAGTGATAAAATGAACAGTGATAAAATAAATTACAGTCAAGGAGTGTTAAAGCATAATTTCAAACCTAGATGGATGACAACTAAATTGCAAACAGATGTCACTTGCCAGAAATCAAACAACTAAACCCATAATAATAATCCAGCCTGGAAAGCAAAAGAAAAAGCATTTCAAAATGCATTCCTTTTGCTTATAAATATGTAACCTCAATCGTACTTTAACTAGTAGAGGAAGAAACACTTGCTGCATTGAAGTATGAATCACTTTAATTTCTTGTCCTGAAACAAGCAGATTAACAAAAGCACATCAGAAGAAAGCACCTTGAAATCTAAAGAAAAATGTAATAACACCATCTGACAATGCCAGATATTATCTTCAGCTTGCTCACGATGCATTCAAACCGATGTTAATCTAGCAAAAGGCACCTTTAGTTTCTCAGAAGGTTAAATAGTGTGTGACCATGATCACGTGTAACTGGTGCGCCTTAACTTCCCACTAAAGAACGTTTCATCAGAAACTATACTAACCACAATGACTCCAACATTAAATTGCATGACTGTTAATGACCATCAAACAAAAAATACTTTAATGAAAAAATCGAAATGCATTTCTCAATTCAGGCCGACCATTCCCTAAACAAATTAGGTGTTTCTGTGAACTGAAGTCTGTAGAAATCTGGCTCCTTAC
Source organism: Pleurodeles waltl (assembly GCF_031143425.1). NCBI lineage: Eukaryota > Metazoa > Chordata > Amphibia > Caudata > Salamandridae > Pleurodeles > Pleurodeles waltl. The sequence goes on along the minus strand of NC_090444.1, from coordinate 1,336,079,557 downwards.
ATACTAAAACAAAATGCGATATAGTGTGCACAGATTCCAAGGGTTCCTCAGAGGCTAAAGTAGATAATACCAATGATCTCTTTTGTGGTAGTGTGGTCAAGCAGTTAGGCTAATCAGGGGGTAATGCAAAGCGCTTGTTGTACACACAGAGACAATAGAGGAAGCTCACACTCAATGACTTAACTCAGACCAATGGTTTTTATGTAGCAAAAATATATTTTCTTAATTTATTTTTAGAACCACAAGATTCAAGTTGCAGGTAAGTACTTCAATAGATTCGTATTTCACACATGTATCAACAGTACTTTGCAATAAAGAAGTTATACAATTCTTGAAATATTGGCAATAATTTGTTTTAAATAGTGACATAATTTTCAGAAAAAATTCTGGGGGGAGGGAAGAAAAGTTAGATCATTTTACAGGTAAGTACAACACTTATAGTTCCAGTCTCCGGGGGTTAGGAAGTCCACAGGTTGGGGTTGAAGTTAACCCCAAACATCTACCACCAGCAACACGGGGCCGGCCGGGTGCAGAGGTCAAGGTGTAGGCAAAATTATCATGGGCTCCTATGGAGAATGGGGGCACTAAGTTTCAGATCTGCAGGCAGGTAAGTACCGCGACTTCGGAGGGCATACCTGGAGGGTTTAGAGGAGCAAGTGGTGGGGCACAAGTAGGCACCAAACATACACCCTCAGCGGCACTGGGGAGGCCGGGTGCAGGGTACAAACAAGTTGTTGGGTCTCCAATGATTCTCTATGAGGAGACCGCGGGGGTCACTCAGAGGCTGCAGGCAAGGTCTAGGAGGTTGTCTCAGGCACACCATCCACTGGACAGGGAGGAGGACCATCTGCTGAACGTTGCTGCACCTTGTGTCAGTTTCTCCCAGGCCTGGGGGCTGCGGGTGCAGTGGGTCCTTAGGGGTTGGATATCTTAGTCCGGAGCTTTCGCAGACAGGGGGGTCCTTGGGATTCCCTATGCAGGCATCATCATGGAGGTGTTGGGAGGTCAACCCAGGGTGGGAACTTGCTCAGAATGCATGGGGATCCCCTCTAGCTGGTTGAGCCACCTGGACACAGGCCGTGGGCGTCAGGTGCAGATTCGTTAGGACTCACGCATTCGGAGTGAGGTGGAAGTCCTTAGTCGTTGGTTTCTTCTTGGACAGGGCCGCTGTCCACATGAGTTCTTGGTCCTTTTGGGTGCAGGGCAGTCCTCTGGAGCTTGGGAGGGGTCGCTGGTCCTACTGAATGCATTACTGTTCTGGTGCAGGTTCTTTGAAGCAGGAGACAGGCTGGTAGGGCTGGGCCCAAGTCAGTTGTCATCTTCCTTCTTCTCTGCTGGGGTTTTGAGCTATGCAGTCCTTCTTCTTCTTGTCAGGTCACCAGGAATCTGATGACTTGGGTTCAAGGAGGCCCTTAAGTCCTAGATTTAGTGGCATTTCAGGGGTCAGAGGGCAGTAGCTAATGTCCCTGAGGGTGGCTACACCCACCTTGTGCCCACCCCCTTTGGGGGAGGGGGGCACAAACCTAATCCTATTGGTCCCTGTCCTCCAAACCAAGATGGAGGATTCTGCAGGGAGGAGGTCACCTCAGCTCTGGACACCTTAGGGGTGGTCCTGTCTGGGGTGGTCACTCCTCCCTGTTTTCCCTAATTTTCCTGCTAGACTTGCCGCCAAAAGTTGGGCTTTGTCGGGGGGTGGCAGGTACCTCCACTAGCTGGAGTGCCCTGGGGCACTGTAATCCGAGTCTAGAGCCTTTGAGGCTTACTGCCAGGTGTTACAGTACCTGTAGGGGGGGGGGGTGTGAAGCACCTCCACCCAGGACAGGCTTTGTTTCTGACCACAGAGTGCACAAAGGCTCTCACCCCATGTGGTCAGAAACTTGTCTGAAAATGGCAGGCTGGCACAGACCAGTCAGTACTACACTAGCAGTTTGGCTAACATTGAGGGGACATCTCTAAGATGCTCTCTGTGTGCATTTTTCAATAAGTCTGACCAGAGGCAAAAAATGCCATCAATAAATCTGAGCCATATTGCAATATTACTAACAAAAGGGTTAATATTAAACACAAATCTATCTTCAAACATTGCCATGAACGAGACTGCTAGCTCCAGCGCGAAGGGACAACCCATTGCTGTCCCTTTCACTTGCATAAAGAACTCACCAAACTGTGCTAATTTCAATATGAAGTCGGTGTGAACCTAGTGAGGTCTTGGTCTGTTCGCCAGAAAAAAATCAATAGCATTCAACCCATCTTCTTGAGGAATCTGTGTGTATAATTACACCACATCAAATGTAACCAAAATCTGAGAATTGAGATCTAACTCAAGGTCATCAATTTTATTTTATTTAGAAAATCTTTTGTGTCTCTCAAATAAGAAGGAATTTGAAGAACCAAAGGTTAAAAAAAAAATCAACATATTTAGCAGCATGTTTTGCAAGAGGCTCTAACCCTGAATCATACCCAGATACTATGGGGCGGCCAGGTGGGGTCCTTTTATTTTTATGCGCTTAGGTAATAAATATAAGACTGGGGGCTGTGGGTTCTTCTTAACAAGGAAATCGCATTCATTAGGTCTAATTAACCCATCCTCAAAAGCCTCTTTTACCATGACTTGCACCTCACCTAGAAGATCTTTAGTAGGATCCTTTGGAAGTTTTTTTATAGAATTCAACATAATTCAGTTGTTTTTTGCCTTCTCTCGTGCACCCTTCTGTAGGCCAAGTTACAAGTAGCATTTTCAGAATTGTTCTGTCGTTACCATTACAGAGTATTTTAAGTTACAATGCCCCAGACACTAAAATTGACTTTACCTTTTTATTTATTTGTGAGATTTATAAAGCACATGGCTATAAATGAAGGTTTCCCAGAGCTGATCTCCTTACTAGACCCACCAGTAACCAGAAGCACAAGAAGCTATTGAAGAGGGAAAAGTGGAAACAGCCATGTTTTAAGCGCTTTACGATTTTTTTTTTTAGTGATTTCCAGGTTCTTAAGGAATGTGATAAGGTGCCCCAAAATTTTTGCCCCAGAAATGCAAAAGCCCAACCCCCTTGATGGGTTTTCTTAATTCTGGGGACTTTGCCCAAATTCTGAGTGCTGGAGCGGCGTGAGCGACCAGGAATGTACCAGGAAATCCAAGAACTCAAGTGCATGGGTCCGGAGTTAAAAAAGACACTTATGCATAAAGCATGGTGCTTTAAAATGAACCTGCCTACTCCTGATCAAAAGATAGCACTTATTAAATTTAATATGGTAACCCATTATATAGGAGAGGTAGGCCTCATAGTGAAAAACGAATTTGGGAGTTTTTAACTAAGACAACATGTAAAGTTTAACAATATGTGGCCAACCTTTTAATCATACATCAGCCTGCTCTATGGGCTATTCAGGGCCTGCTTTAAGAGTGACTTCTGTTTATTAAAAAAGGAGTTTTAGTCTTGAGAAGGGTGTTTTTTGGCAAGTCGAACTGCTAGTTTAAAACTGCCAACAGGCTGCAATGACAGGCCTGGGATGTTTGAAGAAGATACTTAACTAGGTGGAACAATAAGTACTGCAGACTCACTGGTAGTATTTAATTTAACAGCCCTGGGAATATGGCATACCTCTTTACTAGGGATTTATAAGTACATTTAGTATGCCAACTAGGTGTAAGCCAATTTTATCATGTTTTAGAGGGTGAGGACAAGCACATTCGCACTTGTTAGCAGTGGTAATATTCACAGAATTCTAAGGCCAATAAAAACAAATTCAAGAGAAATAGGAGTAGTATGGCAAGAGTTTGAGGGTGACACTGCACAGAGGACCAAGTCCAACATACCCCTTCTCAGAATGGCAGCTAATTTTTAGGCCATGGCTACTGATAGCTTCAACTTCAGCTTTGGCTTTCTGTTGGTAAGGCTTATTGTTTCTGATACATTACTTATTTAGAGTGGCCTCTGGGCTAGCCCCTTGGACACCTTTGTTGTGTATCTCAATGTCCTGCTCCTGATTCAATGGCTTGCTTCCCTATTCTTGAGTTTGTCCCACCCAGACGCATTGATGTCTCAAAATGTTCTGAATGGATGACCTGTCTCTGTTCATAGCCTACTTGAGGAGACTTTTAGAAATTTTGCTTTAAGCAGTTCATGGGAGTACATGTACTTCTTTCCCTGTGTTCCTCTACCCACATGGCTACTCTTTACTCCCTTCTCTGTCACCTTCTCTAACTCCACTTTCCTCATTTACTATCCTGCTCCTTATGTATTTTGTTTATTTTTTATTTTTTATGTTTATATTGGTCCAGCAGCTGCAAAGTGAGGTTGGACCACTCCTTCTTTCACCTCCCCCTCCCCCACTTCCTGATGTTGCCTACTGTCCTCCCTGTGACACATTGACATTTTTTCACTATTATTATTTTGCCAAGGCCCAGCAGCTGGAAAGTGCTACCAGCCCTACCACTAGCCTTTTTTGCATTTTCATCAACTTTTACCTTTACATGTACCTATGTAGGATGGCCATCCACCATGTTCATTCAGTAAAATAACAAGCAATGGCAAAGCCAATATGTTTTGCCTATATTTTTTACATGTTACACAGCAGGTGAGCTGCTGTGCAACATGGCTGAAAGTTAGAACATTTTTTAAAAGCACATAAGTTTTTCATAGGTAAAACCTATTGGCTTTGCCAATGCTTTTTTCTATTGCCCGAGAATGCAGAACAACAGTATGATTGCTCTGTATGCTAAGCTGTATGGTTGTGGTTTGTGCAGCGGAGTAGTGTCACTTCCACCTCCATGAGATGGGGGAGCTCTTGGGCAGTTATTTGCTGCCACAAGTTATCTGTGTTCACATACTAGGTGTAATAGTGTACAGGTTTTTGAACAAAAAAACACAAACAACATGGTTACTTACAAACAATTCTCTGACTTCTGGAAATTACGACTCTACGTCCACAGCCAGGCCCCCTGTCCAGCATTCACAAAATGGGATGTTTGTTTACTTTTTCATGCAAGCAAAAAAAAAAAAAACAAGTAGCTGGAAGCACTAGCCAATGTTTAATTCAGATGCTTGGCCATCAGTTCTTCTTTTGGTTGACTTCAAATTAACCACAGTGCACACTGCTGTGCTGATGCCAGTGTAAATTTATCACAATCTGGAGAGCGAATGAGGCGGCCGGGGCAGACAAAGTCAGTTTGCACCTCCCTGCGTTTGATCCCAGATTAGGGCAGCAACCCTCCACCACACCAGATTGCATGTACTGGCTAGGCACCATTGACAGTCAGGGAAGGCTTCTGCGTAATTTCATTTCACCTAGGCTGAGTGGGTGCAAGGGAGTCACGGACTCCGGACACTCACAGCCGTGGACAGTGGACAAATCTGAGAAAGTGCCCTCTTTTTACTGACTACTTTTGATGAACATCCAAAAGTGTAATCAAAAACATAGTTACATCGACAAAACAAAAGAAAATAGGATGTTTTTAAAGATTTAAATGGCAACGAGAGAACAAGAAAAGTAATACAAGGTGAGTGGGGGCAACACATGGATTTTAATAAGGAAGTGGGAAAAGCAAGTAGAGCTCGCTTGAGCAGATGGACTTTAGAATCGTGCATTCCTAGAGAGAGCATTTGTAAAAGCAAAAAAAGTTTTTTTTAAAGTTACCTTCGGAAGCGATCATGTAGTCAGTGGAAGGACACTGGCTAGTGACCAGTGATCAGAAGCTGTCATTGGTCCAGGCTTGACACGACGGTGTGGACGGCAAAGCTGAGAGCAGGAAGTGAAATTAGATGACATGCTGTGCAATCAGAAGCACGTAATTTAGAGCAACATTGGAATAAACCAATGGTAAATTCGGGGAAGTAAGGGGCGGGTTCTAAGCCCCTTTTAAAATGTTTGTTTTGCTCACAAAAGATTTTGCAAGCACAGTGAGCAAGACGCTCGTGCAGGCAAAATCCTAAAAACGGCTGCCTGAATCACGATGCATGCGCATTCACACATTATGATACCACTACACATTAGCAGACATATTTAATTGGATTTGCTTTAATAGAAAACCCATTCTAAGACTGAGAGCTCAGTGTGTGCATGCACCTTGAGGTATGTGCATGCAGGCATTCGATAAAACAAACACTGGCATAGCCAGTAGCTCAGCATTCTAGAACAGAGACCTAGGGCCTTATTTATACTTTTTGGTGCAAAACTGCACTAAGGCAGTTTTGCCCCAAAAAGTTTTGCACCGGCTTGCACCATTTTTTAGCACCAGCTGGGCACCATATTTATGGAATGGTGCAAGCCGGTGCAAAGGGTAGGCTAGCTTAAAAAAAAAATTACGTGAGGCAGTTTTGAGTCAAAATAAATGATTCTGACCAGATTAGCATAATTTTTTGACGCTAAGGGGCGTATTTATACTCTTTTTGCAATGAATTAGCGTCATTTTTTTTGTACTCTAATTCAGTGCAAAACTAACTCCATATTTATACTTTGGTGCTAGACCCGTCTAGCACCAAATTTATGGAGTTAAATTAATTTTTTGGAAGTGGAATCCTACCTTGCCTTAATGAGATGCAAGGTAGGCATTCCCGTGCAAAAAAATGACTCTATGGCCTTAACACCATATTTATACTCCCATGTAAAAATGGTGCAAGGGAGGGAGGAAGGGTCAAAAAATGGGGCAAAGCTTGCTTTGCCCCATTTTTTAAGACCTGGGTCAGGGCAGGTCTTAGGGGACCTGTGGCCCTATTTCCATGGTGGAACACCATGGAATAAGCCCAGAGGTGCCCTCCCTAGGCCCTAGGGGCACCCCCACCCACACTAGAGGGACTGCGAGGATGGGGGACCCCATCCCAGGTAAGTACAGGTAAGTGCATTTTATTTTTGAAAGTGCCATAGGGGGCCCTGAAATAGGCCCCCATATATGGCACCGGGTGCAATGGCCATGCCCAGGGGACCCCTGTCCTCTGTGCTGGCCACTGGGGTGGTGGGCATGACTCCTGCCTTTCCTAAGGCAGGAGTCATGTGGCATGGTAGGTTTAGCACCATAAAATGACGCTAATCTGGTTAGAGTCATTTCTTTTTACTCTAACCTGAATAAAGCCATTTTTTGGTGCTAAACCCTCTTCTTCTATACTGCCAGCCCCACCGACTAAAGTCATTTTTTTAAACTCTAGCCTACCCTTTGCACCGGCTTGCACCATTCAATAAATATGGTGCCCGGCTGGTGCACAGAAATGGTGCAAGCCGGTGCTCAACTTTTTGGTGCAAAACTGAGTTAGCGCAGATTTGCAGCAAAAAGTATAAATAAGGGCCAATATTTTGTAAGTTTGCGCCACTTTTGTGTCATAAAATGACGTTAATGCGGTGCAAAAAAAGTTTAAATCAGGGCCTTGGTGCTAGATGGGTCTAGCACCAAAGTATAAATATGGAGTTAGTTTTGCACCGAATTAGAGTAAAAAAAAATGACACTTATTCGGTGCAAAAAGAGTATAAATACGCCGCAGAGTATAAATATGCCCCTAAATATGGTGTTAAGGCCATAGAGTCATTTTTTGCATGGGAACGCCTACCTTGCATCTCATTAGGGCAAAGTAGGACTCCACTTTCAAAAAATGACTTTAACTCCATAAATTTGGTGCTAGAGGGGTCTAGCACCAAAGTATAAATATGGAGTTAGTTTTGCACCGAATTAGAGTAAAAAAAAATGACACTAATTTGGTGCAAACAGAGTATAAATATGCCCCTTATTGTCTTTTCCAGTGCTTGTTCAATTAAAGAGTACTATTGCGACTAAGCAAAGCTGCTTTTCTTATAATGGGAAAGTGTCGCACTTCTCTGCATCTTAACTGGTTCCGTGGTTTCTCATTTAACTACACAGTACTTGCCCCTGTTGGCAATCACAGCTCCGAGCCCAGGAAATGAATGGTCATAGTAAAAACAACCCTCTCGCCTGATACTTATTAGGCAAAAGCAGGTACCAATCTGTGGGAAGAATTCCAGCAGAAACTGACTCAGTCCTGCACCTTTAATGATGTCCAGCGTGCCTAGCAAGTGGCTAGCGCGTTCCAAGCCCTGCCAACCTTCAGAGGTAATGTCAGCCAGAAAATCTCAAGAATTGTTTATGGGATTGTCCTTTCATTATCCGTTAGGGCTGTGTCTAGTTTATGTAACGTGCCTTTCACATTTGTTTAATTCTGCTCAAAGAAAAGAGGCTTTCCATAGTCACTGATCTGTTGTGAAAATGAGCATGATCACTTACTATGCTTGTTGAAGAGATTTTTGAGTGATTTGCAGATCCCTGGTTCAAATCTTGTAAGATCGTTTGGATGGTTAATGTGCCTGTACCACAGATATGCACGCTAAATGAACTTCAGTGATTGAAATGTCAGCTGACTTGACTTAGGCTTCTGTTTAGCAGAGAGGCTCCTATTGTTTAAATGGGACAATTGAGAGGGGCAGAGGTGCCCTATAATTAAAAAGACAGTTCATTTCTTTTGAGCAAGTCTTCTTAAAGGTGCATTATCAGGACTAATTATGTCACTAATTCGACATCATAGACACATCTCAGCACGTCTACTATATCTTTACACTGATAGCGCCAGCATTTATCAGCAGGGATTACCTCATTGCTCTGAAAATTATGCATCATTTGTCATCAGGGCTGCTAGAATGGCTTTACATTAATTTATATGCAGGTTTGCTATAGTATACTTCAGCAGAGCTGCTTGCTCTTTATGAGGAAGTATCCATACTTCACAGCAAGTTTGCAATATTTCTAATTGGTGAGGTTATCCTTTATGGGTAGATGTAAAACTGCACTGGACATCTCCCAGACAATCAACAAATCTTTTGCATAAAGAATATTCTATATTTTTAATGCTTTCTCCTTCCTTTCCCCGTTTACTGAATGCTTTCTCCTCCTTTTCCCTCGTTTACACTGCTTGTCCTTTGTTTTCTTCATTTACTGCTCCTTGTTTTCTTGCCTCCTGCTTAGCTCCGCCCACTGCCTCCAAATTCCCCCCTCCTACCAGGACCTACTTAATGGAGGCCGCAGCATGGATGCCTTGCTGGTGCGCCAAAGGATAGTCCGTCTGCGCCCAGCCCCAGGAACCCTGGTTCCTCTACCCCTGCAGTTTCACTTCTGCAGACCTCCGAGCCTTGGACCCTGGGTGCCTCGACAAAAACAGCAGCTGCTACACACCTCCATGCACCACCAGAGGACCGCTCTCCTGCCAGCACAGCCACTTCACCGGCAACACCGATGCCACAACAACGCCAGAGACACAGAAAACACGACTGTGCCCACCAAGCCGACCAAGACCACTGCAGCACAACTCTAGTGTATTCTACTCAATGCACGACAGCTCAGCAAACACACCACAGACATCTGGGACATGATCTCATCCCTCAACCTGGATGTCAACTTCCTCACAGAGACCTGGCTGAACCTCGCCTCAGCACCAGACATTGCTGTCGCCATACCTGAAGGGTACAGGTGAACACACCGTTTTACAAACCTGTGATCTCACTATTTTCCAACAGATTACATTCTCATGACCGCCAACCTGTAAGTCAATGACTTGGACTGGTTAGAATGGCATTGCTTGACCGCCACTGATACAAGATTGATGGCATTTACTGTCCGCGATGTATATTCTATCAGTCCTCATAGAGCATTTTCAGCTAGCTCTAAAACTACAAGTAGTAGGGAAGGAGGGAGAGAGAGTGAACCCAAGGGAGAGTGAGACACTGGGAGAATGGTCAAAATAGAGGAAGAGACATAGAAAGAGAAGGAGGAGAGAGAGCAATGGATGAGGGAAAGGGAATTTTAGAAATTAAAAAGAGTAGAAAACAAGAGGGACACATGCAAGGAAGGATATGTAAAGAGACAAAGCAAAGACCAAGAAAAATAAATGCAGAGCTGGGAGAAAGAGAAATCTAACACAGCAAACTAGAAAGTGGAAGAAAACATATTCAGAGAGTAGAAGAGAGACATAGGAAGGAGGGACATTAGAGTAGCAGGAGGAAGAAGAGAGACAAGAAGGAAGAAGGACTGAAAGGGGATGAAAGCAAGAGAAAGAATCAATGAACAGGGATAAAAACAACAAGTTACGCAGAATGGGAGATGCCAAGGGAGAGGTAAAAGAAGAAGGGTTTTGACAATATGTAAGAGAGAGGAAGGAAAAAGACCATTGTAGATGAAAGGGATAGTACAGGAGGCAAAAAGCATGAATATATATTCAATCGGTGCCAAAGAGATAGGCAAGTCAAAAAATGCTTTTTCTATGGAAACATGGTCTTAACTATAACTACCTAGCGGCGACTGCCACTAGGTAATATATATACATATACATATATATTACCTAGTGGCAGTCGCCGCTAGGTAGTTATAGTTAAGACCAAAACGCTTTTTCTATGGAAACATGGTCTTAACTTTTGAAGAAGGCTACAGCCTAAACCACTAGATGGAATTACACCAAATTTGGCAGAAAGCTAGCTTTCAGTATGTAGATTGTGCTTTCGCTTATTTAGTGTAAATCCGATCAGTAGTTTTGGTGACATTAAAGGGAAAATAAATTTGTATATCTCAGGCCACACTGACTTTGCGAAAAAAGACAGGCTCATGAAGGGAAATGCACAACTTTTATTGGCTGCCAACCCTTCAACCAGGAAGTGTTGGCAGCCATTTTGGGATTCGGCTTTAGCCGAGCCCCACTAAAAAAGTTTAGAAAAAACAAGGGGCCAGGGGAGGGAGACACCATGACCCCGAGCTAAAAAAGCCTTTTTAACATTTTTTTGCCACAAAATAGAAATGTTGTCGTGAATTTGTGGAACATTTTTAAAAAACAAGCATTTTTTAATACGAACCAGGGGGGAGCCAGTTCCCGAGGTCAATGTTTTTTTTAAATGGGGGCCCCTGGCCCCCCGAGGATCACCACCTCCCTAGGGCACAAATGATAACTTATGCGGGAGGTGTGCGGCCCCCAGCAGCCTTGGGGACTACCACCTCCCCGGGGCAAATATTAAAATAAAATAGTTTGGACCCCCGCAGCCCCTGGGACCACCACTTCCCCGGGGCTCTTTCCATTGGAGGGGCCCCCCTTGTGAAGCCACTGATGGCTCCATAGCTGCCAAGACACAGCAGACACTGTGTGCAGCAAGGGAGAGCTTCACAGCTCCAGTCAAGCCACAGCAAACACTCTGCTCGTAGGGAGGGAGAGCTGTCAAACAGCTCTCCCTTGCTGCAAGCAGAGGTTTCCTCTGTCTCCCTGCCTGCAAAGATGCAGGCAGGGATGAAAAGAAACCTGGTCTTGCAGAGCAGAAGTTGCTTTAGCAGCTCCCTTTCAGTGACAGCAGTGCTGGCTTCCACAGGAGATGAGGAGCCAGCTGGGAACGTGGGGGCCTTCAGACCAAGATCGGCCTGGGGACGGCAGAGCCACACGGTCTCCCTCCCCCCTTAAAAAGAATAAATAACTATAAATGAATCCTTAGCAGCCAAATCTTTGAGGAAAAAGCTGTGCATAGCGGGGCACAAGATATAGTTACCTTAGGGAGCGAGTTATAGTTACTTAAAACAACTCTAACTATAACTGCTGAATTTATATGGTTTTATACGAATACATTCAGAATCAGATTCTACCTATAAAGTCCCTGTAACCTTTTTTTTAAGTGAATATATATATATATATATAGGGAGTGTGTGACAGTTAAGTGGATACAGGCACAGCAAAACCAACACTACTAATAGGTCTGACTTTAATATAGTGCACCCCGCATTTGAACAGGCACACTACTTACTCTGCATTCATTGACCGACCAGAAATCGTAAAAGTAATGCGCTGGGGCAGCTTCTCCACAAGGGCAGAGGAGTTGTGTGCCCCGCCTGCAGCGGCAGCTGCAAACCTTTTCCCCACAAATGATAATAAACTATGTTTATTATTGTTTTGGGGAAAAGGGCTGGGGCCACAGGAGTGACGAGCAATGAGGGGGAGTGCTCAGCACTTCCCCTCCCTGCGCATTTATGGTTGGACGGCCATCTCGGGCCAGCAAAACACACATGCGCAGAAGAGTCTCTCCAGCCCAAGAGTCTCTCCAGCCCAGCAACACAGTTGCTGGGCTGGAGAGAGCCTGCTCAGGATCCCTGTCTGCCTGGGAATGCCCTGGCTGGGCACTGTGTAAACATTGGCGGCCACTCATCGTAATCACATTTTCAAATGCATGCATTCTTTTTCTACGTTATTATGTTTTCTACATAAATCCTTTATTCAGGATACATGAGCAATCCTTAATAATTTTTATTAAAACACATGCACTAGCAATCCCTCCTCTGATGACAAGATGTGTTATCACACTAACTACCACCCAAATTTTTTTTGCATCAGCTACAATTCTGTCAATTCGATCCCCTCATACTTTTGTTCCCTTTTGAATTTTCCGTGTACTATTTTTCCCATTTCCTTTATTCCCTGCTTCCCTCATCTGATTATTCTTCGACCTTCTCAATTTAATTCTTTTGCATAATTTACATAATCCTCATATTCCAATCAGGCAAACCACAGTAATTAATAGCCCCAGCAATATTTCCAATATAATCCCATTCCAAATGTTGCTGAGCCAATTTCCCACTGAAGCAAAACCCTTGCTAATCTTTTCTTAAACACCTAGCTCTTTCAATTTTTTCAAATCAGCACTTTCATTAGTCAGATTAGTAACTAAGGGCCAGATGTAGCAAAGAAAAAATTTGCGAGTTGCAAAATGTGAGTCCATGCGACTCGCAATTTGCAACTCGCAAATTGGTATGCAGTACGGTGTCTCAGACACCGTCTGCGACTCGCTATGGGGTCGCAATGACCCACCTCATTAATATTCATGAGGTGGGTCGCTAATTGCGGCCCCATAGCGAGTCTACGCACTCGCAAACATGGAGGCCTGCTGTCATCAGCAGACCTCCATGTTCGTGACTGCTTTCAATAAAGAAGTTTTTTTTTTTTTTAAGTGTAGCCCGTTTTCCTTAAAGGAAAACGAACTGCACTTAAAAAAAAACCGAAACCTTTAGTTTCAGTATTTTTTCAGGGCAGGTAGTGGTCCCTTGGACCACTACCTGCCCAGAAAAAATAGTATTGGGTCCATTTGCAAAGGGGAAGGGGTCCCCTGGGGACCCCTTCCAATTTGCGAGTGGGTTACCATCCACTTGAAGTGGATGGTAACTGCGACACCCTTTGCGACCGCATATGCGGTCGCAAATGGTATTGCATGCCACTCCGAATCGCAAATAGGAAGAGAACACCCCTTCCTATTTGCGATTCTGAAATGCATATTGCGAGTCGGTCCCGACTCGCAATATGCATTTCTGCATAGCAAAGAGGCATTTGCTCCTCGCAAACGGCGTTTTTCGCCGTTTGCGACGCGCAAATCCTTTGCTACATTTGGCCCTTAGCCTCTAATTTATTTACTATTATTAGGACTATACGAACAACAATGCCTAGAATTAATCATTCTACAGACTCCGCCATCCTTAGCTAAAAGAATGTCTAAATCAAGACGATTCTGAAAAGTCATAGCTCCATCAGCAGCTAATTCAGTATCTATCAGGAGAATGGCTCCTGAAGAATTTGTCAGCATGTTATCCACAATAGTGGACAACTTTCAAATCTTAATCAAATTCAGAATGACTCCCAATGAAGGAATCATTGCTTCAAATATATCTCCCACTATACCAGAAGTGGATTCCCTCCTCTGTCTCATATAATGTAATTCAGTCGCTTTCCGAAACTTTTTCAAATCATCCATTCGATAAATCTTTGGGAAAACTATCCCCAAATAACATATCCCATACCATCCTCTTGGAAGATGGTAATAAGCATTAAGACCACAGATATAATATATCCCAGGAATCGCCGGGTCCTGTCCATTCAACATGTCCATTTACTCTGAAACAAAAACACATGCTTACATTCACTCGTTCCCACAAATAAAGTGTCAGTGTGTGATTGAGGCCTGTATATACAAAGTTGTCCTATGCGTTGCGCATCTAAAGATAACTTCCCTTTCGTTTTAATTGCACTATAAGCATCATCAGTCCTTTTCTCTAAGCCTTTTCTCAACTTTTCCTTCAATGCCGTTCTCCTGTCATCTGTGTAATGTAAGAAGCTTTTCTCTAAAGGGGTAAGCAAGCATGTCAGATTATTCCTGTGAGCATAAGCTGTGCCAAACATCAATGTAGGTTCAAAGAAACCTCTGACTAACACTATGGGGGTTATTACAACTTTGGAGGAGGTGACGGTAAAGTGACGGATATACCACCAGCCGTATTATGAGTCCATTATATCCTATGGAACTCGTAATACGGCTGGTGGTATATCCGTCACATTTGGGACGGATTAACACCTCCTCCAAAGTTGTATTAACCCCCTATGTCATTATCTTTAGCTACTCTACTCAAATACCTAATTATAGGGACAAACGAAAACACCATGTCAAAATTTGAATAAAAGTACTGAATGTACTCCTGGTTATAAAATCTTGTTAGTAGCAGACTACAACTTATTCCACGTGTTAGTGGGAAGCTATGGTACGTAACTCCTTCCTCAACTGATGAAGGAATCTGCGTACACACAAACCAATTCCTCGCATCCATCTCCTCAACATACTCACTCAACAAGCGATAGAAGACATTAGAAGAAAGTTCTACTTGCGCATTAGTATCCCCATGCAAATACTTCTCATCTAACCTAAACCTCTCTATTGCCGTTAGGGCAGTAGTTGTCTCAAAAGCAGAAGTATTGTTGTCTTCAATCTTATCAAGAACAGACATACCAACAATCAACACCACAAACAATATCCCACGCATAATCGCCAAACCAATACTCATATATTTACAGTGCCTAGTATTCCTACCCTGCTGGTTAATGTTACTCATGTAATGAATCAGAAAGCAGAAGAAAATCTTGAAAAACTGCAGCAAAGTAAAAAACAAACAACTCTTCTTTCAGCAGTTATTTACAGCTTTCAGTCTCACATCTAGGATCCCTTGTCAAAATCGGTAAGCAACTTGTCAAAATCAGGTTTCAAAAGTCAAATCAGGTTATTAATGTCTCTTACGTTTACTTTCAACAGTCTCTTTCTCAAAAATTTCTATCAGATTGTTTCAACAGTTCAGTTCATCAGCTTCCTTCAAGCGCCAAAATACTGACCCGGAATGTTTCTATCAAAACAAAAAGACAAACATTCTTTCTGCCATTCACTTGTAGTTGCATACACCCAATCAGTATCTTTGCCTTGCTATACTCTTCCTTTTCAACTTTCGATCACCATTCAATTCTCCTTCACTTAGATCTTCTCTCCTTGTTGTATCTACTTCCTCCTTGACTGTTGTCTCAACAACCACTTCCTTTCCCTTTCCTTGCGACTCCGGCCACTTATCTCCTTTCAGTGGACCCTTCCTCAGTGTTCTCTTCAGAGACAAACTTGAAACTTCCCCTTGTTCTGCAGTGTTTTCTCTTGATGGACCTGCAACAGGTTCAGGAGGAGTCAGATCACAATGACTTTAATCCACCTCAACTTCTTTCCCCTCTGGGTCTGGCAATTGCTCTGTTTGTCTCTCAAGATCGTCTGCTTTTGGGAAAGCCCTCCTCTGACTAGGCTCTCCCGCTGCCTCAATTGAGATAGGCTTTCAGTCACCCTTCTGGAGGTCGTCTCCTTCGTCTCTCACAGGAGTGACTGAACCGTCCTCAACGGGCTCAGATCCGGTCTCAGTTCCTCTTTGTTCTCTTTCCGTTCCTGAGACTTGTTTTGCTGTTGTTGGTACTCTCAACAACTCTTCTTCATAATTCAATCGACATGCCACTTTCTTTGTGTGACTGACATGGATCCAATTCAGAATTCCAGCGCACTTCAGAGCTGTGGTAGTTGTCAAAACTACCTGATAAGGTCCCTTCCAACAAGGCTCCAAACACATCCTTCTCACGTGTTTTTGGACCACAACCCAGTCTCCGGCTCTCAGGTTGTGCCCTGGGTCATGGGTCGGTAACAGTGTGGTGGCTTTCACCTGCTGAGAGAAAGAGTGAACCACATCAGCCATACCTTTGTAGTAGTCCAACACCATTTCATCTCTACTGTTGACAAGTGCATTTGGAGGCACGGCTGGCAACCTTACGGCTCGGCCCATAAGGATCTCATGCGACAACAAGCCTGTCTTCCTGTCTGATATGTTTCTCATTTACATCAAAACTAAAGGCAATGCGTCAGGACATTTCAAATTTGTGGACGGACACATCTTTGCAACTCTTCACTTCAAGGTACCATTCATCTGTTCCACTAGTCCTGATGCTTCAGGGCGGTAACTACAATGCAACTTCTGCTCAATGTTCAATCTGCACACCTCAATTCAATTACTTTATTGTTGAAGTGACTTCCCCTATCTGATTCTAAAGAGATCAGAAATCCAAAATGCGTACCAGTTCCCTAAGCAGTAGTTTCACTACTGAGAGACTATCATTTCTTCATGTAGGGTAAGCTTCAATCCAGTGACTAAAAATGCAAACAATCACCAACACATATCTCAAACCTCCACACACAGGCATCTCAATACAATCCATCTGTTTTCTGCTGAATTTACCTCCTGCTCTTCCAATGTGGCTCAAATGAACCACTGTCCCTTTTCCTGCGTTCAAATATTGGCAAATGACACAACAATGGCAAACTGCTTCAGCAACCTGTCTAAACCTTGGGTTGAACCAATCATGTTTGAACAACCGAATCATGGCATTCCTCCCAATGTGTGCTTGACCATGATAGTACCTAGCCATTTGAGAGAACAGACTATTTGGCAAAACTATTTGGCAAAACCAAATGACCCTCTTCTGAAACCCACAATGTATCTTGTCTTTGTACACATTTCATTTTGCTTTGTTTTTCTTCCCTGTCAACATTATTCTGCAACATTTTCAACTTCTCCAAGATGTCAATTGCTTTCTATGCAAAACTTGGACATGTTTTGTCTTCTTCAGGTAACAGTTCCCACTTATCTTTGAACGACGATACAGTTCAATGCGCAAAACCTTGAGACTTGATCTGCATATCAATTTCCCAATGATACAAAGTCCTGCGACTTCAAATATGCACTGCATTTCACCATGGAAATCTTTTCAGGCATTTGAATAGCATGTAACAGTTCTTTAATCCTTTCACCATTTCTCACTGGTGAACCAGAAGAGGCCATGGAACCTCTCTGTGACCACAACTGGCCAAAACCATGGACTATTCCAAATCCATACTGGCTATTTGGTATAGATTGTAATTTTCAGCTGACCAGAAACATGGGATGCTCTAGTAAGGGCTACCAGTTCTGCTACTTGGGCAGAATACACTCCTGGAAGCCAAGAAGCTTCCAAAATACCAGTAATTGTGCACACAACATATCCTGCTCTCAGTGTCCCTGCATTATTTCTCAGACAGGAACCATCAACAAAGATAATTTGGTCATTTTCTTCCAATGGAGTGTCTCTAATGTCAGGCAAGGTTTTGTGCACAAGTCAGTTACTTCAAGACAGTCATGCTCAATTTCCTCCAATTGCTCAATTTTATTCAGGAGTAAGGTTGCCAGGTTCAGCACTGTACATCTTTTCAATGACACATTTGGGGACCTTAGAATACCTGTTTGACATCTGGTCAACCTCGCACCAGTCAAATATTGGGTTTTCGTCCTTGCAAGTAGAATCTCAATGGAGTGAGGGACAATTATAGTCAGGGGATGTCCCATCACAAAGCCTTCACACTGTGTAAGGCTTTGCCCAACCGCTGCAACTGCACACAAACAACTTGGTAGGGCTGCTTGGTCCAAGTTAGCTGAAAAATAAGCTACTGGGCGGTTTACACCTCCATGGACCTGTGTCAAGACAGACAAAGAACATGCATCACGCTCATGACAAAACAATGTGAATGATTTCGTGGAATCAGGCATACCCAAAGCTGGAGCCTTGCACAGAATATCCCTCTCAATTCAGTGAATGCTTTCATTCCAGATTGGTCTAACACTATAGGATTAGTGACTTCCTTATGAGTCATCTTCTTCAATGGTCTCAAAATGACTGAAAAATGTGGAATCCATTGGCGACAGTAGCCTACCATCCCTAAAAACATCCTGACATCTCTCTGTGTGGTCGGGGGATTTATCTGCAATATAGCTGTAATCCTTTCTCTGGATATCTTTCTTGATCCCTTCTCAATCTGGTGACCCAAGCATTTCTCGGTATTGCAATTTAAGCGGAGACACTTTGTGAGCGTTCTTTCCCAATTGGTTCAACAGGGCAATCGTATCATACTTGCAGTCGTCCCTTGTTTTGAACGCAATCAGCAAGTCGTCAATGTACTGCACCAGGGTCGATTGGAAAGGCAATTCCAACGACTCCAACTTCTTTTTCAAGATCGGATTAAATATGGACAGTGATTCTGAAAACCCTTGAGGAATTCTGCACCAACATTAAACTCTATCCAGAAATTTGAAACAAAAGAGAAATTGGCTATCCTCATGAAGAGGCACAGAAAAGAAGGCTTGTGACAAATCAATGACAGTGAACCACTCAGCAACGCATGGAATCTGAAACATTACCACAGCTGGATTTGGCACCACAAGAAATTTTTTTACCACAATCTCCTTTATTTTTCTCAAGTCCTGGACAATTTGAACTTTCCCACAGGGCTTTTGCAAACCAATTATCGGTGAATTACATGGACTTCTCAATACTTCCTTCAAAACACCTTTCTTTACAAAGTCCGCAATTATCTGGGCGACCTACATAAGGACATCTTGCGGCATGTGATAATGCGGAAGTCGAGGAAAAACTTTAACTGGCTCAACTCCCTTTATCAGACTTACTTCTTTTCTGTCAAATCCCACACTTTCTCCTTAACCGTTACCTGCAAAACAGGATGAAACTCTTTCACTGGTCACATAAAGAAAAATTCAATCAGAGGGTACTCTTCATTTGTAGTTTCACCTTATAACTCCGGGGCTTGGTCATCTTCATCATCACTATTCATCTAAATCTCAATTCCATCATTTGAACAAGTAATCGAACATTTTGGTTTATGCAGCAAGTCTCTTCCCAGTAGGGATACCGGACTTGAATCACGGACTACTAATTTTGTGCAATCCCTGAAGGTTGCCAATTTTAACCTGAACTGGTTCTGTGATTGGATTAGTTAAATTCTGATTCACCACTCCTACAATCTGAACTGTTCTACCAGAAGGGGGCAAATTTGGAACTTCTGCACTTCTTACTGTAGAACGTGTAGTGCCTGTGTCTACCAAGAATGAAACTCTGTGACCCATAACCTTTCCCTTCACATAGGGACCTCTTTGATCTACTTCTAAGAAAGTTGCAAGTACACATGGCTCCTCATCTGAGTTGTCGCTCATCCAATCATCATTTATTTCCTTCTCACTGTGTAATGGGAATTGGTGCACTGTGTTATTACTTTGGTTAAGTCTCTGACCCGTGACCTGTTGAGAAAGCATCATCTGTTGCAGTTCCATTGGGGCTTGAGGTATTTGAATTTGCTGTCTAGGTACTGTCGCGTTGGCTCTCATAATCCTAAATTAGGCTATTGGATTTCTAGGTAGCACGGTCATTCCTGGTGTGGGGGACTGAGTCTTACCCACTAAGAAGGACCTCTGTCACCTTCAATCCGGTTTTGCTCTGGCTAACTAGCAGTGCCTCATCTCTCCCAAGGGAAAGGGATGATTGGGCAGCCGAGCGACAACTTTAGAACATCTCAGGGAAGTCGTGGTCGCTCAGATCCCAACCAGCTCTCTCATTTACGGTATGATCTCATATACAAATGACAAAGGCAGTTTAAGTTTTATAGATTGATTTTAATAAAACGACTGCATTTTAGATAAAAGGCGTGAGCCACAATAACCAGAACCATACAACACAGTAGGATTGAAATAGTCACGAGGAGAGTGAAACATAAGAATAACGCTATCATAGTGTTAATAGATTACGTTCTCTCTAAGTAAATTCTATTTCGAGCACAGCATGTTAAGCTCTAAGCTTGCCTTTCAGATTCCCTGGGAAGATTTCAACCCTCATACCTGAGCAAAGGCCTGTGATCTGGATCAGCATCTGCAACAAGGCAGTCAGCGTCTAGTTGTGGTTCCCTGGTCGGAATCTCCCTCTTGCGTGTATTAGGACAAGGAAGTGTTTTTATAACTAACATGTCGATGTGGTAACAAAACGTCCCTACGCTAGAATGTATATCTGCAACCCAAAGACTAAACTCCTACCACGTCTATCGGCAATGTACCAGACTGTATCCTTGACTGAAGCACAGAGTGAGCAAGAATGTGTTATTGAGAACTCCAGTGCTGAAGTAGGCTAAACAGTGTGATATAAAAAATAAAACAAGACCGTAGAACTGGCTATTTGAAAAATAACAGTACGAAGCTGAATAAAATGCATTTAGAGCAAAGTGCACAGCGGCCCGATGCTGCGAGCAAAGGAATAAAATACATCCAGGGCAAAGTGCACAAAGGCCTAACGCCTGAAGCAAACGCGCAAAGGGTATATAAAGTGACCACACTACACCCGCCCCTTGTCGGTAGAAAGTGGTTCTATTCAAAATGTAAATAATAATATGCCCCAGATATAAAAATCTACAAATCTACAAAACATATTTCGACAAGTCCAGAGGACACCAAAGCACAAAAAACTAAATTTAAATTTGTAAGCATGTAACTGAAGAGACAAATTTATACAATGTCAATTTGGAAGAAGTCCAATTTCAAATGGAAGCCACGGAAAGCAGGATATTCTCCACTTCGGCAGTTGTCAATACTGGAAAATCCACGCCAAACACTATCATGGAGCAGGTGTGTTCCAAAGCCCCAGAACCATCCAAGGCAGCATCCCGTGCAGGGCCCGCGAACGAGACAATACCATCTTCCTCCAGGAAGGGAATCTCGAAGACTGCCTCACGAAGCAAACGCAACAGCAGGGCACATGTCTGGGAATGAGCCCTAACCGGGAACATCAACAGATCAGCATCAACCACTGGGGGGCGCTGCATTGAGAGACAGAGAGCCAGTGCATGTTCAAAGGAGCACCAAAGGCACCGAAACATGGGTTGCACACAATCCAAAACTGGTCTGAATGACAGAGACCAGTCACACTCCAAATGTCCCAGGAGTGTTGCTCCAAAATGCTGCATCATGCGCTCACGACACAGCTGCGCCGATGGGAGCGCCCACATTTGGTCTTGGTGCGGTGGGACAGCCATTGCGGAAGAACAACAGCAACAGCAAAACACCAGCCAATAAAGCCAAAGTTATCGGAAATCCTCCAAAAATGCTTCCGAAAATAGAATGAATAGCCGAAGGTATCAAACTGAATATGGAAGAGAAAGCATGAGCCTAACCAACACCAACGGCTTTGAAAAAATGTGGTATTCCAGCATTGCTGGACGCACTAAATATACATCCCACGAGTTCACCAAAGTGGCTCGGAAAGTTAGTATTTAACAGGGACTGTGTTTCTGCCGATGACCTCGCCACCTGAAGTGCGTAGGTCTCGCTTGCAGATGTAAGGGCCACATGCTTTTGAAACAATAAAGCCTTTAGTTGACTCAACTTGTCGAAATTCACCTTGGAAGTAGCAATGTGAGGCCAGATATCTGCTACCTCCCTTAATTTAGTGGGGGGAAACAACACTTTCCCGCAGCAAGTAACGGCCTTGGTGACCAAAACCACACAAACTATTCCGGCATGCATGCCACAACAGTCCTCACTGTTAAGGAGGACGTAGCTGCCGTTTGAAAGCACCTGGAATGTGTTTTTAATCACGGGGACCGGAACTCCCTTTAGATAGCAAGCCAAGTTCGCAACCGAGGCATTACACGCCCCATGCAAGGACAGCTGCTTACAAACCATTGAATGGCTGACATAAGTTTCGCATTCACTACCGCTAAGAAAAACCTCTCTCATGCCATTAAGACATCTGTATAAAAAGGGAAGCTCCCACACCTCATGTATATAATTGTCTCCCAATCTTTCATATCTGCCCACCGGAACATGTTTCAAACAAGAAGTGAATTGTAATGTGGAAATAGGCAGATTAATAACCCCGTGTATTAACCATTCAGCTGAGGGAATCTCGGCCACAGTAAAAGGCAACCTCTCCAATTTTTCAATATTCAACATATATGTCGCTTCCTTTTTTGCCATCAGCTGTTGTTGACGTGTCAGATTGAAAGAAACAAATATTTCCCTGGCTCTGATATGCTGCCACTGAAGGCGACCCGCATTCAGTGTCTGAAGTGTCCAACCCAACTGCATAATAGACCGCGTTTGACTCTGTCCATGATATAAAGAAGACATATCTGATCTAATAATGTCTATAGCAGAGGAAACAATGTTGTCAATCGTATATATATATGGTCGGCCAGGTTATGTATTCCATTATCCACAACAGACAATGCTTGTTTTATATTTTCTTGATCTATCTGCCTCAACCGGGCCGCTGCCCCCTGTTGGGAAAGTTCCCATATCTCATTGTACACTTCGTACAAAAAAAGTTTTCTCCGGGGCACTCTCGGGCCTGACAAAAAATCTTGCACGTCAGTATAATTAGACAGAAGCGTGAGATGTGTTTTAACTGCATCTAGCGTGGACGATTTTAACCATTGTTGACATAACTTCCCCACACTATATGTAGTAATGATATCAGCATGTTCAGGTGATATGTAGCGAGTGTCTGCCCTACTTGTCCTGAAACCCCCGGAGGAAGTAACAAAACTTGATGACACCCATTAGTATCTACGGGCCACAATAACCACCCGCCTGGACGTGTCAATGAAGTGTTAAACGTACCATTCTGGACCCACTCTGTAAGCTCACTAAAAGTGGCATTAATATATTGCTGTCAATCTTTCATTTTGGAAGGGACAGGTATGCCAGGCATATTCAATTCTCTAATGGATGCTAAGCCCAAACAGCAGTCTGTTGTACAGTGTCATTTAAGAAAATCATCTGGACAGGAACGATACATGCCCTAAACAATGTTTCTACCCTGCGTTTGCCAATATTTTGTTCCCCAAACACTTTTCAAATCAACTTCCTTGGACCAATATTCATACCCTTCAATAGACAGTTGGGAAACAAACGAATTGGAATATAGGAATTTAGTATCAGTCAACAGTATTTGCTTATTTGCATGCGGAGTTATCTTAAAATAATATGACTTAGCACTTCTTTGATGATGCCCAGAAAAATATGCAAATTTGTCAGAATATGTTTAGAACTCCCCTGCGGAGAAGTTGGGCAATGTTCCCATTGCATATAGTCAAATATCGTTTTAGGGCTACTGGCTTTATGAGTAAAGTGGTGTCCATAATAATTGTAACAAAACATGTTACCATAATTATCTCTAAACTGGTAAGCATCTTCCTTTTCATAGACAGTATAATATTGCAATTCCGTCAACATAGAATCAACTGTCTTCACATCCCAATCATCAGATACAATGCCTGGTATTACTATATCATTCATTGATAACTTTAGAACATACAGTATCTGAATTATCTCTGTGGGACCATATACATCAAACATTACTCTATCCCACACAATCCCATCTGGAATAGGTACAGCGGAAATGTTCACAAAGGACAAGTCTCTTCGAACCTTATGTGATGAAAAATTTGGCTTTAACACCTCCTCCACCTGCTCAACCTCTGATCTTTCAGGAAGAAAAGGACCATGTATCACGAGAAAAAAGGTAACAACAAACCCTATCCACAGAAAAAAAAGCCGTCAGAGTCATGAAAAGCCACAGATAGTTCCAAGGAAAAACAAAATACGTATCTTTAAGCCAATACATCAGCTTACGTGGACCCGGGTCTGGTGTTGAAGAGGACAAAGAGTCCGACATACCATCATCATTGGTATTAAAGCATCCGGAGGCAGTTTTCGCAAAAGGTGCCACCGTAAACAAAGGGGTAGCAGGCATCTCTCGGCGTTGTACACTGTACATAACACCCTCAGCAACATCAGTAATCACAGCGACTTGATCAAAAGAGTCCAAATTATTTGCCGTCAGTGGAACAATCGTAAGATCAGCTTCCACCCTCCCCAAGTGTTCCTCTTGGTCTGCTGTGCAGAATCAGCCACATGTTGTAACTTGACATTGTCGATGGAGACAAAGCGATTTCCCTTGGCACCTTGCAACGGCGGCAAAATCACAGTTCTGGTTCCGTGGACTCCCAGTACAGGCACTGGTGCTCGATATGAAGGGCCAAATTCTTTTTTCACTGCGATCTTTTCATGCACAAGATCCCCAACTATGGGAATCCAACCAGTAGGCATTACTGGCTCATCCTTAATTCCTGTGGAGGCAGCACTAGCAGAAGAGTTATCTTCACGGAATTGTTGTAAATCCTGCAAAACAGTGACACGATCATTTATGTCAAAAGGCGTTTCCGCCGCCTCCACACCAGGACCATCTAGATCTGGAACAAACATTTGTGTTCAGAAAAGGCACTCATATAAAGTACGACCCCCCAGGGACCTTCTAGGCAAGTTATTCAGTGCTCTCTGCACTCCATACAGGTGGGTTAGCCAACTACGACCTGTACCTATAATTCTAGCCGTTAAGGATTGCTTTAAATCGCAATTTAAACGCTCCACGACAGAATTTCCCTCAGGATGAAATGGAGACGAGAACTGGAGCTGGACCCCCAACGAAGCCATGGCGTCCCTGACTGCCTTAGAGGCAAAAGCAGGGCCCTGGTCCGAATGGAAAGCCGCAACTGCATATGTACCGACAAAGATGCGCAAATCTTTAATAACAGTTCGAGCGTCAGCCGAGCGCTGTGGCCACACCCACACAAATCTGGAGCACGAATCGACAGCTACCAAAATATATTTGTATGCAGTATCTGGTGTCAGCGGACCACAATGATCCAAGTACACACACTGTAATGGTTTATTTGATATTAGAAGGGGCGTCTGCTGCGGGCGTTTAGCCATTGAAACTATAATTTGTTGACAGATGTCACAACAAAGGACATATTGCTTCGTCTCTTTATAGAGACCAGGCCACCAGTAACGGGCCTGTAACAGTGAAATTGTGGCAGTCACGCCAGCATGTGCAGATGCCGCCCCCTCATGTGCTGCAATAATTAATTGAGGTCGCACAATTTTATTGGGCATGTCGCGTACACCAACGCCTGGAATCTTAACTTCAGTGTTCAGCATACCACCCATTGAGTAATGATATTTAGACGGAAATCCTCTAGTCAGCCGTAGCTTTTATGGCTGCCGAAATCTCTGTGCCTGGTTTGGAACTCGAACGAGTTACTGCGGCCACAGTGGCAACTGCCACTGCCGATTTGGCGGCTTCATCAGCCAAAGTATTTCCAGCAACCTGTATTCCAACGCGCTGGTGCCCAAGTCTATGCACAACATGGACCTTAGGAAGCGTCTCCTTCAGATCCGCTACCTTCCCCCACAGTAACCTGTGTTTTATGGTGTTACCCTTGGAATCTCTGAACCCATTTAACCTCCAGTAATGCAAATATTCTTTGAAAGACTGAACACAGTAATAGGAATCACAAACAAGCAGTGTAAACTGTGCCAGATCCGTATGTTCCAAGGCTAACAACAGAGCTTTCAGCTCAGCTTACTGTGCCGTACAGTCTCCCAATGTCTGTGTATAAGTATGTTGGGGGCAGAACTGCTCCCCCTCCATATAGTCGCTCACTACCGCACATGCAGCAGAATATTGATGTTTAGTTCCCACCGCGGGTTGCGCAGAGCCATCGGTGTACATGACCAGCTGATATTGATCAATAGGCAATGTGCCACTGGGAACCGGGTATTCTATCTCATATTGGAGAAATTCCTGTGTCTGCAGTTTTGGGTCAAAAATGTAATCTACATCAGTGGCTGTCAAAGACGTAGCCCATTGTATCCATCACAGGTGTAATGCTTTCGCATTAGGAACATTCGCCTTTGTAACAGCCTCTAGGGCTGGAATCGGGGAAACGACAATGATGCGTTTGCCCTGGGCAAGAGGTCGTTCTTTAATCACAGCCATCTGTACAGCAGTGAGAATTTTCTCTGTTTGTGCAAAACGCTGTTCTGCAGTAGAATGCAAGTGAGACTTGTATCCTATCAGGACTGTCTCACCTTCATTAAAGATGACATACGTAAACCCAACGGCCCCAGCTATAACCCTGATGACCAGATGTGTCTTATTGTTCCGTGTGTGTAAATGCTTTGCAGCTAGGAGATCATTTTGCAAGTCTCGAAGAATATGTGTATGCTCAATCGTCCAAAATCTACTCGAAAAATCTGGGCGAATCAATTCGTACAATGGTTTTATACGCGTAGCATAATCAGGAATGTAAGTTCTGCCAAAATTTAGAAATCCCAACAACAACTGGAGTTTCTTAATCGTATTAGGAGGTTGCAATTGTGCACATTTTTCTAAAAAGTGTGGCGCTAAGCTCTCACCCTCGTTCGACAGCTCATATCCCAGGAAAATGATGCTGAGGAAGGCAATTTCGATTTTTTAAAGTTAAATTTGTAGCCAATTTCGGCAAATCCCACAACAATGCGGGCTACCCGCTTTAAGTGTTGTAGCAACTCGTCATCTGTGAGATATATATCATCAACATATGACAATGCTTCAGGGTCCAGTTCGTGCAATATTTCAGTCACACGAGCCGAAAACAGTCCTGGGCTATTCTTATACCCCTGAGGCAAACAACTAATTTTTTTCTGAGAGCCAAACACACTAAAGCTCGTAAAATCCCTGCTTTCGGGCGCTATATTCTGGCAGAAGAAACCATTCGAGATATCTAAAGTGGTTTTGTATTTTTTACGCACAATATTATTCATGAGTGCTGCGCTATGTGAATTTTGTATAGCATATGTGCGTGCATGTCCATTCAAATGTCTGTAGTCCACCACTATTCTATAAGAATGCTCCGGTTTAGCTACAGGGAATAAGGGATTATTCATCAGTGAGACACAGGGTTCAATAACTCCCTGGTCCTCCAATTGTGTAAGTATGTTTCTTACCGATGCCCTTGCTTCAAATTTTATAGGATATTGCGGTTGTGGCTGAGGTTCGCCCTTAATCGGAATTACATGATAAGGAGAATCCCTATCCCACCCCACATGATTTCTATATAAGACGGGTGCTTGTGCCAGAGCCCATTTAATACTATAGGACTCTGCGTGTTCTCCCGGAACAAGTGGTGAGAACGAAGGTGTAATAACCTCCTCCCCAACTGGACAGTCGCGAACAAAGTCAGGGGGCCAATCCTGTTCGGCCAGCAAAATGTGATATATCTTGACTACACGATCCCAAAAGATGGCGTTTATAGTGTGCTCAATGTCCCCTTCTAATTGTAAAGTTACCGTATAAACTCTATCGGGATCAGAGACACACATATCTGCTGTTTCGACTTGTATGAAGTCATCAGTTGCTTTCACCTCCAGATGCTCTAGAAGATTCCGGCGAACTATTGTGACCTCTGCTGCGCTAACAGTGCTAGTGCCCATATCTTGTTCTTCAAGAGAACTCTCTTCCTGTGTGGCATGTCTAACTGAGACTGCCCCCACTCTTTTCTTTTTAAACTGTTGTTTTTGTTGGATCGGTTTCTCTTCCTTCTTGACAGAAACCTCCGATGTGCGTTGTGAATCCTGTCTTGGCTTCACGTACTCTGTTCTCCGCTCTGATCGCCCACCTCTCTCATTTCTCTTGTCCGATGAGTCCTGAAAGGAACGAGATTGGCGTGTATCAGTATACTGATATCTATCAGGCGTCTTCAAATTATCCCTATTTCTGAGATTATACCTTGTCTGCGGGGTCTCTGGTCTCGGAGATTCTCCCCTTTCTTTTTTAGGTGTTTGGTGTTTTTTCTCCCAGCGCTTTTTATTACCCTCAGGTTGCTGTTGTTTAGTAGTGTCTTTACTACCCTTTCCCTGAAACTGTGGTTTCTGCGGTCTAGCCCCAAGGCTTGAAGTACTGGGTTTTTCAGAACCCAGCGGTGCCAGGGAACACACCCTAAGACTTCGAGTCCTTCCTGTTTCAGACTACAGAAACACAGAGTCTTCTTGGTGAAGTCAAAGATCTTGTTTATTGGCTGCAGCCAGTAACAGGTATCCTAGAAGTACAACACGGTGTATATTCTCAGGAGACTGCTCCCTTTGCAAAGCTAACCTTCTCTTTTATACAAAATATTATGCTTTAGGCAAACATTCCTTATATTACAGTTGACCATTCACATATTTTCACTACAAAGAAATAGCAGGTTTATGATGACAAGCCCATATTTCAGTTTGTCCAGCCCTCAATCTATTACCCGGCAAGGCTTAGTACTTTCATCAGATATCGACGGACCCCCAATATAAACGGGCACCTCCTCCTTGTAAAGCAAGTCATAAAGAAAGAAACAGGGACAGGTGTGTGTAAGATTAGGCATGGTTTGTGTGTGATGAAAGGTTTATGATGTGTTGTGCCTTGATACTAATCTCATTCGGCCACTGAAGAAGAAACTGGCCGAACAGGTTTGGCTTCAGGCAGTGGAGTCAGCTTGCCCAGGTCACAGAGGAGTCAGCAAAGGTGTACGTGTCCTTCAGACTCGTTTTCAGCATTAGACATTGGCCTATGTGAGGGCAATCATAAAATGGCTGTCGTTTAAATGGAACATGAGGGTTCAGGACGGAAACTCTGATATTCGGGTGATTTTGTTACCCGAATATGAATACAATGCTTGTGCATACTATTCTAATCATTCCCGGTCTGCTGATACCAAAATCGTTGTGATACGATGACGTTTATAACACAGGTCCAGAATTTTCAGTACCACAGACCCTCCTTATGCCCTTACATAGGCAATAACCAATACTCACGCTAATCTGAGTCCAGGTCTATATTCATAAAGTTGTTGAGATGTTGCTGTAGCATCATCCTATTACTTAGCTCGTCCCTTGATACAGGTTTCCTTACACACAATGTAGCACAGAGGCCACATATTGCAGGAGCACACTGTACACACAGACAGGACAGGAAAAGAATGGCTAAGATCATCCCAATGACTATCAGAGTCTTCCATCCCCAGGCGGATATCAGCTCCCAGAACCACCCCATCAATGACCAATCTCCTTTATCCACGTGAATAGATTCAGAGATCTTATGCAGTTTGGAAATGGCCTGGTAGACTGTCGGAGCGTTATCTGGGATGAAAACACAGCAACTTGATTGGATCACTTTACATACCCCACCTCGGTCTGCAAGTATGATGTCTAATGCGACCCTGTTCTGAAGAGTCATAAGGCGATCCGACTGGAGCTCAGCAGTCAAATTACTAAGGGCACCGGCGGTTTCAACTACCGTGGATTCAACCACCCTTGTCAATTGCCTTATGTTCCTGCTGTTAACCATAGGACCCCAAAACGGCAGAAAACCCTTTGCGAAATCTCCAAATTCTTGTCCTGTAGTGTCTTCTTTACTTATGACACCTCTAACTATCCTTGTCTTATGGTAATCTGCCGCGGCCGTGTAGGTGGGAGGTAACAGGAACGAAACAAAACATGTGCCTGAGAAGTCAGGGGGCAACCATGTATAGGCTCTGTTATGGCAGATGAAATAAGTACCCTTAGCTGCTAATAACGAAGGAGAAGTCTGAGACGCAAAAACATAAGTTTCAGTGCAGATACTTTTCCCTAACTGAGCTCTGGGATTCTTACCATTACCTTGCAGACATAGGTGACCCTGATGGGGTACAATCCAAATCGGGGAGGATCTCTTTGCTCGCTGGTTCCCACTCAGAGTAACTCCATATCCTGTTATGTTCCATCCAATATATGCTAGTGTCTCGTCTCTCGGGATAGTCTCATAGGAAATATCTTCCCTAATCATATCTACTATACCCTTAGCTAGAGCACTATTCTTAGGATTATCTTTCACAGAACGTAGGGGGTTGGCTTCATACGCGTATATGAACACCGTTCTATATGCCCATACAGAACCATTATGGCTGAAAGGCAGGACCAGATAAGGCATACCTTTATCAGTAGTATGGGGCATAAGACCACACACCCAACAGTTAGTTGTGTTCACTACTAATTGGTGTTGGTGTAGAAGCTGAATGAATGAATTGTTGACAAATTCTAATCTTCTGGCAGACTCGTATTCAGGCAGGGGGTGAAAAGAATGCGAGGAAACAGTAGAAGGAGGTATGGGCTGTGTAATGGGTGCAAATGTCACTTGAAAAGAGAATAAAACATATCCTATTAAAAACGTCATTACACTAAGCAACATGAAAATACATAATATCAAAAATCGTTTCTTTGTCATTATTATACCCATTCTGGCTTTAAAGTCCATCTGTCTGGCAGGTCTCTCATTCTTGAAAAACTCCATCCTCTCTAAATGCTGCTCGTGGTGGTAGGGTGTTCTATGCTAGGGAATGCTTCTGTCAGTCCAGGGCAACTCCCTTAGACCGACCAGAACTGTCGACCTAACGTCTTCAGCTGCACTCCAAAGACTTGGGCAACCACGACCCTACAGCTGAACCCGGATGGCGGTTCGAAAGAAAAAACAAAAATAAGAAAGTTTCTCAGAAGAGAGAGCTGCACTTTCCCAAAAAAAAGCAAAGGAACGGGAAAAAAAGTATTTGTCCTTAGTTCTTGGTCTCAAATTATAACGGCTTTTTCCAGGTACTGTCTGGTTCTGGAACAAGAGTTCAGGCTCTGTAGTGTTCAATCGAATTGACGGTGGCACAGCTTCTTGCAAATTATTGTCACTTTCTTGTTCAGAAATTGTTCCTTTTACACGTGTATCGCTAAATGGCAAAAAGCGAGGCACAGTCTCAGTTTCAGAGTCAGCGATCCCCTCCTGGACCCACCGGTCGTACGGTAGAGGAAAAGGGACCTTCTTGCAGTGGACGCCGTGGATCCAGTTATTTTTCCCTTCCACTCGAACAGCTGATCTTGTTGAGAGAAGGACAATGTAGGGGCCGGTCCAACGGGGCTGGTCATTCTTTGTCCGCTGGAAGTTCTTGACCAGTACCCATGATCCAGGATCGATAAGATGTCCTGGAGCTTCAGAGACCTGAGGCAGAGTATCGTGAACCTGTTGGTGTAGAACACGCAATTTAGCCGTCAATTCATACAAATAATCAAGCAGTACAGGGTGTTCGATCTCACTGAATTTTGTTGGTCTTGGCACTCCCCATATGTTGGCCGGGCGGCCGAACACAATTTCATAGGGACTAAGTCCCACTCGCGAATTCAAAGTCATTCTTGTTGATAGGAGTGCTAGAGGCAGAGCGTCAGGCCATTTAAGACCAGAGCTCGCTTGTATCTTTGCCAACTTCAGTTTTAGCGTGCCATTATAGCACTCTACTAGTCCAGCTAATTGGGGGTGATTTGCAGCGTGGAATTTTTGCTGGATACCTAGCCCTTCACATACTTTTTTCATCACTCGACCCACAAATTCACTCCCATTATCACTCCAGACCATTCTCGGCATTCCAAACCTAGGGAAGAATTATTTGTCAAGGGCTTTAGCTGTAGATAAGGCAGTGTTGTCTTTTAAGGGATATGCTTCTACCCATCTTGAAAAAGCACAAACAACAACGAGTACGTATTTCAGATTGTTGCACCTTTCCATGTGGATGAAATCTAGCTGCAAAACCTCAAACGGATACGTTGGAGGGGCAAAATGACCAGCTGCAGTTGGGGTTCCCCTACCAGGATTGTATTTCAGACACACCATGCAATTCTTGACCACATTCTCTGCACATTTAGGAATTCCAGCATTTTGCCATACTGGAGACAACAACTTACAAATCCCTTTCACACTGATATGGGCCATTCCATGAGCCATTGTCACCACTGCAAGCACATATGCATCGGGTAACAACCATCGCTGATGTTCTGACAAGTCAACCCAACAACCATTTTCATCCAATTTACCCGTACTTTCTTTCCACACACTCAACTCTTTCTCTGAAGCTTCAGCTTGAATAGACTTCACACCCTCTATCGTATCTTCACATATTCCAACGTCACCAACCCATCTTGCGGAGCCTGCAACATACATTCAATTCATCACATCTTTTGCTGTTTCTTTTGCGATTTCGTCAGCAAATGCATTGCCACGACCGACATCATCAGTAACCTTCTTGTGTGCACTGCATTTCACAATCGCAACTTGTAATGGCAGGGTCAGTGACTCAAGAAGCTCATTCACCAACTGACCATGCTGAATTTTAGTTCCATGCGAAGTCAGGAACCCACGTTCTTTCCACAATCGTCTAAAACTATGGGCCACACCAAACGCATACTGGCTGTCGGTATATTTGGTCACTTTCATTCCTTTCGATAACACACACGCTCTCGTAAGTGCAATGGGCTCTGCTGCTTGAGCTGAATTATGTGGTATACGTGCAGCTTCAACAATCGTATGCAAAGTTGTGACAGCATATGCTGCAGTCGTATCACCATTCGGAAACTTGAAGCATGAACCATCCACCCATAAGGTACCATCACACTTTACAAGAGGAGTATCTTTAAGATCTACTCTTCCTTTCGTTTCTTCTTCTGTCCTAAGAAAACAATCATGTTGTTCAACATCATCTGTCTCTACTGAAATCGGCAATAACGTGGCTGGATTCAACGTATTGCACCTCTTTATGTGCACATGACTCGCTAACAGTGTCAACTCGTAACCTGACAATCGAGCACCAGTTAAATGCTGTGTCTTGGTCCTGTTTAACAACGTGTCCACTGCATGTGGAACCATCACAATCAACGTATTATTCATCACTAACCCAGCAGACTGTCGAATAGAAACAGCTGCTGCCGCTGTGGCTCTCAAGAAACTCGGCAATGCTTTAGCTACCGGATCCAAAGTTGACGAAAAATATGCGCATGGGCGCTGCTTGTCTCCAAAAGACTGTGTCAGCACTGACAATGCACAACCCTCTCTCTCATGGACATACAGTGTAAAGGGCTTACTGTAGTCGGGGGTACCCAACACAGGAGCCGAACACAATGCATTACGCAATTCGGAAAAACTTTTCTGACAATCTTCAGACCACGGAACGGGGTTTGGTGTATCTTTATAGGTCAATGCTACCAAAGGTTTGGCCAGCAAAGAAAAATTCGGTATCCATTGTCTGCAGTATGATGTAATGCCCAAGAAAGCACGTACTTCTCTCTGTGTCCTTGGCACACTCAATTTTGCAATTGCCTGAATTCTTTCTGAGGTCAGTTTCCTTCCCTCCTTCGATAAGAGATGACCTAAGTAGGTCACTTCTTGTCGACAATATTGCAGTTTTGAAAGGGACACTTTGTGATGTAAATCAGATAAATGATGCAACAACAACAAGGTGGCTTCTTTACAAATCTCTTCAGTATCTGTAGCGACTAGCAAATCATCAATGTACTGAATAAGGGTAGCGCCGTCAGGTAAAACAATTGCATCAAGCTGTGTTTTTAAAGCCTGACTATATATTGATGGACTTTCAAAGTAGCCTTGTGGAGCGCGTTTGAAGCGGAAACTTCGGCCTCCTAAACTGAATCCAAAAATATCCCTGCTCTCCTCTGCAATCGGGATGCTGAAGAAAGCATTCTTTAAGTCAATCACCGAGAACCAGGTGGCGGAAGCTGGAATCATAGTCAATATGGCAGTGATATCAGGAACAACTGGAAACTGTGGCACAACTATTTTATTTACCTCTCTAAGATCAATCACGAGCCTGTAAACAGGTGGCTTAGAGGGGTCAGTACGTTTCAAAACAGGCAGAACAGGACTATTACAAACGTTGCCTCTTGTCTCTTCAATTACATCTTTTTCAATTAAATCATAAATGATCGCTAGCAACGCCTTTTCACCTTCACTAGAGATCTTGTATTGTTGAATGCGTGGTAATTTAACATTGGCTTTCAATGTCACAACATAAGGCGGTATTTCCAACAGACCCACATCATTAGGACCAGTA
This sequence comes from Pleurodeles waltl, assembly GCF_031143425.1. Taxonomy (NCBI): domain Eukaryota; kingdom Metazoa; phylum Chordata; class Amphibia; order Caudata; family Salamandridae; genus Pleurodeles; species Pleurodeles waltl. Next base: position 1,336,045,570 of record NC_090444.1, on the reverse strand, counting down.
GCCCAAATGGTATCAGGAAGAAACGACAATTCGGTCGGAAGTTTATCCTTTGACAAATACATTGGAGAGACCACTTTCCTACCCAGTGTAAGTTGTACTCCTGAAGGAGAACAATATAATGTTGCATACAATCTTTTCAACAAATCCAATCCTAACAAGTTTTCACCACAACCTGTCGTCAGAATAAGGGGTGCTTCCAATTCACAAGGTCCAACAGAAAGGGACATAGGACTAGAAATCGGGTTCCTAACCGGGGCGCCAGAAACACCTACTGAAACATTCATCTCGCCAGACAATGGTGCGCCAGGGAGTTTTGAGTGCATAATAGAACTCTTTGTAGCACCAGTATCCAACAGAAAAGGCTCCGACACACCTGAGGTAATTACCTTAACATAAGGTCCATTCTGATCCACTGGAACTAAAAAAACTCCCTCTCTTCGTCTATGGCTGTCCTAGCAATTATTACCTTCCAAGTTCTCATCTTCTCCATAGTAGTCGTCAGCATAGTACTGAGCCGTCCTACCAGACGCGTTATGTTACTGGTCAAAACTACTCATTGAGTTTTGAGACGGAAAGGAACGCGTGTTCTGGGGAAAACTTCCACGTCCTCTACCTCTAGGAGGTTGTTGAACACCTCGACCTCTTGCGCCAGAAGCACCATTCGTACGCTGTAACAAAATAGGACAACTATACTTGAAACGACCCTCTTCTTTACAATATGAACACTGATTGGGACCTACAGGAACACGTGGTTGAGAAAACTCGAACCTTTGCGAGTTTCTCTGGAACTGTTGAGGTTGCTGATAGTTACTCTGAAAACCACGTGGCGGATACGCCTGTTGTAAAAGAACCTTCATCTTTAATTCTTTAGTTTTCTTGTCTGCTCTATCCTTCTCATCTTTATCCCTATTTTCGTAGTACTGTGCAGTAGCCAATATTTGTGCTGAAGAGGAAACGGCCCAAGAACTCTCTGAATCCTTCAATTTCTTACACAACTCTGCAAGCAAATTGTGCACAAATTTGTCGACGAACAACCGTTGACCACCTTCTGTACTCATATCTTGACCACTGTGGTCGATAAACGTTTCCTCAAACCTGGTGAAAAAATCAGACACTGTTTCATCTTTCTTCTGCTTACACGCAGATAATTTATCCCAATTTACACGCATCGCAGGCATTAAAGTCTTCATGTAAGTAATGATCCTAGCAGGCAGTTCTGCTACCAAAGGCTCAGGCTTGGCACCACCAACTTGTCTATCATTTGCAGCACTAATATTAGCCCATGAGTCACCTAACTCTTGAGCATGATCTGTATGGCGAATCAATCCCCACAAAGGCTGTGGAACAACATTCCCAAATAACATGTCTATGTCGGCTAAATTCATAATGCATGAGTCTGCAGTCTGTGATAATTCCTTATAATACCCTGCAGGGTTTTTACGGGGATCAGGCAAAGTCTGCTTAAGGGCTAAAACTTCAGCTCGCTTCCACGGAACATGTACCCAAACACGCTGAAAATGAGCTGGGACAGCATCAATTTGATTAGCAACATCAGCCTCAACGGCGTCCTTCCATACCGGAGGGACTTCTCTCATTGGGTACTGTCGCACCTTTTTTTTAACAGAAGAGTCATGTTGGAACAATGACTGAGAAGGATCCTTATTCCTAAAGGACAACAACGTCGCAACTGCTGTCTCAACATCGGGACCCACAATCGTGCCCTTTGCAAACTCAAACCGTACACGGCACAAATCAGGCGGATTTGTTTCCAAATCATTATCTTCCAATTCCTCACAAAGGAAAGCACACATTTTCTCAAAAACGTATCTTTGTTTTGGTGCTCCCCATTGACGGAAGACATCCATAACAGACTCTACATCGTATCTTAAAGGGTAAACAACCCATTTACGTGCCATACGGTCCAACATTTCTCTCTCTTGAGAATTAGGCAGTTGACTACGCGACTGCTTACGCTCCGAATCTGGGGTCACACCAGACGACCCAAAGAGAGGAAATATAAGGCTGGCAACAGTATCTGTCATTCTCTGTCGGACAGAAGGAGAAGTTGATGAAAGAACAGGAGGAAAAACAGAGGGAGGCAAGGCAGACGCAGAAGCAGACGCAGAGGCAGTATCAGGAAGAACACCAGAAGAGGCAGTCGATGTAGTACATAAAGTCGTAGGAGGTACAGATGGAGCAGGTAGCGAAGTCGGCGGCCCTTGAAGGGGCTGCGCCATAGTAGTAGGAGCCAACTGAAAAGGAGCTGGCGGCTGTGGAAGAACCTGAGGCACAATAACCGGAGGTTGCACAGCTAAAGGTTGCGGAGGTGCTGTAGCATTCTGCGCATAAGGGGGTGGCGACCTCAACAAGTGCGACATTAAAGGATCTTTCTCAAGTTCTTTTGCTGCATCTTGCTGAAGAAGCGGAAGAACTGGATAACATTTATCGGTCACCAATTTACGTTGCCTGTGCAACTGCTCATTCATCTTTTCTTCTTCATCATCTTTAAACTGCATAGCAGCTTGCATTATCGAGATACCCTCTTCCCTCTTATTTCTCTTTGCTAATTTAATTTCCTTCTGTTTGGCTTCCTTACGCCATAGGCGGAAAGAGTCAAACATCGGCGGCCGGGCTTTCTTCTTAAAAAGTTTAACCTCCAGATTATTCAGAATCTCTGCGTCACAACTACCATATTGGGGCCATTTTAAAACTCCGTCTTTCCTGGTGTACCGGATCCATACTTCATTATATGTAAGGGGGCCTATGCCATGTTTCACATATAGTTCATAGGTTGGAGTTCCAATCGGAGGAACCGGACACGAGTCCTCCAATCGGGAATCCCTATTATAACCAAGACAAAACAAATTTCCATATCTGCTAAGACCAGGCATCTTCGCTCTCTAGTCTATCTTCAAACTTCAAAGGATTATCGAATATGATAGTCTCGTGAATACACGAATCCCTCGGCTTTGGTACTTGCAAGTTCCAAATCAAAGATCCCAAGGGGATACCAAACTAAGAACCAAACTAAGGACTGGGAGACGCTCCACTTATACTTAACTGAGGTATCGATGACGTCACCAGAGGACTCGTTTATCGTTTCGCTCTACCAAATCATCAAGGGTCCAAAACAGGGCGATAGTCAGGGCAGCAGTCCTTCGTAGCCGTCGGAAAGCGGGGAACCTCGCAGCAAAGACTTTCGGACCACGTCGACATACAGGGGTTGATGAAGTGGCGGCCTTCCTCCAGAATTTTCACACGAAGCTCCTCACGAACCTCTGGCTTGGACCGGTACCACTGAAATTGCCCCACGTTGGGCGCCAACTGAAGTACTGGGTTCTCTCTGAACCCAGCGGTGCCAGGGAACACACCCTAAGACTTCGAGTCCTTCCTGTTTCAGACTACAGAAACACAGAGTCTTCTTAGTGAAGTCAAAGATCTTGTTTATTGGCTGCAGCCAGTAACAGGTATCCTAGAAGTACAACACGGTGTATATTTTCAGGAGACTGCTCCCTTTGCAAAGCTAACCTTCTCTTTTATACAAAATATTATGCTTTAGGCAAACATTCCTTATTTTACAGTTGACCATTCACATATTTTCACTACAAAGAAATAGCAGGTTTATGATGACAAGCCCATATTTCAGTTTGTCCAGCCCTCAATCTATTACCCAGCAAGGCTTAGTACTTTCATCAGATATCGACGGACCCCCAATATAAACGGGCACCTCCTCCTTGTAAAGCAAGTCATAAAGAAAGAAACAGGGTCAGGTGTGTGTAAGATTAGGCATGGTTTGTGTGTGATGAAAGGTTTATGATGTGTTGTGCCTTGATACTAATCTCATTCGGCCACTGAAGAAGAAACTGGCCGAACAGGTTTGGCTTCAGGCAGTGGAGTCAGCTTGCCCAGGTCACAGAGGAGTCAGCAAAGGTGTACGTGTCCTTCAGACTCGTTTTCAGCATTAGACATTGGCCTATGTGAGGGCAATCATAAAATGGCTGTCGTTTAAATGGAACATGAGGGTTCAGGACGGAAACTCTGATATTCGGGTGATTTTGTTACCCGAATATGAATACAATGCTTGTGCATACTATTCTAATCATTCCTGGTCTGCTGATACCAAAATCGTTGTGATACGATGACGTTTATAACACGGGTCCAGAATTTTCAGTACCACAGGCTATCACGACCTATACTAGAATATGTTTCCGCTATTATTCTCGGCAGCTCCCGCTCCTGATCTAGTTGCGGGACGTCACGAAGACACATACGCACCGCCAGTGCTACTGCCTCCCCTTTTAGATTACTCAATATGATGGAAGAAACCATGGCAAAATTGCCTATCAGTTGCATCCCCAAATCTAAGGCCGGGGCAGCCCCATATTCATCTTGAATTTGTTTGAGCACTTCCGGTAAGTTAGCCAATGTTGGTATACCGTGTGCTGTAGTGTAGAGCGCGGCAAACACCGTGCCCCATGTATTATAATGGTTCACTGTAGGAACCATACCAAACGGTAAAAACATCGTTAATATTCTATGTTTATCCTGAGGTCCCATATGGGGAAATACTGCCTCCAGCGTATTAATTTTTTGCGCCAGCCAAAATGGAGTTTCCTCTCGTTTAGCCGGTACTTTGCCCATTACAGAGTGCACAGTTGCCCGATTGATACCCGGAACTACTGCATGTGGTTGAGCTGGAGCAGCACGCGCTGGGTTTGTGTTTAGTGTCTGCATCACAAACTGTACTAAGCGTCTATATGTAGCCGTTAATTCTGTATATAAACTATGAACTTCAGCCCCCGTCAACTGAGCAACCACTGGATGTGGTGTATATGTAGCCAATAAAGGCAAGGTAGGACCATCGTTAGTTAGTGGACCTAGCCTAACAGGTGCTATGGTGTGCGGTATGGCGCCATCAAGCCAATTATTATGTTCTTGATAAGATAGAGGTATTTCTAAATATGCATATGCCCTGTATTGTCCAGGGACATTCGCAAAAGTGTAATCGTGAAATGTGTTTGAATTCCCATCAACTGCTGGAAATATGACCCAAGAATAAAAAAGTTCTGTTCTATAGGCTGCATGGGCGTCCACCACAAACGTGACTGGACCCCCCTGGTTTGTTAGACCATGTGATAACAAATGAACCGTGAGCGGTTGTCGCATATTAACTGCTATTTGCATCACTTGGGCATCACTTGGGAAAACAGCTCTATTTCAGAGAAGGCACACCAATATTGGGGTTTTCCTTTCAGAGTTCAAGCTTGAACAACCAACCGCTATAATTAGGATCTACCTATATTGCGGTGGCGGAAGTCCTCGGTGCCACGGATGTCTCCGTTAACGGAACCGAGGAGTCAATATATATATGAGACCGAGAGAGTCAGCCGGACCCGAAAAATAGAGCCAGACCAAACGTTGGCGGCGCCATGTCGCGTTGGCTCTCATTATCCTAAATGAGACTACTGGATTTCTAGGTAACAGGGTCGTTCCTGGTGTGGGGGACTGAGTCTTACCCTCTAAGAAGGACCTCTGTCACCTTCAATCCGGTTTTGCTCCGGCTAACTAGCAGTGCCTCATCTCTCCCAAGGGAAAGGGATGATTGAAGGGAGTCGTGGTCGCTCAGATCCCAACCGGCTCTCTCATTTACGGTATGATCTCATATACAAATGACAAAGGCAGTTTAAGTTTTATAGATTGATTTTAATAAAAGGACTGCATTTTAGATAATAAGGCGTGAGCCGCAATAACCAGAACCATACAACACAGTAGAATTGAAATAGTCACGAGGAGAGTGAAACATAAGAATAACGCTATCATAGGTTTAATAGATTACGTTCTCTCTAAGTAAGTTCTATTTCGAGCACAGCATGTTAAGCTCTAAGCTTGCCTTTCAGATTCCCTGGGAAGATATCAACCCTCATACCTGAGCAAAGGCCTGTGATCTGGATCAGCATCTGCAACAAGGCAGTCAGCGTCTAGTCGTGGTTCCCTGGTCAGAATCTCCCTCTTGCGTGTATTAGGACAAGGAAGTGTTTTTATAACTAACATGTCGATGTGGTAACAAAACGTCCCTACACAAGAATGTATATCTGCAACCCAAAAGACTAAACTCCTACTACGTCTACCGGCAATGTACCAGACTGTATCCTTGACTGAAGCACAGGGTGAGCAAGAATGTGTTATTGAGAACTCCAGTGCTGAAGTAGGCTAAACAGTGTGATATAAAAAATAAAACAAGACCGTAGAACTGGCTATTTGAAAAATAACAGTACGAAGCTGAATAAAATGCATATAGAGCAAAGTGCACAGAGGCCTGATGCTGCGAGCAAAGGAATAAAATACATCCAGGGCAAAGTGCACAAAGGCCTAACGCCTGAAGCAAATGCGCTAAGGGTATATAAAAATGACCACACTACAGTACCATGGGACCCTGCTGTTGCACTGGCTGCAACTGTGTCATTTGTACACGTGGCATTTACACCTGTTGCATGGGCTGGAAATTCTTCACTTGGTTCACATTATTTTGAAACATGTTATTAGGACCTCTCAATCTCGACCCCCTTATGATCTGGAATAAATTGATGTTATTACTTTGCTGAGCAACACCTTCCTGCACCATCATTGGACTATCCTGTTTCCAGTATCCAACGGCTCCACAAACGTGACATGGCAATAATTTTTTTATTCCCTGTACATCATTCTGAACCCCTACGGTACCTAAGTCTGGACCACAATTCACATTACCTCCACGTCCTCTACCTCTCAACTGGGGCTGAAACATGTTTCCCTGCTGCTGTGGTAACTGTTGTGGAAAATTCCCTTGCATACCCGTTTGAGCTGCTTTAATCTGCATCACCATTGCCTTCTTTTTCAACTTTTTCTGCTTCATTTCAATGTCATCACTATGGTATTTTGCATACTGCGACACCTCATCAATCAGCTTCGCTTGCCAGCAAATCAAATGCCTCTTAAGCATCAGGCTAATTTCAGGTCTCAATCCTTCCACAAATCTGAACACAAAATGAATCATGTCTCTTGCCTCAATTGTCTCGGTACCACTGTAATGCTTGAACGCCCTCAAACATCTCTCTTAATATGCATGTATCGACTCCTATGCTTCCTGAGCTGTCCTGTCAATTCTCTGACATTCAATAGTCTTGTGCGAAATTCTCGTTTTCAAAAATTCAATCACTTTATAGTAATACTTCATTACCTCAGGAGATGATGCACCTGTATTCTTGTCTCTCTCTGGTTCGCTTGTTGGCCAATCTACTCTCCCCTGACACTCGATCCACAGATAAGCTTGAACAACTATCTCTAGTAATGTGTTCAAGTCCTCCCACAGTCACTTCACAAGTTTCATAAACCTATCTGCCTGCTGATACCACTCTACTGTTTCTCTCTCAATCTTGGATAATCATTTGTAAATTATAGGATGTCACTTCTACTCCAAGGGACATGAACAAAATTCCCTCCTGAAATCTCTATCCTTGGCAACATTTTCACTGGATCTTTATCCTGCTGCATATTTGCAGTCAGCTGCACGAAAACCCTCTTCCACTTGTCTTTTTTCTTTACACATCTGCCTTCCTATTTGTCTAATGCTCCCAAAGTTTGGGCACTTTGAAGCAATTCCTTAAGGTGTGCCTTCATTCTGACAGATCTCATGTGTTCAAAATCTTTAGCCTCAAAATCTAACCTGTAATTCCTTTTCAGATGCTTTGTTTTCTCCATTTCTATCCTGTACTTCTCTGCCAGGTTTGCTAGTCTCTGATGCACATTGCTCACTTCCCTCATAATCTTTGGGTAGATATATCTCAACTCTGCCTCTGTGCAGGATTCTAACCTGTTCACACCCATAGTTTCCTCAATGAGTTCACCCGCTTCCATGCTTAGCATAGGATCATTCAAACACTCCTCTCCCTTAGGAGCACTCTGCCGGGTATTCAGCTTGTCTAACCATTCAGTCAACTGCTGAGCTGTCAATCCTTGCAATGAAATGTTACTTGCTTGGACTGGTGGCACCTGCTGTGCGACTGCATTCAGGGTCTGCAGTGTCAATAATTTAAAACTCTGGCTAACGTTTGACCCTACCACAGTTTCTGGAAATGCTACAAATGGACTAAGGTCTAAAAATGATCTTGATCCGTCAAAAGTCTGTCCCACAGGAGAGACTACCCAATCATTTTCATTATGTCCTCCTCTCATTATATTCTGGGACATGGCACCCTGTTCACCTACAGTAGGTTTCTTCTGTGCAAATAAGGGTACGGCTGGACCAATAGTAATAGGTAGCGAAATAGCGTCTGGGGTTGGCCTGGCACTTACGCTCTATAGGAGAGTAACTCCCATGTTCTGATTCATCATTGAAGACATATCTGACTGTGTCCCTGTTACTGGAGCGAATCTTGGCATTACCTGCGGCTGCACTTGGGACAGTAAAAGTGGAGTTGGTTTAGTCTGAACCAACGTCGGTGTCGGGTAAACCTCTTCCATAGGCACCATTAAGTTTGAAGTTGTTTCCATAATGGGCACATCAGGGTAAATTCTCTGGACCTGTGGCGGCTGCATCTGATTTTGCACTACAGGAGTAGTAGGCACTTTAAGACCACTCTGCATCGCATTCTGTGTCAGGCTAGCATTAACTTGCATTGGACATACTGTCCCATTAACCTGTTGGATCAGCACCGGTGCTTGGACCACTCTCATGTGCTGTATATGGTGGTGGGAGATTTCTCAATAACTGTAAAATAAACTCATCATTATCTGATTCCTCCTCCACTGTTGAAGACTTTCTAGCCTCCCTACTTTCAGATGGACTTCAGGTAATCTTCCTAGTAGCTTTCCTTCCTTCCTTCTCATTGTCCTGCGTGATTGCTGGAAACAACTTCATTCCATGCAAAGTCTCCAAAACTCTTTGATCACTGTCCCACCTAGCCTCTGCTACAGTCTTTTCTGCCTTTCTCATCCTCCTCTCGAATTTCTGTTGCTGTTGCTGTGTGGCTACCAGCTCCCAAATCGCTAATGCCTCCAACTGTGCTGGTCTTGGAAGGGTCTTCGATTCATATAACACCATCCTTAAATGCTCCAAAACCCTCATATTGAATGTCTGATTTGTAGGAAATGCTAAATTCCCATCCTACTCAGTCACTTTGCACCATTGCTTTAGCCAAAGACATGGCAAGACACCCTTCTCTTCCGTTACAATGTAAGCTTGTGTACCTTCTTGCGGTGTAGCCTCGCCTATACTCGTCATAATATACGTATCTCCCCTTAAAGCACTGTTTGAAGCTTTGAAAAATGTCATCTTTTCAACCTTTTTGTTATTCAAAATCAAATCAGGAAGTGACTTTTGATCCCAGAATTCCTTTCACCTACTTCCTCAACCAAACGCCTCTCATGGACAGCAGACAATCTATGCACGACCCTTCTCACTAACTGACCTATCCCAGCGCCGCTCCAAGGACGTCACACTCACACGTACTGCGGCTGACAAAGTTTTGTGGCTTGTCCTCCCAAACTTTGATTCACATAAACTAGTGCACAATTGTGAGCACTAATCAAAAAACAAAAAACAAATCTGCTGGTTTACTGCATGAAAGGAAACACAGTTGCTTCAGAAACTTTAGGGATTTTTCACTGACGGCTCTTCCTGCACTTACAGCTACTCCTACTTTCTCAGTCTCTCAGATTCTCAAGCAATCTTCAACCCGCAAATTTTACTCTCAACTGATCAGTGGGTCTGTCCTGGTGCACATAGGACTCGCCAGATCTCAGTCTAAATCTTCTTTTACTCACTTTGACTCACATTCTGACTTGTCGACCACACCCGATCAACCTACTAAACCAGACAGATTACAACATAAAACTAAGTGTCTCATACTCCGGAGTCTTAGACCACGCAGGGTCCGTACATCAACAACCACGTGGAGAATTTTTGAGCACAAAGAGCCACATACAATTGAAGTTTAATGACTTTCCTACTCTCATACTGCGGAGTACGCACACTCCTTCTACAACTTCATTTGGAGTACGCAAACTCTCTAAACCCTCACAAACCTCACAATTCACCTGCGATTTGCATAAGCAGCAACAAAGGCAACCATACTGGACAACTCATGAGGGACGCAGCCCTCACCGGTACCCAGAGACCATCTCAACAGAAGGACCTGCAGGATGAGATAGTGACTCTTACCCACTACTACACCATGGATGGACGCCTTCTGTCCGCCATCATCATGAACGGACCAGAATGGATAGACATGTCCTGTAGACCTTTCAGGTGGAATATGCCCTTCAAAGGCTTAAGGGATGCTATTATGAGCAGGGTGAGATGGCAGGCTGTCTCTTGGTGGCTGAGCTGTGACAACAGGAGGCAACGCTAGCCATCCCAGCTATCCAGGCCGTGGACAGCGATATCCTCACTGCCCCTAGATATTGTCTGCGAATTCGCTGACGTATATAGGACCCTCTATACCCCAGAGATGGAAGAGACTTCCAGCCAACTTGCTGCATTTCTTGATAGCACACACATTCTCAGCCTTAATGAAGATGGCAGGAGTTTATTAGAGAGAGAAATTAGCAAAATGGAGATAGCGCAGGCCATCTCTATGCTTCTCTACTATAAGACCCCAGGGGAAGACGGATTCCCTGCAGAATTCTATAAATGGATGGGTGAGGATGTAGTTGATTTCCCTATATGAGTCCTTTTGTGAGACGGAAGGCACAGGCTCCTTAGGTTCTATTTCTAATAAGGCAACAATAGCAGTCCTTCCAAAGAAGGGGAATGACCCCTTCCTCTGTGGGAGCTACAGGCCTATTTCTCTGCTCAATATGGATTTTAAGATTCTGGCAGGGGTCCTAGTGGCCCGGCTAAGGAAGGTGATCCTATCTCTTATACACCATACACTTGTGGGAGTCCTAGCTGGTCGCTCATCTTGGAACCATTTCGGTACCCTTGCGCACATCCTGTTGTCAGCCAGAGACTTACAGGATGAAGCCCTTGCTCTTTCCTGGGATGCTGAAAAGGCGTTCGACAGGAACAAATGGTGGTACCTTTTTGTGCTCCTACAACACTTTGGCCTGGGTGATGATTTATAGCCAAAGTGCTCTGACTTTACAACTCACCTACAGAACAGGTGAACTGCAGAGACTTCCTGTCAGACCCGTTCCCCATTTGAAGTGGGACTCTACAAGGCTGCCACTGTCCCCACTGTTATTCCTTTCGGCAATGGAATAGATGGCAGCCTCCATCCGACTCTCGCCACTCATATCAGGTGTCCTCATACCAGGTGGCAAGTCCACGATCTATCTTTATGCACACAATGTACTACTCACCCTCAAAAATCTCCCACGCTCACTTCCAACATTACAAGGCAGCCTTGCCAACTTTGCAGCACTGTCGGGTTATTAGGTAAATTGGGATAAGAGTGTGGTGCTGCCCCTGTCGTGCGTGACCACGAGTGTGGCTATAGCTGACTTCCCAATCCGATTGAAGCAGCCACGTCTCAAGTACCTAGGGATTTATGTCAACAGAGGCAGGATTGCATGCTAGAAGACAATCTTGAACCCTTGCTCACACGCATGAAGCAAGATTTTGAGAAAAGGTCACATCTGGGCCCTTCCCTGTCGGGGAGAGTGCAGGCAGTGCGAAAAGTGACATTACCACTGTACACATATACACTTAGCATGCTGCCCTTGTTGGTCCCTCTCTCCATGTACGCTCTGTAGATAAGTGTATATGCTCCTTTGTTTGGGGGACTTCCCGCCCACGTCTAGCTAGCACTAAACTCATGGCCCATCACTTCTTAGGTGGACTGGGCTTACTCTCAGTGGAGCACTATACATTAACCCTCCATCTCTCTCCGCTTGATTACATACTCCCCGAGGCACGGGACCCACCGCTGTGAGTTCAGGTGAAACACACACTACTGCAGAGCCCTCAGATACTAAGCCCACTCTATGATGACGGGGGTTCAATGTTGCGTCCTGTCAACCTAATGGTGCAGGCCATGATAACATCCTGGAGGCGAGCTCATCACCTATTTGGGAAAGACCACCACCTTCACGAGCATGAGCCACTGTGGGGCAATGCCAGTCTGTGCTATGGTGGAAAGGTGCTGAACTGGGAAGGTTAGCGCTCGGCGGGCATCACCCATCTGGGTCAGATTTTGACGGCGGTACACTTAAGCCCTTTACAGTGCTCTGCAATGAGTTTGGCCTCACACTGCAACAATCCTGGAGTTATATACAGCTCCAACACTGTCTTAATGGTTACTTGGGAGTACATACTTGGACCCTCTAGTCCTCCCCGTGGTTTCCTATCTTAGAACATGAGGCCGCTTCCGTGGAGTGATGTCAGGCTTCAATAACCTCCTGAACGGCCAGCTCTTCTCCCTATCTTTTTTAAACAATCTTCGCACTGAATGGCAGATGAGGTTGCAGGTGGACTACGATATGGGGATTGCGCCGATTTAGTAGAGGCATGCGACTGTGGAGCAAAGGTGGCTCAGATGAAATTTTGCCATTTTAAAACCCTACTCGACTTGCATTGGACATCCATGAAACTGAGGGCAGCGGGCCTACTGCTCCATGTGAATTATTGGTGCTGCCCCCATGCCCATGGTGACCTATTGCACATCTTATGTGACTATCCTGCCATTCGGCATTATTGGGACACATTGGGAAACACGTTAAGAGATACCTTGCTGATCATGAACCCTCTCCCCTGCCCCTTGAGCTTCTTACACAACATGGAGGAGTCCTCGGTCCTATCTCGCTCACAGACCTGCCTCCTACACACAGCAAAGATATGTATCCTCTGACATTGTTGTTCCGACATGCTCCCCTCTCACAATGAATGGCTCACAGCAATGTATCAGACGGCCTCCTATGAACGAATCATCTTCAACCAGCAGGATAGACCTGAGGTCTTTCTTCAAACCTGGGTGCCCTTCCTCCCTACTGATGTGCACCAATCCTAGATCCCCCACTTTATATGCCCACTCTCCAACCTACACACCGCATCTTCTTGTCTCCCCTAACGGCCATACACAACAGCGTCCCCCAACTCGTCCTTCATCCCCAGACCTACCCTTTTAATTTCCTTTTACTTCCTTTTGCCCCCCTTCCTTCCCCCCCCCCGGTCACTCACTCGTGAAGGTACAGGTGGACACCATACATTGACCATTGACTGTCCCCTCCACCCTGGTATCTATGCCTCAGCATGTCTCTGCATGACCTAGAGCGAGCCTTCCTCTGACAATGATCGGTTGTTTTAGGGGCCCTTTCAAGGGATCTGAGCTTCAGTTTATGCTTTAGTCCTCACCTTATCATGTGTACGTAACTGTGTTTTGATATTTCACTATGATCATTGTGCCCTCTGAACATGTATAGGTTTTGTTCATGATATTCTGATGTCCCACAGTCATTCTCTGTTGTTTCTTCCTTTGCAATGTATTGTGATGCTTCAATCCATAAAGAATTGCAAAACAATAATAATCACTCCCATACACCTTAGGAAAGAGAGGGAGGCGGGAAGACCCATTTTAGCATTATTATTATCATTATTATTATTATTATTTAGCAAATTCAGACTGAATAAAGGTGGGGAGCAAAAATAAATACCCTTAATAAAATAGAGAATATTTATGCAACTAAAAACTGCCAACAAGTGTGTCAAATGTTTTTTCAATATGTATCAAGCAAAACACATCTTCACAGCCAAGTCTGTGTATATTTAGCTTTACTATTGCATCTGTTGAAAATCAACAAGGGTGACTAGTAAGATACCTCAGTGGGCTAAAACGGTTGGTCTAGGAAGTCACATACACAACCAGTAGGCCCCTGGCTCGAAACCCAACAGAGCTGACATAGCTTTCATTCCTTCAAAGGACATTAAAAGGACTACTACTGGGCTGCTATAAAGAGATATCTGTGATTTGCAGTGCTTTGAAACTACCTTAATCTGACATCTAAAAACACATCTGGGCACAAGCGTACCACTAGATGAGCATGTAGTCATCTAATCTATGTGTTTAGAATCTAGCAAGAATCTTGAGTTAAGAGCACAATGCCGTAGAATGTATCTGTGACACTAAGGCCTCTTATGAGTTAGGACCAGTTGTAATTAAAGCACCCCTGGGTAAATAGCGCAAATGTTAGAAATTGGGTCTCTAGTTGGCAGAGGTATGCACCCTGTCCAAGTACGAACCACAATCCTAGTCAGGGTAAGTCACAACACAACACAAATTATCCTGTGCTCACCCTCTGATAGTTGGCACAGAGCATGCAGGCTTAACTTAGAAGACAATGTGTAAAGTATTTGTGCAATACCTCATATAGTAACACAGTGAAAACACCACAAAAATACACCACACAGGCTTAGAAAAAACAGATAATATTCATCCGAATAAAAGAAGATCAAAACGACATAAAATCAAATATTTACAAGTCAAGATACCACTTTTTAAAGGTTAAAATGAGTCTCAATCCTTAAGAATCAGTGGTTATGTCCTTGTAACACACAGTACCTAGAAAGCACCAAAAATAATGATGCACGGGGCCCCAGAGGATGAGAAGTGTTGAAAAATAAGGAGCTGCATCAGATTTTCTGGCACGGCACAGACGATGCATTGTTTTTTTCCATGCTGCAAGGTAATGCGTCAATTTTCAAGAACACAGCCTTGGTTCCTCAACTGTGATGCGGGGATATTGTGGCACCCAGGGATGATGCATTGAAAATCCTTGACATGCTGGTAGAAGGAACAGGCCTTCATCGATCCAGTAGGTGGTGCAGCAAAATTTCAGCCACAAGGTAGGCGCTGCATCAGTTTCTGTAGGCATTGTGTTAATTTTCAAACACACAGGGATTTTCATCTTTTTGATGAAGACTTTTTGGTCCTGAGACTTCAGAACAGGAGGCAAGCTCAATCCAAGCACTTGGAGAGCACTTGTGGGGAAGGCTGAGTCCTTCCAGCAGAGTCAGAGGCCAGCAGGCAGCAGGGCAACAAGCAGGGCAGCAGTCCTTCTCAGCACAGCAGTCCAGATGAGTCCTTAGGGCAGCTAGTCAGTCCCTCTGTCAGAGTCCAGGTGTAGATCTAGAAGTGTCTGGTTGGTGAGATCATAGACCCAGTACATATACCCAAAATGCCTTTGAAGTGAGTGGGGGAAACCTCAAAGAGTTGTTTTGAAGTACAAAAGTTAACCTTTCATCCCAGTCCAGTCTGCCAGGATCCCTGTGGGGGGGTTAGCAGTCCTTTGTGTGAGGGCAGGCCGCTGGCCTTTAAAGTGTAAGTGAGAGCCCCTCTACCCTTCCTACCCAGCGAGACCCATTCAGTATGCAGATGAATGCAGATGTGACTGAGTGTCCTGTGATTATGGCTGTCTGGTTGGAATGCACAAAGGGAGCTGTCAACCAGCACAGACCAGATGTGGATTGGAGACAGGGCTATGAGCCACAGATGTCCGTAAGCAGAGAGAAATGCCCACTTTCTAAAAGTGACATTTCTAAAATAGTAATATTAAATCCAACGTCAGTAGTAAGCAGGAGTTTCTATTACTGTTCTGTCCATACTAAACATGACAGGGCTACTCCTTCCAGATCAGAATCTAGCACTTAAAAGTAAATGAGGGCAGTTCTAATGCTAGTCTATGAGAGGAGCAGGCCTTACAATAGTGGAAAACAATTTTATGAGTTTTTCACCACCAGGAAGTGTAAAACACATAAGTACATGTCCTGCCTTCTACTTACATAGCACCCAGCCCTATAGGTTACCTAGGGCCTACCTTAGGGGTAATTTATATGTAGGAAAAGGGAAGTTTAAGGCTTTGCAAGTAGTTGCAAATGCCAAGTCGTGGTGGCAGTACAACAACACACACAGGGCTTGCAATGGCAGGCCTGAGACATGGTTAAGGGGCTCCTTCTATGGATGGCACAATCAGTGTTGCTGGCCCACTAGAAGCATTTATTATACAAGCCCTGGGCACATGTAGTGCACTTTACTAGGGACTTACAAGTAAATGAAACATGCCAATTGGGTATGAGCCAATGTTACCATGTTTTAAGGGAGAGAGCACATGCACATTACCACTAGTTAGCAGTGGTAAAGTGTCCAGTGTCCCAAAGCCAACAAAAATAAGGTGAGAAAAAGAGAAGGAGGAAGGCAAAGAGATGGGGTGACCCTTCAGAGAGGACCATTTTCGAACAGCATACATTTACCAACCTATCAGATAACGAGTTAAAAACTGCAGGCAACATTCATGTGCTAAATGCTGCATGCCCTTGGTCCAAATGCGCTGTTTACAGCATGTGTTATGTACCATATGTAATATTTACCACATAATGCATGTGGTAAATCCAACCCAATTGTAAGAATTAGAGGTAATTAAAAATCAGTTGAAAATACCACCTTAAGATACCTCCAATCAAAAGCTAGTGGTAAAAGGTCTTGAAAAGTGTAAGGAATGAAAGAAAAGCTGGAAAACAATACACAAGTAAAAACAATATGATTATTAAAAACACAGTGCATTCACTTTTTGATGTGAAAAATTCAAAACTACACAGTTCTACATAAAGAGCCAAGAACAGTAGGTGAACCACTCACAGGATGATTGCAGTGGCTCACCCTTCCTTTCCACAATACACTATCAGAGATACAGCACTACTAAGCCACTACATCATGGTGTGCCAGAACCATGTACTGTTGCAATGAACCATGCAGCATGAGGATGAAAACCAGGCTAGGAAGTCATGACCTCAAAGAGTGCAGAATTCCAGGTTGAGACCTAGAATTGACAGAGGAAGGCTGAAACCCCTAAAATGAGTCAGCTTGAGATCCAGAAGACATACAGGCTCAATATAGGCACCAGTAACAGCTGGTGTTATTTGAACATGGCGAGACATACAATGTATAAATTAATGAATGCTAGTGTCTGAATGAAACAAACAAGCCTGACATTGAAAAGAGGGATTTGGGGAGGGTTCTCCCCGAGGATTGTTTTTAAAATTGGTGTATTTTGGTACGATTTGCAGCACTATTTCTGTGATAAATGGAGCAAACAGTGACTGAAGAAAATGTTTTATACTCACTGCAGCAGCTAGTTTGGCAAGAGCTGGGTGATTATATTTTTCCAGGCAGTGCCCAAATTTCATTATGCCAAGTAACTAAGTGGGACAGACTGCATGCTTTCCACAGTGCACTTATTGCCAGCGCGCTTGCAGCTTAAATCAGTTACTCATACAGCATGCAGTGTGGTCAGGGCCCAGGGTGCTATAATTTGAATGAATAATGCATTCTAGTGTGGTAAGGTGGACACCAGCGCTAGTCTGACCCCTGGTGCGTGGTACTTGATAGGGCTGCAAATGTGGAAAGTGCATTCTCTTCAGAATTAAAAAACAAATCTCTAACATTTGGAAGCTTTGAAATTATCACGTCACATGATAGCACAGCACTGAGAAGCCTTTATTAAAAATGACAGTGCTTAAACATGAACTTAGAATCACTCTGTCCCTGCTCCCACCCTGGTGACAGTGCCAATAGTGCTTTAAGAGACAAGACAGCTGGCATGTAGACTCTGTATGTGGGTGAGATTCTTAGCCCCAGGGTACGAATTGAGAGTACTGCCATGTAGATGACATCTACCCACAGATTTCACAGGATGAATGCCGTCTATCCTGCCAAGAGGCTGGGTCCACAGTAATATACTGAAATTGTCCTGGTGTCATCCCAGTGTCATTTTAAGGCATCAGGACACATTGAGCTGCCCCTGCATGTTGTCTGCTTTCATTCCAAGCAGCAACGTTCAGGCAGGGAGGGGGCTTATCAGATTCCACCGGTACCCATAACAAAGGCTGAAGTTAAGGGGCCATCAGGCCTCCTTTTGTTCCAGCACTCTGTTTTTTTTTGTATTTCAATTCTTTATTAAACTTTTATAGAAACTAAATAAATACAAAATGTTCATTAACAGTATAAATTATACAAAGAATATTTTGAAAAGAATATTAAAGAGTAAAAGGAGATGAAAAAAAAAAGGAAATCCAGTGTACTAAAAAAACAGGTAAGTACTTTCCATAATCATTCCATATCAGCTATGATCCACATGAAACTAATAAAAGGAGCAATGAACATAAAATGTATTATTACAAAGTATTTAAGCAAACTGTCATTACATTATTCAGTCCTATAACATATTAAGACAAAGAGAAAAAAAAAGGAAATGACAATTAGTTAAACCATTGAGAATATATATCGAGATTGGAGAGAACGTTTTAAGAAAAAAAGGGTATCTTTATTATTGATCCTCATAAAGGATGAAAAGGGGAGAAAGGAGTTCAATTATTTAAGAATACATTCCATATGTGGTCAAATTGTTGTAGATTATCGTTTAGTTTATATATCATTCTTTCAAATTGTGCAATTTCAAACATATCCTTTAACCAGGTTTGGACAGTTGGTAAAACATTTGGGGCCAGATATAGCAAATTGGCAATTTGCGACTTGCAAATTGCAAGTCCCTGCGACTCGCAATTTGCAAGTCGCAAATTGCTATGCAGTACGGTGTCTCAGACACCGACTGCGACTCGCTATGGGGTCGCAATGACCCACCTCATGAATATTCATGAGGTGGGTCGCAAATTGCGGCCCCATAGCGAGTATAGGCACTCGCTAACATGGAGGCCTACTGACGTCAGCAGACCTCCATGTTCGTGACCTGCTTTTCAATAAAGCATATATATTTTTTTTTAAGTGTAGCCCGTTTTCCGTACAGGAAAACGAGCTGCACTTAAAAAAAAAACCGAAACCTTTTGTTTCGGTATTTTTTCAGGGCAGGGAGTGGTCCCTTGGACCACTCCCTGCCCTGAAAAAATATTTTTGGGTCCAGTCACAAACTGGAAGGGGTCCCATTGGGACCCCTTCCAATTTGCGAGTGGGTTACCATCCACTTGAAGTGGATGGTAACTGCGATGCCATTTGCGACCGCGTACGCGGTCGCAAATGGTATTGCATCCCACTGCGACTCGCAAATAGGAAGGGAACACCCCTTCCTATTTGCGAGTCGGTAACTACTCGCAATATGCATTTCTGCATTGGGAAACGCGTTTAGCGAGTCGCACACGGCAAATTTTGCCGTTTGCGACTCGCTAAACGTTTGCTACATCTGGCCCCTGATTTCCAGAAACGTAATATGTTAACTTTATCAACACTAATTGTTGTAGAAAGCCATCTAAACAACTGCGAGGAAAGCTTACCTAGACCATGGATATCATGTAATAAGACTAAGCGAGGTGATTGAAATGGAATATTGGGGACAATTTTTCTCAGATGTTGTGATATTTGTATACAAAATTGTTGTATTTCAGTACATTCCCATAAGATATGTACAATATCGCAGTTGGGTTGACAACATCTCCAGCAATCAGAGTTAGTACTGAGTTTGGCAGAATATAGTTTAGAAGGTGACCAATGCCAGCGATGTAGAATTTGGAAGTAATTAAGGCCCATATTTATACTTTTTTAGCGCCGCATTTGTGTCATATTTTGACGCAAACGTGGCGCAAACTTACAAAATCCAATTGTATTTTGTACGTTAGCGCCGCTTTTGTGTCAAAAAGTGGCACAAATGCGGCGCTAAAAAAAGTATAAATATGGGCCTAACTTTCAACCTTATATCACGAAGGCCCTGATTATAACTCTCCAGGACTTTAGTCCATTCCTTGTCTGAGTAAGTAATATTAAGTCTTGTAGACCACCATAATTTTAAATTTCTAGATGTATCATCTGAAAAAGATTTATCAATTAATAAAGAATATAAGCCAGATACCATGCCTTTGAAAAAATTTCCACATGTAGATATGACGAACGATGGATGAATGTATCATAGAGTCTATATTCAGATTTGTTACAGGGTTTAGAATTTACATTAATAGTACATAATTATTAAATTGTGATTTCAGGAGTTTATACGTTTCTTGTAGTTGTGAGAATGATTTCAAGGAGTTATTCCATGTATATATTTATCTGATAAAATATTAAATTTATGATTTTTCCAAACAAACCAATTAAGTTCTTTACCTTTATATATAATTGATGAGTTATTCCATATTGGAGCATTTACGTGTATATGAATATTACAGTTTATCATTTTATGTGCTTTTTGCTAGGCCATTTGGGAAGAGTAAATGATTGGGTTGGAGAATTGTGAGATTTTTGGACATTTAGTGTAATAAATAGCCATGGGGGTTGGTAGTTTTCAATAGAAATTGTTCCAATTTCACCCATATGGGCGTATTATCATTCATGGATATCATATAAGTTGAGTGTGGAAGTCTAAGGCCTCCTTTTAAAGAAGATGAATGCAATTTTGAACCACTTACACGAGAATTTTTAACTCCCCAAATAAGACGAGTTATCAAAGATGTTGTATTTTTGCAAAAATTAGAAGTAATAGGAAGTTATAACATACTGAAGACGTAATTACATTTTGGAATTGTATTCATTTTACTAATCTGTATTCTTCCCCATAACAATAGATTCAGTTGAGACCATCTAGTAAAATCTCTTTTAAGTTTAGCTATAATGGGATTCAATTGTCCATCATAATATTCTTCAAACCTGTATTAAGTAGAATCCCAAGATATTTCAGATGTGAGGATTTCCATTTAAAAGAGAAATTACTTAATACGGATGGAGTAGTATTGTTGTTCATTAGAAAGGCTTCACATTTAGACCAGTTAATCTTATATCCAGAAAATGTTGAGAATTGATTTAATAGATTAATCAGAGTTTTAACTGAGGAGCTCGGATAAGATAATGTGAGTAAAATATCGTGCATAGTAAAAAGCTTTAACCTCACCCGTTGGGGTAGCAATACCTTGTATGTTAGCATTTTGTCTAATTGCAATGGCTAAGGGTTCTAGTGCAATAAGAAATAACAAAGGGGAGAGTGGACATCCTTGTCGAGTCCCGCGTAGAATTTTAAAATAAGGAGATGTAAAACCATTGCATGTAATCCCGGCTGTGGGAGATTGATACATTCCCTTAGTTAGAGTAATAAAATCAGTACCAATACCCATTCTATTCATAGTTCGGAATAAATATCCCCATTCTACTCTAACAAATGCCTTTTCAGCATCCAAGGATAGTATGATATTTTCTTCTAGTTTATTACGTTGTTGCCATAATAAATGTAGAATTGTTTGAAGGTGGTTTGAGGAGGATCTAGATGGAACAAAACCTACTTGAGAAGGGTGGATAAGTGTTGTGATGACTGAATTTAATCGTATCTCAAGTATTTTAGCCAGAATTTTAATGTCAGAATTTA
Source organism: Pleurodeles waltl (assembly GCF_031143425.1). Classification (NCBI taxonomy): domain Eukaryota; kingdom Metazoa; phylum Chordata; class Amphibia; order Caudata; family Salamandridae; genus Pleurodeles; species Pleurodeles waltl. The sequence goes on along the minus strand of NC_090444.1, from coordinate 1,336,024,246 downwards.
TTAAAGAAATAGGTCTATAGCTGGAACATTCCAATTGGTCTTTATCAGGTTTGAGAATTACAGTAATACGTGCTCGCAAACATTCTGGGGGAAATTGACCCTTTTTTCAAGCTTCGTTGAAGAAGGATTGCAATAATGGAATAATTTGGAATTTTGTGATTTTATAAAAATCAATGGGAAAAAAGTCTTCTCCAGGGGCTTTGTTTGTAGCTAAACAATCAATAGCTTTTGCAATCTCTTCCATTGATATATGCCCTTCTAGTCTTGATTTCTGTTCTTGAGTTAATCTTGGGATCTTTAGTTTAGTAAAGAAATCATCTTCCTCCTTTGTATCTTTACAATTCAATGATGTATAAAGTGTTTCATAATAAGTTTGGAATTGTGTAATGATGTCTGTTGGTAAAGTAAATAAGTCATTTGAAGATTTTTTAATAACAGGGATCGTTCTGGATGATTCCTGTTGGCGTAAATGATAAGCTAAAAGACGTCCCGCTTTCTCCCCCCTTTCATAGTGACGTTGTCGAATTAGAAATACAAATTTTTTGGCCTGAGAGTTATACAGATTGTTGAGTCTGAATTTAACTGAAAGCAGGTTTTTTAGGATCTCAGGTGATTCAGATTTGTTATAATCTTTTGAAAGTGATATAACCTCTTTTTCCAATGAATTCCTCTCATTATTAAAAAAATATTTTAAAAGATATGAATCTCTCATAATCATTCCTCTAATGACTGCTTTGCCTGCTCCCCATAATACGCTAGCATCTGTAACTGAATCTTTATTCTCTACAAGGAATTGATCAACATGTTGGCATAGATTCAGTTTAGCTTGAGGTGTCTTATACATAGAAGTATTGAATCTCCAATTAGCTTTGGGAGATTGTGTTAATCCAATATTAATATGTAAATCTATTAAATCATGATCTGAGAGGCTACAAGGAACAATTCCTGTATATGTTATTGATTGCATCATGGCGGGTGAGGTTAAAAATAATCTATTCTGGAGCGAATTGAGTGTGCACAAGATGTAAAGGTATAATCTCTGTCATCTGGGTGTAACAGACGCCATGGTTCTTGTAATGCAAAATCATCTATAAGATCTTTTAAAATATGTCTATCATTTGAATGATGAGTATCTGTCTTACCAGATCTACCAACGAATGGGTCCATAGTAACATTCCAATCTCCTCCAATCAATACTTTTGTAGATCCAAAGGAAGATAGTAATCTTCTAATCTTTGAAATGAATATCGTTTTGGAATCATTGGGTGCATATATCGTGTATATGATCATAAAAGAATTTCTAATACGGATTTTAACAAATGCATATCTGCCTTCATCATCTAACCATGTTTGAATAATTTTGTATGGTAAATTTTTATGAAAAAGAAGAGCTACTCCACATTTCCGAATAGGTGTGTCACCATTATTACAATTATTTTGTGTTATGCTAACGTGTATAACTTGACCAATCCAGTCTCTTTTCAGTTTTTCACTTTCTGATTCGTTAAGGTGTGTTTCTTGTACTAAAGAAATATCTGTTTTTTGTTGTCCAAGAAAATTAACTATCTTCTTTCTCTTGATAAAATGTGTCAAACCATTAACATTCAAAGAAATACCATTTAAAGGTTTTGCTTGTTAATAAACATGTGGAAACTAACAAAATAATATCAATCCAAATTCTAATAATAAAGAAGAGAGAGAGAAGGAATATAAAAAGATGAATAAGGAGAAGAATAATAAAGAGAAGAATTAGAGAAAGAAGAAAATTAAGATAAATTGTAAAGTTTCAAATGTGTCAATATGTAGTTATATTATAGGTGAGTTTTTCAATCAGTGTGACTTTTATAATAATTTAGTAAAAGGAAAGTATTACTTATTAAAAGGATCAAATATCAAATAAATTGTCCAACACAAGTGATAAGACGATTTTGTACACTTAGGGCCATATGTACAAACACTTTTTCCCATAGACACAGAATGGGGAAAAACCTTTGCTACATCTGGCCCTTAACCACTAAACTTATATCTGGGGATATAAGCCAAAGAGTCATGAAGAGATTAGAGAAGGGGGGAAATAAAGCCAGTTCAAATATAGAATATGAAGTATCCTACATCACAAATAAGTATGATCTTGTAATTAAATATATATTGAATAGAAAGAAAATAAAGCAATAATATTTCAGCTCTATTCAAGTTTTTAAAGGAGATCTAGATTTATCTCTTGGTTGATACTTTTTCCATGCTTTAAATTTACCACCATGTGTCCATTGTCGTTGAACAGTCTCCCATTCACCTTGATCTACGTCCTCTGGAGTAGTAGGAGGTGAGAATTCTTAAGTTGTTGAGGATGAGGAAATCTTATGTTCCATCTCAGAGTCTTTATCATCTAAGTCATTCATAAAGGATCCCAAGTCATGGGTATCTGAATATTCTTTGGTTTTTCCCTTGAAAAGTCACAGTCATAGTAGCCGAATCCAAAAGACCATATTTTATATCTCTTTTCTTTAATCTGTTGCGTAGATTTAAGAATTGTTTCCTTTTGAGGTTTGTAGGTATTGAAAAGTCTGCTGTGATTATTACCTGGGATGTTTCATATTCATATGGACCATGTTTTTTGGCAACCATAATAATTTAACAGGCTTGTTGATGGCGTAGACAGCAAGCTAAAATATGTCTAGGTCTTGTGGAGTGTGTTATTCCACGTGAGCGAACACGATGAGCTCTCTGAAATTCTAATGGCATTGTAAAAGTAATGTTCGTCAGGGTTGGGAGAAAAGTAGTAAAAAAATCTAGAATATTGTCTTTCTCTGTTTGTTCTTGAAGACCTATAATTCTAAGATTATTCCTTCTACTCCGGTCCTCTAAATCGATCATTTTTTGCTGCAGATACCAAATATCTTGGCTAGTGTCAGGTGTCTTATCAATGCGGATTTCATTATCTGTCAGTCGATTGTCCATTGATTGCATACGAGATTGAAACTTGACCACTTCCTTCCTCAAGCCTTGGACTTCCGTAGTATTAGTAGACACTGTATTTTCCAAGGAAGCAATGGAGGATTTTATGGCTAATAGTTCTTTTAAGAAAGTATCCATAGCTGTTGAAGATGATTCAATAGAGTCAGCCATTATGTGTTTGGGTTCAATGATAGCTGGTATGGATTTCAAGGCTGCACTATATGACAATTGTCTTACAACTTTAGGATCTGACATAGGAGACATCAATTATCTTCCAAGATTTCATTTACAATAATTATTAAAGTTTATCTACCAATATAGAGCCCACATTGCAATGTCAATTGTAAATCTATTTTAATGAAGGAAAGAAAAAATGTTTCAGGTTCCACCTCATTGTACAGGTATATCATTTACCTTATTCTTATAAAGTCAGTTTCTTGTCAGAACACTATTGCTTTGACATGTATATCAGATTTATTCTCGTCTTAGATACTACGTTGCGCTTTGATGTTCAGCAGTCTAATTTTTGGGAAAAAAAAACATTCACTCCCAAAATTCTGCGGTAAGACAAAGTATGAAAATCAGTCAAAACGGCATTTTGAAATATTTTAGGAACATTCCATGTTGAGCAGTGCTTGAATTAAAATGTAAGCCTATTGGACTCTGTGAGATGGGGTCAGTGTTTGATATATATAGATGAAGTGTGTAGATAGCGATTGATCAAATTTCTAGTTTCTCGCGTCGTATAATGTCACAGTAATAAACAGACGCGCTGAAATTTGTTCACACATAGCATTTGACAATTCCCATTTGTGCAATATAATTAAATGAAAAGCACTCATACTTGGAGTCCAGATATGTCTGCCATTTTAACTTCGTTGCTCGATTTTACTTACATCGGTTTTTCTTTTTGTGTAAGAGGGGAGTTGCAGAGCGAGTGGGTGGCAGGTTATAGGTCCATTAGCTTCTGTTAGATTTCCAATGAAGTATGGCCTTATTTCTTGGAAAACTGGATGTCGGAGAAGTAACTTTTGGCTCGATTCCCCGTCTCCGTTCCACCCGGTTCTAAGGGAGAGTCGTCAAATTACACAGCATTTGGCTCTGCTCTCCGTTACATTGATTTTAAAGGAGTTGCAGAGCGAGTAGATCGGGGATTATAGGTCTAATAGCATTCCTTAGGTTTCTGATGAAATATTTTCTAATTTTTTTGAAGATTTTGATGTCGGAGAAGTAACTTTTGGCTCGATTCCCCATCTCCGTTTCACCTGGCTCTAAGGGAGAGTCGTCAAATTCCACTGCGTTTAGCTCCGCTCTCACTTACATCGTTTTTAAAGGAGTGGCAGAATTAATGGATCGTGGATCATAGGTCCAATAGCATCTGTTAGGTTTCCGATGAAGTATTTTCTAGTTTTTTGAAGGTTTTGTTGTCGGAGAAGTAACTTTTGGCTCGATTCCCCGTCTCCGTTTCATCCGGCTCTAAGGGAGAGTCGTCAAATTCCACGGCGTTTGGCTCCGCTCTCACTTATATAGTTTCTAAAGGAGTTGCAGAGTGAGTGGATCGTAGATTATAGGTCCAGTAGTATCCGTTAGGTTTCCGATGAAGTATTTTCTAGTTTTTTAAAGATTTTGATGTTGGAGAAGTAACTTTTGGCTCGATTCCCCATCTCCATTCTAGCCGGCTCTAAGGAAGAGCCGCCATCTTCCATGGCGCTTGGCTCTGCCACCCTGTTCCAGAATTCTGACTGAGAGTTATCTGGAGCCTCACATCTTGGCTCACAGCGCGTTATCACTTCACAGGTACTTAAGAGAGGCATGCTTTTGACTTTGTTCAGTCTGTATATAAGACATGTGCATGCACTATAACAATGTCAGATGTGCTTGATTGTCACAGTATTTACACAAATAACAATTTAAATACCGCTATTTTGTTTTTTATTTCTACTATCGGGCTACTCATCTATAGGTAGGGTGTCAGAGATCTTTAGATCGCATGTACACATCATATATTGACAATAAATCATGTGCGTGTAAATCAATGTACAGGATGAGTTACATAAGTTAGTGAGGGTTGCAAAGGGATCCAGTGTCATTCACCTTTCCTGAAAATTCTAATAGAGTTGGAATTCCTTATAACGTGCTTCCCAAAACAAACAATAGGATTGTTGCATGCATTTTCTCAGCCAATCTTTAGCAAAATACACAGCTAAGTACTGAGAGTGAGTGTTTAGCATATACAATTCTCCATGGACGCCCACAAAATCAATGTCAGCAAAGCAAACGTTTATGCCACAGCTGGATTTCCTGTCATCCTATGGTCAATTGACTGCATGCATGGATAGCTAATGTCCTGAAATAAAGAGGATCAAGTGTGCAACAACTGTAAAATGAAAGATACCACTAATGTGCAAATGATGGGTGATACAAACTTGTATATACTGAACTGCTGTTATAGATATCCTTATTTAAATCGCAATGCCATGATGTTTAGGAGGAGCATCATAGTCATTGCAGGAGCCTGGCCTGGTTTGTAGTGGGTACCAAAGGTACTTATACCTTTTACCAGGTCCAGTTATCCCTTATTAGTGAAATGCAGTCAGTGTCTAGAAGCCAGGCTGTCTAGAGGTAGCTGTAGGCTGAGCAGCCAAGGCTGAACCAGGAGAAATGCAAAGCTCTTGCAATACCACTGTAGTCATACAGTAATTACACACATGAAAGACAGTACTGAGCGTTACAAAAATAAAGGTACTTTATTTTAGTCACACAATGCCAAAAATACTTTTTTAGGCTATACTCCCTTACACAATTACACAATATATACACTAGTAACCAGAAACAGGTAAGTACACAGTAGGAATACAGTGCAAATAGTGAAAAACACAATAGGTTACAATGGGACTAGGAAGAACACAAACCATATACTAAAATAGTGGAGTACGAAAGTCGGTTTCCCACCTAGGCAAGTGTAGTGTGTAGAAGGACACTGGGAGTGTAAGAAAACACCAAAGGTAAGTAATATACCCCACCCCAGAGCCCAGGAAAGCAGGAGAAAAACACAGCAAGTTTCCTAAAACACACTACAAGTCGTAATAGGAGATAATGCAAGAATCAGAAGAGAATGCAAGATGCCAATGATGAATTCCTGGACCTGAAGACCTTTGGAAGAAGAGGACCAAGCCCAAGAAGCACTGAAGAGTCCAGGGAGAACAGGAGCCTCTGCTAACCTGGATGAAGGTGCAAAAGAAGAACCACTGGTGAGAAGACAGACAGTATTGCACCAAAAAAGACAGATGTGGGTTCCTGGTTGGTGTAGATGTCCCACACCAGATGGATGAATACAGTCTGGTTTGCGTTGCTGGATTCCCATAAACAAGCCTTGGCACACGCAAAGCTCACAGTTAGCGGAAAATTGAGCTGTCCGGGACCGAGAAGGACCTGGTGGCCTCTACCCAGGAGTAGGAGACAGAGGGGGCTCTCAGCAACTCAGAGAGCCCTCAGAAGACCAGGCAGCATGCACGAGAGTCTCACAGCACGGGGACAAAGAAGGTGCGAAGGGAGGCCCATGTAGCACAACACAAAGGATATGTACAAAAAAGGGACACTGCCCAGTCCACAGTTCAGAGGGGCCACATGGCCACATGGCAAAGTCCAAGGCCCCACTTGATCCCTGTACCAATATGGAGAGAACACTGCAGGGGCATCAGTTGGTAAATAGGCAGGCACCTTAGGGGGGGGGGAGCACCTCAGCCAGATGCAGAAACAAGACCACTGGTTCTGAAGGGGGCAACATGCCCTGTGCTTTGCTAGGGGGACTGCAAGGCCACAGTCTCTCAGGTGGGTGAATACCCCACTGGTTCTGGTGGGAGCAGGCCGCACAGCAGCCCATGGAGGCTGGATCATACGGCGTCCACCGGCAGTGATGGCTGCACTTTGGTGGTGTTAGAGGGAGGCTCCTGCTCAGCCCCTGCACCCTCCGAAGGCTGCACTGTGGTGGCGATTGTGGGAGGCTCCTGCTCAGCCCCTGCAAACTCCAATTGTTGCACTGCGGTGGTGGTTGGGGGAGGGTCCTGCTCAGCCCCTGCATTCTCTGACAGCTGCACAACCACAATTGGCAGTGTGATCTCTGAGACAGCTGCAGGTGCAGGCTCCTTCTCCTTCTTGGTGGCTGGTCCAGGCTCCTTCCCCTTCTTGGTGGTTGGTGCAGGCCCCTTCCCCTGCTTGCTGGCTGGTTCAGGCTCCTTCCCCTTCTTGCTGGCTGGTGCAGGTTCCTTCTCCTGCCTGCCGGCTGGTGCAGGCTCCTTCCCCTTCTTGTTTGCTGGTGCAGGCTCATTCCCCTTCAGTGTTTGTGGACTGGAATCCTTTCTACCACAAGTAGGTGCTGCTGAAACTGGGCCCGGGGACTGTTTGGCTGAGGTGCTTGGCTGGGTCCTTGATACCTTCACCATACGTGCAGGACGGGGGGAGAAGGGGTAGGGAAGAGGTCAATCTGGGAAAGCAAAAGCTTTTTTGGGACATTGGGGTGGGAAGAGGGAGAAGTAATGGGAGTGTAAGATGAGGAAGTGGTTGTTGGAGATCTGCTGAATTTGGGTGCTGGTGTATGGGTTGTATGCTGTTGTGAGGTGGATGGCTGGTGTCTGAGTGTTTGCGTTTGTGTACTTTAGGAGGGGGGACAGACACAGTGGGAGAGGGGACATGTGCATGGATGTTGTGGAGGTGTCTGCCAGTGAGGAGTGTGTTCTGCTAGGTGTGGTGATGATGCAGGTAGTGGATGATGATGTAGTGCATGCAGATGTGAGTGTGGACGTAACTGGGTGGGAGGTAAAGGAGGAGGAGGAGGAAGAGGAGGAGGGGGAAACAGTTGAAATAGTGGATGTTGTTGTGTCTGTAACTGAATGGTGTCTGTGTGAGTGCCTGTGGGATGAAGTGTTGTCTTGTGTGCATGCTCATCTGGCTGTGTCCTTGGGATGGGTTGGGGTTCAGAGGAATGGGACTGGGAAGTGGAAGTTGGAGGGGGGTGGTAGAAACAGGGACAATGGCTGCCATCAGAGAGGAGGCCAGAGACTGGATCGATCTCTGTTGGGCCACCAATCCACTGTGAATGTCCGCCAGGAATGCATTAAATTGCTTAATCTGGGCTGCCAGCCCCTGGATGGCATTCACAATGGTTGATTGCCCTACATAGATGGATCTCAGGAGGTCAATAGCCTCCTCACTCAGGGCAGCAGGGCTCACCGGGACACGGCCTGTGGTGCCTGGGGCAAAGGAGATGCCCACTGTTAGACTTTTCATCCTTGGCGTGGTCCCCCCTCTAACTTTTTGCCTCTGTTTCCCAGGTTGTTGATGTGATCTGGACTCTCTTTTTGCTGTTTTTGTTACTCTGGGCACTTTACTACTGCTATCCAGTGCTAAAGTGCAAGTTCTCCTATACAAAATGTGTATGTAATTGGTTCATCCATGATTGGCATATTTGATTCACTGGTAAGTCCCTAGTGAAGTGCACTAGTGGTAGCCAGGGCCTGTAAATCAAATGCTACTAGAGGGCCTGCAACACTGGTTGTGCCACCCACATTAGTAGCTCTGTAAACATGGCTCAGACCTGTCACTGCAGTGTCTGTGTGTGCAGTTTTAAACTGCCAATTCGACTTGGCAAATGTAGCCACTTGCCAGGCCTAAACCTTCCCTTTTTGTACATGTATGACACCCCTAAGGTAGGCCCTAGGTAGCCCCATAGGCAAGATGCTGTGTATGTTTAAGGTAGGACATATACTAATGTGCTGTATATGTCCGAACAGTTAAATACTGGCAAATTTGGTTTTCACTGTGGCACGGCCTATCCCTTTCATAGGTTAACATGCGGGCTGCCTTTAAATATGATTAAAGTGTAGATTCCCTTTGGGAGTGGATAGACGTGTGGAGTCTGGAGTCTCTGAGCTCACAATTTAAAAATACATGTTTTTAAAGTTGCTTTTAAGATTGTGTGTTTGAAAATGCCACTTTTAGAAACTGAGCATTTTCTTGCTTAAACTATTCTGTGACTCTGCTTGTTTGTGGATTCCCTTCCTCGGTCAGTTTGACAGTTGGGCTGGTTGCACCTCTCTCTAGACAGCGACACAAAGGGAAATAGGGTGTAGTCTGCATATCCTGATGAGACATCTTTACTAGGAGGGAGGAGAGGAGTGGTCACTCACACCTGAAAGAGCTGTGCCTGCAACCACACAAAGCAGTATCCAACCCCCTGGTGTGTGTCTGGGGCCTGGCCAGGGCAAGGCAGGATTTCACAAACAAGAGACACTTTTCTTTGATGTAAGCCCACTTCAAAGGGCAAAATGCGTATAAGAAGGGCCCCCAAAACCACAAACTTTAGATCACTTCTGGAAACCAAGAGGAACCTCTGCCTGGAAAAGAGCTGACGAGCTGAGGAAGAAGAGCTGCCCTACCTGTGACTGTGATTTGTGTTGCTATCCTGCAGTTGCTGCTTCTGTCTGTGCAAGAGGACAAAGACTGGACTTTGTGTGCCTTCCTGCTTGTGAAGAACTCTCCAATGGTTTGAAACTAAGCTTGCCTCCTGTGGTTAAAGTCTCAGGGACAGCAAAGACTTCTGTCTGCCAGCAACTGGAGCCTCTGCTGAGGCTCCTGCTCTGCCAAGTGGTGCCTTATCCAGTTCCTGGGGCCTTGACAGGTGAAGCTGGTGGACCAAGGGTGGAAATCCATGCAGAGATCGTGTGAGGAAATTTCCGACACAACCTCCGATAGCGGCTGAACAAACGAAATGCCGCCGGCTCCGCAGCTGAAATCTATGCGTCGCTTACAGCGCAGCTGTGAAATTGATGCACGCGGCTGGAGAAACGACATTGCTGGGCATGGAAAAACAACACAAGCCTGCCCGGACACGAGATGTTTTATCCGGATCTATGCATCCCTCCCCCGCGGGGAAAGAAACGACGCACACCGATTGGACCGGAGTAGGAGAAACGACAAACAACCTTGCTTGCGGGTGAGAAATCGATGCACTGCTTACCTTTTTTGACGCACACTCGCCCGTGCTGGTTATTTTGCCGCAACGCAGGTACATTTTCATGCTAACAGCATTAGCGTTGTGTTTAAAAGAACATGAAGACTCTTTTTGCATCTTAATTAATAACTTGACTTGTGTATGGTGGATTTTTGTCGTTTTGGTCTTGTTTTGTTTAGATAAATATATATATTTTTTTTAACCTTTGCTGTGTTATTTTGTAGTGTTTTCATTAACTTACTGTGTGTGTTGGTGCAAGTACTCTACACCTAGCACTGCTCGTTCCAAGCTACCAAGGGGGTGAGCGGAGGTTAGCTAAGGGTGATTCTCCATTTACCCTGACTAGAGTGAGGGTCCTTGCTTGGAGAGGGGGTAACCTGACTGCCAACCAAAGACCCCGTTTCTAACACCCACCCTTCTGGGTGAGCGTGCACAGGCAACTTGCTGAGGGGCTGCTGGAAAGGAGCTGCTGGTATGGGGGTGGTGGCTGTACCTGTAGTTGGGGTGGTCATAGAAGTGTCCGCCACCACCAGGGAGCTCCCATCAGAGGAGGTATCTGAGTCTGTATTGTCCCCTTCAGTGTCCACTGTGGTGCTCCCCTCACCCTCCATCCCACTGGTGCCCTCAGCGTCGGTGGAATCTGCCTCCTGGGTCCTGTGGGATGCAGCTCCATCCGTCGCCAGTGCCTCTGCTCCTCTGCCAGATGATGTTAATGCATATAAGGACAGGATGACATAACAAGAAAGGGGGGAGAGAGAGAAAGGATATACTGGGTCAGTGACTGCACCAACACCACTCTTGGTGTACACAGCACCCTCACACACAGGGAACAGGCCTATGCACTATGCATTGCAGTACCAGTGACACTGCTAGCCACCGAGGCATGAGGAGGAGCACACACTGCCAACTGCAGCACACCTGGGACCCACGTATCCCTGACCAGTAGGGGATGCTAACAAGCTAGGTATGCAGTATTTCCCCTTCAGACCCTTAGGGGCATATTTATACTCTGTTTGTGCTGATGTTTGCCGCACAATCAGCGCAAACGGTGCCCCGTATTTAAACTTTGACGCCTGAGCCCGCGGACGACAAAATCCCGCTGTGTGCGTCATTTTTTGGAGGCGACAGCCCGCCCTGCGTTAATGATATGCAAGGTAGGCGTTCCCGTCCAAAAAATGACTTAAATGGCCGTGCGTCGTATTCATGCTTTCGGGCAAAAATTACGCCGGGAGGCGGAGCCAGAAAATGACGCACAGCCCGGTTTGCGTCAAAATGTAACGCCTGGGTCAGGGCAGGCGTTAAAATGGGCAAACACACCTGTATTTAATCAGAACACACAGAACAAACAGCAGAGCAGCAGAGCAGCAACAGGGAGCCATGGAGGTCACTTTAATCCAGCGTGCACGCCGACGCAGAGCCCAGCAGCAACAACAGCAGCTACAACAACAACAGCAGGGACCCCAAAGGCAGCGCAGAAGGCAGGAGAGGATATTCCACCCAAGAACCACCCTGCAGGGCCTCAGGGAACACAACATCATACAGAGGTACTGGTTGAACTGGCAGGCCATTCAGCAGCTGCTGAGAAACATTGAACAGCAGTTGGCCCCCACTTTGGTGACACCCCACACCATACCAACAGAAACAAAGCTGCTTGCCGTACTCCATATGCTGGCAAGTGGCTCTTTTCAAACAACTGGTGCCCTGGTAGGCGGAATATCACAACCATCATTCTCCGCATTTCTGCCCAAGTACTGGATGCCATAATTCGACTGACACCACGCCACATCTGCTTCCCTAACACACTGCAGAAGCAGCAGGAAACAAAACAGGGGTTCTACGCAATCAGTGGCTTCCCACACGTCCTTGGTGCAATCGACTGCACACATGTACGCCTTGTGCCACCTACTGCAATTGAACACCTCTACCGCAACAGGAAGCACACATTCCATCAACGTGCAGGCCATTGTCGATCACCAAGGAATGTTCACCAACATCGTGGCTAAATATCCTGGGAGTGTACATGACTCCTTCATCTTCTGTCACTGCACCATCAACCAACACTTCCAGGATGGATGGTATGGCAATGGACTACTTGTTGATAAGTACAAAAACCTACTTATATACACACTGCACAGCAACCCTCTAGGACAAACAACACATACACCACAACAGCAACATCTAGACAGGAACACACTGAGGTCCTTACATCACTAGCCATGTTTCTTAAGTCACCATTGAACCTGTCACACATTGGATTTCACTGTACAGCCTAATGTGAAGACATTAATGAGTGTGGTTGCCGAAATGTCACCTTGCAAATTGTAAGTGTCACAATGACCTTTACATTAATACATCGCATGTTCCTAAAGGTATGGGATGTCCAGGGTACTTTGATATGGACGTGTTAACAACACTGTCAATTTTAACTCTACATGGAACTATCAACTCACCCCAAGTGAAGACACAAGGACACCTGTATCACAAGACACAATGCTAGGGAGGGCACACTGCACTGAAAATCCCAAAACATACTGATGACAAACGGTTAGCAGACAAACACTTGCTCAGCCAAGGAAACAAGACAATGCAGATGGTCAAGCCTACAAGTATAGGATGTCACATCAGTACACAAAAGAGTCAAAGACAACACAAGACTACTACTGCCATGAAAGGTCTTTTCAATAGTGCCATCTACATCAACATGATCCCATTCTTTTTCTCTTTCAGCTGATCAGGGGTATGGCATCCAGCCATGGATAATGACACCATTTGGCAACCCGAGTACTGCTGCGGAGCGTGCATACAACAAGGCCTATAAGAGGACACACAGCATTGTCGAGCGGACCTTCGGCATCCTCAAGTCAAGGTTCCGCTGCCTCGACATCACTGGTGGTAGCCTGCTATATTCCCCCGAGATGGTCTGTAGGATCATCCTCACATGTGCAATATTGCACAACATTTGTGTCAAAAGGAACATTCCCCTCCTGGAACCATACATGCCTGAAGACGAGGAAGAGGAGGATGCTGCCTTGCAACAGGAGGGGCAACAACCAAACACGGCTGCTGGAGTGCGTAGGCGCCAACACATTGTGAACAATTTTTTTAAAATTATTATCACCATCACCACTTAATGACCTATTGTAAATAAACACTGATAACACACACCACATCATGGTCTGACTCTTCATTTCAGAACACCTTTAGCTCTAAATATCAGAAGAAGAGTGTCGCCTCATGGAGCATTAATGATATAACAATCAGGACACAGAAAACACTACAAATGTGATGCCTATCATACAACGGTCACATACACACACAATGTAAATGACTGACATCCTGTACAGTTCACCTTTGAAGGGCAATAGCTGGGGACCACACCTATTACACACATACATGTTTGAAACATGGTTCATCGCAGCAGATGGCACACAACTAAAACATCATCACTCAACTAGGGGAAAACAGGCCTCATACATCAGGCAGTTGACATGCTTTTGCTTCAGGAACAGGAATGTATGACCAGACTCTTGGGAGCAGTAATTCCAACTACATACAATCTTTGCAAAGACTATCTGTCACTTGAGTTACACATAAGCAGAACATACACAGCACAAGTGCCACACATATGACAAGCATCCAGCACATCACATCCCATCTACATGTCAGCCCTTTTCTAAAAACCTTACACACCCATGCGCCTGGTCAGACCCCACCTGTCTGAAGAGGTCCCTGGAATGCTGATATGTGTACCCTGAGATTCCCTCATCTACACACACACACTCACAAGAGTCATCCAGTGTGCCACACCCTTTCCTATGCCTACCATTGTCACAGTACCATCTCACTGCATGGAAGTCAGCTCAAATAATACACTGGCTTGGAGTTTTTAAGGCCTTTAAGGCCTGGTATCACCTGTAGATTGATTCCCGTGTGAAAGGTACTGTAGGCCATTTTAAAGCAAATCTCATCCGACAGGACTTGTGAGACAATGATGGAGGCCACACCAGTGATCCCCTCCATGCACACCACCCAAATTTACATGCACCGTCCCTGCTGATGCCTCCTACAGCATAGATGTTGTCATTTGGGCAATTACACCATTAAGCATTGCTACTAATGTTGCCGTGTAACACTTTATCAGGGTTCATGTGTCACCTTCAAAACAACACAGGACATACACAGTGTGACATGTCAACTGTCTAATGCTCCCTTTGACCAGTCCTAGTCAGACCACTGATAATGTCATTTGTCAAAGAGCTGGCTCCTGATTGACCCAGCATCCTGTCAGCCTGACTGGCATCTGTCCGTGGGTCACCCTAAAGATACCCGGTGGCCACTTATGGACCACACTGGCTGTCCAAAACCTCTTTTTCCTCAGAGGCTAAATTGTCATTTGCCTCATCAATGTATACTCAAATACATTGTATTGCATCATCTGACTGTTATCTGTATCATATTTGTTACAGTGCCCTTGAATAGCGAATTCATGCCCCATCCGTTGTCTGGGCCTCATTAATGCCCAAACTACAAAGTGTGACAGTGTACCTGGGCCATAGCCTTTGATGGTGTACGTGGCCTCCAGCAGAACCAGCAACCTCAGATAATGTCCATGAAAAGTCGACACATATGAGGACCCTGACAGTTCACACGCTGAGTAACATTGTTCAAATAATAGAGATGGCTCGTGTGTGGTGAATACCAGCCATTTAATTCTGCACAGAGGCTATGATGTTTCCTGATGCATTTCCATCAACAGAGGCCAACTTGAGTACAAATGTTGCAATGACACATGCCGGATCCAGACACCTGAGACATTCTGTCACTCAGCACACCACGGTTGCCCAGTTGAAAGTCTCATTACACGTCTTCAGTGACAGGGTGGGACCATCCATGTGTAGGTTACCATGTTCTCAATGACTTTAATCACATTTAGCTACAAACGATACTCATTAGATACACTATTAGCTGCCACTAACTCATGATGAGACCTGGACGTTACAGTGACAACATACAACTTAACAGTGGATACTGGATCAACATTGGACCACACACATGTACATGTACCATACAATCAACAAAATGGTTGCAAGCAGCCTATCACAGTAGTGTCCCAGTTGTAAACTAGCAGGAGGATTGAAACATGCCACTAAATCAGGTAATGCATAAAGGGTCACATACATCAAAAACCTATTTGCTATCATGACATAAGGAACGTTGAGAATTTGCAATTTAATCAATGCTAAATGGTATGTCAGAATTATCAAAAGAAGTAATAGAGCAAACTTCAAATGGGCAAATGGTATTACAGATTTGCAAAAAGAGAATCATACTCAATTTGCATCTATGGGCCTGCTGCCAATGGTTTAGCATTACAGAATTTGGGAAACCCTTATGATAAATTTGCAAGTCAGGAACAGCAAACCCCAGGGTGCTGGGGGCCTAAGTCCCCCTCTGCTGCTCCCCAAATAGACATTTTTTACGCACATGCATAAGGGGCATGTGTGCCCTACATGTCAATAGTGAAACATATTTTAGCTACATTAACTCGTAATTAGCACATGGTTACCCCCAAAAAAGGTTTAGGCGACAATTGCATTACCTAAATGGCCTTTTTGCTATTTGGAATAGCCTGATACATGTGCTCACAAATTAGCTAATGAAGACATCCTGTAATCTCTTTCATATTTGGAAAGTTGCAATCAGCAATTACCTACATATGTGCGCAATTATGAGTAATATCCATTCTGGCCAATCATTACTATTGCACTGTGAATACCTTCTATACATCCTATAAGGGACATTTGCCATAGCTAACACCAAGGTTTATCACTTAGCACCGTTTGGTCATGCAAAATTCCATTACTCATTTGGACAAATGAAATACATATTTGTCATAATGCGTCATATTTTCACGCATACAGCTTGTGCGTCAAAATTCTTGACGCACAGGAGTGCAAATAATGCTGAGTCAATTTTTTTTAAAAAAAATAGAAATTATATTTGGCTGCGGCTTAATTTTCACCTCTGAATCTGTAAATTATGCAGCAAACAAATATTATTTACCAATTATAAAAAATATTTTGACTCTGCATTATCTGCACTCCTGTGCGTCAAAAAATATGACGCACAACCTGTATGCGTGAAAATATGACGCATAATGGAAAAAAACGGTGGCCATGTTATGGAGGATGTGATGTAATAGGATATCCTGTTTACAGAATCTGTACAGTGGGTGTACTTTCACTTTCACTTTGCAGTCTCTGATTATTCTAGACTGTGTGGCTGTGTGCAAAGTGTTGTCCTGTGAATTTGTGCTTTTGTGTCCAGTGTGCCATCTTACTTGTTGTTTTGTCATCAATATATTGTTGTAGAATACTGTCTGAGTGTGTATTGTATAAATTTGTCCAGTCCAGTGTTGTATTTATTGTCTGTGGGAGTCTGTTGTGGGTACTGTTATATAGGGGATAGTTGGGCTCTTCTATTTGTTAAGTTTTCTTTGTATTTCCTCACTCAAACTTTCCCCATTTCCCCCTTTGTTTTTTTTTTTTCTACTACTTTTTCCCCTGTTTCTGTGCCTAAATGTCTGGTAGGCCACGTCTTTCCAGCGTGGGTGAGGAGGAACTGGGGGGGTTCATATGGCTGGTTTGCCATTTCCTCCCACTGATGCTGGAGGCTGGGGGTAGGGTGATACAGGGGTATCACACGGAGGCCCGAAAAGTCCGGTGGGGGAAGGTGGGCCATCACTTGGTGCGTCTGTATGGGAGCCAACGGAATGAGCATCAATTGAAGCACCGCTGGGCTGACCTGATCTCCAGGGAGCAAGATCTGCTGGACCACCTGGGAATGATGATTGGTGGCCATGTTGGTGAGTACAGATCATGTAAATGTGCACAATTAAAAGCTGTGTAGTGACATGAGATGATTGGTACCCAATCTGTCAGATAAGTAGCTGACTGTGTGTAATGCTAGGGAAACATACAGGGTAATTAATGCACTGTGTGAAGGATGACAAATGCTAGCAGTCAGGCAGCTCATGTTTTCTACACTTACAGGTTGCTTGTAGCAGAATGTAATGTATTGCCGCCTTTGTGTCAGACAAGCGACACATTAATGATGCAATCAGGACTCAACAGGTCACAATTGCCAGTGAAGTATGGATGTACTAACATCATACCTACATATGTTGACGCTATAGCTAGACTGACATTGGAAACCCTACATGATGCTGAAAATGAGTGCTGCCTTCACGTCAATTGATGATAGCAATGTGGCCCAGACATATGTCTCATGTGTGTCTGGTTAGTGTGTAGGGAAAGTGTTCACAGAAGTGCCATGCCTGTTCGGGATAAATGTGCTCCTTCACATTTTATTGATACATGCCAGATCTGAACATGAAGCATATTTGTAAAGGAGTCAGGTGCCCTCAGCTAACATCTTAGACAGGTATTTTTTTGTTACTTGTGCCAAAATCTGATTAGGGATGGCAGTCCAAAGGTATGGACTAGGGTACAAACATCTATGTTTGGTGCCAATCACCATTGTTTGGACACATCAATTTATGAAACTGTAACAACATGAGGTATTGTCAAAGTACCTGGCCCTCTGTACCATGTACCTAACTGTCACAAATGTGTCATGACCACATAGGCTGTTTGACACATCATGCAGTCCTCAAGTAACCAGCTTTTGGATGTCTCCCTTGGATGCACATGTTGAGATGAATACACACCTATATTGTTGCTGCCCACTAATGGAGGTGCATGTTTGCCACCACATGACAGTCAGGGCCACTGCATGTGTCTAGAAGTGTGTGTAACTGTAGCAGGAGACCCGTCCTATGTAAATCTTGCCCAGGAATTATTCCATGCAGTATGAGCATGTCTGAAAGTGTTTCATTACTCATGTCAGATTATTACATTGTATTTGTATTTGAAATTGTTTGTCAGTGCACGGATTCTGAGCATATTCTTCCTTCCATGCTTTACAGGTGGACTTGCACCGTACACAGTGGGAGAGGTGGCTCGTTTTGAGGACCCCGACACCTACAGTGAGTGTTGACATGTGTGGTATGTTTTGTGTTTGCTGGTGATGTGTGATGGACTACTGTGTGTTGAACACATAGCAAGGTGTGATGTGCTGCCCAATCATTAGTCTTGTTCCATTAGTGGGATTTCAGTTATCAAATAATTTTGAGTTGACCAATGCTTATCCATTTGTCTGATCTTGGGTTTGTAGGCCATTCCTGTAGGGCCCGCTATGGGAACTGTGGTGAGTCATGTGGAATACACTACTTACAATAAGAGTTGCACTGTGACTCGTCTCGGACTGAGTCTGCATGTCAGACTGACATTCTCCCAAATAGCTTCTGCAAATGGCTTTTCTGAAGACTGCTGCTTCCCTATTAACCGATGTACTGAGTACACTGTAGGTTGGATCTTCCGGGAGCATGTACTTCCACAAGTTGTAGTAGAAATGCGTGGGACTAGAGTGCAACGGCCTAGGTGTGCATGCTATTCATGATCACGGGTGTTCTTGCTCCTCTGTGTCTGTTGAAAATTATGCCTCACTGGAAGTATGTGATGTTGCCCTAGGTCTGTACATTTTGACATGTGTGGACCTTGGATAGGACAAGGTTTAGCTGACTCCAATTTGTTGATAGCCCTTACTGGTGGTGTGTGTGTGGAGCCAAAAACATGTTGAGCTTTCTATACACTCCTGGGTGTGCATATATTTTGGGATTGTTTGTTGTTCTCCCCCCCCCCTCAAACACAGGCATGGGTTTGAGAATAGGGTACCTAGGACTGAAGCAACCAGTATGTTACACATACTTGTGATTATATGATATATGGTTTTGAACCTCGTGTACACACTCAGTTATGGCACATGAGTACTATACTAGCAAATCCCATTACAAATTGCAGACCTTGAAGTTTGTGATTGTTATCACATACACTGACATATGTAGTCCAGGCAATAGGCGGAGGATGTGCAGCATGATTGTTTGCTGCAACTGTCAGTACTTTGATGACAAGTTATTGCCAGTTGTTACCCATCATGTAGATTTTGTATGTGCTATGTGTGAGATGACCTTTGTAGGCAGGCTTTCCATGTACTTCCTCTGAGACTTTCAATGATCTGTATGGTGATATGACCTGTTACAAGTACAGTTGATGTATTGTCAGATTGACCACTTGTGCTATTCCACACAATGCAGTTCCTATGGTAAATAGTTGCCCTTTGTCTTCACAGCTGCAAAAATGACTGCCGCACAGAGGCATGAATTTGAGAGGCGGGCCATGAGGTACCGACACATTCTGCAGGTGCAGTCGGGGTTCCGAAGGATGGCCCGTAAATACCAGTCGGATCGGGCCTCCGGAGCATGGTGGGCTTCACCACAGGGTGACCCAAGGTTGCCCACTACAGCCACCACCACCACAACCACTGATTCTCCCCAAGTGGCCCCAACCACTGCGGGGACAGTTGTCCCTGCCTCTGCTGTGCACCCAGGCCCCAGCAGTGTGACAGCTGCAGGACAGTCCAGTGGGCTAGGCTCAACACACCCACAGAGCACCTCTGCCGGGACCCAAACCGCAGCAGCACCACCAATCGACCCTGCGGCATTCCTGGCTTTGGAACGCAAAATGGAGAAAGTTATAAGGAAGGTGGACAATCTTAGCCAGGATGTCGCCTACATCAAGAAGCGGGTCAGGTCTATCAGGCGGACCCTCCGGAGGGCCAACCTTTAGGACTGATGTTT
Source organism: Pleurodeles waltl (assembly GCF_031143425.1). Lineage (NCBI taxonomy): Eukaryota > Metazoa > Chordata > Amphibia > Caudata > Salamandridae > Pleurodeles > Pleurodeles waltl. The sequence continues at coordinate 1,336,004,525 of NC_090444.1, read as the reverse complement.
TCAATGGACATGATTCCCTCCCCTCCCTCCTCTTTCCTTGTTATCTTGATTAGTGGGCTTGGGGGATTAGTGTTAGGTTAGTATAGGTTGTTAGTTTAGTTAGTGTTAGGGAGGAGGGTGGGGGGTCCTAATTCTTTCTACTTTTCCTTATTAAGTGTGTGGGTGGGTGGGTGGGGGGCAATGTTGGGGTTCCTGTGTGTTTAAAAAAAATATATATATGATTGTTTAGGATAGGATAGTATGTGTGTAGGTTAGTATGTGTTGTCCTGCATGTGTCCTGTCTCATAATGGTGGGTGGGGGTTGATGTTTAGATCAATTTGTTATATGTGAAGAGTAAGTTTAGCTTAGGTTAGTTAGGGACAGTTGTGGGTAATGAGTAGTCAGGTTAGATTAGTGTAGGTATGACTTTTCCCTTAGTTGCCTCTGGTGTGATTAGTTTGGAATAAATATATAGTTAACCCTTTGCATTATGTGTTAACTGCTACTTGATCATGGCCTTGCCATCAGTGTAGATGATTGTTGTTCTATGACATTTGTGTCCTATGCTACAAACAAAAACAAACTGAGGTGTAAAATGGCAGCTACCCCAGTTCTACCTTGGTAAGAACCACCATTTGTTAGAACCACCAATCGGAGTTGACATGGATCACAAAGGATTTGTGTCGATGAGTATGTTTTCTACGTCACAAAGTGTGCTTCCAGACTTGGTATTGTGGGGACATTTTTAGGTCGGACTGCAGTGTGATGTTCAGGGACATCTTTGAAGATGAGGTCTTGTTAACACTCTTGTCTTCTTGTCTTCATAACTGACATAGATCATTTGTGCAAAAATTCAGCATGATTACCTTTTTGGATGTTTACTCAGAAAGGTTCATTGATGCTGTGTTTTGTAGTGTTTGCTTAGATTAGACTGCATAGTTCAATGTGTTAGTATTGCATGGTGACAACATTTATCAGCCACTATTAGTTGACTTTGATTTCTCTTGATGAAGCATTATTCTGTCCAACACAGCATGATGGTTTGTGGTTTCTCCCTTCATCAGTTATTCTCCTCAGGATAGGCAGACTATGATGCAATCCTGGCCACTGCACAGATGTATCTGACTACATGATGTCAGGACAGTTGTATTGACAAGCTACATGATTGTCACACAGGCACATTTGTGTTATCTACTGCACAGTTGATGTGTCAAATTACACAGAGACATATTTGGTGTGCAAGTACTATTTATTGATAGGTGCCGTAGTGCTTTATGTACATTGTCCATATTTGCTGAGTCCATTCTAGTGCAATCTTACATGGTGATCCTACAGAAGGGGTGTAGATAATGCCACTGACATGCTGGGGTGATGTTACAGACAGTGCAGAGGGACAGGAATTGCCGATTAGTAGGAGAGAGACATTAACGGGGCATGCTGACAAGTTATACAGTGGTTAGCAGAACAGTCATTGAGTATAGTTGTTGTAAGACTGGCATTTGACAAAACGTAGGACCTTGGTCAAAGTAGGCCCTGGTGCAGGAACTAGCGCTTCCGGGTACTCTTCCGTGTGAATGTGATCTGTTCCATGTCTTCTTCTTCTGATGTGTGTGTTGCCTGCTTTGTCCTTGTTGTTGTTGGTTGTGAAGGGGCAACACACACCTCAGTGTTAGAAGACGTGGAGTCAGACATCCCGGTCGCTGCTTCCTGTGAAGGTCTTAAGGGCAGTACTGCAGCAAGGAGGGTCTGCTGGTTTTTGAGAATAGCAGCCACATCCCGATGGTAGGCAGCCAGGTCGGCCCTGAGGGAGTCATGATTGCATTCGTGCATGCAGTGGAAGGTTTGGGGTGCGAGGTGTTGTGGCAACTCCCTTACTGCAGTGGTGAATTCCTTGACAGTTTCTTGTAGTCCTTGCAGTATGGATGTTAGGGCTTGCATAGCTGCTGCCTGATCTGCAGATGACATCATGCACGAACGCACCCCCTCAAGGCTGGCTGCCATATTTTGCATCCCCACCCGCACCTCCTTGGCCAGCTCCCGCTACAGTTCTTTCAAAGCTGGTGCCAGTGTCGTCAGAGTCCTCAGCTGTTTTGGAGCTGGCAGGTCTTGCAATTGGGGTGGTGGGTGGTTCCTCTGCGCTGGCTGCTTGTTCTGTGCTCCTCCTTGTGACTGAAGGTGGGGTCTGGAGGGTTTCAAGGACCTTTTGGATGGTCTCCTGGGGAATGTTTATGGGCTCATCATCCATGTCATCAGGGAATTCTGGGGCAGGCATATCGGCAGGAGATCCGTCTTCCTCTGCAATGAAACAGGGTAAAATTAGTGTGTCTGTGTTGTGACAATTTTGACGTGACGTGCCTGCCTTTTGATGAATTCACTTTGTGATCTTGTTTTGTATTGATATCTGCTGTCCTTCAGATGGGCATTCTTCCAGGCCTATGGCCCACCTGTGTGTTACATGTATGTTATTGAGTTATCAGACTTGTCAGCCTCATCGCCTCTAGGTGTTGCTTTATGCCAAATAGAGAATAGCCACCTTTTTGTCCTACTTGACCCTCCGTGTATATCCATTCTCATGGTGAGACATTTCACTGGCTGTGGGTGTTCTGATGGTCCTGGCAGCACACTTGACTCTCAGGACCTGCCCCAATCCCTGAACGTTCACATTGACTTAATTGTAATTGACATGTAGCATATCCTATGCATGGCAATGTTATGATGTGATATGGATGTTGATATTGTTAATGTGTCCTGCTGACGTTGGGTAATGTTTGTTACATTGGATTGCCCTGATAGTCGTATCAGTGTCCTATTTCCCCCTCTGACTGTGCAGGTGTATTTCAGTGACCAGTTGCATGTGTCCCCTCCTCAATGCTGTTGTCTGAGCAGTATGACATTTGTGATGTTGCCTTGTTTGCCAAGTACGGGAAGGACCCTGACATATGCAGCATGGGTGTGTCCTTAGTGGTGTGTCTCTCCTATTGTTGTTTACATTGGCTGATGTTTGTGACACCTATGGGCATTGACATTTGCGTGTACTGGGGCCTTTGTCTTGTTTCAGGAGATTGTTGCAGATGTCATCCTCACCCCCAAATTTAGGTATGTATGTTCCATGGGGAGGTTACTGCCATTGACTACTATAGCTGCACACAGATCAGAGATGGTAGTGGCAACTGTTGTCGCAGTTACATTGCAGTTGTCATTTTGGCTAGAGGATTGCTAATAGGGCCCTAGTTACTGTAGGAGATATGTTGGCTGACGAGTGCCAGGATGTAAGTTTGACGTAGTGGCCTTCCCTCCTGTCGAGGCTTTCCCTTTGCTCCATTGTTGGCATGACAGCATGCCCCCATGGGACTGTTGTTGGTGTAGTGTGATGTTGTGCCCCAGCTTATGTTTGTGCAGGCCATGCCCCCCTGCAGTACCCCTTTACCCATGCCACTCCATGTATATGATGACTTACATGCAATGTGTAGTAGGTATTTCCCCCCCGGTTGCAGTTGACATTAGTGCATTATAATTCCTCATGCGACTTACCCTGCATGTGCGTTGTCTCGTGGTAGTCTGCGCTGTCCTGTCCTTGAATCCCTGTGACGATCTCCTCCGGGATGACAGCTGCAACCATCTCCTCCATGTGGTACAGGGCCTCCTGGTGTGCTGGACTCCCCCCTCCAGTCTGCAGTGCTGCCTTCCTGTACCTGGCCATCTTTTCCTTGGTCCTGCGTTTGCAGTCATGCCAGCGTTTCTTACACTCGGTGACTGTCCTGCGTACTTCAGCCACACTGTTGATCTTGTCAGCAATTTGTTGCCATATGGCCTCTCTCCTACTGATTGGCAACTTTGAGGTGATAAACAGTTGGTGCTGGTGTTCTGTCACCTCTTTAATCAGGATTTCCTGCTCCTCTGCACTGAAGCAACACTTTCTTTTTTTTCTATAAATGTCCTGGTTCTTGTATGGATCATCCTGGCTGGTTGCTGGTCTGCTGTCATCTTCCTGGGGTCTGTAGTGGCATCTGGGATCCATTTTGGCTCTCCTCTGGTGCACTTGCAGTGTTCGCGGGTATTTTTGACGCTATTGCGTCAAAAAACGGCGCATATCCGGGTTGCGGTGTCGTAAATCGACCCACAGTCATTTCCACCGCGTTAACGTCGTTTTCCTTTACGACTTGACGCTGCGGTGTGCGTAAAAAATAATGACTCCCACCTGTTGATTGCGCCGCCGTGCGTCAAAGTATAAATTTGACACCCGCACGGCGCTACGAAATGGCGTTAGCCGGCGGTAAATTTTTTGACGCAAAACTGCGGCGGCGCAGTTTTGCGTCAAAATGTATAAATATGGCCCTTAGACACCAGAGTACCTATGCTGCTAGGTCTGGCCTAGCCTACGGGCACCCACTGACATGCAGCCACCACCCAGATACCCCCCCTCCAGCCATTTCCTTCAATGATGGCCACTGTACTCACCCCCTTGTGGCTGCTGTGATGCCCTCAGGTGCCCATCCAGCTGTGGATAGGCCACTGCCAGTATGAAAGACATCTGGGGGGTCAGGGTCCGACGGGCACCTCTTCCTTTTTGGGAGGTCATACCCAGCTGGGCCTCAGCGGTCTTCCGTGCCCAGCGTCTCAGGTCCTCCCACCATTTGCAACAGTAAGTGCCTGCCATATACCCTCAGGGTCTGCACCTCCTTGGCAATGGCACGCCAAATACCCTTCTTTTGATGGGCACTGACCTGCATAGGCAATACAGACAGGAGAACACCATTAGGGAAACTGTCCTGCTAGTAACAAGAATGGCCCACCATACCCGTTTCATCACTATTGGCACACACATAGCCCAGCACTCAACGTTTACCCAGCAAAAGGACATCTCTCCCCCCTTACACAATGCCTTCACACACACCTCCATGCATTCATGCCACATTCATCGTGCCCACAGTGTACTCACCTGTTGGTCTGGAGGCCCATACAGCAGTCCGTACTGGGTTAGGACCCTATCCACCAGTCTCTCTAATTCCTCTGAAGTGAAGGCTGGGGCCCTTTCCCCGGTCACACTGGCCATGGTAGATTCCAGACACAGGTCACAGCAGCACATGCAGCATAGGTCTTCTCCTATGGAAGGTCAGGAAACTAGTGAGGAATCAGATAGAAAATGGTGTTCACACCCATGGCGGTGAATACCGTCACTGCCGGCGTAGATCACCATTGGCCACTGTACCCCATAGGGCCCAAGTATAACCAATGAGGAATTGCACGCCGGTTCCTTACCTCCTTCTACCATGGCGCACAACGTCAGCGGCATTACCTCACTTCCACCTGTCCCTCCACAAAGGACAGGCGATGCCATTTCGGGGGGGGGGCAGACCTATGGAATAATGCTGCGTCACAGGATAAATAGGCACATACTTGACAAATTACACTGTCCCATGACATGTTTACAGATTGCGGACTACTGTTGTGGCTTCATTGTTTAGTTTTTGACAGCTTCCTCACTCCTTTGTCCCTTAGATACCTATCGCTACTGATGAATAGGAGATGGAGACATACCCCCGTGTATAGACCCCTGGTGGACTTGGCTACACTGGAGGACAGGCACATTATCCTCACCTATAGATTGGACAGGGCCACAATCATGGAGGTGTGGGACCAATTGGAGCCTGACCTGATATCTGATATCCGTCACCCCACTGGGATCCCCCCTCTTGTGCAAGTGTTATCATTGCTCCATTTCCTGGCAACTGGTTCTTTCCAAGTGGCAGTGGGCTTGGCAGCAGGAATATCACAGCCAATGTTCTCAATAGTGCTGACAAGAGTGTTGTCTGCCCTTATAAAACACATGTGCAGCTACATTGCGTTACCCCAGGTTGAGGATTTGGCCACTGTGATGGCCGGGTTTTATGCAATGGACATATCCCCAATATAGTTGGGGCAAATGCTGGAACACATACTGCATTTGTTCCCCCCTGCACCAAATTGAACAGGTTTTCAGGAATCGTAAGAGTTTCCACTCTATAAATGTGCAGATGGTGTACTTGGTGGACCAGTATATCTCCCACGTCAATGCTAAGTATCCTGGGTCGGTGCATGATGCCTTTGTCCTGAGGAGTAGCAGCATCCCAAATGTGATGCCCAACTACAGAGGCACAGGGTGCGGCTAATAGGTGAGCCCTGGATCCCACCCAGTATATGTTGGTGTATGCCTATGCTGTTGGCCATATAGGATAGTGTGTGGCTAAATGTTGTCCCTCAATAATTGCTGGTGACTATGGTTACCCAAACCTATCATGGCTGCTGACCCCTGTGAGGATTGCCAGGAAAAGGGCAGAAGAAGGTTGTAATGAGGCCCATGGGTGAACCAGAAGGATAATTGAGAAAACCTTTGGCCTCCCGAAGGCTAGGTTTCGGTGCCTCCATCTAACAGGTGAATCCCTGTGCTACTCAACCAAGAAGGTCTGCCAGATAGTGGTGGCATGCTGCATGTTGCACAACCTGGCCTTCAGACGCCATGTCCCTTTTCTGCAGGAGGAGAAGACTGGCGATGCCCCTGTGGCAGCAGTGGAATCTGTAGACAGTGAGGATGAGAAGGCAGAGGATGAAGATGTGGACAACAGAACATCTGTAATCCGTCAGTACTTCCAATGATACACAGGTGAGACAGTGCAACTTTACATTTCTATGACTTTGGTTGCATTCTGTGTGGCATTGGCATGCTGGTATTTCCCACTTCTATGGCCATTTACTGTTACCTCTGGCTATTCATTTTGCAGATGTTGGTGATTTGACAAATACTCCTGGTGTGATCACAACAGCCAGCTACAGCTCATTGATTCTATGCTCATTCTATGCACAGTTCATTTGCACTGGCTGTACCTGTTTCAATTAATATATATTTGAAATACATGACATACTCGTAATCGATTTATATCAAAGGGTGTTTATTGTAGTGCTAATATATAGAGGGGGAAGTGCAATGGGATGGGGTGATGATGGAGGAAAGTCCAGGGTTTTGTTCCAGTCTGTTTGTAGCACAGGTGCATTGTTCAAGGGGACATAGGAAGGGGAGCAATGGCAGTTCAAGGGGGACAGGGTGACTGAGTAGGACACAAGGGTGACAATCAGGTGAGTCTCATTTCCTGGCGGGGTCTTGGCAAGTGTCTCTGGCTTCTGTCTGGATTGCAGAGAACGTTTGCAGGGTGGTTCACCTTCTGCAGTGGGAGGGGTGCTGGTGGCCTGTGAGTCCTGTGGCGGGGCCTCCTGTCCACTAGTAGCAGCGGAAGTGGAAGGCTGTTCAGATGACTGGCTAGTGGCAGGGGCCCGCTGGTGTGACACTGCCTCCCTCATAATTTTGGCCATGCTTGCCAGCACCCCTGCTTTGGAGCCCAGGGTGTTGCTGATGGCCTGCAAGTCCTCCCTGATCCCATGATACTGTCCCTCCTGCAGCCGCCTGTTTTCCTGCACGTTGTCAAGGATCTGGCCCATCATGTCCTGGGAATGTTGATAGGCTCCCAGGATCTCAGAGAGCACCTCCTGGAGAGTCGGTTCCCTGGTCCTGTCCTCCCCCTGGCACACAGCAGTTCTCCCAGAGTACCTGTTGGCCTGTGCCTCTGTCCCCTGAACCATGTGCCCACTGACCCCAGGCCCCTGATTGTCTTGTGTGCGAGGTGTGGCCTGGGGTCCCTGTACAGGTGGGCACACTGCTGATTGACGTGTCCTGGGGACAGAGGTTTGGCTATGCTGGTGTTGTTTCCTGATGGGGGAGGCTCTGTGGTGGTCTGTGACTGGGCTTGGGTGACCAACTGTCCAGTGGTACCTGATGGGCCAGGTAGATCGTCCAGATCCTGAAGACCAGAGTTATCACTGTGGGCCTCTTCAGTTGGGGTACTGGATAGTGCTGGCACCTCCTTTACAGGGACATTGGCTGGGGTACCTCTGGGGATGTAAATGATGTATTATGCTTCATGTGTATGACATATTGTACATCCCTGGCTTCCCCTCTATGGTTGGTGTTGACCTGACAGTTTTTACTTGTGTATGTTGGTGTATGGTGGGATTGTTAGTTTCACTATGCTGTGCATGCTTTAGTGATGAGTGTCCATGCAGGGCTGTGAGGGGTGTCCATGCATTGGTACAGCATGCAGGGCTTGGCATTGGGGTTAGAGAGATGTGATGGTGGAGTGTGTGGGATGTAGTGGAGTGATGGGAGTGAGGGTGAGGGTATGTGGTGTCATGCAGGTGGGTGATAATTGGTGAAAGTTGACTTACCAGAGTCCAGTCCTCCTCCGACTCCAGCCAGGCCCTCAGGATGCAGTATTGCCAAGACTTGCTCCTCCCATGCTGCGTGTTGAGGGGGAGGAGGTGGGGGTCCACTGCCAGTCCTCTTGATAGCGAGCTGGTGTCTTGTTTCTATGGAACGTACCTCCCCCCGTAGGTTGTTCCACCTCTTCCTGATGTCGTCCCTTGTTCTGGAGTGTTGTCCCACGGCATTAACCAAGTCCACGATTCTCCACCATAGCTCTATCTTCCTGGTTATTGATGTCTGCTGCACCTGTGCTCCAAACAGCTGTGGCTCTACCCTGACAATATCCTCCACCATGACCCTTAACTCCTCCTCAGTGAAACAGGGGTGCCTTTGTGGTGCCATGGGTGTTATGTTATGTGTGTGGCTGAGGGTGTTTTTGGTAATGTATTGGGGAGTGTGAAGTGGGGTGCGTGAGGGATGTATGGATGTATGTGGTGTGGGTATGTAGTTGTGGCAGTTGTCTTGGTGTCAGTCTTGTGCCAATGATTTGTAATCGTAAAGGGTTGTGGGTGTGTGTTTTATAGTGGTGTGGGTGTGTGGGTGTATGGATATCAGGTGTGTGAATTGTCCAATGTGGTGGTGTTTTGTTTGTGGGTCTCCATTGTGAGCGCGACGGTATGTACTGCCAATAGCTTACCGCTGTGGAATGTCTGCCGTGGTGGTTCGTGGGTCATAATGTGGTGGGAATTGTTCTGTTGGTGTAACGGTGTGGGTTTTGATACCGCCGCTTCATCACTGACCTTTGGGCTGGTGGATTTGTGTCTGTGGCTGTATTCTGTCGGATTGGTGCATGTGTTTCATAATATGGTGAACGGATTTCTGCAGCCGTGGGGGTAAGTTGGTGGCCGTCAGCGTAGCTGTAACCGGGATTTACTGCATGGTCATAATGAGGGCCAATATGTCCAAGGAACAGCAGCCAACACGTGTTTCATCACTGGGAATTTTCAAGGCTGTATTTTCAATATAATCCAAAGTACAGGTATAGCTGGATGGTCACACAGTCATTATGGTCCGGTTCGAGCTAGTTGCAGAGTGGATTGATGTTAGAATCTTGGCCATTCATTTGACATAGAACTGTTCTTGGGACGGTGCAGTGTTGTTACCCTTGTACCTGTGCTTCCTTTACGAAATTGCTATTTGAATACACTTGCATGACCATCCAGCTATACCTGTGCTTTTGATTATAATAAAACTACTATCTTGAAAAAGTCCCAGGGACGAAACGCTTGTCGGCTGCTGTTCCTTGGACATATTGTCTTATGTGCAAGAATTCTTCTGGAAATTAGAAGAATAAAAGAAAATGTGAAGAAAAACTACTGCCCTTTCTTTGGATTTGTGATTAGATATCAGTGTGCTTCAGTACCTCTTATATTAGCTTTCTGTTCTGGAAGTTTGTTCCCGGTCGGGCATTTCTCACCTATGGTGGCAGGGTGAATGTACCGGGCGAGCACCTGTCTACAGAGAGTTATAGACACTGCAGGAGTTTCTTTTGAAATACTTTGCCCTTTTACTTTGGCTATCTTTGGATGTGTGGACATTACAGAATTGTCATTATTTTTGTTCCTAAATGTTTATTTGTCACACATGTGATTTATTAAACCTCCGGGAATTAGTATTCGCCAAGGGCCATTGTCATGACCCAGTTTGTGTAGCTCTTGCACCAGGCAACGTGGTGCAAGAGCGCTGCAAACCTTAAGTGAGATTGATGAAGCCACACAAGGCCACCTTGCATGGCCCATGGTGGCTTCATAAATTTTGAGCAATGTAACACAGCACATATTACTCTGCGCCAAGGAGGTGTTACCAAGGATGTTACTTGGAGGTTCCCATACAATGTCCATGGATTCTGACACATTCCCAGACTTACAAGAACTTGTAAACCTGGGAATACGCCAAAAAGATACGCTTCCCCAGAAGAGGTATAATGAGGAGAAATATGTATATTTCTCCATGTTTCTCCGATTTCTGTTTGTTCTGCATTCTGAAGCACATATAAAAGAGTAAAAGACCTCTCTGGATTGTTTTTGAGCAGGAAAGTGCCCTTTCCTGCACAAAAACAATCCTGCATGCAACTCAAGGACCCTTGTACCATGGCGCAAGGGTGCCTGCATTTTCGTTAGGCTTCCTAAAGGCTGCCAGTGCAGGGTAAAGGACAGGAATGTGAGATATGCTTTTAAATACTTCACATTCCTGCCTGTGACACAGGGCAGGTCAGTGCAGCAAGGTGACTTTCTGCACTGCCACACAAAGCCCATAATTATGGGCACAAATGTGCATGTTTGTCTGTTTTTGCCACCAAACGTGTAATTAAGGCTATAAATCAGGGAAAGTAATCAGCTACATTTTGAAACTATTGATCTCTGGATGCTTATCTGACACAGACAAGGGAACAAGATGCAGTGGTCCAAATGTTCCTGGGCTCAAACTGACAAGCACTGGGGAGCAGTATTGCAAACGTGCTGTAAAGGTTGAGCAAATGCAGCACTGGGTAGCAACAGTGCCAGCTTTCCTCGTACACATGGAACAAGCATTGCACTGAGCAGCAGCAATGCAAGCCTCCCTCAACATATGGAATGAGTTCTGCACTGTGCAGCCCATGTGCAAACTTGCCTTAACCACATACAACCGGTGTACCACTAAGGAGCAGTGCAAGCTTCCCTCACACACAGAACATGTAATTCAGAAAACAGCAGTAGGTCCCTCTTTGCTCAGACACCTGGGACAAGAGTTGTACTGAGTAGCAGCCTTGTCCAGCACGAGTACAAGCTTCCCTCAGACACATGAAACGAGTGCTGCTCTGGACAGCACCAGTGTAAGTTTCACTCAAACAAAGAACTTGAATCACGTAGACACAGGACTCAGATAACACATATGCTTCTGCACAACCACAAAGGACAGAAGGAGTCACAGGACAAAGAATGAAGAGGGACGGGGAGGGAGAAAACCTTGGAACCCCACAAACCCTAGTGAACAGACACTAAGGTAGAGAAAAGGTGACTCGCAAGATTTCAGAGCCACCGCTGAGTGTAGCGAAAATGCTGAGGTTAGTAAAAACTCTATAGACAATTATCGTATTTACACTGATATCATACTTTTAACTAATAGTATGTCTTTTGCTTTCTGTTGGAACCGTAGAAAACAACTGCAGAAATAGATGCTCTAGAGGGGTCTACGCCAAAGGTTAACAACGTAAATGTTGACTGCTTATGCTGTTCCAGACAGTCTGAAAGTATTACAAGCCAGAACAAAGAGTAGAGTAAGAAATGTGTCAGCACTTAAAATAACACCGATTTTGGGAACGCCGGGCGTAACCTACATCACCATATGGCCTGTTAAAGGTTTTGCGGTGACCATTGGGAACACATGTGTTAAAGTGACTATTATAACCTGTGTTACGGGCATAAAATTAATGAGCTACAGCAGGAGGCTCACGACTGTCTATACGACTCGTACACTGCAAGAACAATTCGGTACATATGTAGCCTGTTAGACCCACACAAGGTATATAAGATGTTGAGGGTGGTGTACGAGTTGTCAGCTGTGAAGAAAGGTGTTGACGTTGGTGATTAAGGTCTTGGCAGCAGCGGTCAATGAGATCCGATACGCTGCTGAGCCCTGCTCAAAACTCCAACGTATGCAGGGGCTGTGTACCTATTTTGACAAAAGCTTGATAGAAAGACGAATGTGTGATATGTGTTATAAAAGTAGAAAAATTAGGTCTTTAGCCCCCCGAATGTTGTTTGAAAAAAAACCCACAGAGGTCATGGATAGCAGACCATAACGGTGTTACTTAGCGCTACATACTTACTCACTTTTAGGACGAAAATCAGAGTGTCACAGGGCAAGATGTCTATGAGTTACACCCAGGCGACATCTGTATCGGGAGATTGATATATGTGCTGGTTAAAGAGAGAATAGCTGAAATACACCCTGTGACTCTGCGTTATCTGAACATTACGGAACCTCCGGCTACGTTGCAGTGCAACAGTACTGTGTGTATCGCTAACGGCATGGCTACCCGCAGAGGATAAATACTGGAGCTCGGCCCAAGACCATGCGCATGAGTTAAGACTTTCACCACTGACTGGGCTACACCGTGCTTTGGAACTCCTGACTGAAGATTATTCCAGAAATAATGGTCCTGTATTGTCCGACCTAGACCTGTATGAACTGTTGAATGCTGTCAGTATCCTGAGCGTCCAGAGTTATTGGCGGGGAAGCGGGAAGTCATTTCTAGAGCTATTGAGTGTATATCTTTAAAAATATCAAAGCTTGTGACGCTGAGACCTAGTAAAAGGAACTGCTCTGAGTAATTTGTGTAACATCTATCGTACTATGTATACATAGTCAAAAGATCTCAAGGTGTCCAGCAGCGGCGACAGTTATAAGCTATGTACCTCAAAATGTCAAGTACACGGTGTTTATGCAGTGCTGACCCACTTTTATTTATTGTTTTTTTTTATGTTTAATAAAATGACCTTGCACAAAACAAATGTCTTTCATTTCTTGGTTGCGGTGTGTGACAGCATGACAGGGGCTGCTTTAAGGAAGCTTTATTACGATACACAAATGGTTGGAAGCTTCGGAGGCTCCCAAGCTCTATTTACAAGGGCTCGAGTTGAAAATGAATCTGTAAATCGATCAAGGGTGAAGACTTTGTTAGCGGGGGAAGAGGCGTATTCACTCCACAAACCATTCAGGAGACGTTTTAAGAACAGGGCCACAGGTGTTAGCGCAAAGCTAGATTACCAGTGGCAGGTGGACATAATCAGTCTTCAAGATCTAGCAAAACATAACAACGGCGTAACGTATAAATTAACAGTCATAGACGTATTGTCCAAGTACGCCTATGCAGAGGCGTTAAACGATAAAAGTGGTACCAGCGTCACTGCCTCCTTTAAAGACATCTTCGCGAGAGGTTGAATACCTCAAAAACTACAAACAGATGCTGGAAAGGAAGTTGTAAACAAATCTTTTCAGAAATTATAAAAGCAGCACGCTGTTCAGCATTTTGTAACGCACAATGAGGTAAAAGCGGTGGTTGTAGAGAGTTTTAACAGAACTTTAAAATCAAAGATGTGGCGATATTTCACAGCCAGCAATACCTACAGATATGAGGATGTTCTACAGGCTTTTATAGATGTTTATAATGCCAGTTACCATAGGACTACCAAAATGTCTCCTCTGGAGGTAACAGCGAATAATTCGTTAATGTTGTGGAGAACTGTGTACAGGAGTCGTCTCGAGGCGAAGGTAAAAAAAACCTGCTTTAAAAGAAGGGGATCATGTCCAGGTTTCAAAGTTGAAGGGCGTCTTCATCAAGGGCTACCAACAGACATTTAACGATGAGATATTCATAGTGGAAAGTGTGGAGCTTAAAGAAGGGGTATATATTTACAAGTTGAAGAACTACGACAGGGAAAGGGTAACGGGTGTCTTTTACAATGAAGAGATACAAAAGGTGCCATACTATCCGAACAGGGTGTTTAGGGTTGAAAAGGTTCTGAAAAGGAAAGGCAACAGAGCTATGAGACAGGCGTTGGTCAAATGGCGGGGTGGCCTGAGAAATTTAACAGTGGGGATTTGGCCAGATCGCTGCATGGTTTGTGAGGTCATGCTATAAGCACAGAGCTGGATACCTCACCTTTTTATATTAAGCTACCGTCCAACGCCTCGAAGGACATGTTCCCCGTCAATCAGATTTCTAATTATACGGTGAAACCTGCTAATCCGGTGGACCTGAAAGGGTCCTGGGAGGTGGCCCTAATGGAGATACAGTACCCTAAAACATGGAATACATTTACAAAGCATGAGGCTAAATTTCATATAAAGCACTCTCAGGACTCCTTGAGCTTTCCCATGAGTTTCCCAAATGGGTATGGGTCGACGCCATCAACAGAGCCATAGCAGGCGTTGAAGAGTATGCAAATATACATCTGGTGTCGGATAACATTAGAAGAAAAGTGTTTCTTAAAGCCCCCAAGCTCAATACCAGGTTTACCTGTACCGGTAAATTACAAAGGGTTTTAGGGACCGTACAACATGAGAAAAGACAAGTGGATCCAGACCCCAGGTGCCCAACATTAACGGTGGATTTTATACACTCTACGTGTAAAGCAACATCGTAGAACCTCAGAGGATAGGGGATAGTTATTCGCCGTTGTTGCGATGGGTCCCAGTGAAGGGCTAAAATAACACAATGGTTAATATGCAAAATCACAAACCCGACTATGTGGCAATTTCTCAAAAACATTTTGACACTATAACCATCATGATCTATGACGATCAGTCAGAGCCAGTGGCCTTTAAATACGAGAAAGTTATTGTTAAGCTTCATTGAAGGCTGTGCCGTGACGGTGAGTATTAGCCAATTGCAATATTCATTATGAAAACATAGGGAATCCCTCTATGTACGGGGTCTATTAAAGAGTTCAGGTTGGTTATGGAGGACCACCGCCCTACTTTCAAATGGCCCCCGTTATGTACGGTGCCAGATAGGGGGCTTCTTTCGGAGTTTGTTTAGAAGACCCATGCCATTCTTGAGAAGAGAATACGAAATTGCAAAACCTCACGTTAAAGGGGCTGCTACGAGCATAGCCCATGACGTTGTGGGCTCTGTAACGTCGGCTGTCACTGAGCGCATGAACAAACAGATCCAGGAAGGAGCTGGCTTGTTGTACAAGGCGCGTGTGGGTGGTAAAAGGAAGCAAAGGGCTTCGAGGCATAGGGGCCCGCCAATACCCTATAAAAAACAGAGGACTTCTTCAAAAAACCCATACAAAAGAAGAGTAGAAAGATGGAGGAGATCTTCCAAGAAGAAGAAGAAACACCGCTCTAGTGCGAATATTTTTTAAATCTACTATCATGACCTTCGTACACTGCGCCTCAGATGAATGCGCCAAATCTGAGCTAGATTTGTTTTCTTTTAAACCCACACAGACCAGTATCCAGAACAGATTTTTCATTGAAGTATCGCCTATAGCGGCTCTGACTAGAATTGTATGTGTCGGGGTCCACAGATATGTATTTGGATCTCAACAACACTCTGCTACACCTCGTCTGCAAAATAACCAAAGCGAACGGCACCAACATCAAGGCTGATGCTAAAGTGGCACTGATCGCCTACCCCATCGCAACCATGTTTAATCAGGTGGGTATTAACCTGGGAAATCGACTCGTCACGCAGAGTGATAACATGTACGCCTACAGGGCCTAAATAGAGAGTATTCTAAATTGCAATCATGAAGCCCTGGACACACAGCTTTCAGCGGGACTCTTCTACAAATATATTGAAGTGCAATTTGAGGACACAGAGTTGGACGGGGGTAACAATGGTTTTAAAAAAAGACCCAGCTTTGCCGCCGGCAGTAGGCAGTTTGACCTCCTGGGGCGCATACATTCAGACCTTTTCTTCCAAGATAAGCTTCTATTCAACGGTATAGATCTTAAGTTCAAACTCAACCGCAACAAGGACGCGTTCTGTCTCATCAGCGGTGATACGGAGAAGTATAAACTGGTTATATTGTCCACATGCCTTTTTGTAAAGAGAATGAAAGTGTCACCAAGCGTTAGACTGGCCCACGCTGAAGCTTTACAACTATTGAACGCCAAGTATGCCATTGAAACACAGCAACAGAATCTATTTCTGGGGCAACTACCAAAACTCATCATCATAGAGTTTGTGGACAATACAGCTTTTAAGGGGCTCTAGACCTCTAACCCTATCAACTTCAAACACTACAACATCAACTACGCTGCTTTGGTCCACGAGGGAGCTGTTATCCCCGCAAAACCGTTCACTCGAAGTTTTGGAACATCCAGTTTTGTCAGGGAATATCTCGGTCTGGTCTCGATAATGGGGAAACATCTGCAGGACTCAGGAGTTGTTGTTTCAAGAGAGGGGCATGGGGCCAGCTACATGTTGTTTGCGTTCGACCTGACTCCTGACCTGGAAGATGGTGACCACTACAACTTGATCAAAAACAGAAATCTAAAAGCTGAAATACGCTTTACACAGGCGCTGGCTACCAATGTGATTATGATTGTATTCTCAGTATTCAACAGCGTTATCCAGGTCAATCACGACCGACAGCTTATGCTTGACTATCATTAAAAGATTGTAAAATGGCCACTGCAGAGATACGTGACTTGTTAAACTGGTATAAATACGCTAAGAACTTTTTAGGTGTATTTCCTAGCAAAGGGCTACCTTAAAAGATAGACTCAGAAAGATCCCACACCCTAGTCTTTAACACCGAGCCGCATTACAAGGGTGGTACACATTGGGCAGCCATGTTTCTGGATGTAGACAAGGTTATAGTGTTTGACAGTTTAGCGGAGTTCCCCTAGCATAACGTTTATACAAAACCGATATTCAAATATAAAAAAAGCATCGCCCGCGGTTGAGTATAATAAGTGGCGTGTACAGGATTCCCTAGCATGACATGTGGGGAACATTGTATATATTTCATTAGTAAAATGTCTGAGGGTATGACGTTTACAATTTTGGTTAATCTGTATTCCCCCGATCTAGTAAACAACAATGGTATTGTTATGAAATATGTGAATGAAAATACTAGGCCCCTGTTGAGCGCTGTTGAAACAGAATACGGTGTTTGTCAAAAGTGTAAGGCCTTGTAAAGCCTCTATTTGTACTGATGGCTGTCCACATTAAAAAAACATTTTAAACACAAATTCAGACTATGCAGTTTTATTCACCCACCACACATTTTTTAAAACCATTTAAAAAAAGAAGACTGATGACTGTTGAAAAGTTAAAAGTTTTTATTAAAAACAGTTTTCAGCACAAAAATGTACACGGGTAAAGAAATAAAAGGAGTATAACCCTTTCGAGATGTGAACCTTTTTAACAAAACTGTACAACGGTTCAAATTTCGAAATTACATTAGAGCGGTCACCATGTGTCCATTTTGAACAGTCTCCTTTTAGGCTCCATATGTAGAGCATTGCTGCTCCTCGACGGTGTTAGCTGAGGGAAGAAAGGTGACGTCGGCACAGTGGGACTCATGGTAAAAACACCATGGATCGGATCTTTCAAACTTTCAAGCCTTTGTCGGTGGTCGGTGTTACCGACGATCGTGGAGGGAATGTTGAGTTTCGCCGTGGCGCGTAGCAACTGCTCCCATCCTCTAGGAGCATTTTGTGTAGATAGGGTTTTACTATACATGAGACCTCTGACCAGGTTGTACATGTGTGATCCAGCAACCGGTTGTCTCTTGTAAGCGAATTCACCCTGGTTGTTCCAAGAGGTTAGATCATTAGTCGCAGTCATTTTACCGAGCAGCACCTGCACCGCCCCTCTATACCTCTGGCTTATATTTCTTTAAAGGTCTTCGACAACAACGTCCGTAGGGACCTGGGTTTTGAGGGGCTACGGGGTCTACTGCCAGCCGTTCCATGGTAGGGGTATACAGAGTCAATTTGTTTTTTTGAGATGCTAATTGTTTGTAATACTGTAAAAAGTTTTGAAGGGCTCCTGAGTAAAGCCCTGCTTTGTCGTATGTCCCAGACGTCCGCGGTAGAAGGACCCAACTGTTCCAGCTGGTGGAGTGGCACAAGGTCCATTTTCTGGGAGTGCTCCATCATGTCCTCGGCAGAAGACCTGTTATGAGGGGTATAGCTATACCCAGCAGCGCCCCTACAAACCCTCCAGACTGTTTGACCAGTTTCCTTTTAGAAAGGAATGACACCCTTTTATTCTAAGCTTCTTAATAATGTGGCACTTCTTCTTCACCACGTGGAACTGGCTCATTGATATCGGGACATTACCTTTTAGGGTTTTTAGGGCTATTTCTGAAATGGCCGCCACTAAATCATCCGAGGCAGCGCACAGGATAGCCTTTCTTATCAGGGGGCTGACTGTGACCAGCATTTTTAGGAGGTCTAAATTGTGCTGTAGCCGCCCAGACATGGTGGTGACCTTATATTACAAGGTTTAGAGTGTAAATGTTATAAAAAATCTTCTTAAGGGGTCTTTTTATGGGCTTCCGGGACTGTTTTAGGCGTGTAAGCGTGAACGTCAGGGGGGAAAATACTGGTGCGTAGTCTGTAGTCTTCTAGAGTATTAGGTTTAAAATCTACCAGTAAGTAGCCATGGGGTTTTGTGATGGCATCATTAAACGCTTCCATGAAAAACTGCATGCTTCCGGGGTACATCTGTTTAGCTATAATTGATATCTGAAGCTTGTCACAGGGGTTTTTAAATAAGACCAAGTATGAGGCGTTGAGAGTTATAGAACTAATGCTTTTACCCTTGTAAAACAAGTTCTGCATGATGTAGCATATGCTCATGTTAGAAATGGGGTCTTTCGTTGACAGTCAGGTTACCCCCTGTTCAAGCAAGGACCCTCACTCTAGTCAGGGTAAAAGAGAATCACCCTCAGCTAACCCCTGCTTATCCCCTTGGTAGCTTGGCAGAGCAGTAGGCTTAACTTCAGAATGTTAGGTGTAAAGTATTTGTACCAACACACACAGTAACTTAAGGAAAATACTACAAAATGACACAACTCCAGTTTAGAAAAATAGGAAATATTTAAACAAAACCATATATATAAAAATAAGACCAAAATGACAAAAATCCACAACACACAAGTCAAGTTATCAATAAAAATGCAAAAAGAGTCTTTAAGTGGTTTTAAATACACACTAGCGCTGCTAGCGTGAAAATGTACCTGGTGTGCGTCAAAAATAACCCCTCACGGGCGAGTGTGCATCAAAAAGGGCTTGCGAGGCATTAATTCCACTCACGAGTGGGACCGTGCGTCGTTTCTCCTTTCACCGGGTCGGGCGTGTTGTTTCTTCTCTCCACAGGAGAGCGAAGCGTCGATCCGGTCAGCACTCTTGGGTCCGTGCAGGCCTTGCGTTGTTTTTCCACACACAGCGGTACTTGAGTCGGAAATCCAGCTGCACGATGATCCGAAAACCCCGCAGCGCAGGTTGTGATCTTCCAGCCTACGTCAGCGATGCTGCGCGTCGTTTCTCCTGCTCCGTGCATCGATTCTTCGGTCGTGTTTCCTGTGAGCGTTGTTTCTCAGCTGCTGAACCGGCGGCGCGTCGTTTCTTCGGCCGCAGATCAGAGTCGCGTCAATCTTTTCCCCGCACAGCGCTCTGTGCATGGATTTCCTTGTCTTCATGCTGCCAGCTTCTCCTTTCAGAGTCCCAGGAACTGGATGGGCACCACAGGGCAGAGTAGGAGTCTCTCCAGAGACTCCAGGTGCTGGCAGAGAGAAGTCTTTGCTGTCCCTGAGACGTTAAACAGGAGGCAAGCTCTAAATCAAGTCCTTGGGGATTTCTTCACGAGATGGAAGGCACACTAAGTCCAGTCTTTACCCTCTTACTCTGGCAGAAGCAGCAACTGCAGGATAGCTCCACAAAGCACAGTCACATGCAGGGGAGCACTTCTCCTCAGCTCTTCTGCAGGCAGAGGTTCCTCTTGATGTCCAGAAGTGATCTAAAGTCTGTGGTTTTGGGTGCCCTTCTTATACCCAATTTCTCCTTTGAAGTAGGCCTACTTCAAAGTAAAGTCTCTTTTGAATGTGAAATCCTGCCTTGCCCAGGCCAGGCCCCAGACTCTCACCAGGGGGTTGGAGACTGCATTGTGTGAAGGCAGGCACAGCCCTTTCAGGTGTTATTGACCACTTCTCCCCTCCCTCCTAGCACAGATGACTCATCAGGAAATGCAAACTACACCCCAGCTCCTTTTGTGTCACTCTCTAGTGTGAGGTGCAACCAGCCCAACTGTCAAACTGACCCAGACAGGGAATCCACAAACAGGCAGAGTCACAGAAATGGTATAAGCAAGAAAATAGCCACTTTCTAAAAGTGGCATTTTCAAACACACAATCTTAAAATCAACTTTACTAAAAGATGTATTTTTAAATTGAGAGCTCAGGTACCCCAAACTCCACATGCCCATTCGCTCCCAAAGGGAATCTACACTTTAATCAGATTTAAAGGTAGCCCCCATGTTAACCTATGACAGAGACAGGCCTTGCAACAGTGAAAAACGAATTTAGCAATATTTCACTGTCAGAACATATAAAACACATTACTATGGGGGTCATTAAAACCCTGGCTGATGGTGTTAAAGTGGCGGTAAGACCGCCAACAGGCTGGCGGTCTTTTTTTTAGTATTATGACCATTGCGGTTGCCGCCATGGTCATCCGCTGCGTCTCCGTTCCGCCCGCCAGGGCGGAGACGACCACTGGGCTGCAGACCTGGGTCTCCAGCCCGGCGGGCGTCACAATACCACCGCCGGTATTTTGACCCGCCTTACCGCCGTGGATTTCCAGTGGTATGAACCGCCATGAAATCCATGGCGGTAAGCACTGTCAGTGCCAGGGAATCCCTTCCCTTTCACTGATTGGGGTCTCCCCCACCTTCCACCCCCACCCCGACTCCCTCCCCTACACCCCCCACCACCCCTGCCACCCCCCAAAGGTGGCACGGCCCACCTCCCCTCCCCGACCCCCAACATCACATAACTCACACACACACAACACGCACGCAGGCACCACCAACACACACACGCACACACACCGACATACATGCCTACATCCACACACTCAGTCAGACACGCACACCCATATACAGACATACACGCCCACATCCATACAGACATACATACAGACATACAAGCACTCATTCCCAAAACACGCAACACACCCGCAAGCATACACGCACTCACACACCCCCTCTACATAAACAGACGCACACCCCCATGCACCCACACAACACCCCCCACCCCCTCCTCTAACGGACGATCGACTTACCTGTTCCGTCGATCCTCCGGGAGGGGACGGGAGCCATGGGGGCTGCTCCGCCGACACCACACCGCCAACAGAACACCGCCGCGCCGAATCACAGGACGTGATTCGCTGGGCGGTGTTCTGTTGGCGTGGCGGTGGAGGTGGAGCAACCTCCACTTCCATGCCGCCCGCCAGTATGGCTGTTGGCGGCTCTCCGTCCTAAAAAGGACAGAGAGCAGCCAACAGTCATAATACGCCGAGCGGCAAACTGCCACTACTGGCGGTCTTCCGCACGGCGGTCCCTCAGCGGTCTTGTTAAAAGACCGCCGAGGTTGTAATGACCCCCAATATGTCCTACCTTAACCATACACTGCACCCTGCCCTTGGGGCTACCTAGTGCCTACCTTAGGGGTGCCTTACATGTAAGAAAGGGGTAGGTTTAGGCCTGGCAAGTGGGTACACTTGCCAAGTCGAATTTACAGTTAAAACTGCACACACAGACACTGCAGTGGCAGGTCTGAGACATGATTACAGAGCTATTTATGTGGGTGGCACAACTAGTGCTGCAGGCCCACTAGTAGCATTTGATTTACAGGCCCTGGCACCTCTAGTGCACCTTACTAGGGACTTACTAGTAAATCAAATATACCAATCATGAATAAACCAATCAACATTACAATTTACACAGAGAGCATATGCACTTTAGCACTGGTTAGCAGTGATAAAGTGCTCAGAGTTCAAAAGCCAACAGCAACAGGTCAGAAAAAATAGGAGTCAGGAGGCAAAAAGATTGGGGATGACCCTGCATAAGCAAAAAAATCCAATAGCTTAGATTGAAATGATGTGAATATTGAGTAAAAGCCCTCTCAATCTCGGTGTGGTCCCCAGCTTCATGCATGATATTGTCCACAACGACCATGTTTACAAGGTGTTTAGGTAAAAGTCATTGTCGTTGAGATTACTGGGGATGCCTTCAATAAATAGGATGTGTGGGAATTTTAGGGAGAGTTCCATGTAGAGATCTTGCCAGCAAGAATAAAGCCATACAATGTTGTTAGGGGTCTGAAATAAAACACTGGGAGCATTTTCTAACAGTTTCTTTATAAAATAACTTTTACCGCTATTTGAGGGACCTGCTAAAATGCAGGAGAATGAGTGTTGCAGCCTGGTGTCCATAGCGGTAAGGGTTTGCCACTGTAATGCCTTTTAATAACGGTACAGCAGTGTTTTGTAGTCCTCGGTGAGGGCCCCTTTATCAAACACTACGTGCAGTGTTTTATACAACAGCTGTGCTGTAATTTCCCACCTTTTTTGGACCTGACTATGCTAGGGTGGTTTACTTGTGTCTGTGATATTTTCGTGATCGTTCGATGCGTAGTACTCGTGCACCAGACCCTTCAGACTGTCAACTTTTTTTTAAGCGTTTTGCTAATGTTTAAAGTGATACCTTTGACTTTCATGTAAACCCTCTTGTTAGAGGTTTTGTAACTATAGGTCTTGGGCCCGGAGGAAGTGTATTCGAGTATGTACTCATCCTTTTTTAGCCCGCTGGTCAAAACCCCTAGATAATCACCCAGCGGAGGATCTTCATCACCCTCATTACTCACAAAAACAACACAGTCGGTGTTGTGGTACAAACAATGATCCTGAAGCTTATCCAACAGCCTGTAAAGCTCTAGACGAACGTGAGGGATTGTGAAGCACGCTATGAAGATGTTTATATTGTTACACATTGTGGGGAACTCTTTGGCGTATTTGCAGCATCAAACATCCGTCTCATCATCTATAAATTCACAACTGGACATGTGGTAAGATGGGGCAAATTGATACTTAAAAAGATCGTCTAGATCTGTGACGATAGATGTGTTTGACAAATTGGTAAGATGTGCAAATTTTCCCCACAAGGAATTGAGACAGAGCTTAGCTAACTGACGTCTGGTGGGGTTAACCTTAATGAACTCAGGTCTCAGTGTAATACCCTTGTGAGCATGGTAATCAGTGATGCACTTTTGCTTTGAATGTTCATCGACGCACCAGTCGGGATACCCCGATGCCTCCTGTTTGTCTCTAAGAAACAAGTTGACAAAGAGTCGGGTTGTGTTGTTTGGAAAGTGCCAAATTTCCAGTATTTTACCGAGGCAGTACCCTTTCTTGAGGGCCGTTTGTACCTCGATGACACACCATGTCCCCTCCAGCAGTCTTTGCTCATCACTGTGTCTACACAAGCTAGTCTGTTTTCTTTCAGCGCATGTTCAACATAGGGAGAACATTAGCTTGCCGTCGACTCTGTACGGAAGTACCAGGAAGTAAAGCTTCTGCAGAGGGTTAGTTTGACACTTAAAGAGCCCAAAGTACTCGTCGAGGGGCTTAAAGTTCCTATATATGATCCTAGGATGCCCCACTGGGTACAACTTCACTTTGTTCACAAATGGATACAGACTGGTGAAGTCGTAGTAGTGTATTTGCTCACCCTCACCAACGACCCAGTACAGTTGTATGGTGTTTGTACAGCCGCCGAATAAGGCGTCAGGGGGTTCCAACGGTGCTGGTAACTGCAGACTCTTAATAAAAGTGCCCAGTTCAGCATCTTTTGTTAGCTCGTCTAACCACTCGTGTTCCCAGAGGGTTCTCAGAGCAAAGCCACTGCTTTCAATGTAGTGCGCCTTCGCCAGAGCCTGACGATGCAGATGTTCAAACGTGGTGCCCTGCAGTCTATTAAACTTGTGGGGTTTGTAATAATGTCGACACCTGTGGTAAAAGCAACTTTTGAATTCAAAGGCGGTTGGTACCTCGTTAACGCATACCCGTCTAGGTAGTAGCGGCCCAAGCGGTATTCGCCGCCCTGCAACGCATGTTGAATGAAGATGTTCTCTTTCTCCGAGACGTACATGAGCCACTGAATAGACAGGGTGGAGTACTGTTTCTGTTTACTGTTATAGAGGTCCGGCGGTACTAAAGCTATGGTTTCAGGTTTTAAAAACATGTACTGATAAATAGGCATACACATCGAAGCCAGAGTAATGTTCTTAAGTGGGTCTAGGTATTCCATGATTTTTTTTACTCTTACGTGATTTGGTTTTAATAATCCTGACCTGTTTTGTCATCTCCACCACAATGTATCTGAACAGGTTACACGCTTTTCGCAAGATCATGACATCAGCCTGACAGTAAGCTTTCTACTTTGTTTGAAAACAAAACCAATTTTCGCGGTTTTCACCGTACCACTGTAGAAAGCTCTCTTTTTCAGATGGCATCTTGTACTCGACGCCTTAACTGTCAGGCAGAGGCATAGGACCGCTGTAATTCTGATTAGCCCATGTGTTAAAAAACTGAGGGAAATAACCTTTGCAGGCTTCAAAATCAAAGGCTTTTGGCAACTTGCTCAACTTCATGGGCAGAAAATTCAAGGTGTCTATGAACCTAATTTCAAAAGGTACAGCCTTTAACAGCATCAGTTTGGAACCCTGGGTGATGAGCTCCACGGCCAGCTTTTCACAAATCAGGTCCTGGAGAATAAAGAACAAGTGGTACGCTTTTGAGTTGCGAGCTAGCATTGTATACTCATAGTTTTTCGGTTGCATGACTGTATTGAGGAAATCGTTCACGCATGACCGGCTTTCAAACTCACAGTTTTCATCGGATGTTAGATAATGGGCGTAAATGGAGTTAGACTGGTGCACACACGTCTCCTGCGTACACTCTATATCGAATACGATAAAGTCTTCTGTTTTTTTCTGGGTGAAGCCTTCGAGCATGTAACACTTGTGTGCTATCCCGGCTATAAAATACACTTTACACCTGGGACATTGCATATCTGTACAATTGTGGTCATCTGCCTTGTAACGCCTGCAAGCCCCACAGTCTGATTTACGGACGCACTGTGCGAGGCTTATATGTACGTTCAAGCAGGCTTGCGACCGACAAAACATCTTACACGTCAAGCAGTTCACCTTCTGAGCATCATCGGCGACACATCCATCCCTCTGACACATTTTACAGTGCATTTCACACTGGTGTCTGGTCCGGTTGTTGTATATGTGGTTGCAATGCTCGCACACGAACTTTGTTCCTGGAAAACCCTTCAGGTTCAAGATACCATAAAAGTCGTTTTCATGATGTAGCACATAAACGGTCTTGTTTTTTACATGCTCATTAGTAGTGAAGTCCTTTCAAGAACAGCTGTGGTACAGAACCTTTACCGTAACAGCAAAATGGTTCTCCAAAAGGCCCAGGTCCCCAAAACCAACCAGTCTGTTGAGCGGTAGTTGAAGCGCCTCATGGGCTGCCGCGGCTATAAACATAATGATGTTGTCTGGGGTAGCTCGGTCCACCAACAACCCCACGATGCTCGCCGCCAAACACATATTGGTAGCTCCAGTGTTAATGTTGAGCAACCATCAATATTTTTTGACGATCATTTAACTGTACATGACACTCTTTAAGGTTCTGGAAACGCCACCCTCACAACCCCTAACAATGGGGGTGATGATTCTAAAGGTCCCGTTCACCACTAATTCAGCCTTGCTCTGTAAAAGCTTATATAGGTTTTCTAGAAATGTCACAATGTCAAACACATCTCGAGATGACCGTAAAGTGACCAGAGGACTATTGAGACCCTGCTCCTGAAAACACATCTGAAAGAAATCGTTAGACCCCACATCGTGTAACAATCGTTCTATGAGCGTTTGCACAGCCTGGTGTATAGCTATAACACCATGATTGGAGATGGCCTAGATTAAAAAACCTAAACTCATCATAGTGCTCTGTAGCGTTAAACCTCTCTACAGTGTGACTGTACCTTCTTACACTTTCCAAAAACACCTGTTCTGAATCATTCAGCTTGAGGACCGTTGGAGGTTGGAGGGCTCCCCAGGACATCATCCGACGGTAGTTGACTACAGTTCGTAGTTGGTGCATTTATATGCCTCATTGTAACGCTTAGTCTGGCTTTCTTTAATTTTCTTATTAAAAGCTTACGGTTTCTAGCGCTACTAGCCCACTTCTGTTTATTATAAACCGAGCTGGTTTTTGGCAACTGACCACAGCCTATTTGAACAATAGTTGGGGTATGTACAAGAGTCGACCCTGACATTTCACGTAATAAGGGCGGGGATCCTTCAGAATGTTTTAGGTTGCGCATGCTCTGAACTTTACCCCTTGAGGCCCTGTAAATGCCTATATTCTCTCCTGACTTTATATTTTGAGGCCATATGGGGAGTGTTTTAGGTGTTGAGGGTTCTGTTTTTAGGAGTTTTAAACAGCTAGGGGCTGGTTCTCGCGGCTTTTGGTTTTTGAGCACTCGTAAAACACATAGGGGGTCATTACAACCCTGGCGGACGGTGTTAAAGCGGCGGTAAGACCGCCAACAGGCCGACGGTAAAAAAATTGCAATTACGGTACAAACAAACAGCTTGGTGGTCACCGCCAACAGACAGGCAGGAGACAATGTACCGCCCACACTATTATGACAGGCCAATCCGCCACCTTTTCCGGGGCAGATTCACCGCGGATAAAAACACAGTGGAAACAGGAATTCCTAAGGGAAAACGCTCACCTCTACACACCCCACGAGGAACGAGGTCACCATGGAACTGGAACTCCAAATTCTACCTGCGATAGTCTTCCTGATCCTCCACCAGGAGCACGAACGCCGGCGGCGAAGATCACGGTGAGTACTGCACCTACGACACAGGGGAGGCAAAAAACAGGGACACACACACGCAACACCCCCACCTCCACCCTCACCCACTACAACACACACACTAATACATGTTGATACATTACAGTTACACCCCTCAAGCCCCCCGGAAGAATGCAAAGACAAAAGGAAATGAGTGTAACCATTGTAATATATTAAAATCCAGTACTCAAAAATATATATACACTATAAACAAATATATACACCAATAATACAAGTCCAGGTATTGCACCATTTATAGTCCGTGGACCACTGGACCCAAACTGCATGGGCGAGGCCCACACTCGATACCCGATCAAAACAGAGAGAACAATGCAGGGGCATCAGATAGAAATACAACAGGCACCTCAGGGGGAAGGGAAGGTGGGGCACCTCAGCCGGATGAGTACACAACGCCAGATCCACGAGGGGGCTCAATGCCCACTGTTCAATCCTGGGGAGTGCAAAGCCACAGTCTCTCAAGTCTCTACAGTGGGTGGGTTGCCCACTGTTTAATCCTGGGGAGTGCAAAGTCACAGTCTCTAAAGTCTCTAAAGTGGGTGGTTTGCCCACTGTTCAATACTGGGGAGTGCAAGGCCATAGTCTCTCAAGTCTCTACAGTGGGTGGGTTGCCCACTGTTCAATCCTGGGTAGTGCAAAGCCACAGTCTCACAAGTCTCTACAGTGGGTGAGTGGCCCACTGCCATATCCTGGGGAGTGCAAAGCCACAGTCTCTCGAGTGGATAACAGTCTCCACTGGTTCTGGAGGGGGACTGGTGCCCAGAGTGCTTCAACCTGTGAAGGAGAGAGGTAGTCGATGGATCTCTCCACTGGTTCTGGAGGGGGACTGGTGCCCAGAGTGCTTCATCCTGTGAAAGACAGAGGTAGTGGATGACAGTCTCCACTGGTTCTGGAGGGGGACTGGTGCCCAGAGTGCCTCATCATGTGAAGGACAGAGGTAGTGGATGACAGTGTCCACTGGTTCTGGAGGGGAACTGGTGCCCAGAGTGCATCACTCACCCCGCGACAGACCCAGTTGCGTCAGTGCCCCTGCCACTCATGGGCTAGCGGTGCTTGAGTTGGCGGTGCCCTGTTCAGCGGTGCTTGATTTGGCGGTGCCCTGTTCAGCGGTGCTTGATTTGACGGTGCCCTGTTCACCGGTGCTTGATTTGGCGGTGCCCGGCCCAGCGGTGCCTGTGCTGGCGGTCCTTCATGGCCCCGCGGTGCTTGTGCTGGCGGTCCTTCATGGCCCAGCGGTGCTTGTGCTGGCGGTCCTTCATGGCCCAGCGGGGCTTGTTCTGGCGGTGGCCTCCTGGGCAGCTGGGCTGGGGCTGGCGGTGGCCTCCTGGGCAGCTGGGCTGGGGCTGGCGGTGGCCAGCTGGGCTGGGGCTGGCGGGGCCTTCCTGGGCAGCTGGGCTTGTGCTGGCGGTGGCCTCCTGGGCAGCTGGGCTGGGGATGGCGGGCCCTCCTGGGCAGCTGGGCTGGGGCTGGCGGTGGCCTCCCGGGCAGCTGGGCTGGGGCTGGCGGAGCCCTCCTGGGCAGCTGGGCTGTGGCTGGCGGGGCCCTCCTGGGCAGTTGGGCTGGCGGTGGCCTCCTGGGCAGCGGGGATGATGGCGGTGTTCTCCACTGTGCAGCTCTTCCCAAACTTGCCGGGTTTCTTGTGGCCCTTCCCCACCTTGGGAGGTGTCACAGCTGACTCCACACTCCCACCGGGACCCCTGGTAGCGGCTTTGGTGGATGGAGTCTTCCCCCTCTCCTGCCAGGCACTGGCCAACTTCTGATGCTTCACGGGGGGACTGGCTGTGCTGTGGCTACGTGCCACTCTGGCTGTCCTGGTGGCCGGTGCACTCCACATACCTGTGACAACAGGCACCACTGGTCCTGTAGATGTTGTGGCTGAGGTGCTACTTCGGGACCTATGAGATGGACGGGGTAGGGAGGTGTGGGAAAAAGGTCAAGGCTGGACCGGAAAATTATTTTGGACACACTGGGACGGCTAGCTGGAGGGGGTTTGGGAGTGGAGGAAGAGGTGGTGGTAGTAGGAGGTGTACGTTTGGTGACTGGGTGCAGGTGCATGCGCTGGAGGCTGTCGTGAGTTGGATGGCTGTTGGGGGGGTGTGTGCCTGCGTTTGTGTATCTTGGGAGGGGGCATCACAGACACACTGGGAGAGGACACAGGGGATGTGTGAATGGTAGTGGGGGTTGTGACTGCACGTATGCGGGGTGTGCTGGTGGGTGTGCTGGTGAGGGACGTAGTGGCTGTAGAGGTAGTGCATGCAGGTGTGAGTGTACACGAGACTGGGAGGGAGGAGGGAGATGACGAGGAGGGGGACACAGTGGAGGCAGTGGATGTTGGTGTGTCTGCATGTGTGTGTTGCTTGCGTGAGTGCCTGTGGGATGTGTGGTGCTTATGTTTGCCCGAGCTTCCCTTGTGTGTGCAGGCTGGTCTGATGGTGTGCTTGGGATAGGCAGAGGTACAGGGGATTGGGTCTGGATGGAGGAAGTTGGAGGGGGGAGGCTAGAGACGGGGACAATGGCTGCCATCAGTGCTGAGGCCAGAGTTTGAAAAGCTCGGTGAAGGGCTGCCTGACCAGAATGAATGCCCTCCAGGAATGCATTAGTTTGTTGCAACTGCCTTTCTACACCCTGGATGGCATTCAAAAGGGTAGACTGCCCAACAGTGATGGACCTGAGGAGGTCAATGGCCTACTCACTGAGGGCAGCACGGGTGACTGGGGCAGGGCCTGAGGTGCCTGGGGCGAAGGTGATGCCCACCCTCCTGGGTGAGAGGGCACGGGGCGAAGGCTGAGGGGCTGCTGGGAGGGCGGTGCTGGTAGGGGGGTGGCGGCTGTACCTGTAGATGCGGGGGCACAGATGTTGCCACCATAACAAGGGAGCTTGCATCAGAGGACGAGTCAGTGTCGCTGGTGTCAGCTCCTTTCTCCGCCGTGGAGCTCCCCTCGTCCTCCGTCCCACTGGTGAATTCCGAGTCCGTAGTCTCACCCTCCAGGGCCATGTGGGATGCAGCTCCCTCATGCTCCAGTGCCACTGCTCCTCCGCCTGATGATGCTCATGCACACAAGAACAGGAAGACCAAAAAAAGGGGGGAGACAGAAGAAAGACATGTTGAGTGCATGGATTACCGCTACCGTTGGCGGACAACACAGACACAGAGGCCCCCTGCACTACGCCGCACTCTTGGGCTCCACAGTGCAATTCCTTGGAAATGGCCGACAAGGCTATGGACAACATCTGCACACATAAATGACACATGGGCATGACTCAGTGTACTTGGCACTCTACAGAGGTGGGCTGGGGTGCCACATGGCCTGCCTTATGAAGGGGCCTTGCCTACGGAACTCACCCTGGCCTAGGGAAACCCACAGCCCACCTCCCCCACCCAGACAACTCCACTGCGCACAAAGTCAGCAGAATGAGAGTGTACTCACCCCCTTGCTGTGATGCCCTCAAGCGCCCATCCAACTCCGGGTACGCCACCGCCAGGATCCGGAACATCAGGGGGGTCATGGTGCGACGGGCACCCCTCCCACGTTGGGAGGCCATCCCCAGCTCAGCCTCCGCCGTCTTCTTGCTCCAGCGGTGAATGTCGTCCCATCTTCTCCGGCAGTGGGTGCTCCGTCTGTGGTAGACCCCCAGGGTCCGAACGTCCTTGGCGATGGCACGCCAAATATCTTTCTTCTGGTGGGCACTGACCTACATGAAATGTACAAGGGAAGAAGAGAAGTCAATACCAACTGCACCGTCAAAGGGAGTGGCCCCCATCCCTACCCTTGCCATGTGGCACATGCACTCACCGTCTCACATGCACACAGCACTCTGCCCCCTTCCTTCTTACATCCAGCCCTCTCCACACAGGCATAGACCATACAACATGCTCCCTCTGTACTTAACTGTTTGTCTGGAGGATCGTAGAGTAGCGTGTACTGGGGAGGACCCCATCAACGAGCTTCTCCAACTCCTCCAATGTGAAGGCAGGGGCCCTTTCCCCAGAAGCACGAGCCATTGTCTCTTCCAGACTGAGGTCACAGCAGCACTTGCAGTGTACATCCTCGCCTGTCGAAGATCAGGTATCGAGTGATTGAAGTGATAGAAAATGGCGGTCACATCCGCAGCGGTCACATCCGCGGCGGTCCGTACCATCACCGCCGGCGTACATCGTCATTGGCTCCTGGGACCCATAGGGTCCAATGCAGCATTGCGCCACGGTCTCCGACCGCCTACCGCAATGGTGTACAACGCCAGCGCAGTTAGCTCACATCCCATTGTCCCACTTTAGAGGTCAGACAGCTGCCATTTCAGGGGCCCACATGGCCTCATTTCTAACTGCATCACACATACCTAGGCCTAGTCTCAACACACATACAGGCCACCTTTTGTTTATGATTGGTGTTCTGTGTAAACTGTGGGTTGGGACATGTGAGGAGATGGCGGCATCCTCCGGTGTACCGACCGTTGGTGGACCTGTCAAAAATGGAGGAGCGACATTTGATAATCACCTACAGGTTTGACCGTGCCACAATCCAGGAACTGTGTACCCAGTTGGAGCCAGACCTGATGTCAGCAATCCGCCATCCCACAGGAATCCACCCTGAAGTGCAGGTGCTGTCAGTGCTCCATTTCCTTGCAAGTGGGTCATTTCAAACAACTGTGGCCAGAGTGTTGTCGGCCCTTCTGAAACAAATGCGGAGCTACATTGTTTTCCCTCAGGTGGAGGATTTGCCTACAATGAAAGGTGAT
Organism: Pleurodeles waltl; assembly: GCF_031143425.1. NCBI lineage: Eukaryota > Metazoa > Chordata > Amphibia > Caudata > Salamandridae > Pleurodeles > Pleurodeles waltl. The sequence goes on along the minus strand of NC_090444.1, from coordinate 1,335,973,052 downwards.
TTCTATGCCCTGGGACATATCCCCAACATCATAGGTGCCATTGATGGGACCCATGTGGCTTTGGTCCCCCCCACAGGAGTGAACAGATGTAGAGAAACCGGAAGAGTTATCATTCTATGAATGTATAGATGGTATGTTTGGCAGACCAGTACATCTCTCATGTGAATGCCATGTTCCCTGGCTCAGTGCATGATGCCTACATCCTGCGAAATAGCAGCATCCCTTATGTGATGGGTCAACTCCAGAGGCACCGTGTGTGGCTATTAGGTGAGCCCCTGGAAGCAAGACAGTGGGAATGGTTGTCTGGGGTTATCCCTACAGGTTAGTGTGTGTCTAACAGTTGTCCCTCGCCATTTGCAGGTGACTCTGGTTACCCCAACCTGTCATGGCTACTGACCCCAATGAGGAATCCCAGGTCAGAGGAACGCTACAATGAGGCCCATGGGCGAACTAGGAGGGTGATCGAGGGGACCTTCGGCCTCCTGAAGGCCAGGTTCAGGTGCCTCCACATGACAGGTGGATCCCTGTTCTACTCACCAAAGAAGGTGTGCCAGATCATCCTGGCCTGCTGTATGCTTCACAACTTGGCTTTGCAACGACAGGTGCCTTTTCTGCAGGAGGATTGTCCAGATGGTGGTGTTGTGGCAGCTGTGGAGCCTGTGGGCAGTGATGAGGATGAAGCAGAGGAAGAAGACATGCAGAACAGGGACTCAGTGATCCAGCAATATTTCCAGTGAAACACAGGTGAGAATACAATCCTGCCTACTACATGTACTTTTACACTACTACCTCTATCCTGTCTGTCGTTTTCACCCAGTGTATGGTCACTGAGTTGTCACTTTCCCTTACGGTTTCACAGATGTGGTTCCCACTGTGTGTCATCTGCTTAAATTCCTCATGGACTTGAGCTGTGTGACATAGGTATGTTGACATTACTATTTCAAAAACATTTTTTCACTGTAATTGCAAATACACTATTTCGAAATCACAGACAGACTCCAGATCATTTAGTACTTTAGGTGTGTTTATTTAAATGCAAAATATTGGAGGGGGAAGTTAAATGGTGAGGGGTGATGGCGGAGGAGTGTCCATGGCAGAGTCCAGTCTATTAGTCTCACATGTGCATTGCCCATATGGGCATAGGAAGTGGAGCTGGGGCAGTTTAATTATGGACAGGGTGACAAAGTGGGACAGTAGGATGACAATCAGGGTGGTCTCATTTCTTTGCGGGGGTCTTGGCATCGTTCTCTGTCTTGTTCCTGGATCTCAGGGACCGTTTGCGGGGTGGTTCTCCGTCTGCAGGGGGTGGGATGCTGGTGTGGTGGTCCTGTGGCGGGGCATCCTGTCCACTAGCGCTGTCGGAGGTGGTGGGCAGTTCATCGTCCATGCTAGTGTCAGGGGCCCCTTGTAGTGCCACAGTGTCCCTCCTGGTGTTGAGTACTTCCTTCAGCACCCCTACGATGGTGCCCAGGGTGGAGCTGATGGTTCTGAGTTCCTCCCTGAAGCCCAAATACTGTTCCTCCTGCATGCACTGGATCTCCTGAAACTTGGCCAGTACCGTTGCCATCGTCTCCTGGGAGTGATGGTATGCTCCCATGATGGAGGAGAGGGCCTCATGGAGAGTGGGTTCTCTTGGCCTGTCCGCCCCCTGTCGCACAGCAGCCTTCCCAGTTCCCCTGTGTTCCTGGACCTCCGTCCCCTGGACCGTGTGCCCACTGCCACTGCCCCCAGGTCCCTGTTGTTGTTGGGGTGGTGGGTTATCCTGGGTTCCCTGTAGTGGTGGACACACAGCTGATTGACGTGTCCTGGGGACGGAGGTATGGACCCGCTGGGTGGGTCCTGTGCTGGTGTTTCCAGAGGGGGGAAGGTCTGTGATGGCCTGTGCCTGTGTGAGGGGAACCGACTGTCCAGAGGGCCCCGATGGTCCGGGCTGGTCATCTAGATCCAGTTGGACAGAGCTGCTGTCATCACTGTGGACCTCTTCTGTGGGTGGAGTGGACATGTCTGGACCCTCCTGTCTGGTGACGTTGGGTAGGGGTCCTGCAGGGGTGGAAAGGCATGATTATTGCATCTGTGTGTGCCATGGTGTGCAATGGGTGGGTGACCATGTACCCCAGTGCTGGCATTCCTGTGTGGGAGCTTGTGTGATGATGGTTTAGGGGGGTTGTATGGCTATGTGCAGTGTGCATGCTTTAGTGATGGGTGTCCATGCTTTGTTGTTGCATGCAGGGCTTGGTGTTGGGATGGGTGGTTTGTGATATTGGTACATTTGTGAGGAGTTGGTGTGATGGGGGTGAGGGCGAGGGTGGGGGTATGTGATAGCATGCAGGTAGGGTGGGGGATGTAATAGTAAAGCTTTGACTTACCAGAGTCCATTCCTCCAGCTACTCCTGCAAGACCCCCAGGATGCAGAATCGCCAACACCTGCTCCTCCCATGTTGTTAGTTGTGGGGGAGGAGGTGGGGGTCCGCCGCCAGTCCGCTGAACCGCCAGGTGGTGTCTTGAGACCACGGAACGCACCGTCCCCCTTAGGCCGTTCCACCTTTTCCTGATGTCCTCCCGATTTCTTGGGTGTTGTCCCACTGCGTTGACCCTGTCCACTATTCTTCGCCATAGCTCCATCTTCCTTGCAATTGAGGTGTGCCGCACTTGTGATCCGAATAGCTGTGGCTCTACCCGGACGATTTCCTTCACCATGACCCTGAGCTCCTCCTTCGAGAACCTGGGGTGTCTTTGCCGTGCCATGGGGTGGTGTAGAGGATGTGTGGGGTGGAGTGTGTGGTGATAAGTGTGCTGATATATAGTGGTGTGTTGTGTGGGGCGCTTGGAAGTTGTGTGGGTGATGGTGTTATGTGCCTGTGGATGCTGTTGTACTTTCTGGTGGTGTCTCTCTCTGGCCTTCTTTCTGTATTTTTTGTCGTGGTGGTTTGTGGGTGATGTGGGTGTGTGTTTTATATTGTACTGGCTGTGTGTGAGTTGTGTGTGTATGTGTCTCAGGTGTGTGTTTTGGATCGTCCAATGTGGCTGTGTTTTGTAAATGTGTGTGTATTTTGAGCGCAGCGGTGTTTACCGCCAATGGAATACCGCGGTTGAAAGACCGCCGCATGGATTCGTGTGTCGTGATAGTGTGGGCGTATTTCTGTTGGCGTGACGGTGGAGGTTTTGTTATTGCCAGTTTATCACTGACCTTTGGTGTGGCGGACTTGTGTGGGTGTCTGAATTTTGGCGGATTCCGAGATGTGGGGCATAATAGCCGTGGTGGAATTCCACGGCCGCGGTGGTGTGTTGGCGGTCTTCTGCACGGCGGTAAGCGGCTTTTACCGCCAATGTTGTAATGAGGGCCATAGAGCTTTACTGAGTACATCCTGTTTTGTTTTTTTATGTTTAGACCTAAGTACACCAGTTTTAATAAATGTGGCTCTTACATTCCCTAGGTCGGCCTGCCTGCATAGAATTAAAGCCTTCACTGTAGCTCTGGAGGACGCAGTATTGCGGCCGCTCTTACTCAGATTTAAAGCCTTTAGGCGTAGTCTGAATTTTAGCTGTCTAACTCAGCACCAGAACCAACAAGTACAAATTAAGCATTGCCTCCACCCTCCAGAATAAGTGCATACCCTAAAAAATAAGTGCAAATGCTCAGCACCAGAACCAACAAGTACAAATATGCAATGCCTCCACCCTCCAAAATAAGTGGAGACCATCAAAAATACATGCAAATGCTCAGCACCAGACCCAACATGTACAAATTAAACAATGCCGCCACCCGCCAAAAGAAGAACATTATAAATGCATCCTAAAGACAATGAGCACCACCCGCAAGCTGTAGTTCTGCATCATAACCTTTAAAAGCACTCAAACACATAGGAAACCATAAATGATAATATAAAAAAATAACAATCATGGCATCTTTGTTTAGAACGGTCTATGACCCGTATCTCTGATATACCTTGTTGCATTGCCTCCATTTCCCCTGGGGACAACGCAGGCTCTTGGGGATCCTACGCACAAAAGAGACAAAATTGACTTTACGCATAGCTCATTTAATTACACTAATTATAAAAATATAAACTCAACACAATTTATAAACATTACAGTTCATTGAATTTATACATGTACAATAGACTGGAAGCCGGATCCTAGGATCCACGCCTTGTTTTCGCCCTAGCTCTCCAATGCTCTGAACCATGTGTGGGGGCAGAGCTCAATTCAAACTCCAGCTTCCAGGGTGGAGCAGATAAGCTGAGCCAAAACCAGCAAGTACAAATTAATCATTGCCTCCACCCTCCAATAGAAGTGCAAATGCGCAGCACCAGAACCAACAAGTACAAATTAAGCATGGCCTCCACCACTCCAAAATAAGGGCAGACCTTCAAAAATATGTGCAAATTCGCAGTACCAGAACAAACAAGTACAAATTAAGCAATGCCTCTGCCCTCCAAAATAAGTGCAAATGATCAGCACTTGAACCAGCAAGAACAAATTAAGCTATTCCTCCACCCTCCAAATAAAGTGCATACCCTCAAAAATACATGCAAATGCTCAGCACCAGAACCAACAAGTACAAATTAAGCATGACTTCCACCCTCCAGAATAAGTGCAGACCCTCAAAAATAAGTGCAAATGCTCAGCTCCAGAACCAACAAGTACAAATGAAGCAATGCCTCCGCCCTCCAAAATAAGTGCAGACCATTAAAAATACATGCAAATGCTCAGCACCAGACCCAACATGTACAAATTAAACAATGCGGCCACCTGCCAAAACAAGTGCAAATGCTCAGCACCAGAACCAACAAGTACAAATTAAGCATTGCCTCCACCCTCCAAAATAAGTGCAAATGCTCAGCACCAGAACTAACAAGTACAAGTTAAGCATTGCCTCCACCTTCCAGAATAAGTGCAGACCCTCAAAAATAAGTGCAAACGCTCAGCACCAGTATCAACGAGTACAAATTAAGCATTGCCTCCACCCTATAGAATAAGTGCAAACCCTCCAAAAATAGATGTAAATGCTTAGCAACTGAACCAAGAAGCACAAATTAAACACTGTATCTCCACACCTCGCCACAGGCCTCCTCCAACATACATTAATATCATTTTAGTATTAAGTGTTTGTAAAGGTAGGCTTTACCTAGCCGCTCAACTATCCACATATAGTTCTGTTCTTTGCAGTCTGCATCTTAACCCTCTGTGCTACTTTACAAATCATCAACACACCCTCTAAACAAAACTCAGGCTTAACGTTAATTGCAGGTTGTATCTTACCATTATAAATGCATCCTAAAGACAATTTATAGTATGTTTTTTAACATTGTTAGCTTCATAAGTTATTGCTAAACACAGCGATCCCTAAGACCTGCGCCATCCTGTCCACATCACCACCAACCATAAATCAGACACTGCTGATAACCTTTTTAAAACATACAGGGGGTGATTTTAACCTTGGCGGACGGCGGAGGCCGTCCGCCAAGGTACCGCCGCCAAATGACCGCACCGCGGTCAAAAGACCGCGGCGGCCATTCAAACATTTCCTCTGGGCCGGCGGGCGCTCTCCAAAAGAGCGCCCGCCGGTCCAGAGGAAATGCCCCTGCAACGAGGACGCCGGCTCAGAATTGAGCCGGCGTAGTTACAGGGGTGCGACGGGTGCAGTTGCACCCGTCGCGTATTTCAGTGTCTGCAAAGCAGACACTGAAATACTTTTTGGGGCCCTCTTACGGGGGCCCCTGCAGTGCCCATGCCACTGGCATGGGCACTGCAGGGGCCCCCAGGGGCCCCGCGGCACCCCCTACCGCCATCCTGTTCATGGCGGGTTTCCCGCCATGAACAGGATGGCGGTAGGGGGTGTCTGAATCCTCATGCCGCCATGGAGGATTCACTGGGGCAGCGGTAAACCGGCAGGAGACCGCCGGTTTACCCTTTCTGACCGCGGCTGAACCGCCGCGGTCAGAATGCCCTCGGGAGCACCGCCAGCCTGTTGGCGGTGCTCCCGTGGTCGGTGACCCTGGCGGTCACCGGCCGCCAGGGTCAGAATGACCCCCACAGTGTTTGATAAACCTATTTTCTAAACAACAACTAAGTAATGAAATTGTGTTCGCCTGGACTAAATGGCTAAGTATAACAATATTAAAAACATTTGAATCATCATGTATATTGTGCTATTGTGCTATAAATTTAGACACTTCTATTTTTACAACAACCATTGTTTTACACTTTTAAACATACTGTACACCTCTACATATTAAACAACTGTTTTCAACACTGTAAAAATGTATGCCTCAAAATAACCTGTACAAAAACATGTGCATTTTACCCTGCTAGGTATAGTTAAAAAAGGTTGGGGCTAACGTCTATGTTAAACTGCAATAGAACATATGCAAGCATCACATTGTTACAGACCTTATGTAGAAGAGGTTTAGCATCACCAGTCTGTGCTGTGCCCTTCATATTTTTCTCCTTGAGGTGCTCTGGAAGCCCAAGCTCTCTGTAAACATCCAGTACGTAGTTCAGAAAAGGAGCCCTGTGAATGTGGAGGTGTTTTTATATGGCCCACACTGTGTTGATTATGCATAGGTTTTTTTGTGGGGCTGGGTTTAGAAATAGACATCTGTTTTAGGGGGGACATTGCTTGTCTTCTGTCTATTTTAAAACAGTTTTAAATTGCCTGGTCACTTTAGACAATGCCATATGCTGATCACCTTTGAGCCCACGTCTGGGAACTCTTAGGGCTACATCTGTTTTAGGTTTACAGTGTCTGTCTTCCATCTATTTCAAAGCTTTTTTAATTGCATGGTTACTTTAGACTCTGACATATGCTGAGCACCTTTGAACCATGGCTTGGGAATACTTAAGGGGTACATCTGCTTTAGGCTTGCAGTGTCTGTCTTCTGTTTATTTCAAAAGATTTTTAATTGCACGGTCACTTTAGACCCCCAAGCAGCCACTTGGTCCTGAATGTTTGACATGTCGAGACCTGTCCACTTAGGCTCTGAAACAGGTTGCACAACACCAAGACCCTAATTTTACAAAGCCCATAGACCTAGACACAAGGGGCTAGGACCCTGGCACATGGCTAACACGTGGCACCATGATGTTGCAAACCACGTGACACCCACACCTACATCAGGGCTTACGTCAGCACGGGGCTGGGGCACCCACGTCACTACCTATGTCACCACAGGGCGTGGTACCTGTCAAAAGCGTGATGGAATGTATCCCCTCCTACTACTAGAGACAATAAGTATATGGTGGTGTAAGAATCAGGCATGAGGTGAAATCAAGACTTGTGTCTGTAGTATTCAGCATCTCTGATATTCAGCAACATTGTTGGTCTGCTCCTAAAGAAACTTTGGGTAACTGTACTGTTTTGTTATAAATGAAACTCTAGGCCATAGATTTACTATGCCGTAATGCAAGGCAGCACTGCTCCAAAGTTGCTATGATGCCCAGCCTTAAAAGGAAAGAGAAAAAATGTGCCATATCTCCCACGTTGACACACTTTGGCAGCAATGCGCAAATGCACTTATCTTTGCTCCATAGTGCAGGTGTGTGTGTTCGCTGAAGCATTGGTTTTGCCCTGGAAGTGGTCCCTTGCAGAAGAAATACCAAGGCCCAGACTTATGTGGGCCTAGCACCATTCCAATGCCACATTAGCATAATTTTTTGATGCCTAATGAAGGCTCAAAAGCAGGCGTTAAAAGGGGCATTCCATTAGTTATAATGGGGCCCTATGTACTCTGCAGGAGTAGCGCCAATATTTTGGCGCTACCCATGCAGAGTACATCAATAGCATCATGAAAGATGATGCTATTGCCCTGTACCCTGCACCACAGTGCGCCGTATTTTAAATACGGCACACACATGGTGGCAGTAGGTGGGGGTGCTAAGGGGCACAGGGAAAGTGGCACTGCACTCGTTGCAGCGCCAATTTGCATAAATCTGCCCCTTTGTATGTGTGCTGTGTAGTGCATCACATGGATAGTAAATCTCACTCTAACACTTTGCGCCAGGCCTGCATCCAATATATGTAGTAGTGAATATATTCTAAATTTGTGGTGTTAGTTGGATGTGTCTATAACTGTCTGTGTGCATTTTAGGGACTTTGAGTATATATATGTGTTTCCTGTGTTGGTTTTGTCGTCTATATTTGTTGTTGTTTATTCACATATCTGTTTTGTTTTGGTTCATTTGGGATTGACATTTAAGGGGGGTTTTGTTCTATTTCCTTGAAGATTATTTATTGTATGTATATATATACAGGTATTTTTTTGTATCAATAAATCATTGAGAGTTAGACATCATGTTTTGTTAAGACTTAGTTGTTCGTTTGAATACATAGGAGAGTGATATAGGATTTACTTTCAGGATGGCTGACCAGACATACATGCACACCGAGGGGAGTGCTCTGTGCACTCCTCTTAGTACTCGTCACCCCCACAGCCCCCTCCCTTTAAAAATAAAACGATAATAAAGCTCCTGCTGCTGGCTGGTGGCAGGGGAGGTGATGCACTTCCTGCATGTATGTAGAAGTATTCTGGAAGTCACGTTGTTTTGGAAAACACATTTTGAACAAAGTTTTGACCAAAGAAGCTTTGGTGGTTAAAATATTCTTGAACCATATGTAGATAGTCCAGTGGCTAAAACATATACTGGTGGTGTTTGCTCACTATGGCAAATTGCTCACCTTGTTGAGGCTCCTGTCAGGTTTTTTTTTTATAGCCCTATCTGAATTTAACCTTTTTTCCAAGTGCAAGTGCTTCCAATTTATGCAGATCAGGGAATAACGACAGAAAAATTTGGTCATGGGATATGAGGTGGTTATTGGCGGCCAGTATCAATTGTGGATGTTGTTGATTACCATTGCTGACCCAGGTCCTAAGGTAGCATTTCATCAAATTCAAAAAACAAGTTACTGCCTTGGGACACTTAGGGCCATATTTATACTTTTTGACGCACAACTGCGCCAACGCAGTTGTGCGTCAAAAAACTTAACGCCGGCTAACGCCACTCCAAAGCGCCATGCGGGTGCCTTATTTATGGAATGACGTTAGCCGGCGGAGCTGACTGGTGTGCGTCAAAAAAGATGACTCACACCAGGCAGCGCCGGCGTAGGGGAAAATGGAGCTTGGGCGTCATAAAATGGGGCAAGTCGGTCTGAGGCAAAAAATCTGCCTCAACCCGATTTGCGCCATTTTTTTATACTCCCACCCTCCATTGAAATGACTCCTGTCTTAGCAAAGACAGGAGTCATGCCCCCTTGCCCAATGGCCATGCCCAGGGGACTTATGTCCCCTGGGCATGGTCATTGGGCATGGTGGCATGTAGGGGGGCACAAATCAGGCCCCCCTATGCCACAAAAAAAAACCCGAACTTACCTTAAGTTCCCTGGGATGGGTCCCTCCATCCTTGGGCGTCCTCCTGGGGTGGGCAAGGGTGGCAGGGGGTGTCCCTGGGGGCATGGGAGGGCACCTCTGGGCTCCTTCCGAGCCCACAGGTCCCTTAATGCCTGCCCTGACCAGGCGTTAAAAAATGACGCAAAAGCGGCTGGACGTCATTTTTTTTGACTCGCCCACTCCTGTGCGTCATTTTTGCACGGGAGTTTAAATAAGGCGCACATGCCTTGGAGTCATTTTTAGACGGGAACGCCTACCTTGCATATCATTAACGCAAGGTAGGTGTCCACACTAAAAAATGACGCAAACTCCTAGATCTTTGGCACTAGACGCGTCTAACGCCAAAGTATAAATATGGAGTTAGCTTTGCATCGGATTTGCGTAAAAAAAAACGACGCAATTCCGGCGCAAACAGAGTATAAATATGCCCCTTAATTCTCCAAGGCTAATGACAGATAACAGCCACAGCTAACTCCAGAAGATGGTTGTTAGCAAGTAGATGAGGAAGCTGTAGTTGCCTTTCATGTCTCAGTGTGCATGGTGGGGGGGGGGAGGGTCACAATGATCCAAAACCTGAAAACGCTGAAGTTACTGCAGAAAAGAAATGGTTGGTGGTGCACAAAGAGTGTGTGAAATCCTGAACTGTCCTGCTGCCTTCAGATGGTGGCAACAGCTACCTTGGATTATTGAAACTTTCGCGTGTTTCCCTGCATCCTGCTATACAATCTAATTCCTAGTTCCATGCAACCAGGACTGCATGTTTTGTGATTCATATTTGAGGGACATATGTGCTTTATAGTTTGCTGAATACATCCACATGTATGCAGTCCCGGCTGGTGATTGGGCAAAGTGGTGGGGCGGGGGAATAAAATAAAAATAAAAAAACACTAAGAAACAAAATGTACCTGAAGATCACCGACGCTCTCCACTGCATTCCAGGCACAGGCTCCCAGCCTGCCCTACGGCCAACCATGATGCTGCTAGGAGCAGCATTGTGATTGGCTGGAGTACCCGGGCTGGGCGCTCCAACACAGACTGGGAGCCCGGGCCTGCTGTCTCCAACCCGACAACAGTGCCGGGTTGGAGAGAGTCCTGTGTGTATGTGTGTTTGGCCGGCCCAGGATGGCCGGCCAAACATACATGCACACCAAGGGGAGCGCTCTGTGCACTCCCCTCAGTGCTTGTCACCCCCATGGCCCCTTCCCTTTAAAAATAAAATGAAAATAAACATTATTTATTTGTGTTTTACTTTGAGGGGGTTATTCTAACTTTGGAGGAGGTGTTAATCCGTCCCAAAAGTGACGGAAAAGTGACGGATTTACCACCAGCCGTATTACGAGTCCATTATATCCTATGGAACTCGTAATACGGCTGGTGGTATATCCGTCACTTTACCGTCACTTTTGGGACGGATTAACACTCCTCCAAAGTTAGAATAACCCCCTTAAAGGTTTGCAGCTCCCGCTGCTGGCGGGGGGGGATGCACCTCCGCCTTAGTTTGTCGTCTTCCTGATTAGATGTTCAATCCAAGGGATTTTCCAGTCTTTTTGAAGTTGAGTTCTTCTGTGAAGGAAGAGAGCACATTCTATTGTCTTGCCACCATTGATATTTGTAAGTATTTACTATGCACATTAATGTACAAACAATGTGTAGTAGGTAATATAAAGTTCCATCAGGATAGGATTACAGAGCGACAACGGATGTTACATTTTGTCCAGTTCTACCCGGACTTCTCAGAAAAGAGCCGATTATTCTAGAAGGTGGACAGGTATGAAATACGAGGCACTTACCTAACTAATAGAGAACAAGTTGAGTAGGCATTTTATTAGCCACTTAGAGCTACTTGTATATCAATTGCAGGCAACTCTAATTCATACTAATAGACAGGAATTTATTTTAGTCTATATCTATTTACTTTAAAGGTTAGATGCAGGATTTGTATGACTGATTACTAAACACTCCTTTCATTACTTTTAGATATCCTTTTTAATTTGAGGTCATCCGTGGGCAGTAATAAGGCAAAGTATGATATCCAGTGTCTGCTTCCTTTCTTATCCCATTTACCTTTCTCTGCTTTTATTATTTGTCTCCTATATCATATTTTGTGTGGTCAGTGGTGGGTGAAGCAAGGGCTGAGACATTGCATAACTTCCTTTGGACTCTTACTAAGATTTTGCATCAGGTTGCACTATTTTTGTGGTGGTCCACACAAGGAAAAAGGCTACTAGAGCACTGGTGTAGCAGCCCACCTCAACAACAATCATTCCAGAATGGAAGATCATTTGCTTCTCCCGGGACTTCAGACCTCATCCCTGGCAGGAGTATGACTGATCATCTGATAAGCAGGGGCAAAGAGTGATCAAGATTACTAGGCACAGAGAACACAGGTGGATTTCAAATACATTTAATAACCTCCAGAAAGCATGTGTTATGTTTGTGGCTCTTCAAATGTACTCTTGTTTATTTATTTTCTCCATCTTTTATTATTTGCCAACTTGAGTCTAGGCATCCCCAAATGTATAAGCTACTCCAGAAGGGATTTTGTAAGACCTCGTCCATTTCCATATAAATCCATGCTCATAAAGCTGACCTCCATTGAGAATATTTCTTAGTAAATATTTAATTGCCTTCGCAAATTTGAAAATCAGGTCAGAAAACCATTCCAAATAGAGCCTATTATAGCCTATCATACAACACCCATCCAGCAGAATATTATGGAAAGGAAAAAGATGAGTGTGATGCCTGCATTAATTTCAGTCCCTGCTTTTATTCAGTGCTGCATTAGCACCCATCATTGGTTTTGCTATGCTACTCTAGATGAGACAAACCATATGCAAACTGACATTGGCCCCAGTCCAATAGCAGCTGTACAACGTCAACTATCAGGATGACAAGGCAAGCAACCTCAAACTCAATCTCTCAGCTCCTTATCTCTTTTTTTGTTGATTTAGCTAAATCCTTCACTTCACCTGCATTCATTCTATTACATGCATTTCACTACTTACTTCCAGCTTTGTCTATAGTTTCAAACAGGACTTTGAATTTCATCTATGATTGTAGGCATTCCCCTGTCTAGATGAATACAGAAAGTAGCAACATTTTTCAGTTACATCTCCTTGCACATAAGTCCTTTGTAAAGCAGGAGGTGTGATTACAATAAAGCACATGTTGATCATTGAAGAACATATAAGGAAGTATAAATGATAACATTATTTCTGTTAGGACACAACTTTAATCATTTTTCAGTAATATTTTTAAATAGCACTAAGGAGGACTAGCTGATTGATTTTGAATGTGACACTGCAAGTGGATGAAGGAAGGTGTAAATGATGAAGACGGCAGAAGAGAACATAAAATAATTGCACATGGAGCAGTGAAAAATGAGGGTAACTGTTATAATTAGTTGTTATATTTAACAATTGTTATGTGGTGTTAGACAACATCTTTAGGGCATTCAAGGTAACAAAGTGGTCCAGCCCTTCCATCTCCCTCTCACACGTGTGAATGAAATGGCCCTGTACTGAGGGAGTCTGCTTTAGAATGTTTTGTGTGTGGGGGGACGAGTGAACGACACAGTGGTGGAAGCAGCAGTGAGAACCAATAAAGCTACTTGGTATTTACTTTGTTTTCCTGGTCCTGATTACAACATATATTGGTGACTAATTATCTGCGTAACCCCTTCTGTGTGCCACTGCTTCCAGCCTTGTAAAGGTAATTTCCCTCATGGTATCCTTGTTGGGGTTTTGTATGTTCAACCGGTATAAGGTACTGTGACGGATTTTTCCTCATTCAAGTTAACGCTTCATAGGGGGTGTACAACGGAGCATCATCCCCTGCAACGTCAATTTGGAGTTGAAGCTAAAAGTGAAGCCTCTCCTCACAGATGCTGAAGAGATAGCCCTGGAGGCACTCAGCAATAAGAGCCGCACTTCACGCTAACACCCTTCAGTGTTGCGATTACATTTACCCAGCCAGCTAACATTGGCACACCTTCGGTGACACACACACCAGAGGACTTTATTTTGAAGTATTTCTATGCGTGTCATCGTGCCGCGCATTCCGCTATACCTTCAAGAATAGCATCCGATAACGGGCACACCATATTACTTTCTCTATGAAGTTTTTATCTGCGTGTTGTGGTGGACTGCGGGTGACACGCACACCTTATCTTTCGTAATTAAACAACAGGTTAATGTGCACACCATTTACTTTCATTGTGAAGTAATTATCTGCGTGTTGTAGAGGTTCACCGGTGACAATCACACTGTATCTTTCGTAATTAAACAACTAGCTTTTCATCTAAACTCTTCCTTGACATACATTGAAGTATTGGGCATAAGGATATTTTCTTCAAGGAATTAATATACGACAATTGTAAACTGTGGCTAGCTATTTAAAAAATGTAATATACGGAGATGTTCACATAAAGATGTTTTGCAGTAAATGTATGCTTTGAATAGATTTTAATCCTAGGGTGCCATCCCCTGGCTACTTTTGGGAAAAAGAAAGTATTTAAAATCCCTTACATTACCGTATTACAACTATCAAATGCGGGTTGATGATGTACTATTAGGTTTGATACGGAGCATTAGCATGTGTCAACTTAAAATTATAAGGGGCCCATCCTGAGTTTGGGTAATTTCCTTAAAAGTCCCTATTCCACCTACATTACCAAGGGGGTCATTATGACCCTGGCGGAAGGCGGAGAAGCGGCGGTAAGACCGCCAACAGGCTGGTGGTCTTTTTCTCTAGTATTATGACCATGGCGGTTATCGCCATGGTCATCTGCCGGTTCTCCGTTCCGCCCGCCGGGCTGGAGACCAGGGTCTCCAGCCCGGCGGCCGTCACTATACCGCCGGCGGTATTTGGACCCGGCTGACCGCCATGGATTTCATGCGGTTTGAAACCGTCATGAAATCCATGGCGGTAAGCACTATCAGTGCCAGGGAATTCCTTCCCTGGCACTAATAGGGGTCTCCCTCACCCCCCACCCCCACCCTGACTCCTTCCCCTACACCCCCCACCACCCCTGCCACCCCCCAAAGGTGGCAGGACCCCCTCCCCACCCCGACTCCCAACATAACATCGCTCATACACACACGACACGCACGCAGGCACCACCAACACACATACACGCACACATCCATACAGACATACCTACAGACATACACGCACTCATTCCCAAACACACAACACCCCGCAAGCATACACGCACTCACACACCCCTCTACATACACACACGCACCCCCCATGCATGCACACAACACACAACGCCCCCCCACCCCCCTCCCCTCACGGACGATCGACTTACCTGGTCCGACGATCCTCCGGGAGGGGACGGGAGCCATGGGGGCTGCTCCACCGACATCACAACGCCGTGATTTGCTGGGCGGGGTTCTGTTGGCGTGGCGGTGGAGGTGGAGCAACCTCCACTTCCCCGCCACCCGCCAGTATCGCTGTTGGCGGTTCTCCGTCTGTAAAAGGACGGAGAGCTGCCAACGGTCATAATAGGCCGAGCGGCAAACCGCCACCACTGGCGGTCTTCTGCACGGCAGTCCCTCGGCGGTCTTGGAAAAAGACCGCCGAGGTCAAAATGACCCCCCTAGTGTTTATCTCAAACACTTGCAAGGAATTTATGTACTACTGATTAAAGGACACACACATCTCGTACATCCACAGAGCCTAAGACCTCATTCCACCATGGCAGCTGCCAGTATGCTCCAACCTCCACCATTCTTAACTGAGTCAGGAGAACCCAACGAACCATGGAATAAATGGGTACAAGTCTTTGAATCCTACCTAATAGCTATAGGAAGGGACAAATTTAGTCCAATAAGAAAACAACATATCTTGTTGGACAACCTGGGACCCCATGGCAGGAAAATCTTTGAAACGATTCTGGAACCAGAAGTAATGGATAATGACACAGATGAGGACAAAATCACTTTATTGAAACTTCAAAGTCAGTATGAGGACAAAATCAATGTTGTGGAACGTCACAAGTTCTTCAGCCGTGTGCAAGGCACATAAGAAAACATTACTAGTTATGTTGCAGTCCTTCGAGGCTTAAGCAAGTTCTGTGACTTTGGAAGAGACCAGCTGGTTAGATGTACAAACAAAATAAAGATCCAAGAAAAGTTACTACAAAAACAACCATACCTATTGGAAGCCATAGAAATTGCTAAATCAATAGAACCCACAGCAGTATGTTTGAAGGAAATAAAGACCAATACTGCAAATGAACAAGTATCTAAGATATCAGAGGAGGAGCTGGAAAACAATATATGCAAAATGTAAATAAAGAATGAGGTAAGCAAAGAACATCGCCAAAGAAACTAATCTATGCAAAGTAAAGCTAAGTGTTATCGATGCGGAAGCAGTAATCATTTGGCCAACTATGTGAACTGCCAAGCCAATAATGCCATATGCAGGAGGTGCAATAAAAAAGGCCATTTTGCAAGAGTATGTGGAGATTTGTCAAGGAACCCTGGGGGCAAGGAGAATAGTGTGAGAGAAGAAGATTCCCAAAGTTTGAAAAAAATTATTTTATAGATAGGGAATGATAACTCAATCAACCAAAAAAGATATCCAGTATGCAACATCAGCTTAAATGGCAAACCAAAAAGAATGTTCGCAGACTCTTGTTCACCATTCACACTTTTCAACATCTCTGACTTCAAATTGATAACCCATAATGACGATCCTGAGATTGAATCCCCAGATATTTCTCCAAGTGGTTACTCTAAGGACCCGATTCCCCTGAAAAGCATTATTCATACACACATTACTTCCAAAGATTGATCCACCATAGGCAAAGTGTACATTGTGCAAGAAGGCTCGAATCTCCTGGGTTGGCAACATCAGAAAGAGTTAGGAATAAAGTTAGATCGCAACAACCCAGAGCAAGTACTACTGGTGAGTCAATCCTCTGCTAGCGGGCATATATGCAATTAAGTATTTTCAGAAAAAATAGAACTCCTAAAACACTACCAACACAAGATTAAACTGAAAACAAACTATAAACCGGTCATACATAAGACAAGACCTATACTGCACTTAATGTGGGACCAGTTGGAAAAAGAATTGTCCAAATGAAATGATTTAGGAGTCATAAAACCTATAGACTGTTCAGAATAGGTGTCCCCAATTTTCTTATCCAAGAAGGCCAATGGTGAAGGCATCAGATTATGTGTGGATCTATGTGACCTAAACGACAACATATGTGTAGAGAGACACCCACTGCCTCGCATCCACGAAATGCTACGTACAGTGGGAGAAGCTATATGTTTTTCAGTCCTTGACTTATCAATGGCATATCACCAGGTTGAATTGCACCCGGAATCAAGATGTTTAACTGCCTTCAACACACCTATGGGCACCTTCATGTTCAGTAGAAGCCCATTTGGGTTGGCATCAGCAGACGCAGTATTCCAAAAAAGAATGCAGCATATTCTGGAAGGGATACCCAAAACATTGTGTTTTCAAGACGATATCCTGATTTACGGCTCCACAGTGGAAGAACATGATAAAATCCTACGCACTGTCCTTAACAAACTCAAAAGAGGAGGGCTCAACCTACGAAAGGACAAATGCAGAGTCAAGGTTAGTGCAGTAGACTATTTAGGCCATACTATATCCAAGGAGGGTTGAAGGAAGCCATCCTTACGGCGCTGCATCTGTGTAGCTTCGACCCCAACAGGAAAACCATACTGACTACGGATGCCAGCAACAAAGGGCTTGGGGCTACCCTCTCCCAAATAATCAATGGCAAAGAGAGAATCATCGCGTTTGCATCACGTTCTCTCAGCAAGCCTGAGATGAACTACTCTGTAGTAGAAAAGGAAGCCTTGGCATGTTTCTGGGGGTCAAACATTTAAAAAAATTTGTGGGGACTGCAGTTCAAAATCCTTACAGATCACAAACCATTAACGTACATGTTTATGAACAAAGGAGCAGCCAACAGTACTCCACGCATAGCAAGATGGGTGCTAGGATTGGAAGTTTTTTGCTTTAAGATAGAATATGTCCCAGAAAATCTCAACACTGCTGCAGACTTCCTCTCAAGAGTCTCTTTGGACAAAGAAGAAGAATATGAGACTTTTGAGTATCCCATTTTAGAAATCAATTCAACTGCCATCAATAGCGAAGAATGTGAAAACTGCACTTCTGAGGATGAGGTTTTGCAACGCCTAATAAAACTAAATTTTACAAGGCTAGCTAAGGAATAACAAAAAATTACAGGAGGACATAAAACAATATTGAGAAGTACGTCAAGAATTCAACATGAACAACAACTTAGTAATGAGAAACAACAAAGTAGTCCTTCCGGAGGCATTGAGAGGAAAAATCATAGACCTAGTACATGAAGGTCATTTAGGCAGGAGCCTTAATAAGGCTCGACTGAGATAACATTACTAGTTCCCTGGAATGGACTGCGCCATTGAGCCAAAGTAAAGAACTGTACCTTCTGTGCTAACAGTGACAAGTCTAAAACAATCCGGAAGACTCCTATATCTCTGGTGCCAGTTCCGGACAAACCGTGGGAAAAGATAGCTCTCGACATTATTGGCCCAATCAATTGTAAAGCTCTCACAAAAAGATGTGCATTTGTATTAATCGATTACCAATTGCATTGGGTGTTTGCACTGATGATAAACCAAATTACCACATGCTTTCTCATAACATTTATAATAGACCCGTTTAGGATGGAAGGTGTGCCTTCTTCTATAGTGACGGACAATGGGGTACAATTCACTTCCCTTTCAATGACAGAATTTTTTAACTCAGCTAGGAATTAAACATTTAAGAGCAGCATTATATTGCCCTAGAGCCAATGGTATGGTGGAGAGAGTTAATAGAATGGTAAAAGGCTGTATTTAATTGGCCTGCGCAAATCAGATGCAGGTGGGGACAGCAATCCAAGACATGCTGTGGGCATACCACACCACCCGAACCTAATTACAGGGATTTCACTATTTGGAGCACTCAGAGGAAGACAACCCTGCACTAAATTGTATCCCTGCTGGTTAGGAGGGGGAATGAAGACGGTGTACAATACACAGGAAAGAAGGGACAAAATCATTTGACACCAGAACAAATACAAAGAGTATTTTGACCGCACACACGGAACCAAACAGCAAAAATGGGAAACAGGAGACTGGGTCCACGTCAAAAAACCCTTTAGAAGGAGTGAAGGCATCTCCCAAGTTTTATGGTCCCATGCGCATTGCAAACGTGAAACACAATGTATTCATAATGGACAATGGTCAAATATGGAGCATGGACAGACTAGCAAAACAGCAACCCACAGATAAAAACACAAGTAATATCACTTCATCATCTCCAAACATCAGGCGCTGGGGAGGAAGAAGTTGTAGGCCTCCCGGTTGGCACAAAGACTATATCATAAAATAGACTGGATTGTGATCTGTCGTAGGCTTATATCAGGTCTTTACTAGGTATCAGCTCCTCTAATCTCTGCTTTGAGTTGATGTGCTGTAATGTATTTCATATCACAACATATAGATCACAATTGTGTAGGTTGGGGGATGTGTTATAATTAGCTGTTATATTTAACAATTGTTATGAGGTGTTAGAAGACATCTTTAGGGCATTCAAGGTAACAAAGTGGTACAGCCCTTCCACCCCCCCCTCCCAGTGGGAATGGAATGGCCCTGTACAGAGGGAGGCTGCTTTAGAATGTTGAGTGAGTGGGGAGACGAACGAACGACATGGTGGTGGAAGCAGCAGTGAGAACCAATAAAGCCTCTTTTCCTGGTCCTGATTACAACAGTAACCCTTATTTAGAAAAATGAATCAATGTATGGAGGTATCTGTAGATGTAGAATTCCACCTACACGTAGCCAGAGGTCCCAGTCCAGACGGTATTCTCAAATTTAGGGTGGAAATTTCCACCTACTAATATAATTGACAGAGGAGTGTGGAGACTTTTATGACTGAAATTACATCTTTAAAGTTGCTAGTAGTGTCCTTATGATTACGTTTCCAAACTACTCCTACAGAGACAGAGATTTCCACTACCAATTTGGAAAACTATCAGTAGAAGGTGTAGGCAAATAGCTTTCTCATGACCACAATAAAGCACATCTAACTCTCATTAACACTGGAAATACGTAATTAATTCCACACCATGGGATTTGGCATATTACTCTTAGACCCTGCAGACAGCATGAACCAGATGTAACTTTCAGGATGTAAACCAGCAGGCTCAACAGGAAGAGGAACTTCAACAGCCCCTGTAGTTACCTTTAATGTCACATATAACAGGGTACTGTAATACCCTGTAGAGCAGAAAAAGTGGCCATGCGGCAGGAGATAGCAGGCCCTGTCAGTCAGTGCATTGAAGATAGAGGTAAACAACATGGGGACCTCAGGAAAAGTGGTGGGATGAAAGGAGGCAGATGAAGGAGACTTTCTCCCCAATATGGGTGACAAAGGCTCTTCCTGGAAACAAACCTGGATCCCATCTCCATCTCACTTGATCTCACCCAACCCTGTAGAAGTGTATCCACTCTGACTTTCTACGCGAACTGTCTACTCTGGACAGGGGAATCCCAATGTGGGGTGAAGTAAGAACCAATACTACAACCTAAAATTATTTAGTTGTTTTACCTCATTTTTACCCATTGAATTAGCCTCCAAAAAACTTTATCCTGATCAAATTGTTTGCCTTAATAGGAAAAAGTAAACATATAAAGGGTGAAAATATTAAAATTATTTGTATTTCTTATATATATATATATTATATACATTATAATGTGTACATTGCATACACTATACATACATATTATACACACATACATATATATATATATATATGCACATACATGTATTCACAAAAAAAACTAAAGTTACATGGACGTTATAGTTAGGTTCAGATTTTACACGCACAAAATCATAGAAATTCAGCTGTTAAAGTTAGAATTATTTCAAGTAACTATAACTCATGGCCTACCATAACTATATCTCGTGCCCTCTTTATGCACAGTTTTCTCATCAATAATTTTACTGCAAATGTTACAGTGTTATTATTGATGATGTCATAGAAGATGTCACAAATGATGTCATATCTGGGGTAATTAGCAGTGCATGGCAAGGGCCCGGGTTATAGTTACCTTACGGCACAAGTTATAGTTGCTTGAAATAGTTCTAACTCTAACAGCTGAATTTCTATGGTTTTGTGCGTGTAAAATTAGAACCTATCTATAACGTCTCTATAACCTTCGGTGTTGTAGTGAATTTCTAAGGTTTTTGTTTAGTTCTATTTCCTAACTATAACATCCCTGTAACCTTTGTTTTTTGCAGGCAATTTCTATTTTTTATGTTAAGTAAAATGCCCATTGCAATGCATGGTGGGAGAGAGGGGGGTTTGACGCAGGGCCTGGCCTGGGATTGTGCTGCACACACCCAAGCTTGCTCCTCCTGCCCCCACTCCTTGCCATCCTTTGTCCAAGTCCATGCCCCTGCTTCCTCATTATAGTCCCGTGTGGCCATTGTTCTGTTACTTCCCTTCCCGCCTGGCCTGAACAGTTATATTGCTGCCTCATCCACTTCCTCCTTATTCTCTGTTATCCGAGTCCCTGCAACAGTCCCCTCGCTCCTGCCCTGCATGGTCCAATGTACTGCCACTGCCCTCCATTTACCTTGATGTTCCTGCCCACCTTTCCTGTCCTCTGTTGCAGAATTCTATGCCCCATCATTGTCCTACTGCTTTGTCTCTGTGCTTAGCTTGCTGCCTCTACCATCCTTCCCCCTGCCCTCCGAGGTCTGTGTCTTACCCCTGCTACCTCCTTTTTGCCCACCATGTTCCATGGACCCTCCTGTCTACTCTCTGAGTGTTCTGTTGAGCTGCCACTGCCCCTCCCACCTGCCTAGCATGGTCAGATGACTGCTGCCTGTCCCTGCCACATCCACTCTGCCTGTTAGATTTCCATACCCCCATCCCCTCCTTCCTGTCCTCCAATGTCCATTTTGCTGCCACTCCCTTCTGCCCTCCATGCTCTGTTGTGCTGCATCTACTCCTCCTGCCTACCCCGTGTGGTCTGTTGTGAAGCCCCTTCCCCTGCCTGCCCTCTATTGTCTGTGTCAAGCCACAACACATCTCTTCTGTCCTCAATAGTCCTTTGTGCATGCCCCTGCCCCCTCCCTCTTGCCCACCATGGATGTTGTGCTGCCACTAACCCTCCTGCTTGTCATGCATGGGTTCTGTGCTACCACAGCCTCTCTTTTATCTGCCCTGCCTGTTTAGCTTACCCCCCTGTTCCCCCCCACCTTCCTTCTGTTGTCCCTGTGTATGCCATTATAGTCTCACTGTTATCCTCCATGGTAATTTGTATTTCCAGTCCCCATCCTGCCTGCCTTCCATGGTCAGTCTGCTGCTCCAGCCCTGCCCCCTTGCCCCTGCCCTTAATTTTCCATGTGCAGGTCGCTATCTCCTCCCTTCTGCCTTTTCTGCTCTCTTGTCATGGCCCTGCCCCTCCCCTCCTGCACTTCATGGTTTCTTATGCTGCAACTGTCCCTCCTGTCTGACTAGTATGGTCAGGTTGATTCCCTTGCCTCTTCCCCTCTGCTCTCTGTTGTCCATGTGCATAGCCCTGTTCCCTCCTTATTGCTTTCCATGGTCTGTTGTGCTGCATTGTGTGGTGTATTGTGTAAAGTCAGTTTTGTGCCCCTGCCCATCACCCTTCTGCCCTCTCTTATCTGAGTTCATGCCCCTACCTCATTCCTTTTGCCCTCTGTGATCCAAAGTGCCCTACTTGCCAACATGTTGAACTTGAAGAGGAAGGTTTTGAAAATAATTTTCCCCATTGACTTACATGGAAAAATATTAGATTTTAGGCAGGAGACAGATAAAAGAAAGCCTTTTGGGGCTTACAAACATCGGGAGTCTCCAATCTGAATCGGGTCTGTTGGTATGTATGGTTGTACTGCCACTGCCTCTTCCTTCTGCCCTCAATGGTCTGTTATATTGCCACAACCTCTTTTTCCTGTCCTACATGGTTAGATTGTTGACCTTACCCCTCTTAACTCTGCCTTCCATGATCTATTGAACTGCCGCTGCTCCACCCACCTACTCAGCATGGTCGACTTGCTGCATCTGCACCCTCCTCCCTGCCCTCAATTATCCGAGTGCATGTCCTGACATCTGTCTCTCCTCAGTATTTTAATGAACATCAAGATTGCTAACATTCTATATTTATTACAAACCTGTGGCACACCTGATGTCATCTTGATTTAATCAAAACTGTACTACTTAAAGCATGTCCTTTAGAAAATATAACAATGAGAGACTCTAATTCCCATAGATATTATGGTTAGCGCACTAATAAACTAAAATGAGGACAGATTTTCTGAGTTCTCAAATAGTGCCAAAGCACTTTTAAAGTATTTGCTATAGTGATTTCTTTTATCCAGTTGATCACTTGATTATATGTTACATTTAGGGGAGAGAATGTGGTGTTACAGCCAGAGCTACAAACTTTACAACTGGAGAATCAGGTTAGAGTTTTGGCATCAGCTTGACATCCTGGGATTTTGGGCAAATGACTTGAACTCCCTATGCCCAAAGCCCAAAAAGAATGTGTCCTTGTATAATGTAACTGATGCTCATGTACAGCACTCCAACACCTTTGGGTCAAGCCTGAGCTGTATAAAACTGCAAAAAAAAAAGAAAAGAAAATAAGGGCTACATTTATAACGAAATGACGCAGCATGGTGCTGCAAGGCAGCTTGCTGTGGCGTGCTGCGTCATTTTGAAAGTGTAGGGATGTGTTGTATGTACAGGAATACTACTCTTCCCTGTACTTTCCTCAGCACTGGTGGACAAACTGTTGCCTAGCGCCAATGCAGGCACCCTTGCACCATGGTTGAGAGAGACAGTTCCTGCACATAAACAATCCTTAATGGCATTTTCCTCTTTCTATGTCTGCTGCAGAATGCAGCACACATCGAAAGAGGAAAAAACAGGGAGAAATAATGTTATTTCTCCCCGTTGCTTCGCTTTAACTCCACCCTAGTGCCGTAAGGTAACTATAACTCATGCCCTCTGCACTGCTAATTAAGCTACAAATTACAGCACTCACAACATCTTTGATAACATCATTGATAATAACAATGTTATATTTGCAGTAAAATGTTTGATAAAAAAACTGTGCATGGTGGGCTGGAGTTATTATTATTTTAGGGCAATAGTTATAGATAGCTTTAACTATAGCAGGTGAATTTCTATAATTTGGTATATTTGAAATGTGAGCCTAACTATGGCATTCCTGTAACCTTTGGTTTTTAAGTGATATATACATACTAGCTAATTTTAGAATATTAGTGTACATCTTAATCTTGTTCATTCACAGCTTCTGGATCTAAGATTATCTGTCCTCCACTCCTTCACTGATTTCCAGGACTAAAGTTTAGCAGCTCACAGCAGTCAGTAAAGCAAGTATCAGGTGCAAGAACAGGTAACACATGTTACTACTTCAATTTTTTTGAACATACAATAATCAATATCTTATCAAACCTATGTTTGAAAAGTTTCCTTTATATCTGCAAAAGTATAATCTTTTGATCACAAATATGGTATAAAATATAGCCTCTCTGCATATGCAGTATTCCAATGTTTAAGTTAATATTTGCAATTTTAATTGTAGCTCCTAAAGACAAAGGGTCACATGTACTGTCACTGGAATTCAAGACTTTCTAATTGTGACTTTTTGGGACTCGCACTTAAGAAGTCACAAAATGCAATGTACATCAGTGTCTGAGACACTTTGCGATTCCCAAATGGGTTGCAATTAATATTCACGAGGCAGGCTGCAATTTGCGACCCACTGGGAATAGCCTGCACTCACGGGGATGATGGCCTGCTGGGGTCAACAAACCACCACATCTGTGACTGCTTCCTAAAAAGAGTTTTTTTTTTAATGCAGCCCGTTTTCCCTAAAGGAAAATGGGATACATTTCAAAATACAAAAATGAAAAGTTTTATTTTCCTTTTTTAAGAGTAGGCAGTGGTCCATTGGACCACTGCCTGCTGTGAAAAAAATTGACAGCCCCATTAACAAAGGGGAAAGGGTCCCTTAGGGACCCCTTCCTGTTTGTGAATGAGTTACCCCCAATTTGAAATTGGTGGTAAACTGCAAATGCTTTGCGACCGTATTCCAGTCACAAAACATTCACACATACCACTGTGAGTCGATATAAGGAAGGGATGCTCTTATCACCCCTTACTAATAATGAATCGTAGACCCTATTTTGCAAGTTGGCAAAAGGTCACATACTCGCAAAATAGGGTTGGTACATGTTAGAAGGCCATTTAATGGTTGTAAATGGACCAATTTGCCATTTGTGATCCGTAAATCCTTTTGTACATGTGACCCAAAGACCCTTATGAAATTTGATGATGATTGTTTACCATCCACAAACGGAGGGCAGAGTGCAATCCCAGGAAAAACCCCTATGTGGCTTCCAGATTTCAGTCTGAAGCCTCCACAGTTGAAGAGGGGAAAGAGGATTAAAATGAGGAGGAGGAGATTGTTGATCCCACCCAGGAAAACATCTTTACGAAGGCTATCATAGCCAGGAGTCACTGTGATAGACAACTACTACTGATGGCAAGTTCCCAGGCAACATCAACTAATGCATGAATGCCTGTATTGACTACACAGGGCTTCCTTCAACCCACATCAATGCCTGCACATACTCCAGTTTGACACCCCAGCTCCTCCCTTCAATGCAGGTCCAATTCCGGTCTTCTTTTCATGAACTGAGAAGGAAAAAATACCTTGTGAGGTGACGTTCTTTCCAATCTAGCAATCTCCTCCCACAAACTCCAGCTTTTCAGCCTTCAATGTAATAGACAATCTGCTGTCATTGTTAGATCGCCATGCATGTAAGGATAGAATTGGCATGGTCAAGTTCTGTCCACTGAGAGAATCAGTTCTTCCAACAGCAATCCCCTGTGATAAGGGGAATTCAACAAATGGAGAGACTCTACATGACATTGAGGCCCGTATTTATACTCTGTTTGCGCCGAATTTGCGTCGTTTTTTTCGACGCAAATTCGACGCTAAACTAACGCCAACTAACGCCATATTTATACTATGGCGTTAGAGGCGTCTAGCGCCAAAGTTCCCGGAATGTGCGTCATTTTTTAGCGTGAACCCCTTCCTTGCGTTAATGATATGCAAGGGAGGCGTTCCCGTCTTAAAAAATGACTCCCAGGCCTTTACGTGGTATTTATACTCCCGGGCAAAAGAGACGCCCGGGAGTGGGCGAGGCTAAAAATGGCGCATTTGCGCCGCTTTTTAACGCCTGGGTCAGGCATGGCGTTAAGGGACAAGTGGGCTCAAAATGAGCCCAGAGTGCCCTCCCCTGCCCCCAGGGACCCCCCCTGCCACCCTTGCCCACCCCAGGAGGACACCCAAGGCTGGAGGGACCCACCCCAGGGACATTCAGGTAAGTTCAGGTAAGTATTTTTTTTTTTTTTCTAATAATTTTTTTTGGCATAGGGGGGCCTGATTTGTGCCCCCCTACATGCCACTATGCCCAATGACCATGCCCAGGGGACAGAAGTCCCCTGGGCATGGCCATTGGGCAAGGGGGCATGACTCCTATCTTTACAATGATAGGAGTCATGTTGATGGGGGATGGGCGTCGTTAAAAAATGGCGCAAGTCGGGTTAAGACGATTTTTTTGCCTCAACCTGACTTGCCCCATTTTAAGACGCCCTAACGTCATTTTTGCCCAACGCCGGCGCTGCCTGGTCTACGTGGTTTTTTTCCACGCACACCAGGCAGCGCCGGTCTGCTTGCGCCGGCTAACGCCATTCCATAAATACGGCGCCCGCATGGCGCTTCAGAATGGCGTTAGACGGCGCAAAAATTTTTGACGCTAAACTGCGTTAGCGCAGTTTAGCGTCAAAAAGTATAAATATGGGCCTGAAGTTCACCAAGAAGATGTAACAAGGTTGATAGATAGACTGACCCATGTGTTGGAAGATATTAGCCTACACATCTAGGAGATTGCGAAGTTTCACGAAGATCATCTTTGTCTAGAGAGAAGAATACAATGCAACATAAATTGGTCATACAGATTACACAGGCCATGTCACACAGGTGACTGTTAATTTACATGACCAGTGGATATGCCTCAGTTAAGTAGTGCACAACAGCAACTTCTAGTAGCCACCCTTCCTACAAATCCTAACAACCCACCTACAACACCCATGAACCTACCAGCTTATATTACACAAGCAAAATGTAATCCTTCAGTGGCCCAGCTGTCAGGATTCAGATGACAGACCCAAAGGGGTTGAAGGTTTTCTAGAATAGGTGGATGATGAATACGTTTTAAAAGTCTGATTTCATGAGAAGATGATACTGCCTAAAGCGTGGCCTGCCATTTTCGCAATGCAAAAATAATGACTAAGAACAAATCTCTAACCGGGGCACACTGCATTCTGGTTACTGCTACTCAGAATAATTCCTCTGGGTCAGCCAAAGCCAGCTTCTTATGAAACAGCTGTAAAAACATCACCCCCCTGCAGCAGTATGGAATCAACTCGCCCTTGAGCCAGCTTATTACAGTCTGTCTGCAAGATTGGACATTATAAATTAAAAAATGTTGTTTTAACATATTTCTTCTTTCAAGGCTCAGAGACGGGCCGATACAGAGGGCGTGCAACAAAGTTTCTCGGTTACGGCCACATAAACGGCAACATTGATTAGGATCCTGTATTTTCCAAGAGAGTCTTTGGTGTTGAAGAACCCCATTCGATATAACAAGAAATTCTGTTTTACAGAGATAGAAAAATGTTCTGTGAGATATCCTTGTGGGGACAGAGTCGAGTAAGACCCCAGAATTGCCCAGGCATGCCATCTTTTTGCCAAAGAGACCTTGTCTGTGATAAGTGATAGGGAGCAAACAAAGCTGTTAACTAATCTGTTGAATGCAGACTTCCCCATGCTGCACTTCCATGCTTCTTCCACACCTAAGCCTTGGATGACTTGCTTTAAGTAGCTTTCCCAAGTTTCATTTCAATTGCTGGTTTGTTGAGCCAGCACTTCTTGCCAGCAAGAATGATTTATGGAGGAATTTTCTGTGTGCATAATTCATGGTGCAGTTTCCCACTATTTTGGAAAGATCTACAAACAGATCATCTCACACTAGACTGTTAAGTCTCAAACAAGACAGTCACGTCCCAGTGTCATTTTAAGGATTTTGGGGACCCTGAACAATATATACTTTAGTGGACCCTGTTTGGAACAGATTTGCATTCTTGCGCATTTCCTGCTAATTGAATCCCCATGATGATAAATAATTTTGAACAAAACATTAAAGGCTGAGATGAAGAAATAAATTGATCTGAGATAGAGAGACCATTCACCTTCCTGTGGGAAAGGGTCCTTAGAAGATAGGGCTCTGGGCAGTTGCTCACATAGCCCATGCCTTAAAACGTCTGTCAGGACTTAGTGAGTTACATCAACCATTTTTAAAACATGTCTCTGAGGCTGCTTGAGCAGTTGAGTCAGCACCCGTAGCCTTTTATCAGAGACTCAGAGATGATTTGAGGGTTGCTTTGGCAGTTGTAACAAACTGACCAACCCCATCCTGAGCTTTAATCAACTTAATATTGAAGCCCTATATATTACAGTGACTCAGGAAATCTAAGAGCAGAAATTATATTTGCTGTAGTGCCTGGTTAAACCACCTGAAAATAGTGAAAGTAAAGCTCCTACTGAAGAACGCATGCAAACTGGGGAATCATGAAAGACTCTCTCAAAGGAAAAACCTGTTTAATCAATTTCAGCATTTAATGTGACAAAGACATTATCAAGCGCACAACTCTCTTTGAAATGCAAGGTTGTCGATTCCACTTTCTATTTATAACAGTGGCTGACAATTCTGCGACTTCACTGTGTCAAAATGTTAATGCCTGCTCAGAGCAGGCATTAACCTGTCGCAAGGCTTTTGTCTGTGGGGCCTTTCCTCCCTTTGCTGGAGTAGCAAAATTATTTTGATGCCAGTCCAGCAATGCTTGAGTGTAGTACCACAGATATGTCAGAATTTCTGATGCATCTGTGAAAACATGCGCCATGGAGATCTGTATAGTAAATACAGTGCATTCATGGCATTGTTAGGGAATCGTTGGGCAGAGCAAGAAATCTGACGCATCGGGCAATTGCATCAGTTTCTTGTAAATGAGGCCCTGGACACCTAGAGCTACTGGAACACTGTTCTCCTTTTTTTCACTCATAGTGGCTAAAATGTACTTAGATATGAATCATTGGTTACAAATGCCGACATATAGGTGACTGAACTATGGCTGATGTTAAAGCATTTTCTTAGTTTTGCATTAGGCGATGTCTATGGATCTTTGCAACCAGTTGGGGGTAGAACAAGTAAGGCAACAAAAACTTAACAACAACTCCAATTTACAGTATGACCCATTTGGTCACACAAAGAAAACTCCAGACGGGAAAAAAGGTTAAACATTTTATTACAAACTTATGCTCAAGATCACATAAATTAACCTCAAGACAAAACCATAAAGGTAAAGAACCACCATGAGCTGACCAAAGCATCGGAAAAAAATGTATGCAAGTTAATATTAAAAGAACTAAACATTCAATGATAACCATACAAAATATTAACAGCACAATTTGAAGTTTTGAGTAACAAAAGCTGTTTTAAGGAAATTCCAAAGTCATCTGAGCTTACTAGCTGGGGCAAAGGAAAACCCTACCAATTGGAAAAAGGGCTAACAACACATATGGGCATATTAATAAAAAGCAAATACATGACAAAAAGAATTTGGAAAAAGGTCATCTGGGGCAAAAAGTAACTAACCAAAATTAAGGCACATAAAACATTCAAAATCATAATTTCATTATTATTATTATTATTATTATTGTCAGTTCACGTTACTGTAAGTGTTAAAAAAATACATCAAATTTGTTAATACATTCCATTAAGTGTGGTGCAGAACTGCATTTTCCAACATTTGCATGCAACTTTTAAAACATTTCTCTTTAAAAACGATTATTGTTTTAATTAAAACTATTAATTAACAATCCAAAGAAATGATTGGAATCAAAACAAATGATTACATTTAGGGGCATATTTATACTTTTTCACCCACAACTGCGCCAAGGCAGTTGTGCGTCAATAATTTCACCACCAGCTAACGCCATTCCAACGCCCATGCGGGTGCCTTATTTATGGAATGATGTTAGCCGGCGCTCCGGACTGGTCTGAGTAAAACAAAAATGACTCACACTAGGCAGCGCCGGCGTATGGGAAAATGGCGGTTGTGCGTCAAAAAATGGTGCAAGTCAGGTCTGAGGCAAAAATCAGACCTCAAACCAGACTTGCGCCATTTATTTTGACGTACAATCCCCATTGAAGACAGGAGTCATGCCCCTTTGCCCAATGGCCATGCCCAGGGGACTTATGTTCCCTGGGCATGGTCATTGGGCATAGTGGCATGTAGGGGGGCCCAAATCAGGCCCCCCTATGCCACTAAAAAAAAAAACGTAAAAAAATACTTACCTGAACTTACCTTTAGTTCCCTGGGATCGGTCCCCCCATCCATGGGTGTCCTCCAGGGGTGGGCGAGAGTGGCAGGGGGTGTCCCTGGGGGCAGGGGAGGGCACCTCTGGACTCCTTCCGAGCCCACAGATCCCTTAACGCCGGCCCTGACCCAGGCATTAAAAAACGGCCCACATCAGGCTGTGTGCCGTTTTTTAAAGCCCACCCCCTCCTGTGTGTCAAAATGACGCTGGGGTGTAAATAAGGCGCACAGGTCTTAAAGTCATTTTTTGGAAGGGAACGCCTACCTTGCATATCATTAACGCAAGGCAGGTTCCCGCTTCCAAAAAATTACGTACATGGTGGAATTTCGACGTCCGCGGGGTTGGGCGTCAAAGTTTAAATATGGGGCAGTGTTTGCACTGAATGTGCGTCAAATTTTTTGACGTACATTCGGCGCAAACAGATTATAAATATGTCCCCTAATGTTTTAGGTCTGTACCGCATCTACTAAAATGAGCTTACCCTCTGTGCATAAACATAGGCACAGGCTTTCAGTGCAGCACTTTACAACTAAATTGCTAGAACTTTTAAACACAAAATGCAAACTCCATTACATTCAGGTGATTGCTGTGACGTCAAAGTAGCTTATTGTATTGTATTGTAATAGTATTTATATAGCGCTTACTACCCCTGACGAGGCGTCAAAGCACTTTTCGGCGAGTAGCACGCTACTCCGAAACCCAACAAGAATTAGTGATGGATTAGTATCGGGAAATATGAGTACAGTTTTAGTATTATTATGAGTTAATTTGAGAGTTTGTTAGTTAGATTGACTGGAGTAATGGAGGGGTGGAAGAGGAAAGAATCCAGAAGTGTTAATTGGGAGTATATGGTAATAGGATTTAGACTTGGGATGAGTAAAGGGGGATGGAGGAGGGAAGAGTCTGTGGAAGGGGTTAGGGAGATCATAGTTGCAGGGTGAGATAAGTGATGGCGAATTTAGTAGGGTTGTTTGGGAGGTCATGGTAGTAAAGTGAGGTTTGGTGAGTTAGATGTGGAAGCAAAGGGAAGAGCTTAGGCAGTATTTAGGAGATGAAAGTAGTAGAATGGATTTGGGATGAGTCAGAGTGGGAATGGAGTATAGATTGATACAGAAATGACATATGATGATGGGTAGATAAGTGTGATATAAGATGAGAGCAGCAATTCATAGATATCTAGTATAACAACCCACCCAGGAGCCATGCAATGACCAACGAACATGCCAAGCACAGAACAACATATACACATACATACATATATATATAATATATATATACACACACACACATACATACACACATGAATACACACACATATGCACACATATATGTACATACAATACATATTTAGAACCATGGGTAAATATACTTAGTTAAACAGGTTTTTAGAGTGTATGTGTAGTTTATTGTTATGACATAGTAGCATTACAGCTTTTCTAAAGAACTATACATAACTAGAAATATACACATAAAAAGAAAACATATTTATCAACATAGGCATATGCAGTCCATAGTTGTTTGAATATGGTGGTTATGAAGGAAAGAGCCAACTCTTGAGTAGTTTTCTGAAGACAAGAAAGTTATCTGTGGCTCTTATAGTTGGGGGTAATGAATCCCATAGTTTGGCTGCTTGAACGGAGAAGGGTGTACCAACTATAGTCTTTTTCTTGTATGGTGGTGTTCTAAGGCGGGGTGCCAATCTTGAGCGGCGGTTTCTTAGTTGGATGCATTTGGTTATTTTGTTTCTGATAAAAAGTGGTCCTGTTCCATGTATAGCTTTGTGGGTGATACAAAGCAGCTTGAAAGTGCATCTTCTAGCAACGGGTAACCAGTGTAGTGCTCTCAAGGCAGGGGAGATGTAGGCTTGCAGCTTTACATGTAATAGTAGCCTGGCTGCGGAGTTCTGAATATGTTGTAGTTTTTTCATAATAGATAGTGATGATCCATGGTAGAGGCCAATGGCATAATCCAGTTTGGATAGTACAAGCAAGATAGTAGCTTGCACCTTGTGTGGAAATCCGAGGTAGGGGAAGATGCGTTGTAGAGTCTTCAAGGTGATGAAGCTTGTTCGTGCTAATTTGTCCTCTTGGGCATTCATAGTTAACTTGGAATCCATGGTGATTCCAAGGTTTTTAAATTCCTTATGACATTTCTGCTACATCACTAATATCAAGATGTGTGATGGCATCCAAGTGGTCATTATGTCTAAATCGCCTTTTAAAGGCCAATTATATTTGTGCACCTATTCTGTATGGCTAAGACAAGTGTTGTACATTACCTCAGATCTCTATCTGACACAGTATAAACAGAATTAATGACAGTTGTTATGTACAAATTACAATGTAATGTGGCAGACTGATAAAAGCAAGCCATATGACAATTGTGACTTGTAATTTGTTTTAAAAAACATATGTTTTCACATTACAGTGTCCTTGTGTGTCAACTTTCATCAAATATATATTTTTAAAATTATATGAGAAGTAAAACTGAGAGACATTCATTCCACACATTTCACAGGACAAAAAGAACAACCTTTGAAACTTGACTGAATAAGAGTTTTAAAAAGTGTAAGCACGTAGGTTTTCTGTGAAAAATCTGACTTTCCACCTTTCTGTTGCTCGTGTCTGCAGCTGAACATGGAGGCTCAGCCAGACTACTTTCATGATGCTATTGTCCACTGGTTGAAGCCTAGGGTCCCGCAAATGTGGCCGGGACTATCACCCTAGCATATTCTCTGCCCTTAGCAAGACTTAGAAGAACATGGGTGTGTTAATAAAAATATGAGTAACTAAATAAATTACATTTGACTTTGCACCAATATATATCATACACATTATCTATCTATCTATCTATCTATCTATCTATCTATCTATCTATCTATCTATCTATCTATCTATCTATCTATCTATCTATCTATCTATCTATTTATTCACTGAAACACACAAAGGTTACAGGGATGTTATAGTTAGGAAATATAATTATAAAAGCCTTATAAATTCACTTAAAAAACAAAGGTTACAGGGATGTTATAGTTAGGTTCTGAATTTACTTGCACAAAACCATAGAAATTCAGCATTTACAGTTAGAGTTTTTTCAAGTAACTATAACTCGTGGACTAAGATAACTATAACTTGCGCCCCTGCCATGCACAGTTTTTTCTTCAATGTTTTCACTTCTAATGTTTCATTGATATTTTTATTGACTTTAGAAAAGTTGTCATGAGTGTTGTAATATCTGAAGTAATTAGCAGTGCATGGTGAGGGTGCAAGTTATAAATACCGTAGGCTGCGAGGGGTAACTACATGTTTGCCACAGGGAGGTAGCGGTCCCTGGGACTGCAGGAGGGGCACGTGGCCCCCTGCATGTATTTTAGTGTTTGCATCAGGAAGATGGCAGTCCTCAAGGCTGCCTGGAGCCCATGCGACCCCCTGCATGTAATTCAGTGTTTGTTCAGGGCAGGTGGTGGTTCATGGGGCTGCAGGGAGCCATGTGCCCCCACATATAATCAAAACAGTTTTGAGGAGATGTGGGTCCTGGGACATAGTGGGGTCCACAGGACCCCCCTATAATAATTAAATCATTTTGCCCCAGGAAGGTGGTGGTCCCCAGAACACAGAGGTTGTGTGCCCCGGCATACCATTAAGCTAAACTCCCGGGGGGGTGGTGGCCCCCAGGCCATAAATAAGTCCAGGAGGAGGGCCTGTGCACTCACTCCTTTATTTTTACATGCCCTTGTGACCTGGCCAGCCTGTGGGCTGTAGTAAAACAAGTGCAGGAGAGCACGTTTAAAAAAAAAATGCTGCAGATTGAGGGTGATCCATCAAGTGAGGGCCGAGAAAGAGGGGGCGGCCCAAAATAAGTTTTCCCATGCAATTTCTCATAGGAATTTTGAACATGACTACAGCCAGAACCGCTGAACGGAATTACACCAAATTTGGCAGAAAATTAGATCTTGAGTCAGAAAGATCTCTTTTTGTTGTTTAGTGTAAATCCCTTCAGTAGTTTTGGAGATATTAAAGGGAACATACACTTGTATATCTAGAGACACAGATCCATCACAGGTTGGTAGATCCACGCGCCACCAACAATGCTGTGATTGGCTGGCTCCAGTCTGACTTCAAAGTTGCCCTGACTTAACGGGTATAGATTAGGTGTCTGTGATGGACCCTTAAAGGGCTAGAAATTACCCCAAAATTATATTTTTCCACGTGTGCAGATCTGCAGCGATGCTCAGTGTCACCCCTGTGTGAATCTGCAATGGATTTGTAAATCCAGCCATATTTTTAAAATGATATCCCACTCAGAGACTCAAACAGCTGCTCAAGGACCCACACAGACCCTCACACACCCACTCACAGACCCAAACAGGCACTCACACATTCACTCACCTGACCAATGAAACACTTACACACCCACTCATAGATCCACATATACACTCACACACGTTCTCACAGACCGAAACAGACACTCAAACATTTACTCACATACTTACTCAGACACCCTCACATCCACTCACTGAGCAATGCAGACACTCACACAGCAACTCACAGACCCAGTCAGATACTCACACACAGACCTACTTGGACACTCAAACACCCACTCACAGATCAAGCAGACAATGACACACCTACACACAGATCCACTCAAACACTCACAAACCCACTTACAGGCACACTCAAACACTAACACACCCACTCACAGACCCAGTCAGACACTTGCACACCAACTAACAGACCCAGTCAGACTCTCAAACATCCACACACAGATCCACACAGACATTCACATGCCCAATCACAGACCCATGCAGACACACTCACTAACAGAACCACTAAGACACTCACACACTCACTCACTCATGTATCCACACAGACACCCGCAGACCCATGCAGACACTCATGCACCCACACAGCCAGTCACACACCCGCTCACAGACCCACACAGACATTCACACACCCACTCACAGACCCACTCTGACTCTCACACACTCGCTTACAGACCAACACAGTCACTCACACACGTTCTCACATACCCACTCATTCACATAGCTACTCACAGACCCACAAAGACACTGACATACCCATTCACAGACCCACACAGATAATCACACACCCTCTCACAGACCCACTGAGACACACACACCCACTCACATACACAAACACTCACTACCAGACCCATGAAGACACTCACACATCCACATAGACACTCACACACCCACTCAAACACTCACATAGGCACTCACAGACCCACACATACATTCACACATTCACTCACAGACCCACTCAGACTCTCACACACTCACTCACAGACCCATGCAGTCACTCACCGACCAACTCACATATCCACTCAGACACTCACACGACTACTCACAGACCCACAAAGACACTCAGTCACCCATCCACAAACCCACTCAGACACTCACACACCCACTCACAGATGCCCACACCCACTCAGACACTCCCTCCTCCACTCAGACACTCACACAGCCACTCACAGACCCACATATACATTTACACACCCTCTAACAGACCCACTCAGACACTCATACACCCACTCACAAACCCACCAGACATTCACATACTCACTCACAGACCCATGCAGTCACTCACAGATCAACTCACATACTCACTCAGGCACTCACACAACTACTCAAAGACCCAAAAAGGCACTCAGATACCCACTCACAAAGCCACTCAGACACTCACACACCCACTCATAGACCCACACAGACACACATAGACACTCACATACCCACACAGACATTCACACATCCACTCACAGATGCTCACAAACACTCACACACCCACCCACAGACCCACACTGACACTCACACATCCTCTAACAGACCCACTCAGACACTCATACACCCACTCACAAACCCACGCAGACACTCACACATCCACCCCACTCACAGACACGCACAGACACTCACACACCCTTTCACAGACCCACACAGACACTCACCCACCCACTCACAGTCCCAAGCAGACACTCACATAACCACTCATAGACCCTGTCAGACACTGACACACCCACTCACAGAATCACACAGAGACGCATACTCCTACTCACATACCCACTCAGACACTCACACACCCACTCAAACACTCAAACGTCCACTCAGAGACCCACATAGACACTCAGGCACCCACTTACACATCCATGCAGACACTTACACAGCTACTCATAGACCAGACAGCTACTCATGCAAAAAATTGTTAAATGGGTATTCCTTTCACTATTTGCCTATAGAATTTCATTGATGCCAACATTATTCCACTGCTGAGTAAAACATAAGAAATGCTTACAATTAGTCCTGTCAAGTACCATGTATCAGGGGCATTAGTCACGCATCCTAATTAAAACTCCCTGGGACATCCTGGGTACACAGTACAATAGTGCTGTGAGTGCGCAATACTAGAATATATTGTTTTAATTTTAATATACAGTGATCATTAGTGGCATGCGCAGTGAATGATTTTCAATTAAAATGACAGTTGAGGCACCATAGAGGCTGCCACAATGTTGAATAAAAAAGCTGAGCCAATGCCCGTGGTTCTGTGTACCACATGGTTCATTATCTATGTGTTGTTTAAATAAACTTTCACCAACAATGAGTGTGTCTACATGGATCTTAGGAGTGGCACCTTGCTTGTGTTGGTATTTTCCAAAAAGGCATCTGCCCCCCAGTCTGTGAGCACTCAGGTTGGATCGGTCCAGAGAGCCAAGCATAGCTATGGTAGGGGTCTGTAGCTTTCTTTTTCTTGCCATACATCGACTCCCCACCACCACAGTGAAAACTGTGCTTTTGATCCACGGCCTTCGTCACTGTGTTTCATACGATTCTACTATCTCTCCTCAATGAATTGGAAGTACAGGGCAAGACCCTGACCTGGGTCGCCTCCTTTTTAAATGAGCGTTTTCTCCAAGTTATATCCCCCCCTTTGCCTCATCCCAAAAAGCACCGCTACATGGATTCCCACAACGTCCGATACTCAGCCCCACCCTTTTTAATATTGACGCTTGACCCCTAGCCAAGTTTGTTAAATCTTTTAGAATCATACAAGTGTCATATGCCGACGACACTCAGCTGATTATCTCTCTGTCAACTGAGTTGACCAGCAACTGAATTAACTTAAAAAATGTTTAACAGCATTTGCCGGTTGGATACACAGCAATAAAATGGTGATTTTCTTGCTGGGCAGACACATCCATCTTTAGAGCGACCAATGGTGGGCAGAAATACTAACCACCTTCTCACCCCCACCCTCCAAAACCTACATCAGTAGTGTAAAAAACCTTAGGCTATTGATATATAATTCATTATCCTTTGAAACCCAAGTCAGGACATTAGCAGGCCATTGTTTTGGCATCCTAAGGAACCTCAAGCCCATTCTGGCACTTTTTCCTTCACTACTACGCCAACTGATTGTACAATTTCTGGTCATTTCACGCCTTGATTATTGCAACATTCTTTATCTAGGTGCAAAAATATCTGTCCTGAACCAACTTCATGTTGTGTAAAATGCTCCCGCCAAGCTTCCTATTTCCATCCCTAAAATCAGCTCGCCTTCCCAACTCTTGGATAAGCTCCACTGGTTTCCCATAGGAAAACATACAATGTTCAAGGCCCTGTGTATCTTCCATAGAATGCTATACAAGCAAGGAGCACCCAGCCTAGCTACCTTGATGCAATTTTACAGGCCTTCCAGATCACTATGTTCTACTTATCTGAACATGGCTCATATACCCCCTCATACCAGAGCCAGATTGGGAGGCCGCTTTTTTCGTGTTTTAGCCTCAACCTTATGGAACTCTATGCCACTCCAAATGAGAAAGACTCAAAATCTTCAGCAGTTCTGGAAACAGTTGAAGACCTGGCGGTTCTTTAACTAGTCTGTAGATCTATCTACCTCGCCATTGCTTTGTCCCTCTTGTGAGCATTGCCAGAAGACCCTTTCTGGGACAGCCACGCAATTTACAAATCTTTTTAACATAACATAGCATGAGCAGCCATTATGGAAGAGATCGTGTTTACTGCTAGGCAGGATGTTTTAAAGTCTCCTGACCTGCGCGTCTCCCACAGCCTAGTACATCAACATCTATAAAAGCCCCCATGCCAGACATACACATATGTTTGGAGGCTGGGCGGTAGGGTCATGATCATGCAATCTCACAACACTTGTAGAGGGGCACTTTCTTCAACAAGGCAGATGACAGCATGACAGACGCTCTGCTCCAGGTTGACCGACTTGCAGCATCCTGCAACATACTGAGCCGAGGGAGAGCTTCTGCAAACCCAGAGTCATTGTGCTGCTGCCAGCACATTACAGCACACTACTATTACAGGCCATAGTTATGCCACCACTCTTCCACCAGAAAGGCCATTGTTGATTAGTTGCCTTATGCAGCAGTCCTCAGTAACCCCTTCACACAGAGCATGCCTCTGTTCACCATCTTCTAGCAGAGCGACACCAGTAGCAAGGCAAAATTTAGCAGACCACCTGCAGTGTCTGAGGACAGCAGTATGAAGTTACCAGTTGTATATTGTTCTCTGTTCTTTTTTTCTCTTCCCATTCTGTACCTACGCCACTCCTCCATTTTGGTCCTTACCTTGGTATTTTAAAAGGCTGAGCACCATTGGTTATTGTGCGGAAATGGCTCCTTTATTTTTAGTGCACTTATTTATTCTCTCAGTAAATTGATCATACACTATACTGGAAACCCCTAATTGGACCACACAACAGACTTTTGTGGGAATTTAAGGCTTGATTATGAGTTGGGCGGTCTTGGGACTGCCATATTGGAGGT
This sequence comes from Pleurodeles waltl, assembly GCF_031143425.1. NCBI lineage: Eukaryota > Metazoa > Chordata > Amphibia > Caudata > Salamandridae > Pleurodeles > Pleurodeles waltl. The sequence continues at coordinate 1,335,934,267 of NC_090444.1, read as the reverse complement.
CCGGCCGCCCTATTACGATACATACAGTTACATAGACGAAAGACTGCCGCAGTCCCGCCCACGCAGCCAGCAAATCTAGACAACAGTATTGGTGGGATTGGCCAATGCATCTATCGGAGGGTGAACCTACAGTGCAACCACCGTCCTAATCATGATGTTGCTTCCCACTGATATGACCGTGGCAGTCCAATCACCACATTTGAGCTGGCAGAAACAGAGAGATGTGAAGTCAAACCTCACACATCCGATGCCGCCATGGAGCCGATCTTACATGTACTGCCACTGCTTGTGCTGCTCGACGGTACACAAAAATGATGTTGTCATGAACACAACCGATGGTAAGTCAAATACCTACCCATTTCTCCAACTCCACAGTAAATCGACAGGCCGCTATTGACCTGCTATGCTGGACTGTGCTCCCAAATATATTTTGTGTGCCCCAGTTTGGAGTTCTACACAACGTATGTCCCAACACAGCCCCATAGCGCCCCCTTTGGCCAGGTCACTGAGACTGCACTGCCACACTCTACATAACTTGAAATGTGTGCACATCCCAGTTTCAGGGATAGTGATGTGATCATAACATTTTGTCACACAACAGCAGATCCACATTAATCTCACACCTGCAAATTGAAGTGACACCTTCACATTGTACACCTGCCATTGCCTGTCATGACCTGTCCTGACGTGGTACATCTGTATGGATGTGGCATTGAACCCAAACACACCTTCCTTGCAAAATCCCTGTAATGGACTTACACATATTACCCACATTGCAAGAGAATGTAAGGTAAATTGGATGCAGAATAATTTGTGTGACAAACATCCAAAGCACAGTGTAAACAATCCCTTTAGAATAAGTATGACGCCTTTAGGGGGACCCCAGGAATGCTGCTGCCCTCCGACACATTCCATTTTGCAAGGTGTGGCTTTGGGTGTTGTTGGTGCTGATGTGTATGTGTCTAAAATATGTTTGTGTTACATTGGTGCCTGTCTTTTGTGTGTGTGAGTGTGGGCATTTGCGTCTCTTGGTGGGTTTTGATGTGGGTGTGATGGGTATGGTGGGAGTGGTGAATGTGTCTGTGTGAGTGGTCAGTGGTGTCTGGAGGTATGGTTGATTTAGAGGCTGTGTCTGTGGGTGTTGGGGTGGTATCTGGTGGTGAGGTTGATGTGGTGGCTGTGTTTGTGGGTGTTGAGGTGGTGTCTGTGGGTACGTGGATATGGTGACTGTGCCTGTGGGTGTTGGGGTGGTGTCTGGGCATATGATTGATGTGGTGTCTGTGTCTGTGGGTGTTGCAGTGGTGTTGAGTATGGCGGTTGTGGTGGTTGTGTCTGTGGGTGTTGGATTGGTGTCTAGGGGTATGGTGGATGTGGTGGTGGTTGTTGTGAATGGGGTGAGTGTTGGAAAATGGGTTATTGATAGGGCAGGTAGGTACCTACACCTAGCAACAAGCCACAAACCTCCACAAAAGTACAGTTAGGTCTCAGTAAATTAATCCCAGCTCTACCCTTGGTAGCTTGGCATCGAGCGTCAAGGCTTAACTTAGGAGACAAAGTGTAAAGCATTCAAATATCACAAAACAGTAATTAAATAAAACACAGGAAACAGTTTAAAAATCCAAAACCAATTTATAAAAATAGCTTATATTTTTATCTTTAAAATGACACAAAAACGATTAAAATCGGTTCAGGGGAACCGGAGATATGAATTTTTAAAGTATTATTATTTTCTAGCGCATAGAAACAAAAAGCGCCAATCGGGTCATCTGGTTGCACCAGGACCGGGACAAAGTCAAACTTTCAGGCCGACCGCGATGGAGCTCTGCTCGGCTACAGGTCGCGGGAGGCCTCGGTTAAAAAGTTACCTTCTGACTTAGTCTTTATTTTGAAGTTTTTCTTCACCGGGACGAACCTGCCAGTTGGATCCGACCTCCTGGAGCCCTTGTCCGGATACGCGAAGTCGGTTTCCTCGGTGGTGATTTCTACCTTCGGACTTAGTCGTTTTTTCGAGATGAAAATCCTTCGACCGGGGTAAACCTGGATCTTGATCCGACGTCCGTGGAGCCCTTCTCGGATACGATGGCTGGAAGGTCCCGGTCAACTTTTTACGTTCGGACTTAGTCTCTTTTTCGGATGTTTTTCTTGACCGGGACGAACCACGAAGTCAGGCCGGGTCGCGGTTGAGGCAAGCCGGCTAGAATTTCCGCGTCGAGTCGGTCACTTTATGGAGCTTTTTTCTAAAATTTCTCCAATCTTTTCCAAACTTCTGGGGCTTCACCCAGATGTTCTTTTAAGGTTCTTTTGGGGTCCACAGCTCACCCCAAGGGTCCAGAAGTTCTGTGATGGTCCTTGGGAAGTGCGGACTTCAACTCCCAGAGTGCACCTGGCGCAAACTCCTTTTTGGCCACTGGGCAGTGGTCAGCTGGTCACTTTTTCAGGAGTTGGTGCAGGGGACTCTGGTTAGCAATTTTTCACCTGTAGCAAACAGGGAGTCCCTCCTTGAACCAGTGGAAGCCAGGCAAAGTCCTTCTTGTGGTGAAGCCCAAGTGTGCAGCTGGTGCAGTCTTTCTGAGTGCAGGGTCCAGGTGCAGGCCAGGGGTCCAGCAGGGCAGTCCTTCTTCTCCTTGTAGTTCTTTCTTCTTGAAATTTGGTGGGGATCTGAGGTGTGGGTGCAGGTCTGCCAGTTTTATCCTTGCTCCTGGGTGAAAAGCAGGGGGGCCCTGGTCCTCCAATCAGGGACAGGGTCGTCCCCCTGTGATGACCACTTCCTGGGAAGTGTGGCAAAAATCCATCCCAGAAGGCAATAGTCTCTAAAAATCCAAAATGGATGAATCTGATTTTTGGAGGAGAGATCTGGCTGAACCCACCCACTGGTGTGGCTAAAAATCATAAACACACCCCTCTCCTGCCCTCTCCTAATCTAATCAAGGGGGCACCTAGCTGTCTGGGGTTGCAGGATGTGGGGGTGTTGCTGGGTGCTCCAGATGTCCTTCTCTGCCTTTGAAGACCAGTTTGGCAGCCCTCCCCCTTCCTGCTTCCCCATCTGCTGAGGGGAGATTCTCTCCCCCAAGCACATTCCTTTGTGTAAAGCCAGGCCACTTCACACCTCATAAAAGTGGCCTGGCAGAAGCTGCTGCAGGCTGGCCAATCAGAGCACAGCAGCAAAAACAATGCAGAGCTGAAATTGGCAACTTTTTAGGTAAAGTCTAAACTTTTTACCTGCACTAGTTATATTAAATCCAACAACTGGAAGTTGTGGGATTTATTATAACAATCAATTTGATACCAAATTCTTGGTATGTAACATTTAAGGAGACTTTAAAATTTAAAATAAAGTCTGCCCATTCTAGCCTATGAAGGCCATTTACTTCAATGAGGGAAAAACGAATTTGGCTGTTTTTACCTCACCAGGGCTTATAAATCTATTTTTATAAAGTCCCTGCTTATAGTTACATGGCACCCAGCCCTAGGGGCACATAGGGCACACCTTAGGGGTGACTTATATGTAAAAATAAGGTAGTTTATAACTTTGGAAGTAACTTTAATTCCAAAGTCGAATTTGCATATAACTTTAATTTAAAAGCAGCCAGCAAGGCAGGCTTGCTTTTAAAATGACACTGGGCACCTCAGCAATGCACCTAGGTGTGCACCACCTATGCTGTGGTCCCTAAACCTACATGCCCTACCATATACTAGGGACTTATAGGTAGGTTAACTTAGTCAATTATAATTAGCCTAATTTGCATATCCATTTTACACAGAGCACTGGCCCTGGGACTGGTAAGCAGTACCCAGGGCACAGCCAAGAGTCAGTAACCACCAGTACCTATCCAGAAAGAGTGGGGGTGATCAGGCAAAAAAAAAGGACTTTCCTACACTGCCCCCCCCCAGATGAAAGGTGATGGGTACTAACCTACACCCTGGTAGTCCTCATCAGCTAAGTGGAAAAACCTGGAAAGGCCATCTGCATTGGCATGAGCAGTCCCAGGTCTGTGCTCCACTGTGAAGTCCATCCCCTGTAGGGAAATGGACCACCTTAACAGTTTTGGGTTCTCCCCCCTCATCTGCATCAACCATCTGAGAGGTCTGTGGTCAGTTTGTACACGGAAGTGAGTGCCAAACAAGTAAGGCCTCAACTTCTTCAGGGACCAAACCACAGCAAAGGCCTCCCTCTCAATGGCACTCCATTTCTTCTCTCTGGGGAGTAGTCGCCTGCTGATGAAGGCAACTGGGTGATCATGGCCCTCTTCATTAACTTGTGCTAACACTGCCCCAATCCCTTCCTCTGAAGCATCTGTTTGCACTACAAACTCCTTGCTATAGTCAGGGGCCAGTAACACTGGTGCTGAACACATAGCCTGTTTTAGGGTGTCAAAAGCTTTTTGACACTCTGGGGTCCAAATGACCTTCTTGGGTTGTTTCTTGGAGGTAAGCTCAGTCAGAGGGGCCACTATGGTCCCAAAATTCTGAACAAACCTCCTGTAATACCCAGTCAGGCCAAGAAAGGCCCTGACCTGAGTCTGGGTTTTTGGAGCCTCCCAATCCAGGATAGTCTGGATCTTGGGCTGGAGAGGTTGTACATGGCCTCCACCAACAAGGTGGCCCAGGTACACAACAGAACTTTGCCCTATCTGGCACTTGCTTGCCTTGATAGTCAGGCCTGCTTGAAGCAGGGCCTGAAGCACTTCCTTCAGGTGGACCAGGTGGTCCCTCCAGGTGGAACTAAATACAGCTATATCATCTAGATAAGCTGCACTAAAAGATTCCAACCCAGATAGGACTCTATTCACCAACCGTTGGAAGGTGGCAGGAGCATTTTTCATCCCAAAGGGCATCACCTTGAACTGAAAGTGGCCCTCTGGTGTGGAAAATGCTGACCTCTCCTTGGCTCTTGGACTTAAGGCAATCTGCCAATATCCTGAGGTCAGATCAAATGTGCTCAGGAATTTGGCAGCCCCCAACCTGTCAATGAGCTCATCAGCTCTAGGTATGGGGTGAGCATCAGTCCTAGTGACTGCATTTAGACCTCTGTAGTCCACACAGAATCTTAATTCTTTCTTCCCACCTTGGGGACTAGCTTTGGGCACCAGTACCACTGGACTGGACCAAGGACTATCAGAGTGCTCAATTACCTTCAGATCCAACATCTTAGCCACTTCAGCTTTGATGTTGGCCTTGACCTGGTCAGACAGCCTGTACAGCTTGTTCTTGACAGGCAAGCTGTCACCAGTGTCAACATCATGGACACACCAATTGGTGAGTCCAGGGGTCAGGGAGAACAGACTAGCAAACTGTCCCAAGACTTGCTTACAGTCTTGTTGTTGCTGATCTGTCAGTTTGGGAGAGAGTACCACTCCCTCCACTGACCCATCTTTTTCCTTTGAGGACAGGAGGTCTGGCAGAGGTTCACCCTCCTCCTCCTTCCCTTCATCAGTGACCATCAGCATGGTCATGTCTGCCCTGTCCTGGTGGGGTTTCATCCTATTAACATGCAGGATCCTGTGAGGATTCCTGGGGGTGCCAAGGTCCACCAGGTAGGTGACCTCACCTTTTTTCTCTAGGATTGGATAGGGCCCAGTCCATTTGGCCTGTAGTGCCCTAGGAGCCATGGGCTCCAAAACCCACACCAGCTGTCCTGGGTGATACTCAGGCATGGTAGCCTTTTGATCATGCCAGAGCTTCATGAGCTCCTGACTGGCCTCCAGGTTCCTGCTTGCCTTCTTCATATACTCAGCCATGCGAGACCGCAGGCCTAGTACATAATCCAGCACATTCTCCTTGGCTTCCTTGAGAGGCTTTTCCCAAGACTCTCTCACCAAGCACAATGGGCCTCTTACAGGGTGCCCAAACAGTAACTCAAAGGGGCTGAATCCAACCCCCTTCTGTGGCACCTCCCTGTAGGCAAACAGCAGGCATGGGAGGAGGACATCCCATCTCCTCCTGAGTTTGTCAGACAAACCCATGATCATGCCCTTCAGGGTCTTATTGAATCTTTCCACTAGACCATTGGTCTGTGGATGGTAGGGTGTGCTGAACTTATAAGTAACACCACACTCCTCCCACATGGCTTTCAGATAGGCTGACATAAAGTTTGTGCCCCTATCTGAGACCACCTCCTTTGGGAATCCCACTCTGGTGAACACACCAAGTAGGGCCCTAGCCACTGTGGGTGCAGTGATTGTCCGGAGGGGTATTGCCTCAGGGTACCTGGTGGCATGGTCCACTACCACCACAATGTACCTGTTACCTGAAGCAGTTGGTGGGTCTAGGGGACCAACAATGTCAATCCCCACCCTCTCAAAGGGAGTCCCAACCACTGGCAGTGGAATTAAGGGAGCCTTTGGCTTGCCCCCTGTCTTGCCACTGGCTTGACAGGTGACACAGGAGCTGCAAAACTCCCTGACTTTTTCTGACATTTCTGGCCAAAAAAAATGGTTGACCAGCCTGTTCCAGGTCTTGGTCTGTCCCAAATGACCAGCTAAGGGGATATCATGGCTTAAGGTAAGGAGGAATTCTCTATACTTTTGGGGGACCACTACTCTCCTAGTAGCCCCTTCTTTGAGGGTCCTAGCCTCAGTGTAGAGAACTCCATCCTCCCAGTAAACCTTGTGGGTACCACTGGTATCCCCTTGTTCTTGCCTGGCAGCAGTCTGCCTCAGGCCCTCAAGAGTGGGACACTCTCTTTGTCCCTGGCACAAATCTTCTCTGGTGGGCCCACCTGCCCCTTGCAGTTCTGCCAAGTCAGGCAGAGTTTGCAGGGAAGGTGTCCCTCCTTCAGAGTTCAGATCCTCCCCCTCAGGGTTGGATTCTTCCTGACCCTCTGTACTTGTTGGGGCTGGCAAGCCAGACCCAGTGCCCTTTCTCTTCTTCTTGGAGGCTTGGCCCATTGTTCCAGGGTCCAAGTGTCCAGCATTTCCCTGTTGTGCTGCCTGTGACCTGGTCACAGCACACACCCATTCAGGGAGATCCAGCATCTTTGCATGGACCCTTCTCTCCACTTCTGACCATTCAGATGCTTCAAGATCATTTCCCAGTAGACACTCTACTGGGAGGGCAGGAGCTACAGCTACTTTTTTAGGGCCAGTCACACCTCCCCATTCCAGACTCACCATAGCCATGGGATGGAGTTTGGTTCTGCTATCTGCATAAGTCACCTGGTGGAAGACACCAGGTAAGACCTGCTCTGGAGAAACCAGCTTTTCTGTGACCATTGTCACACTGGCTCCTGTATCTCTCAGAGCTTCCACTTCAGTCCCATTGACTTTAGGCCTCTGCCTATACCTCTGCATGATGGGAGGTAAGGTGGCCATAGTTGCAATGTCCACCCCACCCACGGATACTAAGGTGACTTCAGTGTACCCTGATTCCACCCCTGGGCCAACTTCCACCCCCAACCCTACACTAGCAATCCCCTGGGATTGCCCACCAGTGGGGGGCTTCTTGGTGCAGATAGCATCTCCTCTTTTATGTCCTGGCTGAAAACAGTCAAAACACTTGCCGGCCTTAGCAAGCTCCTGAAACCTTCCTGCTTTAGCAGGATCAAAATTCTTTCCCTGATACCCTTTCCCTTTAAAAGTGAATTGGCTCGGGGCTCCCCCTCCCTGAGAAGTTTTTGGGGACTCTTGTGAGGACTCTTTGGGTTTTTTGTCATCTTTCCCCTGGTTCTTCCCCTGAGAAGAACCATGTCCTCCCTTTTTCTGATCACCCCCTGGGGGTCTCTGGTTAACTCTAGTTCTTAACCAGTCATCTGCTGCCTCCCCCAGCTCTCTGGGGTTGGTCAACCTAGAGTCTACTAGATACTGGCGGAGCCTCTCTTGGACACAATTAGTTAGAAGGTGCTCCCTCATAATCAAATTGTACAGCCCCTCAAAGGTACTTACCCTGTTGCCCTGTATCCAGCCCTCCAGTGCTTTCACTGAAATGTCCACAAAGTCCACCCAGGACTGGGTGCTTGTCTTTTGGGTGTCCCTAAACTTAAGCCTATACTGCTCTGGGGTTAGACCAAACTTTTTAGTCAAGCATCTCTTCATACTGGGGTATGAGTCTGCATCCTCCCCACTCATGGTTAGGAGCCTATCCCTCCCAGAGTTGGGAACTAACTCCCAAAGGAGTGAACCCCAGTACTGAGGCTTGACTTTCCTCATCTGGAGGGCCCTCTCAAAGGCCCCCAGCCACTTATCAATGTCATCCCCCTCTACATAGGCAGGAACCACCCCTTTGGGTAATCTGGGGGCAAAACCCCCACCCAGGGACACCTCAGTTTCTTTCTCGCTGCTTCCATCTTTTTTTTCTTTGCTTGCCCACTTCTTTTTTTCTAGGGCAAGCTTATCTGCCTCCAAAGCTATGTAGGCTAGCTGGGCTTCCAGCTCTCTCTCCCTGATGGATGGGTTCTCTCCTCCTGAAAGGACCCTCTTCCTATCACTAGCTTTGGGTCTGCCCCTAGTGACTGTGTCCAGTGAGAACCGTTCCTCCTCTTCCTCACTTGGGGTCTGATGCCTTCCCTCCCCTGAATGGTTAGAGTTAGCATCTTCCTCTTTTTCTTCCTCCTCTGGAGCTTCCTCTGTCTCTACCTCTTGGGCCTCAGCCCATGCTGTCAGGGATTTAATTAGGATTTCCTTCCTGAGATTAGTGGTTGCAGGCAACCCTCTCTCAACACACAACCCCCTAAGCTGGACTACTGTCAGTGTAGGTAGGCTAGCCAGATCAAGCTCCATGGTTCCCTAGTTTTGTGTCAACAAAAACTTTTTGCAAAAATTGGAAACAAGAATTTAGAAAAATTACAAAAATTCAATAATTGAAATTAATCCAAATTAATTTAAAAAAAAAAAAAAAAAAAAAATTAAAATTAAAAATTAAAAACAATTTTTGCACTAGGACAATTTAAAGGATTTTTAATTTGTTTTATCTAAAACTGTAACGTGATATTGAACACAAGTACAGGATCCCGTCGCTGCTTCCAATTATGTTGGAAAATGGGTTATTGATAGGGCAGGTAGGTACCTACACCTAGCAACAAGCCACAAACCTCCACAAAAGTACAGTTAGGTCTCAGTAAATTAATCCCAGCTCTACCCTTGGTAGCTTGGCATCGAGCGTCAAGGCTTAACTTAGGAGACAAAGTGTAAAGCATTCAAATATCACAAAACAGTAATTAAATAAAACACAGGAAACAGTTTAAAAATCCAAAACCAATTTATAAAAATAGCTTATATTTTTATCTTTAAAATGACACAAAAACGATTAAAATCGGTTCAGGGGAACCGGAGATATGAATTTTTAAAGTATTATTATTTTCTAGCGCATAGAAACAAAAAGCGCCAATCGGGTCATCTGGTTGCACCAGGACCGGGACAAAGTCAAACTTTCAGGCCGACCGCGATGGAGCTCTGCTCGGCTACAGGTCGCGGGAGGCCTCGGTTAAAAAGTTACCTTCTGACTTAGTCTTTATTTTGAAGTTTTTCTTCACCGGGACGAACCTGCCAGTTGGATCCGACCTCCTGGAGCCCTTGTCCGGATACGCGAAGTCGGTTTCCTCGGTGGTGATTTCTACCTTCGGACTTAGTCGTTTTTTCGAGATGAAAATCCTTCGACCGGGGTAAACCTGGATCTTGATCCGACGTCCGTGGAGCCCTTCTCGGATACGATGGCTGGAAGGTCCCGGTCAACTTTTTACGTTCGGACTTAGTCTCTTTTTCGGATGTTTTTCTTGACCGGGACGAACCACGAAGTCAGGCCGGGTCGCGGTTGAGGCAAGCCGGCTAGAATTTCCGCGTCGAGTCGGTCACTTTATGGAGCTTTTTTCTAAAATTTCTCCAATCTTTTCCAAACTTCTGGGGCTTCACCCAGATGTTCTTTTAAGGTTCTTTTGGGGTCCACAGCTCACCCCAAGGGTCCAGAAGTTCTGTGATGGTCCTTGGGAAGTGCGGACTTCAACTCCCAGAGTGCACCTGGCGCAAACTCCTTTTTGGCCACTGGGCAGTGGTCAGCTGGTCACTTTTTCAGGAGTTGGTGCAGGGGACTCTGGTTAGCAATTTTTCACCTGTAGCAAACAGGGAGTCCCTCCTTGAACCAGTGGAAGCCAGGCAAAGTCCTTCTTGTGGTGAAGCCCAAGTGTGCAGCTGGTGCAGTCTTTCTGAGTGCAGGGTCCAGGTGCAGGCCAGGGGTCCAGCAGGGCAGTCCTTCTTCTCCTTGTAGTTCTTTCTTCTTGAAATTTGGTGGGGATCTGAGGTGTGGGTGCAGGTCTGCCAGTTTTATCCTTGCTCCTGGGTGAAAAGCAGGGGGGCCCTGGTCCTCCAATCAGGGACAGGGTCGTCCCCCTGTGATGACCACTTCCTGGGAAGTGTGGCAAAAATCCATCCCAGAAGGCAATAGTCTCTAAAAATCCAAAATGGATGAATCTGATTTTTGGAGGAGAGATCTGGCTGAACCCACCCACTGGTGTGGCTAAAAATCATAAACACACCCCTCTCCTGCCCTCTCCTAATCTAATCAAGGGGGCACCTAGCTGTCTGGGGTTGCAGGATGTGGGGGTGTTGCTGGGTGCTCCAGATGTCCTTCTCTGCCTTTGAAGACCAGTTTGGCAGCCCTCCCCCTTCCTGCTTCCCCATCTGCTGAGGGGAGATTCTCTCCCCCAAGCACATTCCTTTGTGTAAAGCCAGGCCACTTCACACCTCATAAAAGTGGCCTGGCAGAAGCTGCTGCAGGCTGGCCAATCAGAGCACAGCAGCAAAAACAATGCAGAGCTGAAATTGGCAACTTTTTAGGTAAAGTCTAAACTTTTTACCTGCACTAGTTATATTAAATCCAACAACTGGAAGTTGTGGGATTTATTATAACAATCAATTTGATACCAAATTCTTGGTATGTAACATTTAAGGAGACTTTAAAATTTAAAATAAAGTCTGCCCATTCTAGCCTATGAAGGCCATTTACTTCAATGAGGGAAAAACGAATTTGGCTGTTTTTACCTCACCAGGGCTTATAAATCTATTTTTATAAAGTCCCTGCTTATAGTTACATGGCACCCAGCCCTAGGGGCACATAGGGCACACCTTAGGGGTGACTTATATGTAAAAATAAGGTAGTTTATAACTTTGGAAGTAACTTTAATTCCAAAGTCGAATTTGCATATAACTTTAATTTAAAAGCAGCCAGCAAGGCAGGCTTGCTTTTAAAATGACACTGGGCACCTCAGCAATGCACCTAGGTGTGCACCACCTATGCTGTGGTCCCTAAACCTACATGCCCTACCATATACTAGGGACTTATAGGTAGGTTAACTTAGTCAATTATAATTAGCCTAATTTGCATATCCATTTTACACAGAGCACTGGCCCTGGGACTGGTAAGCAGTACCCAGGGCACAGCCAAGAGTCAGTAACCACCAGTACCTATCCAGAAAGAGTGGGGGTGATCAGGCAAAAAAAAAGGACTTTCCTACAGTGAGTAACTGTTGAGTGCTTGTGTGTCTTGTGGAGTTTGTGTTTATGTGTGCTGCTCATGCTTGTTGAGGTATATGCCTACGTATGTGTGAGTGTGCTTTGGACAAATATGGGAATAGGGAAATTGGACGGGGAAGAGGAAGGTGGTACAAGGAGGATGGTGGGGGTGGAAGGCTTCAATGAGGAAGGAGGCCAGAGCATGAAAAAATCTCTGTAGGCCAGACATAGCACTGTGACTGCCTTTCAGGTAGGCAGTTATCTGGCAGTCTGACCCACAGAAATGCTCCTCAGAAAGTCAATAGCCTCTTCACTCTGGGCAGCAGGGGTAATTGGGCAGAGGGTAAGGTGCCTGGCGCAAAGGAGCCGGCTACCTTCTTGAGGGAGTGGGCCCGGCCAACTGGTGGTGAGCAACAGGGAGGGTGGAGATGGAGCTGGGGGTGGCAGACAAGGATGAAACAAGTGCAGGTCCTAAGTGTTCCATCACCCCTAGGGAGCATTGTAGGAGGCTGGACTGGCTTGTAGTGAGTACCAAGGGGTACTTGCACCTTGCACCAGGCCCAGTTATCCCTTATTAGTGTATAGGGTGTCTAGCAGCTTAGGCTGATAGATAATGGTAGCTTAGCAGAGCAGCTTAGGCTGAACTAGGAGACGTGTGAAGCTACTACAGTACCACTTAGTGTCATATGCACAATATCACAAGAAAACACAATACACAGTTATACTAAAAATAAAGGTACTTTATTTTTATGACAATATGCCAAAGTATCTTAGAGTGTACCCTCAGTGAGAGGATAGGAAATATACACAAGATATATATACACAATAGCAAAAATATGCAGTATAGTCTTAGAAAACAGTGCAAACAATGTATAGTTACAATAGGATGCAATGGGGAAACATAGGGATAGGGGCAACACAAACCATATACTCCAGAAGTGGAATGCGAACCACGAATGGACCCCAAACCTATGTGACCTTGTAGAGGGTCGCTGGGACTATTAGAAAATAGTGAGAGTTAGAAAAATAACCCTCCCCAAGACCCTGAAAAGTGAGTGCAAAGTGCACTAAAGTTCCCCTAAGGACAAAATAGTCGTGTTAGAGGGAAAATGCAAGGAAAACACAAATCAGCAATGCAACAACGATGGATTCCTGACTGAGGGTACCTGTGGAACAAGGGGACCAAGTCCAAAAGTCACAAGCAGCTCGGAGATGGGCAGATGCCCAAGAAATGCCAGTGGTTGGTGCAAAGAAGCTCTTACTAGGCTGAAGAACTGTGAATACTGCAGGAACGACAAAGGCTAGAGACTTCCCCTTTGGAGGATGGATCCCCCATGCCTTGGAGAGTCGTGCAGAAGTGTTTTCCCGCCGGATGGAAGCCAACAAGCCTTGCTACACGCAAATCGTGCGTTTGGTGTTTTTGGACGCTGCTGGGGCCCAGGAGGGACCAGAAGGTCGCAAATTGGACCTGCAGAGAGAGGGGACGTCGAGCAAGACAAAGAGCCCTCACTGAAGCAGGTAGCACCCGGAGAAGTGCCAGAAACAGGCACTACGAGGATGCGTGAAACGGTGCTCGCCGAAGTTGCACAAAGGAGTCCCACGTCGCCGGAGACCAACTTAGAAAGTCGTGCAATGCAGGTTAGAGTGCCGTGGACCCAGGCTTGGCTGTGCACGAAGGATTTCCGCCGGAAGTGCACAGGAGCCGGAGTAGCTTGCAAAGTCGCGGTTCCCAGCAATGCAGCCCAGCGAGGTGAGGCAAGGACTTACCTCCACCAAACTTGGGCTGAAGAGTCACTGGACTGTGGGGGTCACTTGGACGGTGTCGCTGGATTCGAGGGACCTCGCTCGTCGTGCTGAGAGGAGACCCAAGGGACCGGTAATGCAGCTTTTTGGTGCCTGCGGTTGCAGGGGGAAGATTCCGTCGACCCACGGGAGATTTCTTCGGAGCTTCTGGTGCAGAGAGGAGGCAGACTACCCCCACAGCATGCACAAGCAGGAAAACAGTCGAGAAGGCGGCAGGATCAGCGTTACAGAGTTGCAGTAGTCGTCTTTGCTACTATGTTGCAGGTTTGCAGGCTTCCAGCGCGGTCAGCGGTCGATTCCTTATCAGAAGGTGAAGAGGGAGATGCAGAGGAACTCGGCTGAGCTCATGCATTCGTTATCTAAAGTTTCCCCAGAGACAGAGACCCTAAATAGCCAGAAAAGAGGGTTTGGCTACCTAGGAGAGAGGAAAGGCTACTAACACCTGAAGGAGCCTATCACAAGGAGTCTCTGACGTCACCTGGTGGCACTGGCCACTCAGAGCAGTCCAGTGTGCCAGCAGCACCTCTGTTTCCAAGATGGCAGAGGTCTGGAGCACACTGGAGGAGCTCTGGACACCTCCCAGGGGAGGTGCAGGTCAGGGGAGTGGTCACTCCCCTTTCCTTTGTCCAGTTTCGCGCCAGAGCAGGGGCTAAGGGGTCCCTGAACCGGTGTAGACTGGCTTATGCAGAATTGGGCACATCTGTGCCCAACAAAGCATTTCCAGAGGCTGGGGGAGGCTACTCCTCCCCTGCCTTCACACCATTTTCCAAAGGGAGAGGGTGTCACACCCTCTCTCAGAGGAAGTTCTTTGTTCTGCCATCCTGGGCCAGGCCTGGCTGGACCCCAGGAGGGCAGCTGCCTGTCTGAGGGGTTGGCAGCAGCAGCAGCTGCAGAGAAACCCCAGGAAGGGCAGTCTGGCAGTACCAGGGTCTGTGCTACAGACCACTGGGATCATGGAATTGTACCAACAATGCCAGGATGGCATAGAGGGGGGAATTCCATGATCATAGACATGTTACATGGCCATATTCGGAGTTACCATGGTGAAGCTACATATAGGTAGTGACCTATATGTAGTGCACGCGTGTAATGGTGTCCCCGCACTCACAAAGTTCAGTGAATTGGCTCTGAACAATGTGGGGGCACCTTGGCTAGTGCCAGGGTGCCCTCACACTAAGTAACTTTGCACCTAACCTTTACCAGGTAAAGGTTAGACATATAGGTGACTTATAAGTTACTTAAGTGCAGTGTAAAATGGCTGTGAAATAACGTGGACGTTATTTCACTCAGGCTGCAGTGGCAGGCCTGTGTAAGAATTGTCAGAGCTCCCTATGGGTGGCAAAAGAAATGCTGCAGCCCATAGGGATCTCCTGGAACCCCAATACCCTGGGTACCTCAGTACCATATACTAGGGAATTATAAGGGTGTTCCAGTAAGCCAATGTAAATTGGTAAAAATAGTCACTAGCCTGTCAGTGACAATTTAGAAAGAAATGAGAGAGCATAACCACTGAGGTTCTGATTAGCAGAGCCTCAGTGAGACAGTTAGTCACTACACAGGTAACACATTCAGGCACACTTATGAGCACTGGGGCCCTGGGTTACCAAGGTCCCAGTGACACATACAACTAAAACAACATATATACAGTGAAAAAATGGGGGTAACATGCCAGGCAAGATGGTACTTTCCTACACAACCCCCCCCCCCCAAACGAAGGACAATAACACTAGCCATTACCTGATGAGTCTTCATTGTCTAAGTGGAAATATCTGGAGAGTCCATCTGCATTGGAGTGGCTACTCCCAGGTCTATGTTCCACTGTATAGTCCATTCCCTGTAGGGATATGGACCACCTCAACAATTTAGGATTTTCACCTTTCATTTGTTTTAGCCAAAGTAGAGGTTTGTGGTCTGTCTGAACAATGAAGTGAGTGCCAAACAGGTATGGCCTCAACTTCTTTAGAGCCCAGACCACAGCAAAGGCCTCCCTCTCAATGGCAGACCAACGCTTTTCTCTAGGGGTCAACTTCTACTAATAAAAGCAACAGGTTGATCCTGGCCCTCAGAATTAAGTTGTGATAGGACTGCCCCTACTCCTAATTCAGATGCATCAGTTTGGACATAGAATTTTTTAGAGTAACTAGGGCTTTTCAGGACAGGTGCAGAGCACATGGCCTGCTTCAGCTCCTCAAAAGCTTTCTGACAGTTTCCTGTCCATAATACCTTTTTAGGCATTTTCTTGGATGTGAGGTCATTAAGAGGGGCTGCAATGGAGCCATAGTTCTTAATGAACCTCCTGTAATACCCAGTGAGGCCTAGGAAGGCTCTCACCTGAGTCTGAGTGGTAGGGGGAACCCAATCAATAATAGTTTGGATTTTCCCCTGAAGTGGTGCAATCTGTTCCCCACCAACAAGGTGTCCCAGATAAACCACCTTACCCTGCCTTATCTGGCACTTTGAAGCCTTGATAGTGAGGCCTGCCTTTTGCAGGGCCTCCAAAACTTTCCAAAGGTGGACCAGGTGATCATCCCAGCTGGAGCTAAAGACAGCTATATCATCCAAATATGCTGCACTGAAAGCTTCCAGCCCTTGCAGGACTGTGTTCACCAACCTCTGAAAAGTGGCAGGTGCATTTTTCAGACCAAAAGGCATTACAGTAAACTGGTAATGTCCTCCAATGGTAGAAAATGCAGTCTTAGATTTAGCATCTTCTGACAATTTGATCTGCCAATACCCTGCAGTCAAATCAAAAGTGCTTAGATACTTGGCAGATGCCAGTGTATCTATGAGCTCATCTGCCCTGGGTATAGGGTGAGCATCAGTTTTGGTTACCAAGTTGAGACCTCTATAGTCGACACAAAACCTCATTTCCTTCTTTCCATCTTTAGAATTGGGTTTTGGTACCAGTACCACAGGAGAAGCCCATGGACTGTCAGAGTGCTCAACCACTCCTAGTTCCAACATCTTCTGAACTTCTTGCTTTATGCAGTCCCTGACATGGTCAGGCTGCCTATAGATCTTACTTTTGACAGGTAAACTGTCTCCAGTATCTATAGTGTGCTCACACCAAGAAGTGGTGCCTGGCACAATGGAGAAGAGTTCTGAAAATTGTCCTAGGAGATTTATGCAATTATCTTTCTGCTCAGCAGTAAGACAATCAGCCAAAACTACACCTTCCACAAGAGCATCTTGTTCTGTGGAAGAGAAGAGATCAGGTAGAGGATCACTGTCTTCTTCCTGTCCCTCATCTGTTGCCATGAGCAGGGTGAGATCAGCCCTGTCATAGTAGGGTTTCAGGCGGTTGACATGGAGCACCCTAAGGGGACTCCTGGCAGTGCCTAAGTCAACCAAGTAGGTGACTTCACCCTTCTTTTCAACAATTGTGTGTGGACCACTCCATTTATCTTGGAGTGCTCTTGGGGCCACAGGCTCCAAGACCCACACTTTCTGCCCTGGTTGGTACTGAACCAAAACAGCCTTCTGATCATGCCATTGCTTCTGGAGCTCTTGGCTGGCCTGAAGGTTTTTACTGGCCTTTTTCATGTACTCAGCCATCCTTGATCTGAGGCCAAGTACATAATCCACAATATCCTGCTTAGGAGCTTTTAAAGGTTGTTCCCAACCCTCCTTTACAAGTGTGAGTGGACCCCTAACAGGGTGTCCAAAAAGAAGTTCAAAGGGGCTGAAGCCCACTCCTTTCTGGGGTACCTCCCTGTAGGCAAAAAGGAGGCATGGTAGAAGGATATCCCATCTCCTGCGGAGTTTTTCAGGGAGTCCCATAATCATGCCTTTGAGAGTTTTATTAAATCTCTCCACCAGTCCATTTGTTTGTGGATGATAGGGTGTTGTGAACTTGTACGTTACACCACACTCCTTCCACATGGCCTTTAAGTATGCAGACATGAAATTGCTTCCTCTGTCTGATACTACTTCCTTTGGGAAGCCCACCCTGGAAAATATTCCCAGGAGGGCCTTTGCCACTGCAGGAGCTGTAGTGGTCCTTAAAGGAATAGCTTCAGGATATCTTGTGGCATGGTCCACTACCACCAAGATAAACCTATTGCCTGAAGCAGTAGGAGGGTCAAGGGGGACAACTATGTCAACCCCTACCCTTTCAAAGGGAACCCCAACCACAGGCAGTGGGATAAGGGGTGCCTTTGGAGTGCCACCTGTCTTGCCACTGGCTTGACAGGTTTCACAGGACTTACAAAATTCTTTTGTGTCCTCAGACATCCTAGGCCAATGAAACAATGGTACCAATCTGTCCCAAGTTTTCATTTGACCCAGGTGCCCAGCTAAGGGAATGTCATGTGCCAGTGTTAGGAGGAACTTTCTGTACTCCTGAGGAATCACTAATCTCCTGGCTGCTGCAGGTTTAGGATCCCTATGTTCAGTGTACAAGAGGTTGTCCTCCCAGTAAACTCTGTGTGAGTCACTGACATCCCCATTAGCCTGTTTGACAGCTTGCTGTCTGAGACCCTCTAATGTGGGACAGGTTTGCTGTGCCACACTCAGCTCCTCTCTGGCAGGCCCCCCTTCACCCAAAAGCTCAGCAGTGTCTGCTTCCAGCTCCTCTGGTGTAGGTTCTGCACAGGGAGGGAATTCTTCTTCCTCAGAAGTAGAATCCACTGTAGAGGGAGGGATAGTAGGAAGTGGTTTGCTTCTACTAGCCCTAGCTTTAGGGAGCACTTGGTCCATTGTTCCAGGATCCAAGCTTCCCTGTCCTTTTTGCTTTTTGGCCTGAGCCCTTGTCAAAGCAAAAATATGCCCTGGGATGCCCAGCATTGCTGCATGGGCCTCCAACTCCACATCTGACCAAGCTGATGTCTCCAAATCGTTCCCTAATAGACAGTATACAGGTAAATCTGAAGCTACCACAACTTTCTTTGGACCAGATACCCCCCCCCAGTTGAGATTTACAACAGCCATGGGGTGGCTTTGTGTTATGTTGTGAGCATCGGTTACTTGGTACTGGTGTCCAAGTATGTGTTGTTCAGGGTGCACCAGTTTCTCAATCACCATTATGACACTGGCACCTGTGTCCCTGTAGGCCTGGACCTCAACACCATTTATTAGGGTTAGTTGCTTGTACTTCTCCAAGTTATGGGGGCAAGCAACCAAAGTGGCTAAGTCAATAGCCCCTTCAGAGACTAAAGTAGCCTCTGTGGTCTCCCTAATCAGACCAACCCCAACTAAATTACCAAAAGTGAGCCCAGCTACTCCCTTGGATTGGCTATTAGTAGGTTTGCTCCCACCACCACTGCTATTAGTAGGGACACTAGGTTTAGCAGTAGGGGTTGTAGTGGTAGGAGCTGTGGTGCCTTTCTTTGGACAACTGGGATCTGTTGTCCAATGGCCTTTTATCTTACATAAATAGCACCATGGTTTCTTTTCCTTGTTCTGATTAAAGGAGGATTTGGACCCACCACCCCCACCAGAGTGTTTTTGTGGGCCTGATGAAGACTCATTTTTAGATTTGTCCCCACCCTTGTCAGAAGACTTACCATCCTTCTTTTTGTTGCCATCTTTGTCACCCCCTGTATGAACTTTTCTGTTCACTCTTGTTCTGACCCATTTGTCTGCCTTCTTTCCCAATTCTTGGGGAGAGGTCAGATCAGAGTCCACCAAGTACTGGTGCAACAAATCAGACACACAATTATTAAGAATATGCTCTCTCAGGATCAAGTTATACAGGCTGTCATAATCATTAACTTTACTGCCATGTAACCACCCCTCCAAGGCCTTCACTGCCTGGTCAATGAAATCAACCCAGTCTTGTGAAGACTCCTTTTTGGTATCTCTGAACTTTATCCTGTACTGTTCAGTGGTTAAGCCATAACCATCCAGGAGTGCATTCTTAAGAACTTGGAAATTGTTAGCATCATTTTCTTTTACAGTAAGGAGCCTATCCCTACCTTTTCCAGTAAATGATAGCCATAGGATAGCAGCCCACTGCTTTTGAGGGACATCCTGTACAGCACAGGCCCTCTCAAGTGCAGCAAACCACTTGTTAATGTCATCCCCCTCCTTGTAAGGGGGAACTATCTTATGCAGATTCCTGGAATCATGCTCTTTTGCAGGATGACTATGGGGAATACTGCTGCTGCCACCATGGGTATCTAAACCCATTTTCTGTCTTTCCCTCTCTATTTCTAAAGACTGTCTATCCAAATCCAGCTGTTGCTTCTTGAGCTTCAGTCTGGTTTGCTCCACTCTCAATCTATTGAGCTCCCTTTCTAACAATCTGTCATCAGGGTGGGTGGGAGGGACATTTCTAGATACAGAGGTATGATGGGAATGAACAGAAGGAGACCTGTCCCTTACCAAGGGCACCCTAACAGCTTGGCTACCAGCATAATGTGAGAGCACATCATCAGTATGATGTGATTCAACCTCTGTACCAACTATGCTAGACTGTCTAGTAATGGGCAGGCTGAGAAGTTTCTTTCCTGAACCTTTTCCTGGGGGAGTCCCTGGATCAGATTGAGAACCATTAGCTACTTTTTCTACAGATTGGGCACTTATGGCCTTATCCTGTACTCTAAGCATATTAATTAACAGTTCTAAGGAAGGATTCTTCCCTACACTCAAACCTCTCTCTATGCAGAGACTCCTTGCTCCTTTCCAGCTAAGGTGTTCATATGCAAGTTTGGACAGTTCAACTTTTTGGCCTGTGCCAGACATTTTTAGAGAGAGTTAAAGTGATAGACAAAGAGAAAAAAGTTTTCAGAACTTTTTGGAAAGACAGAAAAAACTTTTTAAACTTTTAAGAACTTTTTGAAAGTTTAGAAGTACTTTTCAGCACTTAGAAAAGAGTGAAAAGAGGAAATGCAAAACTTTTTGGCTATGTGTATATACACTGACCTTGTTTTGTATATTTTTCTCTTATGAAAAGTACAATGACAAGAGTGGTAAGTAGTCTCAAAGCACTTATCCCACCGCTGCACAACCAATGTAGGAGGCTGGACTGGCTTGTAGTGAGTACCAAGGGGTACTTGCACCTTGCACCAGGCCCAGTTATCCCTTATTAGTGTATAGGGTGTCTAGCAGCTTAGGCTGATAGATAATGGTAGCTTAGCAGAGCAGCTTAGGCTGAACTAGGAGACGTGTGAAGCTACTACAGTACCACTTAGTGTCATATGCACAATATCATAAGAAAACACAATACACAGTTATACTAAAAATAAAGGTACTTTATTTTTATGACAATATGCCAAAGTATCTTAGAGTGTACCCTCAGTGAGAGGATAGGAAATATACACAAGATATATATACACAATAGCAAAAATATGCAGTATAGTCTTAGAAAACAGTGCAAACAATGTATAGTTACAATAGGATGCAATGGGGAAACATAGGGATAGGGGCAACACAAACCATATACTCCAGAAGTGGAATGCGAACCACGAATGGACCTCAAACCTATGTGACCTTGTAGAGGGTCGCTGGGACTATTAGAAAATAGTGAGAGTTAGAAAAATAACCCTCCCCAAGACCCTGAAAAGTGAGTGCAAAGTGCACTAAAGTTCCCCTAAGGACAAAATAGTCGTGTTAGAGGGAAAATGCAAGGAAAACACAAATCAGCAATGCAGCAACGATGGATTCCTGACTGAGGGTACCTGTGGAACAAGGGGACCAAGTCCAAAAGTCACAAGCAGCTCGGAGATGGGCAGATGCCCAAGAAATGCCAGCGGTTGGTGCAAAGAAGCTCTTACTAGGCTGAAGAACTGTGAATACTGCAGGAACGACAAGTGGCAGCATGATGAGATGATTAACCACTGCACTCAGCCATGTGTCTGCTCCAGAGAGTATTGTTAGTGGACTGTACGCTGTTGTTTCCCTGGTCACTAGGAGAAGAGTCAAGGCCATCACAATGCATCGACTACTATACCTACACAAGCAATAACTCTTCTTGTGTATCTCACATTTTGCCTTCTCCAATATTCATGGGGAGATTGCTGCCTCTAACACATCAACCTGGCAATGTGACAAGTATGAATCTGCCCAGGACTCACCCTTGGAGCTGCTGTGCTGCCCTCAAACACCCATCAAGCTCGGGGTGGACCAACACAAGTATGCAGACCATCAAAGGCATCAGTGTCCGGTGTGCGCCACTCCCACGTTTGGAGAACAGCCCCAGCTGTCTGTGAAATCAGCGATTTTACAGGTCCAGCATCTCAGATCCTCCCACCGTTTTTGACAGCGAACACTCCACCGGCGATAGACCCCCGGAGTCCGCATCTTCCAAGCAATGCCTGCCCAAATCCTTTGCTTCTGATGGGCATTGACCTGTATGGATGTAAAAGACAAATTAAGAGGTCACAATTGCAGTTTTTTAGGGTAACTGATTGTGTAACACACATTTTTGAAACACTTAGCACAAGCGTTTTGTAACGGTCAACACATAACATGTGTAAAGCATACATGGTGATACGTATAGGGACATAAATACACAATTTTGGAGTCATCTGCTGACTATTCACAAACCTGATCATTGCCTACACTGACTAAGCAAGTGCACTGACATATTGTAGCCAAGGGCCTAGCAACATGTACTGTGATGTGAGCTACTAGAAAACACAACACCCCATTGTGACTTTCTGAAGGGTAAACCACTTGTGCATGACTGTATAGACACTTTTACATCCAGGCACATTGACCCATTGCATATGGTCTATACAGGCAACTACCATGGTACAGACTACATGGTAAGACGTGGGTGCCAATGAAAGGTCTTGCATTGGTGTCATTTGAAGCTTTTTCTCTCTGGATGTGTGGAAATGTGGTCTACATAATGGAATCTCATCCCGGTTCTCAGTGGATTTGTGTGGTATGTAATGGTATCAAAAGAAACACCTCTTGCCATATTTGGTACTCTTACAGAGATGGATCTCAACATACCTAGGTATTGTTGGTCTGATTGGTTGCATGTAACAAAGCTAGTGATTCACATGTTATGATCTTCCCTGCAACAACCAACTATCTGCACTGTGGGTTTCTCACTTGTGCAATAGGCTTGTACTGTACAAACATGACTTCTGTAAAGGTGACAACAGATGTGTGGGAGTAAGGGGCTTGTCATTAGGCAATGACACACATTGACAATGATGGTCAATGGAAATAAGTACCAGCCCCCATTCTTAATGTTGTCAATGTAAAAGCATGCAGGCCAAATCTTGCTTCAGAAGTCTAATTTTGGCCACATCCAAGGATCAGAAGGTCTACAGTGTGTGGGCCAGTACCTTAGTTGCATAGCCACAGTTACTATGCAGCAGCCTGGACTATGTCCCATGCTGTGAAAAAAGGCTTTGACCAACCTTTCTCTCTGCAGACCCTACATAAACAGCCCATTATAATCACTTCCATGCTTGACAGTACGTCCTGTGGCCATCCTATATGTGAGTTCTGGGTTGTGTGGCACTCTAAAGCAATCAGTGAGTTGTACATGGGTCTCATACCACAGTTTGTCAATGCCTGATCTGGGCAGAGTAGTTTGTGGGATTTTTACACTTCTAATAACATCCTCAACTGACTCAAACAGTATACATACACAGCTCATACTGCAATGCAAATATATGTACTGTGTTGTTTACCATAATCAGATCATCAGACAAATCATTATTTGGCTGTAGAGTTTACTGCATAATTATTTGAACAGGAGGAGGATCTAGAGCTTATCACACATCACAAAACACAATAATCATTTGTAATACTCAGAGTACAGGGCTCCACAATCCACAACCTGCACATCCTATGTATGGACCACAGATTGTGACAACAGGCACCCAAATGACTCACTGGGACTCAGAGGCACATTAGAGCCTGTGAGGAAGGAAAGGGTGGTTTTGAACAAAGTCGATTATGTATGTGAGATAGGGCCAGATGTAGGTAGCCAAAAATGTGCGAGTCAGAAATTGCGAGTCGTTGCGACTCGCAATTTCCGACTCGCAAACAGGTATCCAACAAGAAGAAGCGACTTCATTTTGCGACTCGCAAATGAAGTCGCACCGCAGATTGCGAGTCCGCTGTTTGCGAAGTCGCTATTTGCGACCTCACTAAAAACGAACATGCAATTTGCAAGTGGGTGTCGCAAATTGCGACTGTGCCGCAAATTTCATGCAGGTGCAGCAGAACACTCTGGAAAACACTTCTTGGCTCTTGATGATGACATCACAGCCAGGAAGTTTACAAATACACCTGGGAGGAGGGAGGACCACACCCATTTCCAACTGCTGAACAACCACCAGGAGGAACAGCAGCAACAATGGAGGACTCTGGCAGGAAGAGGAAACTTACATTTTCAGAGAAGGAACTGGAGGTGCTGACAGATGAATGCTGCCAGCACCATGACCAGCTATTTGGAAGGGCTGCCCTCAGTGTGCCAGAGTCTGACCAAAGGAGGATCTGGACTGACATCCAGGAGAAGGTAAATGCAATCGGGGTGAGCCACAGGAGCATTGAAGAGCTGAAAAAGAGATGGTACGATCTGCGCTCCAGGACCAAGGAGAGGGTGGCAGAGCGCCTCCAGGAGATGAGGGGCACAGTAGGAGGCCCATCTACCGTCCCACCACCCACACCAATGGAGGAACTTGTGCAACAGACCCTGGAGCCAGAGGCAGTGGCTGGAATAGGAGAGCTGGACACGTCAGCACCAGGACCATCAACAAGTGAGTAAAATGAAACATGCATGTACACCCATATCTGCCATACCCCCACCCACCCAGTACACAGCAGCATGCACAACCACATGAGCTCCATTTCAGAGTAGCAACCACCAGAATGGTGCATTATGGGCAATGTAGTCCAGTAGGCAGCTGATAGGCAACAGTTTATTAGGAAGCATACAACAGATGGTAGATACTGACAGTGTGTTCCCTGTGTCCCACAGGTCTCCCACAAGACATCCCCACCAGCCCGTCTGTCCAGGGTGCAGAGGTCAGCCAACAGGCAGCACAAGACCCAGGAGCAGCCACCACAGGGCCCTGCACCACCCAACCACAGTCCCCTCCAGATGCACCTTTGGACATTGTGGAGATTGACCCAGCACCCAGTCCCAGCCACAGTACCAGCCAACAGGACCCTGATGCTCCACCGCGTTGCAGACGACGTCTCCATGTCCCTGCAGTGTCCCAGGGAGATGTAGGGGACTCCTCCATGTCCGCCGCCGAGGCAGCTCTCATCAGGGGTCAGCGCCTGCAAACAAGGCAGATGAGAGTGATATCAGGGGCCATGCAGCGAATGGAGAGAAATGTCACAACAGGGCTGGCACAGGTGCACACGGACTTCCAAAACCTGAACAGTCATGTCGGTGACCTTGCACTCTCCATCAGGCAACTAGTGACTGAACTTGTTTCAGAGAGAGAGAGTGCAAGGCGCCGTGAACGCCAACTCATCCACCGTTTGGATTGCATGGCAGCCTCAATTGTCCGCCTGGCTGTCAACACAACAGGGCTGTCATGCCGGACAGTCAGTTTACAAGTAGACTTGGGCCACTTTGCAGGCGATGTGGCTCATGGACTGGGACGGATAAGCCACGCTGTGGACATGATGGAGGCAAGACAGGTGGCTAGGGGCACGGCAGACACACCTCAAGATAGTGAGGAGGGCTCCACTGTCAGTAGTGCGTCTACCACAGACACGAGGGTATTGAGGAGTGGCAGTGCACATCAGGGATCTGCTGACACTTCAGGCACTAGCCATGCTGGGAGTCCCAGGTGTAGGAGTTGAGCTACACACTTAAGGACAATTGAGGCACATGAGGTGAATGTGTCCTCATTGCAGGTGGACATTTACAGCCCCTGACCAACAGTTCAGTTCTTTAGTTATTTGGTTCACTTAATAAAAGTTCTTGTTTGTTCCACTTCACACCTGGGCTCTTTGTGTGTGACATTCGTGTGTGTGGTGACAGGCAGCACATACCTTCCAAAGTATTGGTTTGCAATGTGGTCCCGTCTCTGTCTGCCTTGATTTGCAATGCTTCTATCCCCATGATGGCGATGTGGTAGTTCTTGCTCGTCATCCTCCGAATCTGGGTCTTCTGGGGTGAGATGTAGCCCACGTCTGGTGGCAATGTTGTGCAGTATAGTGCATGCGCCAACGATCTTGAATGCTGTTATTGGGGCATACTGGAGGGCACCTCCACTTCTGTGGAGGCATCTGAATCTTGCCTTCAACAGTCCAAAGGTCCTCTCTATAACATTTCGGGTCCTCCTATGTGCACTGTTGTATCGCCTCTCAGTCTCATTGCTGGGTGTTAAATACGGGGTAAGTATCCATGGTTGTAGCGCATATGCACTGTCACCTGTTTGGCAAAAATGAACAATGTTAGCAGGGAATGGATGGTTTCCACATTGACCTGTGTGTATGTCTTTAAGGTGTATTCAGCTATACCTAGGAGATATCTGTCTCCAAACTCCCCACGTTCTAGGCGTTGGTGTATCCCACTATGGGGGTCATTCCAACCCTGGCGGTCGGTGTTAATGCAGCGGCCAACCCGCCAACAGGCAGGCGGTCAAAAAAATGGAATTCTGACCCTGGCGGAAACCGCCAACAGACACCGCCACTTTAACACTCCGACCGCCACGGCGGAACAAACAAACAGCGCGGTGGTCACCGCCAACAGACAGGCGGGAGACAATGTACCGCCCACCCTATCACAACTCACCAATCCGCCACCTTTTCCGTGGCGGGATCCCCACCGATAAAAACACGGCGGAAACAGACTACGAACGGGAAAACGCTCACCTCTACACACTCCACGAGGAATCTGGACAGCATGGAACCAGAACTACACATCCTACCAGCTATTGTCTACCTGCTCCTCTACCAGGAGCACGAACGCCGGCGCAGAAGACAACAGTGAGTACTGCACCTATGACACAGGGGAGGGGGGAGGCAAAAAATTACGGGCACACACATACGCGACACACCCACCCTCACCCACAACTACCTACACATTAATGCAGAGCAACAACTCAGAGTGACACCCCCCCCAACCCCCCCGGAAGAATGCAAAGACAAAATAAAATGATCATGAAAGTTATATATATTGTACGGCTAAGTAAAAAAATATTTCGAACATCTATAACTATATACACATATGTAAATTGTAATGTCCGAATTGTGTTTCAGTCATTGTACGTGGGCCAATGGGCCTCAACACATGGGCAAAGCCCACACAGGAGACCCGAATCCATTGGAGAGAACACTGCAGGGGCATCAGATAGCAAAACTACAGGCACCTCAGGGGGAAGGAAAGGGGGGGCACCTCAGCGACATGAGTCCACGATGCCAGATCCACGAGGGGCCTCCATGGCCACTGTCCCATCCTGGGGAGTGCAAAGCCACAGTCTCTCAAGTCTCTACAGTGGGTGGGTTGCCCACTGTTACATCCTGGGGAGTGCAAAGCCACAGTCTCTCAAGTCTATACAGTGGGTGGGTTGCCCACTGAGCCATCCTGGGGAGTGCAAAGCCACAGTCTCTCAAGTCTCTACAGTGGGTGGGTTGCCCACTGTTACATCCTGGGGAGTGCAAAGCCACAGTCTCTCAAGTCTATACAGTGGGTGGGTTGCCCACTGAGCCATCCTGGGGAGTGCAAAGCCACAGTCTCTCAAGTCTATACAGTGGGTGGGTTGCCCACTGAGCCATCCTGGGGAGTGCAAAGCCACAGTCTCTCAAGTGGATTACAGACTCCACTGGTACTGGAGGAGGCATGGTGCCCAGAGTGCATTGTGCAGCCCTGCCCGACACAGAACCAGGCCTGCCCCTTCTGCCAATGGGCCAGCGGTGCTTGACTTGAAGGGCCCAGCAGAACGGTGCAGAGACGGCGGTGCCCAGCGGAGCGGTGCTTGAGATGAAGGGCCCAGCGGAGCAGTGCTTGAGATGAAGGGCCCAGCGGAGCGATGCAGAGACTGCGGTCCCCAGCGGAGCGGTGCTTGAGATGAAGAGCCCAGCGGAGCTGTGCTTGAGATGAAGGGCCCAGCGGAGCTGTGCTTGAGATGAAGGGCCCAGCGGAGCAGTGCTTGAGATGAAGGGCCCAGCGGAGCAGTGCTTGAGATGAAGGGCCCAGCGGAGCAGTGCTTGACTTGAAGGGCCCAGCGGAGCGGTGCTTGAGATGAAGGGCCCTGTTCAGCGGTTCTTGAGACGGCGGTGACCTGTTCAGCGGTGCTTGTCTTGAAGGGCCCTGTTCAGCGGTTCTTGACATGTGTCTCCAGAGCACCAGATCCGGCCAATAGATGGAGTTCACTCGCCATCCGACTTCTCGCTTGCGGGGCCCACCTGTGCTGGAGTCCCGGGCCCGTGGGTGTCCTCCTTCACACCCGGAATGGGGCTGGTGGGGCCCTCCTGGGCAGCTCGCCTGCTGCCGGACTTGTCGGCCGTGCTGCCCTTGCCATCCTTCCGTGATTCGCTGTGGCCCTTGCCTCTCTTTGTCGATGTGCCAGATGGCACCCCACTTCCTGACGGTGCCAGGGTAGTGCCTTTGGAGGCTGCCGTCTCTGGCCTCTCGCGCCGGGCCTTGCCTTTCTTGGATTTTTTCCCAGGGGGTGGGCTGGCTGTCCCTTTACTGCTAGCCGAAGTAGCTGCCCTTGAAGGTGGGGGACTCCAATATCCTTGGACTATTGTCCTTGTAGGTCCAGGGGTTGTGGTGGCTGAGGTGCTGATTGGACTCTTACGAGATGGAGGGGGTGGGTCAGGTGATGGAAAGAGGTTAATTTTTGACAGGAAAAACTTTTTAGGAGCAGTGGGAAGGGTTGGTGCAGTGGGTATGGGAGTGGAGGAATAGGATGTGGTTGTAGGAGAGTCAAGTCTGGTGTCTTTGGGTGCAGGTGCTTGTGATGGAGGCTGTCGTGAGGTGGATGGCTGTTGGGTGGGTGGCTGCCTGCGTTTGTGTGGTTTGGAAGAGGGGGTGACAGACACACTGGGAGAGGACACAGGGGACGTGTAAATGGCAGTGGGGGTGGTGACTGCACGTGTGCGGAGCGTTCTGGTGGGTGTGCTGGTGACGGACGTAGTGGCTGATGATGTTGTGCATGCAAGTGTGAGTGGAGACGTCACAGGGAGGGAGGAGGGAGACGAGGAGGAGGGGGACACAGAGGAGGCAGTGGCTGTTGGCATATCTGCATGTGGCTGTTGCTTGTGTGAATGCTTGTGTGATGTGTGGTGCTTATGTCTGGATGAGCTGCCCTTGGGTGTTGAGGTGTGTGGAGGCTGGTCTGTAGGTGTGTCTGGGATAGGCAGAGGAACAGGGGAGTGGGACTGGGTGGAGGAAGTTTGGAGGAGGGAGGCAGGAGACAGGGACAATGGCTGCCGTCAGTGCTGAGGCCAGAGCGTTGAACGATCGCTGATGGGCAGCCTGACCCGAATGAATGCCCTCTATGCATAGCTCCGGTGCACCTCCCTTTCGACCCCCTGGATGGCATTCAAAAGGGTAGACTGCCCAACAATGAGCGTCCTGAGGAGGTCAATGACCTCCTCACTGAGGACAGCAGGGGTAACTGGGGCAGGGCCTGAGGTGCCTGGGGCGAAGGAGATGCCCGCCTTCGTGTGCGAGCGGGCACGGGCGAACGCTGAGGGGCTGCTGGGAGGGCGGGGCTGGTGCGCTGGGTGGCAGCTGTACCTGTTGTTGCGGTGGGCACGGATGTTGCCGCCACCACAAGGGAGCTCCCTTCCGAGGATGTGTCTGTGTCGCTGATGTCTCCACGTGTCCCCGTTGTGGAGCTCCCCTCGCCCTCCGTCTCACTGGTGAACTCTGAGTCGGTTGCATGGCCCTCCAGGGCCATGTGAGATGCAGCTCCCTCGTGCTCCGATGCCACTTCTCCTCCGCCTGATGATGCTAATGCACACAAGAACAGGAAGAGCAGCAAAAAAGGGGGGGGGAATAAAGACATGTTGAGTGCATGCATTGGCAACACAGTTGGGGGAGAGGACAGACACGGAAGCCCCCTGTACTACGCTGCGCACTTGGGGTACACTACTCAATCATTGGGACTTGGCCTACAAGCCTATGGACGACAACTGCACACATAGGTGACACAGGGCCATGGCTAGCTGTACTTGGCACCCTACAGAGGTGGGGGGCGGGGGCACAGGGCCATGCCTTACGGAGGGGCCTAGCCTACAGAAATCGCCCTGGCCTAGGGATACCCACAGCACTCCTCCCCCACCCAGACACCTCCACTGCGCGCTAAGATAGCAGAAGGTGCTTGTACTCACCCCCTTGTGTCTGCTGTGATGTCCTCACGTGCCCATCCAAATCTGGGTAGGCCACCGCCAGGATCCGGGACATCAGGGGGGTCAATTGACGACTGGCACCCCTCCTACGTTGGGAGGCCATCCCCAGCAGAGCCTCCGCAGTCTTCCTGCTCCCGCGGTGGATGTCCTCCCACCTCTTGCGGCAGTGGGTGCCCCGTCTGTTGTGGACCCCCAGGGTCCGGACGTCCTTGGCGATGGCACGCCAAATGTCGATTTTCTGATGGGCGCTGACCTATGTGACATGTACAGGGGGAGAAAAGAAAATATCATAATTTTCTGCATGCTCGATGTGAGTGGCCCCCCCTCCCCACCCTTGCCATATGGCACATGCTCTCATCTGTCGTTTGATGCATGCCTCATTCGCTCCCCTCCCCACCATCGTTCATTCACCCCACTCAACCCAGGCATTGGCCAGAAAGTATGGTCCCAGTGTACTTACCTGTTGGTCTGGAGGACCGTAGAGTAGCGCATACTGGGGGAGGACCCCATCCACGAGTTTGTCCAATTCTTCTGAAGTGAAGGCAGGGGCCCTTTCCCCAGTCGCAGCAGCCATTGTCTCTTCCAGACCGAGGTCACAGCAGCACTTGCAGTATAGGTCCTCTCCTGTGGATGATCAGGTCTCGAGTGATTAAGCAGATAGAAAATGGAGGTCACGCCCGCGGCGGTGCGTACCGCGGCGGTGCGTACCGCAACCGCCGGCGCACATCGTCATTGGCTCCTCAAACCCATAGGGTTCAATGTTAACCAATGCGGCTTTGCACCGCGGTCTTCGACCGCCTACCGCCACGGTGTGCCACGCCAGCGCATTGACCTCAAATCCCATTGTCGCACTTCACAGGTCAGGCAGCCGCCATTTCAAGGGCCCACATGGCTTAATTTCTACTGCGTCACACATGCCTAGGCCTTGCATCGACACTCATACAAGCCATTCACTGCATAGAGAATCGTGTACTGTGCGTGCTGTGGGAACGTACCTGTGGGTTGATTGACTCTGTGCTCCATGTTGTCCTTCCTAGGCACCGTCCGCTGGGACTTGCGAGGAGATGGAGGAATCTTCCCGTGTACAGACCGCTGGTGGACCTGTCGACAATGGAAGAAAGACATTCATATTGACATACAGACTTGACAGAGCCACTATACAGGAACTGTGTCCCCAGCTGGAGCCAGGCCTGATGTCACCCATCCGTCAACCCACAGGGATTCCCCCTCTAGTGCAGGTTCTGTCAGTACTCCATTTTTTGGCAAGTGGGTCATTTCAATCAACAGTGGACATTTCATCAGGGATGTCTCAGCCGATGTTTTCAAAGGTGTTGTCCAGAGTGTTGTCTGCCCTGATGAAATACATGCGGAGCTACATTGTTTTCCCTGAGGTGGGCGATTTGGCTACAGTGAAGGGTGTTTTCTATGCCCTTGGACATATTCCCAACATCATTGGTGCCATTGATGGGACACATGTGGCTTTGGTCCCCCCCAGCAGGAGTGAACAGGTGTACAGGAACAGAAAAAGTTATCATTCGATGAATGTCCAGGTGGTCTGTTTGGCTGACCAGTACATCTCCCATGTAAATGCCCAGTTCCCTGGGTCAGTGCATGACGCCTACATCATGCGGAATAGCAGCATCCCTTACGTGATGGGTCAACTCCAGAGACACCGTGTGTGGCTAATTGGTGACTCTGGTTACCCCAACCTGTCGTGGCTACTGACCCCAGTGAGGAATCCCAGGACCAGGGCAGAGGAACGGTGCAATGAGGCCCATGGGCGGACTAGGAGGGTGATCGAGCGGACCTTCGGCCTCCTGAAGGCCAGGTTTAGGTGCCTGCATATGTCAGGTGGATCCCTAATGTACTCACCAAACAAGGTGTGTCATATCATCGTGGCCTGCTGTATGCTTCACAACCTGGCTTTGCAACGCCAGGTGCCTTTCCTGCCGGAGGATGGTCCAGATTGTGGTGTTGTGGCAGCTGTGGAGCCTGTGGAGAGTGAAGAGGAGGAAGACGACGAGGACGACACAGACACCAGGGACACAGTAATAGAGCAGTATTTTCAATAACACACAGGTAACAATCAACACCGGCATTTTATATTTACTTACAGTCTCCTGCCTCTCTACTGTCTGTCCTTTTCACCCAGTGTATGGTAACTGAGTTGTGACTTTCCCTTCCAATTTCAGAGATGTGGGCCCCACTGCGTGACCTCTGCTTTTTTTGCCCATGGACTACAGCTGTGTGACAGTGGTATGTTGTCATCAGGATGTAACTTGACATTTTGCAACGGTTAAGTTCAATACATTTGTTCACAATACAGGCAGACTCCAGATTATGTTTGTGCAATAAGTGGTTTTATTAAAGTGCTCAATTTAGGGACATGGTTGAAAAATTGGTGATGGGTGATGGTGGAGGATTGTCCATGGCAGAGTCCAGGTTTTCAGTCTCACAGGTGCATTGTCCATATGCCTGTGGAAGGTGGAGCAGGGGCAGTTTAAGGTTGGACAGGGTGACAATGTGGGACAGTGGGATGACATCAGGGGGTATCCTTTGCTGGCGGGGGGCTTGCCATCCTACTCTGTCTTCTTCCTAGATCTCAGGCCCCGCTTGCGGGGTGGTTCTCCTTCTGCAGGGGGTGGGGTTCTGGTGGCCTGTTGTTCTGGTGTGGGGGCCTCCTGTCCACTAGCGTCGGCGGAGGTGGTAGCCTGTTCTTGGTCCATGCTAGTGACAGGGGCCCTTTGTGGTGCCACATGGTCCCGCAATGTGGTGACAATCTGGTTGAGAGCCACGACGATGGTGCCCATTGCGGAAGTAATGTTTCTGAGTTCTTCCCTGAACCCCATAAACTGTTCCTCCTGCAGTACCTGGATCTCCTGGAACCTGGCCAGTACCGTCGCCATCGTCTCCTGGGAGCGGTGGTATGCTCCCATGATGGAGGATAGGGCCTCGTGGAGTGTGGGTTCCCTGGGCCTGTCCCCCCCCCCCTGTCGCACAGCAGCCCTCCCAGTTCCCCTGTTTCCCTGGGCCTCGGTCCCCTGGACCGTGTGCCCACTACCACTGCCCCCAGGTCCCTGTTGTTGTTGGGGTGGTGGGTTAACCTGGGTGCCCTGTAGTGGTGGACACACCGCTGATTGACGTGTCCTGGAGACAGAGGCATGGGCCCGCTGGGTGGGAGCTGTGCTGGTGTTCCCAGAGGGGTGTAGGTCTGCTGTGGCCTGTGGCTGTGTGAGGGGAACCGACTGTCCTGAGGTCCCCGATGGGCCGGGCTGGTCATCTGGGTCCAGGGAGACAGAGCTGCTGTCATCACTGGGGGCCTCTTCTGGGGGTGGGATGGACATTTCTGGACCATCCTGGGCGGTGTGGTGGCGTTCGGGTCCTGCAGGGGTATAAGAGTATGGTTATTGCTTCTGTGTGTGCCATATCGTGCAATGGGTGGGTGTCCGTGTACCCCAGTGCTGGCATTCCCTTGTGGGGGCTGTTGTGATGGTGGTTTGTGGGGGAGATGGGTATGTGCAGTGGGCATGCTTAGGTGATGGGTGTCCATGGTTTGTGGTGGCATGCAGGGTTTGGTGTGGGGATGGGTGGGTTATGAAGGTGAGACATTAGCAAGGAGGATGTGTGATGGGGTGGGGGGTGAGGGCGGGGGTATGAGTTGGCATGCTGGTGGTGTGGGGGGGATGAAGTAGTAAAGATGAGACTTACCAGAGTCCATTCCTCCAGCTACTCCTGCGAGGCCGTCAGGATGCAGGATGTTCAAGACTTGCTCCACTCATGCTGTAAATTCTGGGGGTTGAGGTGGGGGTCCGCCGCCAGTCTTCTGCACCGCGATGTTGTGTCTGGATACCATGGAACGCACCTTCCCCCGTAGGTCGTTCCACCGCTTCCTGATGTCGTCCCGATTTTGTGGATGCTGTCCCACAGCGTTGACCCTGTCCACTATTCTTTGCCATAGCTCCATCTTCCTGGCAATGCTGGTGTGCTGCACCTGTGTCCCGAAGAGCTGGGGCTCTACCCGAACTATTTCCTCCACCATGACCCTGAGTTCTGCGTCTGAAAACCTGGGGTGTCTTGGGGGTGCCATAGAGTGGTGTGTATGAGGTGTGGGGTGGAGTATGTGTTGATGAGTGTGGTGAGTGTGGTGGTGTGTGGTTTTTTGTGCGTGGAGATTGTGTGGGTGATGGTGTAGTGTGCCTCTGTGTGATGGTGTTCTCTATTCTGTGCTGTCTCTCTCTGGGCTTCGTCTCTGATTTGTGGTCGTAGAGGTTTGTGGGTGATGTGGGTGTGTGTTTTATAGTTCATTGGGTGTGTGGGAGTGTTGTGTGTATGTGTATCAGGTGTGTGTATTTCAAATTGTCCAATGTGGTTGTGTTTTGTTAGTGTGTGTGTATTTTGACCGCAGCGGTGTGTACCGCCAATGGAATACCACGGTTGAAAGACCGCCGCGTGGATTCGTGGATCGGAATGGCATGGGCGTTTCTCTGTTGGCGTGATGGTGGAGGTTTGGTCATCGCCAGTTTTTCGCTGCCCTTTGATGTGGCAGATTTTTGTGGATGTCGGGTTTTTGGCGGTTTGCCTGTTGCAGGTCAGAATGACCGTGGCGGTTTACCGTGACCGCGGCTGTGTTGTGGCGGTCTTCTGACCGGCGGTAAGCGCCTTTTACCACCGAGGTTGGAATGACCTCCTATGTCTGAAAATGTAAGAGTCATGTGTACTCCCTGGAAATTTGGCTACCATGTCAGTGATTACATAATGGGTGTCACATACCACCTGGATGTTCAGTGAGTGGGTACACTTCCGATTGCGGAACAGATATTCCAGATTAGCAGGAGGGGATATTTGTATATGTGTCCCGTCTACACACCGTATTACATGCGGGAAGTTGGCAATAGTGTAGAATTCCAACTTGGTGCTGTTGATTTCTGCCTCATTCCTGGGTAGGTATATGTATCTGGACATGTGTGTGAGTATGGCATCAAAGAAACAGCTGAAAAACCGTGAGAGTGCACTTTGGGATACCCCACCTGCCACAGCAATGACCCCCCGATAGCTTGCCGAGGCCAAGAGGTGCAGTGAGCATAGCACTTGCACATGTGTGGGGATGGCGCTGCCGCGCACAGTCTGGCGTTGAAGCTGCGGATTGAGTAGATCTATTATTTCTAATATTGCCTCACTGCTGAGTCTGTATTTATCATAAATCTCCTCCTCTGTTTGGTGGAAAAGTGTCTGCCTGGTTCTGTAAATCCTCTCTTGTCTCTGGCTCCTCCTCCTCCTCTGCTGTGCGGCGTGGACTCTCCTCCTCCTTGCTATCACATATATCTCCGCCATCTTGAGTCACCCAGATGCCTTCTGGGTCTCCTTTTATACTTTGGTTCTGGTTATCACCTGCTCTGAGTTAGTGGTAAATTGGGTGTGCAAAATGGGCTTTTTGCGACTAGTCGCAATTTGCGAGTGGCTTTTTCATATGGTTTGCGACTCGCAAATTGCGACTTCCTATTTGCGAGTCGCACAATGGTGTCGCAATTTTTGTGAGTCGGTAATGGCTTGCGTCGCTATTTGCGATTCGGAAATGGGGTTTTTGCATCCCATTTCTGATTTTGCTGGGTTGCAAATAGCAATTCGGGCCATTTGCGACTCGCAAAATTGTGCTACATCTGGCCCATAGTTACCTCTCCCTCTAGTGAGCCATAGAGCTGACCAAACAGGGGAAGGACCTCCTCAGCAAGTTTCTCTATCTTCTCTGGAGGGTAGGCTGGGGCCCTTTGACCTGCTTGGCCTGGCATGATTGCTTCCAGAGACGGCACTCAGCAGCTGAAGTGGTGAAGGTATTGATGGCAGCAGTATCAGGAGGCAAGAGAGTTATTTTGCAAACCACAGCATATATGTACACCACTAATGCAGCCGTCACTGTCAACGGGCACAGCCATTGGGCCGTGAACGTCACAGTCAACAACGTTAGCCCATGGCTGTGTCTGCTGTGGTTTGGACCGCCCACCGTGTGGTCGACTTGTGCAGGCAGCAGGGGGTTCCTAAAGTCCAACAAACAAGGTCAGGCATCAGCCATTTTGGCAGTTTAAACTACAGTTGTGTTGAATTGTGAATGCGTCACAACATCTATTAGTGTGTAGTAACATCTCAAAAGATGTAAAGCTCCCTTGATATGTAGATTCTCCTACACAGTCATCAGTGTAGTGCATTGCTGGTCACAGATGCCATAGAACGGTGGTGCATTGTACCCCGCCGGTGACAGCATTTTTGGCGGTCGGAATATACTTCACAATATCAAGGGGCAAAGGAGAAGCAGATAGGTGTGTTATGTGCACATATATGTAGTAGACACATGCCTAGACAACCATGGGGATTATAGCTGGACCTCGAGTTGTAGTCAGTTTTGATTGTAATGGTTGTAATGTATTTCCAGTCAGTAATGGTTTGTTGCATGACTTTGGTCTTAATCATTAGATATGTTGGTCTGGACACAGTGACTAATGCTCCAACTCATATAATTCCACAAATAGGTACCCTAGGAGAGGAAGGATGCAGCACCTTCCAGTCTACCGGCCATTTCCAGACCTCCAGACTATAGAAGATTGTGACATAATAAAGCAGTTCTGTCTGAATAGGCAAACAATCCAAGATCTATGCTGTCATTTGGAGCAAGGTCATGCCTCAAAGCAATAATCCAACATGTATACCACCCATTGTGAGACTCATGGCAGTATTACACTTCCTGGCCATAGGGTGATTTCAGTATACAGTGGCTATATCTGGTAGTATGTCACAGTCTATGTTCAGTGGTGTTTTAAGAGATGTGCTATCAGCAATGATGAAACAGATTGACAGCTATATAAGATTCCCCAGACGTGAGGATTTAGCCAATGTGAAGGTTAACTTCTATGGATTTGGTCATCTTCCACATGTTGTGGGGGCCATTGATGGCACCCATGTTGAATTTGTGCCACTGCATGCCAGGGAACAATTCTTTCACAACAGAAAACACTTCCATTCGATCATCCTGCAAGTTGTCACCTTGTGAGATCTATACATTTGAAACGTCTAGGCCCTTGTCAGATCTGTACATTTGAAATGTCTGTGCCTGGTACCCAGGGTCAGGTCATTATTCCTTTGTAATGCAGAACAGCACCATACACCAACTGATGTCACATCTGCAAACAGAGAGAGCCTGGCTTGTTGATAAGTTAGATCTGCCGTGATCTTGTGTGTGCAATGGAAGTGTGTGACTCACTGTGGCACATATGTCTAATTACAAAATAGAAAACTTAGTATATTCCAACCGTCCTTGGTTCTTAACACCGCTGAGTAACTCAACCATGCCAGGAGAAGTACGCTTCAATAAGGCCCATGGAAGAACACAGCAGCCAGTTGAGCAGGCTAATGGGGTCCTGAATGCCAGATTTTGCTGTCTAGGCAAGACTGGGAGAGTCCTCCTCTGCTCACATGGGGAGGTGTGCCAAATTACTGCAGTGTGATGCATGCTTCATAATATCTTCCTGCAAAGGAACATCCCTTATATCCCAGAGGAGGGGTAGCCGGTGGCACATCACTGACATTTGTTTGTGTCATACCACCAGATGCAGAAGCACTTGATTGTAATGACCCTGTGATCAGAAATGGTTGTACTGCCATTTGTCTGAGTCTTGCGTAATATGATGTTGGATTCCTTTTGTGAGGTAGGCGATGTGGCTCCAGCTGATGTCATCAACCAATTTCATGTTTGCCTATACTACAGGACAATGTCTGATATATCCCTTCCTTCCATGGTCTGGAGGTCTGTACCTGTAAATTTGATCATTTACCCAGTATGATTCAATCATGTATGATTTGCTAAGTTTAAGACATATTGACGACTTATGAGCTGAACAATATAATATGTTTTCTTCTTTGACAAGCCATTTGTATGTGTGTATTTGTTTCCAATTATTGTAATCCTGAGGTGGACACTCTGTGCATGCATTATACCCCTGCTTCCACAAGTAGCTTGTTTTTTTCATTGTATGGTTCACATGTTCTTACATATCTACATTGCTAAATGTAAAATTTAAGACAGCTCCCAATGAGTTTGTGACTTGTGAATGTATTACAGTGGTGAGGGTGAAAACAAACTTGTGGCAAAAACATAAATGTAAAGTGAAGGGGTCAGTCATGGTGAATGAAATCTTAGGAGTAGATGCCACACCATCAGAAGTCCAAAGTCCAGAGTACTCCTCCCGTCAGAAATGGGATGGGGTTCAAGATCAGTCCACTGAGTGAATGTGTGACACACAAAGGATGACATTAAGGATGAGG
Source organism: Pleurodeles waltl (assembly GCF_031143425.1). Taxonomy (NCBI): domain Eukaryota; kingdom Metazoa; phylum Chordata; class Amphibia; order Caudata; family Salamandridae; genus Pleurodeles; species Pleurodeles waltl. The sequence continues at coordinate 1,335,896,486 of NC_090444.1, read as the reverse complement.
TTCCTTACTGGCAGTGGTGGGAGTCTTGCCACCCGCACCTCCTGGATTTTTACATGGATGTTCCCGCTTGCAAGGACGGGGGGGTTCTGCTGCTGCAGAGGCAGGGTTGTCTGAGGGTGATTGGTCCTCTGGCAGGGCCTCCCTTTTTGTGTCTGCCACAGATGTACTTGGACTTGATGTAGTTGGCCCACAGGAAGGGTTAGATGTTGGGGGAAAAGACCTGCTTAGGGTTGTATGGATGTCCTTCTGCACCCCTGTTAGGGTGCCCATGTTGGAGTTATGGGCCTCTATATGTTGGTTTGTGTCCCTCTGCAGCTGCTTTATTTCCCAGAGTCTGGTTATCACCTGGCCCGTCACGCATTGGGACTCATGATAGACCCCCCCAAAACTTGGCTGATGGTATCCTGGTCATAAGTGGCCCAAGTGCCTCAATCTGGTGGCTCACAACATCCCTCCCACAGAAACTACCCCCAAAAGACTGTGACCTTAACACAGGGTTCCCTCTCCAACTGGGCCCTGGACCCTCAGTGTCAGGATTGTTGATTTGCACCTCAAGATCCAAGACTGGGGGAGCACAAGTTGGTAGCACCAGTGTTAGGTACACAAGTTGGGGGGCATGTTGTCTGTGATGTTGAAGCAACTTGAGTGGGAAGTGTTGTTGAGACTCACTGTTGCCATCTGGCCAGGCTGCCCAGATAGGCCAGGACGGTCTTCCATGTCCACATGTCCACGAGTGTTGTCATCACTGAGGGCTTTATCCAGAGATGGGTCGAGAGTCTGGTTGGTGGACGATATCTGAATCAATGTGTTAACTGCCATTACCAATGATGATGTACATACTTGGTAAGGTGTCATTCCTGTTCTCCGTAGTTTCTTTTTGGGATACCAGGACAGGAGCAAGGTAGCAAGTTAGGTAGACAGACACATCTCTGAGTTGAGCATGACATGTTGTTTGCTAACTCCCAGGGGAGGGTAGATCATTTTAGAAATGGCACACAAATATATTTGGACAAGTACAGGTAGGCCTATTGGTTAGAGGTACAGAAAAGTGACTCCTGGTAGTTGTAGTCATGTAACTTGCTTTCTCCCCACTCTACACAAATGCTAAACACCCAGGGGAGGATACATAGTTGGAGAGAAGGTACATGGGTCTATTTGGACAACTGCAGGAAGGCCTGTTGGATAGAGGAACAGAAACAAGGCCCCCTGGTAGTTGCAGTCATGTCACTCTCTGTACTTCCCAACACTTGACAAATGTTTACTCTTACATATCTGTTGCCACACTACAGTTAGATTGGCCCATACATTTACAGGTTGACACATACCATGGGTCATGGGATGAACATCTAATGTTGAAACACTTTCAGACCCGATCCCAACATTTAGCTTGTGATGAGGATTGGTACATGTGATGTTATGTTTGACAATGCAAATTGACAAGCTTACATCTCTGCCACTATGGTTATTGCATGTTGGGAAAGTAGATGAACGACACAGTGCAAAAGATGAGATGTGAGCATGCAGCACATTGAAGAATTGTGACAGTTTTATGTAACTTACCACACTCTACCCCTCCCACCCCCAGCTATTCCTGTCAAACCTTCAGGATGCAGGATAGTCAAGACCTTCTCCTCTCAGGGAAAGAGTTGTAATTGGGCACTGGGAGGACCACCACCTGTCTTAATGGCCTCCATGTGTTGCCTGGAGACCAGAAAATGCACCTTCCCTCTAAGGTCATTCCACCTCTTCCTAATGTCCTCCTTTGTACACAGGGTGGTGCCTGCAGCTTTCACTCTGTCAACTATCCTTTGCCACATTCCCATTTTGCTAATGAAAGGAGTATGCTGGACGTAGGCTCCAAACTATTGTGGCTCTAATCTTATGATTTCATTCACCATGACTCCTAGCTTATCTTCAGAAAAACAGGGATTTTTGGAATGTGACATGGTGTAAAATGAAGTGGGTGGCAGGGACTTACTTAAAAAAAGTCATTAGGGAGTAAATGGACTAGAGTGAGTTAAAGGTGTTGAATGGGATGGAGAAAAAGAGGTGCCTTATCTGTTAAGGATGTGAAAAACGGTGGGCTCTGGTCTCTTTCTTGCAGCGGAGAGGCAAAGGATCATGGTCTGGGAAGATACGTGTTTTATAATGTGTTTTGCAGGTGTGTCCACTGGGCCAAACATATGTCAGCTGTGTTGTTTTTAAATCCATCCTATAGGCACTTGCCTGTTGCTTTGCTGAATGCATACTGTGACGGCCAACCACCATCAGCTGACCGCAGCAAGGAGACTGCCATGTCGACTCCGTTTGTAATGGGCTTGGTGGTTCCAAGGGGCCATGATGGTGACGTGACTACGCACCACCAAGATTGCAGGCTTCCGTGCCGCTGCTGGGCAGCGATTTTTTGGGCGGTTCAGCCTACATACATCATAATACAGCGGTCTGAAGACCTCCTGCGCAGCTGTCTTTTTGGGACTGTTGACTTGACAGTCTGGCAGTCCGACCGCCAAACTCATAATAGAGCCCCTTAATTTACAATGTTCATACCTCATAATCTTCAATAAATAATATGGATGTATGATGGAACCACAAGTTGTACTGTTATCAACCTTTACAGGTTCTCATTTTTCTGACATATATATATATATGCACACAAACATAATTTATCTCCATGTTTCTCATCTAATGAAGCAGCCTCACCATTGATCACAAATATAGCATTGCCATGACACCGGATACCAAAATGTGGGAAGCAGCAAAATGTTGACAGCAATTCAAGTCATTTTATTACAAAATAATTCACACCAAACCACACAAGAATGCCAACACATTTCGGCAAATGACTTCATTTGGACAAACCCTTCGACCATTTCCACATTAAAATACACACATGGTCCCTCCTCCATGTTGCCAATCCCCGATACTGGATGCTCCACTGGTTCATAGCAGAATGAGTTCCCAAATAAGCACCATCTTGGAAAGGTGCGCATTATTCAATCCAGCAATAATGTTAAAATGTTTATCATTCATATGCAAAAAGCCTATTATAAAATGTAATAACATTTCATGGTATGATTGCACATGGTAATCACAGTGCTATTGCACTCTATATCTGCTGTAATCTTTAAATTTCAAATTCCTCCAAATACAATAATTTGGTAAGTGCATCATGCTCAAGAGAATAATTCTGTCCAGTCACTCAATGCTGGTACATAATATAATGAGTGCCCACATAAGTACCATCTCAATAAAGTGCAAACTATCCAACTAGTTCATAGCATGGATGGATTCTAAAATAGGGACCATCGGGGAAGGGTACACATTGTTCCCGAAACAATAATATCAAATTATTCATCATACATTAAACGCAAAACCTCTGTCATAACATTTCATAATAATATTTCACACAATAATGACATTATTATTGCACTCACAATCTGTCAGTGTTCTTAAAATACAAGTTCCTCAATCCTCATGACGCAGTGAACTGAAAAGTGTGCCATACTTTAAAGAGCAATTCATTCAATATTGTGCACTCCACCGCAACAGCATCCACCTGGGCACCCACCTCTACTATGCACCAGTACCGAGAGACCAAGCTGCTACAATACAACTCAATCACCCAACGACAGCACATAACATGGATTAGAGCCCAACCAAGTACCATCACCGTGAGGCACACAACTCCAAATTCAGCACCAATCACAAAAATATCCATTGTAAGTTATGCTACAAAACCTTTTGAAGGCATTCACAATACTTATGCACATAATAATCACATTGTTGTTCTAACTGCATATTGTCATAGGCAGTGTCATCAAATTACTCATACTGCAGCAAATTGAAAAGTGCACTGTGCTTGATTAAATAATACTTGTCAGTTGATAAAAGATAAAGTTAATGGCCCTGGGTGAAATCAACACTGAGAATTATTTCAATTCTTTACCATGCTGGTGCCAATTTCATATTTATATATGTGTTCCTTAAAGTGCATTTTTCCCTACATTTAAACTTTAGTTCTCGTTTTCAGCTCTGTATATCATTTAGAAGGTGCTATTGTGTATGTTGGTCCCAAGATGGCTGCCAACACTTCCTGGATGAAGTGCTGAAAGCCAATCAGATCTCATCATGAGATCTGTGATTATGCTCTGCCCAGCTATACAAATTTCTGTTTCCTTTGATATCTTCAAAACTACTTAGGACAATTGCACCAAATAACAAAAAGCATGCTTTCTGGAGCAAAACCTACCCTTTTGCCAAATTTTGTGTAATTCCATCTAGCTGATCAGGCTGTACTTGTGTCTAAAAATCCCTATAGAGGTTGCATGGGGAAAAACATTTTGGGACTGCTCCCCCTTTTTCTTGGCCGTCACTTGATAAATTACCCCAAAACTTTCAAGACAGCAGCTGAAGTGACTGGCAAACTGGTTTTGGATATTTCATGAAGGTTCATCAAACCATAAATACCTACTGGAGACCACCAGAAGGTGATATATATAAATATATATATATATATATATATATATATTAGCTACTGGAGGTCACCCGTAGGTAATTATGGTTAGAACCATGTTTCCATTAGAAAAGCAGTTTTTTGACTTGCCTATATCTTTGGCACCGTTTGCCGAATCTTCATGACATTTTTCAAAAAAAGTGTGCTGGTGATTCTTGTGCACAGAAAGTTTGGGGGCGATCTGTCAAGCAAGGGCCGAGAAAAAGTGAGGGTCAAAAAAGTTTTGTTTCCCATGTTAATTCTCAAAGGAACTTTGAACACGACTACAGCCCAAACAAAGGATGGAATTACATCAAATTTGACAGGAAGCTAGCTGTCAGTAGGCAGGTTGTGCTTTGGGGTGTTTTTTGTAAATGCGTTCAGTAGTTTAGGAGAAATTGAAGGAAATCAAAATTTTTGTATCTGAGGTTGCGAAGACTTCACAAATCATAACAAGTCCGTGCAGGGAAATGCACAGCTCTGATTGGCTGGCAACACTTCAAACAGGAAGTGTTGGCAGCCATCTTGGGGCTCTGCTTCAGCCAAGTCCCACAAAAGAAATATAAAAAGAAAAGGGTTCTGGGTAGGGATATCCTGACCACTTAGCTCTGGTGTTGGGCTCCCAGAGGGACCTCGCCAGAGCAAAAAAATCACTTTAAAAAAAAATAATTACTGAGATTTTGCGGTCGCCAGTAAGTAGGTACACTTAGGACCTAGTTTCCATAGGAAGAGCATTTTTTGTTTTGCTAATAACTTTGACACCGCTTGATTAATTTTCAAGAAATTTTCAAAACTAACATGACACTCGGTTCAACTAAGGTAACTGTAACTCTCACCCTTGTCATGCACTGCTAATTATGCCAGATATTACAGCACTCATGACAACTTTTATAACTTCAATAAAAATATCAATGAAACTTTAGCAGTCAAATTATTGAATAAAAAACTGTTTATGGCAGGGGTGTGAGTTATAGTTACCTTAAGGTGCGAGTTATAGTTACTTGGAATAATGCTAACTATAACTGCTGAATTTCTATGGTTTTGTGTGAGTCTATTGCAGAAACAGTGTTTCATGTGTCTAGGAAGCTGAATTGCTGGATGAGTGCAATTAAAGGCACCTAATGGCTGAGGAAAGAGGACAATAGCATAGAATTACTTTCCAAAAAACTGCCTTTCTGTCAGTGACTGTGGCATGGTACTACATCGGCGTACTCATCTGGCTTTGCATCTCGGTACCATTCACAAGCATCGTAACTAGCTTGCGTGTGAGAAGCCCACTGTGGATGCATCCATTAGGGAGGAAATGGAATGCAGACAGTATATAGACATTCATGGATGGACATAGCGTAGTATATAGGTGAATCATGCACCTACCATTCTGCAACAATGTCAAAGACCACATAAGGTGTGAAGCCGTATCTAGCAGCAACTGCTTCCTTGGACATGACCAAGATATTTAGGGGCATATTTATGAGAGACTTGCCTTCCTGCACAAAAACAATCCTGCATGCAACGGAGGCCCCATGGTTCAAGGGTGCCTGCGTTGGTGCTAGACAACCGAAATAGCACCAGCCTAGCGGAAAAGGACAGGAATGCATCCTCTTACATAATTATAGTGCATTCCTGTCCTTTCACTTTGATGTAGGGCAATGCAGCAAGATGACTTGCTGTGCTGCCCTGCCCTAAATCCCTATTAATTTGGCCCGGAGTCTGTAAACCTTCTCTTTACTCCACGAATAAGTGTTCCTGAGAAGTCTAAGAGGTAAATCCCATCACCTCTAATCATGTAAGTACTTTATATCAGCATTAAATGGGCTACATAACCTGTTGCTCAGTCAGCGGGCATGAAAGGAAACAACTAATCTGATGAAGAAGTTCATGATGAATTTCTCACCTGCAATAATATCCACCTAAAGGCACGTCTAAACTCATTGTTTAGAAAAGTTTATATTTTAGGCACCTAAATGTTCGCCATATTTCAAATGGTGTACTGTAAGACTACCGATCCCATCTGAAAGAGGTACTGTTGATTTATTACTTGCTTTTTCCATCATAGTGGCTAAACCAGCTAAACATTGCTGACAAATGCTGTGACCTGCATGTCACAAGTTTAAATATAGCAAGACCCACTCTTCCTTTTGGTCAATAAATTGTGTACCATTACATTCATGCATACATGGGTTAAATGGCTAATTATAATACCTGTGATTGTTATTTGTAGCACCCAGAGACAGCTAAATTATGGTATGAAGTGTGATTTGAAGAACAAGCAATTATTGTGTTGGCCTATATCCATATCTGGGTATTAATCTGCTTTGAATCTCTTAACTTAATAGATGTTGTGTGAAGATCCTCTGGAATGTGCACGTTATAGGCGTATTCCACTATTAAATAGTGACTACAAAATTATCGCAAACATCTTGGCAGAAAGATTACAGTTGCTAATTTTTACTAGGAGCTAATCAAAATTATCATCGCTGAGTATTCCGTTTGTATTGCCTATTTTTTGTTGATCACAGTGGCATTAGCCTCATCTAAAAACTAAGGGCCTGATTGAAGGTTTGGCCAATATAGACCATCGGGTGCAGGAACATATTACATCCTCCACCTTGACAAACTACCATCAGCAAAATTTAGAGATGAATGCTGGCCTATCAGTCATCTATGTATATTGAAAAGAACAACTGTTACAGCAGTTCTTTTCAATGTACAAAAGGTTTGGCGGACGTCAGCCATTGGTTTTGATGGTCATTCAACAATTTCTTTGTTTTTCAGGAACAAACTCCCAAAGAGGGAATTGTTTTCAGGGTGCAGGGAGGCATTATTTTTTGTTTTTTACACGTACCTCACTGGCAGGTTTTTTTCTGGCAGAAATGGAAGGGAAAAGAAGACTTTACACAGTAAACCCTAAATAGTATGGCCAGGATAATGTACTTCCTCTGATAAACCCTACTCTGTTGGGCTGTCCGATGAAGTATTCCCTCGACAAACCCAATGGAGTTTCTATCAACTGAATACTTAAAGTGTACCCCTCCTTAAATGAGGTGGACAGGCCAAGGATTTAGTGGGCAGGGTACTCTGCTGCAATTGTGACGGAGTATCCTGTCCACCAAACACTAAATCGGACCCTAAGCCCTGACCTCCAGTTTGTGATAATACAGCAAAAGACTTTCATGTGAGTTTATTAGATACCTTTGAAGCTTTTATGTAAAGTTTATAAGAAGATGACAAATCCTGGCAATGATAGGATAATGAAGGCTACTTGGATATGTTTATTGACTGTTACTTAATTCTGTAGTGGTGGAGTGTTTACTAAGCTAATGTTGATCGCAAATGTAGAGCTCCAGCTATTTCCACCTATGCTATTGTTGATTAACCTCTCTTCTGCTGATATTACGAATACATTATCACTCTTTGGATTGCTAAAATGTACTGACTGCTAAAGGAATTATGTTTTATTGTTGGAAAACTACAGAGAAACTTCAGGGCATATTTATGAGCCCTGTTGTGTCATGCTTGCATCACACAACATGGTGTAAGTGTGATGCAACTTAAAATGGAGATTTATGAAGCCACACAGGGCCAATTTGCGTGGCTCAGATTGACTCCATATATCTGGAATAAGCAAAGCAGAGCCAATCTCTGTGTTGCCTTACTCTGCCCTGAGAAGGTGTGCACTTCCACGCAACTCCCATGCTTTTTGGCACGTTCCCAGATTTACCAGAATTGGTAGACCTAGAATGTGCCAAAATGATACGCCTTATCAGAGGAGGCGTAACAAGGAGAAACATTCTGAAGCGTACATAGAAAGAAAGGAATATGTCTCTCAGTATTTCTTTTTGTAGGAAGGTGTCCCTTCTTGCGCAAAAACAATCCTGCATGCAATGCAGATCCCCGGCGCCATGATACAAGTGTGCCTGTGTTGACACTAGGCAGTCTATTGGGGACAGGAATGCACTGTATTGCCTTGAATAGGGCGCATTCCTGCTTTTTTCCTGTGACGTGGTGCAGTGTAGCAAGTTGACTTGAGGCGCTGCACTTCATCACATTCTCATACACAGGCCCCTTGGTGCAGACGATTAACCCAAGAAAATCTGGAGAAAGTCACCAAAAGACAGTCAAATTATGAACTGACTTTCACTTCCATTTTGGTCAAGATATTTTGGATGTCAACGAGAAATCTTTTTCATTCTTCTTAGTCACACTTTGAGTAACAGGTGAATGTGTTCTTAGTTATTACAGCTAAATCTTATTAAAGTTTAATCCTAGTAGTCAAATTTTTACACTATATATTACTAAATTTGTGAAATTGCTCTATATTACAACTATTTGAGCATATTGCTATGTTGTATTTCTTCTTCAATAATTAGTTTTCCAAATTAAAAAAAAAACATTTATCCGCATTTGGGATTTGTAAGTAAGCAATACATTATAAATTGGTTTCTTGTGTGAAGAACCTTCTCACACCCTCAGAGGTAGTTTTTATATTTCAAACGTTTTGCAGACTCAATATATTGTAAATGTCTCCCTACTCCATTATATCTAGGTCATTCATATATGTTATCTCTCTTTTTGGCAAACCTATAAAGAGAGTCTCCCTGCCAAATCTTCTTTTTTGCACTTTCGGTAAGGCGACAGCAGACAAAATTCAGAAAGGAAGCTTTATGTCTTGCAGGGTATACTTGTTTGAACAGTCTGGAACCAGATGCTTCTACAGCACAAGCTGCTTTTTTGACTGTCTGGTATTTACACTACAGCTGATTAAACTATGTGGACTCCTGAGGGAAATGTGTTCATTGGAAAATGTCCTTCCACAACATTGGTGCTCTGTGGGAAGCTTTACAATAATCAATGAGTTTTGTATACAATCTGCAGCATATTTGCTGCACGAGCTTTGAAAGAACACCTTGCCTTCTGCCTACACTTTTCCTACATGGTAATATCCATGATAACAGTCTCCATTAACATTTTCTATCACATTTTTACAGTTGTTAACTGCGCTTGTTTTGCCAGTGCCTCTAACAGAGAACAGTTGCAGTTCAAAGAGAAGTCCTGCCGCTCTGATGTTAATAGCCGTTCGGTGCATGTTGTGATTGGTGCATTATCTTTTGTGAAAGTCTTTCTGACAATTTTCATTATGCCAGGTTGTAAACTGAGGAACCTCTCCTTTTGACCTTATGGCACAGATACTAAACCACACTCATCAAACTAAAAAAGTAAGCAGGGTAATGAGCAAAAATGGCCTGTTCTAACACTAATGATGTTGCTAAGCTGTGGTCTTAGCCATGGACGTCATTTAGGGGTCGCCGGGGTCGCAGCTGCCATCCCTGGCTTGCTCTTTGCTACTCCTGGCAATACCTTTGCGACCTCTGGTCTCATAGGTGGCAAATTCAGTGGCAGGAACATAGGGGCAGAACGTCCTTATGGACGTCAGTTGGGGCCTTCATTCACTCTTTGTTTTTGTTGTTTTTTTATTACACGAATCGTGAATAATAATATATTATTCACTAGTCGTGCAATAAAAATGGAGTACAATTAGCTGGACTATGCCCTTTCAAGGCAGCTGAGGTAAGTAAAATATGCTTTTAAATGTATGTTATGTGTGTGCTTGCGGGTGAGACTGTGTTTATATGAGAGAGTGTATGAATGTGTGTGCATTTGTATGTATGTGTGTGTGAGTGAAAGTGGAAGTCAAAGGGTCTGATGTCACTTCCTCTACCCCTGGCATTTCGGTCAATTGACGTCCATGCTCTTAGTTTGCTTAGTAGCAGTAGTTGTTGTCCCCATGTGACGTACAAATAACATAAATCATGACATTACTGTTGTGATGTTGTTAAATGTTATGACTTCTGTGTATTAGCCTGGTGAATCACCGCATTATGGTGCCTCGAGCCATGATTATGTCATTTGGTTCCATTTGAAACCTTGGGAAGGTTTGGTGAATGAGGCAGTTGGAGAAGGCTGCTGAGTGGAATGGTCCTGTCAATGCTCTTTTTAATATGCCAGGCTGTAGAAGAATAAATTACACTTCTAAAGCAAGTGTGTCTCAGCGATTACTTTACAAAGTTGGTTATGAGCTAACCTCAACCCTGACACATCAAAGAACCTACTCAGAAAAAAGAAAAATGAAGAGTGCATTTCTTGGGCATTGTCGAATACAAAGTTTATCTACGCAAATAATTACTTTCAAATTGATTTGATTGATCGGCAGCCGGTTTATTTTTGAAGATTTGAAAATGAGTATCTTCACAAAAACATGTCTTACCAGTGATGTGCACACTAAAACACCTGAGACTCGAACTGCTCCTATCTATAAAATACAGAAGATACCAGAAGTTGCATAAGGTGTAGAGTTAAACAGTGGTGCACACACTTAATTTTATAAAACACATTGCCAGCGCATGTTAATGCACAGTGAAACACTCACTGGACATTAGATGATTGTGTCATTTATCTTCATTTATCTATCTTTTACAGTGACATATTAACTTGAAATATTGGCCATTTTTATGAACAGCGACACATTCACTAGACATTGAAATAGTGTCAACCAGAGACACTCTTTCCTGAATTTCTTTATGTGTGTCATAGTTTCTCTAGTAATATATTCACTGCTGATATCTACTGTTGTTTTTTGCATTCTCAAATCATACACTTTGTAGAGGTGGTGTATTTTATAGTACACACTCTATAGGTTTAGAAAAACTGGCTTCTGGAAATGTATGGAACTTGTCTCCTCCCCAAACATTTTAAGCACTAACAGGGTGTGAATATTTTGAAAATTACATTTCGAATTTTGATGGAGATGAAGAAGAGCTCACACCTGAGAGGTAAATGAAGATACCTTTACATTGTTTGGGTGCATGGGGATTGAAATTATACAATTGTGTAAATAAGAAACCAAGACCTGAAGACAAAGGTACATGTATGAGAATGCTCTAGAGAATTTAACAAAGTATTTTAAACCCAGAGTTTGTGTAGCAGTAGACCGTTGTAATTCTTTCCGTAGAAAACAAGAAAGTAAAGAATCTATTGAAGATTTTGTAAAGTGGATAATAGTAACAAATCTAACATAGGGAATGAAAAACAAATGTTTTAGATGTGGTAGTAAATACTCTTTAGCCAATGAAAAGGATTGTCCAGCACGTAAACAGAAATGTTCAAACTGTTGTATAATTGGGCACTTTTATAAAGTGTTGTCAAAGGAAGATGAAGAAACTTTTTGTTGTAAGATGTGTTGATGAGAAAGAAGACATTCAATCTAATTCTTTAGATGAGGAAATATACATTTATATGTATTGAATGTAGAGGAAGATATGATGTGTGTATAGGGGAAAAGAAAGAGACCTGTGTGCGAAATGTCTATTGGAGGTGTAGATATCTCATTGTGGCAGATTCAGGGTCACAATATACCATAATAAATCAAGATTTATGGCATTAAGATTTTGTGCCAGTTTAGGGAACAATTTGAAAGAAGCTGACATTTCACCAAAACATTCACTGGAGACCTGATAGGTTTGGTTGGCTATGAAGAACTGTTATTTAAATTTAAGAATACAGAAACTTTAAGTAAATTGAATGAGTCAATTACAGGACCGTCAGTTCTTGGTTGGATGAATCAAGATGATTTAGTTATCACATTGGACCCAAACAGCCTTTAACCAGTATTGTTTATACAGCCTGAGACAGAGTTTAGCATCAGCATAGCAAATACATTCCCAAGGGTTTTCTCTGGGAACATCTGTAAACTCAGGGGTTTTCAACATAAAATACAACTCAAACCGACTGCTACCTCTTGCATGCACAAAGTAAGAAATATTTAATTCTCAATAAAGGATGAAGTGGAGAAAGTGCTACAGAAATTACAAAGGGCCGGTATCATAAAACCAGTTGAGTCAGCAGAAAGTTGCACCTTTGGTGGTGGCTAAGAAAGCTATCTGAAAATTAAGATTATGTGTGGATCTCCGTGCTCTTAATAAAAATATTTTAATCGATCAGTTCCTGCTACCCAAACTTAGTGAAATGCTTTCATGTATCAGTGGAGTCAAATGGCTCTCTACCATTGAGCTCACTGCTGCATACCATCAAGTCCCACTACATCCGGAGAGTAAAAGTCTCACCTAATTTATCACACCATTTGGATGTTTCAGATTCAAAAGGATACCTTTTGGATTCGTCTCTGCTGCAGCTATGTTTCAGAGGTTAATGAAGGTAATCTTTAAAGACATGAGTGACCTGTTGATTTTTCAGGATGTTATCTTAATAATTGAAAACCGAAGGAAGACTCATAATCGAAAACTTGCACAAGTGATGAAGATTTTGGAAGAAAAGGACCTAACAGCAGAGTTGAGCAAATGTAGATTTGTAGAGAAAAGCTTCCCTACTTGGGCCATGAAATATCATCAGAGGGCATCAAACCTAAAAAGGAGTTGTTAGATGCTATCAAAGAAGCCCCAGCACCTAAGAACAAAGATGATATTTAGACATTTTTAGGATTAGTAGATTTTAATGCCAAATTTGTACAAGATTTTTCCACAAAAAAATACATCTTAAGATAATTACTCAAATTGCAGAATAAATGTGAACAGTGTGAGAAAGGTTTTGTAAATATTAAAAAAGAGAGTTGTGGTGCTCCACCCCTGCAATAATTTCATCCTACCTTGCATAGTATAGTCACCACGGATCCCAGTAGAAGGGGTTTAGGAGCGGTGTTGACACAGAAAGATGTAAATCATTCAGAGAGAACTGTCGCTTTTACATTTCATTCAATTACCCCTACAGAGGAGAAGTACTCTGTAATTGAATGAGTGGCATTAGCTTGTGTCTAGTGTTTAGAACATTTCAGAAAATACATTTGGGGCTACAAAATTACATTAAACAGTGATCATAAACCACTTACAAAAATCCTGACTACTAAAGTTTTACATTTGGTTTCACCCAGACGTGCACGCATGCTGGTATGAATAAGGGAATGGAATACAATTATGAGGTACAGTACGTACATATGGTGAAGAATGTGGTTGCAGATTTTTTTAGTAGGATGCCATTACCTTTGAAAGAAGCTAAAGAGATGGAACTAGATGTTTTTTGTGCAGCTAATGTTCTTGAAGAGGTACCTAACATTTCTGAAGAGGAATGGGGCAAGCTCAGAATGCTGATGAAATATTGATGGAGTTAAGCAGAAGAATTGTTGATGGTTGGCCTGAGAAACAATGATGCACATACATATTGGGAGTTAAGAAATGAGTTGCCTTATGAAAGGGTTTGGTAATGAGAAATGGTCGAGTGATTCCTTCTGCATGTTGGAGACAGAAAATCCTGGTTATATGCCATGAAGGGCATATGGGCATAGAAAGGATAAAGAGTAGAGTCAAAATTTCTTAATGGTGACTAGGCTTAGGATTAGAAATTGAAAGAAAAGTAAGGAACTGTCAAGCATGTGATAATTCTGACAAAAGTCACATTAATTTAGGCCACCAATACACCCTATAATTAGTCCAAGTATGCCCTGGGAGAGAATAGGCATTGATATAGCTGGTCCTATTTGGAAGGATAAAGAAAAGAAACATCTTATAGTTTTGGTGGACCATTTCTTCAAGTGGCCTGAAATTGAAATTGATATTGTCCCCAAAGCAGATGTAGGAAAAATTATAAGATTTTTACAGAAAATACTTTTGAAAGGGAGTTTACCAAAATATATCATCAGCAACAATGGTCCTCAGTTTACTTCTGAAGCATTCAAGAAGTTCTTCAAAGATAATGGAATTTCACATTAGACCACTTCATAGTACCATCCATCTGGTAATGGTGCAGTTGAAAGATTTATCCTAGTTATGAAAAGAATAGCACAACTAGCAAATAACAATACGTTGAATTGGAGAAAGGAATTAGTACACAATATTTTGGCATACACATGATGTAGTCCCATTTCATTGATTAGAGGAAGAACACCTATTACTAAAGACAGTGTAGGGTGGATGGTTTCAGCTAAGAAAGCAGATTGGTCATCAAGAGAGGTGAAATGTAAATTGGAGCATTCACAAGAAGTATGCAAAAATATTATGATAAAAAAATATGGAAGCACATAGGTACACATAAAAGTAAGAGACAGAGTAAGAGTAAAGAAAAGTGGCAAATTGAAGAAGGGGCAAAACTGATTTTCATAACCATTAATTGTTGAGAAGATATACTGTCATCTCTTGTCCTTATCATCTTATCATTGTGTAAGGGAGAGGAGAGACAGGCTTGTTCACAACATACACAAATGCAAAATAAATATACCGAGGAACAAGATAAACAGAGAATGGAAGTAGTAAGTGTTTGCAGGAGTAGGGTTTGGAAGTGAGCAGACACAATTCCAACACCAGAGAAAGAAAGAAATAGGGCAGATGATTTAATTGATAGTGATAGATATGATCAAAATTCCATCAAAGAGGTGGGTGTTGAGGATGAAACAAGATCTCAAGATTCTAATATGAGTAATACCAGCAATAATAGGCAAACACAGTCATAGGCTGAGAACAAAGTGAGTTAATATGGGCGGGTGGTGAAGAGAACAAAAAAATTGCAAGAGTTCATATACGATTAAGTAAATGGTAAGATATGTAATTACCTGTAAATTAATTTGTGTTTGGTCTATTTCTTGTGTTGTGACAACAATGTATCTTTAGTGTTGCTATTAATCTTTTCAGATATAAAGATTAGTTAAGGTGTGTGAAATTCTCATATCTATGTAGGGTAGATCTTATGTCAGAAACATGTTATAAATGTTATATTCATTTATTCTGAATAATCACCATTGTCCAATTTTATTCTATTGAAAGAAAAGGGATGTGTTTTTATTAAACGTTATAACTTCTGTGTGTTAACCTTTTGAGGCACCGTATTATGGTGCCTCAAGCCATTATTATGTCATTTGGTTCCATTTGGAACTTTGGGAGGGTTTGGTGAATAAGGCAGTTGGAGAAGACTGCCAAACTGAACGGTCCTGTCAGTGCCCTCTTTAATGTGTCAGAGCATAGAAAAAAAAATACACTTCTAAAGCAAGTGTGTCTCAGTGATTACTTTGTCATCTCATAACATCATGTTCTCTTGAGGTCAGCATCTTTCTACCACTGACCCTGGTGCTCACTGCTTTATTTGAAGCTTCTTCTCAAATCAAGATTCGTTGTTGTCTCTGGATTTTCAGTATGCAGAATTCACCAGCTTCTAGTTAAAAATATGAAAGTTTACCCTTTAATTTATTTAGAATTTTTGTAAAGTACTACATGTAACCTAGTTTTTCCTACATAGAGTAGAACATATGTTTCTTAGTAGATTTGTGGGTGTTTTTGGTGCTCAGGTTAGGATTGAGGGTGTTTCTAATTCTAAGGCCTTGACCTCCTCAGTATCTTCCTCTGGGTTTTGTACTTTTCAAGGATTGTTGATTCATCAGGTGAGCAGATGTTCACCAGAGGTCTGGAGTTGATTCTTTGTGAGTGCCAATTTCTGCAGGTTCTCTGACCATTTGCACCAATTCACAGGACAGTGTAGAACACCTGAATGTGGTTCTAGAATTGAATTGGAGCCTATGGAATGCTTTCAGGTGGGTTTGTTGTGATTCGCCTTCAAGAGGTGTAGGCGTATTCTTGCTGCCTGTTATGTAGTCTTTGTAGCTTTGTGACAACTAGCGTAAATTGTATTACAGTAGTCAGAGGTGCCATTGCCAAGGCCATGACCATTACAGGACTAATTTATTGTTTGATGAGTTACACTCCAGACTGCAAAAGTCCCAGCCTCCACCAGCAAAGGATTCTACAGCCGATGGAAAGCATGGCACCTTCTGTGACCCCACTTGTGTAGAAAATGCACTGAAGGCTCAGATGAATACCATCTGAATGCATCCGTACCTGGTTTAAAAAAAAAAAAAAAAGCAGAATATTGAAAAAAAGCAGGAAAAGCAATGTCCCTGACGGGGAATTTTTCCCTTGAAAATGGTGACCATATTTATTCTTGCGTTGATCTGCCATTCCACACTTGGCAACTGCATAGCATAGAACATGCAGGATTTGGGCTAGTGCATAAGCACACACTGTTAGCATCACAAATGTGTTTAAGTTCAATTCTGTACTACCCTTGACCATTGGGATAACATTGCTTGAAATGTTGGAATGTCACAATGGTAGACTTCAATCAATGAGCAATGCTATAATTGAATTATAATATCCACAAGTAACCTTTCAATACTGTTACCGGACTGAATATGTGAGATTTCATTTTATTTCTCTTCATAAACTTCATTAGATAATGTTGAATAGCTTGTTAGATAAGAATACAGTAAAATCCTTCAAGTGTTATTCTTTTGTATATTAGAACTGGATATTTTAGACACTTTACATATACTAATATCCTAATATCCTAATATAAACTTTGATAATTTGATTATGGAGATACCAAAATGTATCTACAATGTGTCTTTTAAATTAAACGTCAGATGTTAGGGAGTCATAGAGTCCCGATGACCATGCAACACGTAGTTTAGGTTTCAGCAATGAGCTTGGACGACTGTTGATTGTTCACCTGCTACGGTGTCAGGATGTTACACCTGAACGTTGGTTCATAATTTCGCCCATTTGGTTTTTCCTGGATCTGATAAACAATCAGTCTAGAAGCAGGTCAGCCCATGGGCTAAATATAGCTCCAGGAACTGCAGAATGCATGTATTTTGATTTTCAGATCTTTTGAGCGCCCTGCGAGAACACCAATCAAATGTAGGCTGTTGGCATTTAGCATTCTCAAAATCCACAAGAAACACTCCAACATGATTCCAGTGTCTACTGTTATTTCTCATTTGATTGGTAACTCAAATTTGTCAAGTAAGCACAGAATAGCCTGGTGGTATCACATGGTTCCTTGGCCATTCTGCAGCACACATAAAAGTAACAAATCACCATTATTGATTGTTTATGTGCCAGAAGGGAATTATAATAATACATCTTCTTAATGGTAAAGTCAGATTTATTGTTATAATTTTGAAAATGCCACTTTTTTAAAGTTGGCGTTTTCCTGCTTTTAGCCTTGTGTTCTGACAGCCTGTCTCTAATCACTTGTATGGCGTGTGTGTCAGCTAGGCTTTAGGTAGCCCCTCTAGGCAGCTACACACATTGTCAATGCAACCGGTACTTTTTCAGTGGGCCAAGCCGGGGCCCTGTAGCCAGCCTGGGCTCCTTCATGGTCGGCCTGAACTTTTGGCTTTGCCTTGGTCTAGTGCAATCAGATACACCAGGTTGGCCTTTTTTGCTTCTAAGAACTGTTTTGCAGTTTATTCTTTAAAAAAAATCATAATTCAAGTTCTACCTACTCGATTGGTGTAATTTTGGTGCTGCTCTATTTATGAAATTAAGGTCTATTTTTCTAACCAGGTGTGGTATCTTTTTCTGTAGTGTTTTTAGTATTTTAATGCTTGAATTGTTGCACACAGACTTTACACATTGTCTTTTAAGTTAAGCATTATTTCTCTGTGCCAGACTACCTGGGGGTAAGCACAGGTTAAGTAAGGGTGTGGTTGTGACTTACCCTGACTAGGACTTTGGTTCCTGCTAAGACAAGGTGCATACCCCTGCCAACCAGATACCCCATTTCTAACACCACTGCATGACCCTTCTAGGAAAATATGCAGTCTCACTATTTTATTGACTCCTCTTTTTTACAGAAACCAGCCAATGTTCTTTTCCAAGAAGGACAAACAGATTGCTTTTGAGGAGGCAAGCTGTTAGGTTCCATTTTTTCTGCATGCCTAAGGCAGATTCAGGAGCTACTTCCCATGGGGTGTTTTTTTTTTTTTAACGTTTTCTCTTCCTCCTTTCTAAGAACTGATTTATGTATCTATCCAAGGGTGATATATCGATATCTTGCCTGAGTGAACTAGCACCATAAGGCTGCATATCGAAAACTATACATTACCTTCAGAAATTGGGTTGATGTTGACTGGGGTGTGAGCCTTGGTCAAGTAGTAACCACAATTCTAGTCAGGGTAAGGCACAAGCAACCCCAACTTAATCTTGTGCTCAACCTCCTGGTAGTGTGGCCCACAACAGTCAGGTTAAACTTAGAGGCAATGTATAAAGTATTTGTGCAACACTTCAAACAGTAAAACAGTAAAAACACCACACAAAAAGTTCCTGCTCCACGTTAGAAAAATAGCGCAACATCGAATTTAAAACACAAGACAACAAAAATCCAAACAGTAGAGCTTAAGCTATGAATTTATAAAGAATTAATTATAGAACAGTGCCTAAAAGCATAATGTGCCAACTGGGGAACCTGGACCAGGTCAAAGTCAAAAGTTCAAGCTGACTGTGATGGACCGCGGGTCGGATACAGTCTCAGATTAGTCCTCCTGAAGGTTTACGTTCTCAACTTTTGTACCAACCGTCCCATTGGAAGAGAAGTAGTTTACTGGGAGCAAAGGAATGTTTCTGGCTAGGGTCGGTGGGGTGCGAAGAGCAGGCTGAGCATCGTGGATGGGCGGATTGGATCCTTGCAGTGGTGTTCCACACCTGCAGTCGATGCTTGCAGTGCGAAGTGCAATTGTTCGGTGTCTTGCACTGATTCTCTGTGCAAGCAGAGCTGTTCTGGTGCAAACGGGCCCTTTGGTGGCTGCAAAGAGCCTGAAAGCTTGAACTGAAGAGCTTGAAAGCCACACCCAGGGCCCAGGGTCTGAGAGGTGCCTCTTGGGGGGGGGATCAGAACCTCATTGAAAAGGGTGGGCTGCAGCAGTGTCCAAGATGGCTGACTGTCTGTGAAGTTCTGGCAGCGATGGCCTGGACATCACCGGTGGTACGACCATCATTCTTGAGGAGCTCTGGGATGGGTTCTGTTCCATGGATGCCTGCTTTCACACACTTGTGGGCCGCATTGATCGAATGGGTGAACGTCTGGAATCCCAGAACACTAGGCTGGACAAAGTGGAGGAATATATCTCAAACCTGGAGGATGGTGCAAAAACCACAGTGAAACACCTAGATAAAAAAGAACACATCCTCAAAACAGTGGCAATAAAGAACAAGGATCTAGAGGCAAGATCTGGCAGGAACAATATTTACATTGTGGGCATTGCGAAGACCACCAACCTGGGACATCCAGATACATTTGTTGAACAATTACTCCTAGACCTTTAAGACTATAGTGACTTCTGATCTGCTTTCGCAGTGGAGCACGCACATGGATTGCTGGGTCCACGGCCTCCTGTGGGTGCCCTCCCTGGCCACTTATAGTGTATCTCCTTAACTACAAGGACAGGAACACTGCACTCCAGATGGCCCACGAGCGTGGACCTCTCCCATATCAAGGCTCCACTATATTGCTGTTCTTGGACTTTACTATTCCCGGACAGGAAACACGCCACAAATACATGGAACTCACTGTACAAACTTGGTCTAAAGTACACTGTGCTTTACCCTGCATATTTTAGGTTTGAGCTCAATGGCAAAGCCAGCATCTTTGACACTCCGGCAGAATTGACTTCTGCAAACAGCATGCAGCCAGCTCCTCCTCTTCCACAATGAACACACTGGCACGCACCCAGTCCAATGTTGCAGACTCACAACCTTCTCCAACCAGGTTGGATCATAGCGCACTCTCAGCATCATCCAGGCATCCCTGGATGCCCAATTGACAGGCACTAATATGTGATTTTCTCCTACATACTTTGAGGCACAGTATATACTTGCCCCCACTGGTTATGATATGTTTGTGATCCTAGTTTTCCTTTGCAGGTTATCTTGATCAGATGGGCCATGACAGCTGAGGCATTGCTTCCACCGTGGTGTATACTAAGCAGTTCATTGTGTGATTGCTATGCTATGTTTGCTGTTTTAGGGATTCACTGTATATTCTACTGTCTGCTGTCGGTGGGATGTGGGAGTTGCGTTTCAGTATATTTTTGTTCTGTTTATTGCTCACTATTCACTGCATACATGATGTATGATTGCTCGACATGGCACATTATACTCAACAAATCAGTCCTTTATGCCAGCACATAATGCCCACGACAGAGGTCTGGACATTACTCTCTTAACTTTGAATACATAGCATAATTCACCCACTAAAGGGTAAACAGGTACTTGCATATCTGTCAACGTCTATGTCCCAAATATAGATGCCCTTGAGTTTTTCCATGAAATTTATGCAGACATGGGTCGGTCAAGGAGGACCTTGTCATAATGAGAGGGGACTTTAATATGGTCCTAAATCCCTCGATTAACTCCACTAGTACACGGCCAAGCAGTCAGCCACAGGCCCTAGATTTCCTGCAACAGATCATTGCCACTTATAAACATGTCAACGATTGGCACCTGTAACATTTACCAGCTGATCCCATCACTGACTATATATTTTATTTGGCCCCTCACAATGTGTGAACCAGGCTTGACTATTAGTTGTTGTCTGCCAATGCCTTGCTATGGATGACAGAGGTGACTCGCTTGCCACACACTTTATCCGATCATTATCCAGTTCTCCTGGAAAAACTTATTTGTTTGTATTCAGTGGTGGTCGGGAAAGTTTTTGGAGATTCTCTGGTAGGGCTATGCATGATCAGGTCTTCCACACTGAACTACATGAGTCGGAGGCATTGAAGGCCTCCATTCAAGGCCTACATATGCAGCATTTGCATTTCCAAGCACGTCAGTGTCCTACAAGATAGACGCTCTCAACTAACTTGAGTCGCATCTGAATTGCAAGATATAAATCAGATGGACTTGCGTTCTGACAGTGCCCCTCAGTTACACAAATACTCAGTCTTATTAACTGAATTTCATGACCTTACTAACAGGGAGTTGGCATATCTGGGGAAGCATGCCTCTGCGAGGCGCTATGGGGAGAGAGAATGTCCTGGTTGCACATTGGTGCACTGCTCCACCCCAACCACCTTGGTGGCTTTTGTCACTGAACTCCGTCTCCCTACCAGAATAACTATTACTATAACTACTTACCTTGCAGACATTGTTATGGTGTGGATACCTGATGGCCAGGGCAGTTTTCTGAATAAACCCATAGCGTGTGATGAAATCCTGCAAGTGATAGATGCCTTAGATGTGTCCAAGGCCCTCGGCCTTGATGGCTTTATTGGAGCTTTCTATAGAGTCTACAAACATCAAGTAGCCCCACATCTCCTGGCCCTTTATGCAAAGTCCCTCGATAATGGTGCCTTGCCACCTACACTGCATGAAGCAGTGCTCACACTCCTTCTGAAGTCTGAGAAGGATCTCACTTTATGCATTTCATCTTGTCCCCTGTCCTTTCTAAATCTGGATAACAAGATTTTACACAAAATACTAGGCTATTCCTCCTTATGAAACAAACCATATCCTCTATCCAAACTGGATTTTTTTCCCAAAGATCCACTTCCTTTAATTTACGAATTATATTCACTATACTAAACAAATTATGACTGTAGGAAAGTCCTTTTTTTTTGCCTGATCACCCCCACTCTTTCTGGATAGGTACTGGTGGTTACTGACTCTTGGCTGTGCCCTGGGTACTGCTTACCAGTCCCAGGGCCAGTGCTCTGTGTAAAATGGATATGCAAATTAGGCTAATTATAATTGGCTAAGTTAACCTACCTATAAGTCCCTAGTATATGGTAGGGCATGTAGGTTTAGGGACCACAGCATAGGTGGTGCACACCTAGGTGCATTGCTGAGGTGCCCAGTGTCATTTTAAAAGCAAGCCTGCCTTGCTGGCTGCTTTTAAATTAAAGTTATATGCAAATTCGACTTTGGAATTAAAGGTACTTCCAAAGTTTTAAACTACCTTATTTTTACATATAAGTCACCCCTAAGGTGTGCCCTATGTGCCCCTAGGGCTGGGTGCCATGTAACTATAAGCAGGGACTTTATAAAAATAGATTTATAAGCCCTGGTGAGGTAAAAACAGCCAAATTCGTTTTTCCCTCATTGAAGTAAATGGCCTTCATAGGCTAGAATGGGCAGACTTTATTTTAAATTTTAAAGTCTCCTTAAATGTTACATACCAAGAATTTGGTATCAAATTGATTGTTATAATAAATCCCACAACTTCCAGTTGTTGGATTTAATATAACTAGTGCAGGTAAAAAGTTTAGACTTTACCTAAAATGTTGCCAATTTCAGCTCTGCATTGTTTTTGCTGCTGTGCTCTGATTGGCCAGCCTGCAGCAGCTTCTGCCAGGCCACTTTTATGAGGTGTGAAGTGGCCTGGCTTTACACAAAGGAATGTGCTTGGGGGAGAGAATCTCCCCTCAGCAGATGGGGAAGCAGGAAGGGGGAGGGCTGCCAAACTGGTCTTCAAAGGCAGAGAAGGACATCTGGAGCACCCAGCAACACCCCCACATCCTGCAACCCCAGACAGCTAGGTGCCCCCTTGATTAGATTAGGAGAGGGCAGGAGAGGGGTGTGTTTATGATTTTTAGCCACACCAGTGGGTGGGTTCAGCCAGATCTCTCCTCCAAAAATCAGATTCATCCATTTTGGATTTTTAGAGACTATTGCCTTCTGGGATGGATTTTTGCCACACTTCCCAGGAAGTGGTCATCACAGGGGGACGACCCTGTCCCTGATTGGAGGACCAGGGCCCCCCTGCTTTTCACCCAGGAGCAAGGATAAAACTGGCAGACCTGCACCCACGCCTGAGATCCCCACCAAATTTCAAGAAGAAAGAACTACAAGGAGAAGAAGGACTGCCCTGCTGGACCCCTGGCCTGCACCTGGACCCTGCACTCAGAAAGACTGCACCAGCTGCACACTTGGGCTTCACCACAAGAAGGACTTTGCCTGGCTTCCACTGGTTCAAGGAGGGACTCCCTGTTTGCTACAGGTGAAAAATTGCTAACCAGAGTCCCCTGCACCAACTTCTGAAAAAGTGACCAGCTGACCACTGCCCAGTGGCCAAAAAGGAGTTTGCGCCAGGTGCACTCTGGGAGTTGAAGTCCGCACTTCCCAAGGACCATCACAGAACTTCTGGACCCTTGGGGTGAGCTGTGGACCCCAAAAGAACCTTAAAAGAACATCTGGGTGAAGCCCCAGAAGTTTGGAAAAGATTGGAGAAATTTTAGAAAAAAGCTCCATAAAGTGACCGACTCGACGCGGAAATTCTAGCCGGCTTGCCTCAACCGCGACCCGGCCTGACTTCGTGGTTCGTCCCGGTCAAGAAAAACATCTGAAAAAAAGACTAAGTCCGAACGTAAAAAGTTGACCGGGACCTTCCAGCCATCGTATCCGAGAAGGGCTCCACGGACGTCGGATCAAGATCCAGGTTTACCCCGGTCGAAGGATTTTCATCTCGAAAAAACGACTAAGTCCGAAGGTAAAAATCACCACCGAGGAAACCGACTTCGCGTATCCGGACAAGGGCTCCAGGAGGTCGGATCCAACTGGCAGGTTCGTCCCGGGGAAGAAAAACATCGAAAAAGAGACTAAGTCAGAAGGTAACTTTTTAACCGAGGCCTCCCGCGACTTGTAGCCGAGCAGGGCTCCATCGCGGTCGGCCTGAAAGTTTGACTTTGCCCCGGTCCTGGTGCAACCAGATGACCCGATTGGCGCTTTTTGTTTCTAAGCGCTAGAAAATAATAATACTTTAAAAATTCATATCTCCGGTTCCCCTGAACCGATTTTAATCGTTTTTGTGTCATTTTAAAGATAAAAATATAAGCTATTTTTATAAATTGGTTTTGGATTTTTAAACTGTTTCCTGTGTTTTATTTAATTACTGTTTTGTGATATTTGAATGCTTTACACTTTGTCTCCTAAGTTAAGCCTTGACGCTCGATGCCAAGCTACCAAGGGTAGAGCTGGGATTAATTTACTGAGACCTAACTGTACTTTTGTGGAGGTTTGTGGCTTGTTGCTAGGTGTAGGTACCTACCTGCCCTACCAATAACCCATTTTCCAACATAATTGGAAGCAGCGACGGGATCCTGTACTTGTGTTCAATATCACGTTACAGTTTTAGATAAAACAAATTAAAAATCCTTTAAATTGTCCTAGTGCAAAAATTGTTTTTAATTTTTAATTTTAATTTTTTTTAAATTAATTTGGATTAATTTCAATTATTGAATTTTTGTAATTTTTCTAAATTCTTGTTTCCAATTTTTGCAAAAAGCTTTTGTTGACACAAAACTAGGGAACCATGGAGCTTGATCTGGCTAGCCTACCCACACTGACAGTAGTCCAGCTTAGGGGGTTGTGTACTGAGAGGGGGTTGCCTGCAACCCCTAATCTCAGGAAGGAAATCCTGATTAAATCCCTGACAGCATGGGCTGAGGCCCAAGAGGTAGAGACAGAGGAAGCTCCAGAGGAGGAACCAAAAGAAGATGATGTTAACTCTAACCATTCAGGGGAGGAAAGGCATCAGACCCCAAGTGAGGAAGAGGAGGAACGGTTCTCACTGGACACAGTCACTAGGGGCAGACCCAAAGCTAGTGATAGGAAGAGGGTCCTTTCAGGAGGAGAGAACCCATCCATCAGGGAGAGAGAGCTGGAAGCCCAGCTAGCCTACATAGCTTTGGAGGCAGAGAAGCTTGCCCTAGAAAAAAAGAAGTGGGCAAGCAAAGAAAAAAAAGATGGAAGCAGCGAGAAAGAAACTGAGGTGTCCCTGGGTGGGGGTTTTGCCCCCAGATTACCCAAAGGGGTGGTTCCTGCCTATGTAGAGGGGGATGACATCGATAAGTGGCTGGGGGCCTTTGAGAGGGCCCTCCAGATGAGGAAAGTCAAGCCTCAGTACTGGGGTTCACTCCTTTGGGAGTTAGTTCCCAACTCTGGGAGGGATAGGCTCCTAACCATGAGTGGGGAGGATGCAGACTCATACCCCAGTATGAAGAGATGCTTGACTAAAAAGTTTGGTCTAACCCCAGAGCAGTATAGGCTTAAGTTTAGGGACACCCAAAAGACAAGCACCCAGTCCTGGGTGGACTTTGTGGACATTTCAGTGAAAGCACTGGAGGGCTGGATACAGGGCAACAGGGTAAGTACCTTTGAGGGGCTGTACAATTTGATTATGAGGGAGCACCTTCTAACTAATTGTGTCCAAGAGAGGCTCCGCCAGTATCTAGTAGACTCTAGGTTGACCAACCCCAGAGAGCTGGGGGAGGCAGCAGATGACTGGTTAAGAACTAGGGTTAACCAGAGACCCCCAGGGGGTGATCAGAAAAAGGGAGGACATGGTTCTTCTCAGGGGAAGAACCAGGGGAAAGATGACAAAAAACCCAAAGAGTCCTCACAAGAGTCCCCAAAAACTTCTCAGGGAGGGGGAGCCCCGAGCCAATTCACTTCTAAAGGGAAAGGGTATCAGGGAAAGAATTTTGATCCTGCTAAAGCAGGAAGGTTTCAGGAGCTTGCTAAGGCCGGCAAGTGTTTTGACTGTTATCAGCCAGGACATAAAAGAGGAGATGCTATCTGCACCAAGAAGCCCCCCACTGGTGGGCAATCCCAGGGGATTGCTAGTGTAGGGTTGGGGGTGGAAGTTGGCCCAGGGGTGGAATCAGGGTACACTGAAGTCACCTTAGTATCCGTGGGTGGGGTGGACATTGCAACTATGGCCACCTTACCTCCCATCATGCAGAGGTATAGGCAGAGGCCTAAAGTCAATGGGACTGAAGTGGAAGCTCTGAGAGATACAGGAGCCAGTGTGACAATGGTCACAGAAAAGCTGGTTTCTCCAGAGCAGGTCTTACCTGGTGTCTTCCACCAGGTGACTTATGCAGATAGCAGAACCAAACTCCATCCCATGGCTATGGTGAGTCTGGAATGGGGAGGTGTGACTGGCCCTAAAAAAGTAGCTGTAGCTCCTGCCCTCCCAGTAGAGTGTCTGCTGGGAAATGATCTTGAAGCATCTGAATGGTCAGAAGTGGAGAGAAGGGTCCATGCAAAGATGCTGGATCTCCCTGAATGGGTGTGTGCTGTGACCAGGTCACAGGCAGCACAACAGGGAAATGCTGGACACTTGGACCCTGGAACAATGGGCCAAGCCTCCAAGAAGAAGAGAAAGGGCACTGGGTCTGGCTTACCAGCCCCAACAAGTACAGAGGGTCAGGAAGAATCCAACCCTGAGGGGGAGGATCTGAACTCTGAGGGAGGGACACCTTCCCTGCAAACTCTGCCTGACTTGGCAGAACTGCAAGGGGCAGGTGGGCCCACCAGAGAAGATTTGTGCCAGGGACAAAGAGAGTGTCCCACTCTTGAGGGCCTGAGGCAGACTGCTGCCAGGCAAGAACAAGGGGATACCAGTGGAACCCACAAGGTTTACTGGGAGGATGGAGTTCTCTACACTGA
Source organism: Pleurodeles waltl (assembly GCF_031143425.1). Taxonomy (NCBI): domain Eukaryota; kingdom Metazoa; phylum Chordata; class Amphibia; order Caudata; family Salamandridae; genus Pleurodeles; species Pleurodeles waltl. Next base: position 1,335,869,708 of record NC_090444.1, on the reverse strand, counting down.
GGCTAGGACCCTTAAAGAAGGGGCTACTAGGAGAGTAGTGGTCCCCCAAAAGTATAGAGAATTCCTCCTTACCTTAAGCCATGATATCCCCTTAGCTGGTCATTTGGGACAGACCAAGACCTGGAACAGGCTGGTCAACCATTTTTTTTGGCCAGAAATGTCAGAAAAAGTCAGGGAGTTTTGCAGCTCCTGTGTCACCTGTCAAGCCAGTGGCAAGACAGGGGGCAAGCCAAAGGCTCCCTTAATTCCACTGCCAGTGGTTGGGACTCCCTTTGAGAGGGTGGGGATTGACATTGTTGGTCCCCTAGACCCACCAACTGCTTCAGGTAACAGGTACATTGTGGTGGTAGTGGACCATGCCACCAGGTACCCTGAGGCAATACCCCTCCGGACAATCACTGCACCCACAGTGGCTAGGGCCCTACTTGGTGTGTTCACCAGAGTGGGATTCCCAAAGGAGGTGGTCTCAGATAGGGGCACAAACTTTATGTCAGCCTATCTGAAAGCCATGTGGGAGGAGTGTGGTGTTACTTATAAGTTCAGCACACCCTACCATCCACAGACCAATGGTCTAGTGGAAAGATTCAATAAGACCCTGAAGGGCATGATCATGGGTTTGTCTGACAAACTCAGGAGGAGATGGGATGTCCTCCTCCCATGCCTGCTGTTTGCCTACAGGGAGGTGCCACAGAAGGGGGTTGGATTCAGCCCCTTTGAGTTACTGTTTGGGCACCCTGTAAGAGGCCCATTGTGCTTGGTGAGAGAGTCTTGGGAAAAGCCTCTCAAGGAAGCCAAGGAGAATGTGCTAGATTATGTACTAGGCCTGCGGTCTCGCATGGCTGAGTATATGAAGAAGGCAAGCAGAAACCTGGAGGCCAGTCAGGAGCTCATGAAGCTCTGGCATGATCAAAAGGCTACCATGCCTGAGTATCACCCAGGACAGCTGGTGTGGGTTTTGGAGCCCATGGCTCCTAGGGCACTACAGGCCAAATGGACTGGGCCCTATCCAATCCTAGAAAAAAAAGGTGAGGTCACCTATTTGGTGGACCTTGGCACCCCCAGGAATCCTCACAGGGTCCTGCATGTTAATAGGATGAAACCCCACCAGGACAGGGCAGACATGACCATGCTGATGGTCACTGATGAAGGGAAGGAGGAGGAGGGTGAACCTCTGCCAGACCTCCTGTCCTCAAAGGAAAAAGATGGGTCAGTGGAGGGAGTGGTACTCTCTCCCAAACTGACAGATCAGCAACAACAAGACTGTAAGCAAGTCTTGGGACAGTTTGCTAGTCTGTTCTCCCTGACCCCTGGACTCACCAATTGGTGTGTCCATGATGTTGACACTGGTGACAGCTTGCCTGTCAAGAACAAGCTGTACAGGCTGTCTGACCAGGTCAAGGCCAACATCAAAGCTGAAGTGGCTAAGATGTTGGATCTGAAGGTAATTGAGCACTCTGATAGTCCTTGGTCCAGTCCAGTGGTACTGGTGCCCAAAGCTAGTCCCCAAGGTGGGAAGAAAGAATTAAGATTCTGTGTGGACTACAGAGGTCTAAATGCAGTCACTAGGACTGATGCTCACCCCATACCTAGAGCTGATGAGCTCATTGACAGGTTGGGGGCTGCCAAATTCCTGAGCACCTTTGATCTGACCTCAGGATATTGGCAGATTGCCTTAAGTCCAAGAGCCAAGGAGAGGTCAGCATTTTCCACACCAGAGGGCCACTTTCAGTTCAAGGTGATGCCCTTTGGGATGAAAAATGCTCCTGCCACCTTCCAACGGTTGGTGAATAGAGTCCTATCTGGGTTGGAATCTTTTAGTGCAGCTTATCTAGATGATATAGCTGTATTTAGTTCCACCTGGAGGGACCACCTGGTCCACCTGAAGGAAGTGCTTCAGGCCCTGCTTCAAGCAGGCCTGACTATCAAGGCAAGCAAGTGCCAGATAGGGCAAAGTTCTGTTGTGTACCTGGGCCACCTTGTTGGTGGAGGCCATGTACAACCTCTCCAGCCCAAGATCCAGACTATCCTGGATTGGGAGGCTCCAAAAACCCAGACTCAGGTCAGGGCCTTTCTTGGCCTGACTGGGTATTACAGGAGGTTTGTTCAGAATTTTGGGACCATAGTGGCCCCTCTGACTGAGCTTACCTCCAAGAAACAACCCAAGAAGGTCATTTGGACCCCAGAGTGTCAAAAAGCTTTTGACACCCTAAAACAGGCTATGTGTTCAGCACCAGTGTTACTGGCCCCTGACTATAGCAAGGAGTTTGTAGTGCAAACAGATGCTTCAGAGGAAGGGATTGGGGCAGTGTTAGCACAAGTTAATGAAGAGGGCCATGATCACCCAGTTGCCTTCATCAGCAGGCGACTACTCCCCAGAGAGAAAAAATGGAGTGCCATTGAGAGGGAGGCCTTTGCTGTGGTTTGGTCCCTGAAGAAGTTGAGGCCTTACTTGTTTGGCACTCACTTCCGTGTACAAACTGACCACAGACCTCTCAGATGGTTGATGCAGATGAGGGGGGAGAACCCAAAACTGTTAAGGTGGTCCATTTCCCTACAGGGGATGGACTTCACAGTGGAGCACAGACCTGGGACTGCTCATGCCAATGCAGATGGCCTTTCCAGGTTTTTCCACTTAGCTGATGAGGACTACCAGGGTGTAGGTTAGTACCCATCACCTTTCATCTGGGGGGGGGCAGTGTAGGAAAGTCCTTTTTTTTTGCCTGATCACCCCCACTCTTTCTGGATAGGTACTGGTGGTTACTGACTCTTGGCTGTGCCCTGGGTACTGCTTACCAGTCCCAGGGCCAGTGCTCTGTGTAAAATGGATATGCAAATTAGGCTAATTATAATTGGCTAAGTTAACCTACCTATAAGTCCCTAGTATATGGTAGGGCATGTAGGTTTAGGGACCACAGCATAGGTGGTGCACACCTAGGTGCATTGCTGAGGTGCCCAGTGTCATTTTAAAAGCAAGCCTGCCTTGCTGGCTGCTTTTAAATTAAAGTTATATGCAAATTCGACTTTGGAATTAAAGGTACTTCCAAAGTTTTAAACTACCTTATTTTTACATATAAGTCACCCCTAAGGTGTGCCCTATGTGCCCCTAGGGCTGGGTGCCATGTAACTATAAGCAGGGACTTTATAAAAATAGATTTATAAGCCCTGGTGAGGTAAAAACAGCCAAATTCGTTTTTCCCTCATTGAAGTAAATGGCCTTCATAGGCTAGAATGGGCAGACTTTATTTTAAATTTTAAAGTCTCCTTAAATGTTACATACCAAGAATTTGGTATCAAATTGATTGTTATAATAAATCCCACAACTTCCAGTTGTTGGATTTAATATAACTAGTGCAGGTAAAAAGTTTAGACTTTACCTAAAATGTTGCCAATTTCAGCTCTGCATTGTTTTTGCTGCTGTGCTCTGATTGGCCAGCCTGCAGCAGCTTCTGCCAGGCCACTTTTATGAGGTGTGAAGTGGCCTGGCTTTACACAAAGGAATGTGCTTGGGGGAGAGAATCTCCCCTCAGCAGATGGGGAAGCAGGAAGGGGGAGGGCTGCCAAACTGGTCTTCAAAGGCAGAGAAGGACATCTGGAGCACCCAGCAACACCCCCACATCCTGCAACCCCAGACAGCTAGGTGCCCCCTTGATTAGATTAGGAGAGGGCAGGAGAGGGGTGTGTTTATGATTTTTAGCCACACCAGTGGGTGGGTTCAGCCAGATCTCTCCTCCAAAAATCAGATTCATCCATTTTGGATTTTTAGAGACTATTGCCTTCTGGGATGGATTTTTGCCACACTTCCCAGGAAGTGGTCATCACAGGGGGACGACCCTGTCCCTGATTGGAGGACCAGGGCCCCCCTGCTTTTCACCCAGGAGCAAGGATAAAACTGGCAGACCTGCACCCACGCCTGAGATCCCCACCAAATTTCAAGAAGAAAGAACTACAAGGAGAAGAAGGACTGCCCTGCTGGACCCCTGGCCTGCACCTGGACCCTGCACTCAGAAAGACTGCACCAGCTGCACACTTGGGCTTCACCACAAGAAGGACTTTGCCTGGCTTCCACTGGTTCAAGGAGGGACTCCCTGTTTGCTACAGGTGAAAAATTGCTAACCAGAGTCCCCTGCACCAACTTCTGAAAAAGTGACCAGCTGACCACTGCCCAGTGGCCAAAAAGGAGTTTGCGCCAGGTGCACTCTGGGAGTTGAAGTCCGCACTTCCCAAGGACCATCACAGAACTTCTGGACCCTTGGGGTGAGCTGTGGACCCCAAAAGAACCTTAAAAGAACATCTGGGTGAAGCCCCAGAAGTTTGGAAAAGATTGGAGAAATTTTAGAAAAAAGCTCCATAAAGTGACCGACTCGACGCGGAAATTCTAGCCGGCTTGCCTCAACCGCGACCCGGCCTGACTTCGTGGTTCGTCCCGGTCAAGAAAAACATCTGAAAAAAAGACTAAGTCCGAACGTAAAAAGTTGACCGGGACCTTCCAGCCATCGTATCCGAGAAGGGCTCCACGGACGTCGGATCAAGATCCAGGTTTACCCCGGTCGAAGGATTTTCATCTCGAAAAAACGACTAAGTCCGAAGGTAAAAATCACCACCGAGGAAACCGACTTCGCGTATCCGGACAAGGGCTCCAGGAGGTCGGATCCAACTGGCAGGTTCGTCCCGGGGAAGAAAAACATCGAAAAAGAGACTAAGTCAGAAGGTAACTTTTTAACCGAGGCCTCCCGCGACTTGTAGCCGAGCAGGGCTCCATCGCGGTCGGCCTGAAAGTTTGACTTTGCCCCGGTCCTGGTGCAACCAGATGACCCGATTGGCGCTTTTTGTTTCTAAGCGCTAGAAAATAATAATACTTTAAAAATTCATATCTCCGGTTCCCCTGAACCGATTTTAATCGTTTTTGTGTCATTTTAAAGATAAAAATATAAGCTATTTTTATAAATTGGTTTTGGATTTTTAAACTGTTTCCTGTGTTTTATTTAATTACTGTTTTGTGATATTTGAATGCTTTACACTTTGTCTCCTAAGTTAAGCCTTGACGCTCGATGCCAAGCTACCAAGGGTAGAGCTGGGATTAATTTACTGAGACCTAACTGTACTTTTGTGGAGGTTTGTGGCTTGTTGCTAGGTGTAGGTACCTACCTGCCCTACCAATAACCCATTTTCCAACAATGACCAATACTTCCCTCATCTCTTCTGGATGCCAAAAAGGTTTTCAACTTCTTTGAGTGGCGCTTCCTGAAGGCAACATTGCTGAAGCTTGATTGGCCCTATACCTTCCTCTCCCTGATCATGCTGCTGTACACTAACTCAACAACACACTTGAGAGTGAACGGGTCGCCCAGTGACATCTTCCCGGTCACTAGAGGTACAAGGCCGGGTTGCCCAATTTGCCCCCTATTACTAAAGGGGTCTTTCGTTGGCAGTCAGGTCACTGCCTATCCAAGCAAGGCCCCTCACTCTAGTCAGGAGAATCAGACTCAGTTAACCCCCTCTCACCCGCTTGGTAGCTCGTCACGAGCAGGCAGGCTCAACTTCAGAAGCAATGTGCAAATAATTTGTACCAACACATACAGTAATACAGTGAAACACTTCAAAATGAACACCACATCAGTTTAGAAAAATAGGTAATATTTATTAAATCAAACAAGACCAAAATGACAAAAATGCAATATATACATCCCAAGATATGTTTTTTCAAAAGAATAAGAGTCTTAGGGTCAGATGTATCAAAGGCAGTGCAGTGCAATTTTAGGGAATCACACTTTTTAGCGATGCCCTAAAATTGCAACTTTGAATAGGGAATCGCGAATTGCGATTCCCTAAATAGGAAATCCCAATAGGGAATTACTATGCACATGTATCATGCATTTCCTATGATGAACTGGGCATTAGGAAATGCAATTACCACAAATTCAAATATGGTGGTAGCAATGTGCAATTTTAAAAATGCATTAAAATGCATTTTTAAAAGTGGCATGTAGCGCACACATGCCCCTAGTTTCGAAGTAAGCCTCAGCAAGGCCTACTAGTGCAAGGGGTTCGCCCTTCTCAGCACAAACTCTTCAGACCATATAGGAAGAAGTTGGCACAGAAACTGAAATAAAAGACAAAGTTTATTAAACCTCATAAGGTGGTACCATAGTTGAAACAACACCCTTCGGTAATGTTTGAAGTAGCACACTGAACTAAGAGATCATGGTCCTTTTATACCCACGCAGGGGCTAGAAGAACGTGGTACAATCATAGAAGCAAGACTTATATACAAATAAGGTCATATGGAAATGCACAGTCGACAGGTAGGAGGGGCTAACAGTTTTCAAGGACTAGTAGACACATTACTGTCGGTTACTAATTACTAACAGCTGCAGACCTTACTGGGCATGTGCAAAGTGGGAGATGCTAAATATAACTTGTCACTAGACAGATTTTCAAGAGTAGTTAACAGGAAGGTAGGACAGAGCACATGGCGAGCACATAGCAGCATGTGGCAGAGATAATGGCTGCCATGAATGCAAAATAGATTCTGCGAAATGTTCACAATAGTTGCTAAATACAAGATGTCTTCTGCTAATGCTTAATCTAATCGCTACTAAATTACAACACTAGGGCATATGTGCACTTTACATGTGCGCAATTTCTTTGGGGGGAATGCATCTAACGGGGCCTAAGGTCCCCAGCACCCTTAGATTTGTATTACCTAAATTGCGAATTCCTGTTAGGGAAATGCAAAACCATTTGCACCTAAATGAAGTCCCATTCCCTAATAGCGATTGTGAATTTTAAGAAATCGCTATTAGGAATTCGCTATATTCTTACATCCCATTTTGCCTTTCTCAAATAGCGATTTCTTAAAATTTGCTATTTAAGATATGCAACCCAGGACTTTGACACATCTTGACCCAAATCCTTAGAAAACAGTGAGAATGCTGTTGTTATACAAAGTACCTGATTGGAGTTAAAAAAATAAAGCCGGACAGGCGACCGTGCGTCAGTGAAGTCAGCGATGCTCAATTCCTTACTCGCAAGTGAGGCCGCGCATCGTTTCCTTCCCCAGTTGGGTTAGCGATGTATCAGTTTTCTCCCTCATAAGAGAGCGATGCATCGATTTCCGGAAGGAGCACCTCGGATCCACTCAGAGTCGAGTTGACTTGGACACCCAGGGACGATGCGTGGAAAATCTGGTTGCATGTTATTAGAAAACCGTGCTTCGTAAGGTTTACGTCATTATCAGTCTCCATAAACGGGTGTTGTGTGTCACTTCTCCAGCCAATATGCATTGATCTCCCAGCCTCGATGCAGGTGGAGCATCGATTTCAGCCACAAAGCCGGTGATGCACTGTTTATCTGCCGGGTTGCAGAAGGTGTGTCATAAATGTCTGCCAACTTCACCTTTCAAAGGCCCAGGGACTGGATAGGGGACCACAATGAAGGGCAGGAGTCTCAGCAGGGAGACTTTGCACTTACTGGCCTTAATAGCGAGGTCTGCCTTTTGCAGGGCCTCCGGGCACTCTGCAGAGGTGCTGCAAGTGTTCCTCCCAAGTGGAACTGAACACTGCAATGTCATCCAGGTAGGCTGCACTGAAGTCATCCAGCCCAGTCAACACCTGGTTGACCAACCTCGGAAATGTGGCAGGGGCATTTTTCATCCCAAATTGCATCACTTTGAACTGGAAGTGCCGATCTGGGGTAAAAAATACTGCTGACCTCTCCTTGGCCCCCTCAGTTAAGGCAATCTGCCAATACCCAGATGTCAAATCAAATATGCTGAGGTATTTGGCGGCTCCCAACCAATGGATGAGGTCATCAGCTCAGGGGCTGGGACGCTTATCAGTTTTAGTGACCACATTGAGACACTGGTAGTCCACACAGAACCGGAGTTCTGGGGTGGCACCAGGAGCAGCAGCCTTTGGGACCAAAACCACAGGGCTTGCCCAAGGACTGCTAGAAACCTCAATTACCCCTAGGGTTAACATCTTAGTCACCTCATCTTTAATACTAGCCCTGACCTGATAAGTCACCCTGCAAACCTTCTGTTAATAGGTGGACTGTCCCCAGTGTCCACATCATGGGATCAGGGAGAACAGGGAAACAAACTGACCCAAGACCTGGCGACAGTGCCTCTGTTGTTCTGAGGTCGGAGAGGGGGAGAGGTCCTCTTCCTCCACAGACCCATCTTTCTCTCCAGCAGACATGAGGTCAGGAAGAGGCTCACTCTCTTCCTCCACTCCGTCATCTATTGTGAAGAGCATGGACAATTCTGTCTGCTCAAAGTGTGGCTTGAGACAGTTCACATGCAGGACCCTTAAAGTGTTCCTAAGAGTCCACAAGTCCACCAGGTAGGTGATTTTGCTCTTGCGTGCCACCACCTCAAATGGCCCAGTCCACTTATCCTGGAGCCCCCAAGGCTCCACTGGTGCCATTACCCAATCTTTTTGCTCAGGCTGAAACTCGACCAGAGTGGGATTCTGGTCATACCACTGTTTCATGCTTCCTGGCTTGCTTCTAGGTTCTCTTGGGTGAGAGCTCTAAAGCGGGCAGTCTGGTTTCTGAAGGCAAGCATGTAACTAAATACATCCTGAGGAGGTTTACTGGGGGCTCTCTCTAAGCCCTCCTTCACCCTACTCAGCGGTCCCCTAACAGAGTGGCCATACAGTAACTCAAAAGGACTAAATCCAAGCCCTTTTTGAGGCACCTCCCTGTAGGCGAACAAAAGGCATGGCAAGAAGACTTCCCACTTCCACCTCAAGGGCTCTGACAGGCCCATGATCATGTCTTTTAAGGTGTAGTTCAATCTTTTAACCAGACCATTGCTTTGGGAGTGGTAAGGAGTGGTGAATTTATACGTTACCCCACACTACTGGCACAGAGACTTCATGTAAGTAGATATAAAGTTGATATCCCGATCAGATACCACTTCCTTGGGGAAGATGATTGACGTCAGAGGAATGGCTTCTGGGTACCGGGTGGCATCGTCCATCAAGACAAGGATGAACCTGTACCATGGCTGTCTTGGGATCCAGAGTCCCCACAATGTCAATACCCACCCTTTCAAAAGGGATACTAACCACTGGAAAAGGATAGAGGGGAGCCTTCACTTCTCTCCACTCCTGTCACTTGGCTGACAAGTCTGGTAAGACCTGCAACGAGCATCTGAGTGCCTGTATATCTAGGGCCAGTAAAAGTGGGTGACAAGCCTGCCAAAGGTCTTGTCTTGCCTCAGAAGTCCAGCTAAAGGCACATCATGAGCCAGACATAGTAGGAAAGATCTGAAGCACTGGGGTACATCCAGCACACAGGTTGACCCAGGTTCAGCAGCCTTAGGCTCACTATATAGGAGGCGGTCCTCCCAATGAATCAGGTGAGATCCTGGCTCCTTGCTATCCACCTCAAGAGTAGGGCATACCTTTTGTGCCTCACAGAATACCTTCCTGGTGGTCCCCACTTCCTGCTGCCACTGTGACAGCTTAGGGACCTCCCCCAGTTCAGCCACCTTTTCCCCTGGAGGCTCCGAGGTGTCACCTTCAGACTCCGCCTCCTCCTGGACCGTGGAAACTTCTGGGGCCAGTTTCCCATGCCCCTTGCCCTTCCTCTTGTTGGTTGTCCGCTGGGCCACTGTTTCAGGCTCCATGGGCTTCTCACCACCCTGACATGCTGCCATTGACCAGGTGGATACGCATACCCACCCAGGCAGACCCAACATCTCCAAGTGTGACCTGTATTCCACTTACTACCAGTTCATTGCCAAGCAAACAATCTACAGTTATGGTTAGACTCACAGCTACCTTCAAGGAACCTGAGACCCCTCCATTCAAAGGGAACCTGCGCCGCTCTGCACAGGCGTTCTGAGTTGTCCACTGCAACTACTTGGTGAAGTACACAGGGATCTATCTGCTCTTCAGACACCAGGTGACTTCCCACTGTAGTCAAACTGGCTCCTGTGTCTCTCAGAGCCTCCACCCTCTGCCTATTAATGGTCACCCACTACCTGTACTTCTTAGTGTTCTCAGGCACTAGGGTTCTCTGGACCATCTCAGTCTCCTAATGCCACCAGTGTCATCTCAACTGGCTCCCACCCACTGGGAACCAACTCCTCCCCAAGCGCTACACTGGCCAAACCCTGTGACTGAGCACCAGTGGGTGCCGGTGTACCCTTGGGACATTTGGGATCCCCTCTCACATGACCCACTTGGTAACATGCATAAAACTTGCAGGGGGACCCCCCTCCACAGGTTTCCCTTTGGAGAACCAAGGTTTCTTTTCACTGGGGGGCTGGGACTCCATACCCTGGGAACTAGGTTGGGTCCCTTTAGAGAACTCCCCTGTTTAGCCTTATCCCCTACCCCCTTTCTTCCGAGAGAGACCCTGCCTACCCTTGGCGTGGTCTCCCCATACCTCTTCTGGACCCTGATGCTCTCCCAATGCTTCGTGCACAAGTTTCCCTGGATTAGTCAGCTTGCTGTTAATCAGGTGCTGACACAGCTCTGGAAAACAAACTGTTCAAGTGCTCCCAAGCAATTAAATTGTAAAGCACCTCATGCATTGAGACCTTATTGCCCTTCACCCAGCCATCCAGTGATCTGCAAAAAGAATCCACACATTCCAACCATGTTTGGGATTCCTTCATTTTATAGGACCTAAACTTGTCCTTATACTGCTCAGGGGAGAGACTATGGGCCTGATTCTAACTTTGGTGGACGGTGTTAAACCGTCCCAAAAGTGGCGGATATACCACCTACCGTATTACGAGTTCCATAGGATATAATGGACTCGTAATACGGTAGGTGGTATATCCGCCACTTTTGGGACGGTTTAACACCGTCCTCCAAAGTTAGAATCAGGCCCTATATCTTCTGAGTGGGGCGTCCTTCATGACAGAGTAAATGAGCCCCTGAGTATCCCCTAAAGATGTCAGAGTACCCCTCCCCTCTACTTCAAAGTGCTTCCACAGACCTGTCCCCCAAAGAGCTTCAGGGACCAAATTTATATGGAGAGCAGACTCATACCCCTTGAACCACAAGAATATGTCATCCTCCCATTTGTGATCCTTCCCTAGGTCTTTACGAATGTGCACCCTCCTCTCAGGGTGCATTGTGATATTGCTGCCCCTGTCCCTACTGGACTGGCTCCTACAATCCAGCTCCCTCAAGCTGAGCTCATGAGTCAGCAGTGACTTCTTCTCCTCTATGGCAATCCTCCTTTATTCCATCCTAAACTTTTTAAACTCCAACTGGTGAGTCCTCTCTGCCTGTCTCTCTTCTGGAGTCAGACCCTTGGGTGACACACTGCTACCTTCCCTGGAGACCCTTTCCCTTGACATAACAGGCCCACCCACTATACCACGGTGCATGGATTGCACTTCCTCATCCTCATCCTCCTCCTCCTCCTCCTCCTCCTCCTCTGTGTGCCCCTCAGCTTCCTTGGCTGTTACCCAAGCCCTCAGTGTCGGCTGCAGCTCCTCCATCCTGATAGAGCCCTTATTCGGGCAGGCAAGATTCTTGCAGAACTGCCTCAACTGAGCAAATGTGTTTCTCCAGTTTCAGCAAGTAAAAAGCAGCTCATGCTGATGCATCTCCAGATTGAGACATTATGAGGAATCAACAAAAGTGCAAAGTTCCAAGGCAGAAAAGGAATTCCCAATGAAGTTCAAAAAATCAATCAAGGATCACCAAAAATATGGAAGTAGGGAAAACAAATCCAAAAAGGGAAAAAGCAAAAACATGCTGTATCTGGTCACATAATGGTCTGCACTGAAAACAGTACTGTACACTTAATCACTGTATGTCAAGTACAAATACAGTCCAATCCTTACCGCTGATCACCAATGTTAGAAATGGGCTCTTTGGTTGGTGGTCAGGTTACCCCCTGCCCAAGCAAGGACCCTCACTGTAGTCAGGGTAAAGGAGAATCACACTGAGTTAACCCCCGCTCACCCCCTTAGTAGCTTGGCACGAGCAGGCAGGCTTAACTTCAGAAGCAATGTGTAACGTATTTGTACCAACACACACATTAATACAGTGAAACACTACAAATGGACACCACAGCAGTTTAGACAAATAGGTAAGATGTATCTAAATCAAACAAGACCAAAACAACAACAATCCAACACACGCAAGTCAAGAAATGAATTTTCAAACAATAATAGTCCTAATCCTTAGAAAACAGTGAGAATGCTGTTGTTATACAAAGTACCTGGTTAGTGTAAAAAAATAATGCCGCATGGGTGAACATGCGTCAGAAAAGTTGGAGATGCATAGATTCCTTACTCGCAAGTGAGGTAGTGCATCATTTCCTTCTCTGCACGGGTTGGCCATGCATCGTTTTTCTCCCTCACTCGAGGGTAATGTACCGACAGGGCACTTCAGATCTGCGCAGAGTCAGGTTGATTTGGATGCCCAGGGTTGATACATGGAAAATCCGTTTGCATGGTATCAGAAAACTGCGCTTCGTGGGGTTTCCCTCATTATCAGCTTCTGTAAGCGGGTGTTGCGCTTCGTTTCTCTAGTCGTGATGCATCAGTCTCCCAGCAGCAGCAGGCGAAGCATTGATTTCAGCTGCAAGGCCGGCGGTGCGTTGTTTATCAGCCACATTGTGGAAGTTGCAAGCTGCTGTGCGTGGATGTTCAGTTCTTGTCTTCCAACTTCACCTGTAAAGGGCCCTGGGACTAGAAAGGGTACCAGTTTGCAGGGCAGGAGTCTCAGCAGAGAGTCCAGGTACTGGCAGAAGAAGTCGATGATGGCCCTGAGACTTCAACAACTGGAGGCAAGCTCAGTTCAAGCCCTTGAAGATTTTTCTCAAGCAGGAATGCACAACAAAGTCCAGTCTTTATCCCCTTTCACAGGCAGAAGCTTCAACTGCAGCCCAACAAAGCACAGTCACAGGCAGGGGCAGCGATTCTCCTCATTTCTTCAGCTCTTCTCCTTGGCAGAGGTTCCTCTTGATTCCAGAAGTGATATAATTGTCAGTGGTTTTGGGTCCACTAATTATACCCTTTCTGCCTTTGAAGTAGACAATCTTCAAAGGAAAGTCTCTCTTGTTTGTAAGATGCAGCCTTGCCCAGGCCAGGCCACAGACACACGCAATGTGGTTGGAGACTGCATTGTGTGAGGGTAAGCATAGCCCTTTCAAGTATGAGTGTCCACTCCTCCCCTCCCTCCCAGCACAGGTGGCTCATCAGGCTATGCGGGCTAAACCTCAGACCGCTTTGTGTCATTGTCTAGAGAGAGGTGCAAACAGCCCAAATGTCAAACTGACCCAGACAGGGAGTCCACAAACAGGCAGAGTCACAGAATGGTTCAAGCAAGAACATGCCTACTTTCAAAAGTGGCATTTTCAAACACAGTTCAAAAACAACATTTACCAATCTATGTATTTTTAAATTGTGAGTTCAGAGACCCTAAACTCCACATTTCTATCTGCTCCCAATGGGAATCTCCACTTTAATAATATTTAAAGGAAGCCCCCATGTTAACCTATGAGAGAGATCGACCTTGCACAGTGAAAACCTAATTTGGCAGTATTTCACTGTTAGGGCATGTAAAACACATTAGTGTATGTCCTACCTTAAACATATACACTGCACCCTACCCATAGGGCTACATAGGGCCTACCTTGGGGGTGCCTTACATTTCTGAAAAAGGGAAGGTTTAGGCCTGGCAAGTGGGTACACTTGCCAAATCGAATGGGCAGTTTAAACTGCACACACAGACACTGCAGTGGCAGGTCTGAGCCATGTTTACAGGGCTACTCATGGGGTGGCACAACCAGTGCCGCAGGCCCACTAATAGCATTTGATTTGCAGGCCCTGGGCACCTCTAGTGTGCTGTACTAGATACTTACTAGTAAATTAAATATGCCAATCATGGAAAGCCAACTACGTATGCATTTTACATAGAAGTACTTGCACTTTAGCACTGGATGGCAGTGGTAAAGTGCCTAGAATATCGAAAACTGCAAAAACAGAGTCCAGCACATATCATCAACATAGGAAACAGAGATAAAAAGTTAGGGAAGACCTCACCAAGGATGGCAAGTCTAACACCCCCTCCTCTTCATTATTGAAATGGACCCCCCGGTTTACCATTTACAGGAACAACATATGATTTGCATCTGTCAAATCACGAGGGGTCCTCTTCTCCTTTCATTTCATGCGGATGACATAATACTATTCATCTGACACCCCACAGACAACCCCACAACCGATTGCTGAAATTCTACATCCCGGCCACCTCTCAGGTTTGTGTATTAAGTGGACCAAGTCTGAGGTTTTCCTGCTAACTGATAGCATGCAGCCTCTACATCTTGAACACCCGCTAACAAGGACCACTGACTCTACCCAATATCTGGGGGATAAAGACCAAATACTTAGTCTTACTACGACACAGCAACTGACAAACTCTTGACACAGGTAGACTGCTGGATTAAGCTCACACTCTCCCTGGCTTTTGGCAAAGCCATGACCAAAATGGTCATCCTCCCCTGCTTTCTTTATCTATTTCTTAATATTCCTATATAACATTAATGCAGTGATTATTTCAAATGCTTTGCAGCCTCTTACTATGATTCGTCTGGGCTGGTAATAATAAACCTTGTATCCGCTGGGATACAGTGATTCTCCCTTATGACAGAGGAGGATTTGTAGTTCTAGATTTTCATCTTTATTATCTTGCAGTGCAATAGCAATTTGCCTATCATTGGTACTGTCCGGACACCCGCATCCCTTATCTTGAACCTGAACATGATCAGCTTGGCAATCTCCTATTCTCATTTATGCTGCTGAAGGGCATACCTCTAGATCCCACAGATGTTTAGCCTTTATCTACTACATGTTAGGCCTGGAGGATGCTTCGAAAGTTGCTTGGGAGCAGGGTTCTGCATTCTACTGCCATACCCATGCCTGAAAACCACTTACTCCCCCTTACGTGAGAAAAACTTATTCAGCGTACTCTACTCCAACATGACATACACACTGTAGGTGATCGGGTCCCCTATGGTGATGTTTTAACACACGCTGACAATTCCTGTTTTTATGGCGTCTCCCACATGGATCATTTTAGACTGTGCTGATTACATAACACTCTACACTTATGTTACCCTCTAACTCGGGATGACTTCCCCCCTTAGTATTTATCATCTCAGACATGGACCAAACCTGACTGGTATCGTGACTTTATTAAGCCTGCCTGGCCATGAAGCTGTGCACCTCCCAGCCACTCAGGGCAGATTTGGGATATCGCATACCCAAGTTTGCTCTTACTGCTGTTCCCAAAGAAATCTCAAAGTGATCAACCACAAACATAAACTTCTTAATTTTAAATTCCTACACTGTGCAAATGTGGTACCTACTAATATCTCATGTTTTGACCCTACATGCTCGTCCTTCTGCCCTTAGTGTTAGGCCCCGGATGCTTCTTTCACACACTTGACCTGGACATGTTCATCTATAGAGCGATACAGGGCTGTCATCTTCTCAACATTCTCCACCATCATTGGAACCACGATTGCACCAGATCCATTAGTGGCACTGTTAGGCTATACCCGTGATGTCTGTCCACAGATTCAGCTCCCTGCCACTTCTCCTTGCCAAGCAAGAATTGACATTATATTGGGGTAGTAGACTCTGTCCCACTGACTCTGCCTGGCTCAAACACATGCCTCAGTACGACAAAATTAGTGAGAACTATGCCCAATTCAAACCTCACACCTCATGACCCAAAGCTATTTGGCAACCTCTACAAGACTATTAACTCACCTTAGAATCTGCTACTTCAGATTGACTGTTCAACACCTCATGTGGCGCATGTGCCCGCTCTAAGTCTTTCAGAGACACCAAACATGAAGGGGTCACATCTTCCCATTTAGGTGCTGCAATTATAGGATGTAATAAGGCAACTCCAATGTTATCCTACAGGAAAGATAGGTCTTGAAGTATTAGCAAACAAATTTAAGGGGTTTTCACTACCATGACATGTAAAGCTTAACTAGAAATGTCTTACCTTTTAGATATACTGCACCCTGCCCTTTGGACTGTCCAGTGCTTACCCTAGGGGTGACATATGGGTATGAAAAGGCAAGGTTTTGCCAGGTCGATATGGCAGTGTAAACAGCACCCAAAGGCTCTGCAATGGCAGGCCTTGGACATGTTTAAAGGCCTACTTAAGTGGTTGGCACAATCATTGCTGCAGGCACACTAGTAGCATTTAATTTATGGGCCCTGGGCGCATTGAGTGCAATTTACTAGGGATCTCTAAGTAGATTAAATATGCCAATTGTGGATAAGCCAATATCATCATGTTTTAAAGAGTTCACTTGCACTTAACACTGGTTAACAGTGGTAACGTGCTCAGAGTCGTAGAGTCAACAAAAATAGGTCTAGCAAAATGGAGAAGGAGAGGCAAAATGTTTAGGTAAAGGCCACCGTAAGACTGAAAGGTCTAACAATAACTAATATGAAATCCCACGGTGCAAAGGAGGAGAAGAGCAATCTTTCACTCTTACATAGATAGTTCACCTCCGACTAAACCTGGGCAGAGTGCAAAACAATTGCTGTGTTACAGAGAGGTCCGCAAGTGGAATGTTTGGATAACTTGCAGTGTTTGTGCTGATTTTCAGCGCCAGGAGTTTCTCCTGCACTGTAAAATCAGCATGAATGGCATCATGTGGAGCTCTAGTGGGCGCTAACTTCTTTCTGCCACTCGAGTAGATTTTCTGCTTGAGCGGCAGCTTCTTCAATGTTAGTGGCAGATTTCTCAATGCTGGTGGTCACGACTTGCGGTGACTGCCCGCATTCAGAAGTCTCACTCATCCTTGCCAACTTAAAGTTGGCGAGCCATGCAAGAGAAAAAACTTCCCTCCGCGTTACTTCGCCAAGTTTTTCGGAATCTCCCCTACCTAGGACGTCTCAATCGGTGTGAAAAACACCCCCTTCATGCTACAAAAAATGTATTTACTTCACCCCCTCTCTTAAGGTTTGTGTTTTCCAGGTTGTAGCAGTGACACTCACCTCCCTCACACACATACATATGGCTTAGTCACCCTCTTAAGTACTACTATATTAGCAAAATCGCAGACTGCTGCTGCCCAATGCGAAAATACAGAACAAATCTTCCTTCAGATACAGGTAACTTTACCCCATACTCTACGAATGCATTCAATCAGAGCTTGCCAATTAAAGTATTGATTAAAGTAAAAGGCATTCCGTGGAGAAACAACTCACTCTTCTCTCAATGGTAAGAGTGGCAAGAGTGTGTGGAACAATAGTCTGTAATGGCCCTGCTCCTCAGTCCATTAGCATAGGCTCACAAAAGAGCAGTCAGTTCATGCTATTCTCCATCTGACATTTGTGTTATTTTAGGACAGGTCAGATAATTTATGAATCACAAATATTTTGGGCTTTCCTGAAGCTTACAGAATGTACACAACAACAACAGAAAATGTTTTAGCCGCTGCATTGCTGCAATGCTGCTCTTCAGGTTCCACTGCAGGCACCAGCTCCCAGACTGCTTTGTGGCCAATCCTAAAGCAGCTCTCATGCTTCTGACACCATGAGAGCAGCATCAGGATTGGCCTGAGCGCCCTCAATTTGCGCTTCCAGGTAGACTAGGAACCTCTACCTGCTGTCTCCAACACAGCAACGCAGGTCGGGTTGGAAACAGCTCAGTGTGCATGTTGGTTTGGTCATCCTGAGATGGTCAAACCCATATGCGCACTGACAACAGTGCACAACACTTCCCCTCGTGCTTGTCAACCCCCATGATCCCACCCCCTATAAAAATAAAATGATAATAAACATGATTTATTATCATTTTGTTTTTCAAGTTTTACAGCTGCTGTTGCTGGGGGTGGTGATACTAGATTCCGCTGGCAAAAGAATGCTGAGGGACAGATGTTGCCACCCTCAGAAGAAAACATTAGTCTTTTATAACTAAACGTAAATGGAATTTGTAAAGTGAACAATTACTATTTGCTAATGGTGAATTCTGTTTCCTGCACTTAGTGCGGTATGCTGTCATATTGATAATCATATCTGATTCATTCAATTCATTAGTTTCAATTAAGGGTTTATATAAAAACCTAGAAAACAAAAACATACAGTTTTGTCTCGAGTGGCTTTGAGATGGAATACACAATTATTATAATAAAGTCACATATAAAATGCATTAAGTTGAATTTATATGACATTAATTATATATTACAATTCACATGACAATTTTGAGAAGCACTTTTCTTACATTTAATAGCAAAGTAATCAACAAAGTGTACAACAGCAGAACAAATTGTATTGCTATCACTTTTGATCAGGAGAGCTATTGCATTATGAGGAGAAACTCTTTTTTGAAAGAACATGTTAGTTATTTAGAAATAAATGTTGGGGTACTAAAAAGTGAAAGCATAAAAATACGCATATGGCGCATTCCAGCCCTTTCCCATGCGCAGGCGCCCAACACAAGCAACCTTATAACATAGTGCCAGGGTGCCTGTGTTGCATGCAGGATTGGTTTTGTACACAAAGGGACACCTTCCTGCACAAAAACAATCCTGGGAGGCATTTTCCACTTTTTATGTGTGCTGCATTCTGCAGCACACACAGAAAGAGGAAAAACGAGGGGAAATAAAGATATTTCTCCTTGTTGCACCTTCCCAGGGGAGTTGTAGGGGCATTATTATGAGCTTCTTGCACCACAATTGTGTCACTTTTTATGATGCAACACTGGGGCACACCACCACATCATATCTATGAGGCCACGTAAAACACTTTGAATGACTTTGAATGGCCTCATAGATATGAAATATGGCAAGGCAGTGCAAATAAACCTACTGATGTGCCAGAAAATGTATTGAAAATAACATGCCTTATGTATAAAAACTGCTTCTTTTAGAAGGTTAATATTAGCTTTTATTGAAAAATAGTTGATATGAGAATTTATCTGTGATACATGTCACAGATAAATGCAATACATGTATTGCATTTAACATTGTGGCCTGGGATAAATGCCATTTCATGCATTTATACAATCGATAATGCTTTGACACGTTAAGCATGCTCCTTGCATTCTTTACAGCAAAGTTCTGTAACATTCCATGATCAATTTCGGAGTTTACTATAATCTAGACTCATGGTATTGTTCATACGGTATACTACCTTCCTTCCTGCGTTGATGGCTTGTGAAGCATTCAGCTTTATCTGTTTCTTTCTTTCCTCATAATCATAGCTACAAGTGGCTGAGATGCATTCAAGTATTCCATTAATCACTTTTTGCATACTTTGTGTGTTGCCCTAAGTAGGACAGGTATGCCCAGACTTGGGTCCTGTCACACTGTGTCACTGGAACTAAGCTATCCATAGCTGATGAACCTTAACTAGGGTGAAAGTGTTCCTCAGTAGCTTGCATTCTGTTTCAGGGAGGACTTGGCCTGACAGTTTGGGGCAGACTATTCCCAAGGGACTTCCATATGGCTGGGTCCACACTGAGATGACATGGTGTAAAGAATAATAATGGACGGGGATGCGGCCCAAAGTAATTACCAGTGGCTAAGATTACTTCATGCATTCCATCTATCACTTTTTGTATACTTTGTGTGTTGTCCTATGTGGAATGGGTATACCTAGACGTTGGTCTGGTGCACACTGTGTCACTGTATCAATGGGACTAAGCTATACTTAGCTGATGAGGCACTACTTGTTTGTTTAGCTTTCGGCACTTCACAAGGCCATAATACCAGCACCCTATGTGGCTTCAGCCCCCACCAGCCCCATGCTCCACATCCACCCCAGCCCATATTGTTAACCCGTATGTTTTCCAAAAGGCAAAACACACTTTAATATTTTATTTTATTTTTATGTGCCAGTCCTAGTTGGATCAACAAATAAAAAGAGCTAAAAGCAGCCTTTTCACTTTGTAAGTGGATGCATGAGGTGTCCATAAGCCTACAAATCATGTAATAGGCTTTTTTCCTTATTTAGCCATGCTGCACAGTTTTGAGGGTGCTCTACTGCACACCGAAAAGATACTGGCAAAGCCTATGCGTACCAAAGGCAAGACCTATGGACTTGTCCAATTTTAGTTTGAACCAGAGACCCAACAAAAAAGGTCTGCTTTAAAATGTCATGCCATCCCAATTTTTCTAGCTTGTTGTAGGTGTATGCTTTTTTGTATTAGTGATGTGATATTTTTGTACACAGTTTGGAAAAACTCACTTAAATGCACCCATAACACAGAAATATTCTTACAGCAGGTACACCTAGTGAATCCATACAGTAGGTTTCTTGAGAATGTGTATTTTATGTGCACATCAAACATGTGCATTCTGTCCATCGATAAAGTATGCGCACAATACTAACACAGTGAATATGTATGGGGTGTGTATACAAAAGTTGTGCACAAAGTATGTGCAGCCATTGGGTGCATGAACTATGTGCACAAGGTATGTGCATTTAGTGTACACCTGTGAACCTATAAATACAGAGAAAAAGTATACAGCAAGCACACAAAGTAAGTGCACTACATGCACACAGTATGTGTACACTTTGCTTGCAAAGGATCTGCACATATGGCCCTCATTACAACCCTGGCGGTCGGTGTTAAAGCGGCGGTAATACTGGAAACAATCCGGCGCTAAAAAAAAATTTAATCATGACCATGGCGGAAACCGCCAACATAGACAGCCACTTTAACACTCCAACTGCCACGGCGGTAGAAACAAAGACCGCGGTGGTAACCGCCAACAAACAGGCGGAAGACAATGTACCGCCCACCGTATCACAAGAGGCCTATCTCCCTCCTTTTCCTGGGTAGAACCAACGCGAACAAAAACACGGCGGAAAAAGCACACAGAAGAGAAAACACTCACCTTTCCATACCCCATGAGGAACCAGGACGCCATGGAGCCCGAATTGCAGATACTGCTGATGCTGGTCTTCCTTCTCTTGTATCAGGAGCACCAAAGACGGCGGCGACGACCACGGTGAGTACTGCACCTACAACACAGGGGGGGGGGGAGGGAAAAGAGAGTGACACACACACGCAACATGCAACACCCCCACCACCACGCAAGGACAAAAGGAAATGATTTGAATGCATGTAATCGTGAAATCTCATTATCAAAGTTCAAAATCCAGTAAATACAATTATGTACACCAACTACACAAGTCCGGATAGTGCACCATTGTCCGTGGACCACTGGACCCAAAATGCATGGGCGAAGCCCACACTAGATACCTGACTGGAAACAGAGAGAACACTGCAGGGGAATCAGATCGAAATGAAACAGGCACCTCAGGCGGAGGCGGAGGGGGGGCACCTCAGCCAGATGAACGCACAATGCCACTGCTGCATGAGGGGCTCCATGCCCAGTGCTGTATCCTGGGGAGTGCAAAGCCACAGTCTCTCAAGTTCGTCCAGTGGGTGCTTTGCCCACTGTTTTATCCTGGGGAGTGCAAAGCCACAGTCTCTCAAGTCTCTCCAGTGGGTGCTTTGCCCACTGCTTTATCCTGGGGAGTGCAAAGCCACAGTCTCTCAAGTCTCTCCAGTGGGTGTTTTGCCCACTGCTTTATCCTGGGGAGTGCAAAGCCACAGTCTCTCAAGTGGACAACAGTCTCCACTGGTTCTGGAGGGGGCCTGGAGGGGGCCTGGTGCCCAGAGTGCTTCATCCTGCCAAGGTCTGAGGTAGTGGATGTGATTCTCCACTGGTACTGGAGGGGGCCTGGTGCCCAGAGTGCTTCATCCTGCCAAGGACTGAGGTAGTGGATGTGATTCTCCACTGGTTCTGGAAGGGGCCTGGTGCCAGAGTGCTTCATCCTGCCAAGGACTGAGGCAGTGGATGTATCTCTCCACTGGTTCTGGAGGGGGCCTGGTGCCCAGAGTGCTCCACGTGCAGTGTGGCCAGTACAATTCACTCACCTGGGTGTGCGTGGCATGACATTGGCGAGGTACAGGTAGCATGATACGCCATGGAGGCAGCGACATACCCCACACTACAGCGGCTTCACATTCCACCTGCAGGTGCCAACAGTGATGACAGTAATGCTTCATGGAAGCTGCCAAGAGTCCTGGAACTCACCACCAGCCTCGGACGACTGACCACTGGGGATGGTAGGCATGTCAGCGGTGGTGCCACTGTCCGAGGATGTCGCAGGGCCGCTGGGGGTGCTTGCGGCGGTGTCCGTGGTGGCGGTGCGGTCTGTGGTGGCGGGGTCTGTGGTGGCGGTGCTGGCGGCGGGGTCTGTGGTGGCAGGGCTGGCAGTGGGGCATGTGTCAGCACCTGCTGTGGGAGAAAGCAGGATGTCTCCTGCAGCCTCGGATGGCTGCCCACCGGGGAAGAGGCTGGGGACTGTTGCAGAGGCTGTAGATGTGCCGGAGGCGGTGCAGTTGGCAGTGACAGGTGGCGGTGCAGGTGGCGGTGTTCGCCGCCGTACATGTTGCTGTGGACGTGGACAGAAGGTGTGACACTGGTCCCTCAGACTGTGCCACCATGCCCTCTCCTTACCTGCCCTTCTGTTTTTGGCCCTTCCCCACCATGGATGGTGGTGCAGTTGTCTTGCCACTATCTCCTTTTGTTTGCGCTGACCCCTTGGTGGCTGGTGGTTTCGGCTTCTCCCTCCCGGGATGTGGACACCTTTTTCACCTTGGCAGGTGGCGGAATGTCCTTGCCCTCACTACGTGGCACACTGGCAGCCCTGATGGTTGGTGCACTCCTTGACCCTGCAGTTGCTGGCACCACTGTGCCTGGGGATGTGGTGGCTGAAGTGCTGGGTTGGGACCTGGAAAGCCTGGCCCTAGGGGAAGGACGGGCGAGGGAGGTGTAGGGAAGAGGTCAATGTTAGTCAGGAAGAGTTTTTTAGACACACTGGGATGGGAAGATGGAGGGGGTTTGGGAGTGGAAGAAGAGGTAGTGGTTGTAGGAGGTGTATGTCTGCTGAATTTGGGTGAAGATGCATGGGCTGGCGGTTGTTGTGAGGTGGATGGCTGTTGGGTGGATGTGTGCCTGAGTTTGTGTACTTTGGGAGGTGGGCTCACAAACACACTGGTTGAGGACACTGGGGATGTGTGAATGGTAGTGGGGGTGGTGATTGCACGTGAGCGGTGTGTGGTGATGGGCGTGCTGGTGATGGAGGTAGTGGCTGAGGATGTAGTGCATGCCGGTGTGAGTGGAGACGAGACTGGGATGGAGGAGGGAGACGTGAAGGAGGGGGACACAGTGGAGGAAGTGGATGTTGGTATGTGTGCATGGGTATGTTGCTTGTGTGAGTGCCTGTGGGATGTGTGGTGCTTATGTTTGCCTGAGCCACTCTTGTGTGTTGATGTGTGTGCATGCTTGTCTGCTTGGGAAAGGCAGTGGTACAGAGGATTGGGTCTGGTTGGAGGAGGTTGAAGGGGGGAGGCTGGACACAGGGACAATGGCTGCCATCAGTGCTGCGGCCAGAGCCTGAAATGCTCTCTGTTGGGCTGCCTGGCCAGAATGAATGCCCTCCAGGTATGCATTTCTTTGTTGCAAATGCCTTTCAACACCCTGGATGGCATTCAGAATGTTAGACTTCCAAACAGTGAGGGATCTCGGGAGGTCAATAGCCTCCTCACTGAGGGCAGCAGGGCTGACTGGGGCAGGGCCTGAGGTGCCTGGGGCGAAGGAGATGCCCACCCTCCTGGATGAGCGAGCACGGGACAGACGCTGAGGGGCTGCTGGGAGGGCTGTGCTGGGAGGTGGGGTGGCGGCTGTACCTTGATGCGGTGGGCACAGAGGGGCCCGCCACCGCAAGGGAGCTCCCATCAGAGGAGGGGTCGCTGTCGCTGGTCTCTGCTCCTGTCCCCGCTGTGGAGCTCCCCTAGCCCTCCGTCCCACTGGTGGCTTCAGACTCCGTAACTTCACCCTCCAGGGCCAAGTGGGATGCAGCTCCCTCCTCCTCCGGTGCCAATGCTCCTCCGCCTGATGATGCTATTGCACACAAGAACAGGGAGACAAAACAAAAAGGGGGGGGGAAGACAGAAGAAAGACATGTTCAGTGCATGCAACACCACTACCGTTGGCGGACACAACAGACAGTGAGTAGCCATCTGCACTATGCCATGCACTTATAGTTCCTAGATTTTTCACAAGCCCATGGGGTCCGATGCCTAAGCTCAATTGCTGCACATATGGAAGTCACAGGAGCCTGACTAGGTGTAGATGGCTCTTACCACTAGTGGGATTTGGGTGCCACATAGCCTGCCTCACAAGGGACCTTGCCTACCAAGATCGCCCTGGCCTAGGGGAACCCACTGCCCACCTCCCCCGCCCAGACACCTCGTAATGCGCACAGAGTCAGCTAAATGAGAATGTACTCACCCCCTTGTGGCTGCTGTGATGCCCTCAAGCTCCCGTCCAACTCCGGATAGGTCACCGCCAGGATCCGGAACATCAGGTGCGATGGGCACCCCTCCCATGTTGGGAGGCCATCCCCAGCTGGGCCTCCCCCATCTTCTTGCTCGAGCGGCGCAGGTCGTCCCATCTTTTACAGCAGTGGGTGCTCCTTCTGTGGTAGATCCCCAGGGTCTGGACGTCCTTGGCATTGGCACGCCAAATAGCCTTCTTCTGGTGGGCGCTGACCTAGATGAATGGTACAGGGTGAAAGGACATTGCTCACCCAGCCGGACCATCATACTCATTGCCCACCAGTTCTCACCCATGCCCTGACGCACATACACTCACCATCCGCATATGTAGGCCTCAGCCCCCCCATGTATCTTCCAGCCACACCACTCAAAGCAGGCATTGCCCATTCAGCATGCTCACAGTGTACTCACCTGTTTGTCTGGAGGACCGTACAGTTGCGTGTAGTGGAGGACCCCATCCACTAGTTTCTACAACTCCTCCAAAGGGAAGGCAGGGGCCCTTTCCCCAGACACATGAGCCATCGTCGCTTCCAGACACAGGTCACAGCAGCACTTGCAGTGTAGGTCCTCTCCTGTTGAAGGTCAGGTATCAAGTGAGTGAACAGACAGAAAATGGCAGTCACGTCCGCGGCGGAGCTTACCGTCACCGCCGGAGTACATCGTCAGTGGCTCCTCGGACCCATAGGGCCCAATGTTAACCAATGCTGAATTGACCGCCCATCCAGACGGTGTACAACACCAGCGCAGTTACCTCATATCCCCTTGTCCCACCTTACAGGTCAGGCAGCCGCCATTTCAGGGTGCCACATGGCATTAATAATAACTGTGTCACAGGTATCTAGGCCTGGAATATACACAGTTACAAGCACATTGCGGATTAATACATTTCTGCAAATGACATTTTGTGATACCTCAGTGTTGGCTAACTCGCTGTTCTCCTCCATAGGGCACGTCTGCTGGGGCAGGTGATGAGATGGCGGCATCCTCCAGTGGACAGACCCCTGATGGACCTGTCGACAATGGAAGAGAGACACATCATAGTCACATACAGGCTTGATCGTGCAACAATCCAGGAACTGTGTGCCTAGTTGAAGCCAGACCTGATGTCAGCTATCCGCCATCCCACAGGGATACCCCCTCTAGTGCAGGTCCTGTCAGTACTCAATTTCCTGGCAAGTGGTTCCTTTCAAACAACAGTGGCCATTGCATCAGGGATGTCCCAGCCAATGTTCTCTAACGTGTTGTCCAGAGTGTTGGCTGCCCTGCTGAAACACTTGCGCAGCTACATAGTGTTCCCTCAGGTGGAGGATTTGCCCACAGTGAAAAGTGACTTCTATGCCCTGGGACATATCCCCAACATCATTGGTGCCATTGATGGCACACATGTGGCATTAGTACCCCCACGCAGGAGTGAACAGGTGTACAGAAACCGGAAGAGCTACCATTCGATGAATGTGCAAATGGTGTGTTTGGCAGACCAGTACATCTCCAATGTGAATGGCAAGTTTCCTGGCTCAGTGCATGACGCTTACATTTTGAGGAATAGCAGCATCCCTTATGTGATGGGGCAACTCCAGAGTGTCTGGTATAGGGTTGTCCCTAAGGGTTAGTGTGTGTCTAACAGTTGTCACTCGATATTTGCAGGTGACTCTGGTTACCCCAACCTGTCATGGCTACTGATCCCAGTGAGAAATCCCAGGACAAGGGCAGAGGAACGCTACAATGAGGCACATGGGCGAAGTAGGAGGGTGATCAAATGCACCTTCGGTCTCCTGAAGGCCAGATTTTGGTGCCTCCATATGACAGGTGGTTCCCTATACTACTCACCAAAGAAGGTGTGCCAGATCATCGTGGCCTGCTGTATGCTGCACAACCTGGCTTTGCGACGTCAGGTGCCTTTTCTGCAGGAGGATGGGCCAGCTGGTGGTCTTGTGGCAGCTGTGGAGCCTGTGGACAGTGAAGAAGAGGAGGCAGAAGAAGAGGATACCGACCACCGAAACAACATAATCATGCAATACTTCCAGTGAGACACAGGTAAGAAGATGCCACTGCCTCACACATCTCATACTATTGTTGGAGCTAGCATAAGTCTGTCATTTTCACTCAGTGCATAGACCCTGACTTGTCACTTTGCCTTTCCATTTCACAGATGTGGGTCCCACTTTGTGCTCTCTGCTATATTTCCTCCTGGCCTACAGCTGTGTTACATCGGTATGTGCATAAGTAAATTTACATTGCTATATTCCATGGTTTTTGCAATTACACATTTGTGAAAGCACAGAATGACTCCAGATTGTTTTGTGATAGAAGTGTGTTTATTTCTGTGCTAATAAGTGGAGGGGGTTATAAAATGGGCTGGGGGGATGGTGGAGGAATGCCCATGGCAGAGTCCAGTCAATTTGTTTCACAGGTGCATTGTCCAAAGGGGCATAGGAAGTGGAGCAATGGCAGTTTAAGGATGGACAGGGTGACAAAGTGGGACAGAAGAGTGACATTCAAGGAGGTCTCATTTCCTGGCAGGGGTCTTGGCAATGTTCTCTGTCTTGTTCCTGGATTACAGGGACCGTGTGTGGGGTGGTTCTCCATCTGCAGGGGGTGGGGTGCTGATGTCGTGTTCCTGTGGCGGTGCCTCCTGTCCACTAGCGCTGGTGGAGGGCTGTTCATCGTCCAGGCTAGTGTCAGGGGCCCCTTGTTCTGACACTGTGTCCCTCCTGGTGTTGACAAGGTCTTGCAGCACCCCTGCAATGGTGACCAGGGTGTTGTTAATGGACTTCAAGTCCTCCCTGATTCCAAGGTAATGTTCCTCCTGCAGCCACTGGGTCTCCTAAAACTTGGCCAGTACCGCTGCCATTGTCTCCTGAGAATGATGGTAAGCTCCCATGATGTTGGAGAGTGCCTCGTGGAGAGTGAATTCCCTGGGCCTGTCCTCCCCCTGACGCACAGCAGTCCTCCCAGCTTCCCTGTTGTCCTGTGCCTCTGTCTCCTGAACCGTGTGCCCACTGCCCCCAGGTCCCTGATCGCCCTGTGTTAGTGGGGTTGCCTGGTTTCCCTGTAGTGGTGGACACACTGCTGATTGACGTGTCCTGGGGACAGAGGGATGGGCCAGCTGGGTGTGTGCTGGGCTGGTGTTTCCTGAGGGGGGAGGGTCTGTGGTGGCTTGTGACTGTGTCAGGGGAACCGACTGTCCTGTGGTCCCTGATGGGCCGGGCTGGTCATCTTGATCCAGTTGTGCAGAGCTGCCGTCATCACTGTGGGTCTCTTCTGTGGGTGGACTGGATATGTCTGGCACCTCCTGTCCGGTGACGTTGGGTAGGGGTCCTGTAGGGGTGTAAAAGCATGATTATTGCATTCATGAGTGCCATCATGTGCAATGGGTGAGTGACCCTGTACTCCAGTGCTTGCATTCTTGGCTTGGTCCTTGTGTGATAGTTGGTTTGTGGTCTGTGTGGGTATCTGTATTGGACATGCTTTGGTGATGGGTGTCCATGCATTGGTGTTACATGCAGGGCTTGTTTTTGGGATGTGTGGGTTGTGTTGGTAGGGTATTTGTGGATTGTTGGGGTGATGGGTGTGAGGGTAAGGGTGGGGTATGTGATAGCATGCAGGTAGGGTGGGGGATAAAGTAGTAAAGATTTGCCTTACCAGAGTCCAGTCCTCCTGCTACTCCTGCAAGGCCCTCAGGATGCAGTATTGCCAAGACTTGCTCCTCCCATGTTGTTAGTTGTGGGGGAGGAGGGGGGATCCGCCACCAGTACTCTGTACTGCAATCTGGTGTCTAGAGACCACGGAACGCACCTTCCCCCGTATGTCGTTCCCCCTCTTCCTGATGTCATCCTGTGTTCTTGGATGCTGTCCCACTGTGTTGACCCTGTCGACAACTCTCCGCCACAGCTCCATCTTCCTTGCAATGGAGGTGTTCTGCACCTGTGATCCGAAAGTTGTGGCTCTACCCAGATGATTTCCTCCACCATGACCCTGAGCTCCTCCTCAGAGAACCTGGGGTGTCATTGAGGTGCCATGATGTGGTGTGGGTGATGTGTGAGATGGTGTGTGTTATGATGTGTGAGGGGATGTGTGAGGTGCGTGGATATTGTGTAAGTAATGGTGTTGTGTGTCTGTGGATTCTGGTGTTGTTTAAGGTAGTATCTCTCTCTGGCCTGCTCTCAAATTTCTGGTAGTAAGAGTTTGTGGGGGATGTGGGTGTTTGTTTTATAGTGGTGTGAGTGTGTGGGTGTTGTGTGTGTATGTGTATCAAGTGTGTGTATTTCGAATTGTCCAATGTGGTGGTGTTTTGTAAATGTCTGTGTATTTTGAGCGCAGTGGTGTGTACCGCCAATGGTTTACCGCAGTTGAAAGTCCACTGCATTGATTCGTGGTTCATGATAGTGTGGGAGTATTCTTGTTGGCGTGATGGTGTCGGTTTTGTTATCGGCAGTTTATCACTGACCTTTGGTGTGGCGGACTTGTGTGGGTGTCTGTATTGTGGCAGATACCGAGCTGTGGGTCGTAATACCTGTAGCGGAATTCCACGGCCGCAGCGGTATGTTGGCGGTCTTCTGCACGCCGGTAAGCGGGATTTACCTCCAGGGTTGTAATGAGGGCCATAGTATGCATATCAGATGTGCATACAGTGACCCAATATTTTTATACTCATTGCCCATAAAATATGTTCAAATAGTAGGTGTAAGGAAATGTGTCTTTTTGTATGGTCCCCCTCACAGTTTTGGACTGATGCTGCTTGATTTTCAACTCTGAGAGTGCACTAAGACCTGCTAAGCAGATTTCAGAGCCTGTGCTCTGACCCTATAACTGAGTATGATTGATTGGCTTAAACCCAATTGGCTTTTACTAGCTTACTTGTAAGTCCCTCATATATGGTCCCAAGGGCACCGAGGGCCTGTAAGTTAGACAAAGGTAAAACATGACTCTCAGTCAAATCCACCCCGGGAAATAACAGACCCATAAGTCTGATTGACAATGTACAAAAAGTGTATTGTATGCAAGTTTTAATCAGACTACGGGACTTGATCTCCCAAGCTAAGGTGTTATCACATGGACATGTGGGTTTTCGACCTAACATTAGTACTGTTGATCAGATTGTGCACTTTCTGGCTATTAAGTAGAAGACAGTGGATATAGGTAAGGGGCAATTGTACGTGACCTATGTGGACCTTCGAGCTGCATTTGATCTTGTCCCAAGGGCTAAACTTTGGGAGTTTTTATACAGAAATAGGGTTCCGGGGGGCTTACTTTCTATAATATGGGCCTTGTATTCAGGAAATTTTGCGAAGGTTAAGTGGGATCCCTTAGGGGAACTGACGGAAGATATTCATGTTAGAAAAGGCGTCAGACAAAGCTGCGTTTTGGCCCCCATGATATTTCTCCTCTCCATAAATGAATGCATCCTTTATGTTTTAAATTGTGAGAATGACTTCTCTAAGGTGAAGGACCATAAAATGCTGTGCCTACTCTTTGCGGATCATACTTTGTTGTTATTAAAAAACTCTCCGGTTTATCTTTATTATTGGACAAATTTAGCCTTTTTAGTAAAGAATATGGTTTAGAAACCAACAGTAACAAAACAAAATTTGGGGTGTTTTGTCTCAGGAAAAACTTAAAAAATAATATGCTATTAGGGGGTAAGTATTAGATAGGGTTTATGAGTTTGACTACTTGGGCGCAAGAATGGAGGATTCACATAGATGGACATCCCAGATAAATAAAGTGTCTCAACTTTGAAACAAATGGAGATATATAAAGTCTAAGCTTGTGGGGCCGCCCTGTATGGAGTGGACCTTTGGGAACATTGTAATGTTGGTAACCTAGAAAAAGCAGAGAATGCTTTTATAAAATCGCTATTGAGGTTCTCCACCAGTGCCCCAGCATTGCCAATTAGATTTGATCTCAACTTTAGACCAATTTTCCATATTGCTCTATAGAGACCTGTCTAATACTAGATAAGACTTTGGTCTATTGAGAACCTAGAACCTTATAGGGATTGTATTAAAACTATATTAGAGGGTCACTCAGTTGGGAAATGTCACTGGCTTGAACATATGAACACTTGGTTATTCAAGCTGGGAAAGAAAGATTTTTTGTTATATCCCACTGTGTTACCTTGTGAAGACTGTGATTTCTATTCATTTTGGAACTTTACCCTAGGAGCTAATATTTTTAGAGCTTTATCTGGTAGTGTGGTAGATTCTTTTCTGCTGTTTAATTGTGTACCTGGCTTCGAACCATATCTGAACCTGGTTCTCGACCCTATTGCACAAGTACTTCATGTAAAATGCAGATTAGGGATTCTTCCCCTGACCTTATTCACTTGTTCTGTGAATACAACAGTCAATGCATTTAACCTGTGTCCAATGTGTTGTGAGGCAGGCTAGAATACTGAACATGTTTTATATATTTTTGTAAAGCCTATACAAAGCACCGTTCGAAATGGATCATGCCTCTCTGTAGACTTCTTGACCTTATGGATAATCGTACAGCCCTTAGGATATGTAAAGTCACTACAAGTGATTCTGTTGTGTTCTCAATTACTAGTTACCAATCTGCAATATGGCACATTGGGTTGAATGCTCCTAAAAAGAGGCAAAGGCCGCCCTTATACCTTATGGTCATTTTGCACTGTCTAAGGTGATTTCAACTGCTCTTGGGTTTTGGGTTGTTTTTTTTATTCTTGCTTCACCACTGGTTTATGAATAATTGTCTGCAGTGTAACGGGGTTAGATTTATGAAAAGGCCTGTATTGATGAACTGCTAATTTTGAAATGTAATTGTATTTTTTAGGTTGTACATAATTTATATATATATATTTTTTAATTTTACTGTTTGCTTTTTAATATATTTGCGAAGTATGTTTCATTCTGTACCTTTTTTGATGTAATGAAACCAAAATACAGGAGTATGACTGACTGACTGACTCCCAGTCTGTCACCATAGACAGGAAGAGCAATTTTCAAACCATTAACCTAGCTTTGCAATTTAAAAGAATGGCAAAGCCAAGTCTCCCTCTTTGATATGCATAAATTACCCCTATGGCAGGCTTAGCAAGCCCTAAAGCAGAGTGTGGCCTATTTCCAGGGCAGTAAATGTATTTTATCTGTTCTGACAGTAAAATGTGAAACTATTGTTTTTACTGTGGAAGGGCTTGGTAGCCCAATTGGTAAGTATAGGATTAAGACACTGAGACCTCAGAAGGGCTAACACCTGAACGGCGTGACCAGATTTGATAGTCCGAGGTATCAAACAACTTGTTAAATTAAGCCCAACTTGTCAAAATTATTGTTGATTGTTGAAGTGTGCAAGTTTTACAAAGTTACCACTTTGTTGCCTTAAGTCCATCTTGCCCATTCACGGTTAATCACGGGGGTCTGTCCCTTAGATGTCCCAACAACTCCCAGTCCCAGAAAAAGAGACAATAGAAAACTGCATAGGAGAGAGGTGTAACCTCGCTGTAGAAGGGAGCCACACAGGTGTTAGTGCAGAAGGAGAACATCAAAGAAGAAGCTGCCTTTGAAAGGCAAATTGTAGATTCTTGGGAAAGGGCTGCTCTGTTGTTTAAGTAGACAGGCTGGCACTTGGGAAGGAGAGGGGAGACTATTTGCCAAACTGTTTATCAGGGGCAAGTAGCCCCATTGGTAGCCACACCTCTGGGTTGGTCTAGGGAGCTCTACGTGCCAAGATAAGGGTTCTGCCATGCTGAAAATGGGCAGAATGGAGAATTCTTGGATATTCAGATGCCACACATTGCAGAAATTGGTCACCAGAGGTGAGGGAACCTAGTAGCCCATTAGCTACTGGTCATGTCCACCCTGAGAACATATTCCAGGCTTAAAAAGGGGACCCCTGACAACCAAAACTCATCTTGACTGAATGCAGAAAAGGACTGAAGAAGGACTGTCCTGCTACACCAATACCCAGTGAAGAGAATCTGCACCAACGTTGACTGCATCTGCTGAACCTGGTGGCTAGCGAAGAAGAAAGGACAGTGCCTGCTTTGTCATGCTCATGTAGAAGTCATTTCCTGAGCTGAGCTGAAGCAAGGGACTTCAAGGGTCAGTTTGCTGACCTCTTGTTCCTAGTAAAGGGACAACACAGCTGAAGAAACTTGCTGGGGCAAGTTGGTAGCATAAATGTTTTGACCTCTTCTCCTCATCACTGTGCAGCACTAGGGACCAGGACCTGATGCTCAAAGTTGCAAACGAGTATGCTGAACCCGGGAGAATGGTTGGGGTTGCAGCTTGGCCACCCAGACGGCAGATTACCATCTGAGGAAAGATTCCCCTGTGACTGCGATACTGGGTGACTAGTAGCACAGTGGCGACTGTACTTCTGCCAGGACTAAGAGGACTTTGAGGGATCTCAATCCCTGCGGCCAGGATCACCTCACCAAGCCTTTGGACTAAGGAGCAACCACAGTAAGGCCCCCATGGACTGCTTTGCATCCACAGCATTCTTAAGTATCTTCAGCATCCTGTATCCCTTGTATCAGAAACACTTACATAGAAGTATGAGGCAACTAGATAAAAGTGCTTGGAACTCACTGAAGACTGTTTCCTACTTCGTTTCCTGTTTCCGAGGACCTTGCTGTTCCCACTGCTGGCTTTCTGACAAAGTTGATTGCCCAATGTAAATTAAAGTACCCGCATTGATACTCACCCATGTTTTTCTTGAAAGAGTTTCTAAGTATCAAATGTGTTAAATTTGCCAATGCTTATTTGCAGTTAGGGTAAAAGTGCATATTTACTCACCGTGTAAATGCTGTAAATCCAGAACCCTCTGATGGATCTTTTTCATTTTGTGTATAAAAATAGATAAAAATACAATATCTTTTTATAAATTGGTGTTGGACTTCTTCTGTGTCTCGTGCCTTCTTTAAATTATTGGTGCATTTTAAATGCTTTGTATTTGTTCCTTTGTGTAAGCCTGACTGCTCATAGCCACAGCTATGCAGACTTTAACAAATGAAACCTACCATTCCTAAAGGGGTTGGGAAGTGTATTACATGGTGAGGTCCCAAAAAACATCATTTCCTCACAGTAACAGGCTTATCTTAAAGCAAATGCGTTGACCGTTTAGAAGTACCAACACAGTTAAGAGGTTAAGACACAATGCAATAAGAATATCACTCCAATTTAGAAGAATAGAGTAAAATGAAATAAACAAAATCACACCAAAATGATAAAACGCCAGGAAAGCAAACTGGAGATATGACTATTAGAAGATTTCAAGAAACATAGCACCAAAATGCAATAACCACCCATGATAGTATATAATCTAGGTAGATGGGGACCTAGACACTATTTCAGACTGCCCACGTTGGAGCATGCAATGGATACACAAACCAGGTTCATCATGGTAAGAGACTTTACCTTGGTACCCATTCTTTGAAATGGAAGTCAAAATTTTCCAGCAAGGCAAGGTTGCAGTCTGTATACTAGGAACTCCTCTCAATGTCAGAGTACCATTGAATGAGGTTCTACTTAGGCCATTGGTTGTGGCAGGAAAAGATTGGACAATGAAAATTTAAATTTCACACCCAAAAAATTCCACACATTGGTCAGATACTTTCAGGTACTTCGTCCATTCAAGATTTGTACTTTCAGATTTAGGTCCTCATTTAGGATTTGTCAGCTGGGCTGGAGTACTTTATGTCCATCATCCTGCCTTGACTTCGTCCGCCAAACTGAGAGGTCACAGCTGACCGAGCAGTGAAGTCCATGGATTTGCATGAAGTGCCATAATGGTGGTTCACACAAAGCCACTAAAATGTTTGGTGTGCATTCGTCATTGGTGACTAATGATTACACCAAACTTTTGAAAGATGTAAAGATGTTGGAGCTAGCATAAGTCTGTCATTTTCACTCAGTGCATAGACCCTGACTTGTCACTTTGCCTTTCCATTTCACAGATGTGGGTCCCACTTTGTGCTCTCTGCTATATTTCCTCCTGGCCTACAGCTGTGTTACATCGGTATGTGCATAAGTAAATTTACATTGCTATATTCCATGGTTTTTGCAATTACACATTTGTGAAAGCACAGAATGACTCCAGATTGTTTTGTGATAGAAGTGTGTTTATTTCTGTGCTAATAAGTGGAGGGGGTTATAAAATGGGCTGGGGGGATGGTGGAAGAATGCCCATGGCAGAGTCCAGTCAATTTGTTTCACAGGTGCATTGTCCAAAGGGGCATAGGAAGTGGAGCAATGGCAGTTTAAGGATGGACAGGGTGACAAAGTGGGACAGAAGAGTGACATTCAAGGAGGTCTCATTTCCTGGCAGGGGTCTTGGCAATGTTCTCTGTCTTGTTCCTGGATTACAGGGACCGTGTGTGGGGTGGTTCTCCATCTGCAGGGGGTGGGGTGCTGATGTCGTGTTCCTGTGGCGGTGCCTCCTGTCCACTAGCGCTGGTGGAGGGCTGTTCATCGTCCAGGCTAGTGTCAGGGGCCCCTTGTTCTGACACTGTGTCCCTCCTGGTGTTGACAAGGTCTTGCAGCACCCCTGCAATGGTGACCAGGGTGTTGTTAATGGACTTCAAGTCCTCCCTGATTCCAAGGTAATGTTCCTCCTGCAGCCACTGGGTCTCCTAAAACTTGGCCAGTACCGCTGCCATTGTCTCCTGGGAATGATGGTAAGCTCCCATGATGTTGGAGAGTGCCTCGTGGAGAGTGAATTCCCTGGGCCTGTCCTCCCCCTGACGCACAGCAGTCCTCCCAGCTTCCCTGTTGTCCTGTGCCTCTGTCTCCTGAACCGTGTGCCCACTGCCCCCAGGTCCCTGATCGCCCTGTGTTAGTGGGGTTGCCTGGTTTCCCTGTAGTGGTGGACACACTGCTGATTGACGTGTCCTGGGGACAGAGGGATGGGCCAGCTGGGTGTGTGCTGGGCTGGTGTTTCCTGAGGGGGGAGGGTCTGTGGTGGCTTGTGACTGTGTCAGGGGAACCGACTGTCCTGTGGTCCCTGATGGGCCGGGCTGGTCATCTTGATCCAGTTGTGCAGAGCTGCCGTCATCACTGTGGGTCTCTTCTGTGGGTGGACTGGATATGTCTGGCACCTCCTGTCCGGTGACGTTGGGTAGGGGTCCTGTAGGGGTGTAAAAGCATGATTATTGCATTCATGAGTGCCATCATGTGCAATGGGTGAGTGACCCTGTACTCCAGTGCTTGCATTCTTGGCTTGGTCCTTGTGTGATAGTTGGTTTGTGGTCTGTGTGGGTATCTGTATTGGACATGCTTTGGTGATGGGTGTCCATGCATTGGTGTTACATGCAGGGCTTGTTTTTGGGATGTGTGGGTTGTGTTGGTAGGGTATTTGTGGATTGTTGGGGTGATGGGTGTGAGGGTAAGGGTGGGGTATGTGATAGCATGCAGGTAGGGTGGGGGATAAAGTAGTAAAGATTTGCCTTACCAGAGTCCAGTCCTCCTGCTACTCCTGCAAGGCCCTCAGGATGCAGTATTGCCAAGACTTGCTCCTCCCATGTTGTTAGTTGTGGGGGAGGAGGTGGGGATCCGCCACCAGTACTCTGTACTGCAATCTGGTGTCTAGAGACCACGGAACGCACCTTCCCCCGTATGTCGTTCCCCCTCTTCCTGATGTCATCCTGTGTTCTTGGATGCTCTCCCACTGTGTTGACCCTGTCGACAACTCTCCGCCACAGCTCCATCTTCCTTGCAATGGAGGTGTTCTGCACCTGTGATCCGAAAGTTGTGGCTCTACCCAGATGATTTCCTCCACCATGACCCTGAGCTCCTCCTCAGAGAACCTGGGGTGTCATTGAGGTGCCATGATGTGGTGTGGGTGATGTGTGAGATGGTGTGTGTTATGATGTGTGAGGGGATGTGTGAGGTGCGTGGATATTGTGTAAGTAATGGTGTTGTGTGTCTGTGGATTCTGGTGTTGTTTAAGGTAGTGTCTCTCTCTGGCCTGCTCTCAAATTTCTGGTAGTAAGAGTTTGTGGGGGATGTGGGTGTTTGTTTTATAGTGGTGTGAGTGTGTGGGTGTTGTGTGTGTATGTGTATCAAGTGTGTGTATTTCGAATTGTCCAATGTGGTGGTGTTTTGTAAATGTGTGTGTATTTTGAGCGCAGTGGTGTGTACCGCCAATGGTTTACCGCAGTTGAAAGTCCACTGCATTGATTCGTGGTTCATGATAGTGTGGGAGTATTCTTGTTGGCGTGATGGTGTCGGTTTTGTTATCGGCAGTTTATCACTGACCTTTGGTGTGGCGGACTTGTGTGGGTGTCTGTATTGTGGCAGATACCGAGCTGTGGGTCGTAATACCTGTAGCAGAATTCCACGGCCGCAGCGGTATGTTGGCGGTCTTCTGCACGCCGGTAAGCGGGATTTACCTCCAGGGTTGTAATGAGGGCCATAGTATGCATATCAGATGTGCATACAGTGACCCAATATTTTTATACTCATTGCCCATAAAATATGTTCAAATAGTAGGTGTAAGGAAATGTGTCTTTTTGTATGGTCCCCCTCACAGTTTTGGACTGATGCTGCTTGATTTTCAACTCTGAGAGTGCACTAAGACCTGCTAAGCAGATTTCAGAGCCTGTGCAGAGTGTGGCCTATTTCCAGGGCAGTAAATGTATTTTATCTGTTCTGACAGTAAAATGTGAAACTATTGTTTTTACTGTGGAAGGGCTTGGTAGCCCAATTGGTAAGTATAGGATTAAGACACTGAGACCTCAGAAGGGCTAACACCTGAACGGCGTGACCAGATTTGATAGTCCGAGGTATCAAACAACGTGTTAAATTAAGCCCAACTTGTCAAAATTATTGTTGATTGTTGAAGTGTGCAAGTTTTACAAAGTTACCACTTTGTTGCCTTAAGTCCATCTTGCCCATTCACGGTTAATCACGGGGGTCTGTCCCTTAGATGTCCCAACAACTCCCAGTCCCAGAAAAAGAGACAATAGAAAACTGCATAGGAGAGAGGTGTAACCTCGCTGTAGAAGGGAGCCACACAGGTGTTAGTGCAGAAGGAGAACATCAAAGAAGAAGCTGCCTTTGAAAGGCAAATTGTAGATTCTTGGGAAAGGGCTGCTCTGTTGTTTAAGTAGACAGGCTGGCACTTGGGAAGGAGAGGGGAGACTATTTGCCAAACTGTTTATCAGGGGCAAGTAGCCCCATTGGTAGCCACACCTCTGGGTTGGTCTAGGGAGCTCTACGTGCCAAGATAAGGGTTCTGCCATGCTGAAAATGGGCAGAATGGAGAATTCTTGGATATTCAGATGCCACACATTGCAGAAATTGGTCACCAGAGGTGAGGGAACCTAGTAGCCCATTAGCTACTGGTCATGTCCACCCTGAGAACATATTCCAGGCTTAAAAAGGGGACCCCTGACAACCAAAACTCATCTTGACTGAATGCAGAAAAGGACTGAAGAAGGACTGTCCTGCTACACCAATACCCAGTGAAGAGAATCTGCACCAACGTTGACTGCATCTGCTGAACCTGGTGGCTAGCGAAGAAGAAAGGACAGTGCCTGCTTTGTCATGCTCATGTAGAAGTCATTTCCTGAGCTGAGCTGAAGCAAGGGACTTCAAGGGTCAGTTTGCTGACCTCTTGTTCCTAGTAAAGGGACAACACAGCTGAAGAAATTTGCTGGGGCAAGTTGGTAGCATAAATGTTTTGACCTCTTCTCCTCATCACTGTGCAGCACTAGGGACCAGGACCTGATGCTCAAAGTTGCAAACGAGTATGCTGAACCCGGGAGAATGGTTGGGGTTGCAGCTTGGCCACCCAGACGGCAGATTACCATCTGAGGAAAGATTCCCCTGTGACTGCGATACTGGGTGACTAGTAGCACAGTGGCGACTGTACTTCTGCCAGGACTAAGAGGACTTTGAGGGATCTCAATCCCTGCGGCCAGGATCACCTCACCAAGCCTTTGGACTAAGGAGCAACCACAGTAAGGCCCCCATGGACTGCTTTGCATCCACAGCATTCTTAAGTATCTTCAGCATCCTGTATCCCTTGTATCAGAAACACTTACATAGAAGTATGAGGCAACTAGATAAAAGTGCTTGGAACTCACTGAAGACTGTTTCCTACTTCGTTTCCTGTTTCCGAGGACCTTGCTGTTCCCACTGCTGGCTTTCTGACAAAGTTGATTGCCCAATGTAAATTAAAGTACCCGCATTGATACTCACCCATGTTTTTCTTGAAAGAGTTTCTAAGTATCAAATGTGTTAAATTTGCCAATGCTTATTTGCAGTTAGGGTAAAAGTGCATATTTACTCACCGTGTAAATGCTGTAAATCCAGAACCCTCTGATGGATCTTTTTCATTTTGTGTATAAAAATAGATAAAAATACAATATCTTTTTATAAATTGGTGTTGGACTTCTTCTGTGTCTCGTGCCTTCTTTAAATTATTGGTGCATTTTAAATGCTTTGTATTTGTTCCTTTGTGTAAGCCTGACTGCTCATAGCCACAGCTATGCAGACTTTAACAAATGAAACCTACCATTCCTAAAGGGGTTGGGAAGTGTATTACATGGTGAGGTCCCAAAAAACATCATTTCCTCACAGTAACAGGCTTATCTTAAAGCAAATGCGTTGACCGTTTAGAAGTACCAACACAGTTAAGAGGTTAAGACACAATGCAATAAGAATATCACTCCAATTTAGAAGAATAGAGTAAAATGAAATAAACAAAATCACACCAAAATGATAAAACGCCAGGAAAGCAAACTGGAGATATGACTATTAGAAGATTTCAAGAAACATAGCACCAAAATGCAATAACCACCCATGATAGTATATAATCTAGGTAGATGGGGACCTAGACACTATTTCAGACTGCCCACGGTGGAGCATGCAATGGATACACAAACCAGGTTCATCATGGTAAGAGACTTTACCTTGGTACCCATTCTTTGAAATGGAAGTCAAAATTTTCCAGCAAGGCAAGGTTGCAGTCTGTATACTAGGAACTCCTCTCAATGTCAGAGTACCATTGAATGAGGTTCTACTTAGGCCATTGGTTGTGGCAGGAAAAGATTGGACAATGAAAATTTAAATTTCACACCCAAAAAATTCCACACATTGGTCAGATACTTTCAGGTACTTCGTCCATTCAAGATTTGTACTTTCAGATTTAGGTCCTCATTTAGGATTTGTCAGCTGGGCTGGAGTACTTTATGTCCATCATCCTGCCTTGACTTCGTCCGCCAAACTGAGAGGTCACAGCTGACCGAGCAGTGAAGTCCATGGATTTGCATGAAGTGCCATAATGGTGGTTCACACAAAGCCACTAAAATGTTTGGTGTGCATTCGTCATTGGTGACTAATGATTACACCAAACTTTTGAAAGATGTAAAGGTGTTGGAGCTAGCATAAGTCTGTCATTTTCACTCAGTGCATAGACCCTGACTTGTCACTTTGCCTTTCCATTTCACAGATGTGGGTCCCACTTTGTGCTCTCTGCTATATTTCCTCCTGGCCTACAGCTGTGTTACATCGGTATGTGCATAAGTAAATTTACATTGCTATATTCCATGGTTTTTGCAATTACACATTTGTGAAAGCACAGAATGACTCCAGATTGTTTTGTGATAGAAGTGTGTTTATTTCTGTGCTAATAAGTGGAGGGGGTTATAAAATGGGCTGGGGGGATGGTGGAAGAATGCCCATGGCAGAGTCCAGTCAATTTGTTTCACAGGTGCATTGTCCAAAGGGGCATAGGAAGTGGAGCAATGGCAGTTTAAGGATGGACAGGGTGACAAAGTGGGACAGAAGAGTGACATTCAAGGAGGTCTCATTTCCTGGCAGGGGTCTTGGCAATGTTCTCTGTCTTGTTCCTGGATTACAGGGACCGTGTGTGGGGTGGTTCTCCATCTGCAGGGGGTGGGGTGCTGATGTCGTGTTCCTGTGGCGGTGCCTCCTGTCCACTAGCGCTGGTGGAGGGCTGTTCATCGTCCAGGCTAGTGTCAGGGGCCCCTTGTTCTGACACTGTGTCCCTCCTGGTGTTGACAAGGTCTTGCAGCACCCCTGCAATGGTGACCAGGGTGTTGTTAATGGACTTCAAGTCCTCCCTGATTCCAAGGTAATGTTCCTCCTGCAGCCACTGGGTCTCCTAAAACTTGGCCAGTACCGCTGCCATTGTCTCCTGGGAATGATGGTAAGCTCCCATGATGTTGGAGAGTGCCTCGTGGAGAGTGAATTCCCTGGGCCTGTCCTCCCCCTGACGCACAGCAGTCCTCCCAGCTTCCCTGTTGTCCTGTGCCTCTGTCTCCTGAACCGTGTGCCCACTGCCCCCAGGTCCCTGATCGCCCTGTGTTAGTGGGGTTGCCTGGTTTCCCTGTAGTGGTGGACACACTGCTGATTGACGTGTCCTGGGGACAGAGGGATGGGCCAGCTGGGTGTGTGCTGGGCTGGTGTTTCCTGAGGGGGGAGGGTCTGTGGTGGCTTGTGACTGTGTCAGGGGAACCGACTGTCCTGTGGTCCCTGATGGGCCGGGCTGGTCATCTTGATCCAGTTGTGCAGAGCTGCCGTCATCACTGTGGGTCTCTTCTGTGGGTGGACTGGATATGTCTGGCACCTCCTGTCCGGTGACGTTGGGTAGGGGTCCTGTAGGGGTGTAAAAGCATGATTATTGCATTCATGAGTGCCATCATGTGCAATGGGTGAGTGACCCTGTACTCCAGTGCTTGCATTCTTGGCTTGGTCCTTGTGTGATAGTTGGTTTGTGGTCTGTGTGGGTATCTGTATTGGACATGCTTTGGTGATGGGTGTCCATGCATTGGTGTTACATGCAGGGCTTGTTTTTGGGATGTGTGGGTTGTGTTGGTAGGGTATTTGTGGATTGTTGGGGTGATGGGTGTGAGGGTAAGGGTGGGGTATGTGATAGCATGCAGGTAGGGTGGGGGATAAAGTAGTAAAGATTTGCCTTACCAGAGTCCAGTCCTCCTGCTACTCCTGCAAGGCCCTCAGGATGCAGTATTGCCAAGACTTGCTCCTCCCATGTTGTTAGTTGTGGGGGAGGAGGTGGGGATCCGCCACCAGTACTCTGTACTGCAATCTGGTGTCTAGAGACCACGGAACGCACCTTCCCCCGTATGTCGTTCCCCCTCTTCCTGATGTCATCCTGTGTTCTTGGATGCTCTCCCACTGTGTTGACCCTGTCGACAACTCTCCGCCACAGCTCCATCTTCCTTGCAATGGAGGTGTTCTGCACCTGTGATCCGAAAGTTGTGGCTCTACCCAGATGATTTCCTCCACCATGACCCTGAGCTCCTCCTCAGAGAACCTGGGGTGTCATTGAGGTGCCATGATGTGGTGTGGGTGATGTGTGAGATGGTGTGTGTTATGATGTGTGAGGGGATGTGTGAGGTGCGTATATATTGTGTAAGTAATGGTGTTGTGTGTCTGTGGATTCTGGTGTTGTTTAAGGTAGTGTCTCTCTCTGGCCTGCTCTCAAATTTCTGGTAGTAAGAGTTTGTGGGGGATGTGGGTGTTTGTTTTATAGTGGTGTGAGTGTGTGGGTGTTGTGTGTGTATGTGTATCAAGTGTGTGTATTTCGAATTGTCCAATGTGGTGGTGTTTTGTAAATGTGTGTGTATTTTGAGCGCAGTGGTGTGTACCGCCAATGGTTTACCGCAGTTGAAAGTCCACTGCATTGATTCGTGGTTCATGATAGTGTGGGAGTATTCTTGTTGGCGTGATGGTGTTGGTTTTGTTATCGGCAGTTTATCACTGACCTTTGGTGTGGCGGACTTGTGTGGGTGTCTGTATTGTGGCAGATACCGAGCTGTGGGTCGTAATACCTGTAGCGGAATTCCACGGCCGCAGCGGTATGTTGGCGGTCTTCTGCACGCCGGTAAGCGGGATTTACCTCCAGGGTTGTAATGAGGGCCATAGTATGCATATCAGATGTGCATACAGTGACCCAATATTTTTATACTCATTGCCCATAAAATATGTTCAAATAGTAGGTGTAAGGAAATGTGTCTTTTTGTATGGTCCCCCTCACAGTT
Source organism: Pleurodeles waltl (assembly GCF_031143425.1). NCBI lineage: Eukaryota > Metazoa > Chordata > Amphibia > Caudata > Salamandridae > Pleurodeles > Pleurodeles waltl. The sequence goes on along the minus strand of NC_090444.1, from coordinate 1,335,827,345 downwards.
TTGGACTGATGCTGCTTGATTTTCAACTCTGAGAGTGCACTAAGACCTGCTAAGCAGATTTCAGAGCCTGTGCTCTGACCCTATAACTGAGTATGATTGATTGGCTTAAACCCAATTGGCTTTTACTAGCTTACTTGTAAGTCCCTCATATATGGTCCCAAGGGCACCGAGGGCCTGTAAGTTAGACAAAGGTAAAACATGACTCTCAGTCAAATCCACCCCGGGAAATAACAGACCCATAAGTCTGATTGACAATGTACAAAAAGTGTATTGTATGCAAGTTTTAATCAGACTACGGGACTTGATCTCCCAAGCTAAGGTGTTATCACATGGACATGTGGGTTTTCGACCTAACATTAGTACTGTTGATCAGATTGTGCACTTTCTGGCTATTAAGTAGAAGACAGTGGATATAGGTAAGGGGCAATTGTACGTGACCTATGTGGACCTTCGAGCTGCATTTGATCTTGTCCCAAGGGCTAAACTTTGGGAGTTTTTATACAGAAATAGGGTTCCGGGGGGCTTACTTTCTATAATATGGGCCTTGTATTCAGGAAATTTTGCGAAGGTTAAGTGGGATCCCTTAGGGGAACTGACGGAAGATATTCATGTTAGAAAAGGCGTCAGACAAAGCTGCGTTTTGGCCCCCATGATATTTCTCCTCTCCATAAATGAATGCATCCTTTATGTTTTAAATTGTGAGAATGACTTCTCTAAGGTGAAGGACCATAAAATGCTGTGCCTACTCTTTGCGGATCATACTTTGTTGTTATTAAAAAACTCTCCGGTTTATCTTTCTTATTGGACAAATTTAGCCTTTTTAGTAAAGAATATGGTTTAGAAACCAACAGTAACAAAACAAAATTTGGGGTGTTTTGTCTCAGGAAAAACTTAAAAAATAATATGCTATTAGGGGGTAAGTATTAGATAGGGTTTATGAGTTTGACTACTTGGGCGCAAGAATGGAGGATTCACATAGATGGACATCCCAGATAAATAAAGTGTCTCAACTTTGAAACAAATGGAGATATATAAAGTCTAAGCTTGTGGGGCCGCCCTGTATTGAGTGGACCTTTGGGAACATTGTAATGTTGGTAACCTAGAAAAAGCAGAGAATGCTTTTATAAAATCGCTATTGAGGTTCTCCACCAGTGCCCCAGCATTGCCAATTAGATTTGATCTCAACTTTAGACCAATTTTCCATATTGCTCTATAGAGACCTGTCTAATACTAGATAAGACTTTGGTCTATTGAGAACCTAGAACCTTATAGGGATTGTATTAAAACTATATTAGAGGGTCACTCAGTTGGGAAATTTCACTGGCTTGAACATATGAACACTTGGTTATTCAAGCTGGGAAAGAAAGATTTTTTGTTATATCCCACTGTGTTACCTTGTGAAGACTGTGATTTCTATTCATTTTGGAACTTTACCCTAGGAGCTAATATTTTTAGAGCTTTATCTGGTAGTGTGGTAGATTCTTTTCTGCTGTTTAATTGTGTACCTGGCTTCGAACCATATCTGAACCTGGTTCTCGACCCTATTGCACAAGTACTTCATGTAAAATGCAGATTAGGGATTCTTCCCCTGACCTTATTCACTTGTTCTGTGAATACAACAGTCAATGCATTTAACCTGTGTCCAATGTGTTGTGAGGCAGGCTAGAATCCTGAACATGTTTTATATATTTTTGTAAAGCCTATACAAAGCACCGTTCGAAATGGATCATGCCTCTCTGTAGACTTCTTGACCTTATGGATAATCGTACAGCCCTTAGGATATGTAAAGTCACTACAAGTGATTCTGTTGTGTTCTCAATTACTAGTTACCAATCTGCAATATGGCACATTGGGTTGAATGCTCCTAAAAAGAGGCAAAGGCCGCCCTTATACCTTATGGTCATTTTGCACTGTCTAAGGTGATTTCAACTGCTCTTGGGTTTTGGGTTGTTTTTTTTATTCTTGCTTCACCACTGGTTTATGAATAATTGTCTGCAGTGTAACGGGGTTAGATTTATGAAAAGGCCTGTATTGATGAACTGCTAATTTTGAAATGTAATTGTATTTTTTAGGTTGTACATAATTTATATATATATATTTTTTAATTTTACTGTTTGCTTTTTAATATATTTGCGAAGTATGTTTCATTCTGTACCTTTTTTGATGTAATGAAACCAAAATACAGGAGTATGACTGACTGACTGACTCCCAGTCTGTCACCATAGACAGGAAGAGCAATTTTCAAACCATTAACCTAGCTTTGCAATTTAAAAGAATGGCAAAGCCAAGTCTCCCTCTTTGATATGCATAAATTACCCCTATGGCAGGCTTAGCAAGCCCTAAAGCAGAGTGTGGCCTATTTCCAGGGCAGTAAATGTATTTTATCTGTTCTGACAGTAAAATGTGAAACTATTGTTTTTACTGTGGAAGGGCTTGGTAGCCCAATTGGTAAGTATAGGATTAAGACACTGAGACCTCAGAAGGGCTAACACCTGAACGGCGTGACCAGATTTGATAGTCCGAGGTATCAAACAACTTGTTAAATTAAGCCCAACTTGTCAAAATTATTGTTGATTGTTGAAGTGTGCAAGTTTTACAAAGTTACCACTTTGTTGCCTTAAGTCCATCTTGCCCATTCACGGTTAATCACGGGGGTCTGTCCCTTAGATGTCCCAACAACTCCCAGTCCCAGAAAAAGAGACAATAGAAAACTGCATAGGAGAGAGGTGTAACCTCGCTGTAGAAGGGAGCCACACAGGTGTTAGTGCAGAAGGAGAACATCAAAGAAGAAGCTGCCTTTGAAAGGCAAATTGTAGATTCTTGGGAAAGGGCTGCTCTGTTGTTTAAGTAGACAGGCTGGCACTTGGGAAGGAGAGGGGAGACTATTTGCCAAACTGTTTATCAGGGGCAAGTAGCCCCATTGGTAGCCACACCTCTGGGTTGGTCTAGGGAGCTCTACGTGCCAAGATAAGGGTTCTGCCATGCTGAAAATGGGCAGAATGGAGAATTCTTGGATATTCAGATGCCACACATTGCAGAAATTGGTCACCAGAGGTGAGGGAACCTAGTAGCCCATTAGCTACTGGTCATGTCCACCCTGAGAACATATTCCAGGCTTAAAAAGGGGACCCCTGACAACCAAAACTCATCTTGACTGAATGCAGAAAAGGACTGAAGAAGGACTGTCCTGCTACACCAATACCCAGTGAAGAGAATCTGCACCAACGTTGACTGCATCTGCTGAACCTGGTGGCTAGCGAAGAAGAAAGGACAGTGCCTGCTTTGTCATGCTCATGTAGAAGTCATTTCCTGAGCTGAGCTGAAGCAAGGGACTTCAAGGGTCAGTTTGCTGACCTCTTGTTCCTAGTAAAGGGACAACACAGCTGAAGAAACTTGCTGGGGCAAGTTGGTAGCATAAATGTTTTGACCTCTTCTCCTCATCACTGTGCAGCACTAGGGACCAGGACCTGATGCTCAAAGTTGCAAACGAGTATGCTGAACCCGGGAGAATGGTTGGGGTTGCAGCTTGGCCACCCAGACGGCAGATTACCATCTGAGGAAAGATTCCCCTGTGACTGCGATACTGGGTGACTAGTAGCACAGTGGCGACTGTACTTCTGCCAGGACTAAGAGGACTTTGAGGGATCTCAATCCCTGCGGCCAGGATCACCTCACCAAGCCTTTGGACTAAGGAGCAACCACAGTAAGGCCCCCATGGACTGCTTTGCATCCACAGCATTCTTAAGTATCTTCAGCATCCTGTATCCCTTGTATCAGAAACACTTACATAGAAGTATGAGGCAACTAGATAAAAGTGCTTGGAACTCACTGAAGACTGTTTCCTACTTCGTTTCCTGTTTCCGAGGACCTTGCTGTTCCCACTGCTGGCTTTCTGACAAAGTTGATTGCCCAATGTAAATTAAAGTACCCGCATTGATACTCACCCATGTTTTTCTTGAAAGAGTTTCTAAGTATCAAATGTGTTAAATTTGCCAATGCTTATTTGCAGTTAGGGTAAAAGTGCATATTTACTCACCGTGTAAATGCTGTAAATCCAGAACCCTCTGATGGATCTTTTTCATTTTGTGTATAAAAATAGATAAAAATACAATATCTTTTTATAAATTGGTGTTGGACTTCTTCTGTGTCTCGTGCCTTCTTTAAATTATTGGTGCATTTTAAATGCTTTGTATTTGTTCCTTTGTGTAAGCCTGACTGCTCATAGCCACAGCTATGCAGACTTTAACAAATGAAACCTACCATTCCTAAAGGGGTTGGGAAGTGTATTACATGGTGAGGTCCCAAAAAACATCATTTCCTCACAGTAACAGGCTTATCTTAAAGCAAATGCGTTGACCGTTTAGAAGTACCAACACAGTTAAGAGGTTAAGACACAATGCAATAAGAATATCACTCCAATTTAGAAGAATAGAGTAAAATGAAATAAACAAAATCACACCAAAATGATAAAACGCCAGGAAAGCAAACTGGAGATATGACTATTAGAAGATTTCAAGAAACATAGCACCAAAATGCAATAACCACCCATGATAGTATATAATCTAGGTAGATGGGGACCTAGACACTATTTCAGACTGCCCACGGTGGAGCATGCAATGGATACACAAACCAGGTTCATCATGGTAAGAGACTTTACCTTGGTACCCATTCTTTGAAATGGAAGTCAAAATTTTCCAGCAAGGCAAGGTTGCAGTCTGTATACTAGGAACTCCTCTCAATGTCAGAGTACCATTGAATGAGGTTCTACTTAGGCCATTGGTTGTGGCAGGAAAAGATTGGACAATGAAAATTTAAATTTCACACCCAAAAAATTCCACACATTGGTCAGATACTTTCAGGTACTTCGTCCATTCAAGATTTGTACTTTCAGATTTAGGTCCTCATTTAGGATTTGTCAGCTGGGCTGGAGTACTTTATGTCCATCATCCTGCCTTGACTTCGTCCGCCAAACTGAGAGGTCACAGCTGACCGAGCAGTGAAGTCCATGGATTTGCATGAAGTGCCATAATGGTGGTTCACACAAAGCCACTAAAATGTTTGGTGTGCATTCGTCATTGGTGACTAATGATTACACCAAACTTTTGAAAGATGTACATTTTTCAAAAACAAATTAACAGAGCAAGAGTTTCTTTAAAAGTGTCAAACTAATGCCCTCCACATCCTAGAAGTTTTCTCCTATAGTGTGGGGTGTCCTTTTTTGTTTTTATTCCCCCTTACTGGCAGGTTTTACTTGGTGATGATGGACAGCAAAAAGAAAACCCTCTGACGCCCATTTGGAATTGGGCGGACATTCAGATGGATTACCTCCAAAAGCCCATACTCCATGGGATTTATCATTGGTATACCTAAAGTGTGTGCATAAACCAAGAGCTTGGCAGAAAGGGTACTCCGTCAGAGTTTCTATGGTGTACCCTCAACATCAATCTTTAAATCTTGTCCTTACTTTCTCCTTCAGAGCTCAGAATCTTCCGCTGGGACAGTATTGCAGGCTGTGCCTGACAACGAGTTCCTCGGGGCTGAAGGCCCACTGAAACTGATTTGCATCTGTGAAAAAGCCCCCAGCGGGAAAAACCTTTTTCCTCTGCTCAGAGAAGTCGTGGCTTGGGACGATTTTAATGGGTGGTTGGTGTTGGTTCTCCTGAGGTCTGGAAGTCCAAATATTTTCAAAATTCCAACTTTTCAGGCTTGTAAGGAGAAGTCCAGTTAGACACATATAAGGATCCAAGGACAACAGGACCAGGATCAGCCGAATCCAGTTCAGGTACAGGCACAGGCACTGGTCATCATGGCACTACAGGAAAAAAGGCCTGTTGAACCTTGTTATGCCCTTGTAGCCACACAGGAGGTCACCCAGCTGACCTTTGGGGTCCATGTCTTTGCCCTGGGTATGAATGGGATCAAGTCTGGCCCTTCAAGTCTCCTCACAGGTCTCAAGCAGCAGGTGCAGTACTTCTTCCGATCTCACAAAGGTTCAAACAGTGTTCTGACAAGGGTGCAATTGAGGTGCCACATTAATGGTTGACACCAGCTAAGTGGGTGGGGTGACTGCTGCCCCCTCCATAATCAATTGTGTATAGGATCCCAGGGGCAATCCAACCTACTTTGCACCAGTTACTGTTTGCCCTACTGAAAATAATCCCACAGTGCACTTACGCCCAACATCCAAAACAGGGGCATCCTTTCTTCCCTTGTGCAGAGTCTACTCGCCCAACCAATGATGTGGGCACGGAAATGAGCTGACCCCTCCTCTGTAGTCACTCAAAACTTATTCTGGGTCAGAGCACATACACTGGGCAATAGGTAACAGTGTCCTTGTGTACTAAGTTTAAAAATCTGCAATAAAATTCATCAAAACATGGGTATAACCACGAGAAAAGGGTCATTATCTCACACAGATCATTTTTGTTTACTGTATGCACAGGGCACAGGCGTGCAGCCTGCACTGACTAAATGTGCACAGTATGAGAATGAGGTATGTGCAAGCAGTATATGCACTTAGCACATGCACACACATACAAAGCACACAGTATGTTCACAGATTGCATTTAGAAAGTGCATTCTGCATGTGTCCCCATATTATCATTAAAATTGAATTAAAATTGTAATTATCACACATTCTGTGCATTTTATGTCTTCACACAGTATGTGCACATTTTAGATACTTAAATTATATGCATTCAATTTGTGTATGCAATGTATACCACTTTTGGTTGTAAGCTGCGTCCTGCAAAAGACTTTCGGGAAAATAAATCCTCACTGTAGTGGTGGTGTAAAGTAAAGCAAACATCCCCATTTCTACTTACAATTCATGATTGTAACGACATCCAGCCTGAACAAATTGGACCCTTTTAAAAAATAATTCGGGCTTGTGTAATGTTTCATTAGCTGCAGCCATTGTATTGTTCTTACCCCATTTGGACGCTTGAGCCATACAAACTTTACTCTGTAACTGTTTTCATATTTTGCCATGTGTGTGGTGAGACGTGTATGAGAAACATTCTGACTAAGCCTTCCTCACGACAATGTTTAAGCGTTCGACACATCTTTCACCTTTGTCTTGGAAGTGTACAATGACAAATATATCTTCAGTGTAGTGGTGCACAAAAATTAAAAACAAAATGCATAAAATGTTATGTTATGTTATGTTGATATGTATAGTGAGCTAATTACCCGAGAGAGTATTCAGGTGCTTGGGCAAGGTATGCAGGTGTGTGGCCCCAAGGTCCTGACATGAAGAGGCAAGTTGTCAGCTTCTTGCAGAACTCAAGAAGTGAGGAGGAGGTTCTGATGTGTTGAGGGAGGTCGTTCCTTAATTTGGGTGTGATGTAGAAGAATGAGTGACCTCCAGTTTTTCTTTTGCAGATACAGGGAATACATGAGTGAAAGTGAAACAGAGTATAAGTGTCTGGCGGGTTTCTAGTATTCATCTTTTGGCTGCATTCTGGATGGTCTGTAGTCTGTGTAGGAGTTATCTGGAGATTCTGGCATAGAGAGTTTTGCAGTAGAACCGCCTGCTTCTGAAGAGTACTTACGTGATAGACCACCTGGTGTTTTGAGGCAACCATTTGAAGATCTTTTGCACCATGTGCAGGATGTGGAAGCAGGAGGTGCACATTGCATTGACTTGAGCCATTATGTTGAGCTTGTTATATAGGATGATCCCTGGATTTCTTCCATGGTCTGTGGATGTGGGTGTTTATCTGAGCTCTGACAGCCACCAGGTGAAATCTCATGGGGAGGCCTTGTTGCCAAAGACCAGTACTTGTGCCCTGTGCTATCGGAGTTGAGCTTCAGGCAGATGGTTCACATCCAGTCTGATACCATGGTCATGCAGTTAGCGGAGTCGGTTCTGGTGGTGTTTGTCTTGTCCATCAGGGAGGGGATGAGTTGGGTGTCAGTGGTGTGGGAGATGGCAGTTATGTCTTGTGATCTGATGTCAAGTTTTGTCTTTGGCTTACCGTCCAGATCAGAAGGAGATGGCGTGCGGCCTCGATTCTTGCAGGTCCGGCTCTGGCCGAGGTAGGGGCGACCCCTTCCCTTAGCCATGGTGCTGTTGACATTTATACGCCACTACCGTCCATGCCCTCCAGAAGGAGTCCCTGAGGAAAAACCCCGTAGGGAAAAAAAAAAAATCCAGACGGGAACTCCCTGGACGAAAGGAGAACACAAGGAAAAAATCATAATCTTGAAACCAGGAAAAAGCACAGGAAGAACAGGCAAAAACAGGAACAAGAACTGGATTTCAAAAAGAGAAGACCAGCTGGAGCGTGACCACCACCGGAGAAGTGTTGCAACACAAAGAGAAGAGAAATCAATGCCCTTATATACCCCTAGACAGGAAGTGACAAACAGGAAAAGGAAAAACAGCCATCTTGGATTCGGAAGGGGTAACAGAACTAGATGGGAAAAAAAGCCATTGGAAGAAGGGAAGTAGGTGCATGTAGGGAACCAGCGAAGAGAAAGGTATGATGGGAGAACAGGAAAAATGGCTTCCCAAAAGAAGAGAAGAAGAAGAAAGCCAAAGAGGGAATCCCAGGTGAGTGGAAGGCCGCGTGGGAGGGGCCTGAGGACCTTCACCTAACTTCTGTCTGGGCTCCTGTCCCCGCTGCAGCAGTGAGGATGGCCCGAAAAAGGGGGCACGGTGGGCCCACGGGTCGTAAAATGGACCGCATTCCCCCCGCGATCTGACCAGGCGGCGCCTCAGGTCCCTGCGATGCAACATCGGATGTTGTTGATGACTGGTGTCATGCATATGTTGAAAAGAGTGGGGATGAGGGATGATCCATGTGGGACACAGCATTTTAGCTTCTTGGTCTCTGCTGTGAATGGTGGCAGCCTGGCCCTTTGGGTGCTTCCAGTGAGGAAGGAACAGATCCATTCAAAAGTGGATCCTTGTATGCCAGTCTTATGAAATCTTCTGATGAGGGTGTTGTGGGAGACTATGTCAAAGGCCACGTAGAAGTCAAGAAGGATGAGAGTCCCTGTTTCTCCTCCATCCTGGATGTTATGAATGTTATTGGTGGCTGCAATAAATGCTTTTCCAGTGCTGAATCCTGATTGTGTGTTGTCTAGAAGATGGTGAAGTTCAAGGTAGGTTGTGAGTTGCTTGTTAATGGCTTTGTCAATCACTTTGGATGGGTAGGAGAGCAGGGAGATGGGTCAGAAGTTGTTCAGTTGATTTGGGTTGGTTGTGGGCTTCTTTTTAAGGGAGTTGATTTCTGCAAGTTTCCATTCATCTAGGAAAGTGGCGGATGTGATGGAGGTGTTGATGATGTGGGTCAGGGTGGTGCTGATTGGTGATGTTCCCAGGTTGTAGATGTGGTGGGGACATGGATATGTTGGGGCCCCTGAGTGGATGCCCTCATGATTGCCACTGTGTTGTTTCTGTGTCATTTCTGCTGCCTTCGTTGGTGGTGGGTATGTTAGAAATTAGTTCTCTAGGATTGGGTTGGTATGCAAAGCTGCTGTACATGTTTGCGATTTTTCTGTGGAAAAAAATTGATAAGTTGTCACAGAGTTGTTGGGAGGCAGCAATGTTCCTGACAGAAGCTGAGAGCGAGGTGAAATCCTTGATGATCAAGAAGATCTCCTTGCAGCTGTTGGAGCTTCCTGCAATGCGTTCCACTAGTGCTTCCTTTTTTCTTGGTGTCTCTAATTTTCTGGTGATAGTGTCTTAGTGCAGCCTTGTAGGGATTTCTGTCTGTGGTATTGTGGCTGGTTCTCCATTTCCTTTCTAGCTGTTTGCAGTGTCATTTGTAGGGGGTGGGCAGAGCTCACGGAGTTCTACTCCATAGGATTCTGGGGAGTTGGGAAATAACTCTGTGGAATTCCATGGAGTTCTATGTGGGGTGGAGTTCCGACTGCCCTACTCACTCTGGCAATGAATGTCCCCGATTTCAGAAAAGCAGAGTTGGGCCAGGGTATATGCCGGCCCTTGGGCAGGAAAAGCTGCCATTTCAGGTCTCTTGTGCTGACACAGCCCACCGGTTTAAAGCCTACTGCTCTCAACCACACCTGCACATGTCCCTTCACCAACTGCCCTCCTTTACAAACTTTCTCTAGAGGTCCAAGCACATCCCCTGTCTTGCACCAGCCTTGCAATCGCTTCCTCTGCACTTATGCACAGCTTCAGACCACCCTTTCTTTAGGGTGCAGCAGCAGCAAACCAGCTCACCCCCAGCAGCCTGATGCTCCCCTGGTCTCCAGCTCCCCCTGCTGGCCTCAGGACCGTACCTGGATTCCACAACTTCCTTTCCCAGAGACTCTGGGTAGGCAGCTTCTTTCCAAGTGGAGCTCTGATGGAAAATTTCCTTTTTTCCCAGCACAGACCCCCCTCATATGCAAATTCTGTCCATACCCAGTGCCGCCTGTGTGCACTCAGAAGAAATAAAGAAACAAAGACGTACCTGGGTTCAGGCAAGTCCCTGTTGCAAGTGGCCTGGCTCTCTGTCTCCCTCTGTCCCCTGCTCATGGGTTGAGGACAGTGAAAGGAGGGAGGCCTTGATCCGGATCTGGCACCAGTGCAGCCCCTCAGCAGCAGCTCTGCTACCATGCCAGGCCTCTCCCACCTTCTTTGCACAGAGTGAGCACTGCAACCCAGATATGGGCCACACAGCACAAGTGCAGACTGTCTGCGCTGGCGCTGTGTGGCCCAAAACTGGACTGAAATGCACATGCAGTGAGCTCCACTCCACTGCCCGGTATAGCGGAGTTAGTGGGCAAACTCCACACTCAGAGCAGAGCATGGAGTGCCTAAAACTCTGTTAACTCTGCCGGCAGAGCGGAGCTCATCGCCCACCCTCAGTCATTTGGTGTCTTGGAGGTCTTAAGTGTACCATCTGGCCTGCTTGCTTGTCTACCATATGTGTTGGGTTTGATGGGAGAGAGGGAGTTTGCGCAGTTCTTTCTCCAGTTGTTGAAGATGTTGATCTCCTTGTCGAGTTTGTCTCTGGAGCTGGGCGGATCAGTGCTCAGGGCACTGAGCCAGTCTGCTTCTGTGATTTTGCCTTAGCTGTGGCTTGCAGTGCTGAACCCGGTAGGGATGTTGGCTTGAGATGTGCTGATTGGAAGTATATGATGGAGTGGTCAGTCTGTGAGAGCTGCATGGTGGAGTTGTATTTGATTCTGTCACTTGTGGTGAAGATGGGGTCCAGTGTGAGACCTGCAGTACGTGTTGGTTCTGTGAAGAGCTGGGTCCTGTGTTACTCAAGCATTCAAGGAGAACTGTGGACTAGGGGTTGTTTTGGTCTTTGGAGAATGTAGGTCCTGGAGTCAATGGTGAGCGGAGCAAAAAAGTTGGTAATGAGGTTGATAAAGGTGGCTCGTGGTCCAGGTGGTCGGGAGGCAAGGGTTCTGTTCAGGGTAATTTTACAGAGATTTGCACCTTGAAGTTAAGGTGTTCCATGAATGGGGTGACGTTCTTTGTGGATGTTGTGCATTTGATGGATTATTTGTACATGAATGTGAGTACTACCCTTGGCATGTAAAAGCAGTCTTGTCAAGCAGTCTTGTAGCCCGCTGGGATTGCTGTAGTGATGTCAGGAGCCAATGAGGGGTTTAACCAAGTCTCTGTGATGAAGAGAATGTCCAGTGAATCTCTGCTCAGAAGGTCCCATATTTTGGTTGTGTGTTTGCTGAGTGATCATGTGTTGAGAAGCATGCATGTGATTGGGAGCTGCGAATTTGCAGCGGTGTGTTGTGTAGGGTGGGAGTGTAGGCATTCCTGATGATTATGTTGTGTATGTGTGTTGGGAGTGGGGATTGAGGGTGTTGTTAGTATTTGTATGGGGAAGGTAGGTTTGTGGTTGCTGGAGAACCGGCAGTGGGTACAGTTAGTATATATAAAGTAAAGTAATGTTTATTATTTAGTTCATAAAAACGATTACCATACATTTGGATAATTAGTTCCAAGATTAGATAAAAACACTCTACAAATTCCGCTAAAACATAACCCCTACTGCGTTTAAACAGCTAAAACAGATCATTAGCAAGAATTCACCACACAAAGAGGGTTCATTGATTGTAAAAAAAATCCATACCAAAAAGTATAAAGGTGCTACGATGTTAGTGGGTACAGGAGAAAGCTCCTACCGTGGTGTGAGGTGTAGCAGCAGTTGGTAGAATGGCATCTGGAGTCTAGTGTCCTAAGGACTACTGCAGAGTATTGTTGGGCTGTGATCGAACCAGGGCTCTTAGTGCTGGGCACTGTCCAATCCAGACGGGTGCAGAAGGGCTTACCTTTGGCACCCCAGTGTCTCATCTGCGGCATTTCCATGTTGCAGCTGTCATTAAGTAGGTCCTGGGAGGCGGGAGCAGTCAAGGTTGCCATTATGTCATTTCTTGTGTTGATAGGTGATTTGAAATGAAGACCTCTTGCTTGGCTTCTTCTGTTAAAGATGTGTGAAAATGCAGTTAGACATACAATTACTAACAAGAGAGTACTTTGAGTTGCTAAGGGATTTTTGGCCACATGTACAAAAGTATTTAGTGTTTGCAAATGGTAAATTGGTTGTTTGCAAATACTAAATGGCCTTTTGTTATGTACCAACCCTGTTTTGTGATTCAGTTACCAATTACCGTATCGCAAAATAGAGTTTGCAAGTTGCTATTAGCAGGGGCCCTGTTAAGGGCGTCCCTTCCTAATAGTGAGTCGCAGGGTCATGTATGAATGTTTTGCAACCAGAATGCCATTGCAAAATATTAATCTTTTACCAACTCCGTGAAGGAGGTGGTAACCCATTCTCAAATGGGAAGGGGTCTCCAAGAGATCCCTTCCCCTTTGTGAATGAGGGTGCTAACATTTTTTCAGAGCAAGCAGGGGTCCCACAGACCACTGCCTACTTTTCAAAAATGAAAAGAACAATTTTCATTTTTAATTTTGAAATGCATCCCACTTTCCTTTAAGGAAAACGGACAGCATTTCAGAAAGAAAAATGTAGTCACGGACATGGTGGTCGGTTGACCCCGCCATGCCACCATCCCTGTGAGTGCAGGGAATATCCAATGGGTTGCAAATTGCGACCTGCCTCGTGAATATTGCTGAGTCAGGCCCCTGCGACCCATCTGAAAATCACAAACAGTGTCTGAGACACTGTTGACCATCGCATTTTCTGAGTTCCTAATTGCGATTCGCAAAATGTTGCAATTAGGAACTCGCAAATGTTGGAATCGTACATGTGGCCCTTTGCTCTTAAAACACAAGCCAAAACAGTTTCAGGTTGTGCAGCAGTAGTTACTGTCCTGCACTGCAGAGCTCAGGCTGGGGTCGACAGGAGAGTTTGACAGTGGAAGGTGGAGGATGCAGAAGGAGATGGTGTGTGTACCTGGGCCTTTCCAGCCTCTACTCTGTCCCAACTGATCTTCTTTAGTGCATCCAAGCCCTATTTGAGAGGGAAGTGTAGTTGATGCTTGGATAGTGAATATTAAATAAACAGATCAAAAGGTCTCACTGATTTAGAGGCCTGATTCACAAAGGTAAACTTACTCTTTTGGGTACGTTTACTATTTTTTGGTATTCACCAACTAAGAGTTTAATTTTACTGATAGTAATTTTAGGACTGGACAGTGTTCTCTGCACTGACTGCATAAGTAAAACTATAAGTAAAATTAAACTCATAGTTTTTGAATACCAAAAGAAATAGTAGACATATGCAAAAGTGTAAGCTTACCTTTATGAATCCCTTTGTGAATCAATACACTGACAGGCCGATCAGAGAAAAAAACTTGGGCTGCAATGACATTGCTGGCAGCCAAAACAAATATTGTGTTCCTTGCATGAGGCCTTCGTGTAATACGCAACCTGCAAAATATACTGAGGGCCTGATTTACAAAGGTAAACTTACACATTTGTGCAAGTTTTCCCTTTTTTCTATGTTCACAAAACTGCAATTTGAAAGTAACTTTATGACTGTAGAGGCTCACCAGTCGGGCAGAGAATGCCGCACAGAAAAAGATAGGCCTGTCGTCGTTTATGTGTGAAGCTCTCCTCCTGACTGTGGAATCTCTACTCTTAATTTGTAGTTTTGTGAATATTGAAAATGCACAAACTTACACAAGCATGCACGTTTGCAAGTTTAAGTTTGTGAATCAGGCCCTGAGTGACCTAAGGAACTCTTCAGCCTGGAAAACAGAGAATTCCATGGCAATATTGTTTGCAGTGAAAGCCACAAAGGTTGCAGATGAGGTGGCACAGCCTATGGCTTACTCTCATTGGGTTTAAATATAGCTTTTGCTAAGATTAAATGGGCCAGGAGGCACACAATCAGATCAAAGGACAGAAGGGAGCCTGAATGCTAGTGCGATGCAAGAGGGTGCTTGATTCCTAGTCCAGGATGCCTCTTTGAAATTAGTACTATTCTGCTGACACTGACTCTGCTCCATTAAAAAGGGAGCTTGTGACACTGTGCTGCGTGAAAGGGAGAGAGCAGAAATGCAACCCATTTGGTAAGATATACACTTCTAGTCTATCCTAGAGCTGGTGCTTGTGGCAGCCTAATGCCAATGCAGGCACGCTTTGCCATAAAGCAAGGGTGCCTGTGTTGTGGTTAGAATAGTTTTTGTGTAAGAAGGGGTGCCTTTCTTCACAAAACTGTTCTTTTTTAACCACTTTATTTTGGTTTTCAATACTATCTCAGAAGTAATTTTACATTCACATATTCAAACATATTAGACACAATTATCAGGAAACACCTTGAACTACAAGAGTACAATTTGAACAATATCTAGGGTAGAGTATCTTTTGTCGAAGGCTCTACTTGAGTTAGACTCCATTAAATCTGGCTTTTCAGTTTTGGGAGCTGGTTGGGATTTGTTTCTATCCATCTGTCCCACTTCATTAACGTTTGGAATGGTAGCCATGAGGCCTCAAACTTGCCATTAGTCTCTTGAGCACATGAATCGTTCATAGTTTCCCCCACCAAAGGTTTAGGGGAGGAGTGGTAGGTTTCTTCCAGTGCTTCAATCGCCTGCGACAAGCAGATGTGCTAAGTTTCCTCCTAGGTATGGTAAGAGCATTAATTATTTGAAGTTCTCCCCTGGGTGGATGTAAAGGGATTTTTACCCCCATTATGGTTCTAATGCTTTAGACAATAGCTTACCAGAATACTTTCACCCCTTCACTGCCAGGCCTTTTCCCCCACAGGTGCCAGGCCTTTATTTTCTATTTGGGACAATTTGCGCTTAGGCCCTCATAACTTTTTGTCCATATAAGCTACCCACGCCAAATTTGCATCCTTTTCTTCCAACATTGTAGGGATTCTAGAGGTACCCTGAGTTTGTAGGTTCCCCTTAAGGAGACCAAGAAATTAGCCAAAATACAGCAAAAATGTATTATTTTTTTTAAATTGGGAAAAAAGGGCTGCAGATGAAGGCTTGTGTTTTTTTTCCCGGAAAACGGCATCAACAAATGGTTTGTTGTGCTAAAATCACCATCCTCCCAGCTTTCAGGAACAGGCAGACATGAATCAGAAAACTCAATTTTTCAACACAATTTTGGCATTTTACTGGGACATACCCCATTTTTACTATTTTTGTGCTTTCCGCCTCCTTCCAGTTTGTGACAGAAATGGGTGTGAAACCAATGCTGGATCCCAAACAGCTAACTATTTCTGAAAAGTAGACAAAATTCTGAATTCAGCAAGGGGTAATTTGTGTATATCCTACAAGGTTTTCCTACAGAAAATAACAGCTGATTTAAAATAAATATTGAAATTGAGGTGTTTATTCTGTAACTTTTTCCTGCGATGTGCGATTTTTTAAAGCAATATACCGTTACGTCTGCTGGACTCTTCTTGTAGGTTCATCAAGAATCCTAGGTACCCAGTGCCAATAAATGAGCTGCAGCTTGCAATTGGTTTTCATTCTATACCGGGTATACAGCAATTCATGTTCAGAAGCAGTGGTTATTTACACATCTCTGAATTCTAGGGTGCCCGTACAAGCATGTGAATTACAGTGCATTTCTCAAATAGATGTCTTTTTTACACACTGTCTTACATTTGGAAGGAAAACATTTGGAGAAAGACAAGGGGCAATAACACTTGTTTTGCTATTCTGTGTTCCACCAAGTCTTCCGATACAAATGGCACCTCACTTGCGTGGGTAGGCCTAATGCTCGCTACAGGAAATGCAACACAGACACATCACATTTTTACATTGAAATTAGACGGTTTTTGCAAAGTGCCTAGCTGTAGATCTTGGCCTCTAGCTCAGCCGGCACCTACCAAATCTGTGCATTTCTGAAAACTAGACACCTAGGGGAATCTAAGATAGGGTGACTTGTGGGGCTCTCACCAGGTTCTGTTACCCAGAATCCTTTGCAAACCTCAAAATTTGGCCCCAAAAAAAAAATGTTCTCATATTTTGGTGACATAAAGTTCTGGAATCTGAGAGGAGCCACAAATTTCCTTCCACCCAGCGTTCCCCCAAGTCTCCTGATAAAAATGGTACCGCACTTGTGTGGGTAGGCCTAGCGCCCGTAACAGGACATGCCCTAAAAACACAACATGGACACATCACATTTTCCCAAAGAAAACAGCGCTGTTTTTTGGAAAATGCCAAGCTGTGGATTTTGGCCTCTAGCTCAGCCGGGACCTAGGGAAGCCTACCAAACCTGTGCATTAGTGAAAACTAGACACCCAGCAGAATCCAGGATGGGGTCACTTGTGGGGCTCTCACCAGGTTCTGTTAACCAGAATCATTTCCAAACCTCAAAATTTGACCAAATAAACACTGTTTCCTCACATTTTGGTGACAGAAAGTTCTGAAATGTGAGAGGAACCACAAATTTCCTTCCACCAAGCGTTCCCCCAAATCTCCCAATAAAAATGGTACCTCACTTGTGTGGTTAGGCCTAGTGCCCGTGAAAGGAAATGCCCAAAACACTATCTTGACACATCAAAATTATCAAATACAAAACTACCTGTTTTTGCGGGGGTCACCTGCATTTTTGGTCCTGGGCTCAGCAGCCATCTAGGGAAACCTACCAAACCAGACATTTCTGAGAACTACACACCCGAGGGAGTCCAGAGAAGTGTGACTTGTGTGGATCCCCAGTGTTTTCTTACCCAGACTCCTCAATAAACCTCAAATTTAGCTAAAGAAAATAAAAATTTTCACACATTTCTGTGTGGGATCACTGCACCGGGACAAGTTTCCTACCACTTAACTTTCTCCTCAGTTTCCCGGTAAAAATTATACCTCACTTGTGTAGGTGGGCCAAGTGCCTGTGACAGGGAAGAGCCAAAAACATGTTGAATTTGAGGGGGAACCTAAGCGGGTCCAAAAGGGCAATTTGAAAAAAAAACATTTTTAGACTGACAAGTCGGGCAGCATTTTTATCGGTATAGATGAGACAACGCTGGGTGGTAGGAATTTTGTGGATTTCTGCAGATTCCGGAAGGTTCCATCACAAAAATGTAGAAAACATTTGTGATTTCCAGCAAAGTTGGAGGTTTGCAGGGCATTGGGGGTAACAAAATGGTGTGTGATGCATGTGAAGCACACCACCCTGGGTTCACCCAGATGTTTAGTTTTCAGATGTGTCTAGGTCTTGTGGATTTTTCTACACGACAGCGTCCCAAAGTCCAAAAAGTGCAGCCCTCACAATTCCAAGTGGGACGATTTGGAGAGTTATCTAAGCTCTCATGGCCCAAATGTAAAATCAAACCCCAAAATAATCAAATGCCCTCTTGCTTGCCATGGGATAAGATGTTTTAGTGTTCGGAGGAGAGCTGAAAGATTGTTACCCCCTACAGTTGGGGTTGGGGCATAGCCACCACCACACTACTTTTTCTTTTTTAATTACCTGACATCTAATAGACTTTCTGCCCCCCTGGGGTGTGTATCGGGGGTAATTGCCCCCCGATCACTCTGCTCACTGGTGGGCAAGAACAACTTTGACCCCATTTATTTGGGGTGGGGGTATGGCCATAACCCCCACCATCTTATTTTGAAAAAAATATCTTCCCTGGTCTCGGGTGAACTTTCTGACCCCCTTGGGGGCAGATGGGCATTCCAAAAATTGGCGGAGGCAGATATGGCCAACAGTAATGTGCCCCATGTGGAGCGACCCTTGCCCAAGGGGCTGTCCCCCCCAAAAAAAACACAGACATTCACACACACCAATCCCTGGTTCCTAAATGGTTTCTGCCCCCTATCCGGGGGCAGATCGGCCTAATAGAAATCAAAAGATCTGCCCCCAAGGGGAGCAGAAATTACCTAAAATAAATTTGCTCCCCCAGGGGAGCGACCCTTGCCTAAGGGGTCGCTCCCCTTGCTTGAAATTGACTCAAAAAATAAAAATCCCTGGTGTCTAGTGGTTTCTGCCCCCTCGGGGTAGATTGGCCTAATAAAAGCAGGCCGATCTGCCCCCAAGGGGGGCAGAAATGGCCTAAAGATAAATTTGCCTCAAGAGGACTGACCCTTGCCTAAGGGGTCACTCCCCACATATAAAAAATAAAACAAACTGAAAAAAAAATCCTGGTGCCTAGAGGTTTCTGCTCACCCGGGGCAGATCGGCCTAATTACAATCGGCCGATCTGCCCCCACGGGGGGCAGAAATGGCCTAAAACAAATTCCCTTTCCCAGGGGAGTGACCCTTGCCTAAGGGGTCGCTCCCCTCATGTGAAACTGACAACAAAATAAAAATCCCTGGTGTCTGGTGGTTTCTCCCCCCTTGGGGGCAGATTGGCTTAATAAAAATAGGCCGATCTGAAACGGCTTAGAAATAATTTTGCCCCTAGGGGAGCGACATTTGCCTAAGGGGCCGCTCCCCCATATAAAAAAAATTAAAAATAAATCCCTGGTGCCTAGGTAATAATATTAGGCCGATCTGCCTCCAGGGAGGGCAGAAACAATTGTAAAATAATTTGTCCCCCTGGGAAGCTGCCCATGCCCAAGGGGCCGCTCCCCCTATGCATAAACAAACAAACAAAAAATACTCCCTGGTGTCTAGTGGGCATTTCTGCTGCTCGATCGCATTGCATTGCAATCGCGCAGCAGAAATGCTGAGAAAGACATCAAAGGAAAGGAAAAGCCTTTCCTTTCCTTTGATGCCTCTCTCGGCCCCTCCAAGTGTTCGGAGGAGATATGCTTTTGCATTTCTCCTCCAACCGGCGCTGGAAGCTGAGCTTCCAGCTCGGAGGGGCAGGCCTCTGATGAGGTCAGCGCGTGATCGCGTGATGACGTTATCGGACACCCCAGAGGGGTTGGGGTGCCGGTGTGGAAGGGGAGGCGATTCCCCTTCCATTCCTGCCCTGGGGGCGCCGAGGCGAGGCTCATGGGGGGAGTGAGCTGGTCCAAGGATGTAACGGCTACGTCCTTGGAGCCTGAGCGTCACAGCCAAGGACGTAACCGTTATGTCCTTGGCTGCCAACTGTTTAAAAACTTTACATGACAGCAACATATGTAAAAAGAAGTCTGTCTCCGCATAGTTCTTCCAGCAAGCTGCTGGGCTGCCGAACATTATGTGAAGCCATAAAGGGGACAGATACCATCTGGTGAGTAATTTATATGCATTCTTTTTAAGTGAACCACAAATGAAAGATTTCGGGACACAGTCAGTGAGACAGGTTTTTCATAGTGTAAAAGGCCACTTATTTAGGACAGGCTTGAATTTAGCAACATAACATTTTAACATGAACAGATCAACTCCAACTTGTAAAACCCCACACTTTGAAACTTTTCTCTAATCTTCTTTTTCACTCATTCCCCTCACATTTCCTTCGTTGACCAATTTTCCACTTCCATAAACCCACTCATTCTCCTATTCCTTTTTTCCCGAGCCTGCTTCAGGCATCCCCAATGCTGCCACCCTTGACCTACTTCCTTTTTCCCCCTGGAAGGGGGAAAAAGGCCCACAACTGATTCTCCACCCTCCCCATCTATTGCGTCCTAAACCCCCATAGCAACCTGCCCTAACTGCCATACCCTCAACCCTCACACCTGAACAACATGCATCACTCTCTACCCTTTCCTCATTAACTTATACTGTAGGGCGGGTGGGTGGCCAAACCTTCCTACCGCACAATGGGCAGGCAAGGAAGAGGCTGTTCCCTCCCCTAATCCCCCTATTTATTCCCACCCTTTTATCCCTCCCCACGTTCCTCCCCGCCAATCACAGTCCTCCTGTGCCTCAGTGTCCAGTTCTATCCCTAGGAATGTTAATACCAAACTGAGGCCCTCTGTTTTTTCTGGAGCTAAAGGAACGCCCACCTCCTGAGCCAGCTGTTGAAACCCTTCCAGTGCTTCCTGCATGAGTCAGAACCTGACCGTCCCACAAATAGGAAGTTGTTCAAATAATGTGTTACCCGATGTCCTCTCACTTTGATGAAAACCCACTCTAAAAAAGTACTGAAAGCCTCAAACAGCGCACATTAGATGGCACAACCCATAGGTAGCGCTTGATTCACATAGATTGCCCTGTCCAGTTGCATCCCCAGCAAGGCAAAATCCTCAGGATGGACAGGCAGCTGCCGAAAAGCCTCTTTAAAGTCACACTTGTCTAACTCAGCTCCCCTGCCACAGCCACGAACGAGCCGAATGGCATAATACACTGATGCATACACCATCCCCGTGTCCTCTGGTGCGATGAAATTGTTCACCGACACCCCTTCCAGCCAGGACAAATGGTGTATGAGGCGTAATTCCCCTTTACTTTTTTTAGGAACCACGCCCAAAGGCAAAATCATTAGATTCTCCATGAGCCATTCAGAAAATTGACCCACAATTCTGCCCTCAGACACCTCTTTCAACAATTTATCAGCCACCACTTGTGGCAGTTCCTTAGCAGACTGCAAATTGTCCGCCCACCTCCTCACTCTCGGCCCCTGGTAACCTATGCGAAACCCCTCTTTAAAACCCCATGCCAATTTTTGTGCTAGGTCTCTGTCTGGGTACATGCGCAACCAAGGCAACAGCCCCTCCAACTTAATTGGCCAGGCGTCCCTCTATCTCTGCCGATCTCCACTGCTCGGCCGGGCTGGACAGTGAAAAGCATTGCGTGACCGGGTATCTACCTCCACATTTCGAACATTCGTCTTTGAATCTGCACGGGTGTCTGGAGCAGAAACCTTTGTTAAAATTCTAGCAGGCCCCTGAGGCAGGAGCCTGGGGTCGCTGTGTCACACCTACCCCCCCTGAGTGGGACATGACTGAAAAGGCTTGTACACTACAAGCAGACCCCTAGCAGTATGCGTGGACGCTGACGAGTGTGAGGATGCCATCCATTGCAACCACAGTTCAGGACCTACGCCACCCGCCAAGGATTATCCGGATTGATGCTCACTCTTGCCCTGAACTCTTCATCATAACTGAGCCACGCAAAACACCCAAAATGCATTTGGGCCTTGTGGATGATGTCCACATACTTAAACAGCGCTATGCAAAGACAGGAGTCATGCCCTCTTGCCCAATGGCCATGCCCAGGGGACTTATGTCCCCTGGGCATGGCCATTGGGCATAGTGGCACGTAGGGGGGCCCAAATCAGGCCCCCCTATGCCACAAACAAAATCTGAAAAAAATACTTACCCGAACTTACCTTTCATTCTCTGGGATGGGTCGCTCCATCCTTGGGTGTCCTCCTGGGGTGGGCAAGGGTGGCAGGGGGTGTCCCTGGGGGCAGGGGAGGGCACCTCTGGGCTCCTTCCGAGCCCACAGGTCCCTTAACGCCTGCCCTGACCCAGGCGTTAAAATACGGCACACATCAGGCTGTGCATCGTTTTTTAAGGCCCACCCCATCCTGTGCGTCAAAATGACGTCAGAGTATAAATATGGGGCACAGGCCTTAAAGTCATTTTTTGGAAGGGAACGCCTACCTTGCATATAATTAACGCAAGGCTGGTTCCCCCTTCCAAAAAATGACGCACATGGTGGAATTTTTACACCCGCGGGGTCGGACGTCAAAGTATAAACATGGGGCAGGGTTTGCGCCGATTGTGCGTCAAATTTTTTGACGCACATTCGGCGCAAACTGAGTATAAATATGCCCCAAAGTGCGGCCCTCACCGCCTCAGTGTCAGGGCCTCTCGTCATGCCCGGTGCTATAAACTTAACCTATCCCCTGCCTGACTCACCCCGGCCACCAAAACTTCCTACATCACGATGGGCAGGCAAGGAAGAGGCCGTTCCCTCTCCTAATCCCCTTATTTATACCCACCCTTTTTCCCTTCCCCACATACCTCTCCGCCTATCACAGCCCCACCTGTCCTCACTTCCCTCCCGAAGCCTTCAGTGGAGAGACTAGGGGGGTCATTCTGACCCTGGCGGCCACCGCCAACAGGCTGGCGGTGTTCCCGAGGGCATTCTGACCGCGGCGGTTCAGCCGCGGTCAGAAAGGGTAAACCGGCGGTCTCCCGCCGGTTTACCACTGCCCGTTGGAATCCTCCAAGGCGGCGCAGCTTGCTGCGCCGCCGAGGGGATTCTGACACCCCCTACCGCCATCCTGTTCCTGGCGGTTCGCCCGCCAGGAACAGGATGGTGGTAGGGGGTGTCGCGGGGCCCCTGGGGGCCCCTGAAGTGCCCATGCCAATGGCATGGGCACTGCAGGGGCCCCTGTAAGAGGGCCCGCTTGTATTTCACTGTCTGCTTAGCAGACAGTGAAATATGCGACGGGTGCAGTAGCACCCGTCGCACCTTCCAACTCCGCCGGCTCGATTACGAGCCGGCTTCATCGTGGGAAGGACGTTTTCCCCTGGGCTGGCGGGCGGCCTTTTGGAGGCCGCCCGCCAGCCCAGGGGAAACCTCAAAATACCCACCGCGGTCTTCCGACCGCGGTACGGTATTTTGGCGGCTCCCGCCAGGCGTGCGGTGACCGCGCCCGGCGGGAGTCAGAATGACCCCTAGGTCTCTTGCACACTACTTTGTGCAAGTATGTTTAGTGTTGGTGCCTATATTTAAGAGCTGTAGGTAGGTTATCATAGTTTGAAGTACTTCGATCGGAAATATGGACTGTGAAGAGGTTTTCTGTTTCTCGCAGTATGCTCCTTATTTCATCTCTCTGGCTCTAGCCCAGTGTAAACATTGGGTACGTCAGAAATCATCTACTCATTCTTCCTGAATTGCGTTCCAAGAGAGTACCTTATTGTCCGAGTAGAGATTCTCTAGAGAAGGATTACCATTATTTCAGCTCAAGAAACAAGTATAGGGGAGCAGACCTACCTAGTACCTCTTGTGAGGGACATCTAGGATGAGTATTCATCATTAATGTTTATACATGTAGCTGGTTTTTGAAAGTCCACCAATGTAATTTACTTTATTTTTGGCACCTTGGGAATCTTATCTAATGCTTTAATTATATAATGCTAGTTCACCCTACCAAAGGCCTTCTCTGCATCAATTGAGAGAAGAGTCACCACATTAATAACTCTTGTGAAGCTTTCCTTTAGAAAGATAGCTAGTCTGATGTTGTCTGTTGTATGGCGATCTCTAAGAAAACCAGCTTATTGTGGGGATATCAAGTTGGTCCTAATCATGTATAATTGTGATACCAACTCCGAGGTGAAGATCTTCATGTTTGTGTTGAGCAGTGTGGTTGAGCGATACGAGGAGTAAAATGTAGGATTTTTAGTTTAGTTGGGATTCTAATATTGTATCTGTAACTATTCCTTGTTCCAAAATGTCAATAGAAACGTCAGTTAATGACTGCTAGGAGATGTATGAAGGCTTTATCGACAGAGAATCCATCGGGTCCGGTGCCTTTATGCCTAGTAACCTGCTAATTGATGCTCTAACATACTCCACTGAAATGTCATCTTATAAAAAGGAGCAATTGTCTTAGGTTATTGTTGTGAGGAAATCTGCTAAATAAACCTCTTGTGTGTGTCATGATAGACTTTCTTCAGTAAACAGTGTTTAATTATGTGCAATAAAACACTTTATAGCAGAGAGTCTTGTACACTTTTGATTTTGTTGACGTGATTCCTTGTGAGGGCCTGCCTAAGTTTGTAAGCTGCAAAAACAACAGATGATGGACGGAATGCAGAACAAATCAAACATTCACTCCCAGTCGCAGATCTGGGTTTAATTCATCAGTTTTTTTGCTTGCCGTGCCATTCCAGTTTGGACCCAGCCATATGCAAATCAGTCTTGACCCTGTTCCCCATGGGAACAGTCCAGCCCGAACTGCCAGGCCAGATCTGTGACTGGGGGTGAGTGTTTGAAAAGGTTCAACACTCCGTCCATCATTTTATTTTGTTTTTGATATTGATTTGTGCCCCCTAAGTGGCAAAGGTATGGCCAGATTGGGTCCCTTGCTTGAGGCGCCACTGGATTCAAGCTAGCCTGGCTGATGAAGGGTGATACTCTGAAACCGGTCCTAGGATGCATGTTTCCTGTGCAGGGAGGATATGGCTTAGTAGTTTGGGCTGGACTGTTCCCATGGGGAACAGGGTCAAGACTGATTTGCATACAGCTGGGTCCAAACTGGGGTGATGTGGTGAGCAAAATAACAATGGAATAAACCCAGATCTGTGACTGGGGGGGAGTGTTTGAAAAGTTTCAACACCCCGTCCATCTTTTTATTTTGTTTTGTGATGTTGCTTTGTGCACCATAAGTGGCAGGGGTATGCCCAGATGTGGGTCCCTTGCTCGCTGCTCCACTGGATTCAAGCTAGCCTGGCTGATGAAGGGTGATACTCTGAAACCGGTCCTAGAATGCTTGTTTCCTGTCCAGGGAGGACCTTGCCTAGCAGTTAGGGTTGAAATGTTCCCATGGGGAACAGGGTCAAGACTGATTTGCATACGGCTGGGTCCAAACTGGGGTGAAGTGGCGAGCAAAATAACGATGGATTCACCCAGATCAGTGTCTGGGGGTGAATGTTTGAAAAGTTTCAACACTCCGTCCTTCATTTTATTTTGTGATGTTGCTTTGTGTGCTCTAAGTGGCAGGGGTATGCCCAGACGTGGGTCCCTTGCTCACTGCACCACAGGATTCAAGCTAGCCTGGCTGATGAAGGGTGATACCCTGAAACTGGTCCTAGGATGCTTGTTTCCTGTCCAGGGAGGACCTGGTCTAGCAGTTTGGGCTGGACTGTTCCCATGGGGAAATATGTCAAGACTGATTTGCATTTGTCTGGGTCCAAAACTGGGGTGACGTGGCGAGCAAAATAACGATGGATTAATACTCAGATCTATGACTGGGGGTGAGTGTTTGAAAAGTTTCAACAATCTGTTCATCATTTTATTTTGCTTTGTGATGTTGCTTTGTGCGCCCTAAGTGGCAGGGGTATGCCCCGACGTGGGTCGCTTGCTTGCTGCACCACTGGATTCAAGCTAGCCTGGCTGATGAAGGGTGATATCCTGAAACTGATCCTAGGATGCTTGTTTCCTGTCCAGGGACGACCTGGCCTAGCAGTTTAGGCTGGATAGTTCCCATGGGGAACAGGGTCAAGAGTGATTTGCAAATGGCTGGGTCCAAACTGGGGTGACGTGGCAAGCAAAATAACAATGAATTAAACCCAGATCTGTGACTGGGGTGAGTGTTTGAAACATTTCAACACTCCGTCCATCATTTTATTTTGTTTTGTGATGTAAGTTTGTAAGCTAACAGTCTATGCCTTACCTTCTTTTTCATAATGGGATTGTTTTATGTATAATAATTTCTTGACTGTGTTGCACATTAGCGATGATTCTAGCTCCCCGGAGCTTTGTGTAAGGCTCTATATATACTGACTGTTCTATCCTACTTATGTTGTGTCTGTAAGTGACATAACTCTTGAATCCTTGCTTTCTCTGCCTTCCCATCCTTTCAAATGTTGCTGTGTGGGATAGTAATTTCCTTCTCATTACGCCTTTGCAGCATCCCACATTACGCTATCCCGTACATCTGCATTATCATTTTACTTTTGCTTCTCTTGCACATTATATTACCACAGTAGCCCTCAAAGCTACTTCATTTATAATCCATGGTCCATACGTTTAAGTGTGGGGGGGTGGTCACTGTATCCAAGGCAGCCATACTGTCACATGAGCTGATGGGGCTTTTTGGCCTATTCCTGTGTTTACTAATTACGGCTTCAACGCCCCTGAAGTAAGGAAGAAATCTCTGAGAATATATAATCTATGCACAGTCACATAGAAGGCATAATCCTTGTCTCCCTGATGCTGCACCCTCCACATACCCTCAGGGGCACATTTATTAGAAAGTGGAGCAGTGCAGCGCAGCAAGTCACTTTGCTGCACTGCACTTCACTGGGAAAGAGCAGGAATGCTCTGTATTTAAGGCACATGGTGCATTGCTGATTTTTCCTCCTACACTGGTGGACAGTGGTGAAAGGGTGCCAGCTTTTGATGCAGGATTGTTTCTGTGCAGCAAAATACACCTTCCTTCATAAAAACAACCCTGCGAGGCTTTTTCCTCTTTTTATGTGTACTCCAGGATGCAACACATAGAAAGATGAAAAAAGGAGGAGAATGATATTTCTTCTTGGTATGCCTCTCCTGGGAAGACGTAAGCTTTTGATGCATTCTCAGGCTTTCAAATCCTTGTTAATCTGAGAATGTGTCAAAATTCATGGGAGTTTCGTGGGTACACCCACCTCAACGTCCATGGAACACCTACCCAGGGCAGTGTAGTGTAATGCAGCGATTTGTGTTGCGTTGTGCTACTCCAGATTGATGAGGCCATTCACAGCCACGCAAAGTAGCTTTGCATGGCTTCAAAAATCTGTCTTAGAGGCTTAGTCGCACATGTACCACACTGCATGGTGGAAATGCGACACAAAGCTCTTATAAATATGTCCCTCAATGTTTAGATCCACAAAGTCGTAGACAATGGAGATGAGCTTTGGGGCATGTTGGGGGAGACAGGTTCAATCCAAGTAAGCATTGAAGATGCAGTTGAACTGCCCTCCCGTTGCAATGCCTTCATTTTAATGGTGTTTGTTGAGTAGAACTGAGATGGGAACCATTAAGAGAACTGGCTGGGGGCACCTCTTGAACCATAGTGAGTCTCCTGAAGAATAGCCACGTCTGCTTAATGTTTTTTTTTAAGTCACCATGTCGGTGCCTTACAATTTCATGAGAAAGTTGAGACCCTGATTGTTCAATGTAATGATTGTGATGGAAGTCATGATTGTCTGAGGTGTGCTCTTCGTATGAGTGAAAGATATGTAAAAAAAACAGGGCAGGATTCTCTCCCCCTCTCCTTCAGGCAGACTTCAGTTTATTCCAATCAGAAGCGATAACTAGTCTGTGATGTGGTTGCACTGTTGTTAATGTGATGAATGTGTATGCCATGGATGACAAATTATGTAAATAGAATTGAGCAAAACATGACTTGTTTACTCCAAAAACAATAATATCTAGATAAAAACTTTACAATCTTTTTTTTCTCACCCTCCGATGTAGTTCTACTCGGGGGTGGAGGCTAAATAGGGCGTGCTCAGAATGGTGACGGCAAATCCTGCCTTTCATATATCAGCTTCTTCCTAAATCTCGATGTCTGATGAAAGAGTACCTAAGTCCCTATTGTCAAAAATTGAATTCAGTCTGAGACATTTCAAAGCTAGGAGTGTGGGCCTCACAGTCAGTGGCATAACAAAGTCCCCCTCAACCCCCGGGATGCGGGGACCTCCGAGCTCCAGGGGCCCCTCTCAGCATAGTACGCTGGCCTGAGAGATACTGAGATAGTTCTGAATGGGACCCTCCATGAACACTGCAGGGGACACCCCACAAGTTTCTTGTCATTAGTGCACAGTTTTTGATAAAACATAGCACGTGTAACAGAACTGTCGAATTAGTATGAATTTGCTGAACCTGTTCATTAAATGCTGCTTAGTCATCTCACAAGGTTGGTTGATAATCCTCTGTTATGTTCTATATTCTATAGTTGCTATGTAGGGTTGCCATGTCTTTAGAATAGAGAGTATTCTGGGAATAGAATGGTTGAAAATAACGGACAGGAGGTGGCTGGTGAAGGACGTAGCCGAGGCTCCAGAGAAAGCAAGTGCAAGTCCAAGTGTGTACTTGCAAGTAGAATTTGTCTTGCTACCATTTTTGTACACTATAATTTGTCAACGAGCTATGTCTGGAGCCTCGGCCGCTACGTCCTTCACCAGCCACCTCCTGTCCATTCCTCTCAGCCATTCTATTCCCAGAACACTCTCTAAAGCGTCACATAGCAACCCTACATAGCAACTGTAAACTGTAGAACATAACACCCCCTCCACTTCCTCCTGTGTCATCATCATGTGCTGTCATCCTCATCCACATTTTCTTCTTCAATATTTTGACTCCCAGCATTATCATTATTTGCAATACTCTCACTTTCCAACCACTGAAATGTTCAATTACTTCCTCATCTTTATAAAACTGACTCTGCCCTTTTCTGACATTCACTGTTTTTTTCACTCTTATTCAATCATCGACTCCAAAATCCACGGGTTTGACTCGGGTTTGGGAAGTACAGTTAGACAAAGCAGTTTGGGCGTACAGAATAACCAGAAATGAATCTATTGGATTATCGTCATTTGTGATAATGAGGGGACGTAACCCCAGGTCTAAGTTCAATCCAAGTTGGGTACACCAACCTGATGTTGAACAGTGGTCTGTTGAATCAGTACAAAACAGAATGAGAGAAAAACATTTGAAAATGATAAATGATTGTGATACTAAACATGGAGGCAGATTTGAGAAATTGGCACTGCACCAAGTTTCTTGCACCCCCTAACGCCCCCTACCGCCACCATGTGTGTGCCGTATTATAAATGCGGCGCACCATTGCGCAGGGTAGGGGGCAATAGCATCAACATTTTTGACTCTATTGATGTAATGTTCAGGGTTAGCTCCAAAATGTTGCCGCTAACCCCTTTTAACATCAGCTCTGAGCAGGCGTTACAAATTCCTGAAAAAATGGCGCATTGAATTCTTTTAGATTTCTTTGCGCCATTTTTTCAGCCCCCCTAACAGGGGAACGCCCCTCCTTGCATACATTATGCCTGGTGCAGGCATTGTGTGGTGCAAGGTGTTACAAAGTGGTGCCCTGCATGCATTGCTCCAGTTTGTAAATCTGGCATTGCGATTTTGCCTCGTTGGACCACATTAGCATAAATAAACGGCGCTAATGTGGCACAAGGAGGTGCTAGGCCCTTTTAAATCTAGGCCATTGAGTCAAACCTGTGGATTTTGCAGTGGGTGATTGAATAAGAGTGGAATAAATGGTGAACGTCAGAAAAGGCTAGAGTCAGTTTTATGAATCTAAGGAGGTCATTGAAGTATTAAATAATGCATTCAGAATGAGTAGTGGGAAAGTATGGAATTTAAAAGAGTAGCAAAAAATCCAAAAGATATACGGAATGATAGTTATATTGACCCTTCTTAAATTACATTCCAGTGGTTGGAATGTGAGAGTAGGGCAGATAATGATAATGGTGGGACTCAAAACATTGAAAAAGAGAGTGTGAATGAGGATGACACAGCACATGATGACACAGGAGGAAGTGGTGATGGAGTGAATGAGGAGTCAAGTGCTGAATCAGGGCAGAGTGGAGAGTCTGATAACTTTGGAGTGGACAGGCAGAGGAGAGGAGCAGTAAGAGAAAGAAAACCTCCCAAATGGTTAGAGGATTTCATGTATGGAGAAAAACCTTTCTTGGAAATGACGTAAATTCAAAAGTGAAAATGATTCTTTGTCATACAGTATGGTCACACAACTGGGTTGTATTATTTTATGTATTATTTTATTGTATTGTTTTTTATTAGTATTAAGAGAGGGATGTGCTATGTTCTAAGTTTTACAGTTGCTATGTAGGGTAGCTGTGTAACACTTTAGAATAGAGAGTATTCTGGGAATAGAATGGTTGAAAGGAATGGACAGGAGGTGGCTGGTGAAGGACATACCATCAAAGGCTTCAGACAATAAAGTGTGTACTTGCAACTGGAATTAGTCTTGCTACCATTTTGTACACAACATCCTCTATGTCTAATCATTGCTGTTGTCCCTTCCACTTGTTTCAGTCTGTATTTGTGTTGGGCATGTGCCAGGCTCCTCTCATATCCATTCCATTGATTGGTACCTCGGCAGCAGCCCCCATGGCCTCCGCAGGCCCAGAGCATCCAGTGACTCATCCACCTCACGCACTCAGTGTTACATACCTTTAAAGTTGAATAAGGGTGGAAGGAAAAACCCCACCTTTATGGAATTGTTTTCAGGAGAGGTGGGCAGTGATCTGAGGAAACTCCCATCATGCTAGCATGGACTGTAATACACCTTTGAAAACCAGTAGGGCGAAGTCCTTATAGGTAATTGCTTGTGAGCTGCTTATAAGATTGCCTCTTTATCTTCAAAGAAATGGTCCCTTGTGACAATACCTGGAAACAGGTTCCTCCGCTTCTTTGGGGGATATTTCCTTTTGAGTGCCTCTAAGTTGAATGTTATTTCATCTGGAACAATTCTCCAAGCCTTCCATCTTGTTGGCCAGGTATTTGTGGTGCTTTTCCAGTGAGGATATCTGTCATGAGATGTAATCCTGATCAGGAGTGGTTGTCACTTTGATGTTCTCTGCTGATCCATACGATTTTCAACTTTCTGGACAGAATGGTCAGGTTCAGAGATTGTTCTATCAATACTATGCCACCATATCTTTGTGGAATTCTAGTGCTTTGCTTTAGTGGACGGTGCCTGTAGGCTGGCGTACAAGAGGTCCTCTGAATCAGCTCTTGTGTGTTGGTGAAAAAAGATAAATCTGATGGATTAAACCCAGATCTGTGACTGGGGATGAAAGTTTGATTTGCTTTGCATTCCGTCCATCATCTGTTGTTTTTGCATATGTTGCCCCAAGTGGGAAGGGTATGCCCTGACGTGGTCCCGTGTTTGCTATGCCACCAGATTCAAGCTAGCCTGGCTGATGAAGGATGATATCCTGAAACCGGTCCCAGGATGCTTGGTCTGATTCACGGAGGACTTGGCCTGGCAGTTCAGGCTTGATTGTTCCCATGGGAAAAGGGTCAAGACTGATTTGCATATGGCTGGGTCCAAACTGGAATGGCATGGCATGACAAGCAAAAAAACTGATGTATTAAATCCAAATCTGTGACTATGGGTGAATGTTTGATTCGCTCTGCATTCCATCCATCATCTGTTGTTTTTGCACTTGTGTGTTGGTGAGCAGTCTCCTACTCATCTGCTTTATGAGCTCCGTCAGCTAGGTGCGAGAGCGATTCCTAGCTATATGACACCATAGGTGTTATTGGTTCAACCAGGGTCAGTGCCTCCAGGACAAACATAGTTGTTTCAGCCTTGGACGCCTTCTCCCAGTGATGCTGTGACTATTTCTGACCCACAGCTGCCATATTGTCTGCCCATGTGCAGCCCTACCCTTTCTACATTTCTCTTCCTACTGCCAATGAAACATCACATCAGGGATTCCAGGAGCTCTCAAATGACAACCAGAAGGCTTTCCCTTGTGACGTTTTGCGCCAGCACTGACAATTCAGACTCTAAATGGCGTAGCCGGAGTTCAGGTATCGGAGTCCAAACAAGATATGTCTTTCTGGGTCTGTGCCCTGGCCACATCCCTCACAGAAACTGATTTTAGAGGCGTATTCCTCTTTGCATGTGAGCTGCAGAATGCAGCACACATGCAAAGAGGAAGTAACAAGGAGAAATAAAGATATTTGGGCTGATTTAAGAATCCCTAGTTCCATCCTAATAACACATTAGCATAATTTTTTTATGCTAATGTGGTGTTAAATGGCCGAAAACACAGCGTCAAATTTACAAAGTGTGCAATGCATGCACTGCGCCACTGTTTAACCCTTTGTGCTACATTTTGCTTGCGTCAGGCATAATGTATGCAAATGGGGTTATTCCCCCATTAGAGGGGCCGAGAAAATGGCACAAGGAAATCTAACAGATTTCCTTGCGCCATTTTTTCTGCACTTTTAACGCCTGGTCAGAGCAGCCGTTAAAAATGGCATGCCATTGAATACAATGGGCCCCTATGTACTCTGCAGAAGTAGCACCAAAATGTTGGTGCTACTCCTGCAGAGTACATCAATAGTGTCAAAAATCTTGACGCTATTGGCCCCTACCCTGTGCCATGGTGCGCTGTATTTTAAAAATGGTGCACACATTGTGGCCGTAGGGGGGCACTAAGGGGAGCAAGGAAAGTGGCTCTGCAGCACCACTTTTCTAAAATCAGCCCCATTGTCTCTTGTTACACAACCCTTAGGCAGGCACACCATTTTGACAAAAACCTAGGTTTATGGACTTTAGAACTTGCGTCAAACTATATGGGTGGATGCATAGGAATTCCCATCCTCCCCCCATGTACATCTCCCGATGCAAAATAGTAAAAGGACAAAAGGTAGCAGTTTGGGCTGCTTTACTTTTTTGACAAAGCCACACAAATCGGGCTTTGCTTTGTAAATCCTGAAACACATTTTGCATCTTGGCTGCACCACATACGGAGAGCACCCACCAATCAAAATGTTAGTAAATCTGGACCAACATATGTTGTATTGTATTGTATTGTAATAGTCTTTATATAGCACTTACTACCCCTAACGAGGCATCGAAGCGCTTTTCGGCGAGTAGCACGCTACTCCCGAACCCAATAGGAATTAGAAGTGGATTAGTGTAGGGAAATAGGAGTACAGTTTTAGTATTATTATGAGTTAATTTGAGCAGAGGATATGTGAGTTTGTTAGTTGGACTGACTAGAGTAATGGAGGGATAGAGGAGGGAAGAATCCAGAAGTTTTAACTCAGAGTTTATGGTAACAGGATGAGGCAAGGAGAGATGGAGGAGGGAAGAGTCTGTGGAAATTGTTAGGGAGATTATAGTAGCAGGAGGGGTTTTGGATGAATCAAAGGTGAGATAAATGAGGGAGACTTTAGTAGGGTTGTTTGGGAGATCATGGTAGTAAACTGAGGTTTGGGTGAGTTACATGTGAAAGAGGAGGGAAGAGCTTAGGCAGGGTTATTTTGGAGATGAAAGTAGTAGAATGGGTTTGAAATGAGTCAGAGTGGGGATGGTGGATAGATTGATAGAGACATGAAATATGCTGATAGGTAGACAAAGTAAAGCTTACAAGAGAGTACATTTATATTATTTTTATTTATTTATAATGTTATATATACACACACTTTTTAAATCATTTCCATTTAATTTATTTATTCAATTAGTATTATTATTTATTTAACTTTAATATACTTTTTTATAATTTGAATTGTATTTATAGATTTGTATTACTTATTTTATTTTTCTCTAGTAGAGTAGGGCTAGAGTAATAAATAAATAGATATGTAAATACATAGTAAGGGAATATATGTTCAAGAAATATAATAATGCGTATAATATGAAAAGAAAAGCAGTATTGTATAAACACAGACTTTCAAGATTTGTAATATATGACGTTAATTAATAGGTGTACTTTTCTAACATTTCTTTCCTCAATTTTTGAATAGTGAAATGCGTATGATAATAAAATATTTGATCAGTGTGATATAAAAATGAAAGCAGGGATTCATAAGTATCTAATATAATAACTTATCTAGGAGCTATGCAATGACCTATGAACATGTTAAGCATAGAATAACATACACATATATGTGTATATACACACACCCAACCACACATACACACCCAGACACTGACGCACACATATATATATATATCCATTCAAATACATATTTAATTGTGAGTAAATATACATTTGTTAAACAGGTTTAAAGAGTATGTGTGCAATTTATTATTATGACGTGGTAGCTATACATATTTCCTAAAGAACTATACATATCTAGATTATGCACATAATCCAATTAAAAATATCTGTCAACACAGGCATATGCAGTCCACTGCTGTTTGAATATGGTGGTTATGAAGGAAAGAGACAACTCTTGAGTAGTCTTCTGAAGACAAGATAGTTATCCGTGGATCTTCTATTTGGGGGTGATTAATTCCAAAGTTTGGCTGCTTAAACGGAGAAGGATGTACCACCTATAGTCTTTTTCTTGTATCGTGGTGAGCAGAGGTTTCTTTGAATGTATTTGGTTATTTTGTTTCTGATAAAAAGCGGTCTTGTACCATGTATAGCTTTGTGGGTGATACAAAGCAGCTTGAAGGAGGATCTACTGGCAATGGGTAATTATTGTAGTGCTCTCAAGGCAGGGGAGTTGTGGGCTTGTGTTGTGGCTTTACATATAATAGTAGCCTGGCAGTGGAGTTCTGAATACGTTGTAGCTTTTTCATATTAGATAGAGATGATCCATGGTAGATGCCATTGGCATAATCCAGTTTGGATAGTACAAGAGAGATAGTAGCCTGCACCTTGTGTGGAAATCCGAGGTGGGGGAAGATACGTCACAGAGTCTTCAAGGTGATGAAGCTTGTTCGTGCTAGTTTGTCCACTTGTGCATTCTTGGTTACCTTGGAGCCCATGGAGATTCCAAGTTTTTTAACTTTGTCGGATAATTGAGGAGGTGGTCCGAGATCGTCAGGTCAGGCGCACAGTGGGTCATAATTTTTTCCGGTCACCACATGAGTATTTCTATTTTGGAGGCATTTTGTTTGGGATGGCTCCAAGTCATCCACTGATCAATGGCTCTAAGGCCAGAGAATGTGTGTCTATGTCTGTGTGTTTGTGTGTGGATGCATGCATTCTCAATCGTTAGAGAATTGAAAATTAATATGAATGTACATGTGAGCATAAGGAAAACAGACAATATTTTCTTTTAGCAGGTAAACCGCCAAGAAACACTTTGGGCTGATCAAAAATATGATGGACAGACTAATGAGTCAGTGACTGAAGGGAGCTGACCTAAAAGCCCTTTTCTCTATGTATAGTGTGTGTGTTTGTGTGTGAGCAAGTGTGTGTGTGTGTGTCTGTGTATGCATGCCTGTGTTAGTGTGCCCATGTGTTTTTGTTGTGGCTTGTTTTTTATCATGAGTTCTTTTCAGACATTGAGGCTGCGCATAACCAGACCTAAGAAGGAAAATAAAAACATCACTATCTATATCAAGCTCTTTGACTTCTTTCTTGTTTGGGCCCATATTTATACTTTTTGACACACAACTGCCCCAACGCAGTTGTGCGTCAAAAATTTTACAGCCGGCTAACGCCATTCCAACGCACCATGCGGGCGCCTTATTAATGGAATGACGTTAGCCGGCGCTGCGGACTGGTGTGCGTAAAAAAAAAATGACTCACACCAGGCAGCGCCGGCGTATGGGAAAATGGGGGTTGTGCGTCAAAAAACAGTGCAAGTCAGGTCTGAGGCAAAATTCAGGCCTCAAACCGGATTTGCACCATCAGCAAAGACAGGAGTCATGCCCCCTTGCCCAATGGCCATGCCCAGGGGACTTATGTCCCCTAGGCATTGCCATTGGGCATAGTGGCATGTAGGGGGGCCCAAATCAGGCCCCCCTATGCCACAAAAAAAATCGGAAAAAAATACTTACCCGAACTTACCTTTCCTTCTTGGGATGGGTCCCTCCATCCGTGGGTGTCCTCCTGGGGTGGGCAAAGGTGGCAGGGGGTGTCCCTGGGGGCAGGGGAGGGCACCTCTGGGCTCCTTCCGAGCCCACAGGTCCCTTAACGCCTGCCCTGACCCAGGCGTTAAAAAACGGCGCCCATCAGGCTGTGCAATGTTTTTTAAGGCCCACCCCCTCCTGTGCGTCAAAATGACGCCAGAGTATAAATAAGGGGCACAGGCCTTAAAGTCATTTTTTGAAAGGGAACGCCCACCTTGCATATAATTAACGCAAGGCTGGTTCCCCCTTCCAAAAAATGACGCACACGGTGGAATTTTGACACCCACGGGGTCGGACGTAAAGTATAAATATGGGGCAGGGTTTGCGCTGATTGTGCGTCAATAATTTTGACGCACATTCAGCGCAAACAGTGTATAAATATGCCCCTTGATGTCTTAAGCAGTTAAACAATTGTTGCCTGAATATAGACTTCTACTCACAGTGCTGATAGGGCAAATGTAAATAATTTTCCAACTAACTATACCTAAATTGCATTTGTCATTAAATCTAGAGCTTCTACTCTCCTGTTAAGTCTTTGAGCACTGAAATGACATTATGACATTTAATTACACAACCATAAAATATCTGATTTAGGGCCTGATTTAGAGTTAGGGTCACAAACTAACGGCTATCACATCCATCAGATTACGATCCCATTATAGCCTATAGAGATCGTAATACAACAGAAAGAATATCTGTAACCTTTGTGAAGAGTAACCCGTCCGCCAAACTCAAAATCAGGCCCCTAGTCATAAACATTTTTGTATGTGCCATAGGTTTTAGAAAAGGTATGAAGGTTAAGAAAACATAAACAATTATCATATAAACCCAATAAAAACCGTTATCAGAAATAAAGGTTTGGCATTAGACTGTATTGCTCAGAAAAGCCCCTAGAGAATGAAAATATAATTTGTAAGAAACATGGTAATTTTACCATATAGTTAGCTCCTAAAGGTCATAACCACATGAAAAGAAAATGACTGAAAGTATTGCAGTATAACCATATATTTAGCCCCTGGAGGGTGTAGTGCATTACACATTTTCAGTCAGATGTAAAACAAAAATTCCAGCTATAAGAGAGTTTAAGAAGACACTGCATGGAGGGAGAGGTTAGTATTTTGGGATCCCCACCAACCTAGTGTGGGGACCCAGAGATGAACTAGACAGAAAGAGCAGGTTCTGGTGAACATGGTGCCATTGTCCTTGGACCACCACAGGCTGAGTTATGAGCAAAATGTTTTGTAAAGGAATGCCCTGTAAAGCATTATGGAATGACTGAGTGCAGCAAATATTGTAGTATGTTGACTGTAATGCTCAGAACAGCCCCTAGAGGACACCACAATAAAAATATCATTTGCAAGAAACATGGTCATGTATCCATATAATTATCTTCTGAAGGGCAAAACCACATGAAAATAGCACGAAGTAATGTAGCGCAAACATATACTCAGCCCCTAGAGGCCATAGCTGTTTACACATTTTCAGACCTATTACAATACTAAGATCCTTAGAACACAAAGTACTCCAAACTATAAAACAAAAGTTACAACCATAAGAGAGTTTACAAAGGGACTGCGTGGCGGGAAAGGTTATTATTTTAGGGTCTCCAATAACCTAGTGTGGGGACCCAGAGATGACCTAAACAGAAAGAATGTGTCATGCCGAACATTTTGGTGGTGGTCTGATTGTCCTAGGAACACCATAGGAAGAGTTATGGGCAAATATATTTTGAAAAAAAGAATGCTTGCAAAGTATTATGGGGCGACATTTTCCAAGAGCAGTGATTATTGTAGTATCGACTCTCCAGCTGTGCTGGGAAAGCCGCGTTGCAGATTTCTGTGTTTTTTAGTAAAGCATTTATCAATTATAAGTGCTTTTGGGAAAGCTATGGAGTGTGAAAGGAGAGCCAAAAGAAATGGCTCTGATTAGCTAACATTGTGAACAATGTGACCAGCGCTCCAATACCGTCTATGGAGTTTGCGCTGTTCGTGCTGTTGGCTCTGTTGGCGCGTTGAGCACTGTGAGGGCCATGGCTGTCATGGAACACGAAGGGTAGAGACAAAAAGAAAAAAAATAGTTCACTCACGCTGACGTATATCGGCATTCATGCAATTATTAATGTAACAGGGTCAGTCTGCAAGGCGGTAACAAAACCGCTCCAAGGTGGGACAAACTTAAAGCATTTACCAATGATATCGAGGGATTTTTGAAAGGCAAGCCCATAAATGAGTGAAAATGATGGGTGTGAGGTGGGTGTGGTTAAAAGCCCACAATACTTTCAACAGGCCAGATCGCTTGTGAGCTCGACCTAAAAGCATATCACAGAATCACTTGATTACCAATCCACAATTTCAGTGAAATGCAGTAGCAATCATACAGTCCACAATATGTTTGTTGTTAAACTACTGTTCTTCGGCCCTATCCACAGCATCTTAACCCCACGTCTAGGAAGAAAGCTGCATGTCCCAGTGATAACTGTAAGGCCAGAGTGGAGATGTATGTTTACAAGTTGGAGTGCTTTGGGAGTTGTACGTATGTATGTATGTATGTATGTATGTAAGAGATATTTGTCCAATGGAAATCTAGCAAGGGAGTTAGCATTTTAAGTGTGGGGAACATCCTCAAAGTAATAACTTTGTTGGTGTTCACAAATGATTGCCATGCCTTTTCACACAACTGTAACTTCTAAGCGTAAACTTACCGAATGTGGGTATAAAGGATGCAATGTGCATGGAAAATACCCCAAACAGCCCCACTGTTTGAAAGAAGTGGAAGAGGCGTTTGCATGTGAAAAAAACAGTAAATGTGAATAGGCAGCTGCACATTTACACTAGCCTTTCACCACCAGATTTTCCACTCTGCAGTTATAGGGTTAGAGAATTTAGTTCTGCCACAAAACTACAATGGACATGGTTTTGCCAGGAATTCATCTATAGAGCCTGTGACTTACGTTATTACTGTCAAAGCATTGGCAAAGGCAAAAGGTCTGGTTGCGATAAGAGTAGGTGCTCTTTGTTGTGTGTGCTGTATAGTGTTCTGTGATATGTCTGGTTGCAATAACAGCAATGACACATCTAAAGCTACTCATATGTATACAGGCCACGCCCAATTTAACATGCACACACTGTCACACATGATATTAGGCAACACACATACAGGCATATGCAGACACAGGTGATTGTTGGTTGGATTCATGATTGTTTGATGGTATGCAAAGATGAATAGCTGGTTGACTGGCCATGGGTGCACACAATGTTGGGTACGTCGAAGGATGCACATTGTTACATCGCAGGATGGATGGATATCTGTGTGGATGGATATCTGCTTGGATGAGGATGGATAAGAACACATGGAGATGGAAGGACGGAGAGATATATACAGGTGTAAGTAGGAGTAGGTGTAATTAGGAGTAAGGAAATGAGTAAGCAGAAGTAAGCTAGAGTGTCTGTAGAAATAGTTGTGACTAGGAATACTTAGGTGTTAGGAGTGCACTAGTAGAAGTTAAAGTTTATAGAAGTAGGAATAGGAATAAATAGAAATATGCAGAAGCAGTGGCACAGATAGGTGAATGTAGATGTACGAATGGGGGTATGGAAGAGTAGGTAGATGAAATGTAGGCATAAGTAGAATTGGTTATTAGTATGTAAAAAAGTAGTAGACAGAGTAGGAGTAAGAAATCAGGAACAGAGGCACCTGTATACATGCAGAAAATGTCCAGACCCAGCATACAAGTTAGCAGAAGTACATAGAAGAAGGAACTATCAGGAGTAAGAGTTAGGAGTAAATATAATCAAATAAGAGTATGTATAAGAGTCAGTAGAAAGGAGGAGCAAGTGGCAGTGAATCATAGTAAGTACATAAGAATAAGTAGAAACATGTAGCATAATACACACTATCCTACAATGGAGTACTGAAAGTTCAATAGGGAAGGACAAAAAAGAGAAACAAAAACAACCACACACTATCTAAATATATATTCTCATCAAAGCTGTAGACTTCACACTTCATCAATGCCACTGTGGCTACTGTAGGAACATAAGGATGCAAGTGGCGGAAGCAGAAAACTTACTTTAAGGGCACCATTGGTGCAGCCTTTCTTGGGGAGATTACAATGCATGCAAAGGCCAACATCTAATGACTTCACAGTTGAGTTTCAGAACCAAAGCACATGGAACGGTAGAGTATAGGGTGCATATCTCCTACCTCAGAACTGGGGTGGATACAGGGGACAATACCCTCTCACTTCAGATTTTAAAGTGGAAACTGATTTTAAACAGTGGCAGACAGAACATGTCTTTTTGAAGCCATGCTGCACATCACCTAAGTCTCTGTTGAAGACCTGTAACCTGAGGAGCAAGCTCTGTAGGCGTGCTATGGCCTCTTTGTATTACCAACTAATTAATTCCTGTCAGGGTGTTGAGCCTCTTCTAATATCTGTCTGTTTGTCAAGCTAGGCAGGCCAGTAGACTAAGAGAAGGCAGGAGATGTTATTTAATGTAAATGTTACTGCTGGTTGGGACTTGAGAAAAAAACAATTTGAAGAAAGGCTTAACATCTCTATGACAAAGAGGATCATGAAAGATGATAAAGAAAAACTAAGAGATCTCAGAGCCCCCCCCCAGAGTTTGCCCCTGTAGCATGATTTAGGACAGGCACGTTCCGCCATTGTGTTTGAGATGCAGTGTGTTTGGAAACCCTGTAAACAGAAACACACTCCTTTAAACCTTATGATCAAACAGAGGAATATATGTATGTATAGTGCTGATATTTGGAGCAGTCCTTGACCTCGCATTCCAAGTCACCTCTCCCCTGCTGCATCGCTCTCCTTCTTGCCTGCACTCCATCTCAGCAGAGGAACCTCATTGCTTGCCTAGAGACCTTAAGCTTTACCTTGCTCATACTTCAGTCTGGTTTTGGTTGCTTTGGCAACAGCTCGCTCCCCTGACTTCATGTCTCTCTGACACCATTTCTTCCTGCAGTGCTGTGCCACTCCTGCCCCGCCCTCCAACCCCTTACCGGCCCCTCCGAGGACTATTTTATGGAGGTCGCTGCAAGGTCCTTAAGAGCAGTCTTTGACCTTGCAGTCCAGGTCACCAATTCCCTGCTGCATTGCACTTCCGCCTGCCTGCACTCCACCTCGGCAAAGGAACCTCAGTGATTGTTGCTCGCTTGCCTAGCAACCTTGAGCTTCCCCATGCTCATGCCTCAGATTGGTTTTGGTTGCCTTAGCACCTGCTCTCTCCCCTCACTCCGCGTCTCACTAATGCTGTTTCATCCCACCTTGCTACTAACACCCTGCCCTCCCACCTCCCTGCCGACCCCTCCAACCTCTCACAACTATTTAATGGTGGCCACTGTGTGGCCACTATGAGCAGTCCTTGACATCGTATTCCAGGTCACTGCTCCTCTGCTGCATAGCTCTCTCACTTGTCTGCACTCCTCCTCAGGAAAGGAACCTCAGCACTTGTTGTTCAATTGCCTAGCAACCTTGCGCTTCCCCTTGCTCATTCCTAAGTTTGGTTGGTTACCTTAGAAACCACTCACTCCCCTGACTTCACATCTCACAGTCACTGCATCTTCCCGTCTTGCTGCTCTCGCCCCACCCTCCAACCTCCTGCAGCTTCTCCCACCTCCCAGGACTATTTTATGGAGGCTGCTGGGCAGCCACGCAGAGGATATGTGCAGTGGGCGTGCCACTGGCCCGCTAAAGGCAAGCCTGTCTGCACCCGTCCAGGCCAGGACCACCTCCAGCACCAGGACCTCTGGTCCTCCCACTATTCAACGCTATACCTCCGAGGAGATCTTGGCCCGGGACCCCAGACAACGCAACATCCTCTGCTTCAAATTCTATCCACGATCAACTAAAGGACCCTTCGCCCTGCCACCACTGCTACTTCTCCTGCTACATAGGACCATCAGCCCACACCAGACATCGCCCTGCCCCTACCCAGAGGACCACGAATTACCCAAACAAATTCCAATGCATCCGGTTCAACGCCGACTCCCTCTGCAAACATGGCACAGGAATCTGGAACACTATCTCCACCTTCTTCCCCGACATGGCCTTCAACACCGAAACATGGCTCAACCACTCCTCCAACCTTGACTCCCAACGGATACAAGGTGGTATACCGAGACCGCATGAACAAACACTATGGGGCATCACCATCATCTTCAAGAAACCATCTGATGCACCATCACCAATGACGACCCAATGCCCCACATGGAACACCACAACTTCAGACTTCAGATGGATGCCAATACCACAGTGAAAAGCACACTTGATTACAGACTGTAGGAGGCTGGACTGGCTTGTAGTGAGTACCAAGGGGTACTTGCACCTTGCACCAGGCCCAGTTATCCCTTATTAGTGTATAGGGTGTCTAGCAGCTTAGGCTGATAGATAATGGTAGCTTAGCAGAGCAGCTTAGGCTGAACTAGGAGACGTGTGAAGCTACTACAGTACCACTTAGTGTCATATGCACAATATCATAAGAAAACACAATACACAGTTATACTAAAAATAAAGGTACTTTATTTTTATGACAATATGCCAAAGTATCTTAGAGTGTACCCTCAGTGAGAGGATAGGAAATATACACAAGATATATACACACAATAGCAAAAATATGCAGTATAGTCTTAGAAAACAGTGCAAACAATGTATAGTTACAATAGGATGCAATGGGGAAACATAGGGATAGGGGCAACACAAACCATATACTCCAAAAGTGGAATGCGAACCACGAATGGACCCCAAACCTATGTGACCTTGTAGAGGGTCGCTGGGACTATTAGAAAATAGTGAGAGTTAGAAAAATAACCCTCCCCAAGACCCTGAAAAGTGAGTGCAAAGTGCACTAAAGTTCCCCTAAGGACAAAATAGTTGTGTTAGAGGAATAATGCAGGAAAGACACAAACCAGCAATGCAACAACTGTGGATTTCCAATCTAGGGTACCTGTGGAACAA
Organism: Pleurodeles waltl; assembly: GCF_031143425.1. Classification (NCBI taxonomy): domain Eukaryota; kingdom Metazoa; phylum Chordata; class Amphibia; order Caudata; family Salamandridae; genus Pleurodeles; species Pleurodeles waltl. The sequence goes on along the minus strand of NC_090444.1, from coordinate 1,335,784,886 downwards.
GGGGACCAAGTCCAAAAGTCACAAGCAAGTCGGAGATGGGCAGATGCCCAGGAAATGCCAGCTGCGGGTGCAAAGAAGCTTCGACTGGACAGAAGAAGCTGAGGTTTCTGCAGGAACGAAAAGGGCTAGAGACTTCCCCTTTGGTGGACGGATCCCCCTTGCCTTGGAGAGTCGTGCAGAAGTGTTTTCCCGCCGGAAGGACGCCAACAAGCCTTGCTAGGCGCAAATCGTGCGTTTGGCGTTTTTGGAAGCTGCTGGGGCCCAAGAGGGACCAGGAGGTCGCAAATTGGACCTGAAGAGAGAGGGGACGTCGAGCAAGACAAAGAGCCCTCACTAAAGCAGGTAGCACCCAGAGAAGTGCCAGAAACAGACACTACAAGGATGCATGAAACGGTGCTCGCCGAAGTTGCACAAAGGAGTTCCACGTCGCCGGAGACCAACTTAGAAAGTCGTGCAATGCAGGTTAGAGTGCCGTGGACCCAGGCTTGGCTGTGCACAAAGAATTTCCGCCGGAAGTGCACAGGGGCCGGAGTAGCTGCAAAGTCGCGGTTCCCAGCAATGCAGCCCAGCGAGGTGAGGCAAGGACTTACCTCCACCAAACTTGGGCTGAAGAGTCACTGGACTGTGGGGGTCACTTGGACGGAGTCGCTGGATTCGAGGGACCTCGCTCGTCGTGCTGAGAGGAGACCCAAGGGACCGGTGATGCAGCTTTTTTGTGCCTGCGGTTGCAGGGGGAAGATTCCGTCGACCTACGGGAGATTTCTTCGGAGCTTCTGGTGCAGAGAGGAGGCAGGCTACCCCCACAGCATGCACAAGCAGGAAAACAGTCGAGAAGGCGGCAGGATCAGCGTTACAGAGTTGCAGTAGTCGTCTTTGCTACTATGTTGCAGGTTTGCAGGCTTCCAGCGCGGTCAGCGGTCGTTTCCTTATCAGAAGGTGAAGAGGGAGATGCAGAGGAACTCGGATGAGCTCTTGCATTCGTTATCTACCGTTTCCCCAGAGACAGAGACCCTAAATAGCCAGAAAAGAGGGTTTGGCTACCTAGGAGAGAGGATAGGCTACTAACACCTGAAGGAGCCTATCAGCAGGAGTCTCTGACATCACCTGGTGGCACTGGCCACTCAGAGCAGTCCAGTGTGCCAGCAGCACCTCTGTTTCCAAGATGGCAGAGGTCTGGAGCACACTGGAGGAGCTCTGGACACCTCCCAGGGGAGGTGCAGGTCAGGGGAGTGGTCACTCCCCTTTCCTTTGTCCAGTTTCGCGCCAGAGCAGGGGCTAAGGGGTCCCTGAACTGGTGTAGACTGGCTTATGCAGAATTGGGCACCTCTGTGCCCAACAAAGCATTTCCAGAGGCTGGGGGAGGCTACTCCTCCCCTGCCTTCACACCATTTTCCAAAGGGAGAGGGTGTCACACCCTCTCTCAGAGGAAGTTCTTTGTTCTGCCATCCTGGGCCAGGCCTGGCTGGACCCCAGGAGGGCAGATGCCTGTCTGAGGGGTTGGCAGCAGCAGCAGCTGCAGTGAAACCCCAGGAAGGGCAGTTTGGCAGTACCAGGGTCTGTGCTACAGACCACTGGGATCATGGGATTGTGCCAACTATGCCATGATGGCATAGAGGGGGCAATTCCATGATCATAGACATGTTACATGGCCATATTCGGAGTTACCATTGTGAAGCTACATATAGGTAGTGACCTATATGTAGTGCACACGTGTAATGGTGTCCCCGCACTCACAAAGTTCAGGGAATTGGCTCTGAACAATGTGGGGGCACCTTGGCTAGTGCCAGGGTGCCCTCACACTAAGTAACTTTGCACCTAACCTTTACCAGGTAAAGGTTAGACATATAGGTGACTTATAAGTTACTTAAGTGCAGTGTAAAATGGCTGTGAAATAACGTGGACGTTATTTCACTCAGGCTGCAGTGGCAGGCCTGTGTAAGAATTGTCAGAGCTCCCTATGGGTGGCAAAAGAAATGCTGCAGCCCATAGATATCTCCTGGAACCCCAATACCCTGGGTACCTCAGTACCATATACTAGGGAATTATAAGGGTGTTCCAGTAAGCCAATGTCAATTGGTAAAATTGGTCACTAGCCTGTTAGTGACAATTTGAAAGTAATGAGAGAGCATAACCACTGAGGTTCTGGTTAGCAGAGCCTCAGTGAGACAGTTAGGCACCACACAGGGAACATATACATGCACACCTATGAGCACTGGGGCCCTGTGTGACAGGGTCCCAGTGACACATACATATAGGCCACAAACCTATGAGCACTGGGGTCCTGACAAGCAGGATCCCAGTGACACATAACAAACATACTGAAAACATAGTGTTTTCACTATGAGCACTGAGGCCTGGCTATCAGGATCCCAGTGAGACAGTGAAAACAGTGACAAACACCCTGACATACACTCACAAACAGGCCAAAAGTGGGGGTAACAAGGCTAGAAAGAGGCTACCTTCTCACACAGACTCCCTAGACCCTGCCCAGCATTCTGCAATGCTGTCTCCAGCCTCATTAACCTCCTAGTTATCGACTCCCACCACGACGTCCAACTCAACAATCTTAATTTCTATGTCGATGGCTCAAACACCACCAACTCCACCATCCTCCTGGACACCCTGAACAACATTGGCCTCACTCTACTGGTCATAGATGCCTATCCCAAAGCTGAGCACACACTTGATGCCATTTATTGCTCCAGTGACAGAATCAGATTCACCCAGGTCACATAACTCACCTAGACAGACAACACCATTGTTCACTTTACCATTGTCAACACCTGACATACCATAACCAAACACCTCAGAGCCACCCGTCGCAGTTGGGGCAGAGTAACAGAGACCCAATAAACACAGTCTCTCAGCAACACACAAACCAAAACTTCAGCAGGTCCTGACCAGGTAGCTTATAACTTCTAAGCCTGAATCACCTAATGTTCTGACAAAATCTCTTTGCTGAAACAGCAAAAGCCAACCAAACCCCCAAAACAAGCCAGCTAGTATACCCCAGTGCTCAAGACCAGAAAGACAACTGCTACTGACTCAAAAAATGATGGTGCATCACCAAAGACCCCTCTGATGCAGCCGCTCACAAAGCAGCCCTTAGCAACTACCACCTCCTCATCAAGGAAGCAAAGAGAGCAGCCATCACAGTCTCCATCAATAGAGTGGCCAACCACATTAAGGATCTCTTCAAGATAGTCAAGGAATTCTCCAACATGACAGCCACAGAAAAAAAATCCACCCCTTCCAGGAAGTTAGCAACACCCTCTCTGACTATTTCCATAGCAAGAATGCCACAATCTACAACAACATTGTCCTGCAACCCCAGACTCTCAATCTCGACAATCTCAACCCACCTGAAAACACCAACCGAACAATCACTACCTGGTCTCCGCTCGCCACTTAGACCACCACAACCGTCATGTAATCCATCCACTCTGGAGCACCTACTGATCCCTGTCCCCACCACCTCTTCAACCTCAGATCAAGCCAATCAGCTTAAAAACTCACCAGTATCCTCAACACCTCCATCTCCACAGCAACCTTTCTGGTCAGTTGTAAAGACGAAGAAGTCAAGCCTCTCCTAAAGAAGCCTTCTCTGGACCCCAGCAACCTCAAAAACTACCATCCAATCTCCCTGCTCCCCCACCCAGCCAAAGTTCTGGACAAAACCATCAACTAACAGCTCACAGGATACCTGGATCAGAGCCACCTACTGCATGTCTCAGAATCAGGATTCCGAGCCAACCACAGTCAAGAGACCATGCTGATTACTGCTGCAGACAACATCAGAAATCTCCTCAACCACAAACTATGGCCCTGATCCACCTCGATCTCTCTGCACTGTTCGACACCACCTCCCACCACACCCTCATCGAAAGACTCCTCAAAATGGCCATTCAGCAAAAGCCCTCAAGTGGATTGCCAATTTCCTGACAGGAGACACTCAAAGCATCTGACTACTGCCCTTCACCTCTGCACCCAAGGACATCATCTTTGGTGTACCCCAAAGTTCATTCTTCAGCCCCAGCCTGTTCAACATTTACATGACCCCTCCTCGCAGACATGGTCAGATCCCATGGACTCAAGACAATCTCCTATGCTGATGACACACAACTTATTCTCTCACTTACTGAGGACCCCACCAATGCCAAAACCAATTTCTGCAATGCTATGACCAATATAGCCAAATGGTTGAGAGACAACTGCCTCAAACTTAAATCCTGACAAAACAGAAGTTCTGATCTTTAGCAAGGACCCTTCTCTGTGGGACCACAGCTGGTGGCCAACAGAACTTGGATGAACAACCACACAGAGAGACCCTGCACGAAACCTGTACATCATCCTAGACAGCCAACTGACCATGAAACGACAACACAGTCACCACCTCTTGCTTCCACACCCTTCATATGGTCAGCACAATCTTTATATGAATCCCAACAAACACCTGGGAGACCATCACCCAGGCCCTCGTCACCAGCCACTTCGACTACAGCAACATCTTCTACGTCAGAATCTCCACCCAGCTTTTCCAGACTCTAGACCATGCAGAGCACCACTGCCAGACTCATCCTGGACCTCCCCAAATGGTCCCACATCACCCCTACCTCCAAAATCTCCACTGGCTCTCCATCCAGAAAAGATGCCAGTTCAAGATCCTCACGTATGCATACAAAGATCTAAATAATCATGGACCCTCCTACGTCAATCATTGATTGAATTTCAACCTACCCTCAAGATGCCTGCTCTCCACCTCACTTGCCTTTGCACCCCCCCAGCATCCGTCGCGGCTGCAGTGGCAGCCACTCCTTCTCCTATATCACCATCAAGTCTTGGAACAACCTACTTCTCCCTGACGGATTTAAAAAATAAACCAAAGACGTGGCTTCTTGACTGAGACACAGCACCCTCAGTGCCCAGAATCCCCTAGTGGTGACAGTGTTGTGTTAAACAAATGCTGAATGATTGATTGATTGATTGATTTAAGGGATGATATGTCTTAGACTTGGTATCCTTGGCGTGGTCTTGCCTAAGTTTTTGCCTCCATTTCCCAGGTTGTTGATGTGTGCTTGACTCTGTTTTTTGCTGTTGTAATGCTCTGGGCACTATACCACTGCTATCCAGTGCTAAAGTGCAAGTGCTCCTTGTCATTGACTTTCCATGATTGCCACATTTTCTTTACTAGTAATTTCCTAGTACACTGCACTCGAGGTGCCCAGGGCCTGTAAATCAAATGCTACTAGTGGGCCTGCAGCACTGGTTCTGCGACCCACATTAGTAGCCCTCTAAACATGGCTCAGACTTGCCACTGCAGTGTCTGTGTGTGCAGTTTTAAACTGCCAGTTTGACTTGGCCAGGGTACCCACTTGCCAAGCCTAAACCTTCCCTTTTTATACATGTAAGGCACCCCTAAGGAAGGCCATAGGTAGCCATATGGGCAGGGCACAGTGTGAGTTTAAGGTAGGACATATAATAATGTGTTTTATATGACCTAACAGTGAAATACTGCCAAATTTGGCTTTCACTGTGCAAGGCCTATCCCTCTCATAGGTTAACATGGGGGTGCCTTAAATATTATTAAAGTGCAGATTCCCCTTTGAAACAGATAGAATATGGAGTTTAGGGTCTCAGCTCGCAATTTAAAAATACATCTTTTGGTAAAGGTTGTTTTTAGACTGTGTGTTTGAAAATGCCACTTTTAGAAAGTAGGCATTTTCTTGGTTAAACCATTCTGTGACTTTGCCTGTTTGTTGATTCCCTGTCTGGGTCAGTTTGACAGTTGGGCTGTTTGCACCTGTCCTCTAGACAGTGTAGCCTGCATATCCTGATGAGCCAATTGGTCTGGAGGGGAATGGGCCTGAATGGGCTGTGCTTGCCCTCACACAATGTAGTTTCCAAACCCCTGGTGTGTGTCTGGGGCCTGGCCAGGGCAAGGCAGGATCTTGCAAACAAGAGAGACTTTCCTTTGAAATTTGCCTACTAAGTTTGCCTGAAAATTAGATCACTTCTGGAATCAAGAGGAACCTCTGCTGAGGGGAAAAGCTTAGGAGAAGTGCTGCCCCCGCCTGTGACTGTGCTTTGTTGGGCTATCCTGCAGTTGCTGATTCTGCCAGTGAAAGATGACAAAGACTGGACTTTGTGGTGCATTCCTGCTTGAGAAGAATCTCCAAGCGCTTAAACTGAGCTTGCCTCCTGTTGTTGAAGTCTCAAGGCCATCAAAGACTTCCCCTGCCAGCACTTGGACTGTCTGCTGAGACTCCTGCCCTGCCAAGTGGTGCCCTATCCAGTCCCTGTGCCGTTGAAAGGTGAAGTTGGCAGACAAGAACTGAAAATCCATGCACAGAACGCTGTGCACGGAAATGTTCGATGCACCTTCCGCAACTCGGCTGATAAACGACACACCGTTGGCTTCGCGGCTACAATTGACACTCCACTTGCATCATAGCTGGGAGACCGACGCATCGTGGCTGGAGAAATGATGTGCAATACCCGCTTATGGAGGCTGATAACGACGCAAACCCTACACTGCTCAGTTTTCTGATTCTGTGCGACCGCATTTTCTACACATCGTCCCTGAGCGTCTAAGTCAACCAGACTCTGCGCGGATCTGAGGTGTCCCATATGGAAATCGACATATTGCTCTCTGGTGAGGGAGAAAAACAACGCATCACAGAACTGACCGAAGAAGGAAACGATGCATGCCTCACTTGCGAGCAAGGAAGAGATGCAATGCTACCCTTTTCCGATGCACACTCACCCGTGCAGCTTTATTTTTTATGTTAACCAGGTACTTTGTGAAACAGAAGCATTCTCACTGTTTTCTAAGGATAAAGACCGTTATTCTTTTTAAAATTCAAATCTTGACTTGTGTATTTAGGATTTTTTGTCATTTTGGTCTTGTTTGATTTAGATGAATATTACCTATTTTTCTAAACTGGTCTGGTGTCCATTTTGTAGTGTTTCAACGTATTACAGTGTGTGTTGGTGCAAATACTTTAGGCATTGCTTCTAAAGTTAAGCTTGCCTGCTCGTGCCAAGCTACCAAGGGGGTGAGCAGAGGTTAACTGAGTGTGATTCTCCTTTACCCTGACTAGAGTGAGGGTCCTTGCTTTCACAGGGGTAACCTGACTGCCAATCAATGACCCCATTTCTACCAATATGGGTATTTATTGAACTCTGTATACTAACAGTAATTGAATCACATTAACTGAATACATGAACTTAAAACATTGACCTTTGGCATTAAATGGAAGCGAGAAGGATGAAATCCTGCAGTCTCTGAATGGTACAATATATAGTCCTAGACTCAAATTCCTGCTTCCCCGCTTGACCAAATTGTGTAATCCATGGTCCATGGCTTTACTATACTATGTATCATGTTCCTTAACCATCTAGTTTGACAGCAAATTAAAGTAATTCACTGCAGGATCTGCGCTCTACAAAACCCTCACATTTATGGTTTACATGAAATAATTTAGCTTCACTTGTTTTGGGAAGAAAAAGACCCCTGCATGGTGATGGACTTGCCTCCTATTCTGAGTGCTCCCGCGGCTACGGTATCCCAACCCCTGTTTTGTATTCATGGGTGAACACAGATCATGTAGGTGCACCACGACAGAAGCCTATCTCATGGTAATGTGGTCTTTTTAGACCAAGGGGAGTCCGAGATGGGACCAAGTGGGATCCACCAAGTGCTATCCTCAAAGTGGTAAAGAGCTTCTAAGTGGCACAGGCATGGTGGTGGCAGCATACCAGTGTTGAGTTTTATAATAGTCAGTTTCTTGAATAGGCCTTTTTTCCTGTGTGATTGCAGTGACTCCTTCCAGCCCACTCAAGTAAAGTTTCACTGCTATATACATAACTCACCCTTGAGCTACACAATGACGGCATGTAGTGTCAGGCAGCACATGATATTTGTGCGTGTGCTGTGTTGTATGTGGGCCTATGCATGATACATAACATTGAGGCCTGTAGGTACCTTTTGAGAAGCCAAGGGCCTGGACACGCTAGTTGAAGTCTCTTCAAAGAAGAATTACTGTTCAGTGCAGTCTGGGCTGATTTAGGCAAGGTGTTGGGTCTGACAAGGTTGGCTCTGTAGGACCAAGGAATTGTAATAGGGTAAAGGTGTAGGCCTTTGACACTTTGTGAGATATATTTCAGTGGAATGTGATAGCCAGATGTAATCCCTGATTAATCTCTCAGCCTATGTTGTGGGTTAATTGGAATTGTAGATGCTCCTACTGAGGCTGACTGTCCCTTTGACAAAGATCAAGGCAGAGGAGAGGGCACTTCAAAGGAGGCAACACCTGCAGTTTAAATTACAAAGGAAAAGACACTAAATTACATCTATGTTTGGAAATGGACTATAAAAGTGGAAGCATGAATCCCACAAGCTGCTCATCAGCATGGAAAGAAGATCACTAAGACTTCAATCTGCTACAACCAGGACTGGCGATTAAGGTCTGCTAGTTTTCCTGCTGAGTGAGGGCCAACATCCAGAAAGTCAAGACTACTTTCCCTGAGCCTGGAACAACAGCCTACTGCTTGCCTCAGGAGACCAGCAGACTCTCTGAAGTGGAAGAGAGTGCCTGGAGGGAGCAAGACCCAGTATGAATCCTGTGGACTGGATCAAGGTGAGCAAAGTGTGAAATGTCAGGTCTGGATGGGACCACTGCAAGTGTGGGCCATCTCTCCCTCTCGTGGAAAGTCAGGGACTGTAAAGTTTTGGCCCACCGCCCTTGATGTTGAAACTTGGTTATTCCCATATGCCAGGTGGGGGCCATCATGAAGTTTAAGGCCATCACCCTTGCTGTTCATAGTCCATGACCCCTGTATTAAGGTTAGGGCCATCTCCCTGGCCGGAGTAAGTCAGCAACCACTTTATGCTAGGTGTGAGCCACTGAGAAGTTTAGGGCTGTCACCCTGGAACATCATGCCAAGAGGATCCCTGATGAAGGATCAACCAAGAGAGACTGACCTGGAGACCCATGGTAACACTTACTGAAAGAAAAGGAAGCTATGTAGGTGATGTCCAACTGCCACAGGCCATACAGAGATTGTGGTGGCCCCCACATGTCATACTGAGGAGACCATGAGATGCCACAGTCCTCCTGCATCATAAGGCCAGAGCTCAAGAAGATTTGCCCCGGTCCTCTCTGAACTCTCTAGCTGCCCTGGGTCAGGTAAGACTCATATAGGCCTTCATGGAACTTGCACAAAACTCATAGCTTAAATTGAATCTTAAGACTAGAATAGGACTTTGCAACGTGATGGCTAGCATGGGCCACATCTGAAAGTCACCTTTGTTAGCACATGGGGGCTAACCAGCCCAATTAGAAGGGAAGAAGAGACTTGGGAACAATTCCTAGGGCTCCACTAGTTCAGTGATCTTTGGAGGCTGTGAATATTATTTAGTGTGCTGTTGATATACTTACTGTGTATGTTCATAGTACTACTGCTACAATAAAAGCAAGTATTTGAACAGGGGGTTACTTTACTGTTCTTACAATGAGTCCTGTGTCTGTGTATGCCTTGCACCTACCTCTCCACAAGAATCCTTGGACTGCTTAACCATGCTACCATTAAGAAACAAGTACTGAAGGGATTTTACCTGGCCCACCTTTTAAGGACCTATAGCAGATAAGGCAGTGAAAAACAGAAGTAAAAGTTCACAACCCCCACTGTAGGGGCCAGTAACACCTGCCTGTACTCTGGCCCTCTGAAAAGAGGTTTCGTCTGATTGGGGCCGATGCAAGAGGCTGGACCACCTATCTCTCTCATAGGAAGTCAGCGACCATTGAATGTCAGCTGGGGGCCACTGTGAAGGTTAGGGCCATCACCCTGTCTGTTGAAAGTTGGCAACTCCCTTTATGTTAGGTGGGGGCTACAGTGAAGTTTAGAACAATCAGCCTTGCTGGAGTAAGTCAGCGACCTCCATTTGCCAGGTGTGGGTCACTAAGAAGTTTAAGACCATCACCTTGGACATGGAACATTGTGCCAAGAATTTTCCTGATGAAGGATCAACCAGGAGAGATCTGAACTAGAGGCCACCACTCATGGTAACTGTTAGACCTGTAAGCTCTTGTTGTGATTTCCGCTGTCTTTTTGCTTCTGACCTCCTGTCCTGCCGACTAGTGCTAAAATGAATGTGCTCTCTGTCTGAATTGTATTGGTGATTGGTTTATCCATGATTGGCAAATTTCATTTACTAGCAAGTCCCTAGCATTGTGCATCAGGTGTGCCCGGGGCCTGTAAATCAAATGTTAATAGTCAGTATGCAGCACTGGCTGTGCCACCCACACGGGTAGCCCCATAAACATGCCTCAGACTTGCCACTGCAGTGTCTGTGTGGGCAGATTTTAACTGCCTTTCGACCTAGCAAGTGCACTCACTTGCTGGGCCCAAACCTTCCTTTTTATTACATGTAAGTCACCCCTGAGGTAGGCTAAAGGCAGCCCCATGGGCAGGGTACAGTGTATTTAAAAGGTAGGGCATGTACTGGTGTGGTTTACATGTCCTGATAGTGAAATACTGTTAAATTTGATTTTCACTATTGCAAGGACTATCTCTCCTATAGGGTAAAATGGGGATTGCCTTGAAATATATTTTAAGTATAATTTCCAATTGGGAGCTATGGAGTTTGAGGTCTCTGAACTCACAATTAGAAAATACATCTTTTGGTGACGTTTTTTTAAATTGTAACTTTGAAAATGCTACTTTTAGAAGGTGGGTATTTTTTTCTTAACCATTCTGTGCCTCTGCCTGTCTGTGGAATACACGTCTGGGTCAAAATGATAGTTGGGCTGTTTGTAAATTCACTCTAGACAGTCACACAAAGGGAGATGAGGTGTGGCTTGCATATCCTGATGGATCTTCTTGGGCTAGACTGGTGGGAGGAGCTGACACTTGCACCTGAATAGGACTGTGCCTGTCCTTAAGCAAAGTAGTCTCCAACCCCTTGGAGTGTGTCTGGAGCCAGGGCAGGAAAGGCAGGGTCTTGTGCACTACAAAGACTTCTCTTTGAAGTTTGCCTAGTTCAAATACAGAAATGGGTACAAGTACTGGGCCTCTCTCCCCACAAAGTTAGAATCCTTCTGGACTGAGGACATTCTGCCAGGAAGAAGAGTTGGATGATGTAGGCAAGACTACACTGTGCCTTTTGCTTTGCTGTGCTGGCCTGCAGCTTCTGTCGTGGGAGTGAAAGGACTGGACTTTGCTTTCAACATCCTGCTTCAAAGGTTCTCCAAGGGCTTGGACTGAGCTTGCCTCCTGTTACGAAGCATCATATGTAGGAGACTGGCTCAGTTTATGGTATACACCCATGGTGTGGCACCTCATACTGAATCCATACAACCCTTAGTGATAGTGAATAGGTGTCCAGCTAGCTAAAGCTCTCTAGGGGTATCTGAGGTGAGCAGCTGAGGAATGTAAAGCACTTGTAGTATGACAATAGTCAGACAGTAACTTACTCACAAGAACGAACCACACAAGTATTGCAAAAATAAAGGATACTTTATTACAGCACTACTACTAGACTAGCATTGGTATATGTCGCTTTGGAGATATCCGCACACAAAATATACATAAAATAAACAACAGAAATATCACAAAATATACAGGGCCCTATGGGAGGGCCAAACCATAAACTAAGAAAGTGGAATTTGAAATAGTGAACCCAACCAAGGCAATTGTGGTAGTTAGCTAGGGGCTGGGGGTAGGCAGAAACACCAGAGGTGTACGGTAAGTGTCCCCAGTGACCAGGTACAAGGTAGTTATGCACCCAGTTCTTCCATAGGCTACCACAGGGAGTAGTTGGAGTTTGTGGCATTCAGGACCCTCCCCAGTGGACCCTGATGGGACCTAGCAGACAAGAGGAAGGTTGGAGAGTGCTCCCACCCGAGGACACCCAGAAGTCAGGAGAACCTACACCAGGGGGCAGGATAAAGAGGGGAGAAGAGTTTCTCTCTGAAGTCAGTGGATGCCTTGGATTGTCCAGCAACTGTCGCGACCCACGGACCAGGCCGGTGGAACCCAAGGATAGATTCCGGATGCAGAGGGCCTGAAAAAGAAGGGGACAGAGTCCAGCACTTTGGAGGTGCCCAGGTGGTGCAGGTGGCAATGCCTTCCCTCCTAAAGGTGATGTTCCTGCAAGTGGGTGGAAGAAGAAGTCCAGCTGCGGGGTCCAGGAGATGCAGAAGATCCCAGGAATCCTTCGATGGTCGCCATATTGCAGGAAGGTCAGTGGCCAGTCAGGTCACCAAAAAGCACTGGCAGATGCAAGCAGGAGCTGAAGAAGTCTTTGCAAAGTTTTGGGGACCAGCAAGGTCCTGGAGACTCTAACCAGGAGGGGAAGTCAGGGCTCACTCTCAACATACAGAAAGGCCAGCAGACGTCGATGGAGCCCCCACAGGTGATGGACACAGGGAGTCACAAGGAGGCCTCAGCAGCACAACACAACAGAAGTCCCTGTCACAGACGTTGCTGGATAAGGACTTGTCTTCAAGTTGCAGAGTGCTGGAGGCTGGGGATTATTGGTGCCTGAAGATCTCCTGGAGGAAGAGTCAAAAAGCCTTGACAAGTGGAACAATCGCAGTTAAAGTTAACAGGGGTTCCAGTCCAGTGGCAGAAGCAGGCCCCCACAGTCTCCCAAGTTGGTCAGAAGACAAGCAGGACCCAGAGGAAACCACAGATTTACCACCTGTGAGGCAGAGCCTTCAATGTTCATGGAACACAATACCCCACCAGCTAGTTGATGTTGTCTTCAGGTGCCTGCAGTTGCAGGGGAGTGACTCCTTTACTCCATGGGAGATTCCTTCATGCTGCCAGGTGAAAACAGTGCTTGTGATCCTGAAGGATGCACAGCCTTGGATGTTGCAGAATTCTTGCAGGATCCGGAGAAACAGTGTTGCAATGGGAGCTTTCTGACTAGAAGGAGACATGTTTTGATTCCAAAGCAGACCAGCAGCAGTTCCAGGGGCCAGGAGCAGAAGATGTTTTGCAGAGAGTTTTTTGGAGAGTCTTGCTCAACAAATCTGACGACCCACCCACAGAGGAGCCCTTAAGTTACCCTAAAAGGGGGTTGGTCACTTTCTGAAGTGACCCACAAATCAGAGGGGGTCAGGGACACCATGTGCCTGGCCTAACAAATCAGATGCTCCCAGGGGCCTCTGCCCATCCCATTTCCAAAATGGCAGACTCATGGGACTACCTGGCAGAGCTCTGTGCAGCTCCCTAGGGCAGAAGCCGGGCAGGGGGTGACTCTTCCCCTGTCCTTTGTGCAGTTTCATTGCCAGAGCAGGAACCAGGTATTCCTGAACTAGTGCAAACTGGATTATGCAAGGAGGGCACTAAATGTGCCCTTTAAAGCGGTCTGGTGGTGCACAGAGGCCACCCCGCCCCAGCCCTTAGACACCTAATACACAGGGTGTGGTGGTCACATCTCTCCCTTGTAGGACATCCTTTGTTCTGCCTCTCCGGCCTGAGCCAATCTTACCAGCAGGAGGGCAGAGTGGTGTCTTGGGTCAGTTGCAGCATGGGCTGGCAGCTAGACCCCATAAGAATGCACAGGAAGAACTGAGGGATCCTGTAAGGAGCCCCCAGAGTACATGGTATCATGCAACTAATACTGAAATCTATGTAGATGTAAGATTCCAACATGTTTGATTCAAAACATTCCTAGGTTCAGAGAAGCAAATGTGTAGTTAGAAAATGGCCTGGGGCATGTAGGGGAACCCTGCTCATGCAGGGGTACCCTCACACTTAGAGACATTCACCCTGCCCTTGGGCTGAAGGGCCTACCAGAAGGCTGACTTATAGGCCCAGATTTAAGAAGAGTGGTGCTTCATTACACTTTTCTTGCACCCCATTGCGCCCCCCTAACGCCACCATGTGTGTGCCATATTAATGCTGCGGCGCACCATGACGCAAGTTAGGATCAACAGGGTCATAATTTCTGATGCCATTGTGGTACTTTGCAGGATTGTCATCAAAAATGTTGATGCTAATACTGCAAAGTACATAGAGGCCTATTATAAACAGTGGTGTGCCTCAATTTTACGCTTGCACTGAGCTGAGAAAAATGGCACAGTGGAATCTTATAGATTCACTGCACCTTTTGTCTGGGCTGCCTAACGGAGGAATGCCCCACTTGCATACATTATGCCTGGTGCAGGCATAATGTGGTGCAAGGGTTTACAAAGTGGGGCAATGTGTGCATTTCACCACTTTGTAAATTTGGAGTGGAATTTTTTGCCAACCTAACGCCACATTAGCATAAAAAAATTATGCTAATGTGACGCTAGGTGGCGCTAGGCCATACTCAAGTTTGGGCCATAGTGTCTAAGTGCAGAGACCAGGTTCGGTGGTGAAGGGGTGCATGCACCATTTCATGCAATGACAGGCCTGGAGACACAGGTGGTCATTCCAACCTCGGCGGTAAAAGTTGCTTACCGCCGTGCAGAAGACCGCCATAACACCGCCGCGGCCGCGGTAAACCACCACGGTCATTCTGACCCACAACATGCAAACCGCCAAAATACAGACATCCACAAAAGTCCGCCACACCAAAGGCCAGCGAGAAACTGGCGATGACCAAACCTCCACCGTCACGCCAACAGAAATACGCCCATGCCGTTACGACCCACGAATCCACGCGGCGGTCTTTCAACCGCGGTATTCCATTGGCGGTACACACCGCCGCACTCAAAATACACACACACTTACAAAACACAGCCACATTGGACAATTCAAAATACACACACCTGATACACATACAAACAACACTCCCACACACCCAACACAATATAAAACACACACCCACATCACCCACAAACCCCCACTCCTAGAGATTCGTGAACACGCACAGAGAAAAGAGACCCGAGCACCCAGACGCGCAATTCACTGTCACCCAGCAATATTACCAAGCACTTCAAACTACACACCAATACACATCACCACACTTAGCACCACACAATCCACCCCACACATCACCCACACCACCCCATGGCACCGCAAAGACACCCCAGGTTTTCTGACGCTGAACTCAGGGTCATGGTGGAGGAAATAGTACGGGTAGAGCCACAGCTCTTCGGGACACAGGTGCAGCACACCACCATTGCCAGGAAGGTGGAGCTATGGAGCAGAATAGTGGACAGGGTCAACGCTGTGGGACAGCACCCAAGAAATAGGGACGACATCAGGAAGCGGTGGAACGACCTACGGGGAAAGGTGCGTTCCATGGTATCCAGGCACAACATTGCGGTGCAGCGGACTGGTGGCGGACCCCCACCTCCTCCCCCAGAATTAACAATATGGGAGGAGCAGGTCTTGGCGATCCTGCATCCTGACGGCTTCGCAGGAGTAGGCGGAGGAATGGACTCTGGTAAGTCAAATCTTAACTACCTCATCCCCCCACCCCACCAGCATGCCAACTCATACCCCCACCCCCATCACACCTACTCCTTGCAAATGTCTCACCATCACAACCCACCCATCCCAACACCAAGCCCTGCATGCGACCACAAAGCATGGACACCCATCACCTAAGCATGCCCACTGCACATACCCATCCCCCCGCCCAAACCACCGTCACAAAAGCCCCCACACAGGAATGCAAGCACAGGGGTACACGGGCACCCACCCATTGCACGCTATGGAACACACAGAAGCAATAACCATACTTTTATACCCCTGCAGGACCCGAACGCCATGTCACCGCGCAGGAGGGTCCACAAATGTCCACTCCACCCCCAGAAGAGGCCCACAGTGATGACAGCAGCTCTGTCTCCCTGGATCTAGATGACCAGCCCGGCCCATCGGGGACCTCGGGACAGTCGGTTCCCCTCAGACAGCCACAGGCCATAGCAGACCTTCCCCCCTCTGGGAACACCAGCGCAGCACCCACCCAGCGGGCCCATATCTCTGTCCCCAGGACACGTCAATCAGCGGTGTGTCCACCACTACAGGGCACCCAGGTTAACCCACCACCCCAACAACAACAGGGACCTGGGGGCAGTGGTAGTGGGCACACGGTCCAGGGGACAGAGGCCCAGGGAAACAGGGGAACTGGGAGGGCTGCTGTGCGACGGGGGGGGACAGGCCCAGGGAACCCACTCTCCACGAGGCCCTCTCCTCCATCATGGGAGCATACCACCACTTCCAGGAGACGATGGCCACGGTCCAGGCCAGGTTTCAGGAGATCCAGCTTCTGCAGGAGCAACAGAATATGGGGTTCAGGGAAGAACTAAGAAACATCCGTTCCGCCATGGGCACCATCGTAGAGGCTCTGAATCAGGTAGTCACCACATTGCGGGACACTGTGGCACCACAAAGGGACCCTGTCACTAGCATGGACCAAGAACTGCCTACCACCTCCGCCGGCGCTAGTGGACAGGAGGACCCGACACAAGACCAACAGGCCAGCAGAACCCCACCCCGTGCAGAAGGAGAACCACCCCGCAAGCGGTCCCTGAGATCCAGGAAGAAGAAAGAGTAAGATGCCAAGACCCCAGCCAGGAAAGGATACCTCCCTGAATGTCATCCCACTGTCCCACATTGACACCCTGTCCAACCTTAATCTGCCCCTGCTCCACTTTCCACAGGCATCTGGACAATGCACCTGTGATACTAATAGTCTGGACTCTGCCATGGACAATCCTCCACCATCACCCCTCAACGATTTGCAACCACCCACCAATTTAGAGCACTATAATAAACACACTTATTGCACAAAACAATCTGGAGTCTGGCTGTGATTTTGTACAAATGTATTACACATTACCGTGCCAAATGGCATATTCACATTGTGATGCCAACATACCACTGTCACACAGCTGTAGTCCATGGGGAAACAAAGCAGATGTCACGCAGTGGGGCCCACATCTCTGAAATCGGAAGGCAAAGTCACAACTCAGTTACCATACACTGGGGGAAAAGGTCAGACAGTAGAGAGGTAGTAGGGGTTAAGTATATGTAATATGCCGGTGTGGATTCTTATCTGTGTGTCATTACAAATACTGCTGTATTACTGTGTTCCTGTTCTCTATGTCGTCCTCTTCGCCTTCCTCCTCTTCACTCTCCACAGGCTCAACAGCTGCTACAACACCACCATCTGGACCATCCTCCTGCAGAAAAGGCACCTGGCGTCGCAAAGCCAGGTTGTGAAGCATACAGCAGGCCACGATGATCTGGCACACCTTCTTTGGTGAGTACATTAGTGATCCACAAGTCATATGGAGGCACCTAAACCTGGCCTTCAGGAGGCCGAAGTTCCGCTCGATCACCCTCCTAGTACGGCCATGGGCCTCATTGTACCGTTCCTCTGTCCTTGTCCTGGGATTCCTCACTGGGGTCAGTAGCCATGACAGGTTGGGGTAACCAGAGTCACCGATTAGCCACACATGGTGCCTCTGGAGTAGACCCATCACGTAAGGGATGCTGCTATTCCGCATGATGTACGCGTCATGCACTGACCCAGGGAACTTGGCATTAACATGGGAGATGTACTGGTCAGCCAAACAGACCATCTGGACATTCATGGAATGATAACTCTTCCTGTTCCTGTACACCTGTTCACTCCTGCTGGGGGGGACCAAAGCAACATGTGTCCCATCAATGGCACCAATGATGTTGGGTATATGTCCAAGGGCATAGAAATCACCCTTCACTGTAGCCAAATCCCCCACCTCAGGGAAGACGATGTAGCTCTGCATGTGTTTGAGCAGGGCAGACAACACTCTGGACAACACCTTGGAAAAGATGGGCTGGGACATCCCTGATGCTATGGCCACAGTTGTTTGAAATGACCCACTTGCTAGGAAATAGAGTACTGACAGCACCTGCACTAGAGGGGGGATCCCTGTGGGTTGGCGGGTTGGTGACATCAGGTCTGGCTCCAGCTGGGCACACAGTTCCTGTATAGTGGCTCGGTCAAGCCTGTATGTCAGTATGACATGTCTTTCCTCCATTGTCGACAGATCCACCAGCGGTCTGTACACGGGAAGATTTCTCCATCTCCTCGCATGTCCCAGCGGACGGTGCCTATGAAGGACAACAGCGAGCACAGAGTCAATCAACCCACAGGTACGTTCCCACAGCTTGCACATAACACGATTCCCAATGCATTGTATGGCTTGTATGAGTGTCGATGCAAGGCCTAGGTATGTGTGACGCAGTAGAAATTAAGCCATGTGGGCCCTTGAAATGGGAGCTGCCTGACCTGTGAAGTGGGACAATAGGATGTGAGGTCAATGCGCTGGCCTGGCACACCGTGGCGGTAGGCGGTCGAAGACCGTGGCGCAAAGCAGCATTGGTTAACATTGAACCCTATGGGTCTAAGGAGCCAATGACGATGTGCGCCGGCGGTCGCGGTACGCACCGCCGCGGTACGCACCGCCGCGGCCGTGACCGCCATTTTCTATCTGCTTAATCACTCGATACCTGATCTTCCACAGGAGAGGACCTACACTGCAAGTGCTGCTGTGACCTCGGTCTGGAAGAGACAATGGCTCATGCGACTGGGGAAAGGGCCCCTGCCTTCAATGCTCAGGAATTGGAGAAACTCGTGGATGGGGTCCTCCCCCAGTATGCGCTACTCTACGGTCCTCCAGACCAACAGGTAAGTACACTGGGACCATGCTTTGTGGCCAATGCCTGTGTTGAGTGGGGTGGATGAAAGATGGTGGTGAGGGGAGCGATTGAGGCATGCATCAAACGACAGATGAGAGCATGTGCCACATGGCAAGGGTGGGGATGGGGGGGCCACTCACATCGAGCATGCAGAAGGTGATGATTATTCTTCTCTCCCTGTACATGTCACATAGGTCAGCGCCCACCAGAAAATCGATATTTGGCGTGCCATCGCCAAGGACGTCTGGACCCTGGGGGTCCACCAGAGATGGGGCACCCACTGCCGGAAGAGATGGGAGGACATCCGCCGCTGGAGCAGGAAGACGGCGGAGGCTCAGCTGGGGATGGCCTCCCAACGTGGGAGGGGTGCCAGTCGGACTTTGACCCCCCTGATGTCCCGGATCCTGGCGGTGGCCTACCCCGATTTGGATGGGCGCGTGAGGACATCACAGCAGACACAAGGGGGTGAGTACACTCAAATCCTGGTGACTTTGCGCGCAGTGGAGGTGTCTGGGTGGGGGAGGAGGGCTGTGGGTATCCCTAGGCCAGGGCGATATCTGTAGGCTAGGCCCCTCCGTAAGGCATGGCCCTGTGCCCCCGCCCCCGCCCCCCACCTCTGTAGGGTGCCCATTACAGCTATTCATTGCCCTGTGTCATGTATGTGTGCAGATGTCGCCCATAGGCTTGTAGGCCATGTCCCACGGATTGCGTAGTCGACCCCAAGTGCGTGGCGTAGTGCAGGGGGCTTCTGTGTCTGTCCTGTCCGCCAACGGTGTCGCCAATGCATGCACTCAACATTTCTTTATTTTTCCCCACCCCCCTTTTTTGTTGTCTTCCTGTTCATTTGTGCATTAGCATCATCAGGCGGAGGAGAAGTGGCATCGGAGCACGAGGGAGCTGCATCTCACATGGCCATGGCGGGCCATGCAACGGAATCGGAATTCACCAGTGAGATGGAGGGCGAGGGGAGCTCCACAGCGGGGACTCGTGCGGATGTCAGTGACAGGTACTCGTCCTCTGAAGGGAGCTCCCTTGTGGTGGCGGCAACATCTGTGCCCCCGCAACCACAGGTACAGCCGCCACCCAGCGCACCAGCACCGCCCTCCCAGCAGCCCCTCAGCGTTTGCCCCGTGCCCGCTCACCCAGGAAGGTGGGCATCTCCTTCGCCCCAGGCACCTCAGGCCCTGCCCCTGTCACCCCTGCTGCCCTCAGTGAGGTGGTCATTGACCTCCTGAGGACGCTCATTGTTGGGCAGTCTACCCTTTTGAATGCCATCCAGGGTGTAGAAAGGGAGGTGCACCAGAGTAATGCATACCTGGAGGGCATTCATTCTGGTCAGGCTGCCCATCAGCGATCGTTCAACACTCTGGCCTCAGCACTGATGGCAGCAATTGTCCCGGTCTCTAGCCTCCCCCCTCCAACTTCCTCCACCCATACCCAATCCCCTGTGCCTCTGCCTATCCCAGACACACCATCAGACCAGCCTGCACACACCTCAACACCGAAGGGAAGCTCAGCCAGACATAAGCACCACATATCACACAAGCATTCACACAAGCAACATCCACATGCAGATATACCAACACCCACTGCCTCCACTGTGTCCCCCTCCTCCTCGTCTCCCTCCTCCCTCCCTGTGACGTCTCCACTCACACCTGCATGCACAACATCTTCAGCCACAACGTCCATCACCAGCACACCCACCAGAACCCCACGCACACGTGCAGTCACCACCCCCACTACCATTCACACGTCCCCTGTGTCCTCTCCCAGTGTGTCTGTCACCCCCTCTTCCAAGCTACACAAACGCAGGCAGCCACTCACCCAACAGCCATCCACCTCACGGCAGCCTCCAGCCCAAGCACCTGCACCCAAAGACACCAGACTTCAAACTCTTACAACCACAACCTCTTCCTCCACTCCCATACCTACTACACCTACCCGTCCCTCTCTTCCTAAACTTCTTTTCCTATCAAAACTTGACCTCTTTCCAACAACTCCCCCACCCCGTCCATCTCATAGGACTCCAGTCAGCACCTCAGCCACCACAAAAGCGGGCCCTGTGAAGACAGTCTGCCATGGACTGTGGAGTCCCCCACCCTCAAGGGCAGCCAGTTCAGTAGGGAGCCAAGGCACGGCCAGCCCACCCCCGCAAAAACATGCGAAGATTGTCAGTGGCCGGCGCGAGAGGCCTAAAACACCAGGGACCAAAATCCCTACCATGGCTCCGGCAGGGAGTGTGGTGCCAGCTGGCACACCGCCAAAGGTGGGGAAGAGCCACAGGCAAACAGGGAAGGCTGGGAAGGGCAGCACGCCCGACAAGACTGCCAGCAGCCTAGCTGTGCAGGAGGGCCCCGCAAGCCCCATCCCAGGTGGGCAGGAGGACACCAACAGGCCCGGTACTGCAGCCCAGGAGGGCCCCACCAGCCCCATCCCAGGTGGGCAGGAAGGCGCAGCCAGCCACAGGTCAGGTGGCGAATGACCTCCACGCCATGGGCGGATCCGCTGAACTGGGCACCGCCGTCTCAAGCACCGCTGAACAGGGCACCGCCGTCTCAAGCACTGCTGAACTGGGCCCTTCATCTCAAGCACCGCTGAACTGGGCCCTTCATCACAAGCAACGCTGAACAGGGCCCTTCATCTCAAGCACCGCTGAACAGGTCACCGCCGTCTCAAGCACCGCTGAACAGGGCACGGCCGTCTCAAGCACCCCTGAACTGGGCCCTTCATCTCAAGCACCGCTGAACTGGGCACCGCCGTCTCAAGCACTGCTGAACTGGGCACCGCCGTCTCAAGCACCGCTGAACTGGGCACCGCCATCTCAAGCACCGCTGAACTGTGCCCTTCATCTAAAGCACCGCTGAACTGGGCCCTTCATCTCAAGCACCGCTGAACTGGGCACCGCCGTCTCAAACACTGCTGAACTGGGCACCGCCGTCTCAAGCACCGCTGAACTGGGCACCGCCGTCTCAAGCACCGCTGAACTGTGCCCTTCATCTCAAGCACCGCTGAACTGGGCCCTTCATCTCAAGCACCGCTGAACTGGGCACCGCTGTCTCAAGCACCGCTGAACTGTGCCCTTCATCTCAAGCACCGCTGAACTGGGCACCACCGTCTCAAGCACCGCTGAATAGGGCACCGCCGTCTCAAGCACCGCTGAACTGGGCACCGCCGTCTCAAGCACCGCTTAACTGGGCACCCCCGTCTCAAGCACCGCTGAACTCGGCCCCTCATCTCAAGCACTGCTGAACTGGGCACCGCCGTCTCAAGCACCGCTGAACTGGTCACCGCCGTCTCAAGCACCGCTGAACTGTGCCCTTCATCTCAAGCACCGCTGAACTGGGCCCTTCATCTCAAGCACCGCTGAACTGGGCACCGCCGTCTCAAGCACCGCTGAACTGTGCCCTTCATCCCAAGCACCGCTGAACTGGGCACCGCCGTCTCAAGCACCGCTGAACAGGGCACCGCCGTCTCAAGCACCGCTGAACTGGGCACCGCCGTCTCAAGCACTGCTGAACTGGGCCCTTCATCTCAAGCACCGCTGAACTGGCCCCTTCATCTCAAGCACAGCTGAACAGGGCACCGCCGTCTCAAGCACCGCTGAACAGGGCACCGCCGTCTCAAGCACCGCTGAACTGGGCCCTTCATCTCAAGCACCGCTGAACTGGGCACCACCGTCTCAAGCATCGCTGAACTGTGCCCTTCATCTCAAGCACCGCTGAACTGGGCACTGCCGTCTCAAGCACCGCTGAACAGGGCACCGCCGTCTCAAGCACCACTGAACTGGGCACCGCCGTCTCAAGCACCGCTGAACTGGGCCCTTTATCTCAAGCACCGCTGAACTGGGCCCTTCATCTCAAGCACCGCTGAACAGGGCATCGCCGTCTCAAGCACCGCTGAACAGGGCACCGCCGTCTCAAGCACCGCTGAACTGGGCCCTTCATCTCAAGCACCGCTGAACTGGGCACCGCCGTCTCAAGCACCGCTGAACTGTGCCCTTCATCTCAAGCACCGCTGAACTGGGCCCTTCATCTCAAGCACCGCTGAACTGGGCACCGCTGTCTCAAGCACCGCTGAACTGTGCCCTTCATCTCAAGCACCGCTGAACTGGGCACCGCCGTCTCAAGCACCGCTGAACAGGGCACCGCCGTCTCAAGCACCGCTGAACTGGGCACCGCCGTCTCAAGCACCGCTTAACTGGGCACCCCCGTCTCAAGCACCGCTGAACTCGGCCCTTCATCTCAAGCACTGCTGAACTGGGCACCGCCGTCTCAAGCACCGCTGAACTGGGCACCGCCGTCTCAAGCACCGCTGAACTGTGCCCTTCATCTCAAGCACCGCTGAACTGGGCCCTTCATCTCAAGCACCGCTGAACTGGGCACCGCCGTCTCAAGCACTGCTGAACTTTGCCCTTCATCTCAAGCACCGCTGAACTGGGCACCGCCGTCTCAAGCACCGCTGAACAGGGCACCGCCGTCTCAAGCACCGCTGAACTGGGCACCGCCGTCTCAAGCACCGCTGAACTGGGCCCTTCATCTCAAGCACCGCTGAACTGGGCCCTTCATCTCAAGCACCGCTGAACTGGGCCCTTCATCTCAAGCACCGCTGAACAGGGCACCGCCGTCTCAAGCACCGCTGAACAGGGCACCGCCGTCTCAAGCACCGCTGAACTGGGCCCTTCATCTCAAGCACCGCTGAACTGGGCACCACCGTCTCAAGCATCGCTGAACTGTGCCCTTCATCTCAAGCACCGCTGAACTGGGCACTGCCGTCTCAAGCACCGCTGAACAGGGCACCGCCGTCTCAAGCACCGCTGAACTGGGCACCGCCGTCTCAAGCACCGCTGAACTGGGCCCTTTATCTCAAGCACCGCTGAACTGGGCCCTTCATCTCAAGCACCGCTGAACAGGGCATCGCCGTCTCAAGCACCGCTGAACAGGGCACCGCCGTCTCAAGCACCGCTGAACTGGGCCCTTCATTTCAAGCACCGCTGAACTGGGCACCGCCGTCTCAAGCACCGCTGAACTGGGCACCGCCGTCTGAAGCACAGCTGAACTGTGCCCTTCATCTCAAGCACCGCTGAACTGGGCCCTTCATCTCAAGCACCGCTGAACTGGGCACCGCCGTCTCAAGCACCGCTGAACTGTGCCCTTCATCTCAAGCACAGCTGAACTGGGCACTGCCGTCTCAAGCACCGCTGAACAGGGCACCGCCGTCTCAAGCACCGCTGAACTGGGCACCGCCGTCTCAAGCACCGCTGAACTGGGCCCTTCATCTCAAGCACCGCTGAACTGGGCCATTCATCTCAAGCACCGCTGAACAGGGCACCGCCGTCTCAAGCACCGCTGAACAGGTCACCGCCGTCTCAAGCACCGCTGAACTGGGCCCTTCATCTCAAGCACCGCTGAACTGGGCACCGCCGTCTCAAGCACCGCTGAACTGTGCCCTTCATCTCAAGCACCACTGAACTGGGCCCTTCATCTCAAGCACCGCTGAACTGGGCACCGCCATCTCAAGCACCGCTGAACTGGGCACCGCCGTCTCAAGCACTGCTGAACTGTGCCCTTCCTCTCAAGCACCGCTGAACTGGGCCCTTCATCTCAAGCACCGCTGAACTGGGCACCGCTGTCTCAAGCACCGCTGAACTGGGCACCGCCGTCTCAAGCACCGCTGAACTGTGCCCTTCATCTCAAGCACCGCTGAACTGGGCCCTTCATCTCAAGCACCGCTGAACTGGGCACCGCCGTCTCAAGCACTGCTGAACTGGGCACCGCCGTCTCAAGCACCGCTGAACTGTGCCCTTCATCTCAAGCACCGCTGAAATGGGCCCTTCAACTCAAGCACCGCTGAACTGGGCACCGCCGTCTCTAGCACCGCTGAACTGTGCCCTTCATCTCAAGCACCACTGAACTGGGCACCGCCGTCTCAAGCACCGCTGGCTCATTGGCGGAAGGGGCAGGCCCGCATCTGTGTCGGGCAGGGCTGCACGAAGCACTCTGGGCACCAGTCCCCCTCCAGTACCAGTGGAGACTGTTATCCACTTGTGAGACTGTGGCTTTGCACTCCCCAGGATGGTACAGTGGGCAAGCCACCCACTGTAGAGACTTGAGAGACTGTGGCTTTGCACTCCCCAGGATGGAACAGTGGGCAACCCACCCACTGTAGAGACTTGAGAGACTGTGGCTTTGCACTCCCCAGGATGGAACAGTGGCCATGGAGGCCCCTCGTGGATCTGGCGTCGTGGACTCATCTGGCTGAGGTGCCCCCCCTTCCCTTCCCCCTGAGGTGCCTGTAGTTTTGCTATCTGATGCCCCTGCAGTGTTCTCTCTGTTGGAGTCAGGTATCCTGTGTGGGCTTTGCCCATGTGATTTGGGCCCAGTGGTCCACGGACAATGCCTGATACAAATATCGGACTAGACAATTTATGTATATAAAAGTTTTTTATGTGTGATATATTTTAAAGCCAGTAATACAATATATTCAAATGTTTATAATCATTTCCTTTTGTCTTTGCATTCTTCTGGGGGGCTTGGGGGGGTAACTGTGATGTATTGCTATGCATTGATGTGTGTGTTGTAGTGGGTGAGGGTGGGTGTGTCGCGTATGTGTGTCCCTGTAATTTTTTGCCTTCCACCTCCCCTGTGTCGTAGGTGCAGTACTCACCGTTGTCTTCTGCACCGGCGTTCGTGCTCCTGGTAGAGGAGCAGGAAGACAATCGCTGGGAGGATGTGGAGTTCGGGTTCCATGCTGTCCAGATTCCTCGTGGGGTGTATGGAGGTGAGCGTTTTCCGTTTGAAATGGCAGTTTCCGCCGTGTATTTATCGGCGGGGACACCGCCCCGGAAAAGGTGGCGGATTGGTGGGTTGTGATAGGGTGGGCGGTACATTGACTCCCGCCTGTCTGTTGGCGGTGACCGCCGCGCTGTTTGTTTGTGCCTCCATGGCGGGCGGTGTGTTAAAGTGGCGGTCTCTGTTGGCGGTTTCCGCCAGGGTCGGAATTCAATTTTTTTGACCGCCTGCCTGTTGGCGGTTTTCCGCCGCTTTAACACCGACCACTAGGGTTGGAATGACCCCCACAGTTTGCATGGGCTGCCATGGGTGGCACAATATATGCTGCAACCCGTGGGAGACCACTAGTGTACAGTCTCTCAAGTGGGTGGTTTGCCCTCTTCTTGGTCCTGGGGAGTGCTAGGCAAAGGTGTCTCAAGTGGGTGGTTTGCCCACTGCTTGGTCCTGGGGAGTGCAAGGCCACAGTCTCTCAAATGGGTGACTATTTCCACTGGTTCTGGAGGAGGCATTGTGCCCAGTGAGCTTCATCCTGTGGAGGATGGGGTGAGTGGATGGCTTCTTCCACTGGTTCTGGAGGGGGCATTGTGCCCAGTGATGCAGTTCTTGGGGAGTGCAAGGTCACAGTCTCTTACCTGGGTGTAACACACACAGGATTTGCTGGTGCCAGGGCGCCAACAGCCCATGGACGCAGGGCTACACATTGTCTGCCAGAAGTGACGGTGGGGGGGGCTCCAGCCCATCCACCGCAGCCTCGGACGGCTGCCCACTGGGGCCGCTGCTGCTGGCAGTGGTGCTGCTGGTTGAGCTGGCAGTGGTGGGTGGAGGCTCCAGCTCATCCCCTGCAGCCTTGGATGGCTGCCCACTGGGCCTGCTGCTGCTGGCAGTGGTGCTGGTGGCAGTGCTGGCAGTGGTGGGGAGAGGCTCCAGCCCATCCCCGGGAGCCTGTGCTGGTGCCGGTGCTGGCAGTGGTGGGGGAAGGCTCCAGCCCCTGTAGCCTCGGACGGCTGCCCACTGGGGCTGCTGCTGGTGGTGGTAGTGCTGGTGGCGGTGCTGGTGGCAGTGCTGGCAGTGGTGAGGAGAGGCTCCAGCCCTTCCCTTGCAGCCTCGGACAGCTGAACCACAATGGTTGGTGGTGGGGGCTCCGAATGACTCCCAACACCAGGCCTCCTGTCCTTCCTGCCTGCAGGTGCAGGCCCCTTGCCCTTCCTGTCAGCAGCCAGGGATTGCTCCTTTCCCTTCCCTGTAGCAGCTGGGTGTGCCTCCTTGCCTTTCTTTGAAGCAGCTGGAGGTGCCTCCATGCCCTTCCTTGAGGAAGCTGGGGGTGCCTCCTTGCCCTTCCCTGTAGACCTGGGGGTGCCTCCTTGCCCTTTGTTGAGGCAGCTGGTGATGCCTCCTTGGCCTTCCTTGCAGCATCTGGCGCAGGCACCCTTTCAGTGTGGTTGCTTGGTGCCTGGTATCCTCTCCCACCTGGAGTAGCTCTTGACACTACTGTGGCTGTGGACTGGGTGGCTGAGGTGCTCGCCTTTGTTCTGACCACGTGGCCCGATGTGAAGGATGGGGGGAGTGGTAGGGAAGATGTCAACGGTGGAGAGGAAAAGCTTCTCAGGGACAATGGGGCGGAAAGAGTGCGAAGGTTTGGGAGTGAAGGGTGAGGAAGTGGTTGTAGGAGGTGTCTGCTGTGTTTGGGTGCAGGTGCATGGGCTGGATGCTGTTGTGAGGTGGATGGCTGTTGGGTGTCTGAGTGCTTGCGTTTGTGTACTTTGGGAGGAAGGGGGACAGACACAGTGAAAGAGGACACAGGGAACATGTGCAGGGATGTGGGGGTGGTGACTGTCAGTGAGGAGTGTGTAGTGATAGGCGTGATGGTGATGGTGGTAGTGGGTGAGAATGTAGTTCATGCAGGTGGGAGTGAAGTCACAGCTGGGAGGGAGGTGGACGAGGAGGAGGAGGGGGACACAGCGGAGTCAGTGGATGTTGGTATGTCTGATTCTGGATGGTGTTTGTGTGAGTGCCTGTGGGATGACGTGTGGTGCTTGTGTTTGCCTGAACCACTCCTGTGTGTTGTCTTGTGTGCATGCTGGTCTGCCTATGTGCGTGGGATAGGTTGGGGTTGAGGGGATTGGGATTGAGTAGAGGAAGTTGGAGGGGGGAGGCTAGAAACAGGGACAATGGCTGCCATCAGAGAGGAGGCCAGAGCCTGGGTTGATCTCTGTTGGGCTGCCATGCCAGTGTGAATGCCCTCCAGGAATGCATTTTCTGTTGCATTTGGCCAGCCCATAGATGGCATTTACAACTGCTGACTGTCCAACAGAGATGGATCGCAGGAGGTCAATAGCCTCCTCATTCAGGGCAGCAAGGCTAACTGGGGCAGGGCCTGAGGTGGCTGGGGCGAAGGAGATGCCCACCCTCCTGGGTGTGTGGGCACGGGAAACTCGCTGAGGGGCTGCTGGGAAGGCGGTGCTGGTACAGGGGTGGCGGCTGGACCTGTAGTTGGCGTGGGCACAGAGGTGTCCGCCACCAACAGGGAGGTTCTATCGGAAGAGGTGTCACTGTCAGAACTGTCCCCTCCAGTCTTCACCGTGGTGCTCCCCTCGCCCTCCGTCCGACTGGTGCCCTCACCGCCAGTGGATTCAGCATCCTGGGTCCTGTGGGATGCAGCTCCCTCTGTTGCCGGTGCCTCTGCTCCTCCACCAGATGATGCTAATGCACAGAAGGACAGGATGACAAAACAAAAAGGGGGGGAAGGGACAAAGGATACAATTGGTCAATGGCGGCAACAACACCACTGTTGGCGTACACGACACACTCACACACAAGGAACAGTCCTATGCATTAGGCAATGCACTACTAGTCACAATTCTAGTCACCAGCCCATGGACAGGAACACCTAACGCCAATTGCGGCATGCCTGAGAACCACACACCCCTGCCCAGTAGTGGATGCCTATTAGCTTGGTTGCAGGAAGTTTACATCAGACTCTGCCCAACATGGGACCTACCCTGCAATGTCCAGCCTGACCTAGGGGCACCCACAGCCCCATATCCCCCACCCAGATACTTGGAAATAGTGTATTGGGGCACTGTACTCACCCCCTTGTGGCTGCTGTGATGCCCTCAAGCGCCCATCCAGCTCTGGATAGGCCACCGCCAGTGTGCCAGCCATCAGGGGGGTCAGGGTTCGAAGGGCACTCCTCCCTCATTGGTAAGCCATCCCCAGCTGGGCCTCCACCATCTTCTATGCCCAGAGTCTCATGTCCTCCCACCGTTTCCAACAGTGGGTGCTCTGCCTGCCATAGACCCCCAGGGTCCGCACGTCCTTGGCGATGTCACGCCATATACTCTTTTTCTGATGGGCACTGACCTACAGAGAAATACACATAGGAAAAGGTATCAGTCAGACCATCCTGCCTTTACACTCATGGCCTTCACACACACCACTCCATGCATTCATGCCCGATACATCGTGATCACAGTGTACTTACCTGTTGGTCTGGATTCCAATTCGGTACTGGGGTAGGAACCCATCCATCAGTCTCTCCAACTCCGCTGAGGTGAAGGCAGGGGCCCTTTCCCCAATTACACAAGCCATGGTCGGTTCCAGACACAGGTCACAGCAGCACATGCAGTGTAGATCCTCTCCTGTTGAAGGTCAGGTTGCAAGTGAGTGAACAGATAGAAAATGGCAGTCACATCCGTGGCGGTGCGTACCGTCACCGCTGCCGTACATTACCATTGGTCACTGTACCCCGTAGGGGCCAATAATAACCAATGAGGAGTTGCACAGTGGTTCTTGTCCGCCTCCCGCAACGGTGCACAACATCAGCGTAATTACCTCATTTACACATGTCCCTCCATATAGGACAGGCGGACACCATTTTGGGGGGGGCAGGCCAAGGCACCTAACTGCGTCACAGTACACATCAGCACCATTTGGACCTCTCCAACAATGTACTGTTCAATCACAACATGCAACGAAGTGTAGTGGTTGGAAATATGAGATACTGACCAGCTGCTCACCATTTTGCCCCATGGACTGCAACCGCTGCAGATGAATAGGAGATGGAGACATCCCCCC
Source organism: Pleurodeles waltl (assembly GCF_031143425.1). Lineage (NCBI taxonomy): Eukaryota > Metazoa > Chordata > Amphibia > Caudata > Salamandridae > Pleurodeles > Pleurodeles waltl. The sequence continues at coordinate 1,335,755,394 of NC_090444.1, read as the reverse complement.
TCGTACAGACCCATGGTGGACTTGGCAACAATGGAAGACAGGTACATCATCCTCACCTATAAACTTGACAGGGCCACAATCACAGAGCTGTGTCCCCAATTGGAGCCTGACCAGATATCTGCCATCCGTCACCCCACTGGGATCCCCCCCTCTTGTGCAAGCCCTATCTGTGCTCCATTTCCTGGCAACTGACTCCTTCCAAGTGACAGTGGGTTTGGCAGCAGGAATGTCTCAGCCAATGTTCTCAATAGTGCTGACCAGAGTGGTGGCTGCCCTGATTAAACCCCTGCGCAGCGACATCATTTTTCACCAGGTGGAGGATTTGGCCACAGTGAAAGCTGATTTCTATGCAATGGGACATATCCCCAACATCATTGGGGCAATTGATGGATACACATATTGCATTTGCCCCCGGAGAAATGAACAGGTGTTCAGAAATCGAAAGAGCTTTCACTCATGGAATATGCAGATAGTGTGCCTGGCGGACCAGTACATCTCCCATTCCAATACAAAGTATCCTGGGTCTATGCATGATGCCATTTTCCTGAGGAATAGCAGCTTCTCCTATGTGATGGCTCAACTCCAGAGGCACAGGGTGTGCCTAATAGGTGAGCCCTGGTTCCCATCCAGTGGATGTTGGTGTATGGGTATGGTGTGGGCCCTTAGGATTAGTGTGTGTCTAACAGTTGTCCCTCGATATTTGCAGGTGACTCTGGTTACCCCAACCTTTCATAGCTACTGACCCCTGTGAGGAATCCCAGGACAATGGCAGAGGAATGTTACAATGAGGCACATGGGCAAACAAGAAGAATTATAGAGAGGACATTCGGCCTCCTGAAGGCTAGGTTCCGTTGCCTCCATCTGACAGGTGGTTCCCTGTGCTACTCACCCAAGAAGGTCTGCCAGATCATTGTGGCATGCTGTATGTTGCACAACCTTGCCTTACGTCACCAGGTGCCTTTTCTGCAGGAGGATGAGGCTGCGGATGGCGTGTGGCAGTTCTCCTTCTGCAGGGGGAGGGTAACTGGTGGCCTGTTGGTCCTGTGGCGGGTCCTCCTGTCTACTAGTGGCAGCAGAGGTGGAGGCTATTCATCGGTTTGGCTAGTAGTAGAGGCCCAGCGTAGTGCCACTGCCTCCCTCATCATGTTGGCCATGTCTGCCAGCATCCCTGCAATGGTGACCAGGGTGGTGTTGATGTCCTTCAAGTCCTCGCTGATCCCCAGGTACTGTCCCTCCTGCAGCCATTAGTTCTACTGCATCTTGTCCAGCATCTGGCCCAGTGTATCCTGGGAATGTAGATATGCTCCCAGGATCGCGGCGAGTGCCTCCTGGAGAGTTGGTTCCCTGAGCCTGTCCTCCCCCTGTCGCACAGCAGTCCTCCCAGCTTCCCTGGTGTCCTGTGCCTCTGTCCCCTGGACTGTGTGCCCACTGCCACTGACCCCAGGTCCCTGATCGTCCTGTGTTTGTGGTGTGCCCTGGGGTCCCTGTAGTGGTGGACACACTGCTGATTGATGTGTCCTGGGGACAGAGGTATGGGCCCGCTGGGTGGGTACTGTGCTGGTGTTTCCTGAGGGGGGAGGCTCTATGGTGGCATGGGACTGTACCTGGGAAACCGACTGTCTGGAGATCCCTGATGGGCAAGGTTGGGCATCCAGATCCAGGCTTCCAAAGCTGCTGTCATCACAGTGGGCCTCTTCTGGGCGGGACTAGATGTTGCAGGCAAATTCTCTCTGGTGACATTGGCTGGGGGACCTGTGGGGATGTAAATGCAGTGTTATTGTTTCTGCATGTGACATCTTGTGCATGGGTGTTTTGCCCTCTATGGTTGTTATTGCCCTGGCAGCTTTGCCTTGTGTGAGCTGTTATTTAGTGTGCTAGCTGTTTCCCTCTAGTGTGCATGCTTTAGTGATAGTTGTCCATGCAGGTCTGTGATGGGTGTCCATGCATTGGTGTTGCATGCATGGCTTGGTATTGGGATGGATGGGTTGTGATGGTGGGGTGTGTGGGAGGTGGTGGAGTGATGGGAGTGAGGGTAGGGGTGAGGGTATGTGATGGCATGCAGGTAGGGGGGGTGAAAGTAGTAAAGAGTTGACTTACCAAAGTCCAGTCCTCCTCCTACTCTTGCCAGGCCCTCAGGATGTATGATTGTCAAGACTTGCTCCTCCCATGTTGTTAGTTGTGGGGGAGGAGGTAGCTCTGTACAGCTATTTGGTGTCTTGCTGCCATGGAACGCACGTTCCCCATAGGTCGTGCCACCTTTTCCTTATGTCATCTCTTGTTCTGGGGTGCTGTCCCACAGCATTGACCCTATCCACGATTCTCCATCATAGCTCCATCTTCCTAGTGATGGGTGTTTGCAACACCTGTGATCCGAATAGCTGCGGCTCTACCCGGATGATTTCCTCCACCATGACCCTTAGCTCCTCATCTGAGAAACTGGGGTGTTGTTGTGGTGCCATGGTTGTAGTGTGAGTGGTGTGGGTGAGGGTGTGTGGGGTGATGTGTTGGGGTGTGTGATGTAAGGTGCGTAGATGGTGTATGGGTGATGGTATTATGTGGTTCTGGTTGTGTGGGTGCTCTTGCTGCATCTCTCTCATGTGGCAATTCTTTCTAGTCATAAAGGGATGTGGGTATTGTGGGTGGGTGTTTTATATTGGTGTGGGTGTGGTGTGTTTATGTGTGTCAGGTATGTGTTATTTAAATTGACCAATGTAGTGGTGTTTTGTTTGAATGTGTGTATTTTGAGCGCGGCGGTATGTACCGCCAATGGTTTAGCACTATTGAATATCCACTGCATTGATTCATGGGTCATAATGTTGTGGGCGTAGTTCTGTTGGTGTAACTGTGTGGGTTTGGATACCGCCAGTTTATCATTGACCTTTGGGCTGGCAGACTTGGGTTTGTGGCTGTATAGTGACAGATTGCTATGTGTGTGTCATAATATGTGTAGCGGTAATCTTCTGCGATGGTGGTATGTTTGCGGCAGTCGGCATGGCAGTAGGCGGAACTTACCACTAATGTCATAATGAGGGCCTTTATCTGCCAGCACCTGGGTTCTCTTGCTCTGAGTCTTGGCTTGCCAAATCAAGTACCTGGGTCCCTAGACATGAGTTCTGGTGTAACCAAGAAGAAACAAAGAACATCGGCTCCAGAGCAACCCCTGAACTGGTGCTGCTGTACGACACTGCGCTGCTGCCTGCACCAGAGCTGTGGTCCCCACTGAGAGCAATGACCAACACTAACACCGCAGGCCTGACACTGCCGCAGCGCCACCAAAGTCCCACCACAGTGTAAGTCATAAGTGCCATGTCACTGGCATCTTTGACACATTCTCTGATTCCGCCACAGCACTTGTGACCCCATGGCGCATTCGCAACACTGTGAAGTCAACGCCTTGCATCTTGACTTGCTGGATTCATCAACCACACAGCATCATAAGAAACAAACGCTTCACTACCAACTCTGCATCACTTCCCCTGCAACAGTAAGGAACTGAAACCTAACCTCTTCTGCCTAGCAATAAGGAACCAATGCCTCTAATCCCCGGTAGCAGTAGAGAAACAACACCACATTGCCTTCAGCGATGCCTCACCTCCCTGAATCCAGCAATGTCTTTGTTTCTTCATTTTCCCAGGTACTGTACCTGGGGTCCGTGTGACTCCGTGACCAGCCCACACTACCTCGCTAGTGGCGTCGGACTGTTGAGAACAACTCCATCAAGACGTTGTGTTAGCTCCAGTTGGAGCTATTGTGTTTCTAAGCTCTATACTAAGATTTCATTTTTTTGAAAATTCGTATTTCTGCTGGTGTATGTTGGATTTGTTGTTTTGGTCTTGTTTTACTCAGATAAATATTGGCTATTTTTCTAAACTAGTGTGGAGTACTTTTGCAGTGTTTTTACTGTGTTACTGTGCATATGTACAAATACTTTAAACATTGCCTCTGAGATAAGCCTGACTGCTCATGCAAAGATACCGAGGGAGTGAGCAGGGGTTATCTTAGCTATGTGACTCCCTTACCCTGACTAGAGTGAGGATCCTTACTTGGACAGGTTGAAAACCACTGCCAACTAGAGACCCCATGTCTAATACTTATCAAAAGAAAAGGAAAACACGTTGCTGCTGTATAACATTCTTAGGCCATCGAGAGACTGTGGTGGACCCAACACATCATCTTGACGAGACCGTTAGATGTTGCAGTCCCCACATGTCTCAAGGCCTGGGCTTGAGAAGATGCATCTCAATTCCCCCTAAACTCTCTTGATGCCCTGGGTCAGGTAAGAATGTTCTAGCCTTTGAGCCTTCCTGGCACTTGCACAAACCTAATGCTCACATTGACTCTTAAGGACAGAACAGGACTTTGTCACATGATGACTAGCATGGGCAACATCTAAAGGTCAGGTCACCTCCATTATAAATCGGGGACTAACCAGCCCTATTAGAAGGGAAGAAGGAAATCAGGGACACTGTTCAGGACTACGCTAGTGCACCGATCTTAGGAGACTGTGGATATTATTTAGTGTACTGTTGTTATCCTTAGGGTGCTTGTATTAAATACTACTTTTACTACAAAAGCTATATATTTGACTGGACAATGAGTTTCTTGGGGTGACTGTCCATACTATCAGTCTTCCTTCTGTGTATGCCTTTCACCTACCTCTCTTGAAGAAGCCTTGGGCTACTCAACCTGCACTACTATTAAGACTCAAGAGGTGAATGGATATTATGTGGCCCAGCTGTTCAGGACCCATAGTAGATCAGGCCCCGGATACCAGTAATAAAAGCTCACAACCCCCATGGTTGGGCCTAGTAACCCCTACCTGCCTCTGGGCCCTCTCAAAGGTGTTCTGACAATTGCCAGCAAGCTGTGGGATGCCAAAAGTCCAGGGTGCAAGTACTACAGCGGCCATTTCCAATTTATCCTAGTGGCACAATAAGTCTAGTTTTATGCACAAAGGGACATATTTACTAGCCCCTTGTGCCACCATTGCATCACTTTTTGTCATGCAACGGTGGTGCAAACCTTGAAATCATATCTATGAAGTCACGCAAAGCCAGTTTGCATGGCTTTGAATGGCCTCATAGATATAGAGTAAGGCAAAGCAGCGAAAATCACTGCATTAGCTTACTCTGCTTAAGGGAGGCATTACATGGGTGTAGTGGTGGGTATCCCAACGCAACATCACACACAAAAGGATATGGTCACTGGTCTATCAGGTGCTTGAGCCTTTCTCAATGTCCCCAAATAGTTTGTTTGCTGGTCTACTCATGCTCATTCAACTACCTCCATTCATAGCAATTCCAAGAATTTGAAGAGGCGGGATCACTCACGTGATGTGACATGCTTCATCATTGCCCACTTCATCCCACCCTGGTAAGATGATACTACCAGGACAGACTGAACCTCAATGGTAAAATCTACTTCAGAGAGTTCTTAGATATAATTTAATCTGGATACATTTCTGGGATACAGGTATCTCTGTTACAAATATCTAAGGGGGAACCATAATATTTCTCTTTATTCATTGGTACCCTTGGTATGCTTAAAAAATACCATGAGGTATCAATGGGAGGACTACGCTGGGTATTATGCCCCTTGTGTATCTCTCTTACTCTGACATATTTCTGCCCTTTTTAAAACCTAACCCGGTCTCAGGCATTCTTCAGGGCTGCTGGGGATAACGCTAACATATACTGCTTTTGTGGTAATAAAGGAAAGGACTTACCTTTCCTCAGCTCATAACAGGTCAATTAACCAAGTAAGAAGTAGAACATGAGACAATAAACATAAACCTTAGAGAAATTGTAGACAAACTTGCACAATTGCAAGTGCAGAACTAAAGAGAAACTGGCCAACTACAGAAAGGCAGCATTGTAGACCGGAGGTGGAAGCTCCGTACCCCAGGAGCAGCTGGATGTGCTGATGTACTGGAGGAGATGGTGGCAGCGGTAATGAGGTGGTGGGAAGAGTCCAGGGACAGTACTCTGCAACAATTGAGAAGCTACAACAAACACATGGTAAAGTGCAATTGGGAACAATGTTGTAACCCATGAATGATATAAGTAGAGGCACTTTGGTGGCACAGTATGCATGCTAATGGGTTCGATGGGGGCCACTCTAATGGCTAATCATCTGCTGCATGTAATGTCCACTGACCCCTCCCTCCTTACATGCGCAGACCACTTCACTGCCTTCACTCTACTACCTTCACTGTGTCAACTGTACCATCTAGCCATTCCTGACTCAGAATGGGCAACACAGACCAGGCATTTGTTCATAAGGGGGTGGCACCGAAGGCTGGGAAAGGCCCAACAGTACCACTGGGAAATGGCACTAATGTAAATTTCATACAACAAATGGGGCTTCACTGTCCCTACCACTTGGACTGCTACACATTTTGCTGCCATGTGCCTATGCAGACAAATTTGTACCATACTATAAGGGGTCCTGTGCTGAGGGGATGATCCCCTTTGGAAATGAAGGGACACCTCCTTGTAAAGCCACATGCACATGAGGTGGGAGCATCTTACAAATGGATGGTGCAGGATAATGCACACAAAACAAGAGATTACAAGAAGGATACATGTTGACTGTTACACCCTTGCATCACTTCTACAACACATGTGGGGAGGCATAGGGACCTGACACAGTCCATAAAATGCAGATCTGGCAATGCAACAGATTCTTTGTGATTCCATGTGTCTTGCATCGGTACACCACAAACAAAACCCATGGCATTCAAATGCCTTTCATTGTAGACCATGAAATGGGTCACATGCAGCTGCAAATGAAAAACTCCGCCACTGAGAGGTGACATGACTTGGACATGTGGACTTCCACAATGTGTCAAGAGAGGGCTATCTAGATTCATGTCCTGGTGGCGCTGGATCCGGTCACCATCTCCGGTTGCAGGGAGCACACACAGCGTTGCGGGGTCTCCAGATGACTCACCCAACAGCTCACACACAGCCTATGACTCCCAGGACCCAGACATATTTTTCCAAAATCAAGCGATAGGAGTCCATTGGGAGCTAGCACAGAATGTGTTTGTGGGGATGGAGACAATGGTGGGCAGCTTAGCTAAAGTACAGATGTGCCTCAGTCCTAATAGGGACAACTCGGCTGCCATCAGAGGCACCCACTCCTCGCTGCATGGAATGAAGCAGTCCCTGCCTGAAATCGCTGGTGTCCCTATGCAGAGGCATGAACAAATGCCACACCAAAGTGGTGCCAGCTAGGTTGCCAACAGGCTGGGGAAATGCTCACTGTCATGTAGTCCATGCAGCAGGAGCAGGTATCCATCAAGGAGTACTTGGCTGCCTACCACTGTGATGTTGCTGCTGTGTTGAGAAACCAGCAGTTTCACCTTGCTGTAGTAATGCCTCAAATCTTCCAACAGATGACAGCTACTGGGACGTACGATTCCCCTTTTTCTGCCCCTGATGTGTGTGTGTCTTCCTCAACTCCAACTCCAGCACAATCCTTGGCACAGGGGGCACCACACACAGCAGAGGATGAAGATGTGGAAGAAACAAATCTCACCTGTAAAACATCCCAGTAGCTACAGTCTGTGACCTATTGACAGTTTCTCTTTAGCTCTGTGTTTATGATAGTGCCAGTGTTGCTACAACAATCTATGTGTCCACTTCTCTTACCCACTGTTGACCAATCAGACCTATGGACTGTCAATGTGTCCCATCCTACCTAATGACAATGTGAACACCACTTAACTGAAGCACTCCTCTTCCACACATGTCTGGTTACATGTCCCCCTAACTCTTGTATCCCATTGGGCATCCAATGAATTCGGATCTCTCATGGGGTCTATCTCCTGTGCAATGAATTGAACCAATAACTCACAATAGCAGATGTAAATAAATGCACGTTACACATTATCTGTGTTAATCTGTGTCTGAGGTTGAAAGTATTTGAACAGAATGCATCATGTGATGCTTAAACAATGCAGGCCTATAGTCAAAAGTGTCTTTCACAAAGAGCAGGGGGGGGACAAATGAAAAACAGCAAAGTCAAAGTGTGTGCCTACAGTAACTAATGTGTATGATCTACTGCTTGGCACCAATGCAGGCATCCTAGTACCATGCTGCAATGTGTGGCAGCTTGCAGGTAATAGTTGCAGTATGTGCATCAATGTATCCCTTTCAGAATGACAATAATCCCTAAAGAATCTTTGCACTCTTCATGTGTGTAGGAAAATTGGGCACACGAAGTGGAAGCCAATTGGTGAAGGAATAATTGTATTACAACTTTACCAAGCAAACCACACCCCTGGGCTGGTGTCAGTAAATTATCCATTGCCTCAGGTACTCGTATCATGATGTGGCTGATGCTGTGTTAAACCTCATGATTTTTGCTTGGTTATGGTCTAGCCTATCACCCCCCATTGAATGCCCTTCTACCACATCACCCTGCTGCAGGGGAGCTACACCTGTAAATTTCCATTGTGGCACCCACAGTGCTCATGTGTACATATGTGTAATAAATCATCACCACTTCATTGTCACAATAAATGATGGTGTGGTGGTATCATTGCTTTCCACATATGCCACTGAGTACCTCCGAAAGGGATACGCGTGTCAATGTGTCTGGCACAATGCCACGTATAATGACTGCAACCTGACTACAGTCACCGAGAACTATGAGGAGAACCAAATAATACATGAGCCATCCAAGCATGGCATGTCTTTTGTAACATGCGTGTATTTTGTTACTTGACCACAAATACAACACGTGGGTGGGCGATGCAAGTCTGTTAGTTACATCACACCATCTACATTACAATGACATAATGCATGTGTAAGATTGTGAGGGCCAGGCATGAGTGACCCTGTTTCAAAACCTTGATGTAGGGGGAATCCATTGACAATTATTCCATTGACAGTGCAAATCACATACCTTCAACATACAGTAAACTGACATTAGATGAACTGTGTCAGGATGTGTCTCTATACACAACCAGAGTCCCACCTACCTTGCAGAAAGTTGTCTCCAATAGCTGATATCACACTATTGGCAACCTGAAAGGAAACTCAGCACAGTGGATACACATTGTCACATTTGTCACAAATTACTGCTGCTCAGGTCACTGGATTGTGTAAAAGAAATTCTGTATAGACATGCTATCACCTACACACAATAAACATGATTGAGAGGAAGCTGTATGGTACAACAAGATTTATTGAACAACTTACTTAAGTCTGCGTACACACAAACTAGAATACCAAACAAAACTATACTCTCCTACACTAACTTATCCTACCTTATAACTACAACTATCTTAGCTTAGCCTAGCCTATTCAAACATCAGACATCACAATTGAACTTCAACTCCCCACCCTCTTAAAGTACATCAATTGACAAAGACAACAGTGACTAAAGCTAAACGTTGACTAACTATACATGTATGCTAAACAAATATATTTTTGGGGGAATTGTTTTTGTTTTTTTATTTTATACATGGAACTTTGACCTAAAACATTACCTCCCACCGCCACTATCACCTTGTTGCACATCACCCCTCCCCCAATAATGTACAACTGTGGCCTACAAATACCTACACTAAACTAACTTACCTATACTAACTATCTAATGACACCCTAAATAATAAAAAATAACAGTTTGTTCAAGGTGAAGGGAAAACTGTCATAATCACTGATCTTTAAGATAATTTGCTCCTCTGGTTGACCTGTATGTCCTTCACAGTAGTTAAGATCTGTTCAACCTTATGTTCCAGCCAAGCAATCATGTACTTTTGATCAGCCAGCTCTGTACGTAGGTCCTGTAAGTATGGTGGCTGCACATGGTGCTGCCCTGGCTGTGATCTTGCTGGTGGTGGCCGTACAGTAGGTGGCATAGGTGCCAAGGATGGTCCTGCTTCTGATGGTCCTCCTACATTGTTGCTTCCTTGTCCCTCTAGTGAGAATGCCCTCCACCTCCCTGAACCCTTTTTGCGGTCATACCATGCCTCCATTTTCCTGTGCCCCCTGTGGACCTGCCTGATGTGGAGATAACGTTCAGCCCTTCTTGCAAAATGTCTTATTCCTGCTGGGGTCATGTTGGCAGCTGCATGAAAAATAGGATGATAGGATACTGTCTGTCAGGCAAAAGACAAACAGACATGCAGTGAAAACAGAAACTCAAAGCTCTGACAATGATTTCCACGGAGGCATTGACAATTTGGCCCATCTTCAACCTTCATAGAAATGAAACTTGTACAGGTTTTCTCAGCTAACAACTGTGGACCAATAGAAAATCACCATCCTTTACCATCTCCTAAGGACCATGACACCGTTGACAACTATTATCATGCACAGCATCCATGTGGCCATGGTTTGTCATACTCATCATGTGGTATAGCTCTACTTTGACCCTCATTCATGCAACATAGACCCATGCTCTTATTGCAAGTACAAATTCTGTCTGAGCAAAGAGCGCTACCAACAGGTAGGCTCACAACAGTTAGTGCCTGCTATGGCAGAGGCAGTGTCTGACGACTTGCTACATAGAAAAGGTCTGTGACGCATATCTTATGGGAGATTGATGAGAACACCAGTCACACAGAGGAGGGTGACCCTTTGCAGATATCAACACAGCTCTGTACCGGGGTTCCTTGTGCCATAAGTGAGAGGAAAATACAAGAGTACCTTCATCTCTAGCACTATGTTTAGCATAATTTGTATACTGGTCAAAAACATATTAGTTGCATGTAGCACTAAAGCAGTCAGCACCACCATTTCATATGTGGGTATCCATATGTCAAAGACCTTTTCTACACTGGACATTTGGGTCAGCACTTACTAATGCTGTACACGGTGTGAAGCTGTTTGATTCACTTCATGGACACTTACATGTCCATCACTAACAGAAATGTATGACAAGATGGAATTGGTCTGACAAGGTTGTATTGACAACCCTCAGCCCACACACACAGGTCAAGCTATAAGAAGATCACATGTGTTGCAAATGTAGTGACTAACAACACTGAGTATCAGGTATGAACCCGTCATGCTGGATGAGATGTGTGTAGTGCAGATTCGTTGGACCCTGCCCACTATACACCATTATATGGGTAGTAATCAAAGAATGAAAATATCTCACCATTTACAGAGTCCACATGTACCACGTGGGGCACACAGTGCAGTCACACATTTAGCAAACAGCTTATGAACATTGTACAAATATATGACTGATCCTCAAAAAAATTCACATTTACCAACAGTAAACAGTGTTCTTGCGACTCTTGAACCATGACAAATATTTACAAGTCTCTACTGGTACATGTTGACACCAGTGCATTATGCACTAGGGATTCACATCTCAAACACATGTGCAACAAATCAGTCCACATCCATGTTTTGCACATGAGGACTGTAATGGCATACATGCAATTGTTCAAGACCATGACAGATGGCGATTCCACATCTCACACTATACTCTCTCCACAGGAGATGTTAACTGTTTTGACTGTTACTGGCAGAATCGGATTTAGCAAAAGTGGAGACTTCTCTGATAGTATAGTGAGAGGGAGCACCTGGAAGAGTAAGCATAATACATTGCATTGTGGATGTTGATCATTAACAGCATGGTTACATATTGCACATCACACAGATTTACATGAAGTACATAGGGGACCTTGGATAAAGATAACCCCAAGAAAGGTCTAAATTGGATGTCTTTGTGACATAAAGAGCATAGGCCAGCTTGACATGTTAACATGTGTGTAGGAACGAGACACACGCGTCTCAGCCACATTGTACACAGTTTTTCAAAGGTCTCATCTGTGCATCATTTAGCAAACATGGACAATTTTCATGCCACCCAGTACATACATGACTCAAGGGAAATGCTCAGGCATGTTTACTTAACTCCTGCATCACTTCCATCATTTCATGTACATGACTATGCAACATACAACATCTGTCAATCCCTTAGTGGTCAAGGACATATCTCCCAGCGAATGTGTTCTATACATCCATGACACAGTTGTGCCAAAATTTCTACACATCATCTCAGTGTCAAAGAGATCTAACATACTATATTGGGGATAAGGTGAATGATGAGCTATTTTCCAACAGCATGTTGCTTCACTGGCATTTTCATGGTTACCTATATACAAACTCGACCTCACCCACTAGGCAGCCCTGATGCTTCACTTTAAAAAATGTGGGTATATGTCAAACAGACATGCAGTAGAATTTGCACAACTGGATTAACCCACAAAGTCCTCATACTCACCCACTGTTTTGCTGACCTCAACTCCGAGGAAGTCCAGCAGGTCACCCTCACGTGCTATTAGGTCTGCCCATCGATGTTTCAGCTGCCAGACCATCCCCTCCACCTAAAAAACCCAGTTCATACGGGCAAGAACCTTGCCCCAACACAGCTTTGTGGCCATGGATCACCCTTCTACCCCGGGCCACCATGTGGGGGGAAGGTATTGCAGGACCAACCATATGAATCCCCCCACCTCATCAGCTCCAAAATGATGGGACCTACCCTTCTCTGATATTCTACCCTTCCACAGGACCTTATACTCCCAAAAACTATGCAAACACTACCTTAACCCCAACGGACCCAACTACTTTACTACCCCAATACAAACATCCTACAATACAATGACCGCATAGTAGACAAAACAATTACTACACAGGAAATTGACAGAAATAACAAGGATACACCAAAGCACAGCACACCACTCCAAGTGCACTTCAAGTCTCTCCACAAAAACAATCACAACCTCCATCCAAGACAGACAAAAAGACTGCAAGTAAAAAATGAAAGTATAACTAAGTTAGAAGGTCCTGTTTGGCATCATGCCAGATCTATTACATCAATTTCTGTGCACATGCCACACATTGTTGGGAATGCGTCATTTTTTTTATGATACGCTCAAATGCTTCTTCTTGCCATGATGTTATAATATCAAAATATAAGGTAGCACATATGCGTTGTATTTTTCATGCCAACGTGTGTAAAAAACATGCATATGACCAATGCATCGGTTTTTGGGTAGAAATGTGTGTTTGCAGATGTACGGTGTCATGTAGTACCCAGGTTCAAATTTTCCATGCCTTGTGGATTGATGGCCTGCCTATGTAGATTTGTAAAGCACATACTGCTCTGAACACGTGTACAATGTCTGTGTCAACTGTTTACAGGTGTGATGATACATGCCTTACAAGGATATGTACATGTTAAGGCTACATTTTGTGATGGTATTGTACATGCGAACTACAGATATTTGATTCATGTGCTGACATTCTGTTGTTATCAAATTACACTGCCCATGTCACACCCGTGGATGGCATATACTTGACATGGCATGGAATTGTTACATCAACATGTAGACTTATGCACATGTCACATATTATGTCCAACATCCTGAAGTGCTGAGTGCATGCAGCCATGCAAGGTTGTGTGTGGGTGGGTAGGTTCATTTATGTGTTTTGTTTAATGACATGCATGTGAATGACAGTTGTTCTCCATGTAGCGTCATCTTCCGTGAACTACAGTTGTGTGTTCTGTGTGTAGAAATTTACAATCCATTAGCTGAATAACAGGTCAATGCAGTCCTTCTGTGCAGTATCTTTGCTCATAATGGTATATTACATGTTGTCCAAAATTAAGAAATCTCTCCTGTACCTAGGTGTGCAGATGTGGTTTGACCATACACCAGGTCTGTTGCTGCATTTGTGCATGTTCAAATTAGTGATACACACAATGCAGGGGGCAACAAGGGAGTCCAATTAAGTAGTAGTTTGTGTAAAGGTTCATTACACATACATTTTGACAGTGGCCTTGCTCTTCATGTGTCATTTCACTGACTTAGTTTTGACACATACTCCATATGGCAGGGCTTTTGTCAGACAAGGAGTGCAGGGTACTCATCAGTGCACAATAGTGTACAGTGACATGAAACCATTGCCTACACTCCCCTGCCCTATTATCTACTTGGAACATACAGGTCGATTGGTATCAGTCATACCCATTATCTCCTGGGTCTCAGTTTTCAATTGGTGTTAGCCATGCCCCATTATCTACTAGGGACTTGCAGGTCATTGGGTGTCAATCATACCCGTAATCTCCTGGGACTCAGTGGTCAATTGGTGTTAGCCATGCCCCATTATCTACTAGTGACTTATAGATCGATGGGTGTCAGCCATACCCATTATCTCCTGGGAGTCAGTGATCAAATGGTGTTAGCTATGCCCTATTATCTACTAGGGACTTACAGGATACTGTGTATGTGGTTTCCATGTCTTCCGTCTGTGCTGTTTTGCTTCATTAGTAGATTTTGGGATAGGGGCACGTATTGCAACCTGAGGTACAAAGTGTGTCAGTGCCAACATGCCTCACTCATACTTGTTAGTGCTGGGCTATCATACTGGAGGACTTCCTAACAGTGGGAGTGTGATACTTTCCAGATGTTGCAGCTACCTTCTGTAGTATGGGTGTCTGTTGTCACTTGGCTGCCACTGTTTGCAGATTTTATATTAGCTCCTCATCTTCCTTATCCTCACTATCCAGTCCTTCATGCACGTTATAGTATTTGTTTGGCACAAAACTTGCTCATACAATTTGGTTCACATTCACATTCACGACAATCACTATTTGCTGTGGCATTTCCGCTGTTCATATGATTAGTGGCTGACCCCGACAAAATTACAGACTTCAGCCACAACACTTGTGCAGTCTGTGAGTGGCCAACACAAAGTGGCTAGGGCAGATGAGTAGAGGAGTGTTTCATATGTCCTTCAAATGTGTGGGTTTCACATGTGTACTCCCACACATCTGCAGCCAACATCCTTTGTCAGATGCACAATGAGTGTGGATTGCATGTATGATCAGTTCTGACACATATGAATGCAACATGCCTATGGTAATAGGTGTGTGTACTGTGTTACACATGCATTTTACTTGGATTTTGAACATGAAATGTCATACTTTTACATGCATGCAAGATTACAACTGACTTGAGGTTGAAAGGGCTAGGCATTGAGGTCTTGTTTCCTCTGTATTTCAGTCACTATTTTCCTCAAATGTGGTTGCCAGTGAGTGGTGTGTTAGTAGCTCTAACCTGTTATAGTGCCAATCAGACACTGATTTTTCACATAGATTACAGTGACCCAGTGATGCTTGCACTGCCTACTGCTGTCCTACCTTTGCCTAACCTGTGGATGTCATTCATCACTTGGATCTTAATTTTTTTGCAGTCATGTTGTATACTGACAGATGTGTCATATGAGTGTTGCTATGTGATAACTATGTTCATGTAGTAGTGCATAGGTTTCAGTTGCACATTCCTTCCTCAGTGCAGTGTGTGTATGTTGGGACTTCTAGAGTGTGTAAGTCCTTGTCTACTAACTATTGTGGGCTACTCATGTTTAAGAATTGTGGATGCTTTACTGTTGCCTAATTATGTCTACAATTACTCCAAGATAGTTGTGAGGAAAAGTTATTTATTTAGAATAATTACAATAATGGTGCATAGTGGCTATATGTTGTCAGTATTCAATAATGTTTTTTGGCAGTAATACTGCCCTTCTACATACCCCAGCAGCAGTATTAAGTAGTCCTCTTTCATGTGGTGGGGCATCATTGCCCTCACCTGCCTCCCTGGGGACCTCCACCTGTTCCTCCAAGGGGACATTGGTCCTCACACATATATCGTGCAATATGTTCACATAACTATGATTTGCACACAAGTGGTGGTGAGTACAACAGGTTGCCTCCAGATAAATCAAGGCATCTGAAGCGGCTCACTCATACTTGTTAGTGCTGGGCTACCATACTGGAGGACTTCCTAACAGTGGGAGTGTGATACTTTGCAGAAGTTGCAGACGTCTCTTTAGTATGCCAAATGTCCTCTCCACCACGTTTGTGGTCTTTTTGTGGGCCTCATTATATGCCTTCTCAGAGTCCATTTGTGGTTTTGCAAATGGGGTCATCACCCATATTTGGGTGCCATATCCTTGGTCTTCTGCAATGGGAGAGGACAGACAGTGTTAGACTTGCCCTTGTGTATTATTGCACATGGCATGGGACCGTTTGGAGAAAGATTTAGGGATTCAGACTTACTTCACACGTTGTGTGAGTTCCGGTTGGCATACATGATTAGATTGTTGTGCAGTGGTCCAGTTGAGTGTGCAGCCTCAGCGGCATAGGGGTTGTGTTATCTGAATGGCATTACAGTTCACCCATGAAGTAAGGATGTGTGTGATGTAGATGTATGTAGATTAATTTAATTGTAACAGGTGACCTACCAAAAAGCCATGTTGTGTGAGTTTGATCCCTTTGTGTGTGTTCTGTGCCAAGAGACAGATGTTGTGTGCAAACCACACCCCCAATGGGCCTGGTACTCTTCTCTGCCCAAATGGCTATTTTCCATATTCCATGACTCACATGCATGTGTGTGTGTATGTGTGTGTGGGCATCATGCAAAGTGTGGCATAGTAGCTTGGGATGCATTGGCATGTTTGTGGATTTTGGCGTAGCCCCAGTAGCACAGGATGTGACAGGAATTGTCTTTCAGCCCCACCCTCCACCACTGGACATATCAGCAGTGTGCCCTGGCTACTATATAGGGAGCTTTGCTGTCCTCATTCATTGTGCTGACATTTGTTCAGCTGCCAAGTTGCAATATGGGCACCCTGGCACCTTGATGCTATGATGTCTGCATTGCGGCGGTGATTTTGTGAGCCTCAGCATCTTACCTGTGTCCTAATACAGCCCAGTGTTCAAGGATTGCTAAAAGACCTAGGCAAGAAGCCCTCAGACTTTTCCGGGTAAATAGTACTATTTGTTCAAAAGTGTTTTTTCAGCTACATGTGCCTGTTTTACTGTCGACTCTCTGTGTTTCAGGCAGCTTGACATTTTAAAGTGGTGTTTTTTGTTGTTGTTTTTTTTATTTCTTTTTGCAGTGACTGTGTGAATTTCCTTTCTAGTTTGTGGCATATGACTTCATAACCCCCCCCCCACCTCTTTTCTAAGTAAAAAGACTATATACATCTTGCAGTGTGTGTTTTAGGAGACTGTTTAATCTGTTTCTGTGATTTAAATTGTGTTTAGAAACTGTCTGCTCCCCCTGTTTTTTGCCTTAAAAAAAGCCACATTTCAGAGCGCGCAACAAGCAGTATTCCAGTGTTTGTTTTTAAGCAATCTCTTCTTTACCTGAAAAGTAGACTCTGCTAGCTTGGAAGTGTGGATTCAGCCTGTCTGTATCCAAGGAGATTCTGAATAGAGCAGCAGCGGCCTCCTCCCTGGCCACAGGGACTGAACTTCAGTTAACTTGCTCCTTATATAAGTTCCTATTGGTTGTTGCATATGTTGTTGTGATAGGTTGTTGGGGCTGGTCTTTCCATTGGTTGTAGGTTCCAGGGCTGGGGCTGTGATTGGTAGATAGGGCTGAGATTCTGATTGGTTGTTGGTTCTAGGGCTGTGATTGGTGGATAGGGCTGAGATTCTGATTGGTTGTTGGTTCTAGCGCTGTGATTGGTGTATAGGGTTGAGATTCTGATTGGATGTTGGTTCTAGCACTGTGATTAGTGGATAGGGCTGGGAATCTGATTGGTTGTTGGTTCTAGGGCTGTGATTGGTGGATAGGGCTGGGAATCTGATTGGTTGTTGGTACTAGAGCTGTGATTAGTAGATAGGGCTGAGATTCTGATTGGTTGTTGGTTCTAGGGCTGTGATTGGTGTATAGGGCAGAGATTCTGATTGGTTGTTGGTTCTAGGGCTGTGATTGGTGGATAGGGCTGAGATTCTGATTGGTTGTTGGTTCTAGGGCTGTGATTGGTGGATAGGGCTGGGAATCTGATTGGTTACTGGTTCTAGGGCTGGGGCTGTGATTGGTGGTCAGGATTAGGGGTATGAATGGTGAGTAGGGCTGGGCCTCCCATTAGTTGTTTGAATCAGGTTTACAAATCGGATTGGTTAGGGTTAGGAACAGGTTCCTATTGGCCAGTAGGGCTATTTAAGCCTAGGTCTCAGGGCATCTCAGCCCAGGCATTGAGGCAAAGGGTGGAGAGGACAAGGGCAGTTGCCTGTTAGGGCCTGTTCGGGACAGGTAGGGACTTGGGCCTAAGGCCAGAAATGCTGCCCAATTTTCTAATGACCAGGAAAGATTACAGTCCATACACATCCGTCAACATGCAAACACATTATCTGCAAAGACATCCAACTCATGCATCACAAACTGACCGCAGACAGATTGCAATGTCCCATCACCCAACACAATACTCATTATACAACACATATACACATATCCTCCACAACTACAACAGTCAAACACCTGCATTCTCACCGCAAACACTACTCTGTCCACTCCCACTAACACAACCTGCCATCACCCACACAATACAAAACCACACTATATATTTCTCGCAGCCTTCGGAGGAGACCTGGAGCTGGATCGATGAACAAACGACGGGAGACAAGACCCATAGTCCTGAAAACCGTCACTTGGACCGCAAAGAGAAACACAAGCAAAATAATTCCAGTAGACGGAACAGCCCATCCCCACTAGAAATTCTGAAAGAAAGGCAAAAAGCTGTGGAGGTGGCCGCTTCCCTCAACGGCTCAGATCACAGATCCCCCAAACAATCCCAAGACGACATAGAACAATCTGAATCGGAGCAAGAATCGGAATTCTCGCTTGCATCCAATAAACAGGGTCCAGATGTGACTCCGGGGACTTCAGACATCATCATCTGATGGACAATGAGGAAATCCCAACCACGGAGACACGGAATCCTGAGGAGAAAAAAGCATGCTACACCTGTATCCAAATCAATGAACACTGACAACCCTGCGGTGTAACCCACCAGGCTGCAAACAATTGAACAGAACACAGATTTGTGGATATGAAATCCCCATGTGATAGCCTCCCGAGGGTCGGGGAGAGGACTCCTTGCTATGCTCTCGACTCCACCTCAGAGCACTCCCCACATTGATGGACTGGTTAAAGTATTTTCACTAGTTTGGGTGAGAGAGGTTTCTACTTTTGTCCTGGGGTTGGGGAGTTGGGTAACACAGTTTTGGAGATTACTATGGGTTTAGATAAGTTTCAAAGAACTTTTACTAAAACGAAGGAGTTACCCATGGATACCAATACCATGAAGGAGAGATATGCAAGCCTCTACCCCCTGGGGCTTGCCGGAACCAGGGGGGAAAAATTTCCAACATGACAACGCCAAAATCCTACAAGTTCCTTACGTGGAACATCAGGGGTATGCACTCAATGGATAAGAGGTATAAGGTCTCTTCATACCTACAGAGGAGGGGAATTCAAATAGCCTTGCTCCAAGAAACCCACTTAACACAGACAGAGGGTAAAGCTCTCCAGAAAAGATGGAGAGGTCAGGCGTACTATACATCCTATTCCGCATACTCGAGGGGCGCTCTGATTTGGATCCGAGCGGGAGTTCCCTTCCAAATGACGGACAACTTTATAGATCCTGAAGGGCGATTTGTGGCAGTCATGGGCAGATTAGATGGCAGGGAATTGGCCTTGATTAATGTGTATGCACCCAACACTGATCAGGGAGAATTTCTTACACGACTAACTTATTTACTAGCACCATACCTACAATCCTCAGTGAGACTGGGAGGAGATTTTAACTGCGTGGGAGACCCTAATATGAACAGATCACACCCTCCCCTGCCTAACTCCCCCCTGGTGAGAATAGCTCGACACTTCACCACCTGGCAAACAAATTGGGGCCTAGTTGATGCCAGGCGTAGATTACACCCCACTATTAGAGACTACTCTTTTTTCTCATATCTTCATGAACTACATTTAGATTAGATGCTTTCCTGTGCTCACCTGATGTATACTCACAAATTCCAGACACAGAATATCTGTCCTGCACAATTTCAGATCACAACCCTCTTTAATTAACCCTGAAATGGGGGTCCATTGGTCCCCGTATCCCCACATGGAGGCTCAAGCCCGAACTATTAGAAGATGTCTCCTTTCGTGCTGAGCTTCGCCAAAGCGTGGTGCAGTATTTTGAGGACAATGACGCAACCACTGCTAATCCACTGGTAGAATGGGATGCCTTTAAGGTGGTAATGCACGGGAAGTGTATAGCAGAGACAGTGGGAGTATGCAGGACATTACTGGGTGACACGGAACGGGCTAAGAACAAACTATGGGAGGCAGAGAAAGATTGATCTGGGAGTCCTCAACTACAAAACACAATGCAGGACCTTAGGACCGAGGTAGATCATTGCATTGAACATCTTCGATGCTTTGATTACAAAAATTACCTCACCCGGGCACACGGAGAGAGGGATAAGGCAGGCCGACTCCTACCATGTGTGGTTTCACAGTCTGTTAGATCTCCCCCCATTATGGACTTGACCACGGATCTGGGGACCCACTTATACGAACCAGAACAGATTAATTCCCAGTTTATGGCATTTTATGAGGGCTTTTACAAAAAAAGACTCAATCTTAATAGAGAACAAACTGAAGACTATTTAACAGAACTACATTTAAAATCTTTAGAACCTGAACTTACGGAACCATTAGAAGGGACCGTCACACTAGCTGAAATTATTGACGCCATGAAAGGAATGGCCAGAGGAAAATCGCCTGGCACAGTCGGACTCCCTATCGAATTTTATGCTAATTTCGCAGATATTCTTTCCCCGAGGTTAGAAAATATATATAAAATCGCTAGGAACCAGGGTCTATTGCCAGAATCCTCCCGCGAGGCAGTCATAGTTCCCCTTCTCAAACCAGGCAAGGACCCAACAAAGGTGGGAGCTTATAGACCTCTCTCCATGTTGAACCTTGACTATAAAATCCTTAGCAAGATCCTGGCAACCAGACTCCTCCCACTGATACCCTCCCTGATACACCCCGATCAGGCAGGATTCATACCGGGGCGCAGTACAGCTGGGAATATCCGTAGACTAATAGCCATCATGAGAGGCCTGGCTCTCAATGCCACGACTTCAGGTATTTTAGCAGTAGATATAGAAAAAGTTTTTGATAGCCTGAATTGGGATTTCCTCCACACAGTTATGTCCAAACTCGGACTTGGACCCGAATACATCTCCTGGGTGAAACTACTCTATACTCACCCCTCGGCCAGAGTCCGCACAGGACACACAATATCCAACAAGTATAGAGTTGAGCGCGGAACGAGAAAGGGTTGCCCTCTCTCTCCTCTACTGTTTGTCCTGGCAATGGAACCACTGGCTGCTGCGGCTAGGGCAGGAGGGGGTGGACCGGGTATACTAGCTATGGACGAGAGACACCATATAGTCCTCTATACAGACGATCTTTTAATATTCCTGGAAGATATCCAAAGAGATCTACCACTAGTACATCTTATGCTTTCCCGCTTTGAGGGTCACTCGGGATTAAAAGTGAATTGGGATAAAACAGGATTGTTTCCACTTAAAGAACAGCAGTCACCACCACTGAACTTAGGTTTAGTTAGAGGGATACTGAACGGTCTCCCCTATTTGGGAGTGAAAGTTTACCATGACTCCTGGGATATTCTAAATGGTAATATCGGCAGCACAATCCATTCCATAAAAACCTGTATGGCATTCTGGCAGACTCTGCCACTATCAGTAGCTGGGCGAATTGCGATCCTCAAAATGATTGTGCTGCCGAGGTTCCTATACCATTTCTCAGTGCTTCCGATCTGGATTACTAGGACAATTTTTAAGGAACTGGATACCATGGTAATTTCATTTATATGGGGAAAGGGTAGGAGGAGTCACATCTGGACCCAATCAACGGATGGGGGCATGGCAGCCCCTGACTTCGAGACCTACTATCTGGCGACACCACTACAGTGGTTGGCGCACTGGATCTCAGACAGACTACTTGCAAAAACGAATGCAAGGCATCCACCCCACAGGAGAATATGCTGTTTGAGATGGGAAACAAGATTCTCCAGAATTAAAAATCTTAAACCGGTGCTGGAAGACCTTTTTATGCAGGAACAGGGTGGAGACTCCCAACTCTACGGAGCTTCCCCTTATATCCTTGCAGGCAATAACGCAGGGGGGTACTCGGATTGAGCTTGGGGATTGGATGGAAGCCGGGATTAACACAGTGGGCATGTTCTTTAGGGATAACAAACTGATGGCGTTCGAGACCCTTAGGACGGAATATGACATTCCAGCAAAACACTTCTTAATGTATGGGGCATTAAAGGCCAACATATGTAGGCACTGGCGAAAGAAGAGTGCAGAACCCCCTTCACAAGCGATCTGTACATATCTAACATCCCCAAATGACAAAGCTAAGGTAGTTTCAATACTCTATGGGCTGATGAGAGCGGACAGTATAACACCCTTGATCTCTCTCAAACAAAAGTGGGAAAAAGATCTCAGCCGGGATATCCCGGAAGAAGAATGGGGACACATCTTGAAGAACCTTCCCAAAGCGACTTGAAACGCTAGATTTAAACTTATAAACTTTTAAGTGCTGCACCAAGCCTACCTGACCCCAGCCCGCATAAATAAATACTTTGGTAAAGTTACAGAGTGTTGCCTGAGATGCGGGTTGATCGGCTCTGAGTTCAGCCACATGTTCTGGGAATGCCCCACCCTAGAGCCCTTTTGGTCTGAGGTATGCTGGACCCTGGTGCATCTCCTGAGTACGGAAGTGACCTGCTCCATGGCTAACTGTCTCTTACAGAAACTCAGCCAAACACAAAATCACAGATAGATTCCAGGACTTAGCTTTAACTCTGGCTAAGAGGGAGATTGCATTTAATTGGGAAAACCCCAGGGGTCCCAGAGTACCAGTATGGAAAAGCAAATTACTTAAATGGGCAAACGCGGAGGGAATGCTTCTCCAGCGTGAATCCAGGAGATGGAATAGTCTTCCTGAAATGGCAGAGGGGTGGGAAGTAATAATAAATACATTTCGAGCAGACACCGCACCCTAAGGTTCCCTCAGTTGGTAACATCACTGGTGGGATAATACACGATGAAAGGGGACATGGCTCTCAGCCGTTAATCAAATTCCGTAATATATACCCAAAACTAAGACGATGAAACAGTAGACCAAACTCTACCTAAATATATCTAATTACATTTAAAACATTACATGAGACACTTCAAGAACAATACCAACGTTTGAACATGGTTCTCGGACGAAGGGGTTATGGAGGGACCGGAAGGGGGGATTGTTATTATTGTTGTTTGTATTATTTTTGATTAAACATTTATATATTACCAAGCCAGATTGTTCGATAACATTGCTATACAGATAAAACATGAATAAGAATTGTACCGCAGAGGGAACATAGGTATGAGAAGAATCGACTATGTTAAACTCCTAATAAAATCTGGTTTAAAAAAAATATATATGTATTTCACTCAGCCTTCCAGATACACACTCCCTGTTCATACTAACCAACAACACTATCCTCTGTTTGCTCCACATAGAACACCTTTCATCATAACAATGCCCAAACCCATACTTCCAACGCACCATCTACAAACACCCTTCCCCTCTGTTCACCAATTACACACAACCATACAATCCCCACACTTCACTCCACCACACATTTGACCTCTTCCAGTCATCACAACTAACACTAACTCCCCTGACACACATCCATCCCCTCTTACACACCTCATACATGTATTTCCAAAACACATCAACAGCCCCACTAACACTCTCCACTCACCAGCACTAACTCACATACAAATCCCTCGCCAAAAACAACTACATCAATATCCCCTCTCACTATTCCACAAAAACAATACAGACTGCACACATCAGCACATCAAATCAACACAAACTTTCATTATACTTATCGTCACACCTACTCCCACCCTCAGGACTACACAAAGAATACAAGTGCCGTCCTATCTTTACCCCTACTTTCTCACTCTTCACAAGCCCCTACCACAAGCACCCCAACCCAGCAACTTTCATTCACTCGCCTCTCCTCCATTTTGCACACTTTAGAGCCTTTCATCATGATCCACATGCTCCTCCACCACCCCTAACCCATACTCCATCCACACTAAACAGACACAAACAAAATAAACAACATGCCACTCTTAACAACCTTGCATCCCCTTGTCTATTATATAATAAGACTACCCTACAAAAAACAGTACACTCTTCATGTCTCTCTCAGCCACCAAGTCCACCACCCACACACACAGACCCAACAAAATGCCTCCTTAACCTGCTGGAAGGGGAACACTATATTGAAAAGCAAGACTATTGTGAGCCTCACACAGTTATCACAACTAACAACACTCCTGCTTCAAGCTCATATTATACTACTTACCCTTCTCCTAAACAAAACAACACTACCACTAACACACCTTTCTAAACTGCTAGCTGATAAATGCTTGATCACTCACAAAAAACAAACACCACATCTACGACCTGCTCACAGACACACAGCCTGACTTACTATTCATAACTGAATCTTGGTTGGGAAATGACATGGCCCCAGTGTTGCACGAAGCCCTTCCTCCGGGCTATCAAACCATCACACAAAACCGTATAGGCAAGAGAGGAGGTGGACTAGCTATTATATTCAAACAGGCAATAAACCTCAGTAAAACAGACAGCATTTCCATACAAGGTTGTGAAGCCCTCCTCACCAGATGCCACCCTACTCCAACTTCCTACTGTAACTTTCTCCTCCTTTACAGACCTCCACCTAACAACTCCACATTCCCAGATGCTTTTCTAGTTACATGCTCAAACCTTATTACACTAAACTCCAACCTATGCATTCTTGGGGATCTAAACATTTGGTTTGACAAACCCAATCTGCCCCATCCAAAAGCTATCACCACTGGCCTAGTCGCATTGAACCTACATCAGATTGTATAGAATCCCACACACATCGCTGGACACATCCTAGATGTCATTTTTTGCTAAGCCTGAACTAGTTACCGTTCATAGCACCATGCCAATCACTTGGTCAGACCACCATTTGATAACTTTCTGACATAAAACTCCACAAATCAACACACCCCACAACTACTTACATACATGCACCTATCGACCATGGAGCAAACTCAATTTGGATGACTTAGAAACACAACTAACAGGCAACACAGATCTAGATACAATTAATTCTGTTCCAAAACTTTATGAGTGGCTATAGGAAGCTTTTGATATCCTAATACCACTCAGAAAAACTAAACACGACAAAAGAAAACCAACACCTTGGAGAAACACAGAACTTAAAAAGATAAAGCAACAAATCAGAAAGTTGCAGTGGACCTGGCTCAAAACAAACAACAGTCAAGACAAACTGCAGCTAAACAAACTTAACAGAATATACAAATCATGAATCAAAAAAGCTAAAAAAAGGTACTACTCAGACAGAATTCAAAATGCTAAATCTACAACCAAGGAATTTTTTTTAATTCTCAATGAATTTCGAAAACCTACATGCATGGAAGGAAGTCATCCCACTACTCAAGATTTCACAAACAAATTGGCAACTCACTACACAACCAAGGCAGACACATTGGACTCCTATTTAAAACAGAAGAAAACCATCAGCACCAACCCCTTTCTGAAAATACCCTCTAAGAATAAACCAACCCAGCCTCTACAGTCCTTCCAACAAATATCCCAAGGTGAATTTATGGATCTGATCAAAGCAAGCAGGACTTCTGGTTGCCCTTCTGATCCTTGTCCACCACACATCTTCAAGAACATTCTTTTATCTACTTCTGCTGCCACATCTGTAAAAAGAATCATCAACCACTCTTTAACTACAGGAACTTTTCCTGTAGACCTGAAAAAGACATACATACAACAGTTATTAAAGAAAACAAACCTAGACCCGCAGGACCCCAACAACTACAGACCAATCACAGATGGACCTTTCCTATGCAAACTGATAGAAAGAACAGCATTCGCCCAGATGTCACAATTCATTGAAGACAATTCTATACTTTCAGATTTCCAAACTGGATTCCGCCCCAGCAATCTGGGATGATCTTAAAAACACAGTTGTCCGCAATGGAGTTGCTGCACTACTTCTTTTGGACCTCTCGGCTGCCTTTGATATGGTTGACCATGACACCCTAATTCAAAGACTCCATGAAGCCAGCATTCAAGTAACTGCTCAGGACTGGATTACTTCCTAGCTTCAAAAAAGATCTACTATCATCTACTCGCCCCCCTTCTCATCCAAACCCTACCTCACAAAAGCAGGAGTCCCCCAAGGATCAATCATCTCATCTTTGCTTTTCAACATCTACATGATATCCTTATCAGAACTGAAATCAATGATTTTCATCTCACATGCTACAACTATGCAGATGACACACAAATACTACTTAAATTAGAATGCCCCAAAAACATTGAAAATTCAGAAATCTTCAGTTGCCTCAGAGCCGTTGATCAGTGGATGACCTGGAGCCATCTCAAACTAAATACCTCTAAAACAGAAATACTCATATGTGGTGACTGGAAAAGTTATGACCCTCTGTGCGTCTGGCCTGACAAACTCTGACCACCTCCTCAATTATCCAAGGAAGTTAAAAACCTTGGAATCACCATGGATTCCAAGTTAACTATGAATGCCCAAGTGGACAAATTAGCACGAACAAGCTTCATCACCTTGAAGACTCTACGACGCATCTTCCCTCACCTCGGATATCCACACAAGGTGCAAGCTACTATCTCGCTTGTACTATCCAAACTGGATTATGCCAATGGCCTCTACCATGGATCATCTCTATCTATTATGAAAAAACGACAACGTATTTAGAACTCCGCAGCCAGGCTACTATTACATGTAAAGCCGCAAGCCCACATCTCCCTTGCCTTGAGAGCACTACACTGGTTACCTGTTGCCAGAAGATGCACTTTCAAGCTGCTTTATATCACCCACAAAGCTATACATGGAACAGGACCGCTTTTTATCAGAAACAAAATAACTAAATACATCCAACAAAGAAACCTCCGCTCAAGATTGGCACCACACCTTAGAACACCACCATACAAGAAAGAGACTATAGGTGGTACATCATTCTCCATTCAAGCAGCCAAACTATGAAATTCATTACCCCCAGCTATAAGAGCTACAGATAACTTTGTTGTCTTCAGAAAACTACTCAAGAGTTGGCTCTTTCCTTCATTACCACCATATTCAAACAACTATGGACTGCATATGACTATGTTGATAAATAATTTTTCTGATTATGTGTATATTTCTAGTTATGTATAGTTCTTTAGAAAATATGTATCGCTACTATGTCATAACAATAAAATACACACACACTCTTTAAACCTGTTTAACGAAGTATATTTACCCATGGTTCTAATTATATATTGTATGTGCATATGTGTGTGCATTCATGTGTGTATGTATGTGTGTGTATATATATATATATATATATATATATATATATATATATATATATATATATATATATATATGTACGTATGTGTGTATGTTGTTCTGTGCTTGGCATGATCGTGGGTCATTGCATAGCTCCTGGGTGGGTTGTTATATACTAGATATCTATGAATCCCTGCTCTCATCTTATCACACTTATTTATCCATCATCATGTGTCATGTCTCTATCAATCTATCCTCCATTCCCACTCTGATTCATCCCAAATCCATTCTACTACTTTCATCTCATAAATAACTCTGCCTAAGCTCTTCCCTCCGCTTCCACATCTAACTCACCAAACCTCACTCTACTACCATGACCTCCCAAACAACCCTACTAAATTCGCCCTAATTTATCTCACCCTGCTACTATGATCTCCCTAACCCTTCCACAGACTCTTCCCTCCTCCATCCCCCTTACCCATCTCAAGCCTTTGGGATGTGTAAATGAGGGATATACTCCCAATGAACACTTCTGGATTTCTTTCCTCCTCCACCCCTCCATTATTCCAGTCAATCTAACTAACAAACTCTCATATCCGCGGCTCAAATTAACTCATAATAATACTAAAACTTTACTCATATTTTCCGATACTGTTCCATCACTAATTCTTGTTGGGTTTCGGAGAAGCGCGCTACTCGACGAAAAGCGCTTCAAGACCTCGTCAGAGGTAGTAAGCACTATATAAATACTATTACAATTACAATTATGTGTATGACTGTTTCCTTTTCTGCACATGACATATCAATGTGGTAAATGTGCTATTTCTATGTATGCTGTAGACTGCTGTACACATTGGGAGATAAAAAACAATTGAAGTGTGAAGTGTTTCGACTTTTTGCACACTACTATTGGCACCCCTGTGGTGGGCATAATTTGTAGTGCTGCCTCAGGTGTACATATTGCTGTATATGTGTGCCAATGCCAATATGCTACATATTATGTGTTGGCACACCCACATCATGGCTCAGTGTAAGCCCCTTCCACAGTCAGAGGTGCATGTGATATGACTATGTTGACACAGCTGCTTAAAGAGCCAAATGACTTTCTAAACACTAACTTGTGAACGCAGGGCAGGCACTGCTATACAGGTACATCATTGTAAATGCCACCCAAGTAGCACTAGGGTCGTGCACAGTGGTCCTTATGTGTTAGAGATGTGTTTTGTAAGTTTGCTGTGATGCATGTTGCATGTGTGATGTTGATCCATGTGTCCCTAACCATGTGTGGGGAGAGTTGTGTGTGTATAGTTTGCACCATCTGTGTTGTGTGGTGGAGGTGTTAAATGGTAGCTGTTTGCTTACCTACTAGTAGGCTGTTGCCATGTTGTCCATCCTGGAAATGTTGGTTGATGGTGGAATGCCAGAAGATGTAGGCATCATGCACACTTCCAGGATACTTGGCCAGCACACTGGTGAATAGTCCCTTGTGGTTCAAAATGGCCTTCACGTTGTTTGAATGTGTGTACTTCCTGTTCCTGTACATGACTTGGTTTCAGCTTAAGGGGCAAGTAGCAAATGCGTGCATTCCAAGGCACCCAGCACATGTGGGAAGCCAGCAACTGCATAAAATCCCTGTTTGATCTTCTGCTGCAGTTGCTGGGTGTTGGGGAACAGGATATGGTGAGGAGTGAGGTGGATGATGGCATCCAACACACTTGGCAGTAGGGCTTTGAGGGAGGGCTAAGATAATCCACCCATTTCTGCCACCCTTGACTGGAAAGTGCCATAGGCCCGCATGTGCAGCACATCAAGGAGCTTGGCCATCGGTGGTATGTTGGTTGACCTATACATCCTTGGTATGACTGATGGTGCTATGTCATGAAGCAGTTGCACAATGGACTGTGGCTTCAGCCGGTAGTATCTGATGACAGTTTCCTCTCTTTGGCTTAGAATGGATATTCATTGTCGATAAGTTCGCTCTCTCCTCATGCATTGCCTTTTTGGTTGGTGTAGTGGTGATGGAGGGTCCTGCACTGAGGCAGGCAGTGCTTGGCATCATCGTTGCCTTCTTCTCCTCGTGCCTAGCTGGAGAAGTAACAGGTTAACTTTCTGTGGTGGTTGCCAGAGTGCTTAATGTGTGTTTTCATTTTATACCTGTGCCTTTGCACCATTTTAATGTCTGGTCTGAGCAGGCGTTATATTTTTGGTGCTAATGGGTAGTTGCGCTGTTTTTCCGATCCATGCGCAATTTTTTGACAGGCTTGTAAATATGAGGTTAGGTGGCTAGTGGCATTTTCTAGTTGAGAACGCCTACCCTGCATATGTTTTTATTTAAACAGCACAGGGTAGGTGGCACTACAAAAAAATGGCATACAGTCCAGGAAAGTGGCTGTAGACAGATCTAGCACCACTTGTAAATAGGGTGCTAATTTTTGGCCGTTGTTGAGACAAAAAATTGTGGCGCTACAGCAACGCTAGAACGTTTTAAATCTGGGCCTATGTTGACAGTCCTACTTTATAGGGAGCCAGTAAATCCTGATCCAGATTCTAGCAAGAGGCCAGTGATTCTGTTCTCAGTTGTCACTGGTCCATGAAGTGCCTGGGACAGGACACTTGGGCATTAGGCAAACATGACTATATAAATGGAGAATATGATAAGCTGATGCATTTTGGATAGCTTGTGGCAGTATTGCCAGGAAATGGAGATACTCATAAAGGTTTCATTACAAAAAATATGTTCAATAAATGACCACCAGTTTAGTGATACAATCCTATGTACTTTATTGAGAGACTGGAAAATGTTATTGTTTTTTTTTTAATTTAAAAGTCTTTGTCACATATGCTATCACGTTTGTTGCTCAAAATATATTTTTTGAGAGCTCTGCTCATGCTTTGACTCTTGGAGCCAATGCACACCCTTGTCTTGGCTCTCCTCTAGGCCCTGCCGTGTCCCTCTCCAGAAACGTAGGGCCTCATTTACAGGAAATTGACGCACTGTCATTGATGCGTCAGATTTCTTATACC
Organism: Pleurodeles waltl; assembly: GCF_031143425.1. Classification (NCBI taxonomy): domain Eukaryota; kingdom Metazoa; phylum Chordata; class Amphibia; order Caudata; family Salamandridae; genus Pleurodeles; species Pleurodeles waltl. The sequence continues at coordinate 1,335,725,041 of NC_090444.1, read as the reverse complement.
TGCTGCACATCCCCTAATGATGTCATGGATGCGCTGTATTTACAATACAGAGCTCCATGGCGCACGTTTTCACAGATGCATCAAAAGGTCTGATGCATCTGTTGCCGCTAAAGTGACGCATTGCTGGAGTTGTGTTGTGAAACTGACGAAACTCCAGGAATGAGAGGAGAGTCTCCTTGGAAAAAGCCCTGTGCCGATTGTGCGCCTGGTCTGAGCAGGCGGTAACATTTTGACGCAGTGAAGTCGTAGAGTGAAACATGGAAAAGTTGTAAATTTCAATGCGTCCGTTCTATGTGGCTTTTTCTGTGGGAATGCCTACCCTGCGTACATTATACCTGGTGAAGGTGTAATGTGACGCAGAGCTTTACAAACTGAAGCATTGGGCCCAATGCGTCAGTTTGTAGATATGGAGCAGTGCAGTGCAGCACTGCATCAAAAAAATGATGTAGCCTCATCGCAAGGGGCTTGCAAATAAGCCCCATAGGGCCACATGTTCAAAACTTTTTGCACATCCCAAACAGCAAATTTTGTTGTTTGCGACATGCAAAAAGCATGTCACAATGCCCAATCCCCATTTTGCGAGTCGGGAACCTGGTTACCGATTCTCAAAACGGGACTGCGAGTCGCAATTAAGAAGAGGTGTTCCCCTTCCTAATTGCGAGTCGCAGTGCAATGTTGCATTGTTTTGTGACCATGAACGCGGTCGAAAAACAATCGCAGTTAGCACCCGTTTCAAATGGGTGCTAGACATTCACAAAAGGGAAGGGGTCCCCAGGGGACCCCTTCCCCTTTGTGAATGGTATTGAAAAAAAAAATTTCAGAGCAGGTAGTGGTCCTTTGGACCACTGCCTGCTCTGAAACAATTAAACGAAAACGTTTCATTTTTCGTTTTTGTAATGCATCTTGTTTTCCTTTAAGGAAAACGGGATGCATTACAAAAAAAAAAACAGCTTTATTTAAAAGCAGTCACAGACATGGTGGTCTGCTGTATCCAGCAGGCCACCATCCCTGTGAGTGCTGCGAGTCTCAAGGGGGTCGCAAAGTGTGACCCACCTCAATAATATTAATATTAATGAGGTGGGCCTTTGCGACCCCCTTGTGAGTCGCAGATGGTGTCAGGGACACCATCCTATATTCTGAATTGCGACTCGCAAATTGCGAGTCTCTCTGACTTGCAATTTTCGAGTCGCAATTCAGACTATACTTAGATCTGGCCCTTAGTGTCTCCTTTGCCATTCCTAAAACACTCACAAAAGTTACAGCTCCCTTCAGATTCTCTATATCATGTTTACTGTAGTAAGTGCCATATAAATAAATAACACATTTGCGATCAGAACAAGGAAGCAGTGATATAGATTAGCATGACAAAAAAATTAAAACCCTTGCAAAAGTAGGCTAAATAATACATGATAACATGTTCAACACCATTAGTGACATCAGAAAAACAAATAACTAATGAATATAAATTAACATTTCAACTAAAATTAGGCTTTTCAAAGTTAGAATCATAACGGATCATAACAGTTATGTACTTTTGTAATGATCTGAAGGATGATTAGGAGAGAGTGTTCTGTGTAAAACACTTTTTCTTAAAATCTTTATTTTGTACCTCTAACGGGACGGTGACAGAAGCCGGTGTCATTAATGGGCAGACTGACGTGATTCAGGCAGCAATAATGCTAGCAACATGGACAAGGATGGATTGCATGTAACAGAGGTCTGAAATGAATGAAACATCTTCCACCAATGATCCAGACACCTCCGCTCAGCAGGACTATTACTAACCAAGAACCCACACATACACAGAACCAGATGTCTCTCCTAAAGTGTGGAAATTACCTCCCTATCTACATCAGGGCCTCTTCCTCTCTTCTTGAATTCTGCAGGAAGCTAAAGACCTGGCTTTTCAATTAATGAAGCATCCATCGGTGGGACTAGGCACACACACCTGCTCAGCAGCAGGATACCCTCGTGGGTGGGTACACTTTACAAAAACACATAACAACAGAGGTGACACTCGCATGGGCCCACACAGTGGATAGGTGTGAGCCCAAAGGGATGATGAGGAAGGGCCAATGGCAATACTTCTGGATTGTTTTGAATTTCGGAGGGGGTTTGGGGCACCACAGGCCCTTGAGGAAATTGCTTAATGTGTCTTACTTGGCTCATGGACTGCTTTAAGAGTGATCACTTTTTTCATATTGATTAGGTGTACATTTCTGTCCCCTCAGGATAATGAGCTTTAGTGGATTCACTGCTGGCATTTTGCTGTGCAGCATATTTCTTCTCTTTGATGGGGGTGTCCCTGTAGGTGACACAGGTGGTTGGTCAACTAAATGCGCATTTGCCAGAATGGATTTATGGCTGGCCACAAGGCATGTAGACATCTTGGCATCATAAATTCCAAAAAGGTAGGCGAATTCTGGACTTGGCTACATTTTTTACCCCAAGCATGGGCAAAGGACCTCCAGGAATCAAGGAGGCTTTGGGGATGGTGTTTCTGTGACTGTCCTAAACAATACATGGGTACTCCTTAGTAGAGGTGCGTGAAATACACATCATTTGTTTTCGTGTAATTATGCAGACGTTTTTTAAAAAAATGTAAAATTTCTGTGTAATTACGGATAATGCAAATCTGTCATTTTGAGCTGTAGATTGCAGTGTAAAATGCATCCTAATGTCAAATTTTGGTAAGAGGATGCATTTAAGTACAGTTAACAACAGCTGCTCACTTTTTTGTTTGTGTGCATTCACAGTAAATTGCTATCATGAATGGAGCTTTGTGAGGTACATTTTTACTGCAAATTCAGTGTGGCTATGCAAAGTGGTGTAATGGCATAATTTCAGGAATTTTACTTAATAGCATAACATGACATTCCTAATATTATGGAAAGTATGCCATCAGAGTGTACATTTTACCCAGGCCCACTCCTTACTTGTACCCTGGAGAAGTGGGGAGATAGTGCTTGCACTAAAGGATTACGTTATGGCCCTGTTGCCCTGGCTCACCTCCCAAAGGTTTCCGAGAGCAAATCCCTCACTGTGGTTGGTGGTTTTGAGCTCTACTTTCTTGCTGGCCCTGCTCCCTGGTGTTGATAACAGGTAAATGTGAAAGGGAGCCCATTCAGTTCACCATTGCTCAAAGGGCTGGGTGGTCAAGCATGATTCTGAAAGGATAAAATGTTAGGAGACTGTTACCTTGATACCTGCACATCCTTCGAATTACTGTTAATATTTGCATGTATTGTTGACACTATTTATAAGCCATATTTATGTTTATCTCTTATTTGTAATAAATATGGCCTGATAAGTGTTTTCTTAAAGCCAATAAGGTGTGTCTCAAGGCACTTTTTCTAACATTTGGGTTTTCCCGTGATGGGTTATGTCCTTGCCTCTCCCCACCTGTATGGAACAGTATTCCCTTGGATTGGTATAACTTCCCATTAGCTGCAAGTACATATATGCTGCAGCAAAGTCATGGACTCATAAAGTGTGGATCATGCATCAATATGCAGGAGGAGCATCTCTATGGAGGTATTGTGAAGAGACTGAGCTTTCAATCTCCATACTACACCTTGCCCTATAGGCTATTTAGGGCCTACTTGTGGGTGACATATATGTACATTTATGATTGACTTTAATATAAAACCTGAATGGCACATATGGTAATATTAGCGCTCTGCTAGTTGCCACAAACTGTTGAGGATTTGCGAGCAACTCTATAACTTGAGAAGTGTGACAAATTGAGGTTTTCTTAATCTTGATGTGCTTACCAGCCCTGAGAAAGTCTTGAGGGCTAAATCAAAACACATTGATAAAAGGTAGAAAGTACTGTATTGAAGATGCATGTTAACAATTATATGAAGAACTAATGGGCTATTAAAATTGACCTGTTAACTAATATATTAAATAGTCAGTGTTTGGTTTATTAACAGTGGTGTAATGAACATGTGTCGTACTATGGTGAGCAAACACAGGCAAAGTTAGAGATTGAAGAAAACCATTGTGTTCCATACCTCTAACGCCTGGTTACAGGTAAACAGCTACTCAGCACCCAGCATTCATGTACAGATATTTTTGAACTGGAATGTTTTTGACCTATTTACTATTTTAAGGAAACAAGAGATGTGTACTTTAGATCTTCATGGTTGCTTCTATTTCACTCCCCTACAGTTACAAATCAGGTAAGATCTATTGGGCTAAAGCTTCAGGCAACAAAGAGGTTCATTAGAAACAACAATAGTAAGGGTTTAGCCTCTGATATCAAATCTATCGCTCAGTTTACAATAATATTCCAAGCCAAGTGCACGGGTCTAATATATGAAAGGTGACCTTTAATTTAGAGAACTATTCTATGTTCAAGCCCTTGAGAGAAACACTATTCCTTAAGTTACAATGATCCACAATCTTCTTTCTAGGGGTGTAGTTATAAGAGGTGCAGCATGTGCAGTGGCAATGGGGCGAGGGGCTTTAGCGTGTCCTGGGTTTCAGGCTTATTGCCGTCACACGAGGTTAAGGTGGCACACATTGCTTTCAGGCTTCTAATAGCATAGGTTCTTCAGGTTACAGAGATCTTCACAGCTCAGGCCTCGTGCAGCACCACTATCATTCAAATACTAATGTATATGGGAATCTTTCTTTCTTCCTGAGAGAAAGATGTGCTGAATTATAAGAGACTACTGAAGATTGCCTGAAGTGCCATATTGGAAGTCACCATTGTTACTGTAATTTTAAAATCTCAACTCACTAGTTCCACACGAGCCCCAACAAAAGCCCAGTTCCCGCCGTGGGGTCTGACCCAGTCCTACTTCCAGCTTTCTCATATTCACCTCTTCCCTGTGGGTTGGTATGATTGGCCCATAAAAGGATAAAAGAGTTTAGGCAGTATTGCCGTTTAGATATCCAACTCACTGCCCAGCTCTGCAGCCCACTGCCAATGTGTGTTTTGTTGGTATTTTCACCCCTGATGTACCTGTACCCCACTGATTCACCAGAGGGTAAAACGTGACTGCCAAGGAGCAGCAATCAACTGTAATATTAGAGCCTAGTAACAGCACTGTGCTAATACAAATCTAATGCTTGATTTTACAATATACTATAATTAGTGTTATGTGTGCAATGTTTGTTATATTAAGGTTAGGATTGTGGATGACACCTATTTATGAGCTGTTGTATTATTGAGACATAGAGAACTTTTATAATCCTAATGATGGCATTGTCACTTCTAGTCAAATTTACAATTCAACTGCAGAGACAGAACTTGAGAGGCAGCAGTCTATATTGTAACTGCCATTAAGCACATTGGAGTGATCTACTGTCAGTCAGTAGGTTTAGCAGTGTCTCACAATATCTAAAACAAATACCCTGCTGGCCTTCTGTCTTTTTAGGTTTGAGTGTGCAAGCACTCTGGCCTGTTGTAATCTTTCTGTGGGCTTTTAACCACGCCCACTCTTGCTATTCATTCTTTGTTGAGCTTGTTTTAAATACTTCATTTTATTGGTGCAATTTGTCAAATGTCCCTCATTTGTGTGCTGAGTTTCCTCCTAGGCGGTTTCACTAAGTGAACATTTTTGTAGGCCATCACACTAGGTCACTCTTCCTTCTGTTACAGCATGTGAAGACCACTCCTCTGGTTTCGTTTTGCCTTTTATCCCAGCCGCGATCTTTTCTACGCATTGGTGCAGGGAGCCAATAACTCTCTCGCTCAATGGCAGCCGTGGCACTATGAATTGACTTGCTTATGTCAACTGTTTTACGTTTCATTTTCAAGCTATGCGGCAAGAAAAGTCTAGTTAGGAATTTACAATGCTAATACCTCTAACTCAAGTAAACACAAGACCTTGGCATTGGCGGCCTGTGGTATAAGCAATATTAGTTATTGTTGAGGGGCCAAATTTAGAATTAACAATAACGTGTATTTAATTAAAATTGAATGGGACGCAAATAATGTCATTGCACTGTATTTGACCTAACAATGTTTTATAAGTTGACATAACTAGACCTTCAATTCACTTGCATTTGTTCTACACTGCACTTCTTTTAAACGTGGTTTCTCGTCTCTCTCACTCTGCAGTTCACATTAAAATGTGTACTTCAGCATTTTGTAAAATGCTCTTGATTCAAGCAGTTATACGGTCTAGATTTACTTATTTCTTTAAAATTAGGGGTGTGCGGTAAATTCCTCTCTTCCATCGGAGTTCACAGAGTTTTGCCACACTGTGCTCTGCTTGTAGCTCCTAGTTTGGGAAGAAATCTGCCTGCCGCTGCATGGCGGAGTTTACCAGCATCGACCCCAGGCTTGTGACGCCATTTACATATTTCATGATGGCCAACTTTAAAAACCCTTATTCATTATTCGTTCACATTAATATTTCTCTCTCTGCAACTATCCTGCCTTTCTATATGATACCTCTGGGTAAGTCTTTCTTCTTTTTCTCCATGTTTATGTCCCCCTCTCTGTCCTCCTGTGTTGCTTGATAGATCAGGCTGTAGCCTGTCTTCTGTTTCTCTGACAGCATCACAGAAGCTACCAAGATGGCAGATAATTTGGGCCATGATGTTGAATTAATCAACAACATACTTAAGGCCAGATTTACAACAAATGGTGCAGCGTGGCTGCTGTGCCAAAATTGGCAGCATCTCGCTGCATCACTTCTAAAATGCAGGGATGCCCCGTATTTACAATACAACAGTGCACCCCTGTGTTTCCCACTGCGCCAGTGCTGAAGTTGCTGCTGAGCTCCAACGCAGCCACCCTTGTGTCATAGTGCAAGGATGGCTACATTGAGGGGGAGATTGTTTTTATGCAGGATTGGACGCCTTCCTGCACAAAAACAATCTTCTATGGTGATTTGCTCTTGCTATGTGTGTAGCAGAATGCAGCACACATAGCAAGAGCAAAAAAAGAGGAGAAATGAAAGCATTGCCACCACTGGGGTGGTGCGAGATTTCAGTGCTGCCTCAGATTTATGATTTCTTGTAATTCTGGGGCAGCATCAAAATGTCATGGGTGTTGCTGTGGAACACCCACAGCCACACCCATTGCATGCCCCTTCCATGTAAAGTGCTGAATGTAAATATGGTGCACTGTGCATCGCCACCGGAGTATCACAAAAAGTGATGCTTTGATGTCACTAGGGCCTTGTAAATCTATCCCTGTGGGTGCGATGAGCTTCACCATGCAGACAGGTGGAGGCTGTGTAGGACTGGGGTAACAGTTCCTGGAACATCAAGGGTACCGGACCCTTCTGAGGACACAGAGCAGGAAGGGGCTTTACACCATCAAACATGAGGTGAGTGTGGACGGCCTCCTAGAACATCCAGGTTTGGCGCAGGCAGCCTGAGGAGAGGGTATCTTGTAGTCAGTGTATACCCTCTATTTATTGTGACATATTGAGGAGTGCTATAGCTAACATCCTACATGGTATAATGTGACTGTCCTCCAGATAGGACTGTGACCCAACTCGTGAAATCGCAATATAAAGTGCAGATATTTATTATCTCTGAACACTTGTATGCTCCTGTGATGTGCCTGTACTCTTCCATTAAAAGTGTTGCACATCTGATGAGACGTGCTGTAAGTCAGCCTATGGTACTGTACATGGCACAAAAATTTACAATCCAGGGCGGAAAACTGTCTGTATTTTATTAACTCTTTTGTTTTAAATATATTTTAGTTTATAAGAATGTAACATTACATTTTCCATAAAGCAGTAACCTGTGTTACAAACGTAAACATACACAGACACCACTACATGTGATCCAGTATTGCATGTTCACCAAGACCGATGCTCCCCCACAACTCCTTTCCCTTGGCCGCCACTACAACAGTCTATGACAATCCCTGAGGGATTATTCTTGAAGCAATCTGTTGTAAATCTCATTGAGTCTATGACATTGCACCCTGCTATATGTTGGTACCTCTCTAGACTGCTTGTTTTATTGTTTTACGTCAAATCATCTACTCTTACCATTTCCCTGGTAATGGGGGTACCTTGCTTCTCCAGCTCTGGGCAATATCTCTTTTTGCAACCATGAAACCTATATTTATCAGGAGCTTCTGATATCTCTAACTGAATTAAGATGCACTCATGCACAAGAACAGACTCCATTCCTCCAATTAGGGGAAGGGTCTTTTCAGTCACCACATGCATTAGTCTTACACGAACAGTAGACATGCTTCATCATCGGGCCATGCTCCTCATCAGGCATGCCAATGAACTGCTCATGCCCAACAGGCAAAGGGGGATGTCATCATCATATAACAACACCCTCTCCTCCCATCCGGAGTCTCACATCCACCCCCAGATCTGTGCAATTTACCCTCAGCAGTTCAACTAGAGGTACTAGCGTGAAGAGCATCGCGGAGCAGTGGAATCCCTGCTGTGTGTCTCTCTCCATGCCAAATAAGTCCAAAAGACAGCTGATTACCCTAACTCTAGCCAGGGGTTTCTTATATAACAGTTTGATCCAGCTGATATATTTAGGGCTAAACCCCACTCTTTACAGGAGTAAGAAGAAGTATGGCCATTCCAATGAGTCAAATGCATCACCCGATTGCATAATATTGTTATGCAAGCATTGCGGATTCAGCTTCATCGATCGATTGGACATAAAGCCCATCTGACCTGCATGTAGAAGGTCCATTACCAATGCATGCAGCCTATTAGCTAGCACTTTTGCCAGAATTTTGGTGTCTGTCTTCAGCAGGGATATCAGCCGGTGTGACTCACATTGATGTGCTGGTTTCCCAAACGAAGGGATGAGAACAATTGTCACAGTGCGCATGTCTATCACCAGTTCTCTTGCAGTGCGGGCCTGTAAGGAAATGCCTCCTTGGCATGGTTACCCCCTGACTTTTTGCCTTTGCTGATGCTAAGTTTTGATTTGAAAGTGTGCTGAGGCCTGCTAACCAGGCCCCAGCACCAGTGTTCTTTCCTTAACCTGTACTTTTGTTTCCACAATTGGCACACCCTGGCATCCAGGTAAGTCCCTTGCAACTGGTACCCCTAGTACCAAGGGCCCTGATGCCAGGGAAGGTCTCTAAGGGCTGCAGCATATCTTATGCCACCCTGGGGACCCCTCACTCAGCACAGACACACTGCACAGACACACTGCTTGTCAGCTTGTGTGTTCTGGTGGGGATAAAAAGACTAAGTCGACATGGCACTCCCCTCAGGGTGCCATGCCAACCTCACACTGCCTATGAAGTATAGGTAAGTCACCCCTCTAGAAGGCCTTACAGCCCTAAGGCAGGGTGCACTATACCATAGGTGAGGGCATATATGCCCCTACAGTGTCTAAGCAAAACCTTAGACATTGTAAGTGCAGGATAGCCATAAGAGTATGTGGTCTGGGAGTCTGTCATGCACGAACTCCACAGCACCATAATGGCTACACTGAAAACTGTGAAGTTTGGTATCAAACTTCTCAGCACAACAAATGCACACTGATGCCAGTGTACATTTTATTGTAACATACACCCCAGAGGGCACCTTAGAGGTGCCCTCTCAAACCTTAACCGACTATCCGTGTAGGCTGACTAGTTCTATCAGCCTGCCACACACCAGACATGTTGCTGGCCACATGGGGAGAGTGCCTTTGTCACTCTGTGGCTAGTAACAAAGCCTGTACTGGGTGGAGATGCTTATCACCTCCCCCTGCAGAAACTGTAACACCTGGCGGTGAGCCTCAAAGGCTCACCCCCTTTGTTACAGCACCCCAGGGCACTCCAGCTAGTGGAGTTGCCCGCCCCCTCCGGCCACGGCCCCACTTTTGGCAGTAAGGCCAGAGGAGATAATGAGAAAAACAAGAAGGAGTCACTGGCCAGTCAGGACAGCCCCTAAGGTGTCCTGAGCTGAGGTGACTTTAACTTTTAGAAATCCTCCATCTTGCAGATGGAGGATTCCCCCAATAGGATTAGGGATGTGCCCCCCTCCCCTCAGGGAGGAGGCACAAAGAGGGTGTACCCACCCTCAGGGCTAGTAGCCATTGGCTACTAACCCCCAGACCTAAACACGTCCTTAAATTTAGTATTTAAGGGCTCCCCAGAACCTAGGAACTCAGATTCCTGCAACCTAAGAAGAAGAGGACTGCTAAGCTGAAAAAACCCTACAGAGAAGACGGAGACACCAACTGCTTTGGCCCCAGCTCTACTGGCCTGTCTCCCCACTTCCAAAGACACTGCTCCAGCAGCGCTTTCCACAGGGACCAGTGACCTCTGGAGCCTCAGAGGACTGCCCTGCATCTAGAAGGACCAAGAACTCCCGAGGACAGCGGCTCTGTTCACCAAAGACTGCAACTTTGCAACAAAGAAGCAACTTTGAAACAACTCGTGTTTCCCGCCGGAAGCGTGAGACTTGGCACTCTGCACCCGACGCCCCCGGCTCGACTTGTGGAGAACAAACACTTCAGGGAGGACTCCCCAGCGACTGCGAGACTGTGAGTAGCCAGAGTTGCCCCCCCTGATCCCACACAGCGATGACTGCAGAGGGAATTCTGAGGTTCCCCCTGACCCCGACTGCCTGCTTCTAAGAACCCGACGCCTGGTAGGGACTCTGCACCCGCAGCCCCCAGGACCTGAAGGATCCGACCTCCAGTGCAGGAGCGACCCCCAAGTGGCCCTCTCCCTTGCCCAGGTGGTGGCTATCCCGAGGAGCCCCCCCTTGCCTGCCTGCATCACTGAAGAGACCCCTTGGTCTCCCATTGCTTTATATTACAAACCTGACGCTTGTTTGCACACTGCACCCGGCCGCCCCGTGCCGCAGAGGGTGTACTTTCTGTGTGGACTTGTGTCCCCCCCGGTGCCCTACAAAACCCCCCTGGTCTGCCCTCTGAAGAGGCGGGTACTTACCTGCTGGCAGACTGTAACCGGGGCACCCCCTTCTCCATTGAAGCCTATGCGTTTTGGGCACCACTTTGACCTCTGCACCTGACCGGCCCTGAGCTGCTCGTGTGGTAACTTTGGGGTTGCTCTGAATCTCCAACGCTGGGCTACCTTAGACCCAAACTTGAATCCCGTAGGTGGTTTACTTACCTGCAAAAACTAACAAACTCTTACTCCCCCCAGGAACTGTTGAAAATTGCATTGCGCCTATTTTTAAAATAGCTATATGTGATTTATGTGAAAACTGTATATGCTATTTTGCTAATTCAAAGTTCCTAAAGTACCTACCTGCAATACCTTTCATTTGAAGTATTACATGTAAATCTTGAACCTGTGGTTCTTAAAATAAACTAAGAAAATATATTTTTCTATACAAAAACCTATTGGCCTGGAATTGTCTCTGAGTGTGTGTTCCTCATTTATTGCCTGTGTGTGTACAACAAATGCTTAACACTACTCCTTTGATAAGCCTACTGCTCGACCCCACTACCACAAAATAGAGCATTAGTATTATCTCTTTTTGCCACTATCTAACCTCTAAGGGGAACCGTTGGACTATGTGCATACTATTCCTTACTTTGAAATAGTGCATACGGAGGCAACTTCCTACAGGGCCTGTTGGTACAGCAAGAGCAATGGTTTGCTCACTATCTTACCCATTTTGCAGGAAAATTCAGCTGGTAGACTGCTAGGTCCTGCAGCTTTCCCTGCCTGCATCTGAGCCAAGGCTACTACTATTTCTGCTTCTGTGAGGTCAACCTCAAGTGTTTCCTGCTGTTCTAGGTTCAATGGCCTGACCGGACAATCCCTGACAAAGTTCTTTCTCTCCTCCTCCGATACATCTATCCTCGCCTCATAAAAAGCTGCTGCAATGCGCTTGCTCCCTCTGACTGCCACCCTGTCTCCAGTTGGATTTCTCAAACATGTCTGCAATCCCGCTCTTGGCTGCCTATCCATGCCAGTAGTTTGCAGGCCTTATCCTCGGCTTCATATATATATTTTTGTTTGGCAAAGAAGGAGGTCTTAATGTTGTGAAACCTCTTGATATTTAATACGTGCACACTCCAGAATGTGTTTAAGGGCCATGGACGAGTTATCATTATAGTCTCTCTCCAGTGTCTGTATTGTTTGTTTTAGGGTTTCTGGACTTTGATGTCTATCTCATTTGTCCCCTATTTCTCCTTTTATCAGTACACCTCTTAGTGTTGCCTTATATTGCTCCCACACCATGCATGCACTAACAGTTCCTGTGTTTTCCTTAAAGTATGTTTCACTTGCTTTTTGGAGTGCCTTGACTTCTTTCTCATCTAGCAGTCGCCAAGTGGCCATCCGCCACTCTAGGGGTTCCCTGTTCCAGTAGGTATTGAGAGTAATTTGGATAGGTGCATAGTTATATATATCATAGGCAAGGTAATTGGCTTCTGTGAATCGGCCTAATGTATCCCTGGGTGTTAGGAAATAGTCCAACCTGAATGAAATGTTGTGCGAGTGGAATGAGAATAACCTTTCCTGCCCATACATAGACCTCCAGATATCCTCCAACCCAAAGTCCTCTAGGTTCCTCTTCATGTTTTCCTTTTCTGGTTTGGCGCTCCTCCTGTCCAACCGAGTGTCAAGTACCAGGTTAAAATCTACCCATATGATAGTGAGTGCTTGTGGAAATTCAGTAATAAGGAGTCCTGGAGGCCCAGTAGAGCATATACATGGAGGAAGGCCAGTGTCTTCCCCTCCCAGTACCCCAAAAGAGCTGTGTAGCATTCCGCTGTGTCTAACCATGTGCGGAGGAAATGAAGCGTTACTGACTTCCAGATTAGGAGTGCCAATCCTCTGGATCCAGATGTGTGTTGTGCATATGAAACCACTTTGTATTTGCCCCTCCCAAGACATTGATGTTGGACATTTACCATATGAGTTTCTTATAAAAAACAACACATTGGCTTTATATCTGTGGAAGGCCCTGCTTACCAACACTCTCCGTTACCTAGGCCATTGATGTTCCCGGAGACACCAGGGTCAAAGTCTGTGACTGTGCCATCACGTTACAAATGAGTCATGATGTATCATTTGAGCCCTGGGTGTGGTGGGTTTGGTCTATTTCTCCCTGTCTCATTGCTCTTTCATGTAGGTGTGTCTGTCCTAACTTCCCCAGCTTACTCCCACCCTACCTTACCATGTCATGATCGAGAACGTGACCACCCCCCAGTTCACAGTATATATACCCATAACTCAAACAATGTGCTAGAACTTTTTTTATTGGCACAAACGTGGAGGTGTAAGCTGTGCAGGTGTTGTGTCAGGCAATTCAATGTATCATAAAGTCCACCCACTTCCTCTCCTATCCCTCCACCCCAGTGCTTACAGGTTAGCTTTCAGAAAAGTTTTGATGGGGTCCAAGCACCAGTCCATGTCCCCTTCTCTTAGGTCAGACCTGATTTATAATTACAGTTTGAAGAGGCAGAGGTGGAGATCTCCCAACTTCAGAATATGTGGTCTGCTGTCACTGGGGTAAACACCGCTATTTGCTCACCTTCAGTTTCTGACTCGGAGCCCCCAGAGCCTGTGACACTACCCTCTCCCTCAGGTGCAGTGGCCCTCCGTTTATTATTGTCCAGTATATCCTTACAGTTCTTGACCTCTGCCACTGCCCGTTCTTGCTCCGCTTTCATTTGTGCTTTTGTCAGGGAGGATCTGCATCCTGTTGGTTTCCTCCTCCTGCACTGGTTCTGCTGCCATTCTCTATTATCTTCTGGTGTTGCCACTGTCCTGGACCATAGACCTTGCTGCCTCAGCCAGTGCAGTGAACAAAAAATGGGCTTTGTCCCTGTACACCACTCTTAGTTTTGCAGGAAATATAAGTGCATATTTGAGGTCCTGTTGGCATAGCTCTTTTTTATGGGCAAAAATATACCCCTGTGCTTCTAGACCTGGATGTGTAGTCAGGGTAGATATTCACTTCTTGCTCCTCCACGAGCTAAGAGCCATCCCTGCGCAAGAGTTGTGAAATATTATCTCGGTCACAATAGTTCATCAAGAATACAATGATGGGACGAAGCGGCTGTTCAGGGGCCTGCTTCCTCGCTGGGATTTGGTGTGCTCATGCTGAAGAGAAGAATAGCAAAGGTTTACCCTAGAACACTGTCTTTACCAGCCACAAATAGTTCAACACGTTGTCCCTCCATCTTTTAATGGACTCCAATCAGGTGCATGGTATGCCTTCCTGATCGCCCCTCTGTTTCTTCCAGGCAGCCAGCAATCATTGCCATTCCATTCTGCAGCTGGGTGCAATGTTTTGTACGGTCTTGTACTATCAGATGTCTCACCTCTAGCTTGCTTTCTGTCTCCTTCACCCTCTCCGCAATTTTCATATGTTGTGTGTACAGGATGTCCACTTCATTTACCACTGCAGCCATCTGTCCCTCTAGTGTTTGTTTTGTGTCTCTTCTGGCTGCCAGGATCACTGCTGTGTGGGCTGTTAATGGGTCATCCTGCGACTCCTGAGCCTGAGTGTCTCCTCCAACCCCCTATGTGGTCTTTTCTGGCTCCTTCCCCTTCCCTGCCTTGAGTTTACCCATGTTGCGTTGGGTTGCCAGTCCATGTCAGGAAGATAAGTAAAGGAGAGGGGGTGTTCACCCCACCCACCCGCCTGCCTCTCTAGTCCACTAGGATGTCTTGGTGGTGTTCCCTCCGCCCCTGCTGCTGTGTCTCTCCCTGCTGCCTCCAGGCCCCACAATGTTGGATTCCTCAGTTTTCACCCCGCTATTTTTTATGGCCGTAGACAGAGGGATGGCCTGGCCCAGCCTCGGTGCGTCATGTGCATGTCCAATGTCGCGATGGAATAAAATGTTTACAGGGCATGTCAGTTGTCCCTTTCCTTCTCCATGCGTGGCAGGGGCCTTCTGGGGGATGTAGTCCCACCCCACCATGAGGGTCAGGAAGTCCGGTAGCAGTCCCCATTAATGCCCTCATTCAATATGGGATAATTCAGGACTCCACAATTCGGAGGGGGGGCATAAAGTGCTCTGGTCACCCCTCTCCTCTTCACCTGAGTGTCTTTGCGATCTCCCGGTGGGTGAAGAGTGGGGCTCAGTCTTAAGGGTAAGAGCGCAATTAATGGACAAGCATCAGGGGCCATGTGAATCAATCATACAATCAGGGATGTCCCAGTGAGCTACCCCTTCTCGCAAGTCTCACCTCTCTGCTGATCAGAGTCCCCATGGTAGGTGGTAAACACAGGCAACAGCTGGGCCCCTGAGTGTTATTCACATATTGAGACCTTTGTCTTACGAATGGGCCACAGTACTCCTGGTCACTGCACCGATGAAGGGCAGTCAGTATGCGGTATGTGCTTATCTTCTGTTACATCACCTCACTGTTGCAGGCAATGTCGTGGATGAGTGGGCGCGAGTACGGCCACATATTGCAGAGGTCCTCTCCGCTCTGTTCAACTCGGGCCTCACTGAGAATGACCCTCTGGCGGGCCACTCCTTAAGATTGCCGACAAACATTCAGCTGGGCTACGTGTGCAGTCTTTCAGCTGGTTTTGTGTAGTCTTTCAGCTGCCTTGCAGTCATGGCCGCCCAATGTGCCTCACCATGTTCATGTGCAGACCATCCAGGAGTCATGATCAAGGGCCCAGACACTGCCTCAGTTCAAGCTCTGTCCGCACTCCACCTGTTACACGCGCACCATCTGGCATACAGCAGTAGACCGCTATCCGTCTTGCAGAAGCTCTGGCCCCCGATCCTTCCCCAATCCTACAGACAGGTTGGTCCTAGGGTGGTGGGCTCCTGTCTTCTTTCCCGGGGTGTGGGATGGTGCAGGACTCAGGATTTTGACACCAGAGCAATAGTCAGCAGGTGGAGCTCAGACGTGGAGGTCATCCGCCATTACTTGCATTGTCATGCCCCTATCTTTTGCACTCTTGATTTTTTTTTATATTTTACTTGGTTTACATCTTTTGACTCGAGGCCTGAGCTTTTCTCTCTCTTGGCATTGACTTTTGTCTCCCATTTTCTTTGTGCACTCTGTTGATCCATAGTTTGCGATCATGGTTTTCACATTTTCTGGTCTCCTAGGCATACCCCTGCCCCTCATTTCTCCATTTACCCAGTTCTCTTTATCATCTCTGACATCAATTGTCATCTGTCAGGCACCGCAACAGCCTAATGTCGAAAAAAATTAAATTATGTGTTTGTCTTTTTTCTTTTGCTGCTTTCCTCGAATTGCCACTATAAGCTTTTTTGTGCCTTCCGGCACTAGTTCCTCCAACTGGTGTCATGACAGCTTGTTGCAAGGAAGAAGCCTCCTCCATAGCTTCCAAAACACCTAATCACAGTGCACTTTGGGTTTTGAAAGAGGCTTTGTCATAGTAAACACACATTTGCTTGATACAGGAGTGATTAAGTGCAATGCACGTCATTCGCGCCCTGTGCCCTGCTCTTTCTCACTGCAGAAAAAAGTGTACTAACATTGTGCATGCCACACAATATGCTTGCTTCACACCAGCAGACTTGTTTTCATTCACCACAGGCATCTCTAATAATAAGAGCATTTGGGCTATGCAGAAAGCCTCCCATCCAGCAAGACACAAATATGAGTTAGGTAAAGCACGGCTGGGCAGAACTGTGTGGAATCTTGCGGAGTTTTGATGTGACTCTGTGGAATTCCACAGAGTAAAACTCCACCTGTTCCGCCCACCACTATTTAAAATGCATTCTGTTTTGTGTTCCTGGAGAAAGGAGCAGAGCTCAACTTTATCTTTGCAAGGCCACTTCCTCTGGGTAACAGAGGTTGAACATGTAGTTTTAAATGTGTACTTGTTTTGTTTAACAGGACTATTGCTTAGTTTTTATGGTCAAAGTCACTGCTCATTATTAATGTAGAATGAATCGTGTTAGTGTCTTTTGATTCAGGGGATTTAACAGGATTTAAGTAAAATTGATTGAAGAAAGAGGAAAAACAGAAAACTAAAGAGAATTAAAAAAGAAAAAGAAACTAACATGAGTGATTCTAAATGTGGAGTAGATGTCGAATATTGAGAGAGGTGCATGGATTAGCATACCTGCATTGGCGAAATCCGATCTTTTTATATTTACAAAAAACTTTCCAAAGCTTAGAGAAGAAATTGATAAGTAGTATACTGAAGTAGGAATGATTGTCACAATATCAAAGGTACTTTGGATACATTTGAATGCAAAGGGAATTAATGCTGGCCAGATGCAGAGCCTCCGAGAGTAGCTCTATATAATTGTCTGGTTCCTGTTGTAAAGGATAACTATACATTACAAGAGTGACACAGAAGCTTAAAGAGTCGGTGTGTGCATTTAATGAGATAATAATGCAGATTTACAGACAGTATAGTGGAGGTGAAAACCTCACAGAGGAGGATGTTAATGGATTTGTCTCAGAGTTTATATTGGGTCCATATTCAGTAATCAGTTCCCATATTCAGCAAAGTGTGATGTGTCGGCAAGCAAATCTTTTGATGAGATCCTACAGTGTGTGAAGTATTGCAATGATTGTTTTGATGCTAAACAGAAAAGAAAATCAAGGAAACTTTGGTGATAATACAGAAAAAATATTTTCAGACAGATGTTAAGTAAGGTTCTCACATATCAGATCCTGTTTTTAAGCTAGTGGTGTTGCTAGGACAGGTATAAGCATACAATGAGTTGGTGTGCAGAGTTATCATTTTTAATGTACTCAAACTGGAAATGTTATTCCACAAGTAAGAGGTAGATGATTTGTTAATAATTTGAACATGGGTAATGCTAACATTCCCATGCAGAAAAAACATTCTCTTGTCATACTTGTGGCACTTTGGGCATTGGAAGTGAGAGTGTTGATAGATGCAGACAGAACACAAAATGAGCCACAAATGGTTCTCCAAATGTGACATAAAATGAATCAAATGGCACAGAATAGAATAACACAAACAAAGGTCCCAGCCCAACTGGCATCTGTGCAGAGAATGCAGAATCAAAGCCAGTTAAATGGAAACATGCTTTTGGCCCCAAAGATGTATCATTATATATAGAATACATTGCAGACAAGACATATCATCAGAATCCTGGTTTCAACAAAAGCATTCAGTAAATAGAAGCAACTTTCCAAAGAATTGCAGCAACACTCTGAATTTCTACTGGACGAGGTTTGCCACAATTAACGTGCCTCAGGGGAGGACTGCACATTTGGTGCAATCTAAGAGGTAGACCAGAGTGACCTATTGGTAGATAGTTAGGTCAGTGTCCACAAAGTGTCATTTGTCAACAACATAGGTGTTGCCCGCTCCACAGATAGACGAATAGAGGTTTCCAACCTCTCCTTCGCAGGAAAAGAAATCGACCTAGTAGATATATCAAAGAGATAGATTACTAATAGGGTGTCAGCAAATGTTCCTCTAAAAATTGTTTTAATTGTACATGATCTTTAATTCATAATATAAGGCATGAGTCCTGTTAATTTCTTGGGCAGTGATCTACTTTGAAAAATGCATTGTGTGATCTATTATACAACAGATAATGTAGCAATTTAAACACAGGCTAAGGATTGTGATTTCAAACTAAAATTGCAAGATATCGGAAAAGAAGTGTCCCCCGTCTTAAGAAAAGAGGAATTACCTTCTGATTTAAGGCACACAGTGAAAGAGAAAGTTTGGAATTTTACTGGAAAAAACTATTAATAAAAAGTGCAGATCCAGTGCAGATTAAGGTTAAACCTAATACACTGCATACTCCATTCTGAACATGAACCCGTAGGAAGCTGGCTCTGTATATACTATCTCAAAGTGAGAGATAGTGTGCACAGAGTCCAGGGGTTCCCGGAGAGGCTTGACAGAGGCAATAATAGATAATACTAATGCTCTATTTGTGGTAGTGAGGTCGAAAAGTTAGGCTAATCAGAGGGTAGTGTTAAGCATTTGTTGTACACACTCAAGCAATAAATGAGAACACACGCTCAATGACTTAACTCCAGGCCAATAGTTTTTTTAATTGAAAAATAATGTTTTCTTAATTTATTTTAGAACCACAAGATTCAAATTGCAGGTAAGTACATTAAATGTAAGGTACTTTGCATAGGTTTAGTTAGGACTTTGAACCAAAAAAATAATGTACACAGTTTTTCATAAAATGGCAATAAGCTATTTTAAAAGTGGACACTGTGCAAAATTCAACAGTTCCTGGGGGAGGTAAATACAGTTAGGTTAATGTGGTAAGTAAAGCACTTACACTTACAAGTTCAGTCTCTGGGGCATAGGTAGCCCACTGTTGGGGGTTAAAGTCAACCCCAAACACCCAGCACCAGCAACACAGGGCCGGTCGGGTGCAGAGGTCAAAGTGGAGCCAAAATAACATGGGCGCCTAAAGAGACAGGGGGTGCTCCGGTTTCAGTCTGCTGGCAGGTAAGTACCCGGGTCCTCGGGGATCAGACCAGGGGGGTTTAGTAGAGCACTGGGGGTCCTCAAGAAGGTACACAAAATACACCCTCAGCGGCAAAGGGGCGGCCAGGTGCAGTGGGCAAACATGGCATTGGGTTTGCATTAGATTTCAATGGAGGGACCCGGGGGTCACTCAGACGTTGCAGGCAGGGCACAGGCGGGATTTTCGGGCCAGCTACTGACTGCGAAAGGGTGAGGGTCCCTGCTGGTCACTGTTGCACCAGTGGCCGGTTCTTCACAGGCCTGGGGGCTGCCGGTGCAGTGCTTCTTCCAGGCGTCTGATTTCTTCGTCCCAGGCAGTCGCGGTCAGGGGGGTCTTCAGGATTCCCTCTGCAGGCATCGTTGTGGGGGTGCAGAGAGGTTAGCCCAGGGTGGACATGACGTCAGAGTCACCTGGAGATCCTCTCTTGGTCATTGGTTTCTCTGGACACAGGCCAGAGTGGTGGGGACTCACGCTTCTGGAGTGGGGTGAGAGTCCCTTTAAAGATGGTTTCTTCTTCCTTGGTTGGTCAGGTCCACTGTCCACAGGAGTTCTTGAACCTTCTTAGGTGCAGAGCAGTCCTCTGAGTCAGCAAAGTTCGCTGATCCTGAGGATGCGTCGCTGGTGCAGGTTCTCTGAAGTTGGAGACAGGCCGGTAGGGCTGGGACCAAAGCAGTTGTCATCTTCCTCCTTCTCTGTGGGGCTTTTCAGCTAAGCAGTCCTTCTTCTTTGTAGGCTGTTAGGAATCTGATTTCCTGGGTTCAGGCTCACCCTTAAATACTAAATTTAGGGGTGTGTTAGGGCTGAAGGGCAGTAGCCAATGGCTACTGGCCCTGAGAGTGGCTACACCCTCCTTGTGCCTCCTCCCTTTGTGGAGGGGGGCACATCTCTATTCCCATTGGACTAAATCCACCAAAGCAAGATGGAGGATTTTTTAAGGAAGGGGTCGCTTCAGCTCTGGTCACATTAGGGGTGGACCTCGCTGAGGGGGTGGCTCCTCCTTGTTTTTCTCATTATCTCTTCGGACACTCCGCCAAAAGTGAGGGCTGTGTCCGGGGTTGGGCATCTCCACTAGCTGGAGTGCCCTGGGGCACTGTAACACCAGGCGTGAGCCTTTGAGGCGCACCACCAGGTGTTACAGTTCCTGCAGGGGCAGATGTGAAGCACCTCACCTAGGACAGGCTTTGTTCCTGGTCTCCTGGTCACTGAGTGCACAAAGACACTCAGCCCATGAGGCTAGAAACTAGTCTGAAAGTGGCAGGCTGGCAGAGACCGGTCAGCCTAGCACTAGCAGTTTGGGCTGGCATGGAGGGGCATCTCTAAGATGTATTTCTCAATAAATCCCATACTGGCATCAGTGTGGATTTATTGTGCTGAAAAGTTTGATACCAAACCTCACAGTATTCAGTGTAACCATTATGGAACTGTGGAGTTGTGTTTGACAAACTCCCAGACCACATACCCATTATGGCTACCCTGCACTTACAATGTCTAAGAATTGAATTAGACACTGTAGGGCCTGCTAGAGGGGTGACTTACATATGCCACAGGCAGTGGGTTGTGGGCATGGCACTCTGAGGGGAGTGAAATGTCAACTTAGTCTTTTTCTCCACACCAGCACACACAAGCTGTGAGGCAGTGTGCATGTGCTGAGTGAGGAGTCCCCCGGGTGGCATAATACATGCTGCAGCCCTTAGAGACCTTCCCTGGCCACAGGGTCTTTGGTACCATGGGTACCTTTTACAAGGGACTTATCTGTGTGCCAGGGCTGTGCAAATTGTAGAGACAAAGGTACAGTTTTAGGGAAAGAACACTGGTACTGGGGCCTGGTTGGCAGGGTCCCAGCACACTTTCAATCAAAGCTGGCATCAACAAAAGGCAAAAGGTTAGCGGGTAACCATGCCAACCGTGGCATTTTCCTACAGAACCCTTAAATAATAATTTAATATAATTGGTTATTGGGATAACAGAAATTGTGCCCACACTGCCACTCGCAACCAACACGGCCAAAACAGCTTCTCATTCCTGCTCCTAATAACTAACCTGAGTCAGCATTGAACCAGATCAGCATGTCTTTTTGTAGTTTACCCTACTTCCTGCCCTACGGGAATTGTATAAACTATGTGCATAATGTGTCCCAACAATGCCTATTTTAGTACGTAATCATCCTGTTTGCAGGCCTATTTGTTTAATCCTAACCCAAAGTATGTGCTGCAGCAGAACAATTGCTAATAACATGCTATTTAAATATCAGTTCTGTCATGTTTCATTAGATATGAATTGTTGGTGTACTTTTAAGTGTAACATTCTGCAGAGAACACACACCTCGCTTGATTGCACCATCATTTCAGCAACACATTAACCCCTTGTTTACTCCTGGTGTCCCTTAGCCAATTGCAGCAACTGCACCGTGAGATCCAAGCATTTCTTTAGCAGGAATTCTTGCAAATCCCTTTAAGCACTTCCTTTATGTGATGACCTACACCATTAGCATCCCTGTGTAGTATGACTTTAGAGTCTTCACCTCCAATAAATTTTACCTCCTTGATGTGCAGTAGCAAACTACTACGGGGCCTGATTACAACTTTGGCAGAGGGGTTAATCCGTCCCAAATGTGACGAATATCCCGCTCGCCGTATTACGAGTCCATTATATCCTATGGAATTCGTAATATGGTGGGTGGAATATCCGTCACATTTGGGAAGGATTAACCCCCTCTGCCAAAGTCGTAATCAGGCCCTCAGTGCCAGATAGATGACTACTGTTAATCTTATTCTGAAGCCAGGCTGCTTATTTAGGAATGTTAGCAATACATCATTCTGGCCAGTTTTCGAGACTTCGGGTTACTACCCACCAGCAAATGGAGAAACTAGATCTTATGACTGCTCACAGAATATACATCCTTTAATGTACCATTTCCAACAGTAGCAAAGATTAGCACATTTGGACCCAGATTCACTATGGGTGTGCATTGACGCAAATCAACTCAAAGGTCAGCAAGGAGCAACTTTCCAGCAAAGGTGCTCTAGCAGCAAAATTTGACCATTGTGCAGTGCCAAAACCAGATTGCATTGTGAAAGTCTGATCCTATCGTAATGCAGGGGAGGTTGTTGGGGCAGAACTGCACAAATATCCATATGTTTAGACACAGAGTCAAATCAAGTACAATAGCCTGACCAGACTTTGTATCAAGTCTTAATGTCACATGAAACCAGAAGCAAATAAGGGCCAAGCAGTTAATTATGTGATGTGCCTATGATTAACCAAATTTGCAAAAGCACGTATTGTGCACGGCTGGCACAGTACGGTTGTGTTCGTGTTGGATTTTGCACTAGGCAGGATTCCACCAGTACACAGCTTTCAAGATTGTGTTCTAGCAATACTATACACAACACCAAGGCATGCGTGTGCAGAATGTGCACTACTATAGGAAAGGGCTTTGGTAGTAGAGGTGAGAAATGGGGGTGGAAGAAAGGGGTAGGAAAAATAGTCAGTAGCAAGAAAATAGAAGTGTGGTTGGGTCACAAAAGTGAGGCACGAATATGTTTCTTCCGGATTATGCACTGTTCTGTATTTGATGCTAGCTTTTATGACTTGTGTGAGTCGAATAAAGCATTCACTACTGACTTACATGATGTGCAATGCTGTTTTTGTTGAAAGCAAAATCCATGTAATGTTGCTTTTCATTGGGCCAATTTGTACTTTTCTGTTTCCTTGCAGGTTAGAGATGTCAGGATCAAGGTTACATTCTAACAAGACATCTCAGTCAGATTACACCTGGGAATATGAATACTACGATTATCCAATTTCCTTTGAAGGACTGAAAGCTCATAAATGTAAGTAATATATTTATAAATATATTCGTGCTACCATCGTTTGTATCAGAAATTGAATGCATCTCATTCATGAAGTATTAGATTGCAAGACTGAGGCGAACATTAATGCACAGTGAGTCCTGCCTTTCAGCAAAACTGAGCTTCTTTTGTAAGCAAGCGGCACGACTTACCCAAAGAATGAGTCAAGTGCACTCATTACATGCCCAGATGAGTCTAATGATCACACTTGATGTGTTACTAATGCAGCCCTGCTTCAAATCACCAAGAACAAATTAATAGGAATGATAGTGTCATAAGTGCCACGTTTGAAAGAGGTTTTCCAGTTCAACGATGACAAAGATAATTAAAACTCATGAGGAGACTCGACCGCAGGTTACACAACACATACTTCAGCCTAGGTGTTCACTCCACAAGAATAGAGTTACCCACAATCCCATGGTGCAGACAGCGATAGAGTTTGAGCTTCAGCTGATAAATTTGCAGCTAAAATCAAAGCACATGCAAACCGTATTTAACCAGAAAACAAAAATCACTGTACATAGAGTACATTTCGGTGCCCTAGGGTGCCATAAGCTTCGTTTTGTTGCCTTTATTAGTTCAGGCCAATACTTAACTTTTAGTCTGAAACTCTGCACAGCACATTATGCATAGAGAATTAGCAATAATGAAAGACTGCACCTTGCCCAAGGGCCCGCTCCTCAGGTTGTGAGATCACATAGGGCCAGATTTAAAAGGCCCTATCTCAACCGGTGCATCACTTTTAGTGACGCTCCGGTGGCGCTATGCACTCTGCCGTATTTACAACGTGGTGTTAAGCCAGTTTTTGTGGAATAACACCACCCTGTAAATATGGCTCCTTCGCACGCAGCACTTTGAGTGGAAACAGCATGCAATGGGTGTTGCTGTGGGCGTGCCCCAGGTTTACGAGTTTTCATAAACATGAGGCAGCGCCAAAATCTAACACCACCCAGGCTTTAGCATAGCGCAACAAGGATAAATACTTTATTTTCTCCTTGCTTTTTGCTATTCCCATGTGTGCTGCATTCTACAGCACAATTAGAAAGAGCAAAAGGCCCTTGAAGATTGCTTTTGTGCAGGAAGGTGTCCCTTCCTGAACAAACACAATCTCCCCCGCAGCGCAGCCATCATTGCACCATGGTGCAAGGGTGGTTACATTGGAGCTCGCCGCAAATTTAGCACTGGTGCTGGGGACAGCACAGGGGTGCACTGTATTCTATTAAATATGGCGTATCCCTGTGTTCTGAAAATGATGGAGCGCAGCACTGGCAAATGTGGCGCAGCGTTGCGCTCCTTCATTTTCTTTTAAATGTAGGTCATAGTTGCTAAGTTTTTAGATTGCTTTTGTGTGACATTTCTATGATTGTGACTTGCTTGTCTGTCATAGTGCAGTTCCTTAAGGGTGATGCTTTGAGTGACACTCTAGTGAGTAGGATGAAGGAGTTATGTCTTCTGCCCTTGTGTGTACAGTGTGAACTGTACGACCAAGAAACAAATGTGTATGGAGGGACACCTTTGCTGCTAAACACTTTTTAGAAACAGCCCTATGTGAAGCTCCAGTTGTCACCCATTCCTCATTTCCCACACGGATTGCATAAACTAGCATACATATATATATATATATATATATATATATATATATATATATATATATATATATATATATATATATATATATATAGAGAGAGAGAGAGAGAGAGATATGTGTGTGTGTGTTTGTATATATATATATATATATATATATATATATATATATGTCAATCACATGCTTACGTTTATTGGGCTTAAATGGAGAAAAAGGGAAAAAAACAGACCTTTTCTTTTTTGCTGGTTGTTTCTGCAATATGCTTCTCAGGCTACAAGGGCTGGTCGTCAGTACTATGTCATTCATGGCACATCTGTGCACCACTCTTACATGTTAAGCTATTTACTAATATGAAGCAATCTGCAGCTGCGTGATGCACGTGTGTCCGGGCTGCCCCCCAATCCCATTGCCACTGTCATACAGGGTGGGGCTACAGAATGCCAATGTCTACAGGGTTGAGCTATATCATAGTTTACTCGATCCTCGATTGGCTGCACCAAACCTGCCAGTCTCGTTTCACTATCAGCGGAAGGAAAACAGTAGAACCGGTCATGCAATGCACGGAAAGAGAAAAACACCTGATTTGCGTGATAATCTATCTACTTGCACCAGTGGCGTAGTGTGGGTTGTCAGCACCCGGGGCAAGGCAAGTAATTTGCACCCCCTAACCCGGGGCAAGGCAAGTAATTTGCGCCCCCTAACCTGTGGATTTTAGCACTCGAGTCTCTTCCAAGATGTTGCGTCTGGTGCTGCCGGC
The DNA here is from genome assembly GCF_031143425.1 of Pleurodeles waltl. Lineage (NCBI taxonomy): Eukaryota > Metazoa > Chordata > Amphibia > Caudata > Salamandridae > Pleurodeles > Pleurodeles waltl. The sequence continues at coordinate 1,335,699,543 of NC_090444.1, read as the reverse complement.
CCCCCCTGCACCCCCGACGCTACGCCACTGACTTGCACCGATGCATGGATTTGACAAAAATGCATTGTACCAACACAAGATTCGTGGCACTTAGCAGATGTCTTCACATGCTGGGATCTTCTGGCCCTCCATGAAACAGTTGCTCCCTGCTTGAGACATGGGTATTGCATAACTGTTGGAGAAAGAATGGAGGAAATAGGAGCGCAACAAAAAAACTTATCTTTGCGTTTGATTCCGCCACAAAACCACTTTCATTTAGGTTCTCCGGGCACTAAGCCATATATATAGAAAGGATTAGGAAAATGGGTTCAGCATTTCCTTTATCTTACTTTTGCCTAATGTGAATGAAGAGTATCATTTGGTTGAGTTCTTGGTTGTTCTATTCAACGGTCATTTTCACTGACATATTTTTACAGTGTGTTGTGGAGTAAGCAGTTTGAGGGCTGAAGCGTGCTAGCGGTACAAACAGCAGACACACACTCCTGAGTATACTTGGGACAAAAGACCACATGGGATCTTCACCCCTTTATTTTAGAGCCTCTGGCCAAGCCTGGCTAGAGGCTGTGGTGAAACACCTCCCGGGACCAGCAGAACACTGGGCAACTAGACTGGAGCCTGGCGACTCATTACATCCCTCCCCAACTTGGTTCTAAATGTTCACCCAGCCAAAAGGCACCAAAAAATCCCTGAAACTCTGGTTTGCCTGCAGATTTTTCCAGATTCCCTGCTGCCGAGGATGAGGACAGTGAGTGTCCCCCTAGGCATTTTGGTCATTGTCAGCTCTCTGGGCTCTGCTGCTTTTCCCTGGTGCAGGGCTTGTAGATTCATGGACATTTGGCCCTCGATCCTCATGAAGCAGGTCCCCAGTGTCGTCCTCGGGCCTGGGATGTCTTCTGGAACATCTGGGACTTTTCAGAACTACAATATGTTTCTGGTCACCTGCTTGCCTCCTTTCTTTGCAGTGATTATTGTAATGACCACCAAGAGAACCGTCCAAACTGCGGGTTTGACTAGTGTCTGGAATTTCCATCCCGGTCTTCTGTCTCTGATGATCACCTGGTCCCCAGGGACTAGGTTCCGTGTGGGCACATGCTGCCACTTGCTAGCCCGTGTATTGTTTGCTTGTCCCCTCACCTGAGTCTCTTCAGGATTGTAGGGCACGGGTACCCATCCGGGAAAAGTGGGTATGGTTTCACGTCTTACTCTGTTCAGCATGAGAGACCACAGGGGCCGCTGTGTGGTACAGTGTGGCATTCCTCTGTATTCTTTCAAAAACGATTACAAATTCATTTCAGGGTCAACAACTTCCAGTATGGCAATCTGGAAGGCCTTATTTAGAGTGTGCATGAAGCGCTCAACTTCACAGTTTGCTTGTGGCCATTGTAGGGTGATACTTCAATGCTTTATTCCAAGTTGTTTCTGTTAGAAATGGGGTCTTTGGTTGGCAGCCAGGCTACCCCTTGTCCAAGCAAGGACCCTCACTCTAGTCAGGGAAAGTCACACACAATCCAAATTATCCTGTGCCCACTCTCTGGTAGCTTGGCACTGAGTGGTCAGGCTTAACTTAGAAGGCAATGTGTAAAGTATTTGTGCAATAAATCATACAATAACACAAAATAGCACCACAAAAATACACCACACAGTGTTTAGAAAAATATATAATATTTATCTGGATATTTGCAGGTCAAAACAATCAAAAATGCAATACGTAAATGTAAAGATATCACTGAAAAGTGATATAAAGTGTCTTAAGTCTTTTTAAAACAAACAAAGGCCCATATTTATACTTTTTGACGCAAAACTGCGCCGGCGCAGTTTTGGGTCAAAAATATTACCGCCGGCTAACGCCATTTTGGTGCGCCATGCGGGCATCATATTTATACTTTGACGCACGGCGGCGCAAACAACAGGTGGGAGTCATTATTTTTGACGCACACCACGGCGTCAAGTCATAAAGGAAAATTACGTTAACGCGCCGGAAATGACTCTGGGTCGATATATGACACCGCAAACCAGATATGCGCAGTTTTTTAACGCAATAACGTAAAAAAAAAAAACGCAAACACTGCCAGTTCACCAGAGGAGAGCCAAAATGGATCCCAGATGCCACTACTGACCCCAGGAAGATTACAGCAGACCAGGAACCAGCCAGGAGGATCCACACAAGAACCAGGACACTTTTAAGAAGAAAAGAAAGTGTTGCTTCAGTGCAGAGGAGCAGGAAATCCTGGTTAAAGAGGTGACGGAACACCAGCACCAACTGTTTGTCACCTCAAAGTTGCCAATCAGTAGGAGAGAGGCTAGATAGCAACAAATTGTTGACAAGATTAACAGTGTGGCTGAAATACGTGGAACAGTCATCGAGTGCAAGAAACGCTGGCATGACTGCAAGCGCAGGACTAAGGAAAAGATGGCCAGGAACAGGAAGGCAGCACTGCAGACTGGAGGGGGGAGTCCAGCACACCAGGAGGCCCTGGACCACATGGAGGATATGGTTGCAGCCGTCATCCCTGAGGAGATCGTCACAGGGATTCAAGGACAGGACAGCGCAGACTACCAGGAGACAACGCACATGCAGGGTAAGTCGCATGAGCAATTGAAATGCACTAATGTCAACTGCAACCGGGGGGAGGGAAATACCTACTACACATTGCATGTAAGTCATCATATACATGGAGTGGCATGGGTAAAGGGGCACGGCATGGGGGCATGGCCTGCACAAACATAAGCTGGGGCACACCATCACACTACACCAACAACAGTCCCATGGGGGCATGCTGTCTTGCCAACGATGCAGCAAAGGGAAAGCCACGACAGGAGGGAAGGCCACTACGTCAAACTGACATCCTGGCACTCGTCAGCCAACATACCTCCTACATTAACTAGGGCCCTATTAGCAATCCTCTAGCCAAACCGACAACTGCAATGTAACTGCAACAACAGTTGCCACTACCACCTCTGATCTGTGTGCAGCTCAAGTAGCCAATGGCAGTAACCACCCCATGGAACATACATACCTAAATTAGGGGGTGAGGGTGACATCTGCAACAATCTCCTGAAACAAGGCAAAGGCCCCAGTACACTCAAATGTCAATGTCCATAGTTGTCACAAACATCAGCCAATGTAAGCAACAATAGGAGTGACACAGCACTAAGGACACACCCATGCTGCATATGTCGGGGTCCATCCTGTACCTGGGTAACAAGGCAACATCACAAATGTCATACTGCTCAGACAACAGCATTGAGGAGGGGACACATGTAACTGGTCACTGAAATACACCTGCATAGTCAGAGGAGGAAATAGGACACTGATACGACTATCAGGGCAATCCAATGTAACACACATTACCCAACATCAGCAGGACACATTAACAATTTCAACATCCATATCACATCATAACATTGCCATGCATAGGATATGCAAAATGTCAATTACAATTAAGTCGATGTGAACGATCAGGAATTGGGGCAGGTCCTGATAGTTAAGTGTGCCAGGGCCATCAGAACACCCACAGCCAGTGAAAGGTCTCACCATGAGAATGGATATACACAGAGGGTCAAGTAGGACAAAAAGGTGGCAATTCTCTATTTGGCATAAAGCAACACCTAGAGGCAATGAGGCTGACAAGTCTGATAACTCAATAACATACATGTAACACACAGGTGGGCCATAGCCCTGAAACAATGCCCATCTGAAGGACTGCAGATATTAATACAAAACAAGATCACAAAGTGAATTCATCAAAAGGCAGGCACGTCACATCAAAATTGTCACAACACAGACACACTAATTGTACCCTGTTTCATTGCAGAGGAAGATGGATCTCCTGCCGATATGCCTGTCCCAGATTTCCCTGATGACATGGATGACGAGCCGATAAACATTCCCCAGGAGACCATCCAAAAGGTCCTTGAAACCCTCCAGACCCCACCTTCAGTCACAAGGAGGAGCACAGAACAAGCAGCCAACGCAGAGGAACCACCCACCACCCAATTGTAAGACCTGCCAGCTCCAATACAGCTGAGGACTCAGACGACACAGCTTTGAGAGAACTGTAGTTGGAGTACAGCGGGAGCTGGCCAAGGAGGTGCGGGAGGGGATGCAAAATATGGCAGCTCGCCTTGAGGGGGTGCGTTCGTGCATGATGTCATCTGCAGATCAGGCAGCAGCTATGCAAGCCCTAACATCTATCTTGCAGGAACTGCAGAAAACCCAGAAGGAAATCAGCACAGCTGTAATACAGTTGACCCAACACCTACAACAGCAATCCTGTCAACGCGTGCACGAATGCAACATTGAACCCCTCAGGGCCGACCTGGCTGCCTACCATCGTGATGTGGCTGCTATTCTCAAGAACCAGCAGATCCTCCTTGCTGCAGTACTGCCCTTAAGACCTTCACAGGGAGCAGCCACCGGGATGTCTGACTCCACGTCTTCTAACACTGAGGTGTGTGTTGCCCCTTCACAACCAACAACACGAAGGACAAAGCAGGCAACACACACATCAGAAGAAGAAGACATGGAACAGATCACATTCACAAGGAAAAGTACCCGGAAGTACTAGTCCCTGCCACAAGGCCGACATTTACCAAGGTCCTGCGCTTTGTAACTTGCCAGTCTTGCAACAACTGTACTCAAGCACTGTTCTGCAAACCACTGTATATCTTGTCACCCAGCCCAGTGATTGTCTCTCTCCTACTTATTGCCAAATCCTGTCCCTCTGCACTGTCTGAAACAGCAACCCCAGCATGACAAAAGCATTTTGGTCAACCCTTGTGTTGGATCCCAATTTAAAATGTCACTATAATGGACTCACAGTCATGGACAATGTACATATAGCACTACAGCACTTTTCAATAAATAGTACTTACACCACAAATCTGTCTCTGGGTAAAGTGACATATCAACTGCGCAGTAGATAATTGGAATGTCCCTACTGTCAAATAACGTAGCTTCTCAATACAACTGTCCAGATATTATGTAGTTAGAGAAATATGCACAGTGACCATGATTGCATCATACTCTGCCCTGAGGTAATAATCTGATGAAGTGAGAAACCATAGACCACCATGCTGTGTTGGACAGAAGAATGCTTCCTCAGGGGATAACTAAGTCATCAAATAGTGCCCGCTAAATGTTGTCAACGTGCAAAATAACACAATAAACATGCCACACTAATCTAAGTAAACACTAAAAAAACTGCACAAATGAAGGTGTCTGAGTTAACGTACAAATAGGTAATCATGCTGAACTGTGTCACAAATGATGTATGAGGGTCATGAAGACAAGATTAAAAGATGGCCAATGAGAACTCATCTTATAAGGGTGTGCATGATCATCACACTGCAGTCAGACCTAAAACTGTTTCCCCAATATCAAGTCTGGAAGCACTGTTAGTAACTTTGAAAGCACACTTATCAACAGAAACACATTGTCATCCATATTAACTGTGATTGGTGGTTGCAACAAAGGGTAGACACTTTGCAAGGTAGCTCTGGGTTAGCTGCCAATCGTACAACTCAGTTGGGATTTGTTTGTAGCATAGGACACAGATGTTATAGTACAAAAGAGATGTACACAGAATCCAAACCCACGATCAAGTACCATTCAACACATACTATTAAGCGGTAACCAAATATTTATTAAAAGATAACCATAGATGAGGAAACTGAGGGAAAAATCTTACCTACCCTAATCTACCCTGACTACTCATTACCCACAACTGTCCCTAACTAACCTAAGCTACACTTACTTATCACATGTAACAAAACGTTCTAAACATCTACCCCCCAACCCCCTTATGAGACGGGACACATTGAGGACAACACATACTAACTTAAACACATACTATACTATCCTATACAAATATATATTTTTTTGGTAAATTGTTTTTTTATGTTTTTTTTTTTTTTTTTTTTTGTATTTTATTTTTTCACACAAGAACCCCAACATAGCCCCCCACCCACCGACCCACACATGTAATAAGTCAAAAAAGAAACAAGCAGGACCCCCTAACCCCCACCCACTAACACTAACTAAACTAACAGCCTATACTAACCTAACACTAAGCCCCCTAAGCCCACTAAGTATAAGAACAAGGAAAGAGGAGGGATGGGAGGGTATCATGTCCATCTAATCAACTGTCTAGAGGTTGGCCCTCCGGAGGGTCCTCTTGATATCCTTCACCCACCGTTTAATGTGCCGCACGTCCCGGCTCAGGTGGCTCACCTTGTGCAGCACTTTGTCCATCTTGTTTTCAAGTCTATTGAAAGCGGCAGGGTGAACAACTGGAGCAGTGGCAGTCTGGGTACCGGTGGAGGAAGTCTGTGTGGGCTGTCCTGCACCGGTGGCAATGCTGGGGCCAGGAAGTCCAGCAGATGTAGATGCAACAGAGGCAGCTGTGGGTGGGGCCACCTGGCTCTCATTGGTGGTTGTTTCTGTGTTGGCTGTGGTGGGCACAGTAGGCCCACCATGTGGGAAGGCTCACCATGCCCCAGAGGCGCGTTCATGGCGATATCGCCGGGCCATCCTCCGGAACCCCGACTCCACCAGCAGGATGTGCTGGTATCGCATGGCCCGGCGCTGAAATTCACGGACCTGGTCTGGAGTCATGTTAGCTGCTGTGAAGACAAATGCAGATATGCCACATTAGTAACTGCATTGTGTGAAACAGCACAGCAAGTTAATCAGACAATACATCCACTGTACTTCTAACAGCTCATATCACGATACAGAGCATCGAATGTCCCTGAGGAAGTACATGGCAGGCCAGACAACAAAGGTCACATTACACAAAGCACATTCATAACCCACAAGATGGGTAACAACTGGCCTTGACTTGCAATCTGAGTTCTGACAGTTATCAGCTAAGAATCATGCTGCATATCCTCCACCAAGAGCTGGGCTACAAATGTCAGTGTACGGAAAGCAAAACTAAAGCCACATGGTCTGCAAGTTGTAACTGGAAATTCCAGTATGGTACCAAGTGCCAAACCTGAGTGTGTATACTAGTATTCAACCAAAACCTCACTTCTTCACAGGTATGTGTAACATACTGGTAGCATCAATACTAGGTATCCCATTCACAAACCCATGGCTGTGTTTAAGGCGGGGCGGTGGATATACAACTATAATTTGCCAACAATATGTACACCGAGGAGTGTATAGGCTAATCCACACATGTTTGTCTCTACAGACACACCACAGGTAAGGTCTATCTACATTTTGGAATCAGCAAACCCGAGAGCACTCATAGGGTCAGACATGTCAGGAAAATCAGAACTTAGTACACAACATATACTTCCAGTGAGGCCTGACTTACATCAGACACAGAGTTGCTAGAACACCCATGAGCATGAATTGAATGCACACCTTGGTGATACAAGTGTCAGACACATGACTATCCCCTGTACTCACAGTGGGGCCTACAGGGATGTCTTACAATCCCTACATGATACCATTGGATACACATCGGCTAACTCCAAACATGTGAAAAACTGCATTCCCACTCATGGAACAAGTGAAAAACTTGACCCCAGCATCACACCTTGGTATGCGTCCAACTCACACGAGTCCATAACCAGCAAACACAACATATAACAGACATATCAACACTTACTGTAGTGGTCGGGGTCCTCAAATGTCGCCACCTCTCCCACAGTGTAGGGCGCAGGTCCACCTGTAAGGTATGGAAGGAAGAAATGTGCTCAAAATCTGCGCACAGTGCAACATTTTCAGTATCATTTACAATATGTAGGCTGAATAAGTAAATGGCAGCCATTCAGACATGATGGTACTGCATCTGATATTTCACGGCCAACTTGTACATAGCATGGGTCTCCTGTGACAGTTACACACATATCTGCACACATACATTGGCCCTAACTATCATGTGGTTGCAAACTTGCCCCATAATTGGTGAGCACAAAAACATATGGAGTGTAATCGTCTCATCATGTGCATCCAAGAGAAACGTTCAACGCCTGGTTACTTGAGGACTGCATTACCAGTCAAACATGCCTTGTGGACATGACACCTTTAGTGCACATAGGCCCAATGTACAGAGGGAGAGGCAGGGACTCCTGTAAGCCATCCTGTTGTTAAAGTATAGTCTACTGATGTGGCCCAGCTAGGTGATTTGCACCAACCATGGAGATGTAAAGCCATGTGCATACACTTGGTCTGCCATCCATATTTGGATTGTGGCTCAACCGATTCCAACAAACATCTTGCGATGTTAGCTGAGGGCACCTTACACCTTTACACGATGTATTCAAATCATGAACTGAAATTTATCTTAAAAGATTAAGAAACACAATAATCCCACACATTCATAGTACTTCTGTGAACGCTTTCCTTCCACACTCACCAGACTCACATGAGACCAATGTTTGAGCCACTTTGCTATTATAAATTGTTGTGAAGGCAGCACTCATTTTCAGCATCATGTAGTGATTCTAAGGTCAGTCTAGCAATTGCGTCAACATAGTTGGCCTAAATGTTGGTACATCTGTACTTCTCTGTCAATAATACCCTATATAGACATGATTGGCTCCTATTTTGTTAGTTAGCTGTGCTGACAGAAAGGCCGCACCAATTTCCTTCATGGTAACGTTACCTGTAAGTTTGCTGAGCACGTGCTACCTGACACCTAGCAATTGTGATCCTTGCCATAGTGCATCAATGATCCCCTTATATGTCCCCAAAATTACACACAGTCATCAAGTTAGGTGGCAGCCATTGCACTAATCCACTGATGTCACAACAGAGCATTCATTTGTGCACAATAACAATAGTCGTACTCACCAACAGGTTCCACCAATCATGATTCCCAGGTGGTTCAAGAGATCCTGCTCCCTGGTGATGAGGTCAGCCGACCGGTGCTTCAGCTGGTGGTCACTCCTCTGGCTGGCATACACATGCTGCAGGTGATGCAGCACCTTTCCCCACCGGATTCTGCGCGTCTCTGTCTAGTAGCCCTGTATGACCCTGCCCCCTGCCTGGATCATGAGCGGCAAGAAATGTGTCACCAGCCAGATGAAGCCCCCCAACTCCTCTTCCCCCATCCTGCCAAGACGTGGCCTACCAGACATACTTCTAAATGAAGAGATGGAATAGGGGTAAAAGAAATAGAAAGGGGAAATGGGTGAAAGTAGGGGTAAAAAGACAGGAAAAAAGTAAACCTAACCACTAAAAGAGCCCAACTATCCCCAAACTATCACTACCCACAACAGACTTCCACAAACAAGGAATACACAAGATAAATGGAAAAATGTAGACAAAACACAGTACTACAGTATACACAAACAATATTTATTTCACAAAAGGACTTCACAGATAGCACACAGGACAAATACAGCACAAAATCTCTGGACAACACTCTCTACACAGCCACACAGTCTAGAAGGATCATAGACTGCAAAGTGAAAGTGAAAGTACTCCCACTGTACATGATCTGTAAACAGGATATCCTATTACACCACTTCCTGATTGAAAAGTCCCGCCTTTTTCGCGTTATGAGCCATTTTTTGTTGTACAAAACTGTATTTGCGTACTTTTTTTTGACGCACAGACGTGAATATTAACCCGCATCCACATAATGATACATGGACTGTACAAATATCTGGATGCGGGCTATATTTCACTCCTGTGCGTCAAAAAAACAACGCAAATACAGTTTTGTGCAACAAAAAATGACGCACACCGCTAGGGACATCAAAATTACAGTGCATTAACTGGTTTGGGGCATTTGTACATGTTTTTTGGTTATTTTACATTTGGAACACATCAGAGATTGGCTAATTGAAGACAGCATGGTGTTGATGGTGTATGTTCACATGTGTGACATCATACTGCAGCGGAACATCATCCACTACACCCTTCACAGTGTTTACAGTTGGCTGACATTATAGATGGTCATATGTGTGGCCCACATATCTGTATGGCACAAATTGTGCATGTTTGCCATAAGGAGAGGATAGCAATGTGACGCACATATGTACAATACCTAATTGCCTTTGGCTCAAAGTGTGTGCTTTGACAACTAATTTGTTGGTTGACCAGGTGTGTGTGTACATCACATGAAGCATTATTGTACATTTGGTTGTATGAATGTGACGTCCATGTGTCCAACCCTAAGATGCAAGTAAAAATTGGAATGAGCAAGGGCATGTGTTAGTCATACATGTAACAACACCCGCAAAGTATACTCCCAAATTTTAGGGTCACATAGACACCACATGTGACATAGCAGGCACCAGATGGATGGCAGACACATGCTCATGTCAAAGGTCCACAATTTCTACATCCTATGTCCTAGACTATTGGTAAGAGCTTCCTAGGCACTAGTTGATGAATCCCACAGTGAGTCATACACATGCATTGAGGAAGTGGGTACCATGTTGTTTGCACAGACAGACAAGGGTCAATCTCATATGTATGATGACACCACAGTTGAGGCCATAGAAGTAAGCCCCAACTATCAAGTGGCTGTGGTGGACCAGCATACAAGACAGCACGTGTCCACATATTTCCAGTGATCAATTGCACATAGGTGTCTTGTTCATGTGTGTGGTCCAATGATGATCCAGTAGATTTTTTGGGACGTAATTTGTCACAATTCGGACCAGGGCTCATCATGAGTCAGTGGCAGCTATTCCTGTAACTACTGAGTATCAATGTGAGTAAAGTAGATGTGGACATGTGAACCAACATGGGGATGGTCCCACCCTGTCACTAAAGACGTGTAATGAGACAGTCAACAGGGCAACCTTGGTGTGCTGAGTGAGATAATGTCTCAGGTGTCATGTTCCGGCAGGTGTCATTACAACATTTGTACACAGGTTGGCCTCTGCACTGCCCACTGCATCTGGGAACATCATAGCCTCTGTGCTGTTTATTCTAGCAGCTATTCAGCACACACGGCCCATCACTATGTTGTGCGCACTGTGATGCTGTGTGTGAACTGTCATGGTTCTGACATTTGTGTATTAGTCATGTACATTATCAGAGGTTGCTGGTTGTGCTGAAAGCCCCGTACCCAAGCCCTGCCTATGACCCTGGGACACTGTCACACTTTGTCATTCATTCATAAATGCAACCCAGAAAAGGGATGGGCCATGAATTATGCATTTCCGAGAGGATTTAACTCAAATGGTACAGTTAAAAGGCAGATGATGCTATACAATTTGTGTATGCATGGTAGAAGCCCATGCCCAATGCCCCCTGATGAATGGCAGGTTTGCCAACACAAGCGTGGTACATATGTAGACACAGGGATACTTTAGTGTGACGCACAGACAGTTGCTAGTCAGGCTGACAGAATTAAGGTGATTCAGGATCCAGTTACTTGACAAGTTACGTAATCAGTGGTCTGACTGAGAATGTTTGGAGGACAAACTAGACAGTTGACATGTCAATCTGTGTATGTCCTGTGTTTTTGAAGGTGACAAATGAACCCACGGGCTGAGTTACATGGCTTAATTACTATCAATGGTTGACGATGTATTTGACATAATGGCTACTACTATGCTGTTCCAGGCATCATCAGGGTCAGTGCTTTTTGTAATGGGTGGTGTGCATTGAGGTATTCACAGGTGTGGGCTGCATCTGTTTCTCACCAGTCCTGTAGGTGAGACTTGCATTCTAAGGGCCAACAGACATTTTCACAAGGGAAAGCAATCAACATGTGCTAACCGGGCTTTGAAACTAGAAGACAGTGTATAAATTGACCTGACGTCTATGCAGTCAGATGTTCTTTGACAATGGCATACCTTAGGAAAGGGTGTAGCACACTGGTTTGCTAATGTTGGTCTGTGTTTGTAGAGGAGGTATTATGAGGGTACACATCTTAGTATTCCAGAGACCTCTTCCGACAGGTGGGTTGTGACCAGGTGCATGGGTCTGTGATGAGTTTGGAAATGGGCTGACATGTACATGGGATGTCATGTGCGCAATGCATGTCATATGTGTGGCACTTGTGCTGTCTATGTTCTGCTTCTATGGAACTCTAGTCACAGATATTCCTTGCAAATATTGGATGCAGTTGGACTAACTGCTGTCAAGGGTCTTGTCAGACATTCCTGTTAGTGATGCTAAAGCAGATTGAGTGCCTCATGTATGAGGCTTATATTCCCCTTATTGAGTGATGGTGTCATAGTTGTGTGCCATGTACTGCGTTGGACCTTGCTTTCAACATGTATGTGTGAAATAGTTGTGGTCTTCTGCTATAGGCCTTGAAAGGAGATATGTACATGATATATGTCATTAAGAGTGTGTGTGTATGTGACCATTGTATGTTAGGCATCACATAAGCTCTGGGATGTTCCGTGTCCTACTCAGTATCTCAGCAATGCCCCATGAGGCGACACTATTATTCTGATAAGTAGAGATGAAGGTGTGTAAAAAGGAATAGCCAGACCATGATGTGGTGATTATAATAGGTGTTTATTTACATTAGTTAACTAAAGTGGTAAAGGTGATCATATTCAGAAGAAATTATTTACAATCTATTGCCGCCTGCGTATACCAGCAGCTGTGTTCTGTAGTTCCCCCTCCTGTTGCAGGCCAGCATCCTCCTCTTCCTCCTCTTCAGGCATGTGTGGCTCTGGTTCCAGGAGGGGAATGTTTCTTCTGACACAAATGTTGTGCAATATTGCACATGTGAGGATGATCCTACAGACCATCTCGGGGGAATATAGGAGGCTACCACCAGTGATGTCAAGGCAGCGGAACCTTGACTTGAGGATGCCAGAGGTCCGCTCGACATTGCTGCGTGTCCTCCTATGGGCCTTGTTGTATGCACGCTCTGCAGCTGTACTCGGGTTGCCAAATGGTGTCATAATCCATGGCTGGATGCCATACCCCTGATCAGCTGCAAGAGAAAATGAATGGGATCATGTTGATGTAGATAGCACTATTGAAAAGACCTTTAATGGCAGTAGTTGTCTTGTGTTGTGTGTGACTCTTTTGTGTACTAATGTGACATCCTATGGTTGTAGGATATAACATCTGCATTGTGTTGTTTCCTTGGCTGAACAAGTGTTTGTCTGCTAACCGTTTGTCAGCAGTATGTTTTGGGATTTTCAGTACAGTGTGCCCTCCCTAGCATTGTGACGTGTGATACAGGTGTCCGTGTGTCTTCACTAGGGGTGAGATGATAGTTCCATGCATAGTTAAAATTGAAAGTGTTGTTAACATGTTCATATCAAAGTACCCTGGACATCCCATACCTTTAGACTTATGCAATGTATTAATGTAAAGGTCATTGTGACACTTACAATTTGCAAGGTGACATTTAGGCAACCACACTCATTGACGTCTTCACATTAGGCTGTACACTAATTTCAGATGTGTGACAGGTTCAATGCTGACTTAAGAAACATGGTTAGCGATGTCACAACCTCAGTGTGTTCCTGTCAACATGTTGCTGTTGTGGTGTATGTGTTGTGTGTCCTAGAGGGTTGCTGTGCAGTGTATATATATGTAGGTTTTTGTACTTACAAACAAGTAGTCCATTGCCATACCGTCCATCCTGGAAGTGTACATTGATGGTGCAGTGACGGAAGATGAAGGAGTCATGTACACTCCCAGGATATTTAGCCATGATGTTGGTGATCAATCCTTGGTGATCGACAATGGCCTGCACATTGATGGAATGTGTGTGCTTCCTGTTGCGGTAGAGGTGTTCAGTTGCAGCAGGTGGCACAAGTAGTACATGTGTGCAGTCGATTGCACCAAGGACGTGTGGGAAGCCACTGATTGCGTAGAACCCCTGTTTTGTTTCCTACTGCTTCTGCAGTGTGTTACGGAAGCAGATGTGGCGGGGTGTCAGTTGAATGATGGCGTTCAGTACTTTGGGCAAAAAGGCGGAGAATGATGGTTGTGATATTCCGCCAACCAGGGCACCAGTTGTTTGAAAAGAGCCACTTGCCAGCATATGAAGTACGCCAAGCAGCTTTGTTTCTGTTGGGATGGTGCGGGGTGTCACTAAAGTGGGGGCCAACTGCTGTTCAATGTTTCGCAGCAGCTGCTGAATGGCATGCCAGTTCAACCTGTACCTCTGTATGATGTTGTGTTCCCTGAGGCCCTGAAGGGTTGTTCTTGGACGGAATATCCTCTCCTGCCTTCTTGCGCTGCCTTTGGGGTCCCTGCTGGTGTTGTTGTAGCTGCTGTTGTTTTTGCTGGGCTCTGCGTCTGTGTGCATGCTGGATTAGAATCACCTCCATGGCTCCCTGTTGCTGCTCTGCTGCTCTGCTGTTTGTTCTGTGTGTTCTGATTAAATACAGGTGTGTTTGCCCCATTTTAACACCTGCCCTGACCCAGGCGTTAATTTTTTAAGCAAATCGGGCTGTGCGTCATTTTCTGGCTCCGCCTCCCGGCTGTGCATCATTTTTGCCCAAAAGCATAAATGCGACGCACGGCCGTTTAAGCCATTTTTTTTACGGGAACGCCTACCTTGCATATAATTAACGCAAGGCAGGTTGCCGCATCCAAAAAATTACGCACACGGCGGAATGTTATCATCCGCAGGCTTGGGCATCAAAGTTTAAATCCGGGGCAACGTTTGCGCTGAATGTGCGTAAAACTTTTTGACGCACAATCGGCGCAGACGGAGTATAAATATGCCCCAAAGTCTCTTTCAAGCACAAAGTACCTGTTTTGCATGAAAAATCTCCACAAAGGGCTGCAGAGGAGGAGAAGCATGGAAACAAAGGGGTGTGCGTCGATTTCTCGGGCTGCACACAGCGATGCAGCATTTAGTTTCCACACAGGGATGGCTGTGCTTCGATTTCTGGCACTCGGTCATGGATCCTCTTCTGGTTGCAGGGTTTTCAGACGCCCCAGGGTCAGTGCGTGGCAAGGCAGCAGTCCTTCACAGAAAGCAGTTAGATGAGTCCTTTGGGTAGCCAGGCAGTTCTTCTTGGCAGGATGCACGTTCTGGTTCCAGTTATCTTCTCTAGGAAGTGTTTAAAGTCTGTGGTTTTGGGTCCTCTTCTTATACCCATTTTGGCCTTTGAAGTAGGCTTACTTCAAAGGAAAGTCTCACTTGATTGTGAAATCCTGCCTTGCCCACGCAAGGCCTAAGACACACACCAGGTGGTCGGAGTTTGCAGTGTGTGAGGGCAGGTACAGACCTTTCAGGTGTGAGTGACCACTTCTCCCCTCCCTCCTAGCATAGATGGCTCATTAGAATATGCAGGCTACACCCCAGCCCCCTTTGTGTCACTGTCAGGAGAGAGGTGCAAACAGCCCAACTGTCGAACTAACCCAGACAGGGAATCGAGAAACAGGCACAAAATGGTTCAAGCAAGAAAATGCTCACTTTCTAAAAGTGGCATTTTCAAACACACAATCTTAAAACCAACTTTACTAAAATATGTACTTTTAAATTGTGAGTTCAGATGTCCCAAATTCCACATATCTATCTGCTCCCAAAGGGAATCTACGCTTTAAGCATGTTTAAAGCCAGCCCCCAGGTTGGCCTATCAGAGAGATAGGCCTTGCAACAGTGAAAAACGAATTTGGCAGTATTTCACTGTCAGGACATATAAAACACAGTAGTATATGTCCTACCTTAACCATACACTGCACCCTGCCCATGTGACTACCTAGGGCCTACCTTAGGGGTGTCTTATATGTAGGAAAAGGGAAGGGTTAGGCTGGCAAGTGGGGACACTTGCCAAGTTGAATTTACAGTTTAAAACTACACATACAGACACTGCAGTGGCAGGTCTGAGACATGATTACAGTGCTACTTATGTGGGTGGCACAATCGGTGCTGCAGGCCCACTAGTAGCATTTGATTTACGGGCCCTAGGCTCCTCTAGTGCACTTTACTAGGGACTTACTAGAAAATCAAATATGCCAATCATGGATAAACCAATCAACAGTACAATTTACACAGAGACCATATGCACTTTAGTGAGCCATGGTAAAGTGCTCAGAGTTCAAAAGCCAACAAAAACAGGTCAGGAAAAATAGGAAGAAGGAGGCAAAAAGGTTTGAAGATGACCCTGCAAAAAGGGCCAGGTCCAACAGTTCCAGAAGCTCCTAAATTCCGCCTCTAGAAACGGTGGGCCATTGTCAGTCTTGGTTTCTTAGGGAATCCAAACATTGCAAAAACCTTTTCTAATACCAGCGCCACATTCATGAAAGCAGTGGATTAGATTATCTCCATAACTGGGTACTTCAAGTATCTATCTACCATGACCATTGCCATTCTTCTGTCCAGGAAACTCCCAAACTCCAGACTCACCTTGGACCAGGGTGTATCACACAGTCCTTCGGTTATGATGGGTGCGGGAGCTTTGAATGTAGTTGTCAATTGGCATGCTGGGCACTGTCTCACATAGTCATTCATCATGTCCTCAAGGTGGGGGAACCATACCTTGTTGGGCATGTGCAACTTCATCTTCGCCGTCCCCTGGTGTCCCCCATGGGCTAGCATGGTCACTCGCTGATGGAGACTGGCCGGAATGACTAGTCGTTGACCTATCAGTGAGACCATCTTAGGTCACGCTAGGTTCATTGCAAACTCTCCAGTGCTTAGCAAGCCTCTCTTTGTCTGGGTCTGTCCAGTTATTGGCGTCTTTGAGAAATCCTTTCCAGGACTTCACTTTAGTCAATACTGTTTCATCTGCCAATGTGTCAGAGATTTCTTTCAGATCAAGCGTCTTATGGCAGGTACCTTCTAGCAGTGCTTGTATGTATTGGTCTGCTGCTTCATCAGTGGATGCGACCTCCCCTGCTTGGTATTGCAGGTGGCACAACAAGAAGTCTGCTGGGTTCATGACACCAGGGCAGTATATCACCTCCAAGCAGTAGTGTTGCAGTTGAATAGCATATTGTTCTACGCATGGCGGGGGTGAGGTGCTGTGCCCCTGAACAGAGGGACTAAGGGCTGGAAATCAGTGACTACTTTGAATGGCTTTCCAGCGAGGTAGACGTGGAAGTATCCACAGGCCCATAGCGTTTTCAGTCAGTGTTAGCGGCTTGCTTGCAAATGCCAGTGGGGCACATCTGCCAGGCTCAGTCTCCTGACTGAGAAGGGTCCCAAGGCCTACCGCGCTGGCGTCCACTGTCAGCTCCGTCTTTTTCTTTGGGTCAAAGTACACCCTTGTGGTTTCACTCAATAGTGTTTCTTTGAGGGGTTGGAACGCCTTTTCTTCTCTGTAGCCCCACAACCAGGGAGCATCCACCTTTGTGATGGATCAGAGGGGTTCCGCAATGGTGGCTAGGTTCATATTGAACTGAACACAATAGGTGGCCATTCCCAGGAAGCTGCACACCTCACTCACAGTCTTTGGCACTGGAGCTTGCTTGATAGCCTAGGACTTTTGTGGGTCAACCTACACTCTGTCCTGGGTGAAGGCAAAGCTGAGAAAAATCAATGGATGTTTGGAAGAAAGAGCATTTCTCTTTGTGAAGGGTTAGGCCATGTTCCACCAGACGTCGGAGTGTGGTTTGAAGATGCCGATGGTATTCCTCAACAGTTGAGGAATGAATGAGGATGTCGTCACTCACGTTCATGACACCTGGTCGTCCAGAGAGAGTTTCCCGAATGGCATCCTGGAACACCTCAGCTACGGATGGGATGCCAAAATTCAGTTGCTTGTACCTTCGAAGCCCAATATGCTTCAAAAAAGTGGTGATGTATCTACTCTTCTAAGCTAGGCATAGCTGGTGGGACCTGCATTGAAGTCTAATTTGTAACCCCATTGCGAGTCATTCAGGTCAGCAGTTATGTCATCTATGGTTGGTGTTATGAGTCTTTCCCGCTTGATTGCCTGGTTGGGGAGATGCATGTCAAGACATAGGTATATTTTCGCTGGCTGTTTTAGCTTTTCCGTAATTTCCATGGGAGACACCTATGGTCTGAGTCCTGTTACTTTCTCTATCAGGCCTTGGTCTTCCAGCTTGTCTAGTTCTTGTTCTACTAATGGACGGAGGTGAAAAGGGGATGCATCAGTGTCACAGAGTGGTGGGCTTTACAGATTTGTCCATATGCACCTTGATAGGTGGAGCTTTCAGGCATCCCAGGCCGGTGAACAACCTCGGGAATTGTCAAAGCAGTTCATCAATTTGGAATGCCCTCACACTTTTGCAAATGACGCCAGTCCTAAATCTTTAGACAGATGGCTGCAGGGCAGTGTATCTGCTTCCTTATCCGCAATGTGGAAAGTGGCTTGTATTTGCTTGTTGTCAGATCTAATGCATACCACTGTTCGCCCTTTTAGCGGCAGAGGTGCCTATCTCCCATATGTAGAAATCTTGTTGTAGGGTGGCACTACTGAAGGATGAAGTTAGAGGTGGTGATATTATTTGATGCTCATCACATTGACGGAGGTGCTGATGTCAATTAACTCTTTCACCTGGGACTCTGCAATCTTGACAACCCAGGTCAGTTGGGGTCTTCGATGCCTTTTAAGCGAAGTCGTGAAGGAGATGAGGAATACCTCCTCCTCATCTTCGGGTGATGAGTCCTCGGGTGTGCGGTTTCCCCCTTGACTTGCTGATCTTGTTCTGGTTGTTCAGGGCGTTACAGCAATAGATGTTTTATAATTTTGGTGTATGTGCACCTTCCTTTCACACCTCCTCCTCTGGCGTCTCCTCAACAGACAGTCACAAAATGATTCATTTTTCCACAGTTTGAGCACTGCCATTTTTGTGAAGGGCAGTCTTTGGGAACATGTTCTTCTCTCCCCCAATACATGCAGCACTGCCCTTGTCTTGCTGGGGGTTGTGTCTTGAGTCTGCTCTTGGCACATTGTGTCTGCACTGTGTCAGCAAGTTCCATCTTTATGGTAGGGTCTTTTTCTGGGATTTGAGTTATAGAGATATCCATTTCAGTCACATGGCCTGTTGAGTGATCATGTGATCTAGCCATTATGAGGATGTCATCCAGGCTGATGTCTTGTTGCGACAACCTGGATGAAATGTGCTCTTATTTCTTTGATCTGGTCATCCACTGTACACATGCTGGCTAGCTCTCCCAGGCGCACGTAGAATTGATCTATTGATTCTTCCTCTTGTTGGCATGGCTGGCAGGGTTTGAATCTCTCAAAGTCTGGGTTTAGTTGCCGGTCAATGTGAGTGTGAGCGCTCTTATGGCTGCCTCATAGTTGTCTACTGCACCATTGTTGGGAAGGTGCCTGAAAAGTTTTAATATTTAATCTCCAACAAAGTGTAATAAGAGGGACCTCTTGATGACCCCATCTCGTTCTCAGGTGGTGATGAAGTCATTTTCTAGCCTCCTGATCTTTATTTTCCATCACAGATCGGCCATGGCAGGGTAAGCTAGCTCACTGAACGGTACCAATACCCTCACCATAGCATTCTGTTGTGAGAATGGTGCAGGGGCTGCTGCCGCTGGTTGGTCATGCTGTATGTGGTGTGGGACATGCAGGGGCCAATCAGCACTTGGGTTCCAGTACACCAGTGTTAACAGTCCATCTCCTTGCTGTTGTCTGCTTCACCCTACCTGGGATGCAGCAGGGACTGATGTGAAGGTGCCTGGCTGTAACAGGATCTGATGATGCGCACTTTACTATTGTGTAGTACGTGGGTTTGCAGCTGTGCAAGTGGCTGAGTCAGCAAGGCCTGTAAGTGAGGGGTGCAAGCAGTTCACATACTTGCTTTGGGGTGAGGTCGGGAACATTTATCTGGCAATGTGCATTCCAATGTTTATGGTGGCTGTTGTCTTCCTCTGTGCTTAGTCTTTTACCTCTTTTTTGATGTTTTTGTCTTTTTTTTGTTTTCTTCAGGTGGGCATGTCCTTGGCAGTCCTGAATGCTGGGCAGCCAATGTTTCCCTACCGCTAGAGCAGGTGAGGCAAGCAGGGCTAGGCTGGCATGTATGCAACTCACTTTGTGTTCTCTGTAGGCCCTCAGGACAGGGCCTGTTGTCTGGGGCGTGGCTTCAGTCTCCACTTCAGTTGGGGAGGCCTGGCGGGAGCACCGGCAGTGCTGGAGGTAGCTTTCTGCCCGCTGGGTGCAGTACGTCGACACAGGCAGGAGTGGCCTGAGGCAGCAGATGAGCCTGGGGGGGTCCAGACAGGATCATGGGCCTCACGCATCTTGCAGGTAGCAGGTGGCACGGGCGGGTGCTCATTGAGCACACACTGCAGCACTGAAGCGCATGGATAGAAGACCCTCGTCACCAGTGTTGTGGCCTAAGCATTGTGAAGGCTGAAGCACACTAGCGGTATGAATAGCAGACACACACATATATTTGGAACAAAACACCACGTGCAATCTTCCCTCCTTTATTTTATAGCCCCTGGACACACCTGGCTAAAGGATGTGGTGAAACTCCTTCTGGGGACCAGCAGAACAACTGCTTGGCCAGAGCCTGGCGGGTCATTACACAGTGCAAGTTTTGATGTTTGTGATAAGTGCTTAGTGAGAGAGCATTATTACTGTGTTTGCATAAAGGACGGAGTTGTGAATGACTAATGTAGGGGGCTGTATCTGTTGCATATACCACTACACTGGTGCAAACTAAAAGGACATCTACATATATTATATGGTAACCATGCTTTTAGGAAACAGGGAATAGAAACAACAGCATATTTGATTGAGAGAAAGTGCAGTATTAGCTGGGGTGGTTGTGATACCTAAGTAATAATTAGGGGTGGGCAAAAACTTTGCTCTACTGGCGCAGTTCTCATAGTTTTGGCCATAAATCAGTGTTACACATGTAATGCGGAGTTCCACCTAAATTACACAGACTGCCATGTGGCCAAGTTTTTTCTCGATCACAGCTCTCTAATGGTTAGTTGGGGAGCACAAGAGAGAATTGGCACCTCCCCCAGCTAAATGTTTGGGTGCTAGGAGGGCACCTAGAGGGATTTTCTGAATGCAGGTGCTTGCGGGTGCGTCAACACGACCATTTGTGTTTGGAAAGCTGCTGCTTGAGTACGAAATCTACTTGAGCAGCAGTAAAACTAACTCTAAGAGGTACGCCCTCTGGTGCGCGGTGTTGTGCCATTTGAACTGTTTTCTCAGTGCAGAACAAGCTCCTGGATCTAAAAATCAGAGTTATGTACCGATTTCCTGTCACTTGTAGAACTCTGCAGAATCTCACTGAATTTTTATGTAACTCCCCGCTGCAGTGCAGGGGGGACATCCTCCCTCAGGCTTTAGCGCATCCCCAGGTTTACAAGTTCTTGTAAATCTGGAGATGCATCAAAATCCATGGGTGTTGAGTGGTAGCACCCATTGAACGACTCCCTAAGGCAGAGTAAGGCAATGCAGCGATTAGCGCTGCCTTGCATCACTTCATATTTATGAGGCCATCCAAAGCCACACAAATGGATTTGCATGTCCTCATAGATATGATTTGGAGGTTTGTGCCACCGTTGTCTCACAAAAAGTGACACAATGGTGGCTCAAGAGGCTCATAAAAATGCCCCTTATTGAATTGACAAGAACTACCACCAAGTCGGTTCCGATAAATCAATTGTAACGTTGCTGTACAACTTTGTCAAACATGACATAGCCATACTGCAAAGTTACATTTTTATTTTTACAAACAGAACTTCAAAGCAGGATTTTGTTTTTGAAAATGAAAACAAAATGCCCACCTCGCCATGGAAGTTATATGGTGAGGGGGACATTTTGGAGTATTTACTGCCCCTTACTGCCAGGGTTTTCATGGCAGTGACGGGCAATGAAAACAGCAATGAAAACTGTCCTGTGTGTCCACCCATCTAAAATAAGTGGGCAGACATGCAGATCAACCGCTGATGTCTTTACTCTGTCTGGCCGTCAGAGGGGATCCAGGGCACAGACAGACTAGTCACCACATTGTTACATTAAAGGTCTGCCTGCTTTTAAATCTGATGGGCAGACCATTATGTTGATGGGAAGAATTCTCTGTTGCTGTTGTGATGGAGTAACCTTTCTGCCGACACATAAATCAGGCCCTTGGTCTTTTTATCAGGAGGATTTTTCAGACTGCAGCCTCCAACATGAGGTGTTTCTTGGCATACATTCTGGTTAAATCCTCCACACTGGGAAATATAAACTTTTCTGGAAGTTCAACTGCTCTCAGTGGGGCAAACCAGCAAGTTGAATCTGGTCTGCAATGTGATGATGGCGACTGTGGTTCAGATGCAGTACTGTGGTAACCTCTGGTTCTCTCTGAAAAATGTTCAGAAAAAGTTTCTAAGAGTCCACTTTTGCAAGATCAAGGGGAAGAAAGTACACTACCACCAACCAGTGTTCCAGGACTAGCTATGGACGTATCTTGCATAATTCTTTGTAGCGTAATTACACCCAAAAACACAGCAAGATTACAGGGAATTATGGAAGAAGAGTAATAGTGCACCGAAATCCAAACGGTAAAGTTGATTTGTGGCAGCCTTGCACATGGAACTCTGAGGACTCCTCATGGAAATTGTGGCGGAACAAGCCTTACCCTTTTCT
This sequence comes from Pleurodeles waltl, assembly GCF_031143425.1. Taxonomy (NCBI): domain Eukaryota; kingdom Metazoa; phylum Chordata; class Amphibia; order Caudata; family Salamandridae; genus Pleurodeles; species Pleurodeles waltl. The sequence goes on along the minus strand of NC_090444.1, from coordinate 1,335,677,112 downwards.
CTCCACATACAAGTCGCTTACACACACACATAGGCAAGAAAAGAGATGCAGGAAAGTTTTCAAATAATTTATTGAAAGGACTGCAATCTATAAAAAAACGCATTAACTGTAATGATTTAGATAATGAGGAATAACAAAATCAGGATTGTGAAAATTAGAGATGTACATTTAAACAACCCCAACATATTGTCATGATATGAGTAAACAATTCCTACCTAAAAACCAAATCTCTAGCCTGTGAGCCTGGCAATGTACAGCAAACAGTGTCTATGAGAAGTGCACCCCAGCCCCCCCGATACCTTGGTACAAGGTCAGACCGCAAGTCTCCAGATCAGGATCCATGTGATGACAAAATGGCAGATGTAGGTAGGAGGCCCATGGGCTGAGAAAAACCTGCAGGTCCTGGATCCTTTGGGGTTGTGACCTCAGACAGCATAAGGACACTGTGGGGCCCATGAGGAATGATCGGCTGAGCTGGGCAGCCGGACTGATGCCGGGGTGAGCAAGTTGTGTGCCTGGGCGGACTGTTACCATTTAGTAGCCTTGCTGGAGTGGTGGGCCACTGTACTTGGAGATGCTGTATGGCCCCCGTGACGAGTGTATACCTTCCACTGTAGCAAAATCCCCATGGAAAAATTATATATCATACTTCAGGAAATCCACTAGTCGCGGGCGTCTATAGAATAACATCTAGGTGTCATCACCACCAACATTGGCTTACTGGAAAATGATCAACGTAAACTGGTGGTCAGGGTCAAAATTAATAAACTGGCGCACACTGTCCTGTCACTGAGCCACAGGGACCACACTACACAAATTGCCTAACTATGCCAAAAGGTGGACCAACTTCGAAAATGGGCAGAAGGAAGGGCCCTTAGAAACAATGTTCAGATAGTTGGGGTATCGAAAGTGACAGAGGGCCTCAATGTCACTCAATATGTGGGAGAATGGCTCCATAGGGTGGTGGCTCAGACCGGACTGTCTGATTCATTTACAGTGGAAAGAACACATCGCATCCCTACAAGTAAACCTGTGTCAGGAGCACCACCAAAGCCCATAGTGGCTAAAATCCCGAATTTCAGAGATCGGGATATATATTGCTTTAAGGGCTCGTGAAAAGTGCCCATGCTTATGGACAATGCAAGGATCTCTTTGTTCCTAGACTAAACGATTGCGGTGCATCGGAAATGTGACTCCTTCCAGGAAGTGAAAAAACACAGCTGGCCTCTTGTATGCTCTGTTCAAACTTAAAGTAACTTATGATCAGCACACCCACTTTTTTGAGAGTCCAGATATGGCCTGGTAGTGGCTAGAACACAATTTTCCAGATACTCAGAGACGGAAGACCGATGGACCACCACCACCTAAGGTACAACAGGCTTTGCGACAGAGGTGTTGTGGGATGGACCCTTGAGCAGTGCAGGGGGGATCTCCTCCCCAGCAAGCACTGGAGGGGCAATTAGAAGCGATCCACTCAGCGACCAACCTGCAACCTGCTGAGCCACTTGTCAGCTTCAGCTAGTCAGGGGGAAGTGCCTTGGACTCGGATTCCAATGGCAATATGCCTCTGTTTCCATAGATCATGCCACTGACTGCTAACAAACTGTTGTGAGTACTGCATGATAACACATGACCTGTCACACAAGCACAATCCAGGTGGCAGATGTTTCCCTGACAATTATAGACCACATATGACAGACTACCTGACCAACTGGGGTACAATCTAATTTGCACAAGTGTCAATGTTTACATTCCTAGATAAGATATGTTCAGTTCTGTATCCCTCTTTCTTGTTGCTTCGACCAGAAAAGCCAACAATGCTATTATTGTGTCCTCGGGTGGTCCTTGGTCAGTGACATAAACGCACTGCTCATAGGCAGGTTCCTTTATAGGGTTGATAATACACACCCTGTTAGCGAAGGCAAATGGTTTACTATGTTCATTCCGTTCTTGGTTGTTCTAATGTTTGGTCGAACAAGGGAGTATCGGTGGACCGAGTTTGGGGAACTGTTATTTATGGTTTAAGAAAGTCACCTGTTGTACTGGGGGCAGGCAATGGCAATGTTAGGGGGGGCTTGTGTTTTTTACAACTGTCTTGTTATGTGAAAAGTGTTAGCTGTAGTTAGAGATTAGAATATTGTCACTTGGAATGTGAGGGGCTTCATGGGCAACACGCTCAGATTATATTCTTACAGGAAACACACCTTGTGGCTTCCGAAGCCGAGAAACTCTGCTTAAGATGGAGAGGCTACCTTTTCACACATCCGACTGCGCAATCTCGATGGGGGCCTCGATCTGGCTTTGGGCTGGGGTCCCATTTGATGTGCTTAGCTCGAAGACTGACAAGGAGGGCTGCTATGCATTATTTAAGCGTATGTTGGACGGCGGGCTGTTGGTTTTGGGATGTATATACACATCTAATACAGAACAAGACACCTTCCCAGCTCATCTATCAACTATGCTGGCAGATTGGGCTCCCTTTCCACGGGTACTTGGAGGGGGTGGCTTTAGCACAGTGTTAAATGCAACATCAGATTGGTCACATCCACCCCTGCCCCGTATGAGTGCTGAGCGGCAAGTCAGAATATTGAGGCAATGTGTAGGTAGATGGGGACTTTTTGATATATGGTGTAGTGACAACGAGGATATAAAGGAATACTATTTTCACTCTCGTGCACATCTTGACAGATTCCTCAGTCCTCCACATCTTCAAGCTGGTGTTATGAATGCCACGTATTTAGAAAAGACGAAATCTGATCATAATCCACTGGAAGAAACCCTTACTTAGGGCTGAGTAATGGCCCCAATCCCAACCTGGTGCCTACAACCATGGCTATTAGAGGATACATTGGCAACACCCATTAACATGTATTTTTCTGATAACACTGGTACAGCACCCTCGCCATTGATGGAGGCACATCGATTAATGCTGAGGTGGGAGCTAGGAGGGAGATTCATTGGCAATTAACACAGCTTGCGAGTAGACTGGGCCCCCTGGAGAAAGCAGTGGTTGAAAAACATTGCCACCATCACTGCATTACAGGAAGACAGGATTACACATTCAGAAATCTTAGAATGCCTCTGAGTAATAGACTATGGGGCCACCCACAGAAAATACACACTGAGGAGGCCAAATCCAGCAATTTATTGGGACGCTTAATCTGAGACCAACCCATCTCCCATGCCTATCTTGTTAATAAATACACCTCATCGGAGCTAGTAGTGACCCAATTGGGAATGAACATGGCATTCTGTGACTTCTGCACTATGTTACACAGAGCCCCGCCACCTCCCGATCCAGCAGAACTAACAACGTTTTTAAATCAATCAAAGTTACCCATAGTGACGCAGAATGAAATTGAAACACTAGGGGCCATATTTATACTTTTTGACGCAAAACTGCGCTATCGCAGTTTTGCGCCAAAAAGATTAGCGCCGGCTAACGCCATTCTGAAGCGCCATGCGGGTGCCGTATTTATTGAATGGCGTTAGCCGGCGCTAGCAGACCGGCGCTGCCTGGTGTGCGTGGAAAAAAACCACGTACACCAGGCAGCGCCGGCGTAGGGAAAAATGGCGTTAGGGCGTCTTAAAATGGGGCAAGTCAGGTTGAGGCAAATAAATCGCCTCCACCCGATTTGCGCCATTTTTAACGACGCCCAGACGCCATTTACATGACTCCTGTCTTAATAAAGACAGGAGTCATGCCCCCTTGCCCAATGGCCATGCCCAGGGGACTTATGTCCCCTGGGCATGGTCATTGGGCATTGTGGCATGTAGGGGGGCACAAATCAGGCCCCCCTATGCCAAAAAAATATATATACTTACCTGAACTTACCTGAATGTCCTTGGGATGGGTCCCTCCATCCTTGGGTGTCCTCCTGGGGTGGGCAAGGGTGGCAGGGGGGGTCCCTGGGGGCATGGGAGGGCAGCTGTGGGCTCATTTTGAGCCCACAGGTCCCTTAACGCCTGCCCTGACCCAGGCGTTAAAAAGAGGCGCAAATGCGGTTTTTTTTGCCCCGCCCACTCCCGGGCGTGATTTTTGCCCGGGAGTATAAATACGACGCATTTGCGTCGCAGTCATTTTTTTAGACGGGAACGCCTACCTTGCATCTCATTAACGCAAGGAAGGCGTTCACGCAAAAAAATGACGCTCATTCCTCATACTTTGGCGCTAGACGCGTCTAACGCCAAAGTATAAATATGGCGTTAGTTTTGCGCCGAATTTGCGTCGAAAAAAACGACGCAAATTTGGCGCAAACGGAGTATAAATATGCCCCTAGATACTCCCATTACGGGGAGTGAGATAAGGGGCTATCAAGGAGCTCGCTCACAATTAAACACTGAGTTCCAATGGACAGTTAATGGAATTCTATTCTACCTACACCACACAGCTGGTTCCACACCTGGATGAACTTTATAAAACCGCTCTCGATATGGGTTCACTGCACCCCACTACCATTAAAGTGCTAGTCACCTCCCTGCTGAAACCTGGCAAATCACCAATGCAGTTGGCATTGGGCAGGCTGCTATCATTGCTGAACACAGAATACAAAATTCTTAGTAAAATTCTAGCGTACCAGTTACTCCCGCTAATTCAGCAGTTGGTACATACAGACCAGTGTGGATATTTCCCATGATACAAAACTCCTCTGAATATCCAGCTTGTATTGAGTAATGGACGCAGCCCCTGGACGCTATCCACATGCTGGTTGCCTGTCCCTGGATATCCGCCACGTGTTTGACACAATTGGTTGGAAATTTATGCTGGCAGCTTTGGTCCAATATGGGATTCTTGCTGCCTATGTCTGGTGGGTGAAATTGCTGTATACAGCACCAATAGCTAGGGCCAAAACTTGGTCCTGCATCTCAACATCTTACAGGGATTGCATAGCACGAGGCAGGGTTGCCCCTTTTCTTTGCTTCATTTTACACTGACAATTGAACCCATAGCATAATGGATTCGTCAGGAGGCCGGGGATAAGGGGATAAGGGGATTTTAATGGACAACACAGGTCATACCATATTCTTGTACACAGATGACATGATATTGTATTTGAAGGATCTGCCAGGGAGGCAGCGGGAAATGGGCCATCGATTATCAAAGTTCAGAAAATTGTCTGTACTTCAAATTAATGTTGGTAAGTCATGTGCATACTCCTTCGTGGGCACATACACAGTACAGACATTCAAGTTTGGCGAAGCTCAGATACCAATGGCACCATGTACATTTCGCTAACTAGGGATCCAACTTTACCAAGAACTGCAGGACTTACTGGAAGGTAACTTCATACTCATGATCAACACACTTAGGGCCAGATGTAGCAAAGGTTTTTCCCCATTCTGTGCCTATGGGAAAAAGTGTTTGTACATATGGCCCTTAAATCCCAAGTGGGTGTTTGGATCACATTGCCCCTGTCGGAGGCCGGTACCTGGCCCTGGCAAAAATGGTTATGTTGCTGCGGTTACTGTATCACTTTGGGAATTTGCCGATTGCAATACGGCATGGATGTTAAGACTGTTAAATACTATACTGATTGAACTCACATGGGGGACTGGCCACCGTAGGATTATCTTAACAAAACTTTATTTGCCGACCACTAAGGACGGTGTGGAGGCCCTGGAGTTCAAAGCCAATTGCATAGCCAGACAAGCACAGTGGCTAATGTACTGGCTGGCTGCCCACAACCTGCCTGTAATAGGCTATGCAGCTTCCCAGTTTTGCGGGTGTCTGATACATAGGCTAGTCTGTCCAGGGGCTACAACGCTGCACACCCGCTCCCTTTTACAGAGCACTGCCCTAATCTACTGGAAGATGGCAATGCGGTACACTTCTTTGCGAGTGCCGTATGCTCCAAATGTCCTGTTCTGTGGCTTGTCCACACATCCAGGCACACTGACAACTCAGAGGATGAGCTCATGGGAACAGGCTGAGGTAACAACAGTGCGGACACTATTTATGAATGGTGCATTCATGACACATATTGATTTTGTGCACACTCACGAATTGCCTGAAGTCCTGTTTCTAACCCATGCCGTTATGTCCGTGAACAGTGGGCTTCAGATAGAAAGGAACCCCAGACACATGATTTGCTCCAGGCAATACTTACCCTGGGAAATCATGGGCACTTAACAAGATGGCTCCAAAGGGGACTCCGGGAACAACTTATTACTCCGCTCACTTCTTTAAAATCTAAGTGGGAGGCCAACCTGGCCAGGCAGCAATCAGATAAAGAGTGGGCCAGCCTATTGTAATACCCTAAAAAAAGTCTCGCGTAATTCGAGATTTAAATTCATTCAGTTCACCATCTTATACAGAGCGTATTTAACACTGCATAACATTAACAAAATGTTCCCTGAATCTTCCTCAATGTGCCCTAAGTGTCATGCTCCAGGCACTGACCATTTGCACACGATGGTTTCGCCCTCCCTTGGCTAGCTAATGGGGGGAAATGTCAGCAGCACTGGCGGACGTGACCAGCCTTGAGCACTGGAATACACCAGACCAGTGAATATTGGGACTGTACCCTTGGCCCAAGTGTACCAAAGTGGTGACGTGCTCCACGGGATTAGCATTCTCATTAGCAAAAAGACTGATGACACTGCGCTGGAAAGCCCCTTTGGCCCCAAAGATTGATAATAGTTGGAAGAGATGGAGCACTGGGGACAGGCTGAAAGTAAAGCTTTATGGTGGGAAGAATACAGAGGCCTACGTGAAAAACTCCTTGAAGTAAGTGAGGGAAACCGAAGTTGTGGGCCACACGGTAACTTTATTTAAGCTCAAAATCGTCCCCGATCTCCAAACGCGTACCGAGGCGGCACACGAGCAGCAACTGTTTTCATCTATCACGGCCGCGCTCGCTCTGCTCTTCTGGTGTCGCGCTAGGCAACACCAGAACGGCCGCGCTCGCTCCGCTCTTCTGGTGTCGTGCTAGGCAACACCAGAACGTCGCGGGTACAACATTGATTTTTTTTTTTTTTTTTTTTTTTACAAACAATACAACCCCCATCTCAACAGAAAAGAATACCCATATTTACAAAAGCTATAAACCACAATAAAAAATAAACATATAAGAAATTAACATTGCCAGAAAATACATTGACATTACCCGTTGTCTAATAAATGCAGTTTAGAAAACACAATTCAAACAGTACCTCATTGACGCAGTTTCCAAGACAATTTTCTTACTCTGTTACTCCTGCGCACGACCAAACCTTCACCAGTACTGTCACACAAATCAGACTGTTTCACTAAACCAGCCCCACTTATATTCGAGTCAGACTGTCTTACTAAATCACCCTTAGTTACAAACTGAGGATCCGATCTCCCTTTCAGTTTGACAACCTTGGATTTGTTCCACCGCTTATCGCCCTGAACCCTTACAGCATTACCCAAAACAAGATCAACCCTAACCGGTTCAGAAAATTTGGGATTGCCCTTTTTAACAAAAGTAGGCAATTTTACTGCAACCCAATCGCCTACTGCAATAGACGACTCTTTTGCCCCTTTCTTGTTGTCAAAGTATCTCTTTTGTGCACCCTGTTTGTTTTCTACGTTAGTTTTGATAATGTCAGTACGGTCTCCAACATGCATATTTTTGAAAAACTTGGACATCCATCCAGGTTTGATTTGCGTATTAGGCTTTCTTCCTTTCAAAGCTTCAAAAGGAGATACCCCCGTGGTGGAATGAGGAGTAGTTCTATAAAACCACAGCATTGCTTGGACCGACGCCTGCACATCACACCCATTCTTCAACGCCCACCTGACACAATCCCCCAACACACGGTTGAACCTCTCCACCAAACCATTTGTTTGGGGTTGATAAAGAGAACATCTCAGATGTTTAACATGCCCTTGCTCCAGAAATGTTTTAAACTCTTCAGACTTATATTGAACTCCATTGTCCGAAATGATTTCCTCTGGAAACCCTTCACTCATGAACACTTCCCTCAGGAATATCACAAGAGTCTTGGCATTCGGGTCCTGAACAAATTTGACATAAGGCCACTTTGAAAAATAATCAACGATAACATACGCATAGCGCAACTTACAATTTAGTGAGTGAAAAGGTCCTACCATATCAACCCCCAATTTACGCCAAGGACCAGCAGGACACATTATTGGCATTAAGGGTGGTGTTACAGGTTTCAAACACTTGTCAGAGTTGGAACACACTACACAATTCCTTAATAATTGATCAATTTCATTGTCCATGCGAGGCCACCAAAAACTGTCTCTCACTCTTCTTTTTGTCAATGTGGCCCCCAAATGACCATCATGCGCTTTCTTCAATAGAGAACACCTCAAACTTTCCGGGGGAATTAATTTGTCATTCCTCAAAAGAATGCCATCCTCAATTGTCAACTCATCAGAAACCTTCCAAAATGGCTGAATGGCCGACGCCAACTCCCTCTCATACGGCCAACCCTCAACTATACACTTCATAACTGTGCACAAGTCAATATCATCAGCCATCTTCTCCTTCCACTCTGACTCAGAACATACACATACTTGTTCAACCTCAACTGCCGCAATCATACAACATTCGTCATCCACAAAATCATCAACCAACGGGCTATGCTGACTAGGAAATCTTGACAGAAAATCTGCCCTCACGTTACGCCCCCCAGGTATATGCGTCACTTCAAAATCATACTGCATCAATCTCGCTACCAATTTAGCAATTCTGGGTGTACCTGTTTTGTCATTACTCCCTTTCAAAATTGAGACTAACGGTTTATGATCTGTTTTTAACAAAAAGTGTCTCCCCCACACATAACACCTGAATTTTTCAATGGCCCAAACACAAGCCAACAGCTCTTTTTCGATAACAGAATAATGCACTTCTGGTGTTCTTAAAACTCTAGAGGCAAAACCAATGGTGTTTTCAACACCATCAATCATTTGAGTCAACACTGCACCCAAACCAACATTGCTGGCATCCACCGTAAGACAACATTTAAACTGTGGATCATACGGCTTCAGCACCTTAGCCTGTGTCAACAGGATCTTGATGTCCTCAAACGCTTTATTACAATCTGAACAACACACAAAACTGGTCTTGTCTTTCAATAAATTGGATAATACTCTCACGCGACTCGCATACTCCGGTATAAACCGAGAGTAAAATTCACACATACCCAAAAACGCTTTAACTCCAGCCTTGTCTGTAGGCTGAGGAGCGACTGAGATCGCATCAATCAAACCGGGTTTGGGACTAACACCCTCCTGACTAATTACATGACCCAAATACTCAACTGACGACTTCATGAAATTACATTTCTCTCTCTTAAGAACCACGCCATGAGTCATAAATTTCTGTAAAATCTGTCGTAAAACATTGTCATGCACTTGCTGGTCAGGTGCATAAATTAATATGTCATCCTGGAAAACCACCACGTTGGAAATCCCTTTTAACATTGTACCCATGATTCTTTGAAACACCAAAGCCGCCGATGCCAACCCAAATGGCATACGACAAAACTGGAAAACACCAAAAGGCGACACAAATGCTGTTAAAAACCTGGACTCCGGATCAAGTTCTACCTGATGGTACGCACTAGCCAAGTCTAACTTCGTAAAAATCTTCGCACCTTTGATAGTGGACAACATTTCATTGATATTGGGGAGGGGATGTGAGTCTACCCAAATCTCCCTGTTGAGTGCTCTCAAGTCCACACAAATTCTTAAATCCCCATTCTTTTTCCTAGCCACTACTAATGGAGAGAGCCACAAAGAGGATTCAATTGGTTCTATAATCCCCTTGTTCTGTAAATTTTCCAGTTCGCTTTCTAAATCTTCTCTCACGCTAAAAGGAACAGATCTTAATGTATGCTTGACTGGAATAGCATTGGCTTTCACTTTTATTTTATGTTTAAACCCAAGCAACTTTCCCAATTCACCTGAAAAAACCTTAGGGAAATCATTAAGAAGGACCTCAATCTCCCCCGAATCTCTTAATACTGCAATCTGCTCAGAAGTACCCGGTCTCAACACCATTCCAAACAGGCCCTGATGGAACCAGCCTAAAATATTCAACCCTCTAGCCGCTACATAGACTTTACCAAATATGCGTCTCCCCTTAAACTCGAGAATGTCCTCAAAGAAACCTTGAAGTTCAATCTTTCTCCCTTCATAGGACACTGGAGCCCTGTCTGGCGGTTCAAGAACACGCTCTTCCCAACTCAACTTGAACAATTCCAGAGTAATCATGGTGATCCTAGCCCCTGAGTCCGCTAGCAACCGCAACGACTTGTCTCCCACTCTTATGCACACATAGGGATCCACACAATTATCCGGATCACCAATCTTAACCGCTCCATCAACCACACTCAAAACCATGTCCTGAACCTCTCCCATAAGATGCTCCACCTCTTCATCATTCTCTTCCAACACCGTCATGACAGAATCTCGTCTACCACCTTGACAAACTTTCGCAAAATGCCCCAACCTGCCGCAATTCCTACATTGGACACTCAAAGCTGGGCAACTCCTAAATCCTTTTTGATGCATAGAATTACCACATCTAAAACACACATTTTTTTGTTTAAAGAACACATTGGAATTGGCAAACTTGTTGTTTTTCTGTCCAAAAGACTTGATCCCAGTCTTTTTGTCATCCTTGTTGACAACCACATTGACTCTGCTGGACATTGCCAATTCTATTTCCTTAGAAGACTTGATAGAAGATTCTATGCTCTTAGCAATCCTGATCGTCTCCACCAATGTTGGATTGTCCAGTGATAACAACTTCTGTCTGATAGACTTGTCTGTCCCTTGACAAATAAACTGGTCTCTAATAAGTTGATCACCCAGTACTCCAAATTGGCATTCTGCAGCTAGAACGCGTAACACCGAAATATATGTGTCTACATCTTCACTTGAGCGTTGTACTCTTTTAAAAAACTTGTGTCTAGCCACTACCAAGCTGGGGGGAGCATCAAATCTGTTGCTCATTTTCTTCACTGCAGATTCATACTCATCCATTTCATCATCCTCCATCAGTACTTCAGGTAGATGCTTGAAAATCACTCTTCCCTCAAAGCCAATAGAATGGAGCAGCAGGCATTTTTTCCGTTCCGGCCTGTAACGTGATGCACCAATCGCCCCTAAATATGTTTCGAAGGCATCAAACCATTGTTTCCAACATATAGCTGGTTCACCTGGACTGTCTAGAAATGGCGGTGGGGGCAGAACCGATTGCATGGTGAGGCTACTCAAAATTATTTCCAAAACACACAATATAACTATACTGAAAAAAATAATTTTCCTGAATTGTCCGCAGCACACCGAAATGTAAATGTTTTTTTCTTCACATCAAAAGTTAGATTTCCAACAAATGTTCGCGAGACAATCTATAAACCTTCTGAGAACAGTTGTCTTAAGTCTGTAAAACGCTGTTTGTAGACATATACTGTGACAAAGTAAAGTAACGTAGGTCAAATCATCAGTAGACCAGGTCCATACCTTGTTTTTTTTTTTTATTATATTTTTTTTTTATTTAGTAGCAAATAAACTCCTTAGTTCGCGTTGGGCTTATTTTTGCATGCAGTTGGAGTATTTCCTTGAAACAAAACCACTCCCCGAGTGCTGAAAACTCTTCTTTTTTTTTTCAACGTCGTCACAGCCTCAAACATAGAATAGCCACCGACAAGAGACTTTCCGCGCAGGCCTGCAGCGTCTGGAGATAACCCTCGTCGCCAAATGAAGTAAGTGAGGGAAACCGAAGTTGTGGGCCACAGGGTAACTTTATTTAAGCTCAAAATCGTCCCCGATCTCCAAACGCGTACCGAGGCGGCACACGAGCAGCAACTGTTTTCATCTATCACGGCCGCGCTCGCTCTGCTCTTCTGGTGTCGCGCTAGGCAACACCAGAACGGCCGCGCTCGCTCCGCTCTTCTGGTGTTGCGCTAGGCAACACCAGAACGTCGCGAGTGCAACACTCCTATCGATGGAATGAGACTTAATACTGGAGGGATTTAAAGCACAGGATGGGTACCCTTGAAGTCTGAAACAAACAGGAGTTACCAGGGTTGGTCTTTAAGCGGCCTTATTATCGGTGCCCTCATTATTGGGCAGGCCCCCAACCGCTCCTTCTGTGAGGTGGCATGATAAATATGTCTCAAAATGTGATTTACTCTTGCTGTAAAATGGTGAAATGCAATAAAGTTTAGTGCATGGCACAATCAGTGATGCAGGCCCACTACTAGCATTTAATGTATAGCCCTGGGTACATGCAGTACCAATTTACTTGGGACTTACAAGTAAATTAAATATGCCAATTGTGCATAAGCAGATTCTACCTTGTTAAAAGGAGAGAGCACAAGCACTTATGCACTAGTTAGCGGTGGTGTATTGTGCAGAGTCCGGAAAGGAAACATAAATGAGTTAAGAAAATAGGAGGGTAAAGGTAAAACGTTTGATGATGACCCTGCAGAAAGGGCCATGTCTAACTGAAGCCCTCATTACAATGTCGCCATCACGCCCTCGAGCTGCAAGCAATCCTATTCAGCAACAAGCACTGGCAAAGCCAATAGGTTTCACCCAGGACACCTACTGGCTTTGGGAATGCTTGCTTTGTTCTTTCCCAGCTGAATGCCACAACATGGTGTGCATCCCCAGTGGCCATCTTTGAATGTATTTTCTTGTAGTATACATCATCAAATACTAGCATCACTTGTGTGCCTGTCAGTATTCCTCATTTCTGCTACCTCATGCTTCAGGTCCTACACATGAACATGACATTGAAAAATACATGGCTCTGGCTGCTTTGCACAGAGCTGAAGCCCAAGTGTGGTAAACATTGGGTTTTCAGAAAGCAAATGACACCTCAAGCCCGCAGCCAGGGATACTGAAGGTTGACATACAATCACATCGTCTGTGGTTTAGAATAAACTAACTGCTTCCTTTCATAACCAAGGACAGTTAAGATATTAAGCAACATGAAACGTGGAATGGAGAGTTTTGGAAGAGTGTGGGACACTATGTAGTAGAACCAGATCATCATCTTTCAAAGTTCAAATATTATGATAAAACACGTTGTATTATGACCCAAAATGTAATGGGGTGGCATAATGTTAAATGACATAGCCAGTGTTTATCCATTGAGATTGAATTTGTCTAAATCAGAATATAGGTTGGTGAAGTATTATGAGACCATGCAGAACAGTTGATTACATGATGCTGGATAAATCAAGTTGCCTAACAAGATGTTATCGTTACTGATTATAGTTAACGACCCTGAGGTGAGAGACACTTGCGCTGCTAGATCTACAAGGGCATCCACAAACCTATCTGTCAGGCTATAAAGCAGTACCACAGCAACCGTGATAGAGTAACTGAGCGTTGTGCTTGTGTGGAATTATTAGTAGGCCATTAGCCAGCTAGATGTCCTTACAAAAAGTAGACCGAAATATGTGTCAGTATTTTGTAATGAACTGTATCTACTTTTAGGCAACGAGCAGACATTGATGAACTCACATTTATTTAGTGCAAAGGGATAGAGAAATCATTTAGTTCGAACGGTGCAGCTGAATCAAGCTCTGTTACACCATCAGTTCCTCAATCCTGAATCACCGTTAGAGATTCTGCAGGGGTTGTCTACTTTACTGCAGAGGAAGGGAGTGTCACAAATGCAGAGCTTTATGTCTAGATTCATTCCTCATCCTAGATTGATGCTGACACATCAAACCGGCTTAATTTGCACATGACCAACAACCACACAGGATAAAACCTCAAACTGGACATGTTAGAATCAGCCTAGTAGATACTTAATTCAAATAAACATAACTTTTAATAGTCAGTTTTTGCTTTTAGAGGTCTTTTCGGTGAGTACACTCACACTAATCGTGTGCAGACGAGTTAATAACTAGAAATAGGAATATACCCTATATTTTATTGTTATTTTACCTCCTCTAGGTAATATGTATCCTTTTTTCTTTGAACAAAGGCCCAGATTTATACTCTGTTTGTGCTGAATTAGCGTCATTTTTGTTTACCGTAATTCAGCGCAAACCTAACTCCATATTTATATTTTGACACCAGACTAGTCTAATGTCAAAATATTAGAGTTAAAGTCATTTTTTGCTAGCGGGAAACTACCTTGTGTCAATGAGTTTCAAGGCAGGCGTTCCTGGGCAAACTGTACCCATTTATTTGGCGTGGGGAAATGGCAATGGCCTCACCTCTCTTTAAAAAAAAAAAATCCTCCCTGGTGTCTATTGGGCTTTCTGCTCCCCTGAGAGCAGATCAGGGTTAATAATCCAGAAAGACAGTGACCTTTTTTGAGTTTGAGAGGGTTGGGTGTATTGCCATGTCCATTTTAGGCAGTCCCAACCCCTACACTAACAACAAATATACTCCCTAGTTGTTTTCTGCCCCCCCCCCTCGGGGGGGAAGGACAGATCCGGGATAATAACCTCCAACTGCCTCACAGGGAATGCAGAAAGAGTGTGTCCATCTATTTTTTTAGGAAGGGTGAGGGGACTGTTGTGCCCATTTGTGGCAGCCCCCTATCCCCTACATAATATCAAACAAATCCCTGGTGCCTAGTGGACTTTCTGCCCCCCCAGGGGGGCAGATCAGGGCTAGTGCCCCAAGGGGGAGGCAGAGACACTTTGATCCCCGTGTATATGGGGTGGGAGCTTGATCATGCCCATGGTGGGCAGTTCCCACCTCTCTTTTATGAAAAATAAAATCCCTGGTGTCTAGTGGGCTTTCTGCAGATCAGCAGCTATTGCCCCCATTTCCGCCCCAGGGGCAAAAAGACTATGCCAAATTTTTGGAGGGGTGGAGGCATTACAGTGCCCATTAGGGTAGTACCCATCCTTACATACATATAAAAAATGAATCCCTGGCTCCTTGGGGGCAGGTCGGGAGCTATTGCCCCATCTGCCCCCAGGGGGGCAGAAAGGATGGAAATGCCATAAAAACACTGGGAGAGCAATATCCTTGCCCAAAGGGCCGCTCCCTTCCCTGATGTCTAGTGGAGTGGATCCCTGCTTAGGGATCACCCTCTTTGGGGAGGGGTACTATTGGAAAGGGGGGATTCTCTCCTTTTCAATGATATCCTTCCCATCTTGATCAGTACTCTGGGGGCTGAGATAGCCCCATGAGCACCAATGCAGAGAAAGTGAAATGAGTCGATCAGCTCATTTCACTTTTGTTTTCAGAAAGTGAAAACCAAAAACAGCATAATTTCTCTGAAAACCGAAAACAATGTCAGTAGGAGGAGAAGCTGTTGCCCACCTCCAGAAGCTGTTTTAGCAGCAGTGAATACCTCTGGTTTCTGCACCAGAGGGATGTCCTGGCTCATGCACAAGGATGACTGGGGCCCGTCTGACGCACACGCGCACCTTGAAGTTGGATGGCTCTTAGCCGTCCGATGCACAGAAAGGATTAAGATACACCTACACATCCCTCTTTTTCTTCTTTCTGCTCCCTATTTTAATGTGGATGAACCGCATATTTTATTGTTCCACCACTTCCCCAAAATTAACTTCCAAGCATCTATAAGAGGCGAGATCTCAGTATTTAGAATGAGATAACTGTGAGATACTATGCTTAAAAAATAAAGGCCCTCACTATGACATTGGCGGTAAATCCCGCTTACCGCCATGCTGACGGCCGCTAACATACTGCTGCGAATATCCGTTTGCCATATTATGACACACATATACCAATCTGGCAGAATACAGCCACATACGCAAATCCAACAGCCTAAAGGTCAGTGCAAAAGTGTTGCTCCCAACATCCATACCATTACACCAACAAAACAACGCCCATCACATTATGACCCACTAATCACCACAGTGGACATTCAATGGCGGTAAACCATTGGCAGTACATATCGTCATGGACATAATGGACACCCACATACAAAACAACATCACATTGGCCAATACGAAAAATACACACCTGACAACCATACGCACACCACAACCACACACCCGCACCACTATAAAACACACACTTACCTTACCCACAACCCTTTATGAATACAAATCATTGCCATCAGACTGACACCCAGATCACTGCGACAACTAGACACACACCACTTACACCCATACGTCCCTCACTCACCCCACATCACACACCCCACCACATTACTCAACACACTCTCAACAACATACACCAAACAGCACCCAGGTCCCCACAAAGGCATCCCCGTTTCACTGATGAGGAGTTAAGGGTCATTGTGGAGGAAATTGTCACAGTAGAGCCACAGCTGTTTGGAGCACAGGTACAGCAGATATCCATTGCAAGGAAGATGAAGCTATGGCAGAGAATCATGCACAGGGTGAACGCCGTGGGACAGCATCCAAGAACAAAGGACGACATCAGGAAGAGGTGGAAAAACCTACAGGAGAAGGTACATTCCATAGCAGCAAGGCACCATCTCACCATACAAAAGACTGGAGGTGGACCCCCACCTCCTCCCCCCAGCTCACAGCGTGGGAGGAGCAAGTCTTGGCAATACTTCATCCTGAGGGGCTCGCTGGAGTAGCCGGAGGACTGGACACTGGTAAGTCAACATTTACTAATGATCACCCCCCCATATCTGCATGCCATCTCACACCCTCACCCACACTCCCATCACTCCATCCCACATACTGCACCTACAGATATGACTAACCCCAATGCCAAGCTCTGCATGCGATACCAATGCATGGACATCCCTCCCGGCCCTGCGTGGACACCCATCACAAAAGCATGCACATATAGGGAAACTAACAATCTCACAATACATCACCATACACAAGCAAAAGGTGGCAGGGTAACACCAACGATAGAGGGGAAGTGAGGGATGTACAATATGTCATACACATGAAGCATAATACATCACTTACATCCCCACAGGTACCCCAGCCAATGTCAGAGGAGAGAATGTGCCACGACTATCAAGTCCCCCAACAGAAGATGCCCCCAGTGATTACAGTAAATCTGGACTTCTGGATCTGGATGACCTACCTGGCCAGTCAGGGACCACTGGACAGCCGGTCACCCAAGCCCATTCGCAGACCACCACAGAGCCTCCCCCTTCAGTATCCAACACCACAGCACCCACCCAGTGCACCCACACCTCTGTCCCTAAGACACATCAATCAGCAGTGTGCCATCTGTACAGGGACCCCAGGCAACACCTCGCCCCAAGATATTCAGGGACCTGGGGTCAGTGGTAGTGGGCACACCGTTCAGGGGACAGAGGCACAGGCAAACAGGGACACTGGGAGGAGTGCTGTGCACCAGGGGAGGATAGGAACAGGGAACAGACTCTCCAGGAGGCACTCTCTGAGATCCTGGGAGCCTACCAACATTCCCAGGACACGATGGGCCAGATCCTTGAGAACGTGCAGGAGAACAGGCGGCTGCAGGAGGGACAATATTAGGGGATCAGGGAGGACTTGCAGGCCATTAACACCACCCTGATCTCCATAGCAGGGGTGCTGGCAGACATGGCCATCATCACGAGGAAGACAACAGCACCGCAGCGGGCCCTTACCACTAGCCAGTCCATTGACCAGCCCTTCACCTCCACTGCCGCTTGTGGGTAGGAGGCCCCGCCAGAGGACCCACAAGCCACCAGCATCCCTCCCCCGCAGAAGGTGCACCACCCTGCAAAAGTCCCCTGTGACCCAGACAGAAGCCAGAGACACCTGCCAAAACACCCTCAGTCACCTTGTCCACTTTGAACTGCCATTGCTCCTCTTCCAATGGCCCCTTGGACACTGCACCTGTGCTACAAACAGACTGGAAAAATACCCTGGACTTCCCTCCATCATCACCCCATTCCATTTCACTTTACCCTCAATTTATTAGCACTGCAATAAACACCCTTGAACACAACTTGACTACTAGTATTTTATGTGTATTTACAGAAACAGTCACATCCATTGCAAATTAACTGTACACTATGAGAGCATAGAAATAATGACCTGTAGTGGCTATAGTCAGGGCATCAGTACACAGTTGTCATAACACCAACATCTGTAAAATGACAAACCATAGCTGACAGTAAGTTGAGATAAAATGAAGTTAATGCCATCACGCTACAACCGCACAGAATACACCAGTAGTCGTAGAAAGGTTCAGTTGCACTGTCTCACCTGTGTGTCATTGGAAGTACTGACGGATAACTGATGTTCTGTTGTCCTCATCCTCATCCTCAGCCTCTTCATTCTCACTGTTCTCAGGGTCTACTGCTGCCACAGGGGCATCTCCAGTCTCTTCCTCCTGCAGAAAAGGTACATGGCGTCTGAGGACCAGGTTGTGCAACATGCAGCATGCCACTACTATCTGGCAGACCTTCTTGGTTGAGAAGTACAGGGATCCACCTGTCAGATGGAAGCACCTGAACCTGGCCGAAGGTCCTTTCGATGATCCATCTGGTTAGCCCATGTGTCTCATTATAACATTCCTCTGCCCCTGTCCTGGCATTCCTCACAGGGGGTAGCGGCCACAATAGGTTTGGGTAACTTGGGTCACATGCAAGTATTGAGGAAGCACATTTAGCCTCACACAATCCTATGGGGTTAACACCAGAGGCATACACTAACATACAGTAGGTAGGGACCAAGGCTCACCTATTAGCCACACCCTGTGCATCTGTAGTTGGGCCATCACATTTGGGATGTTGCTATTCCTCAGAACAAAGGCATCATGCACCGACCCAGGATACTTAGCATTGACGTGGGAGAAGTACTGGTCCACCAGGCACACCATCTGCACATTCAGTGAGCAGAAACTCTTACGATTCCTGAATACCTGTTCATTCTGCCGGTGGGGGACAAATGCAATATGTGTACCATCAATCGCCCCAATAATATTGGGGATATGTCCGATTGCATAGATTCCGGCCTCCACAGTGGATACATCTTCCACCTGGGGGAAAGCAATGTACCTGCACATGTGTTTTACCAGGGCAGACAAAACTCTTGCCAGCACCATTGAGAACATTGGCTGTGACATTCCTGCTGCCAAACCCACTTGAAAGGAACCAGTTGCCAAGAAATGGAGCACTGATAGCACTTGCACAAGAGGGGGGATTCCAGTTGGATGACAGATAGATGAGATCAGGTCTGGCTCCAATTGGGCGCACAGCTCTGTGATTGTGGCCCTGTCCGGTCTATAGGTGAGTATAATGTGCCTGTGCTCCAGTGTAGCTAAGTCCACTAGGGGTCTGTTCACAGGGGTATGTCTCCACCCCCTATTCATCCATAGCGGTAGGTATCTAAGGGACACAAGAGTGAGTAGGCTGTCACAATTGGAACAATGAAACCACAAGTGCAGTCTACATGGTGCCCTTAAGTAATCGAACGGCGTTAATGGCGAGGTATGTGCCAATCTAATCTGTGATGCAGTTATTGTCGATAATACTGCCCCCACCAATGGCGATCGCCTGTCCTGTATGTAGGGATGGTGGAAGTGAGGTAATTCTGCCGACGTTGGCCGTCGTGGCGGATGCCGGCCTTGCACTGTCATGCAATTCCTCATTGGATAATATGGGCTCTATGGAGTACAGTGGCCAATGGGGATCTGCGCCAGAAGTGACGGTGTACCCCGCCGAGGACATGACCGCCATTTTCTATCTGATTCCCCACTTGTTTCCTGACCTTCAACAAGCGAGCACCTACACTGCATGTGCTGCTGTGACCTTTGTCTGGAACCTACCATGGCCCATGTGACGGGGTAAAGGGCCCCTGCATTCACTTTGGAGGAGTTGGATCGACTGGTGGATGGGGTCCTACCCCAGTAGGAACAGCTATATGGGCCTCCAGACCAACAGGTGAGTACACTTTGGGCATGATGCATGTGGGAAGGATGCATGGAGATGTGTGTGCAAGGGTCATGTAAGGGGGGGTCGGGTGGGGGAATGTCTTGTGACGGTGTACATTGTGTACGGTGGACGATGTGTGCGCCAATGGTGATGGAAACAGATATGGTGGGCCATTTGTGTGACAGGGTATACTGTTTGTTTAGTGGTGTTCTCCTGTCTGTATTGTCTCTGCAGGTCAGTGCCCATCAAAAGAAGAAAATATGCTGTCCCATCGCCAAGGAGGTGTGGACCCTAGGGGTCTATGGCAGGCGGAGCACCCTCTGTGGCAAACGGGGGGACCTGAGGTGCTGGGCACGGAAGACCGCAGAGGCCCAGCTGGGGATGGCCTCCCAATGAGGAAGGGGTGCCCGTCGTACCCTGACCCCCCTGATGGCCCGCATACTGATGGTGGCCTACCCTGAGCTGAATGGGCGCTTGAGGGAATCACAGCATCCACAAGGGGGTGAGTACAGTGGTTATCATTACATATTTTGGCAGGTGGGGTGGTATCCGGGTGGTGGATGTGTGTTAGTGGGCAGACATACACATGAGCATGCACACAAGACAACACACAAGAATGTCACAGGCAAACACAAGCACCACACTTCATCCTATAAGCATTCAAGCAAACACCATACAGTTGCAGACACAACAACATCCACTGCCTCCACTGTCTCCCCCTCCTTCTCCTCCTCCACCTCCCTCCCAGTGATGTCCACACTCACACCTACATGCACTACATCAACATCCACCATCAGCATCACCACACCAAGCACCACACACACCTCACAAGCAGACACCTCCACAACAGCCATGCACATCTTTGCTCTGTTCTCTCCCACCCTGTCTGTCCCCCCCAAAAGACACAAACACAAGCACTCACACACCCAACAGCCATCCACCTCACATCAGCATACTGCCCATCAACCTGCACCCAAATCTAGCAGACATACACCTCCTACAACCACTCCCACTATCTCCACTCCCATAACTCCTCCCTCCTCCTGCTCCACCATCCTAAAAACCTTTTCCTTGCCCATCTTGACCTCTTCCCTCCCCCTCCCCCTGTCCTGTCCGTATGAGTACGGTACCAAAGACCCAGCACTGCACCTCAGCCAAACAGTCCATGGGGACAGTGGTGGCACCACCTACTCATGGTGATAAGGATACCACAACTCCAGGCAAGAAGGGGAAGGATCCTGCACCTCCAGGCAATAAGGGGAAGGAGCCTGCACCTCCATCCAAGAAAGGGAAGAAACCATCCACCACTGCCAGGAAGGTAAGGAATCAACCCCCATGTAATGGAGGAGACAAAGCCCTCTACCTCAGCAGAGGCTGTCAGGGTGACACCTCCACCACCACCAGCAGTCATCGGGCCCCCACCACTAGGAGGAAGTGCAGCCATCACCAGCTGCAGAGACTGCCCAGGAGGCACCTCCATCCACCTTCACACTGCAGCCATCACCAACTGCAGAGGCTGCCCAGGAGGCAACTCCATCCGCCACCACACTGCAGCCATCACCACCAGCAGACGCCATGTAGGCCACCCTCCAGTGGCTGCTGTATGAGGGGCCCCCTCCAGAACCTGTGGGGAAGTCACCCACCTAAGAAACTGTGGCCTTGCACTCCCCAGGACAAAGCAATGGGCATGTTGCCCCCTCCAAAACCAGTGGGGAAGTCACCCACCTGAGAGACTGTGGCCTTGCACTCCCCAAGACAGAGCAATGGGCATGTTGTCCCCTCCAGAACCAGTGGGAGAGTCACCCACCTGAGAGACTGTGGCATGCACTCCCCAGGATAGAGCAATCGACATGTTGCCCCTTCCAGAACCAGTGGGAAAGTCACCTACCTGAGAGACTGTGGCCTTGCACTCCCCAGGACAGAGCAATCAGCATGTTCCCCCCCCCCCAGAACCAGTGGGAAAGTCACCCACCTGAGAGACTGTGGCTTTGCACCTTGCACTCCCCAGGACAGAGTAATGGGCATGGAGCCCCATCCAGAACCAGTGGGCTTGTTCCTGCATCCGGCTGAGGTGCCCCGCCTCCCCTGAGGTGCCTGCCCACTTGCAAACTGATGCCCCTGCAGAGTTCTATCTGGATGAAGTCAGGATTCTAGTTGGGCCTTATATTGTGCCCTGTGGCCATGTGGGCCCTTTGAACATTGGACTGGGCAGTGCCCCTTTGTGTACATGTGTACATATCTGTTTCATTGCCAAATTGATAATATTTTAGATGTTGATTTGAATACAGTCACTTTCGTCCATTCCTGTTGTCCTTGCATTATTCTGCTGTGTATTGGGAGCAAAATGTTTTTTGTGTGCAGCTGGTTGTGTGTATGGTGTGTGTGTGTCGGGTATGTGTTGTGCGTGTGTGTGTGTGTCACTCTTGTTTTCCTCCCTCCCTCCCTTGTGTGCTAGGCGTCTGTACTCACCGTCGTCGTCTTCTTTGGCGTTGGTGCTCGACGTAGAGCATAATGTAGAAGATAGTCTGGAAAACTTGCAGTTCGGGTTCCATGGCGGCGTTCTTTTTCCCTGTGTCTCCGATGGTGAGTCCTTTCTCTTCAGTGATGTGTTTCTGCCAGGCTTTTGATGGCATTGGTATTGCCCCGGAAAAGGTGGTGGTTTGCAGTGTCTTAATATGGTGGGCAGTACTTTGTCCCCTGCATGGCTGTTGGCGGCTACCGCCATGGTGAGTGTTGTTTCCGCCCTCGCGGTTGGTGTGGTACATTGGCTGTCTATGGAAGTTATCACTGCCATGGTCATAATTTAGTGGTAATTACCGCCAGCCTGAAATACATATATCACTCACTGCCAGGGTCGTAATGAGGGCCAAAATATGTTCTTGCTTATTAAAGACTTTTGCTATTTAAGACTGGCTGCAAAGGTTTTCATTTAACCCTACAATAAGAAACAAAAGACAAATAGGAGTGTGAAACCCTGCTCAATTATACATTCACAGTTGTGAGTCAAGTAATTGCCGATTAGTGAATAAATGGTTGCAGAACAAAAAAAGCAGATACTTTGTTTTGCAGTGCCTTGAAAATATTTTTAAACTAGGGACTTCAGGAACTCCTGGTTGAAGTCGGCCAACAATCTTTGCACTGTGAAACACTGGTTTTATATGACACTATGGGCCTGATTACAACTTTGGAGGAGGTGTTAATCCATCCCAAAAGTGACGGTAAAGTGACGGATATACCACCAGCCATATTACGAGTCCATTATATCCCATGGAACTCGTAATACGGCTGGTGGTATATCCGTCACATTTGGGATGAATTAACACCTCCTCCAAAGTTGTAATCAGGCCCAAAAAATGCTAGGAGTAGGAAAGCAAACCTACTTCTGGGGCCCCTACAGAGGTCTTCAGGTAACAGAGATATCTTGATAGGTCTTCTCACTCACTCACTTATATTGTGCCATGCTTCATTATTGGTGACGTATCCACACCGTGGTAGGTATACCATCACAGTGGAACATATTTCTGGAGTTCTTTATAAAATGATACTTGAAAAGGCAAGGGTCCACATCTTCAACTACCTTAGGAATTTTCACAGAATTATTCTTTTATTGGTTGGCTAACTTAGGTATGACCATAAACAACACTTTGGATATCGGATGATAGACAATGTGGCGTCTATCACTCTCAATTTGTATTTTTTAATGTATGTATATCTAACATATTTTGGTCTTTGTTTATATGGATGAACTGGCCATAGTCAGAGATTTATTGTGTGCTAACTGCCTAACACACTCAGACCATGTTGCTAGATGAGGACCCTCGTGTCGTAGCATGGGTTTCTTTGATGAATAGAAACCTGTAATAACACTACCTGTAATCACTGCAAAGTATAAATATTTAGGACTGTACCCTATTGATTTGTGAACACAGTAGATTAAAACTAAACTGTAAGTTGTGCTGTATGTGTTTTATATGTGAGTACCCACAGCAACTCTTTGTAAATCAATAGAAGGTGTTCATAAATGTGTTATACTCATTCACACATTCCCTCATCAGACTTACTTATAGTTGGGGTTAACAAGGTGTCATGGCCATGGCAAGGGGTTACCTCCCTGTCATCACACACCATTGATAAAAGTGAGGATATCATCAATGGTAGTTATTTCTGGAAATAGCCCTCTCTACAGCCATTGCAGCATAAATGCAGTGTTGCACTGCAATGTTGACTTATTGTTTAAAACCCATTGTCAAGCCTTAAACTCTACTTTTATTACATATAAATCACCCCTAAGGTAGGCCCTCGGTAGGCCATCGGGCAGGGTGCTGTGTAATTATAAGGTAGGGCATATACATTTCCTAGTAGTGTAAAACTCCAAAATTGTTTTTTCACTACTGTGAGGCCTACCCTTCCCATAGTATAATATTGGGGATTCCTCATTACAGTTACTAAGCTGTGATTCCTAAATGAGAGAAGGAAGATATGACACGTTTGGTACTAATTAACTTGTAATGATACACCCTCTTAGACAATTCTGCAGATGAGACAGATTGCATATCATCAGAGAATTTTCATCCACCGTGATCTTCTCCCTCTGTCATTTAAGGTTTAGTAACACTCCCTAAATTGTTTGTTATTTTTCATTATATTGTTCAAATTTGAAATTTCTTTTAATCTATTTCAAATATGAGGATATTGTTTTTGCTGCTATTTATAGTTATATGATTAATACTTTCCCTTTTTCCCTTGCCTTTCCTTCCCTGAATTTCCCCAGAAATTTTTTAAAAAAGACTTTAATTGTATCTTTCAATATTTCCATTTAGACTGTTTAATAGGAAGACAAATCTGCTATGATGTTCTATATTTTTCAATATATCTAAAGTCTTTTAAACACAAAAATGTATCATCACAAGTTTGAAAATGGCACTTTTAGAATGTAGGCATTTCCCTGCCCTCAGCCCTTTGTGCCCGCAGCCTGTTTTAGGTCATAAGACTGTGTGTAACTGACAGTTAAGACTTTGTAAATTCCTCCCAGACAGTCACACAATAGTGGGATTAGCTGAGCCTCAGTGGGTCTGTAAATAGGTGTGTGAGTGTCTCAGTGGGTCTGAAAGTGGGGGTATGACTCACTGAGTGGGTGCATGTGTGTCCTAGTCCTTCTATGAGTATGATTTCAGTGTATGAATGAGTCTGTACATGTTTTTTTTGTTGCCAATATTCAAAAATTTGATGCAGTGTTACACGGTGCTGGGCTGAGAGTTGTAATGTATTCACCAATAGCGCGTAGCATGAAAAAAACAAATTAAGATCATAATTTGACCCTCAAAGACCCCTATATCACAGCCCCGGGGGTCAGGGTACCTCCACTATGACCTCTTACTCCACTTTTCATTCTATTTTTCAGCTCTGGGGACCGTGTCCTGTTACCAAAAATGGTGGCCTCAGCTTTGTGGTCAGGCTGCATCCAGCCAATCACAGCATTCCCGTTGGCGTGTGCATTTGCGAATTCGCTGCAATAATCATGAATTATGTTGCAAGCAATCTGCTGCCTTAGATATACAAATTTATTTCCCCTTTATTATCTCAAAAACTACTGAATGGATGTACAACAAATATGCAAAAGCATAATCTGCGTACTGAAACTTACCCTTCCGCTAAATCTGGTGCAATTCCATCCAGCTGTTCGGGCTGTAGTAGTGTTCAAAATATCTATGAGAATTAACATGGGAAACACAAATTTATTGTCCTTTCCTTTTTCTTGGCCCCAACTTGACAGATCACCCCGCAGATCCCATGCGCAACAAGAATCAGCAGCACACTTTTTTGGTTAATTTTGAGAAGATTCGGCAAACGGTTAAAAAAATATAGGTAAGTCAAATGACGCTTTTTCAATGGAAACATGGTCCTAACTATAACTATCGACTGGTGACCACCATTAGGTTACACACCCACACATACATATATTTTACCTAGTGGTGGTTATAGTTACACCCTACTTCCTATATAAAAAACATTTTTTTACTTGGCTATATATCTTTGGAGCCGCTTGACGAATCTTCATGAAACCTTCCAAAACAATTTGCCAGCTCCATCAGCTACTGCCTAGAAAGTTTCAGAGTGAACCATCCGGGGGGAACTGAAAACAAGAGGGGTCCCAAAACACGTTTTTCCATTAATTATTCCTTAGGGATTTTCAACAGCGATAGTGCAAAAACTTCTGGGCAGAATTATAGCAAATTTGGCAGGACGATAGGTCCTGGTCCAAAAAGGGTGTTTTTTTGTTTTGGTGTAATTCTGCTCAGTAGTTTTTGAGAAATGAAGGGGAAAACAAATGTGTATGTCCAAGGACAACCCCTAACGATCTCATGCTGAGATCTGATTGGCTGATAACACTCCAACCACAGAAGCCGTTGAAGTGATGTCAGCTATCTTGGAACTCAGCTGAAGCTGAGTCACAAAAAAATAGGGGCCAGTGTACGAACACCATGACCCCTTAGCTCTGGTGGTGGGGTCCCAAAAGGACCCCCTTGGGTTAAAAAGCATTTTTTTTATTTTATGAGCGGAGATGGATCCGCTTGTAAAATTGAAAAAAAACAAAGTCCGGTCTCCCACACTTCGTAACCTTAATGCCCCCGGGTTGGCTAAGTCCCAGGGGCTTTTTGTTTTTGTTTTTGATGTCCTAGGGTCCGCCTCCTCCCCAGGGCTTTATTGTAATATGCGGGGATTGGGTCTGCCCCCCATGCCCTGGGACCACCAACCCCCGGGGCAAATATTTTTAAAAAATGAAGTGGGCCCCCAGGGCCACCTCCTGCTATGTCCCGGGGTGCCCAGTCCCAGGACATAGCTGTTTGCTGTGGCTTGGCTGCAGCCAAGCTATACCAAACACTTCAGGTTTTCACAGCGGGACCTTTAAAGCAGGTCTCACTGTCAAAATCCGAAGCTTCATCCCTGTCAAACCAGCTCCGTGCTTGCTGAAGCAATGGCACTGCGGGGGCAGCACTAGGGCTTTCCCCGCTGTGCCAAGTAGCCCGTAAGGGCTTTGGGCCATATTTATACTTTTTGACGCAAAACTGCGCTAACGCAGTTATGCGTCAAAAAAATTAGCGCCGGCTAACGCCATTCTGAAGCACCATGCGGGCGCCGTATTTATTCAATGACGTTAGCCGGCGTTAGCCGGCGGCGCTGCCTGGTGTGCGTGAAAAAAAACGACGTACACCAGGCAGCGCCGGCGTAGGGGGAAAATGGAGTATGGGCGTCCAAAAATGGTGCAAGTCAGGCTGAGGCAAAAAAATCGCCTCAACCCGATTTGCGCCATTTTTTTACGACGCCCAAGCCCCATTGAAATGACTCCTGTCTTAGCAAAGACAGGAGTCATGCCCCCTTGCCCAATGGCCATGCCCAGGGGACTTATGTCACCTGGGCATGGTCATTGGGCATAGTGGCATGTAGGGGGACACAAATCAGGCCCCCCTATGCCACAAACATTTTTTTTTTTAAAAACTTACCTGAACTTACCTTAATGTCCCTGGGGTGGGTCCCTCCATCCTTGTGTGTCCTCCTGGGGTGGGCAAGGGTGGCAGGGGGTGTCCATGGGGGCAGGGGAGGGCACCTCTGGGCTCCTTCCGAGCCCACAGGTCCCTTAACGCCTGCCCTGACCCAGGCGTTAAAATCTGGCGCTAATGCGGGTTTTTTAGACCCGCCCACTCCCGGGCGTCATTTTTGCCCGGGAGTATAAATACGACGCATATGCATCGGAGTCATTTTTTAAGACGGGAACGCCTACCTTGCATATCATTAACGCAAGGAAGGTGTTCACGCAAAAAAATGACGCTAACTCCATGTACTTTGGCGCTAGACGCGTCTAACGCCAAAGTATAAATATGGAGTTAGTTTTGCGTCGAATTTGCGTCGAAAAAAATGTCGCAAATTCGGCGCAAACGGAGTATAAATATGCCCCTTTGTATTTTTTAAAAAAAGTAGGGATAGCGGGGGATCCCTTGTGGGTTCCCCCTCCCGGTCCCACAGAGCCTAAAAAGGGCTTTTGATTTTTTTTTTTTTTCCCAAAACTAATATTTAAATTAATAAATCATATATAGGGGCTGCAGGGGAGCCCTTAAGGCAGGGGCACAAGGTATAGTTACTTTAGGGAACGATTTATAGTTATTTGAGGTAACTCTAACTATAACTGGTGAATTTCTATGGTTTTGTAAGTTTCAAATATGAGCCTAACTATAACTTCCTTGTAACATTTGTTTTTGTAAGTGAATATATAAATAAATATATATATATATCAATTTTAGGGTTTAGGGAGGGTATGGGTTTTGCATAGTAAATGTTTTTTTTAGGGTTCTGGGTGGGTATGTGTTTTTTTGGGTGGCAAAGGTAATTTTAGGGTGGGTATGAGTTTTTAGGTGCCAAGGGTGTTTTTAGGGTGTGATTGTGTTTTGGGCAATAAGAAGATATTAGGTTTTAGGGTAGGTATGGGTTTTTGTATTGTAAGAGACTTTTTAGAGTTTAGGGTTGGTGCAGGGTTTTGGATGGCAAGGGAATATCTAGGGTTTTACCACAGCTATTGGCTTTTGGGTGGTAAAGTGTTTTTAGAGTTTAGGCTGGGTATGGGTTTATTGGGTGGTAAGGGTTTCGGATGGGTATGGGTTTTTAGGTGGTAAGGGTTTTTAGGCAAGTGGTTTTTTTTTTAGGTGGTAAGGTTTTTTTTTAGGATTTAGGGTAAGTATGGGTTTTTGGGTGGCAAGTTTGCTAGAATAGCCAGTGTGATTTGATTGTCTGAAACTATATTTATAAGTATATATATATAAATATATATATATATATATACACACAATATACATATACACATACACACACACTGTATATACACACACATATATGCATATGTATATATTCACTGAAAAAAACAAAGGTTACAGGGATTTTATAGTTAGGTTCTGAATTTCCTCACACAAAACCACAGAAATTCAGCAGTGATACTTATGGTTAACTCGAGTAACTATAACTCACAGCCTAAGGTAATTATAACTTGTGCCCCCCATACACAGTTTTCTCATAAAAAATGTTTTTGCAAATGTTGCAGTAACATCAATGATGTCACAGACACTGTTATCAATGATGTGATATGTAGAGTAAATAGCTGGTATGGCGAAGTAATTAGCTGTGCTTGACATCGCTAAACGTAAGTTTAACCAGCACTGTGCATGGCTGAGGGGTTGGCTGCAGGGCCTGGCCTATGGCCACGCCTGGACACCAACTCTCTTGCATGCACTCAAACATAAGCTGCACATGGCCTTTGGCGATGCATTGTTTGCAGGTGCTGTTTTTTTTTTTTTTTCAATTTTTGTCAGGATCCACTGCAGATCGGACAAAAAAAGGGCTCTGTGTTTTTGCACTCTTCGTTTCCCACCGCCAAGCCAATGTGACAAGCAAAATGGTGGCCACAACTTTTCTGTCAGGTTGTGGCCAGTCAATCAGGGCTTTACTTTTTCTCCGGATCTGAATCTGGATATACAAATCCAAATCCACGGAGGGTCTGCGGCCCTATATATCTAGATTTATTTTTGCTCTAATATCTCAGAAACTACTAAACGGATTTACACCAAATCACAAAAATTGTGCTTTCTAATTTGGTGTAATTCCGTTCAGTGGTTCAGGCTGTTGGTGTGTTAAAATATTTGAAAAATCCCATTGACGTAGAATGTGGAAAAAATGTTTTGCCCCCCCCCCCTTTTTCTCAGCCCCCATTTGATGGATCACCCCAAAACTTTCAAGACAGCAGCTGAACTTACCAAAGTATACAGTTTGAACATTTTGTGAAGATTCATCAAACGGTGGCAAAGTGATTGGTAAAACAAAAAAAAATCTCCATCTCTTAAAAAGAAATGGTACTAACTATAACTACCTAGTATATATTTATACATACATACTGTTGGAAAGTGGATCATTGGCAAGGGCAGGAAAGCAACAGGCCACTAATCTCCACTTAGGTCTTAATAAATTCAACCCAGCTCAACCCTTGGTAGTTTGGCAACTACCAACAAGCCTTATCGTAGGAGACAAAAAAGTGTGTAGAGCATTTAAAAATCACAAAACAGTAAATAAGTAAAACACAAAACACAATAAAAATCCAACACCAGTTTATAAAAATAGACTATGGCCCTCATTACAACCCTGGCGGTCGGTGATAAAGCAGTGGTAACACTGCCAACAGGCCGGCGGTAAAAAAAATGGAATCATGACCACAGCAGAAACCGCCAACACATACTGCCACCTTAACACACCGACAGCCACGACGGTAGCAACAAACACCACAACAGTAACCGCCAACAGCCAGGCGGAAGACAATATACCGCCCACAGCATTACAACACACCTATCCGCCAGCTTTTCCGGGGCGGTACCAACGCCATCAAAAGCATGGCGGAAACAGAACACTGAAGGGAAACGACTCACCTCTCAACACTCAAGGAAGAACCATGACGCCATGAACCCCGAGCTGCACTCTTTTTCCAATGCTGGTGTACCTTCTCATACACCAGGAACACAAACGCCGGCAAAGACGACCATGGTAAGTACTGCACCTAGCACACAAGGGAGGGGGGGAGGAAAAAGAGAGTGACACACACACGCAACATGCAAAAACCCCACCCCCAACACCATACAAACAAACAGATACAACAACATTCCATATACACCACATAACCATCAGGTATAACGCAAGGACAAAAGGAATAGATTAAATTGAGTGCAATATTATACATTTAGAAAAACACGTTCTTAAAGCAATAAACAGTATGTAGAATAGATACAAAAGGAGGGACAATGCCCACTCCAAAATGTCTGTGGCTCAGTGGGCCATAACACATAGGCCAAGGCCACACTTGACTCCTGTCTCAATACGGAGAGAGCACTGTAGGGGCATCAGGTCGAAAACACACAGGCACCTCAGGTGGACAGGGAATGGGGGAGTGCAAAGCCACAGTCTCTCTAGTGGGTGGGTTGCCCACTGGTTGGTCCTGGGTAGTGAAAAGCCACAGTCTCTCTAGTAGGTGGGTTGTCCACTGCTTGGTCCTGGGGAGTGCAAAGCCACAGTCTCTCTAGTGGTTGGGTTGCCCAGTGCTTGGTCCTGGGGAGTGCAAAGCCACAGT
Organism: Pleurodeles waltl; assembly: GCF_031143425.1. NCBI lineage: Eukaryota > Metazoa > Chordata > Amphibia > Caudata > Salamandridae > Pleurodeles > Pleurodeles waltl. The sequence goes on along the minus strand of NC_090444.1, from coordinate 1,335,646,185 downwards.
GTCTCTAGTGGGAGGGTTGCCCACTGCTTTGTGCTGGGGAGTGCAAAGCCACAGTCTCTCTAGTGGGTGGGTTTCCCACTGCTTGGTCCTGGGGAGTGCAAAGCCACAGTGCCCCTAGTGGGTGGGTTGCCCACTGCTTTGTCCTGGGGATTGCAAAGCCACAGTCTCTCTAGTGGGTGGGTTTCCCACTGCTTGGTCCTGGAGAGTGCAAAGCCACAGTCTCTCTAGTGGGTGGGTTGCCCACTGCTTGCTCCTGGGGAATGCAAACCCACAGTCTCTCTATTGGGTGGTTTGCCCACTGCTTGGTCCTGGGGAGTGCAAAACCATAGTCTCTCAAGTGGATGTCTTCTTCCACTGGTTCTAGAGGGGGCTTTGTGCCCAGTGTGCTTCATCCTGGCAAGGAGGGGCTGAGTGGATGCTTTCTTCCACTGGTTGTGGAGGGGGCCTTGTGCCCCGTGTGCTTTATCCTGGCAAGGAGGGGCTGAGTTGATGCCTTCTTCTACTGGTTCTGGAGGGGGCCTTGTGCCCAGTGTGCTTCATCTTGGCAAGGAGGGGCTAAGTGGATGCCTTCTTCCACTGGTTCTGGAGGGGGCCTTGTGCCCTGTGTGTCATCCTGGCAAGGAGGGGCTGAGTTGATGCCTTCTCCCACTGGTTCTGGAGGGGGCCTTGTGCCCAGTGTGCTTCTTCCTGGATGGGGCAAGGTCACAGTCTCTCACCTTTGTGTCACACCGACAGGTGTTGCAGGGGCCAGGACGTACTGCAGCCCATGTAGTCACCACTACATACTGTTTGCCGGTGGTGACGGCTGCTCAGTGGATGCCAGTTGTGCTGCAGGTGGCGGTGCTGGCAGTGGTGGTGGTAGCTTTCAGGCCTTCACCTGCAGCCTTTGACGGCTGCCCACTGGGGCTGCTGCTGCTGACAGTGGTGCTGCTGGCGTCGGTGCATGTGGCAGTGCTGGCTGCGGGGCAGTTGGCTGTGCTGGTCGTGGTGCAGGTGGCGGTGCACGCAGTGGTGGTGGTAGCCTCCCGGCCTTCACCTGCATCCTCGGACGGCTGCCCACTGGGGCTGCTGCTGCTGGCAGTGGTGCTGCTGGCGTCGGTGCATGTGGCGGTGCTGGCGTCAGTGCATGTGGCGGTGCTGGCCGCGGTGCAGGTGGCGGTGCTGGCAGTGGTGGTGGTAGCCTCCAGGCCTTCACCTGCAGCCTCAGACGGTTGAAGTGCCATGGCTGGTGTTGTGTGCCCCTTTCTGCCATTGGCAGATGGTGGTGCCTCTTTGCTTCTGCCAACTGGTGTCTTTTTCTTGCCCTTGCTGGCTGGTGGTGACTCTTTCCCCTTGCTGGCTGGTGTCCCCTTCTTGCCCTTCCTAGGTGGCAGACCCTTCTTGGCCTTGGCAGGTGGTCCTGGCACACTGGCTGGGCTGACGGGTGTCTCCTTGGAGCCTCTCACACCTGCAGTTGGTGCAGAAACCACAGTGGCTGTGGACTGGATGGCTGAGGTGCTGGGCTGGGTTCTGGCCACCCTGGCCTGAGGTAAAGGACCTGGAGGGGGAGAGGTAGGGAATAGGTCAGTGTTGGCGAGGAAAAGCTTCTTAGGGACAGTGGGGTGGGAAGAGGGTGAAGGTTTGGGAGTGGATGAAGAGGGAGGGGTGGTAGGAGGTATCTGTCTGCTGTGTTTGGGTGCAGGTGCATGGGCTGGATGCTGTTGTGAGGTGGATGGCTGTTGGGTGTCTGAGTGGTTGCGTTTGTGTACTTTGGGAGGAGGGGTCACAGACACAGTGGGAGAGGACACAGGGGACGTGTGCATGGATGTGGGTGTGGTGACTGCCAGTGAGGGGCGTGTGGTGATAGGCGTGCTGGTGATGGAGGTAGTGGATGAGGATGTAGTGCATGCAGGTGTGAGCGGAGATGCTACTGGGATTGAGGTGGACGAAGAGGAGGAGGGGGACACAGTGAAGGCGGTGGATGTTGGTATGTCTGCATGTGGATGGTGCTTGTGTCAGTGCCTGTGAGATGAAGTGTGGTGCTTGTGTTTGCCTGAGCCACTTTTGTGTGTTGATTTGGGTGATTGCTGGTCTGACGGTGTTTTTGGGATAGGCTGGGGTTGAGGGGATTGGGACTGGGTAGAGGAAGCTGGAGGGGGGAGGCTGGAGACAGGGACAATGGCTGCCATCAGTGAGTTGCACAAACAAAAAAGAGGTTTACCCAAAAACCCTACCTGACCTGGGTAAGTAAAAGTGTCCATTCAACATTGGTCATATAGCTGAGATAGAGTCAACTAATTTTCAACAAGAAAAATACTAAATATTCTCTTGGCTCAATTATTTCTTTATGAACACAAATGTGTTTCTTGTCTAGGACAAAGAGGATCTACAATGGGACAAAGGGGGTCATTCTGACCCTGGCGGTCACCACCGACCACGGGAGCACCGCCAACAGGCTGGCGGTGCTCCCGAGGGCATTCTGACCGCGGCGGTTCAGCCGCGGTCAGAAAGGGTAAACCGGCGGTCTCCCGCCGGTTTAGCGCTGCCCCATTGAATCCTCCATGGCGGCGGACACCCCCTACCGCCATCCTGTTCATGGCGGAACAGGATGGCGGTAGGGGGTGCCGCGGGGCCCCTGGGGGCCCCTGCAGTGCCCATGCCAATGGCATGGGCACTGCAGGGGCCCCCGTAAGAGGGCCCGCAAAGTATTTCAGTGTCTGCTTTGCAGACACTGAAATACGCGATGGGTGCAACTGCACCCGTCGCACCCCTGCAACTACGCCGGCTCAATTCTGAGCCGGCGTCCTCGTTGCAGGGGCATTTCTGCTGGGCCGGCGGGCGCTCTTTCGGAGAGCGCCCGCCGGCCCAGCGGAAATGTTTAAATGGCCGCCGCGGTCTTTTGACCGCGGTGCGGTCATTTCACGGCGGTACCTTTGCGGACGGCCTCCGCCGTCCGCCAAGGTTAAAATCACCCCCAAACTGTCCATGTTACATATACCACATAATGCAGAACAAACAATTGTGACACATTACACTTCCTTAGCTACACAAATTAGCACTGAACAAATTCCCAGTACATTCTGAAAATTGTCCCAAATCACTCTCCTCCTTCGGAGGTAGTGGTACACAACAAACATAAAGATGTTATCCACTTCTTAGCAGTGGTTGCAGGGGCATAGTTATATGGGATTGTGACCAATATGATCAAGAAGTGTTAAGGCAACTGAATAATACACTACACTACCGTGAGATAAAATCAGACGTTGTGAAACAAATTGACTCATATATCAGACAGATTACATGTGAAGCAACAGATAATAGTTGGATATGTAAGAAAGAATTTGAGTTTTTGAACCAGAATGATGGAAGAATCCCACGTTTCTACATTTTGCCCAAAATTCATAACAATTCAGGGAAAGGGGAGACCCATTGTATCAGCTTGTGGGTCAATTCTTGAACCCCTGGCGCAGTTTGTAGATGTCTATTTGAAACCATATGTGACCGTGACTCAATCCTATATTCGTGACTCAATGGACATCATCAATAACATCAAGGCTTTCCCATTTAACGAAAACACACAATTGTTGGTCACACCATCGGTGGATTCGGCCTCCAGGCCCATGTGGGATGCAGCTCTCTCCGTCATCGGTGCCTCTGCTCCTCCACCAGATGATGCTAATGCACACAAGGACAGGGTGACAAAACAAAAAGGGGGGGAGAGACACAGGATATACTTGGTCAATGCCAGCAACAACACTTCCGTTGGCGTACACAACTCACAGGGAACAGCCCTATGCACTAGGCCATGCACTACCAGTTACAATGCTAGTCACAAGCCCATGGGGTACAATGCCTAACGCCAATAGCTGCACACCTAAAACCCACAGGGCCCTGTCCAGTAGCAGATGCCCACTCACATTATTGGGATTGGAGTGCATCTGAGCTTGCCCTTCATTGAACATACCCTGCCATGTTCACCCTGGCCTAGCCGCACCCACAGCCCACAGCCCCCACCCAGGTAATACCTTAACGTGCGCAAAGTCATGATTATGAATCTGTACCCCCTCCCTAGTGGCTGCTGTGATGCCTTCAAGTGCCCATCCAACTCCGGATAGGCCACCACCAGGATGCGGAACATCAGGGGGGTCAGGGTATGACAGGCGTCCCTTCCTCGTTGGGAGATCAGCCCAGCTGGGCCTCCACCATCTCCCTTGCCCAGCTGCACAGGTCCTTCCAACGTTTGGAGCAGTGGGTGCTCCGCTTGTTAAAGACCCCCAGGGTCCGCACCTCCTTGGCGATGGCACACCAAATACCCTTTTTCTGCTGGGCGCTGACCTGCAGAAAAAATACAGCAGAAAAGGTATTAGTCATACTGTCCGGACTGTTATACTCATGGCCCACCATATCCCCCCCATCCTCTTACGCACATACATTGACCACCCTTGTTCTTGGGTGCTGTCCCACGGCGTTGACCCTGTCCACGAATCTCCACCACAGCTCCATCTTCCTTGCAATAGATGTCTGCTGCACCTGTGATCCGAATAGATGTGGCTCTACCTGGATGATTTCATCCACCATGACCCTTAGCTCCTCCTCTGAGAACCCGGGGTGTCTTTGTGGTGCCATGGGTGTAGTGTGAGTGGTATGTGCGAGGGTGTGTGGGGTGATGTGTTGGGGTGTGTGCTGTGAGGTGCGTGGATGGTGTATGGGTGATGGTGTTTTGTGGCTCAGATTCAGTGGGTGCTCCTGGCTTGTCTCTCTCTCTCTCTCTCACTTGCCAAAATCGTTGGGTCGTAAAGGGTTGTGGGTAGTGTGTGTCTGTGTGTGTGTTTAATATTGGTGTGGGTGTGGTGTTTGTATGTGTGTCAGGTGTGTGTAGTTTGAATTATCCAATGTGGTGTAGTTTTGTATGGGTGTGTGTAATTTGAGTGCGGCGGTCTGCACTGCCAATGGTTTACCACGGATGAATGACCGCCACGATGATTCGTGGGTCATGATGATGTGGTTGTACTTGTGTTGGTGTAACGGTGTGGGTTTTGGTACCGCCATTTTATCACTGACCTTTGGGCTGGCAGACTTGTGTGTGTGTCTATATAGTGGCAGATGTCTATGTGTGAATCATAATACGGGTAGGGGTATGTGGTATACCGCCGCGCTCACGGTATGTTGGCTGCAGTCATCATGGCGGTAAGCGGCACTTACCGCCAATGTTGTAATAAGGGCCTATATCTTTAAAAGGCGAACCGAAGGCATGAATTTTTTCAGAATTCATGTTTTCTAGCGCACAGAAGCAACTAGCGCTCAAAGGGTTAAAAAAGATCACACTGGAAAGGGACAAAGTCCAGAGTTCAGGCCATCCATGAGGTAACACTGTCAATCTTACTTTTAGAAGTGTTTCTTGACTCAAGAAAGTGGTCAACAGCACCACCCAAGGGTTCAGAGGCTCTGGTTTGCTTCTTTGGATCTGGGACTACAACTCACACAATGCACCTCTTCAACTTATGGAGTTGCTCCAAACGTCTCCAAACTTCTGGATTGTCTTCCAGAGATCCCTTTTTGGTCCTTGAAGTGTCCACAACTTGATCCAAGGTTCCAGAAGCTCTGATTAGCTCCAACTTGATCCAAGGTTCCTGAAGCTCTGAGCAGCTCCTTGGGAGTTAGGACTACAATTCCCAGAATGCACCTAGTCAGAATCCTCAAATGGCCCCTAGAAGCTGGTCAGCTGGGCTCTGCTTGCAGGACTTGATGCAGGGGACTCTGGGTAGCTCCTTTGTACCTGTAGCAAATAGGGAGTCCCTTCTTGAACCAATAGAAGACAGACAAAGTCCTTTTAGAGTGAAGCCCAAGTGTGCAGCTGTTGCAGTTCTTCAGAGTGCAGTGTCCATGTGCAGGCTAGGGGTCAAGCAGGGAAGTCCGTTTTCTTCTTTGTCTGGTTCCTTGTAGGGATCTGAGGTGGGGGTGCGGCTCTGCCATATTTATCCTTGCTCCTGGGTGAAAAACAGGTGGGTCCTGGGTTTCCAATCACAGGCAGGCTCCTTCTCCCTTTGATGACGACTTCCTGGGAAGTGTGGCAAAATGTTTTCCCAGGGAGCAACATTCCTCAAAAATCCAACATGCCTGAAAATGATTTTGGATAAAAATCATAAACACACCCCTCTCCTGCCCTCTCCTAATCTCATCAAGCGAGCACCTAATTATCTGGGGTTGCAGGATGTGAGGGAGGTGCTGGGCTGCTCCAAATGCCCTTCCCTGCCTTTTAAAAAGTAATTGGGTGACCCTCCCCCTTCCTGTGTCCTCATCTACTGAGGCAGATCTCCTCCCGCAGGTACAACCTTTTTGTTCAGCCCAGGCCTCTTCACACCTCATCAAGGCAGACTGGCCAGGCTGCCAGAGGCTGGCCCATCAGAGAAGGGCAGTGCAGAGCAGAAATTGGCAACTTTCAGGTAGAGTTTTAAAGCTCTTTACCTGAACTAAATAGATTAAATCCAACAATTGTAACTTGGGAATGTATTATCACAATTAATATGATATCAAACTCAAGGTATCTGATGCTTGAGAGGACTTTGTTAATTAAAGTAAAGTCTCCCCATTTTAGCCTATAGAGGCCATTCACTACAGTGAGGGAAAACTAATTTGGCTATTTTACCTCACCAGGGCTTATAAAACAATTGTAGAAGGTCCCTGCTTATAGTTACAAGACACCCAACACTAGGGGCACATATGGCACACATTAGGGGGGACTTATATGTAAAAATAAGGCAGTTTAAGACTTTGGAAGTACTTTTTATTTCAAAGTCAAATTTGCATATAACTTAAGTTTAAAAGCAGCCAGCAAGGCACCAGCAAAATGACACTGGGCACCTCAGCAGTGCACCTATGGGTGCACCACTTATGCTGGGGTCCCTAAACCTACATGCCCTATCATGTACTAGGAACTTATAGGTAGGTTGACACATCAAAGCATAATTACCCAAATTTGCATACTCATTTTACACAGCAGAGCACAGGCTCTGGGACTGGTTACAAGTACCCAGGGCATAATCAGAGTCATAAAAACACCAGCAAAAAGTGAAAAATGGGGGCAAAACGTTAGGAGGTCTCTGCAATCAGCCCTGTTTTTTCACATATACACACACACACACACACACACATATATATATCTATAATTATAATTACCACTTAAACTTTTACCATGCATATGTCTTTACCAAGCATGCTTTTACAACAAGTTTTTAGTTGTAAAGGCATGCATAGTAAAGACATATGTGTGGTACGTTTTCGTTGAAAAGGAATGAGTGGTAAAGACGCATTCATTGTAAAGATGGCAGGGCAAATGTATGCATGGTAATGACATGCGTTTTTCTGTCACAGACAATTGAAAACAAGAATTGCTAAAAATTACAAACTCAGATGGGTGACCATCACACACAATCCCAGATTCTGACTAGAAAGATGAAACGCAGATGATCACAAGACAGTTTGATGCACAACAAATTACGTAACATTTCTCCATAGATGTCACCACGGAACAACACATTCAGTTGTAATAATTGAGACATATTGAAATAGTAAAGTGTCATATTTAGCTTAATAATACCATTACGCAGGGATTCAGTAAAGTAAATCTATAATGCCATTTAAAAAAAAAGTAACTCCTTTAGTTAAAAATGTCTAAATGAATCGTAATGAACGTTCTCTTATTGAAATCACTTTTAACAAATAAAACGTGTGTAGTAACTCACACCGGCTAGTGAGTTAAATCTTCTTTATTAAGTTCAACATCTGTGACTTCCAGCTGGCTGACAGTAGAACAACTGCCAACCTCTGGAACTTTTATTCCCCTCCATTCCACATTATATCACAACATTACTCTATAAATAGAACATTCCTACATATCTTCCCCAAACGAATTTAAGATTTAAAACAAAATTGTTAAACGTTTCTCCAATATTTACACATTACATTTATGCATTACATTTATAATAAAGCACAATAGAATTTCTCCTTTTCTTATTCATTAGATCCACGTACTTTACTCAAACACCCGAAACTCCATTCCTTTCCGTCTTCCAAAACAACCACATTTTTCTTCACTTTTAATATTCAATGAGGTTGAGAGTATTTACTCTCCCCCTTCCTCAGTAGACCAAACATCTTTACACCACGAAATCTCCGCATCACCAATGTACAACCTTCACCCCCTTCCCTTTATCGTATTCCTGTTTGTTTCTCTCCTGTTTCTCTTCCACCTTTCTTTCCATGGCTTTTCTACCTGCACCTGTTTCTTGTCCTGTAACCACATTGGAGACTCTTTGGTAGTGGGTTCTCTCCCTTTGTGAGCAATAAATTACGACACCCCAGCAGAGGAATGTGGAGTAATCCTATGAGCCCACATTTTTTATCTAACTCATTCTTCCATGACAAACCATTAGCTATTGACAATTGAATGTTTTCCATTATCATACGGTTCACTCTCTCCACTAAACCATGAACCTGAGGTCCACACAATGCCACCCTCTCATGTCTAGCACCCATTTGTCTTAAAAATTCCACCACCCTTGAGAAAACAAATTGTACTCCATTATCTGTGGTGATTATTTTTGGAATACCTTCCTCCATGAACACTTCCCCAAGAAACTTTACCACATTTTCTGTATTTACATGTTCCATGCTTTTCACCACAAACCACTTACTATAGTAATCAATAACAACATTCAAAAACTGATTCCGCCTTCCTAGCTTCTCCACCGGCCCATTAAAATCCATTGCCAAATGTTCCCATGGTTTTTCTGGAACTGTCTGCAACATAATGGCGGTTCTGTCCTCAGTTTACTCTTGTCACTATTGCTACACGCTATGCAATCTTTTACCTTGTCTTCCACTTCCTTATCCATTCCCGGCCACCAAAAAAATTGCAGTAATCTACCTTTGGTCATACTTCTACCTAGATGTCCTTCATGACTGATCTCAATCAAACTAGTTCTAAATTTACATGCTGGAACAATACGATTGTATCTTAATACATTGGAACCACAAATAGTTAAATCATCTGTGACTACTCTTTATGATTGCATTTCATCACACAGTTCAGCTCCTTGATTCCACCCTCTACTTATAAGGCACTTTTATTTACCATACATTTCATCTTCTGTTACAGCGTGTTTCCAATCCTCTTCTGTTAAGGCAAATTCTCCCACATCACAAATACTCACTGTTCCACTCAACTCTTCTTCCCTTTCAATATACATGCTCTCATTCACTGGCATCCGGGATAAACAATCTGCTACAACATTTTTCTTTCCCTTTACATAATCCACAACAAAGTTAAAATCTATCACAGATAATAACCATCTTGTAACTCTTGGTGTTGGACCACCTTCCAATCCCTTTCCACATTTAAATATAAGAATAAGTGGTTTATCGTCCATACGAATAATAAAAGGTAAACCCCACAAGTAGTATTTGAAATAGTTGACTACCCAACAACAGGCTAACGCTTCTTTTTCGATGGTGGAATAGAATTGTTCAGCACCTTGCAATCTTCTGGATGCAAATCCAATTATTCTCTCCTGTCCATCTACCCTCTGTGAAAGTACGGCTCGTAAACCAACATTACTAGCATCAGTAGAGGCTATAGTTTTGATGTTTACATTAAAATGATACAGTGATGGTGACTCTATGATAGATTGTTTGATCTGTTCAAATGCCTTCTCACACTCATCCCCCCATTGAAATACAGTTTTATTCTTCAATAATAACCCCATAGGTTCCACCTTCTCAGAAAAATTGCATATAAATTTAGAGCAATACTCAGCAAGTCCTAAAAAGAATTTCAACTGTTCCTTACTTTGTGTCCTAGGAACTTTGGATATGCTGTAATAATACTTTTCTTCGGTTTAATTCCCTCTTCTGAAATTTCATGGCCTAAATAATTAACTTTTCTTTTTTTCAACGGGCATTTTTCCCTTTTTATGCTTAGACCATGTCTCTCAATCCATGATAATACCTCTTGCAGCACAACATGATGTTTAATCTCTGAATTTCCTACTACCAAAATGTCATCCTGAAAGCATAGAACTGTTTTCATACCCTGAAAAATACCTTGCATCATTCTTTGGAACACAGCAGAAACAAGACCGGAAGGCATCCTTTGATATTTGAATGCACCCAAAGGAGTAACAAATTATGTCAATAAACTTATAGATTTACTTGGTGGTATGCAGATGACATGTCAAGGACACTGAACCACTTTCCTCCACCCATCATACTCAACATTTCGACTATATTGGGTAGTAGCTGCCTATCCACCCATATGTTCTTGTTTAGCTGTCGTAAAGCTATGCATAAATGGATTTTCCCTCTATCCTTTGGAGCAACCACCACTGGAGATAGCCATTCAGAAGAGTCTATGGGTTCTATAATCCCTTCTGCCATTAATTAAGCCAATTTCTTCTTTAACGGTTCCATCATCAAGTGTGGTATGGATCTTACTTTATGCACCACAGGCACAACTTTTTCCTTCAAAATTAGTTTATGAGTAAAACCCTTCAATAATCCAAAATTTTCTGTGAAAACTTGGGGGTACTCAAATACCACCCTCTCACCATCATTACATTCTTTGCCCTGTTCATTTACCAGTTCCATTGACATAACAGGTTCTTTGGAATTAGAATCTAAGACAATGTTCATATCCTACTGATGACACCACCCACGAAGATCTGAACCTTCCTTTATTATGTTCACTCTACCTCAAACATCACCATGACCAAAAGCAATATTTATCCATTTCATTCCCACAATTTCAATTTTCTTGCCACTATATCCAACTTCTTTCATGTCAGATAAACTAACTGAATCAACCAAAACTCGTACCCTCTTTCCATCAACAGTCACATCACCATGTGGTTTCTCTAACATACCGTTGCTTTCCATCTTCACATTTACATTGTCTTGTTGTTCAACCTGTCCAGCTTTTACCTCTTGCACAGATTCTTTAATTTGATTTATTGACAGTACTACTTATCTTATATTTTCATATACATCATCTACTGTCTTGACTCCTCGTACTCTCCCGCTTGTTCTACACACTTTAGCTAAGTGCCCTCTTTTACCACAACTCTTACAAATGACATTCCTCGCTCCACACCTGGCACTAGAGCTAATATGCCCTTGACATCCAAATCTATAACAAATTATGTTCCTTCTTTCGTTCCCTAGTGTAAGGAAATGCCTCCTTGGCATGGTTACCCCCTAACTTTTTGCCTCTGCTGATGCCAAGTTATGATTTGAAAGTGTGCTGAGGCCTGCTAACCAGGCCCCAGCACCAGTGTTCTTTCCCTAACCTGTACTTTTGTTCCCACAATTGGCACACCCTGGCATCCAGGTAAGTCCCTTGTAACTGGTACCTCTGGTACCAAGGGCCCTGATGCCAGGGAAGGTCTCTAAGGGCTGCAGCATGTCTTATGCCATCCTGGGGACCCCTCACTCAGTACAGACACACTGCTTGCCAGATTGTGTGTGCTGGTGGGGATAAAATGACTAAGTCGGCATGGCACTCCCCCCAGGGTGCCATGCCAACCTCACACTGCCTATTGGTATAGATAAGTCACCCCTCTAGCAGGCCTTACAGCCCTAAGGCAAGGTGCACTATACCATAGGTGAGGGCATAAGTGCATGAGCATATGCCCCTACAGTGTCTAAGCAAAACCTTAGACATTGTAAGTGCAGGGTAGCCATAAGAGTATATGGTCTGGGAGTCTGTCATGCACGAACTCCACAGCACCATAATGGCTACACTGAAAACTGTGAAGTTTGGTATCAAACTTCTCAGCACAATAAATGCACACTGATGCCAGTGTACATTTTATTGTAAAATACACCCCAGAGGGCATCTTAGAGATGCCCCCTGAAACCTTAACCAACTACCAGTGTGGGCTGACTAGTTTTAGCAGCCTGCCACACACCAGACGTGTTGCTGGCCACATGGGGAGAGTGCCTTGTCACTCTGTGGCTAGTAACAAAGCCTGACTGGGTGGAGGTGCTTCTCACCTCCCCCTGCAGGCACTGTAACACCTGGCAGTGAGCCTCAAAGGCTCACCCCCTTTGTTACAGCACCCAAGGGCACTCCAGCTAGTGGAGTTGCCCGCCCCCTCTGGCCACGGCCCCACTTTTGGCAGCAAGGTCGGAGGAGATAATGAGAAAAACAAGGAGGAGTCACTGGCCAGTCAGGACAGCCCCTAAGGTGTCCTGAGCTGAGGTGACTCTGACTTTTAGAAATCCTCCATCTTGCAGATGGAGGATTCCCCCAATAGGGATAGGGATGTGCTCCCCTCCCCTCAGGGAGGAGGCACAAAGAGGGTGTAGCCACCCTCAGGGCTAGTAGCCGTTGGCTACTAACCCCCAGACCTAAACACACCACTAAATCGAGTATTTAGGGGCTCCCAGAACACAGCAAGATAGATTCCTGCAACCTAAGACAAAGAAGGACTGCTGAGCTGAAAAACCTGCAGAGAAGAGAGACACCAACTGCTTTGGCCCCAGCTCTACCGGCCTGTCTCCCCACTTCTGAAGAACTGCTCCAGCGACACGTTCCACAGGGTCCAGCGACCTCTGAAGCCTCAGAGGACTACCCTGCATCTAAAAGGACCAAGAACTACTGAGGACAGAGGCTCTGCTCCACAAAAACTGCAACTTTGCAACAAAGAAGCAACTTTGAAAGAACACACGTTTCCCGCCGGAAGCGTGAGACTTTGCACTCTGCACCTGACGCCCCCGGCTCGACTTGTGGAGAACAAACACTACAGGGAGGACTCCCCAGCGACTGCGAGCCCATGAGTAGCCAGAGTTGACCCCCCTGAGCCCCTACAGCGACGCCTGCAGAGGAAATCCAGAGGCTCCCCCTCACCGTGACTGCCTGCTTAAAAGACCCGACGCCTGGTAAAGACACTGCACCCGCAGCCCCCAGGACCTGAAGGATCCGACCTCCAGTGCAAGAGCGACCCCCAGGTGGCCGTCTCCCTTGCCCAGGTGGTGGCTACCCCGAGGAGCCCCCCCCCTTGCCTGCCTGCATCGCTAAAGAGACCCCTTGGTCTTCCATTGAAACCTATTGCACACCCGACGCCTGTTTTCACACTGCACCCGACTGCCCCCGTGCCGCTGAGGGTGTACTTTCTGTGCTGACTTGTGTCCCCCCCGGTGCCCTACAAAACCCCCCTGGTCTGCCCTCCGAAGACGCGGGTACTTACCTGTTGGCAGACTGGAACCGGGGCACAGCCTTCTCCATTGAAGCCTATGGTGGTCATTCTGACCCCGGCGGTAAAATGCACTTACCGCCGGTCAGAAGACCGCCATAACACCGCCACGGCCGCGGAAACCCGCCACGGTCATTCTGACCCGCAGAAGGCAAACCTCCGAAAATCCGACAGCCACAACCGACCGCCAGACCAGCGGTCGGCGGAAAGGTGGAGGTGACCAAACCTCCACCGCCACGCCAACAGAAATACGCCCATGCCATTACGACCCACGAATCCACGCGGCGGTCATTCAAACGCGGTATTCCATTGGCGGGACACACCGCCGCGGTCAGAATACACACAAACGAACAAAACTCAGCCACATTGGACGATTTGAATCCCACACACCTGATACACATACACACACCACTCCCACACACACAATACAATATAAAACACCCACCCACATCACCCACAAACCCCTACGCAAAAAAATTCTGAAAGAAGGCCAGAGCGAGACACCAGCATCCACAAACTAACAGCCACAGCCACTCAACACCATCACCCACACACTATCCACACACAAAACAACACACACCACCACACTCAACACACTTAACTACACATACTCCACCCCACACATCATACACACCACCCCATGGCACCCCAAAGACAACCGCGCTTCACAGACGAAGAACTCAGGGTCATGGTGGAGGAAATCGTTCGGGTAGAGCCCCAGCTGTTCGGCACACAGATACAATACACCAGCATTGCCCGGAGGACGGAGCTATGGCAGAGGATTGTCGACAGGGTCAACGCAGTGGGACAGCACCCCAGAAATCGGGAAGACATCAGGAAGCGATGGAACGACCTACGGGGGAAGGTGCGTTCCATGGTATCCAGGCACAACATCGCCGTGCAGAAGACTGGCGGAGGACCCCCACCTCAACCCCCACAATTCACATCATGGGAGGAGGAAGTCTTGAACATCCTGCATCCTGACGGCCTCGCAGGAGTCGGCGGAGGAATGGATACTGGTAAGTTGAAGCTTCAATACTGCTTCCCCCCCACCTGCATGCCAAATCATACCCCAACCCTCACCCCCATCCTCGAACCCCACCCTCACCCCCACCCCCATCCTCACCCCCACCCTCACCCCCACCACCATCCTCACCCCCACCACCATCCTCACCCCCACCCCCAGCACACCTATTCCCCGCCAATGTCTCACCAGCACAACCCACACATCCCAAAACCTAGGCCTGCATGCGTCCACTAAGCATGGACACCCATCACCAAAGCATGCCCAATGCATATACACATCCCCCCCACAAGCCACCCTCACCAAAGCCCCCACACACGAATGCCAGCACTTGGGCACACGAGAACCCATAGATACACCCATATGCCACACATTGAAACTATAACCATACCTCTATACCCCTGCAGGACCCGACCGTCAACACACCGCGGCGGAGGGGCCAGAATTCTCCACACCCCCCACCCAAGAGGCCGTCAGCGATGACAGCAGCTCTGTCGACCTGGACACCGATGACCAGCCCGGACCATCGGGGACCTCTGGACAGTCGGTTCCCCTCACACAGGCCCAGGCCACTACAGACCCAAACCCCTCTGGGAACACCAGCACAGCTCCCACCCAGCGGGCCCATGCCTCTGTCTCCAGGGCGCGTCAATCTGCGGTGTGTCTACCACTACAGGGCACCCAGGATAACCCACCACCCCAACAACAACAGGGACCTGGGGGCAGTGGTAGTGGGCACACCGGCCAGGGGGCAGAGGCCCAGGGAAACAGGGCAACTCGGAGGGCAGCTGTGCGACAGGGGGGGGACGGGCCCAGGGAACCCACTCTCCACGAGGTCCTCACCACCATCATGGGAGCATACAACCGCTCCCAGGAGACGATGGCGACGGTACTGGCCCGGTTCCAGGAGATCCAGGTACTGCAGGAGGAACACTATCGGGGGTACAGGGAGGACATCAGAGCCATCAACACCACCCTGGTTACCATGGTAGGGCTGCTGCAGGACCTCGTCAACACCAGGGCGGACACTCAACAACACCCAAGGGCCCCTGCCACTAGCCTGGACCAAGAACAGCCAACCACCTCCGCCGGCGCTAGTGGACAGGAGGCCCCCGCACAGCAGCAGCCCACCAGACCCCAACCTCCTGCAGGAGAAGAACCACCCCGCAAGAGGGCCCTGAGATCTCGCAAGAAGACAGAGTAGGATGTCAAGACCCCCGCCAGCAATGGATACCACCTGATGTCATCCCACTGTCCCACATTGTCACCCTGTCCATCCTTGAACTGCCCATGCTCCATCTCTCCACAGGCCTCTGGACAATGCACCTGTGTGACTGTTACTCTGGACTCTGCCATGGACATTCCTTCACCATAGCCCCCACCCACTTGAAACCACCCATCCCATTTTGAGCACTTAAATAAACACCTATTTTGCACCAAAATATCTGGAGTCTGGCTGTGATTTCAATATATTGTAATTGACATGACAGTGCAAATATGTCCTTGTACATGGTGAAGTCAACAAACAGCTGCCACAAAGCTGTAGTCCATGGGGAAACGAAGCACAGGACTCGTAGTGGGGACCCCAGATCTGAAATAGGGAGGGAAAAGCCAAAACTCAGTCATCATACACTGGGGCAAATAGACAGGCAGCAGAGATGCAGGAGAGTAGTTAACATTTACTAAATTATCTTTGAAATGTTACCTGTGTCCTATTGGAAGTACTGTTCAATGATTCTGTCCCTGTTGTCTGTTTCAGCCCCGTCGTCTTCCTCCTCGTCACTCTCCTCAGGTTCCACCGCTGCCACAACACCACCGTCTCGACCATCCTCCTGCAGGAAAGGCACCTGGCGGCGCAAAGCCAGGTTGTGAAGCATGCAGCAGGCCACGATGATGTGACACACCTTCTTAGGTGAGTACATTAGGGATCCACCTGTCATATGCAGGCACCTAAACCTGGCCTTTAGGAGGCCAAAGGTGCGTTCGATCACCCTCCTAGTACGCCCATGGGCCTCATTGTACCGTTCCTCTGCCCTGGTCCGGGGATTCCTTACTGGGGTCAGTAGCCACGACAGGTTGGGGTACCCAGAGTCCCCCACTAGCCATACACTGTGTCTCTGTAGCTGTTCCATCACGTAAGGGATGCTGCTATTCCTGAGGATGTAGGCGTCATGCACTGACCCTGGGAATTTGGCATTTACATGCGAGATGTACTGGTCAGCCAAACACACCACCTGGATGTTCATTGAATGGTAATTTTTTCTGTTCCTGTACACCTGCTCCCTGTCTCTTGGGGGAACCAAAGCCACATGGGTCCCGTCAATGGCACCAATTACGTTGGGAATATGTCCAAGGGCGTAGAAATCACCCTTCACTGTAGCCAATTCGCCCACCTCAGGGAAAATGATGTAGCTCCTCACGGATTTCATCAGGGCAGACAACACTCTGGATAACACCTTCGAAAACATGGGCTGAGACATCCCAGAAGCAATTCCCACTGTTGTCTGAAATGACCCACTTGCCAAGAAATGGACATGACCTGCACCAGAGGGGGAATCCCTGTGGGTTGGCGGATGGGGGACATCAGGTCAGGCTCCAGCTGGGCACACAGTTCATGGATAGTGGCACGGTTAAGACGGTAGGTCAGGATAATGTGGCGTTCTTCCATTGTCGACAGGTCCACCAGCGGTCGGTACACGGGAGGATTCATCCGTCTCCTCGCCCAACCCAGCGGATGGTGCCTAGGAAGGACAACATGGAGCACACAGTCAAGCAACCCACAGGTACGTACTCACAGCTAGCACAATAAACGATTCTCTATGCAGTGAATGGCGTGTCTGAGTGGCTATGCAAGGCCTAGGCCTGTGTGACGCAGTTGAAATTGAGCCATGTGGGCCCTGGAAATGGCGGCTGCCTGACCTGTGAAGTGTGACAATGGGATGTGAGGTCAATGCGCTGGCGTGGCACACCGCGGCGGGCGGCGGGCGAAGACCGCGGCGCGAAGCCGCATTGGTTAACATTGAAGCCTATGGGTTTCAGGAGCCAATGGCGAAGGGCGCCGGCGGTGGCGGGACGCACCGCCGCGGTACGCACCGCCGCGGACGTGACCGCCATTTTCTATCTACTTATCCACTTGCGACTTGAACTTTCACAGGAGAGGACCTATACTGCAAGTGTTGCTGTGACCTCGGTCTGGAAGGGACAATGGCTGCTGCGCCTGGGGAAAGGGCCCCTGCCTTCACTGGAGAGGAGTTAGAGAAACTTGTGGATGGGGTCCTCCCCCAGTATGCGCTACTCTACGGTCCTCCAGACCAACAAGTGAGTTTAATTCAATCTGGATTTGGGGCCACTGGCTGGCTTGGGGGCCTGGCGGGGGGCCTGGCGGGGGGCCTGGCGGGGATGGGGGGCATGTTGGGCCTGGCGGGGGGCATGGCGGGGGGGCCTGGCGGGGATGGGGGGCATGTTGGGCCTGGCGGGGGGCATGGCGGGGGGCATGGCGGGGATGGGGGGCATGTTGGGCCTGGCGGGGGGCATGGCGGGGGGCCTGGCGGGGATGGGGGGCGTTGGGCCACTGGCAAGGAAAATGCTGACAAACTTGAACGTGGTATTTCTCCCTCCCTGTACGTGTCACATAGGTCCGCGCCCATGAGAAGATCGGGATTTGGCGTGCCATCGCCAAGGAAGTCCGGACCCTGGGGGTCCACCATCGACGGGGCACCCACTGCCGCAAGAGGTGGGAGGACATCCGCCGCGGGACCAAGAAGACCGCCGAGTCTCTGCTGGGGATGGCCTCCCAACGTAGGCGGGGTGCCTGCCGTCAACTGAGCCCCCTGATGTTCCGGATCCTGGCGGTGGCCTACCCTGATTTGGATGGGCGCGTGAGGGCAGCACAGCAGACACAAGGGGGTGAGTACAAGCATTATCTACTCTGTTGTAGCGCAGTGGAGGTGTCTGGGTGGGGGAGGAGGTCTGTGGGTCCCCCTAGGCCAGGGCGATATCTGTAGGCTGGGCACCCCCGTAAGCCCCTGTGTCCCCAGCCACCACCCTCAGTAGTTTGTCAGTACAGCCATCCCTGGGCCGTGTCAGCCATGGGTGCAGTTGTCAACTCTAGGCGTGTAGGGCATGTTCCACGGAATGCGTAGCGGACCCCAAGTGCGCAACTTAGTGCAGGGGGCATCTGTGTCTGTCATGTCCGCTAACTGTACCGGAGATCCATGTACTCAATATCCCTTTATTTCTCTCTCCCCCCCCCTTTTTGTTTGTCTTTCTGTGCTTGTGTGCATCAGCATCATCAGGCGGAGGAGAAGTGGCATCGGGCAGGAGGGAGCTGCATCTCACATGGCCCAGGAGGGCCATGCCACAGAGTCAGACTGGACCAGTGAGACGGAGGGCGAGGGGAGCTCCACGACGGGGACGACTGGACCCTGCAGCGACACGGACACGTCCTCGGAAGGGGGCTCCCTTGCGGGGGTGGCACCATCCGTGCCCCCCGCCATTACAGGTACAGCCGCCACCCAGCGCACCATCTCCGCCCTCCCAGCAGCCCCTCAGCGTTCGCCCCGTGCCCGCTCTGCCAGGAAGCCGGGCATCTCCTTCGCCCCAGGCACCTCAGGCCCTGCCCCTGTTACCCCCGCTGCCCTCAGTGAGGAGGTCATTGACCTCCTCCGAACGCTCATTGTTGGGCAGACTACCCTTTTGAATGCCATCCAGGGGATGGAGAGGGAGGTTCATCGCAGCAATGCGTACCTGGAGGGCATTCATTCGGGTCAGGCTGCCCATCAGCGATCGTTCCAGGCTCTGGCCTCAGCACTGACGGCAGCCATTGTCCCTGTCTCCTGCCTCCCTCTACTAACTCCCTCCTCCCAGTCTCCTGTTCCTCTACCTGTCCCACCCACACCATCAGACCAGCCTGCACACACCTCAACACCCAAGAGAAGCTCATCCAAACATAAGCACCACAGATCACGCAGACATTCACACACGCAACATTCCGATGCAGACATGCCAACAGTCACTACCACCTCTGTGACCCCCACCTCCTCGTCTCCCTCCTCCCTCCCTGTGACGTCTACACTCACACCTCCATTCACCTCACCATCAGCCAGTGTTTCCATCACCAGCACACCCTCCACTCCAGTCCGCACACGTGCAGTCACCACCCCCACTGCCATTTACACGTCCCCTGTGTCCTCTCCCACTGTGTCTGTCACCCCCTCTTCCACACCACACAAACGCAGCCACCCACCCACCCAACAGCCATCCACCTCACGACAGCCTATCCCTCCTGCACCTGCACCCAAAGACAGCAAACGTGACTCACCTACAACCACATCCTCTCCCTCCACTCCCATTCCCACTGTACCTACCACTCTCCATTGTCCCAAGAAGCTCTTCCTCGCCACTACTAACTTCTTTCCTGACCCTGAGCCCCCCCCCCTCCTTCTCGTTGGGGTAAGAAGAGCACCTCAGCCACCACCAGCCCTGCAGCCCCCTTGACAAGGGTGCAGGGGTATTGGAGCCCGCCAGCCCGCATGTCTGGATCTTCGCCCAGCAGCAAGGGGACAGCCAGCCCACCCCCTGGGAAGAGGAGCAGAAGGCGGAAGGGGCGCCGCAGGAGCCCGCCTTCTACATCCCCCCCGGACACCACCCAGAGACAGTCACCAGCCACAGCTCCAAAGGGAGGAAAGGGCCACAGGCCCACGACTAAGGAGGGCAAGGGCAGCAAGTCGGAGAGGTCAGGCAGCAGGCCTGCTGCCCAGGAGGAGCCCACAACCCCCATAGCCGCTGCCCCGGGAGGAACCGGCACAGCTGCCCCGGGAGAGCCCACCACCCCCATAGCCGCTGCCCAGGGAGGACCCAGCCCAGCTGGCCAGGAGGGCCCCACCACCCACAGCCCAGGTGGGCATTGAAGGAGCACCATCCCCGCTGCCCAGGAGGGCACCACCAGGCAATGAGCAGTTGGCCATAGACCGGCCGCCGTCTCCAGAACCGCTGAACTGGGCCCCGCCGTCTCAAGCACCGCTCCGCTGGGCCCCGCCGTCTCAAGAACCGCTGAACTGGGCCCTTCAAGGCAAGGAGCGCTGCACTGGGCCCGCCGTCTCCAGAACCGCTGAACTGGGCCCCGCCGTCTCAAGAACCGCTCCGCTGGGCCCCGCCGTCTCAAGAACCGCTGAACTGGGCCCTTCAAGGCAAGGAGCGCTGAACTGGGCCCGCCGTCTCAAGAACCGCTGAACTGGGCCCCGCCGTCTCATGAACCGCTCCGCTGGGCCCCGCCGTCTCAAGAACCGCTGAACTGGGCCCCGCCGTCTCAAGCACCGCTCCGCTGGGCCCCGCCGTCTCAAGAACCGCTGAACTGGGCCCTTCAAGGCAAGGAGCGCTGAACTGGGCCCCGCCGTCTCCAGAACCGCTGAACTGGGCCCCGCCGTCTCAAGAACCGCTCCGCTGGGCCCCGCCGTCTCAAGAACCGCTGAACTGGGCCCTTCAAGGCAAGGAGCGCTGAACTGGGCCCCGCCGTCTCAAGAACCGCTGAACTGGGCCCCGCCGTCTCATGAACCGCTCCGCTGGGCCCCGCCGTCTCAAGAACCGCTCCGCTGGGCCCCGCCGTCTCCAGAACCGCTGAACTGGGCCCCGCCGTCTCAAGCACCGCTCCGCTGGGCCCCGCCGTCTCAAGAACCGCTGAACTGGGCCCTTCAAGGCAAGGAGCGCTGAACTGGGCCCCGCCGTCTCCAGAACCGCTGAACTGGGCCCCGCCGTCTCAAGCACCGCTCCGCTGGGCCCCGCCGTCTCAAGAACCGCTGAACTGGGCCCTTCAAGGCAAGGAGCGCTGAACTGGGCCCCGCCGTCTCAAGAACCGCTGAACTGGGCCCCGCCGTCTCATGAACCGCTCCGCTGGGCCCCGCCGTCTCAAGAACCGCTGAACTGGGCCCTTCAAGGCAAGGAGCGCTGAACTGGGCCCCGCCGTCTCAAGAACCGCTGAACTGGGCCCGCCGTCTCAAGAACCGCTCCGCTGGGCCCCGCCGTCTCCAGAACCGCTGAACTGGGCCCCGCCGTCTCAAGCACCGCTCCGCTGGGCCCCGCCGTCTCAAGAACCGCTGAACTGGGCCCTTCAAGGCAAGGAGCGCTGAACTGGGCCCCGCCGTCTCAAGAACCGCTGAACTGGGCCCCGCCGTCTCATGAACCGCTCCGCTGGGCCCCGCCGTCTCAAGAACCGCTGCACTGGGCCCTTCAAGGCAAGGAGCGCTGAACTGGGCCCCGCCGTCTCAAGAACCGCTGAACTGGGCCCCGCCGTCTCAAGAACCGCTCCGCTGGGCCCCGCCGTCTCAAGAACCGCTGAACTGGGCCCTTCAAGGCAAGGAGCGCTAAACTGGGCCCCGCCGTCTCAAGAACCGCTGAACTGGGCCCTTCAAGGCAAGGAGCGCTGAACTGGGCCCCGCCGTCTCAAGAACCGCTGAACTGGGCCCTTCAAGGCAAGGAGCGCTGAACTGGGCCCTTCAAGGCAAGAACCGCTGGCCCTTTGGCAGACGTGGCAGGGCAGAATCTATCTCGGGCAGGGCTGCAGGATGTCCTCTGGCCAACTTGCCTCCTCCAGTGGCAGTGGGGTCTGTTATGGACTGTATGGACCGTGGCTTTGCACTCCCCAGGATGGCCCAGTGGGCAGGCCACCCACTGTATGGACTGTATGGACAGTGGCTTTGCACTCCCCAGGATGGCCCAGTGGGCAGGCCACCCACTGTATGGACTGTATGGACTGTGGCTTTGCACTCCCCAGAATGGCCCAGTGGGCAGGCCACCCACTGTATGGACTGTTTGGACTGTGGCTTTGCTCTCCCCAGGATGGCCCAGTGGGCAGGCCACCCACTGTATGGACTGTATGGACTGTGGCTTAGCACTCCCCAGGATGGCCCAGTGGTCATGGAGTCCCCTCGTGGATCTGGCGTCGTGTACTCAAGTGGCTGAGGTGCCCCCCCTTCCCTTCCCCCTGAGGTGCCTGTCCTATTTTCTTTCTGATGCCCCTGCAGTGTTCTCTCCGTGGAGTTCTTGTCGTGGGACTGGGCCTTGCCCCTTTGCACAGGACCCCTGTGATCCACGGACAGTGGTTGGACTACATTTAGTAGCTGTGTATATTTTGTACATAGTTTATTTATTTATTGGGATTACTGGTGTACATATTTCAATATATCTGCCCGTTTATGATCTCTTATTTTGGTCTTTGCATTATTTCGGAGGGGGGTGGTTTGTGGGTTGTGACAGTGATCTGTGGGAATGCATTGATGTGTGTGTTGTAGTGGGTGTGGGTGGGTGGGTGTGTGCCGGTAATCTTTTCCCTCCCCTGTGTCGTAGGTGCAGTACTCACCGATGTCTTCCGCGCCGCCGGGCGTGCTCCTGGTATATGAGCAGGTATAGGAGTGCGGGGATGACCTGCAACTCTGGTTCCATACTGCCGGAATCTCGCGTGGAGTGCGTGGAGGTGAGCGTTTTCCCGTTCGTAGTCTGCTTCCGCCGTGTTCTTATCGGCGGTGCTCCCGCCCCGGAAAAGGTGGCGGATTGGTGGGTCGTGATAGGGTGGGCGGTACATTGTCTGCCGCCTGGCTGTTGGCGGGGACCGCCGCGCTGTTTGTTTGTACCGCCGTGGCGGGCGGAGTGTTAATACGGCGGGCTGTGTTGGCGGTTCCTGCCAGGGTCAGAATTGCATATTTTAGACCGCCGGCCTGTTGGCGGCTTGGCCGCCGCTTTATCACCGACCGCCAGGGTCAGAATGAGGGCCTATGTGTTTTGGGCAGCACTTTGACCTATGCACCTGACCTGCTGGTGTGTTAACTTTGGAGTTGCCCTGAACTCCCAACGGTGGGCTACCTTGGACCCAGCTTTGAACCCTCTAGGTGGTTTACTTACCTGCAAAACTAACAAACACTTACCTCCCCCAGGAACTGTTGAATATTGCACTGTGTCTAGTTTTAAAATAGCTATTTGCCATTTGTGTGAAAACTGTATATGCTATTTTGCTAATTCAAAGTTCCTAAAGTTCCTAAGTGAAATACCTTTCATTCAAAGTATTGTTTGTAAATCTTGAACCTGTGGTTCTTAAAATAAACTAAGAAAATATATTTTTCTATAAAAAAACCTATTGGCCTGGAATTGTCTTTGAGTGTGTGTTCCTCATTTATTGCCTGTGTGTGTACAACAAATGCTTAACACTACCCTCTGATAAGCCTACTTCTCGACCACACTACCACAAAATAGAGCATTAGAATTATCTCTTTTTGCCACTATCTTACCTCTAAGGGGAACCCTTGGATTCTGTGCATGCTATTTCTTACTTTGAAATAGTACATACAGAGCCAACTTCCTACACCTAGCACCTTAGTTGCATGTACCC
Source organism: Pleurodeles waltl (assembly GCF_031143425.1). Taxonomy (NCBI): domain Eukaryota; kingdom Metazoa; phylum Chordata; class Amphibia; order Caudata; family Salamandridae; genus Pleurodeles; species Pleurodeles waltl. The sequence goes on along the minus strand of NC_090444.1, from coordinate 1,335,622,556 downwards.
TTCAGTACTAGCCATACCAGATTTTGTACCATTATAAATTTCACCCTTTTTAATTTGCGTTTTCCTCTCTATACCTTTCACTTCATTTATTAAATTTCCCTTCACTTCTTTAACTTCTTTTTTACCATCTTCCATATATTTAATCCATAATACAGCATCTTCAATACTTCTTGCAATTTGGACTGTGTCATCTAAGTTTAAGTCCTTCGCTAATTAGTGTTCCTTCATCCGTTTATTGTTTGTACAGCATCCAATTTGATCCCTAATCAGACTGTCAGTCAAGTCATGGAACTGGCAAGAAACAGCTAACCCTCTCAGTTCCACTAAATATGTCAGAATGTCTTCATCCTCTCTCTGAACACGTGAAAGTATTTATATCTTTAAACAACTATACTCACTTTAGGAGTGTAACGTTTATCAAGCATCATTAAGGACATTTCAAACACATTTGCAGTTTGTGCATCTACAATACCTAATGATATTTATCGAAGATCATAATAAATCCTTCTTCCTTCTGCCTCTAAATTATGTAAAAGAATTGCCTGTTTCCGTATCAGTCCATATTTATCTCCACCCATTGCCAGGATATATGTAAAAAACATATTCTTACATCTTTTCCAAGGAAGAGTGGGTTCTCCAGGTGTAGGCAAGAAAGTAGGCGGAGCCTTAATGCTTTGTTTAGCCATCCTGTAGAATAATTCTAAATTAACTAACTAAAATAGTTAATCAATACAAAAAATTTAAATAACAATTTAAAATAATTAACTGAAATAAACTTGCTCTTTGTTCATAACCTTGACCACCATTTTGTGATTGTTGCAGTCCTGCAGTTTTTTCGCTATTCCCACTCAGCAGTCTTTCCTCTACCTTCACTTTGCTGTCCTCCCTCTATTCTCAGTCCTCAGTCTTTCCTCTATTCTCACTTTGCTGTCCTTCCTCTATTCTTCTCCTTGGCCAATGAGGAAAACAATTCACCTCACCATGAGGTAGCAGAAGCACAGTACACCAGTAAGACCTTTAATTCAATTAAGCTTTTCCGTTGCTTTCAAGCACATCGGAAATCCCCAGCTTAACTGCTTGTAAAAAGGCGAACTTGGACTCATCTGAAATGCACACCCAGCACGTTACTAGTGGCGCGCGTGCAGCGTAAGATGGACAGGAATCCAAGCACGTGTCCACCAATAGCAACACAGCTTATTGCTAGTGGAGCGCGTGCAGCGCAAGACGGACAGGAGTTCAAACACGCATCCGGCAGCAGCACGGGATAGACACCCAACAGGAATTCAACACTGTACGAGGTCTGAGATGATAATAACTGTGCTTAAAAATGTTTAAAATTCAACACGTGCATCCTTGTTCAACTGCTTGAGTGTTATGTTTCTATAAATATGCCGTTCCTTTTTAACAATGCTCTTGTCCTCCTCGCTTCCAAAATAAATTTCCAGTCACTTACTGTCAGCCTCTAGTAATAAGCCTTTTCCAGAGGTGGAAGTCACCGATCTCCATCCCCTGCACAGCCGCTCGTCGCCAATATATGTAGTAACTCACACTGGCAAGTGAGTTAAATCTTCTTTATTAAGTTCAACAACTGTGACCTCCAGCTGGGTGACAGCTGAACAACTGCCAACGTCTGGAACTTTTATTCCACCCCATTCCATTACATCACACCATTACTTTATGAACAGAACGTTCCTACAACATGTTATTTTGTTTTGAAGTAATTGTTTTTATTTAAGCATGCAATTATGTCAGATTAGCAAATACAAATTTATAAACAAATCCCGCCGTGTCTAAAGGATAAACACCGGTTGCTGGAATAGCCATTGTGATTGTCTGAAACAAGCACTCATTTTATCCTTTTTGGCACTACACAAACACAAAAATAAACTCCTTCTTAGATATGTGAAAGCACTCAGGCATAGCCAGATATGAACAGGATGGTATGGTAGCCCCAGCGTGATGACCTATGCATGTGAATGTGTTACCTTGTAAGTGTACATAAATGTCATGACACAGCACCCATTAGGGTCGAGCCTGCAAGTAAATGCATTTGCATCTCGTATGCAAGATGATGTTGTGTTCTGTAGAGGGCTTGGAGCCTGCTTGTTGCTCACCATTTGTTCGTTTGCGTGGCACTCTTCTTTACAGTCTCGTAATTCGTCAACACTTGTCTTGCATCATTTCCGTTCCTCTGTGTGGTGCAGGGGTCAAGCACTAATTGATTTCAACTAAATTAGTGTCCCTCCGCTGCTCCCGATGTGATCAAGGTACTATTTTGTTCTAACTTGCAGTGACCCGCTAACAGAAGGCTTGGGACCGGCAAAACATGCTCAGCAAAACAAACAAAATTGCAAAGTTGTATTTTTTAAAGCTAGTGTTATTTTTTTTTTAATCATCCGTTCCCAGTTTTCACTTGTCTGTTTTTTTCTTTTTGCTTGTGGGTGCTGTCGTCAAAAGATGACAATTAACCTGTTTGAAATATGCGAAACCTACTACATTGCAAATGCTTGTTTTGGGTTATGACCCCAATATGCTGCACAACTTGGCTTTGCGACGACAGGTGCCTTTTCTGCAGGAGGATGGTCCTGAAGGAGGTGTTGTGGCAGCTGTGGAGCCTGTGGACAGTGAAGAAGAGGAGGCAGAAGAAGAGGACATAGACAACAGAAACAATCAATACCATCAATACTTCCAGTGAGACACAGGTAAGAAGACATCACTGCCTCCTACATCTGATACACTTGTTCTACCTCTCATCTGTCTGTCACTTACACCCAGTGTATGGACCCTGATTTGTCACTTTCCCTTTCGATTTTTCACAGATGTGGGTCCCACTGTGTTACCTCTGCTATATTTCCTCATGGACTAGAGCTGTGTGACATAGGTATGTTGACAATGCAATGGACATTGCTATTTCCCTCAGTTATTGCAAATACACATTGGTGAAAGCACAGACTGACTCCAGATTGTTTTGTGATTTAAGGGTGTTTAATTAAGTGCTAAATAGTGGAGGGTGTTGTAAAATGGTCAGGGGTGATGGTGGAGGAATGTCCATGGCAGAGTCCAGTCTATTAGTCTCACAGGTGCATTGTCCAAAGGGGCATAGGAAGTGGAGCTGGGGCAGTTTAAGGATGGACAGGGTGACAAAGTGGAACAGAAGGATGACAATCAGGGTGGGCTCATTTCTTGGCAGGGATCTTGGCATTGTTTTCTGTCTTTGTCCTGGATCTCAGGGGGTGGGGTGCTGGTGTCGTGGTCCTGTGGCGGTGCCTCCTGTCCACTAGCGCCGGCGGAGGTGGTGGGCAGTTCATCGTCCAGGTTAGTGTCAGGGGCCCCTTGTTGTGCCACAGTGTCCCTCCTGGTGTTCACGAGTTCCTTCAGCACCCCTACAATGGTGCCCAGGGCAGTATTGATGGATTTGAGTTCCTCCCTGAACCCCAAATACTGTTCCTCCTTCAGCTGCTGGGTCTCCTAAAACTTGACCAGTACCGTTGCCATCGTCTCCTGGGAATGATGGTAGGCTCCCATTATGTTGGAGAGGGCCTCGTGGAGAGTGAGTTCCGTGGGCCTGGCCTCCCCCTGTCGCACAGCAGCCCTCTCAGTTCCCCTGTTTTCCTGGGCCTCTGTCCCCTGAACCATGTGCCCTGCTGTTCTTGGGGTGGTGGGTTAGCCTTGGTTCCCTGTAGTGGTGGACACACTGCTGCTTGATGTGTCCTGGGGACAGAGGTATGGGCCCGCTGGGTGGGTGCTGTGCTGGTGTTTCCTGAGGGGGGAGGCTCTGTGGTGGCCTGTGCCAGTGTGAGGGGAAGCGACTGTCCCGAGGTCCCAGATGGGCCCGGCTGGTCATCTAGATCCAGTTGGACAGAGCTGCTGTCATCACTGTGGTCCTCTTCTGTGGGGGGAGTGGACATGTCTGGAACCTCCTGTCCGGTGACGTTGGGTAGGGGTCCTGCAGCGGTGTAAAGGCATGATTATTGCATCTGTGTGTGCCATGGTTTGCAATGGGTGGGGGACCCTGTACCCCAGTGCTTCCATTCATGTGTAGGACCTTGTGTGCTAATTGTTTAGGGGTCTGTATGGGTATGTGTAGTGGCCATGCATGGGTGATGGGTGTCTATGCTTTGTTGTTGCATGCAGGGCCTGGTGTTGGGATGTGTGGTTTGTGATAGTGGGACATCTGTGAGGAGTTGGAGTGATGGGGGTGAGGGCGAGGGCAGGGGTATGTGATAGCATGCAGGTAGGGTGGGGGATGTAATAGTAAAGATTTGACTTACCAGAGTCCATTATTCCTGCTACTCCTGCGAGGCCCTCAGGATGCAGTATAGCCAAGACCTGCTCCTCCCATGTTGTTAGTTGTGGGGGAGGAGGTGGGGGTCCGCCGACAGTCCTCTGAACCGCAAGGTGGTGTCTTGAGACCACGGAACGCACCTTTCCCCGTAGGTCGTTCCACCTCTTCCTGATGTCATCCCGTGTTCTTGGATGCTGTCTCACTGCGTTGACCCTGTTGATGATTCTGCGCCATAGCTCCATCTTCCTAGCTATGGTGGTGTGCTGCACTTGTGATCCGAATAGCTGTGGCTCTACCCGGATGATTTCCTCCACCATGACCCTGAGCTCCTCCTCAGAAAACCTGGGGTGTCTTTGGGGTGCCATGGGGTGGTGTGGGTGATGTGTGAGGTGGTGTGTGTTGTGATGTGTGGGGTGATGCTTAGGGGTGTGTGGCGTTTTGTGCGTGGATGTGTATGTGTGATGGTGTTGTGTGCCTTTGTATGCTGGTGTTGGATTTGCTGTGCTGTCTCTCTGGCCTTCGTCAGAATTTTCGGTAGTAAGGGTTTGTGGGTAATGTGGGTGTGTGTTTTATATTGTATTGGGTGTGTGGGAGTGGTGTGTGTATGTGTATATTTGGAATTGTCCAATGTGGTAGTGTTTTGTAGATGTGTGTGTATTTTGAACACAGCGCTGTGTACCGCCAATGGAATACCGCGGTTGAAAGACCCCCGCGTGGATTCATGGGTCATGATAGTGTGGGCGTATTCCTGTTGGCATGACGGTGGAGGTTTTGTTATCGCCAGTTTATCACTGACCTTTGGTGTGGCGGACTTGTGTGGGTGTCTAGATTTTGGCGGATTCCGAACTGTGGGTCGTAATACCTGTGGTGGAATTCCGTGGCCGCGGAGGTGTGTTGGCGGTCTTCTGTGTGGCGGTAAGCGCATTTACCGCCAATGTTGTAATGAGGGCCATAGTCTCAACAGCTTAAGGGGGAGGCATGGTTCACATTTGACTGTGTAAACAACTGCTTCACATTCAACACTAGCATGATCATGGATACATAAATGTAATAAATCCAATCTTCACTTTTCAGAGCGATATCTCATTTTATTTCTGTGAAGAGTGATTTCGTGATTTTTAGCATATTCCTAACAATTGAAAATGTCAATTAGGAATTACAGATTGAAGAAGAGATTTACCTATCAGACATAGAAGGAAATCTTTTCATCACTTTTCGTTGCTTAATAATTGCCTTCTAGTATGAAGATAACTGCGAAGAACAATGTTAAAGAACTAAATATTCTGGAGTTTATAAACCAGTTTAGAACCGAGAGGAACAACGGGCCTATGTGGCACTGATAGCTAAAATTCTGTTTAGTCCAGTATTGCATTGAGGCAGGGATTTCAAAGTTGCGATTGTTTTAATGCAGTTGCAATTAATGCATCATTATGAATTTGCAACATTTGCAAATTACTTTGCAATATTCTAAGGTGGAAATAATGTATCTTTTTGACCATGACAATATTTTGTTCTCAGAGCAGCAGTTATCTCAAGAGAGCAGCCTGTGTACATAAAGTATAAAACATTTTAATTCTCATTTTAAAGACTAATGTCTTAAATCTTATTGCTCTTCCTAGCATGGCACTTACATTACACAAATGTTCTGAAGGATTCCTTCTTATAGGAAACACATGCGTCTATATGCCCCAGTGTGGACACAGAGCATCCCAAAGTTGACGCTTTTAAAACATAACCTAGAAAGACGAATCAAAGAGGCACAACTTTCATGATAAGAAGTGTGTACGTCTAAGTTTCTTTTCTGTTTGGTGCCAACAATCGTCTTGTGCACCCAGTGTACAGTTAGTTATTGCTAAATGTACATCAATTTCTTTCTTTAAAAATATTTAACATAGAATTTATAATCCCTTTTGTACTACTCTGCATAAAAACGGATTACTGCCACAAAAAGAGCTTAATAAAGCTATTAGAAACGGGGTCCATGGTTGGCAGTCAATTTGCACTCTGTCCAAGCAGGGACCCTCACTCTAGTCAGGGCAAGGGAGCTACTCACTTAAGATAATCCCTGCTGACACCTTTAGTAGCTTGGCACAAGCAGTCAAGCTTATCTTAAAGGCAATGCGTAAAGTATGTGTACCACGCCAGTTTAGAAAAATAGCCAGTATTTATCTAAATCAAACAAGACCAAAACGACAAAAACATAACATACACAAGTAAAGTTATGAATTTTTAAAATAGTAGAATCTCACTCCATAGAAAACAATGGAAACGTTGTTGTTGCACAAAGCACCTGGTTTGCATCAAAAATAAAAACGCACAGATGAGGGTGCATAGGAAAAGTCTGTGGTGCGTCTATTCCTTACTCCTAAGTGAGACTGTGCATCATTTCTTCTCCAGTCGGGTAGGCAATGCGTAATTTTTCTCTCTCGCAAGAGAGCAATGAGTTGATTTCCAGGCTGGGCACCTCGGATCCGAGCAGGTTCATATTGATTTTGACACCCAGCGATGATGCGTGCGAAATCCAGCTGCACAGTGGTGGAAAACCACACTGCGTGGGGGTTGCATCATTTTCAACAGCCGCAAGCAAGTATTGTGTTGTTTCTCTAGCCACAATGCAGGTGATGTATCGATTTCCCAGCCGCAACGCAGGTGGTCCATCGTTTTTTACTGTTGCATTGCAGGTGATGCGTAAACATTTTGCTCACATGGATTTCCACCTTGGTTCAACCAGCTTCACCTTTCAAGGGCCCAGGGACTGGATAGGGCACTACTTGGCAATCTCAGTCCAAGCCTCTAGAGACACTTCACAAGAAGGAATATATCACAAACTCCAGTCTTTGTCCTCTTTCAGGCAGAAGCAGCAACTGCAGGCCAATTCAGCAAAGCACAGTCACAGGCAAAGGGGCAGTTATCCTCCACCAGCTCTTTAGGTCTTCTTCATGGCAGAGGTTCCTCTTGGTTCCAGAAGAAATCTAGAAATCTGGGTTTTGGGGTCCACTACTTTACCCCTTTCTGCCTTTGAAGTAGGCAAACTTCAAAGGAAAGTCTCCCTTGTTCACACGATCCTGCCTTGCCCGGGCCTGGCCTCAGACACACACCAGGGGGTTGGAGAATGCATTGTGTAAGGACAGGAACAGCCCTTTCAGGTGTAGGTGGCAGCTCTTCCCTCCCCACTCTAGCTCAGGTGACTCCTCAGGATATGCAGGCTACACCCCAGCTCCCTTTGTGTCACTGTCTAGAGGGAATTCACAACAGCCCAACTGTCAGTCTGACCCAGACATGGAATACACAAGCAGGCAGAGGCACAGCGTGTTAAGCAAGAAAATGCCTACTTTCTAAAAGTAGCATTTTCAAACTGACAATCTAAAAACCAACTTTAGCAAAACAGTTTTTTTTTTAATTGTGAGTTCAGAGACCTCAAACTCCACATCTCTATCCGCTCCCAATGGGAAACTCCACTTAAAAGATATTAAAAGGTAGTTCTCATGTTAACCTACGAGAGAGATAGGCCTTGCAACAGTGAAAACCAAATTACCAAATTTGGCAGTATTTCACTGTCAGGACATGTAAAACTCACAGTACATGTACTTCTTTTAACATACACTGCACCCTACCCATGCAGCTACCTAGGGCTTACCTTAGGGGAGCCTTACACACACAAAAAGGAAAGGTTTGGGCCTTGCAATTGGGCACACTTGCCAGGTCGAACTGGCAGTTTAAAACTGCACACACAGACACTGAAGTGGCAGGTCTGAGCCATGTTTACAGGCTACTCATTTAAGTAGAACAATCAGTGCTGCAGGCCCCTTTGTAGCATTTGATTTACAGGCCTGGGGCACCTCTATTGCACTTTACTAGGGACGTACTTGTAAATCAGATATGCCAATCATGGCTAAACCAATCCCCAATACAATTCCCACAAAGAGCACTTGCATTTTATCACTGGTCGGCAGTGGTAAAGTGCCCATAGTACCAAAAGTCCAAAAACAGTGGTCAGAAAACATAGGAGGAAGGTGGCAAGAAGTTTGGGGATGACCCTGCAAAAAGGGCCAGGCCCAACAGACATAATTTGGCTTTAGTTAACACTGCTAAATCATTTGGCCCTCTATCTACAGCATAATGCCAGTGCTCTTGCATGTCACTTTATTTAACATTAAAACATTTTTGCCATATAAGGTACACTTTGCAGAAAACAGTCAAGCCCTCATTGTGAGTATGGGGTAACATCCAAAATGGGGAAAAACAGGTGTATTCCAGATTACAAGATGTCTGTTACTCATGGATTTGCCACACCCAAATACCTCTGGGTATAGTCTGGAAACGTTTGCACAGAGAAATTAGGTCAGCACAACGGAAAATTTACAGAATTCAGATGCAGGTCCGGCCGTTATCCTATATTTTGGAGCAGAAAATTGCCTAAGGGCAGTACGATTGTCCCATAGTCAAAGTGCAATGCCATTGTGCATAGGAACATCAAGAAAACATTTGCAAACATTGTGAAGAGCCATAGTAAGTTCACAAACTTTTGCCAGCACAAGAAAAGACACTTCATATACCCCAACGTTAAGTACAAATTGACGGGATTCAATTGAATCTCCCAGCACTAGCAGGATGGATGGACAGCTTCAAATGAGCTGTGATGAACAGGTGATTCTGCAATTGAGTGTCACTTCACTGATATGGCCCTTTGGGTCCAATGATTGTTCCAAACAGACAATTAACATGTGGGTATTATTAGGCGTACACATTTTAGTTTAAACAAACTTTGACATACCTACATTTTCAATTAATTTAGAGGTCATTGATTTTTTAGGGTTGAACTATGCAAAAGCATGCACTGGTGCATTTGTATTGCTAGCGAGGCACTGTTGTAATTAACAAGTATTTACAATGCCATTGGTCTCGCATTTGCCTGAGTTAGAGCTTTTGGCTTTTCTAGATACATAACTGGACTATTCTTGCCACATAATTCCAGTGGCCTTGCAATGGAGGACCAAATTATGCAGCAATGCTGACTAAATTATGCAGCAAGGTGGGCTTTCATTGTGCAGAATTTGTTAAAGTCTGCAGATTATGCAGAAGATGATGGATAATGAGTCAAATTAATAATTTGTGAACAAAGCCCCACGGCCGCTGGATCAGTAATAATCTGTGGCTCTACATAATAGTCATGCTGTCCATAAAGCGCTGTAACAGATCGGTCTTGGCTTCGGCTGGCACAGTTACAACGAGGCATCACAGCCAGCACTTGCCTCCTATGATGACCTGGTTGGTTAAGGCTGGAGTCCCATTGGCCAAACTATTCATGAATGAACATGGACCTTGGTTATGAGATTGTAGGAAGCAATGGATGCAGAATTAATTAATGGCTTCTGACTACTCTTATTAAGAAGATGTGTGCTTTTTGCAAGACCAAGTGCTCAAAACCCTTATGAACAGCAAATAGTTTCCGTACTGTTCTATGCCTGGAGGTTTTAAAAAAAACACATGCTTCCAAACAGAGATGGTAAAATAGTTCTGGGAAAGAATGAGTCAAACAAGCAGGCAAACTTGGCTTTGAAAACGTCTGTGAAACAACCCCCAGAGCTTCTAGGATTAGAGCAAAAGAAGCCACGCAGAATGAGAAGCTTGTCATGTTCGAGGCCTCGTCAGTTGGTTTGTATTCCATGCACAGCCACTCGAAGAAGGTCTGAAAACTAATGGTAAAAAACAAGGCACAGGCATTAAACAGCATTGAAAAGAAGCTGCCCACAGGATAAGCAAAATGTATCTGTGTAATATTTGGTATCCCCTGCTCTTCAGCAGACTTCGGAGATCTTGCCTGCTGGACAGCTCGGATAGGCCCACTTCAGCATAGATGAACCTAGGCTTTTGCAGGCAGAAGCAGCACCGCTCCGAGCAGTGCTGCCACTAGAAAGGCACCCATTGCTCTTCTTAAGGGGGACAGACAGCAATGATCTCAATAAAGTGCTTAACTGTTCTGTTTGTTTATCCTGCCGTGACCTTTAACTATTTGCGCTGACAGCCTCAAAATATTAATTAAATGAAAAATAAAGGAGAAAAATAAACAGAGATCAGGAATGCTAAACTAAAAGATTGGTTTAAGGAAATGTAGCAAAATTAACATGAGGAAAAGAGAATAAGTAACAGAGGCGCCATAATCGCAATAAAAAAGTTAAAAAACATTCCACTTACAACTCCAAGAGTCCTCAGGGAGAAGGTGTGGCTCAAGGACTAGAGTTGCCAACTTTGGAACTGAGGACCCTGCTTCGACTCACGTCATTGGCTTAATATCACTTAATCTCCAGTTGCCTACAAAAAATTAATATGTCCTTATGTAATGTAGCTGGTACTCCTGTAAAGCCTCCAAATTTAAAATAAAACATGTAATTAAATAAACAAGCAGGCCTCATACCATTTGGGACCACACTCGGCGCAGAGAGCTGATGAAGAGTATATGTGACCAAGATAACAGCCTTGTTTACAGTGAAGTGAAGCTAAGCTGAGAGGAAGAATGCTCCTCTTCAATCAACCCAAAAAATGTATTAAATGTGCTACTCACCAGCAAGGGTCTCAAGGCGCTGGGGGGGGGGACAAAACGGGGGGGTGCCGTTTTACTGTTCAAAAAACATCTTCCTCATTTAAAACGAGCTGGAAAAGAGTCCCCTAAAGAAGAGATAAACAGGACAAAGTGCAATTATACAGTAGTTGGTGCATGCTCCTAGAGAGAAAAAGGAGGGACAAAGAGGCATGAGTGACCACTAGCAAGGAAGATTTTTTTAATTACACTGAAACGAGCAAATGAAATGGCCTTTAGCCCACAGTAAGTATACTAAAAGTACACAATAGGCCATACCCTTGTGCTCGACTTAAAACAGGCCTTGGAGCCCACCCATGGCTTACAATTCGTTGGCTGCAGTTTCCCTCTTTTCTGCAGTCTTCTTAATTGGCCAGTGCTCACCAAACGTCACTTCTGGTTCTGTCAGTTGAGCAGGGACCAAGCACAGATTAATCAAACTTAATTAGTGCCCGTCTGCTGCTCGCAATGTGATTGAAGTACTCTTTCTTCTCCTCCTTCCCACTAACCTCTCTGTTTATTTTTATTGTTTCCTGCTTGTGATGGAAAAGAAGAAGCACTATTTTTCTTCTGTTCCTTGTTATTTGTGTCCATTGAAATGCCGTGTTTTCATTTTTGTCTTAATTTTTCAGGGAGCAAGGTAGAAGCGTGATTCATTTTAAACTTATGCAGCGCTTCTACCTTTTGAGTAAATAAGTAAATGCATTTTTTAAGCATATACATGCTCCCTCCACAAAAATTCATATCGCTTGTTTAAATTTTGCCAACGGCCATTCGTGACTTTTACTAAGTATTTGGCATCAGTATGAGCGTTTTTTGAGCATGACGCTGTAATAGTGATTTTGTGCCCCAGTTGTTCAGTATGGGACTGCTCTCCATTAGTACAGATGATCTTGTGCCTTTACATTTAGTTTTTGTTTTTGGTAACTAGCAGAACAATACTTAGCACTGCTTTATATTTAGCTGTCGCTTCAGCACTGCTTTCAACTTTATGAAACAATGTAAACAGGGGTGACTCCTTCACAATAGCGAAGAAGCGCCACTCCCTGGCTAAGCCAGAAGCTAAAAAATAAAACAATATTTTTCTACTGGTGTATTTTTCAGCTGTTGGCTCAGCCAGCAGCATGTGCAGGGAGGGGTGAAGTGGCACACACCCACCCAACAGCCATCCACCTCACGACAGCCTCCAGTGCATGCACCTTCACCCAAAGTCACCAAACTTACAACTCCTACAAACACAACCTCTTCCTTCACTCCCAAACCCCCTTCAGCTACCCCTCCCAGTGTTCCTAAGAAACTTTTCCTATCCACCCTTGACCTCTTTCCCTCACCTCCCCCACCCCGTCAGTCTCCTAGGGCCTGACTCTCCAGGTCCCAACATAGCACCTCAGCCACAACATCGACGGGACCAGTGGTGCCAGTAGTCACCGGATTCTGGAGTGCACCAAGCAGCAGGGCAGCCAGTATGGCAAGGAGCCACAGCATGGACAGTCCCCCACCTGTCAAGCATCAAAAGGTGGCCAGTGCCCGGCGGGAGAAGGGGAAGACACCAACCACCAAAGCCGCTCCCAGGGGTACAGGTGGGAGTGTGGAGTCAGCTGCGACACCTTCCAAGGTGGGGAAGGGGCACAAGAAACCCGGCAAGTCTGGGAAGATCAGCACGGCGGAGAAGACCACCAGCAGCATCCCCCCTGGCCCAGACTGAACCGCCATCATCAGCCCCGTGGCCCAGACAGGACCGCCAGCAGCAGCCCTGCTGCCCAGGAGGCGACCGCCAGCAGCCCCACTGCCCAAGACAGGACCGCCAGCAGCTGAAGTGCTGCCAAGGACACTGCCGCCACACCCACCGCTGCAAAGGAAACTGCCGCCACAAGCACCGCTGCCAAGGACACCGCTGCCACAAGCACCGCTGCCAAAGACACCACAGCCACAGGCACCACAGGCCCATGAGCTCCAAAAGCACTGATGCTAGTGAGGCCGCCACGAGCAGGATGAAGCACTCTGGGCACCAAGCCCCTTCCAGAACCAGTGGAGATTTATATCCACTACCTCTGTCCTTGGCAGGATGAAGTACTCTGGGCACCAAGCCCCCTCCAGAATCAGTGGAGATTTACATCCACTACCTCTGTCCTTGGCAGGATGAAGCACTCTGGGCACCAAGCCCCCTCCAGAACCAGTGGAGACTGTAATCCACTTGAGAGACTGTGGCTTTGCATTCCCCAGGATAGAGCAGTGGGCAACCCACCCACTATAGAGACTTGTGAGACTGTGGCTTTGCACTCCCCAGCATTGAGCAGTGGGCAAACCAGCCACTGTAGAGACTTGAGAGGCTGTGGCTTTGCACTCCCCAGGATTCAACAGTGGGCAAACCACCCACTGTAGAGACTTGAGAGACTGTGGCTTTGCACTCCCCAGGATGTAGCAGTGGGCAACCCACCCACTGTAGAGACTTGTGAGACTGTGGCTTTGCACTCCCCAGGATTGAACAGTGGGCATGAGGCCCCCTCGTGGATTTGGCGTTGTGCACTCAACCGGCTGAGGTGCCCACCCTTTCCCTTCCCCCTGAGGTGCCGGTTTTATTTCTATCTGATGCCCCTGCATTGTTCTCTCCGTCATGTTCGGGTATCTTCTGTGGGCCGCGCCAATTGCAGTGTGGGCCCAGTGGTCCACGGACTTTAAGGGTGGAATACCTTGGACTAATATTCTTGGTGTATATATTTGTAAATAGTGTATGTATATTATTTGACTACTGAATTTTAATATATTACAAATGTTCACCTCATTTCCTTTTGTCTTTGCATTCTTCCGGGGGGGGCTAAGGGGTGTAACTGTAATGTATCATGCTGTATTAGTGTGTGTGTTGTCGTGGGTGAAGGTGGGGGTGGGCGTGTTGCGTGTTGCATGTGTGTGTCACTGTTTTTTCCCTCCCCCCTCCCTTGTGTCGTAGGTGCAGTACTCACTGTGGTCTTCGCTGCCAGTGTTCGTGCTCCTGGTAGAGGAGCAAGAAGATAATGGCTGGAAAAATGTAGAGCTCTGGTTCCATGGCGTCCTGGTTCCTCGTGGGGTGTGCAGAGGTGAGCGTTTTCCCTTCAAAGTCCTGTTTCCGCCATGTTTTTGTTCGCGGTGAATCCGCCCCGGTAAAGGTGTCGGATTGGTAGCTTGTGATACTGTGGGCGGTACACTGTCTCCCGCCTGTCTGTTGGCGGTGACCGCCGCGCTGTTTGTTTGTACCACCATGGCGGTCGGAGTGTTAAAGTGGCTGTCTTTGTTGCCGGTTTCCGCCACGGTCTAATTCCATTTTTTTTTCTGCCGGCCTGTTGGCGGTCTTACCGCCACTTTAACACCGACCGTCAGGGTTGTAATGACCACCATTGTCATTTACAATGTCAATAGATCTAACTCTCACAAATGCAAGACCTGGTGTAATTGCTAATGCTTGTTTTTAATTTGTGAATATACTGTATGTTCCACTGGATGAGGAAAAGAGTTCTGTGCATGAACGGATACAAAACCGAGATCAATGTATTTAGACAAACTGAGATTGGTGACTTTTTGAAATTGTCCAAGGTCAGTGTACTCTCTGCCCTCCCACCCCCCCGCATTCCTCCTGCTTTTTCAGCCCATAGAGCTGGGAATGTGAGAACACTGTTTGAGTAAGCCATGTGGAGAAGGGCAGGATTCTGCAGAACAAAAAGGTGCTTTGCCACGGCACTTAAGACATAGAACATTGAAATGTTGGGAGCTGTGAGTAAGGGCTTCTTTTATCATGGTTAGCCCCCACTTTTTGCCTGGTATTTGATGTAGTCTCAATCAATCAATCAATCAACAGCCAGGTTTTCAGGCATTTCCTGAAGGTCAGAAGGTCCTGGGTCTGACGTAGGCGGACGGGGATAGAGTTACAGGTTTTGCAGCGAGGTAGGAGATAGATCTGCTGCCAGCTGTAGTACGGTGGATGCGAGGGACGGTGGCAAGAGAGAGATTGATGGAGCAGAGTTGACGGTTGGGAGTTTGGAAGGTGAGTCGCTCGTTGAGGTAGGCAGGGCCAGTGTTGTGGAGTGCTTTGTGAGCATGGATGAGGAGTTTAAAGGTGATCCTCTTGTTGACGGGGAGCCAATGTAGGTCTCTCAGGTGGGCTGAAATGTGGTTGCGGCGTGGGATGTCGAAGATGAGGTGTGCGGAGGCGTTCTGTATATGCTGCAGTTTTTTCTGGAGCTTGATCATGGTTCCCGCGTAGAGTGCATTGCCGTAGTTCAGTCTGCTGCTGATGAGGGTGTGCGTGATTGTCCTTCTTGTTTTGGTGGGGATCCATCTGAAGATCTTGCGGAGCATGCGGAGTTTGTTAAAGCAGGAAGATGAGACGGCGTTGACTTGCTGGGTCATGGTGAGCTCTGAGTCTAGGATGAAACCTAAGTTGCATGCGTGGTTGATGGGCGTTGGTGCGGTTCCAAGGGCGGCTGGCCAGCAGGAGTTGTCCCATGCAGAGCGGTTGGAGCCGAGTATGAGGATCTCTGTTTTGTCTGAGTTCAGTTTTAGGTGGCTCCTCTCCATCCAGTTGGCGATGGCTTTTATACTGTCGTGGAGGTTGGTTTTGGCGGTGGCGGGTCCTGGGTGAGAGAGAGGATCAGCTGGGTGTCGTCGGCGTAGGAGATGATGTTGAGGTTGTGGGATCGGATGATGTTGGCGAGCGGTGCCATGTAGATGTTAAAAAGGGTTGGGCTGAGCGAGGATCCGTGGGGAACGCCACATATGGTCTTGGTGGCTTCAGAAAGGAAGGGAGGGAGGCGGACTCTCTGGGTTCTGCCGGAGAGAAAGGATGTGATCCAGTCCAAGGCTTTGTGGTGGATCCATGCGTCGTGGAGGCGTGTGCGGAAGATGTGGTGACAGACGGTGTCGAAGGCGGCCGGGAGGTCTAGGAGGATGAGGCCCGCAGTTTCGCCTTTGTCGAGCATGGTCCTGATGTTGTCGGTTGCGGCGATGAGGTCGGTCTCGGTGCTGTGGTTCCTTCGGAATCCAGATTGAGAGGTGTCCAACGTATTGTTGTCTTCCAGGAAGCAGGTCAGTTGGCCGTTGACAATCTTCTTGATTACCTTCACCAGGAAAGGGAGGAGGGAGATGGGTCGGTAGTTCTTGAGGTCTTCGGGGTCCACTTTAGGTTTCTTTAGCGGGGCATTGACTTTGGCGTGCTTCCAACTCTCCAGGAAGGTGGCGCTCTAGAAGGAGCAGTTGATGGTCAGACGGAGTTGGGGGGTGATGATGGGCTTGCTTTGCTGAATACGTGGTGGGGGCAGGGGTCAGAGGGTGATCCGGAGTGGATGGTGCTCATGGTTTTGATGGTGTCCTCGTTGTTGATGTGGGTCCAGAAGAGCAGGAGGTTGGTGCTGCTGGGTGCGTTGGGGTTTGTGGTGGCTGTGGTGGTCGTGGGGGTCGCAGTGTTGAAGCTGTCGTGGATGTCCATGATCTTGAGGTGAAAGAAGGTGGAGAGGGAGTCACCGAGGTCTTACGAGGGAGGGAGGTCGATGGAGCAGGACCTGGGGTTGGCGAGTTCTTTGACGATGCTGAAGAGCTCTTTGCTGTTGTCTGCGTTGTTGTTGATGCAATCCTCGTAGAAGGATCTCTTGGTGGTCCGGATTAGTTGGTGGTGCTTGCGGATGGCTGTCTTGAGGACGGTGTGGTTGCTCTCTGTTTGTTAGTGGCGCCACTTCTTCTCGATTCACCGGCACTCCCACTTGGAGGACTGAAGGTCGGCGGTAAACCAGATGGCCTTAGTGTTGGTGCAGTTGTTGGAGGGTTTCCTGATTGGGGTGAGGGTGTTGGCTCCATTGTCTGAGGTTGAGGGCGGCTGTGTTGGGGTCAGTGGTGATGTGCAGCAGGGAACGGGCGAGGGTGGAGATCAGCTGGTCTTCAGTGATCTTGTTCCAGCTGCGGCGGGGGATCTGTTATGGGTGGGGATGTGTGGCAGGTTTCTGGTATGGCTGAAGGAGATGTGGCTGCTGGCGGAGAAGATGGGGTCAAGCGTGTGGCTGGCAGAGTGGGTGGGCGTTTTGACAAGTTGTTTGAGACCAAGGTTGGCGAGGTTGTCGATCAAGGCCGTGGTGTTGCTGTTGTTGGGGTTCTTGAGGTGAAAATTCAGGTCACCGAGAAGGATGTGGTCAGTAGAGGCCAGGGCGTGGATGCTGATTAAGTCGGTGATGGAGTCACTGAACTGTGGTCGGGGCCCGGGGGGCCTGTAGACGAGGGTTCCTCTGAGGGTGGTGTTGGCGTTGATGTAAATATGGAAATGTAAGTGTTCAGCGACATCAAGGGCATCATCGGTGTTGGTCTAGATTCTGACGGTGTTTTTTTGGGCTACGGCGATCCCTCCTCCCGCTCTGTTGGAGCAGTCTCTGTGGGTGATCTTATAGCCTTCAGGGATGGCTATGGTGATTGCGGGTTCCGAGAAGGGGTTCATCCACGTTTCGGTGAGGAAAGCGACGTCTGGGGATGATGAGGAGAGTAGGTCCCAAAGTTCCATGGCGTGCTTGTGGACCGAGCGGCTTTTGAGGAGGATGCAGCTGAGGTGGTTGTGTTTGGTTCTGGTGTGGTGTTTGGTGGCTTGGGGCAGGAGGAGCTGCAGTTCCTGCAGGTGAAGGGTCCGTGGGTGATCTTCGGCGAGGCTTGGAAGAAGGAGGCAGAGCAGCCTGTGTTGAGGGCGAGGAGGCCATTGGCATTGTAGCAGCATCCGGCGGCGTGTGGGACACGGGGGCCAGGGGCTCTGGTGCTGGGCATGGTCCAGGCACGGTCCAGGCGCTGTCCAGGTGCAGACAGGCTTGCCTCTGGCTCGCCAGCCGCGCAGCCACGCAGCAGCCACCATTAAAAAGGGGAGGTGGGAGGGAGGAGCAGCTGGGAGTCAGGAGCGGTGTGCGAAAGGGGGCACGAGGGGGGCGGGGCTGCAGGGGACGCACCAGTGGGAAAAGGAAATGAAGAAAGCTGCTAAGAAAGCCGAGAATGGCAGAAAACAAGAGAAAAAGGCTCACAGAAAAGGGAAAGGAGTCTGAAAACGGAGATACAGATAAAAAGAGGCTCAGTAAGAAAGACAATTACAGGACAGACACACAATACTTACTGCAACCACTAAACACCAGGGATGAGGCGCAGGCGGGTGTCTTGCTGGTGGTGGAGGGCCAAGAATTCAGAGCAGATGCGAGGGCGGGGTAGAGGGCATGGACGCAGTCAAGGGGAGCTACGCGGTGTGGGGAATGAAACCCGACCTAAAATCAGGTCACAACCTAGTCTCAAAGTTTTTTGTGCCCAGGGCCCCTGCTAACCAGGTTCCCCGGGCCAGATCTCTTTCCCTAAAACTGTTGTGATGCATTGTCAAAATTGGCAACACCTTTAGCTGCCAATATAAGTCCCTAGTAAATGGTGCTTAGATACCCAGGGCATGGAGTACTAAGGGTAAGCCTCTGAGGGTAGCAGCACAGATTGCGTCACCCTCTAGGGCCATGCATCCAGAAGCACCCAGCACTGCATTGCAGACGGAGGTGGTCATTCCGAGTCTAGCGGTCTTGAGACTGCCAGACTCGGGTTGGCGGTCGGACCACCACGGTAATGGAGGTATGACTGCCCCATTCTGACTGTGGCGGAGCCGCCACAGTCCAACCGCCGACACCACCAGGCTGCAGTCAGCCTGCATCCTGGCGGTCCCGACGGTTGTACTTTGCCAGGGCAGCCGAATTTCGATTCCCAATCTGGTTTACACTGCTGTGGAAAAGCTGGCGGAATGGGGTGCCGGGGAACCCCCTGGGGGCCCTTGCACTGCCCATGCACTTGGAACAGGCAGTGCAGGGGCCCCCATGCATAGCCCCGTCACACATTTCACTGCCCGAATTAAGGGCAGTGAAATGCGTGACGAGTGGTGCTGCACCCGTAGCACCGCCACATTGGCGCCGGCTCGATTACGAGCAGGCGTCAATGTTAAGACCCTCTTCACTGCTGGGCCAGGAGGCAGAAACACTGTTTCCACCCACCGGCCCTGTGGTGAAGTTGGAATAGGGCTGGCGGTGTCCTGGCCGCACTAGCGGTCAGATGGCAGGTGGCCACCGCCACCCACCAAACTCAGAATGAGTACCTGAGTGTTCTGATGCAATCCTAAAAGACAAAGTCGACATGGCACACACCCTGTGTGCCCTGTCCACTACACACTGCATGCACTAGAGGTAAGTCAACACTTCAAGCACTAAGGCAGGGTGCACTGTACTGTATGTCAGGGCATAGCTGCATGAGCAATGCGCCCCTACTGTGTCTTTGTCAAACCTGTGACATAGTAAGTGAACAGATCAGACATTTCAAATGCATGTGCGGGAATCTGATCAGTAACAGTTTGACAGCTACATGATGGTTACTCTGAACCCTGGGTTGCTTGGTATCAAACAACTCAGAATGATAAATCCAAACTGGTACCCGGATTGGATTTATTACAAAATGTACTCAGGAGTTACCTTAGAGGTGCCCCCTGCAAAAGTTAATTACCTTGGTATGGTTGCTGGCCAGTCACAACCAGCCTGCCACAACCAAGATTCTGGAACCCTGGGGTGAGAGATCCTGCTCTCTGGGTCCCAGAATAAAGCTCTTCCTGGTTGAAGTTGGAAACACCCTTAAAACTTGATCCCCAGGCCTGCTGCTAGCAGCAGATGGCTGCCCCATTGCAAACCCCCATTTTTGGCAGGAGCAACGGTGGGAAAACCACACAAAGGACAGAAGTAGTGGTCGGCCCCAGCTTGCACTACCCCTAAGGTGTTACATGAGACGTGATCCCTCCATTTCATTTTCCTCCAACTTGCAAGGAAGGTAAATAGCCAATCAGCTGAAGGTAAGTGATCTCTTTCCACAGGAAATGGTCATTTAGTGAGTGTAGCCACCCTAAGGTAGATGACCCATTGTTCACTACTAGGTACTCCCTTAAACACCCACTAAATAGAGCATTTAGTTGGCACCCTAGACAAAGAAATTAGATTCCAAGGATAAAAGAAGATCCAAGGGTTGAGAACTGAAGTCCTGCTGCACCAAGAAAAGGCATCAAACCCTACCTGCTGCACCCAGGATTCGACAATCGCCACTGAGAGGTTGCCTGGACATTAGAAAGACACTGCAAACCCTCAGATGACCTGCACTCTTTGGAAATCACCAAAATCTCCCTCCCCAGTGAAGGGATCATTCTCCTGCAACCCACGACCAAAGACCCTTTGAAGGCCAATTCACTGACTGGCTGCTGACCAAGGAAGCAGACACCACAGCTAGGCCAAACATCACTCGACAGTCAGTGAGGACAAATCCTGCAAATGGTTCAAGTTTGGTGGCACTGCGCCCTTC
Source organism: Pleurodeles waltl (assembly GCF_031143425.1). Lineage (NCBI taxonomy): Eukaryota > Metazoa > Chordata > Amphibia > Caudata > Salamandridae > Pleurodeles > Pleurodeles waltl. The sequence continues at coordinate 1,335,602,346 of NC_090444.1, read as the reverse complement.
AGTGGCCAAACTCTGCAATAGCCCTTTGTACTGGTCTCCTAATGTCAGACACCAAGGAGAACAGTCCATTCCGGACTGTTAAAAGACCAGGAAGAAGCCCCAGTCAAGGGATTTCAGAAACCACCAGGACCTCCCACCAGAGTGCCCCTGCTGACCTGCAAGCGACCCTCAATGCGACCTACCTCCTGCTTCCAAGGGCACCTTTGCGCACAGATCCTGGCTCAATGATTCACTCTGCACCTGGCAACTGTGTCACTGTTCTGACGATCCAGCTGTGCCCTATGGGCCCCCCACCACCTTCGACCTCGACAGTCCAAGGGAATCCACCAGACTTACCTTTAAGTCCACCTGTGTAGTGCTTTTCCAAGTGGTCCCCCGCAGTGGGCTGGCACCAGGTCTAACGACTTTCTGCAGCTGCTCCCGCCAAAACCATGAACTGCTTGAACTTCTCCAGGTGGTCCATACTGCTTACTGGCAACCTCAACATACCTGCAAAAGGAGACCTTGGTAAATGCATTGCCTGAATTCATATGCATTTTCCAAAATGTTCTCCATTTATTCCTGTGGTGTGTAATTACGCATAAAAATACTTTTTATTAAACTTCAAATTTCAGAACTTAAAAAGTACTTACCTGATTTTGATGATCTAGGTCTTAAACTTTTTATAAAATTTGAAGTATTTTTGTAAATTGGTCTTGAGTTATACTTTTGAGTGTGTTTCCTGCTTTATTGATGCTGTGAGTACAACAAATGCTTTGCACTTCTCCAAGATGAGCCTAACTGATCGACCAAGCTACCATAAAAATTAGAGCATTAGGTGGTCTAGTTTTACCTCTGTAAACCAACGTGTGGTTGCCTGGACTCTCCACACAGTGTGCCTAGCTTTGCACACTAGATAGAGAGCCAGGCTCCTACAGGAACTACATTGAAAACAACGGAGTGCTCCGGGATTCCAACATTCCAATGTTGGCCATAGCAGTTGCTGTCAACAAAGGACTCATGGAGCCCAAGAGGATTTTAATCCCCTCGGGTTCCGTGGGGCATTTGTTTTATTTATTAGAACATTCTGTCCACTAGTGGCGGAATGTTCTAACAGCCTTGTAGCCCTCCGTAGCTGGGCTATACTGACATTAAAGACCCGCTCCCTTGTTAAAGGCCCTTGCCTTTAGCTCAGTCATTTAATGCTGGGGCAGACATTTAATGGTCGGTATAGCCCACAACATCCGGCTATAAGGCTATAGTAACACGATGAGAATCTATTAAACAATATCAGTCATAAATGTTGTTGCTATGCATAAAGGACTAAAGAGTCTCAGGCTCAGAGAAGTAGCCTGTGTGTGTGTCTTTAAAAGTGCAATGGCTGCAAAGTGGTCTCTCCAAAAGGGCATTACTTAATATTGAATACTGGATTATTCTTCAGACCCATTTATTGATCTTTTTTGTATTTTGAACATGTTGCAGGTAAAGTTTAAATCATCACAAAATTTACAAAATTGAAAGAAGATGCGAGCAAAAAAATGTATTTAAAGACCAATATTCCACATCCAGTTGCAAGGTTAGAAGCAGTCATAAAAAGCTTTTTTCTAAGGTCAGTGCTGTGAAACATATCATTAGACAGGAATCTTTCAAGCCCTGTGAGACACCACTCCTTTCCTGACGTCAGTGGGGAACTGAAAGTGCTTCTCCTTGATATGTGACTTCACCATTGTGTAAATTAATTATATTGCAACACATCAGACCAATTTTCTTAAAATTAAACCGAAGTACAAAGATGATTTAAAGTATCATCAATTTTCTGAGAATATCAAAATACAAAGATAAATTCGTTTGATTTACAGAAAATGTTCAGCAAATTACCTTCGGAGTTATATTCTGCGCCAGTCACATTCGACGCACAGGTATTGATTTTTTTTATTTCGTTTTCTGAAAAGCTTCGACGCACACAGCATCCTTTTGGCCCCAGACACGTGGTAGTTAGTGTTTAAACAGACATAAGAGTAATTGTTTTTTTTCATAAATCTAATATGTTCTCAGTTATAGAGGTAATTTAATTCGAAATCATTTCTACAATGCAGATTTTCATTGGTCGAGGGAAAGCACTGCTCTCGTAGGTTTATTTTGAGGTCATTATTTTGTGCATCTCAACTATTTAAGCGGTATGTAAAATGCCGGTACATCACTCCGGGTGTCTGCTAATACCGCGGGGTGCCATGCCATCATATTGACACTACATCACTGGCTACAAAATCAGCATGAACGTTTAAAATGCACTTACCACTACCCTGGTCCCACGACCCTGACAGTACCTCTAACTTAGTACAACCTTGACCTTTTAAAATTTGAGATTATTTTAATTAATTATTTTAAATTGTATTGCTTAGCTGATATTAGCCTTATATTTTGACAAATTAAAAAAGTGACCATACTTTAACTATTATCTATTCCCCAACCTTAAAGTTAGCCCTTGCACTCTCCTTTTACAATTTCAATTAAATGTATTTAAAATACATACCGACACCTATCTTAACTCCAATACCAATCCTAAACATTAAATATTTTAATTAATTAAACATATTATTATTAACTATCCTTACAAAAACCCCTACACTAACGCTATCCATAATTCTAAATTAATTTAATTAAAATACATTTAAAGTAATTTAATCAAACATTCTTAAACTAGCCATAGCTGTTTCACTACAATCAATGTTGGGTTGCTAAAACATATGTATCTTCTTGGTCTGCGTATGCACTCGATCAAGTATTTTTTTCAGCATAGTCAAAGCTGGGTAATGGTGCAATCTCTACATCAATATTTAATTGCACACTGCAGATAAACTTTATAATTTTTTAAGTAAGCTTATAAATATTTCATTACATTTCTCCATTGGAGAAACATAAATACCAGTAGACTAAAAAGGAAATGATTCCATGATTAGATTGAAGTCTGAAAATACTAAATATATATGGCTGTTTCTTAGGGAATGTGGTATGCACAATCAATAACATAACATTAGCACAGATCACTGGATTGTGGCAGAAGCTGTTTATAGCTCACTGTTCAATTGATGATAGAAATCAAATCCAAGTCTATAAGAAAGTATATAACACTTACGGCTATTACTGGGGGCAGGGCGGCGTGCAGGGAGAATTCATAACATTAAAAAAGAAATTCCTCCGCTCTTGCACCGCTCCTCTTCTGCACGCAGGCACAGGTTCCCAACCTGCCCTGCGGCCAATCCTGACGCTGCTTAGAGCAGCGTTAGGATTGGCTAGGAGTGCCCAGCCAGGGTGCTCCCAGGTAGACCTGGAGCCTGTGCAGGCAGTCTCCAGCCCGGCAACTGTGTTGCTGGCCTGGAGGAGAGCCCTGTGCGCATGTATGTTTGGCCGGCCATAGACAGCCGGCCAAACAGGCATGCACTCTGAGGGGATTGCACAGTGCACTGCCCTCTGCTTTTCAGCCCTAATGCCCCCCGCACAAGGAAAGGATAATAAACAAAGTTTATTATCCTTTCCTTGTGAAATAATTTGCAGCTGTTGATGCTGGCAGGGGGGCGACGCTCCTCCACCATAGCAGAAACCGCCACTTGTATATAAACAATATACCTTTTAGTTCTGTACAATTTAGGGTATCTGCTGGCGCACATGAGATACCCTTGCCCTGATCTGCTGGCAGGGAGATCGTGTTCAGCATGGCAATGGCCACATTTTCAGAAATGTATTTCAAAACATGGTTGCTTAGTCAGCCTTTCTGACGTGGGAACATATCCCTGTCACAGTTTGACCCACATCTCTTTTACCCCATGTAGGGAGCTGGCTCTCTATCTGGTGCACTAGAAAGAAGTACATCATGCAGAGAGTCCAGTGGATCTCCAATTGGTTTGCAGAGGCAAAAGTAGATATGACTAATGCTCTATTTTGTGGTAATGTAGACGAGCAGTTAGGCTTATCAGAGGGTAGTGCTAAGAGTTTGTTGTACTTACAGAGGCAATAAGTGAGACAGACTCAAATAATAAACCTGATACCAGTTTAGAAAAATAACACTTCTTTTTATATATATTTTAAACCGCAGTCAGGGGGCCTATGGTGTGAGGCTTCTGTCATTGTTGGGGAGTTCAGGAGGGGTGAAACCACACTGGGCTCGAGCTCTGAGGAGCCGGGGGATGTAGTTGACACCAGGGGTCCACTTCAACTCAGCCTGCTGTGGTGTGTGCAGTGGTTGCTTTAGGTATCAGGTTCTCTCACTGTAGTAGCTGCAGGAGAGGGGCACCTACGTGCAGAGGCTGCAGGCGACTTCAGTGAGTCCAGGAGGGGTGAAACCATGTTGAACTCAGACTCTGTACAGCTGGAGGACCTTGTTGGCACCAGAGGTTCATTCCTACTCAGGTCAGTGATGGCGAGTGCAGTGGTGACTTCGGGGTCGGGTCTTTGAGGTTCCTGAGGCTGCAGAGGCCTTTCCTGGGAGTTGGTTGGAGAGAAGATCTGCTGCTCACAGAAGACTTGAGTCTTTTTTGAAGGCAGGCAGTCCTCTCAGGTTTCTGAAGGTCCAGCTTCAGGACAAGGTGTCTTTTGGCGCAGAATCCATAGAGGAGTGCAGACAGGCCGGTGAGTTTGCTACCAGGTCAGCTGCTTCTTGTTCTCCACTTCTGTGGATGTCTCATCTGTGCCCTTTTCTTCGCAGGTTGTCAGAATCTGAGTTCTAGTGTGCAGCGGTGCCACCTAAATACTCAATTTAGGGGTGTTACAGGGAGTGCCATGTGGTAGCCAATGGGCTGACCGCCTTTAGGATGACTACACCCTATCATCACTTCTACTGGGAAGTGGACATAACCCTAACCCTAGTGGCCTAATTCTTTCCAAACAAAGATGGAGGAATTCAAAAAGTGGTGTAATCTTCAGCTTGTCCACCTTCGGGGTGGAAGTGGTATGAAGTGGGCACACCTCCTAATCTGCCTATTTCATCTGCCTGTTCTGCCACCAAACGTGGGGTCACCACAGAGGTGTCAATCATCTCTGCCATCTGGGGACACCTGGGTTGCATTACAAAAGTCAGCAAGGCCTTTGAAGCTTCCTGCCCTGGAATATCCATCCTGCCTGGGTGAGGCGCTAACACTCCCCTTCAGTGCAGGCTTTTGTCTCTGGCCCTCGAGAGTGCTGGCTCTCACCTTGGGGGGCCAGAAACATGTCTAGGGTGTCTGAACCCATCAGGACTAGTCAGTCAACACGCTAGTAGCTAGTTTTTAGGGGGAACCTCTAAGATGGCCTCTAGGTGCAGGCATTAGTAAATCCAACACTGACATCAGTGTGGATTCACCAATACAAGACGTTTGATACCAAACATCCATATCTTCAGTGAAGCCATCATGTAGCTGGGGAACTCATAGTGACCAGTGTCCAGCACATGTATTTAAAATAGCTTCCCTGGTCACTTACTATGTCTGAGAATCGTCACAGTCATAGTAGGGGCATATCTGCTCATGCAGATATGCCCTCATGTGTAATATAATGTACCTTGCCTTGGGGCTGAAAGGCCTGCTAGAGGGGTGACTTACATATATTATATGCAGTGTTAGAGAACATGGCATTCAGGATGTGTGCCATGTCATTTGTTTCAATTCTATCTGCACCAAAACACACAGCCTGCAATGGGAGGCTGTTATGTGCTTCTTTAGGGGTCCCTTAGGTTGGCACAATTTGTGCTGCAGCCCTTTTGGAGACTCTTTAGTACCACAGGCCCTAGGTACCAGGGGTACCATTTACAGATGGTGCTAAAGGTTTTGTCAATAGGGCAAAGAGATCTGGAACTGGGGACCTTTTTAGCAGGAACCCAGTGCACTTTCAGTCAAAATGACATCAGATACTATCCAAAAATTGGGAGTTTAACTATGCCAAAAAGGGCACTTTCCCATTCCCTGGGTCTCTTGAGTGGAGGTGGTGGGGAGAATGCATTGAACATGATATGTTTCAAATTGTATTTGTTGTGTCAAGAGGTGAGAGAAAAACTGAGCCATAGCGATTAAGATATGGTGTTATTTTTCTGTCCCTGAGCATTGGTGCATTTTAGGCTCCCATGCTCCAAAACACCCACCCTTGACCCTTAGTGCAATGGTGTTTGCATTCTGTCAAGCATAGGTTTGTTCAAAACTATGCTTAAAAATGTTCACTGCTTTGTATGTGTGCTGTACAGTGCAGCATACACACAAAGTTGGAAAAATATGGGAGACTTCTTAAAGTTGCTCCACTGTTACGTCCGCCTGGAGGAGACATTGTTTGTTAGGTACAAATCTCCTTCAACCAATGTTAGTAGACAGGGATTTAGCACAAAATCCACAGGTGGTTGCATGGGAACACCAATGTATCATGTTATGGTACAATCCCTTGACACAGAGTACCGCACTGTAGCTCATTACATTACATTGCGTTACTTTAGGCAACTTTACAATGCAAATTATGATTTGAGTTGGAAAGTAAATCCCTCCACAATACTTTGATCTGGGTTTACATCCCTTTTGTGATGTAAACCCAGTGCAATGTGATAGTAATTCTGGGCCTTTGAGTGTATTTGCTCCATAGATAAAGGCCAAAATGCACATTTGAGTTCTCCAGAACCTGCTACTATGTTCTAGAAGACGTTATTTAACATACATCCAATGTAATCATTTTTGCAATTTGAAATGTACTTTTCATATATTACTGGTCTAATGATTATAATCTAATTTTCTTACTCATTTAACAAATCATATGTCACGCCCAAAAAATTCTATTCCTCTGTGATACATTTAACTCACACAATATATGATGTAAGTTATCTTTCTACCTTTGCCACTGCCATTCCCATCATGTGTTTAGCAACAGCTTTCAAAATGGCTTCCTGTTTGAGTCAAAGCATCTTTGCCCTGTGAAGTGATGTATGATTATGAGCTCTCAAAATAGTCATTATAATGGTATAATATAGCATATGTGATACAATGCCATGTGCAGTTTTATTTGCCAAGTCACTGATGTTTTAGAAACATTTTCTGCATGTTATAATTTTACCACTGCTTCTATTCCTCCTTTTTAGGTCCTGTTAGGTAAGTGACTCCTCCAACCTAACTGTTTACTTGTCACCACAACTTACTTTTAGACAGAGGTGCTGCTTTCATGTCAGAATTTAATTTGCATAATGAACAAAAAAATCTGTCTAATTTGGAGTAGCATAGTACAGTGTCTTATATTAAAGATATTGGACTATTAATAGCACTGATATAACTGAAAAACACATACAGCATTATGGTGTCTTGCCCTTCTTAGTATCCTTCCACATTCTACAACAGACATTAAACTGCAGATAATTACTGTACATCTTGTTATCAATGGGGTTCTGTATTAAAGCAATTTACAATAGCTACCTGTAGCATTCAGCCTAGGGACACCTAAAGCTGAGTTTAAGTGATTTTCTAGACAAGATTAAACATATTATTATTAACTATCCTTACAAAAACCCAAAAGGCTGGAGGTACAATCTGCCTCATTACGACCGCGGCAGTAGCGCCGCGGTGGCACCGCCGGGACCGGCGGTTTCCCGCCATGGTTGTCCTGGCGGTTTCCCGCCATGGTTGTCCTGACGGTTTCCTGCTATGGTTGTCCCGGCGACTCCCCTTTCTGCCAGCCTGTCCATGGCCCCCAGCCACAGCCCCACCCAGCTTTTCACTGTCTGCACAGCCGGCTCCACTGTTATGGCCGACATCCCCGCAGGGCCAGCGGGCGGAAACTCTGTTTCCGCCCACCGACTCAGCAGGGATGTCATAATGTGGCTGGTGGGATTGCGGCTGCATAGGTGGCCGCTCGGCGGAAAAAACAGGTTGTAATGAGGGCCTATATGTTGTCCATACTTATATATTTATCTTACCTCTATTTTTTGTAGTTTAAGAATTTTTATTTTCAATAAAGAACATTTTAACATGTTACAATGTTGCCATTTGACAGAAGAAAAATATGAAACATAATACATAGACTATGAGCTTTACAAAGAAATCAAACAATGTGCATACAGTCACTAGGGTCAAAAAATGAATGGCACTTGTTATAAAGGAGTAAGGAAGTATAAACAGAAATGAAAGTAAAAATAGGCGAAGGGAAGAAAGTAGGAGAAAAATATAAAAGGAAAATATGTAAATATATACCTTCATGAGCAATAATATAGAACATTATAGAATAAGAAAAACATCCTATGACATGACTGATTAGTCATACACTAAATTGATGAATATAAATGTAGCACATGGAATATTTAAACAATTCAATTTTTAGCAACTGTAGAAAGATATGTAGTGAGAGGAGAACATAAAATAACCTTTTTAACCAACATAGGAAAATATTGTAAATTATATCTGTCACGTCTATGGTTGTAACATTCTAAGTTCCACCATTGCTGAATATTAAGAGGTTCTGTGGTTTTCCAGTTAGATGTTACAACTTGAAGGCCTAATACAGGTAACAAGTCTACAAATTTACCAAGTATTTTATTCTTAGTCCCTACTATATGTAATCCCCTGAGAAATACTTTGTCAGAGAAAATTGATTATGGTGGTAATTTTATCCCAAACATGTCTCCAGAAATTATAAACTATTCAACAATGAAAGAACATATTGACATAAGTACCAGGATATGGATTGCAACTCCAGCTTGTATCTTGCTTATTAAGTTTGAACAAAAGTGCAGGCTTATAAAACATCCTATTTTAAAAAAAATATAATGTCTGTGTCAAATTGGCTGATCAACCAGAAGAAAGTATTTTTGCCCATATTTTGTCCCACAAAGAGAGTGGCCAGGTGAGTTGGAAGTCAGTCTCCCATAGTACTTCTTGTGTAGAATGTGGTCTATTTGGTACTTGTATGAGTGTTTTATAAATAAGAGAGGCTGTGGAGAATTTATGTGGTGAATACTTAGGTGCCTGCGTGATGACTATATTATTAAAGGGCCTGGATAGAAAGATGAGAGCCTCTGAAAGAAGGATGTGCTATATATTATATTTAGTAATGGATGAGGATGGTAGTTTATATGATTTGGAAAGAATTGAGAAAGGGACAATGGAATCTTTTGTTATTAGTTGAGATATAGTAAAGTAATAAGACCTTTATCAAACCATCTCTTCCACAAAAGAAGCTTTCCTTTATAAAGAAGCATATTTATTCTTAATTAATAAGTTTGACAAACTGAGGGAATAAAATCAGAGAAAACTGAAGATAAAAGTCAATGGTAAAACCATCTGGGCCAGGTGCTTTACCCTGTGGTAAACATTTAACCACTGCTTGAAGTTCCTCTAAAGTGAATTCATCTTCAATGAATGGCATATCAGAATTGATGGAATTACAAGGTTTGAGGTTTGCAAAGTAAGAATGTATGAGGGCTTCTGAAGGGTTACTATCCGGGGTATAAAATGTTTGGTAATATTGTGCAAAACAATCTGCTATATCACCGTCACAAAGTAATTGGGTACTGAAAGAGTTAGGGATAGTCTTCATAATTTTTTTTTCTTTTTTTCCTTTCAAATAATTAGCAAGTAATGCACAAGCCTTATTTTTACCACCGTAATAGCAAGTGTTAACTCTAAGAAGCGTACCACATGCTTTTTCATTAGACATTTTATTAAACTGCATCCTTGCAGCAATCAACTTTTTTTACATCTTCCTTATTATTTTTGGAGGTATCATGTATGTGCTTTAAGCTTTTAATTTTAGTCAATAAGAGTGTAATCTCCTTTTCCCTGACTTTTTTCCAAGATGAAACATAGTTAATAATAAATCCCCTGGATGCTGCTTTAAATGCATCCCATACAAAATGAAAAGCCATATCACCAGTATCATGCTGTTGAAAAAGGTTGGAAGCTAAGGATTCAAATGCAATGAGAAATGCTTTATCTGAAAGCAATGAGTTGTTGAATCGCCATCTTGACTTGTGATTGCTTGTAGGTAAGATTTCCAGATCTGTTATTACAGGGGCATGATCAGAAATTAAAATTGAGCCTATCTCGGAATAAGTTAAGCGTTTTAGAAGATTTGTACTTAAAAATATATAATCAATTCTAGTTTTGGATTGATGAGGGTAAGAATAGAGGAATATTCTTTAAGGTCTGGCTTATATGTTCTCCATGAGTCAGAGAGGGAGTGTTGAGAAATAGTATGTTGAAACGCTTTGTGTGTTTTATGAGTTGTAAATTTTATAGATGAAGAGCGGTCAAGGAAGGGATCTAAAACCTGGATACAGCCCCCCCAATGTGAAATTTTGTGAATCATATTGTGGAATTCTATGAGATATTACTGTCCAAAAAGTAGGGGGAAAGAGTGAAGCGGATGTCAATAATGGTAAGCTTCACCACTAACCATCTACATTTATCATCACATTCCTGAAAATCAAAGGAAATATTGAGGCGTTTATGACATAAAATAATAACTCAATTTTTTCAAATAATAGAAGGAGAAGAATACAAGTTACCAACCCAAGCTTTCTTCAACAAGCCTGCATCTTTATCAGTAAGATGCATTTCTTGAAGAAGGGCAAATTGACATTAGAGATTAGATAGATGTGACAAAACTCACTGATGTTTAACCGGGTTCTTTAAACCCTTAGTATTCTATGTAACAACTCGTAAATTAACTGCTAGGTCAGGCATAATAACAGCTTAAAACATGTACGAAGGCATACATTGTATTTATAAAAACATACAAGGGTATACTTGCAAAGAAAAAAAGAAGATATAGGAGATACAAGCAAGTATAACGAGAAGGGAGAGGGGGAATAAAGAAAAAAACTAAGAATAGTAGATAGAACAGGCAATACAGGAAAACAATTTCCTTTCTTTGCAAGTGAAATATAAATAGCAAAAAAGTGAACATCCCATAGGATGCAAGGGGTCAGAACACCTAAGGAAGATGGACACATCTCAACTCCAAATGAACGTGGATATAATATTTAACAATAAACACAATTCATAGAGACAATAATAGAAAAGGTATGATAAGGTAAGTAACAAAAAGGTATATGGATTACAGACTTACCATAAATGACAGAGAAAGATGATGTCAATGAACATAACTCATGCAAGGAAAGTACATTGAGGTATGGGGTCATCTGACATGGCTATGTACTGGAACAAAAGGGAGAGGAGAAGGTCATCCAGTATTATCATCTACTAGAATATAACCTGATAGAAAAAAAAATCATTAGTAGTAACATAACGCTAGCAAACATGTTATCGTATCTTGTTAAAGGGGTCATAACAGTTTCCATGTTTTCATGACTATGTTGCTTAAGAAACGTTTGGAAATCATCCGACTCTTCAAATGTGATTTTCTGTTCTGATAAGTATTTTTGAAAAAAAAGGATGTAGCAGACTATAGCTGATATTTAAGGATTTTAGTTGAGCTCTCATCTCCATAAATCATTTGTGTTTGGCAGCAGTTGCATTAGAAACACCTTGTGTGAAGTAAACTTTATTTGCAGACCAGTGCAGATTACAAATTTGTTTGGCTGCTGTAAATATTTGCATCTATTCAGAAAACTGTAGAAAAAGAATAATGACCCCTCTTGGCTTAGAAGTTGCAGAAGCTGCAGGCCTAGGACCCAAACAATGAGCTCTTTGAATGCTAAGAGGATTGAGATTTTATAGCTTAACTATTGTGGGGATGATATTTAGCAGGAAGGCAATAATATTGGAACCTTATGAATTTCCAATATGCCTTAAAGTCTGAGATTGTTCCTGCGATTCCTGTTTTCCACATCCTCTGTAGATTTCTTGAGTTGTGATATTTCTTTTAAGAGATGTGTCACATTAGGCAGGGAATCCTCAATGTCACTGACTCTTTGCTCATTAGCTAATATTTGTTGATAATGAGAAGACCATTTTTCTTATGATGCTGAATTGAGGAGTTTGTTTCAGCTACGAATGGCTTTAAGATTCTAATCTCTTCCATAATATCCTACAAAGTGAAAAGAGAAGGAGACTTGGAGGGAGACTCTATATCCTTTATGGGACAATTTACTGGCCCAGTCATCCTCTTGGAAATGGCCCCTGTCATAGGTGATGATGAGACCTCCCTGTGGTCCCAGATGTTCTCCATTATAGCTGTAAGATAGTTTGTGCAAATGTTCTTTTGATGATGAGGTTTCCTGATAGTAGGCTTGTCAACAATGGACGGTGAATTGGATTTATATTTCAATTTATGAGATTTTCCTATAAGGAGTGAGGATGAATATCTCCTATAAGTTGAGGCGAGATTTTTCCTCCTAAGTGAAGAAGATGGGGGACACAATTGAAAAGGTTAAAAAGAGGAATGTAAAAAATAAACATGTCACCTTAAATTCTTCTGCAGCAATATGCAGAAGTAAATGAACTGTATATGCCAGGCATTTGCCATTGTCAAAGAAAGCATCAAAGTAACTATCGTCGTTTACATGATACTTCAGGAGTATTCCTCATTCCAGCAATCACTTGAGAGTTTTATTAAAGAATTTCCCTCATTAGATACTATCCAAAGCAGGGAATTATTAAAAATCTCTATAAGTCCAAGTAAAAGCAAAAGAAGACATTGAACGGGGATTATCCTTGAGTTACTTATATGATAATAACTGAGGTATCAAGACTTTACCTCAGAGTAATCAAGGAGAATTCAAAATGGCGGCCATAGTAATGTAGAAATAGAAAAGTAAAGGAATTATCCTCCTTAATATAAAATAAATTACTTGAAAAAGACATGGAGCAAAAGCGCTGCACTTCTGACGTGTGCTCACATGCTTCGTCTGACAGAACGAAGTCAGAGGAAGCTGCCACGTCGTCCGATCGTTGGAGCTGCCCGGGAGCTCTGGAGTTAGGCAGCCATCTTGTGAGGCATCCGCACGCACTTCCCCATCTTACCTCTATTAAACCCTAATTGGTATGAGTATATTCAGTAATGAGTTTCCTATGCAACTACTAAACCCTTGACCAAGTCACTTATTCACCTTAAGATTGAACCAGGTTGACCGTCAATGCAGCATAATGCAAAGGAGGGTGCCTCATCCTTTTCCTTGAAGTTTAAGTTGAAATGATAACCCAAAGTAGTAAAGCAAACCCATCAGAAACCGCCAGCTGTCTAGCTCAAGAATCATGTCATGGTAGTGAAAAAATCTGTTTAGGAAGATAACATTACCCACAAAAGCATGTGTCATTTATGAGTACCAAATAACGCAACTAGTGGACATGGTTTCTTGCTCAGTGTTATGACAAATCATACCAGAGCCTCGGATTTGAGACAAATAAGTTGGTTATATAACAGGATTTAAATTTGTGTCCTGTCAAATTAAAACTGGGGGGATTAAAATATAGTTTATTAATTGTGACATATGTGTAAACATACACTAAGACCTGAAGATTGGCATACCAATCTAGGCCTTATGCTACATTGTCGCCGTTATAAGTCCAAACTTGAAGCTGATGAGTGTCTGGTCTTGGTATAGTTATGTATCCATCCACCGGGGATCCACCTGAATGCAACGTTACCAGCAGTTTATTATTTGGTGTTAAAGGTGGTAGCGTGAGAATAAGATCAGGACTATTAGCCTGGAATGTGTTTCTCTGCAAAATTGGTGTTGTGAGGTCTCAAAAAATTGTGATTTCTAATGTAAGATGTATACCATTGTCAGAGCTTTCCCTAATGTGGGAGACATATTATCTGCACAAACTAATAATTTTATGCATATAGACATAGCTCATTATTAAAGAGGTTGTACCTAAACTGATATTAATATATGGTCGAGAAGAATTATTGACAAAGTAGTATAACTATGCCACATTTTATACAAGGCACCATTTTCTTAGAATGGATACAGTTTACAGTGTTCTGCTCTTCTTGCTCCCGCTCATTCCTCCTTCCAATCAGTGATCCAAATAAAGCGCTATGATGTAGAAGATAACTGCCCATAGAAAATGTTAGACCTGACAGCCTAAGGGTGGTCATCCCTCAACTTTTTGCCTCCCTCCCTCTATTTTTCTGATCGTGTTTTTGCTGGTTTTAAAACTCTGCACACTGCTGACCAGTACTAACGTGCTTGTGCTTTCCCCCTAAACATGGTAACATTGTTTCATACCCAATTGGTATATTTAATTTACCTATAGATCTCTAGTAAAGTTTACTAGAGGCGCCCAGGGCCTGTAAATTAAATGCTACTAGTGGGCCCGCAGCACTGATTGTGCCACTCTCATAAGTAGCCTCTTAACCATGTCTCAGGCCTGTCATTGCTAGCCCTGTGTGTTCAGTTTCACTGCCACTTCGACTTGGCATTTAAAACAACTTGCCAAGCCTTAAACTCCCCTTTGTCTACATATAAATCACCCCTAAGGTAGGTGTTAGGTAACCCATAGGGCAGGGTGCTATGTAAGTGAAAGGCAGGAATATACTTATGTGTTACATGTACTGGCAGTGAAAAACTCACAAATTTGTTTCTCACTACTGCGAGGCATGCTCCTCTCATATGCCACTATTAGATCTGCCTTTATATACTTTTAAGCAGAAGATTCTGATCTGAAAGGAGTAGCCTTATCATGTTTAGTATGGCCAAAATGGTAATAGAAAATCCTGCTCATTGGTGAAGTTGGATTTAATATTACTATTTTAGAAATGGGTCCTTTAAAAACTGAGCATTTCTTACTGCCATCTGTGCCTTACAACGTCTGGTCTGTGCTGGTTGACCACTGCCCTTGTGCATTCCATCCAGACAGCCATAAACACAGGACACTAATGTCCTCTTTTCAAGTTAGGTGAGCGGAAAAGGCCGCCTGGCAAAACTCCCGCAGTCAGGTCATTGCCAGTGCGGAGACCTTCCCACGGCCCCTATTACGACTTTCCCACTGGGTCAGCAGGCAGTAACAGAGTTTCAAGCAGACAGTGAAAAGTGTGACGGGGCTGTCCATGGGGGCCCCTGCACTGCCCATGGCAAGTGCACCCCATCTCTACCAGCTTTTACATGGCAGTGCAACTGCCATGTTATAGCTGGCGGAGAGGGGAGTCGTAATCCTAAGGGCAGCCCTGGCAGATTAGGCCTGCCTGCAAAGCCAGTCCCTCCTACGGAGAGAAACTGGCGGTGCCGGCGGTCCGGCTGTGGTGCTTTCCCCATGGTTATAAGGTGGCAGTCTGATCGCTGCCAAAGCGGTCAGACCACTGCTTTGGTGCAGTCAGACCCCCACTGTGACTCTGGCGGTCCTAGTAGCGCCAGACTCATAATGAGGGTCCTAAGACACATCTGCATTCCTCTGCATACTGAATTGGTCTCCTTGGGCAGGAAGGGTGGAGGGGCTCTCACACATCAAAGGCCAGTGGCCTGATCCCACACAAAGGACTGATAATACCCCACAGGGATCCTGGCAGACAGGGTTGTGTTGAAAGAGGAACTCTTTCAAGTTTCTCCCACTTCAAAGGCATTTTTGGGTATATCTACTAAGGGGCATAGCATATTTATAATCCCTTAGCGCCACTGGAGTGTCACTTTATGTGACGCTCCAGTGGCGCTAACCACTGCTCCATATTTACAAAGAGGTGTAACACCACTTTTTGTGGCATTACACCTCCTTGTAAATTAGGCCCCCTCCAATGCAGTATTCTTCATCAGAGGGGCATGCAATGGGTGTGGCTGTGGGTGTGCCACAGCCACACCCATTGCAGTTTGACGCTGCCTCAGATTTACGAGATTTCGTAAACCTGAGGCAGCGCAAAAATCTAAAGCCACCCCAGGGGTGGCGTTAACAAGGTGCATTGAGGAGGAATACTTTTATTGCTCCTTGTTGTTTGCTTTTTCTATGCATGCTGCATTCTGTAGCATGCATAGAAAGAGCAAAATGACAGAAATGATTGTTTATGTGCCGGAAGGTTTCCCTTCCGGCACATAAACAATCATTTGAAAATGACCCTTTGGCACTTCTGTGTGTGCTGCATTCTGCCAAAGAAATGGCAAAGCACCGTTAGGGACACATTCCCGCACATAAACAATCACACCCCTCAACACAAACATCCTTGCATGATGGCAGCTAAATATAGCGCCAATGCAGGGGACAACACAGCGGTGCTGTGTATTCGCTTAAATATGGCGCATCCCTGCCCTGAGTTGTGAAATGACGGAGCCCAGCACTGCCAATTTTGGCACAGCGTCGCGCTCCATCATGTTCCCTTAAATATGGGCCTATGTCTGTGACCCTTCAAAATGAGACACTTTTGGATCCTCAACTGGACTCTGTCAGAGGGACAGCCTGCCCGCCCAAAAGACTCATCTGGACTGCTTTGCTGGAAGGACTGCTGCCCTGCTTGTTGCCTTGCTGCCTGCTGTCTGCTGGCCCCTGACTCTGCTGGAAGAACTCTGCCTTCCCCACAAGTGCTTTCCAAGGGCTTGGATTGAGCTTACCTCCTGTTCTGATGCCTCAGGGTCTCAAAGACAAAAATATCTGTGCTTCTGAAAATCAATGCAACGCCTGCAGAAATCGACGCAGCGCCTGCCTTGCAGCTGAAAAATCATTGCATCACTTATAGGCTTAACACAGCACCTGCTCCTTCTTACCAGCACATCAAGGATTTTCAATGCATTGTTCCTGGGCATGAAAATATCCCCGCATCACAGTGAGGAACCAAGGCTGCGCTCCTGGAAATCGATGCATCCTCTTGCAGCATGGAAAGAAAGGATGCATCGTCTGTGCAGCACCGGAAGATCCGATGTAGGGCCTTATTTTTCAGCGCATCTCCTCCTCTGTGGTCCTGTGCGTCGTTATTTTTCATGCATCCCAGGTAGTGTGTGTTAAAAGGACATAACCAGTGATTCTTAAGGATTGAGACTCATTAAAACCTTTAAAATGTGATATCTTGACTTGTGCCTATTGGATTTGTGTTGTTTTGGTCTTATTTTATTCAGATAAATATTATCTATTTTCCTAAACTGGTATAGAGAACTTTTTTGTGGTGTTTTCACTGTGTTTCTGCATGAGATATTCTACAAATACTTTACACTTCTAAGTTAAGCCTCCCTGCTCTGTGCCAAGCTACCGGAGGGTGAGCACAGGATAATTTGGATTGTGTTGTGACCTACCCTGACTAGGATTGTGGTCCCTACTGGGACAGGGACCTACTGGGACATGGTGGATAACTCTGCAATTTCTAACAGATAGAATATATTGTGAATGAAAGTTTAACTGTACTGTCTTTATATCATTTTGATGGGCTTCCACTGGAAGTTCCAATGTAAATCTGTAAAGAACATTGTGAATTAATCTTTGTCTGAGAAATATTTCATATTGAACTCTACATTTCTGCAGGGCAGTTGGTGAGGAAACAATCAAAAGACTTGTCTCACCATAAGAAATTAGTTAGTGCTAAGAGTTATTAGTTATTAATAATATGTTTCTGATTTATCCAATGTGAGTTAACCATGAACATGATATGCTAAATCTGAAATTCTGATAATGGTTTATACGTAAAATGTGTATAAAACCATCTGGTTTTGAAGACTCGAGGGTGACTTCTCATTCTACTCCTGAGACTCCGTCCAGTTTACTTGTGACTTTCTCTTATCCCTAAGAATGCTTTTAGTACTCTTTCGGAGCTTAACACTTACAACTGAGAGCGATTTAACTGCCTACCTAGGG
This sequence comes from Pleurodeles waltl, assembly GCF_031143425.1. Classification (NCBI taxonomy): domain Eukaryota; kingdom Metazoa; phylum Chordata; class Amphibia; order Caudata; family Salamandridae; genus Pleurodeles; species Pleurodeles waltl. The sequence goes on along the minus strand of NC_090444.1, from coordinate 1,335,584,704 downwards.
ATCATTATTCTCTTTTTCTGATTGTATGCCCTGTATTTCAGCCTTCATGAAATGTACTGTGTTCTTCTGTGTCGCATATAAAAAGAATTCTGTAATCATTTTTTAAAACTTATGCTTGATGTAGAACCCAGTTATTGAGTGATTTCAGTTCCTATTTGATTTGTACTCTGGTAATTGAATTATTGATAACTGTGGAGAATGGTGTTTCTTGCTGCTAGATCAATAGAAAAAAACACAGAGCCAAACTAACCTGAGGTAAAAATTGGGTGTCTTCATTATTAGGGTTCGGTAGATTGTTGGGATTCGACTCCCACACCATGCTTCTATCCACCCACTGGATTTTCAAAATAAAAGAAGTAATTGATGAGGGTATACACCTGCTCGAGCCTTTTCCACCGGACCATGCATTAATTTTTCTTCCAGTATACACATGTATAAATCAGCAAATCAATTCTTCTTTACTTCTTAGCGGTCAGTATAACATCAAACATCAAAACAAATCTTTAAATCCACTTTTGGTCCACCATTGTAACTGCTTAGTAAGTTTTATGTCACACAATTAGAGAGTATTAGCACACTGATAAACATCCCCCTCCCACCAGGTTACTAGCGCCTATGTCCCATAGACTACTGTTGTATCATGGCGTCATTTGTCAATGTTCCTATCTTAAAAAGGTGTGTTTGGTCCTGATGGTAGTCAGTAAGCTCATTGAAGTCCTGATTACAATTGTCAGGTGAATAATCTTATAACTGCAAACACCTGTTTGCGCGTTTGTGCCAAAACAGGGTTACTACAAGTCAGGCACAAATATTGCCCAGCACTGGTGTTTGCGTCCATGAATTCCACAAGTTAAAACTATGGCAGTGAGTAATTTATGTAATTCACTACTTCCAAATAAAATGAAGGTTACAAAAATAATGCAAGGGGAATAAAATAAGTTTTTTTAATAGTAACCTGTGTTTTTCCAGGCAAAGCATACCTCTCACAGAACAAAAATACTTGTCATATCGAACAGGCTACTGGTTCAAGCAGATGATATCAGCAAGATATGTTCTGCTCAAACAATGCCCCATGGATAAAAATCTTGTGAATTTTCATGCCATACAAATTGGCCAACAATTGCAAATTTCTTGTAAAGTGAAAATCAGGAATACACCCCTGCAATAAAATGTATGCAGCGTCCTATTGTACATGTATAGTATGTGGTTGACTTACCTAGCCAAAAGTCTTACAGATCTGACCACATGAGCCTTCTAGTTAATACGCATTGTGGACCGTCATGTTTTTCACCTACTTTGAGGCTGAGGTGAAAAGTGCTGATCCATCTATGAAAGGAGGAGAAAATAAAAGATAGGTTAAAAAATGTTTACATTTAGGACCATCATTACACCAAAATAGTCAATTAGAAAGAATATCATAGGTCATCTAAGACTGGATCTCCCATCAAGCAAGGAGACCAAAGAACATGGTCTAGCACGTGAAATGTTTATAAAGGTTAGAGCAAAAGATGATGAACATGACATAGAGTGCTGCCCGAAGGTACGATTATTGGGGATCATAAATGAATCATGTGATAGGACTGTCATGCTGAGTGATCTTCTCCGTATGTCAAAAGTCCAAGCTTGTAGTACTTGATTGTATGCTGTCCTTACTATTGTGTTTTTGATGAGTGTTTTTCTGTTATCATTTAAGTGGTGAAATGCAGAACTGAACACTTCACTTTAGTCCTGGTGGCAGCCTGTCCTACCTGGCAGTGTACTAAGTTTGTAAACGTAACTCATCACTGAGTCAAATTGTTAATTGGGTATGTGGGGCCGAACCTACAGTACAGTGAAGAAAATGAATCGTTAGACTCAGCTCAGAGGAGAACCATTGTTTTTGTGTCCATGCATGCCTCTCCACCTGAATTGGAAAGCTGCATGCACCCAACAGTTATGTGCTCTGACAGTCCTGCGTATTGATAGTCTTGCACAAAGTCAGGCCTACATACAGATTGTCCTATGCTCATACAACCATCTAGGCATCTGTGCACACTTTGGGCCAGATTTACCAAGATTTGATGCAATGTAACACAGCAAGACAACTTGTTGTGGGGTGTCAAATGGAGAGGGCAGGAATGTGCCATATTTACTAACATATGACCAATTTCAGCTCTCTCTCTCCACTGCTGCACTTGTGACTTCCCTGAGCCAATGCAAGTTTCCTTGCTCCATGAAGCAAGGCTGCCTGCATTACAGCCACAATTTATTTTGTGCAGGAACAAAAACAATCTTCAGAGGCAATTTCCTCTTTCTATGTGTGCTGCATACTGCCTACCAGCATTTCCTGAATTGCCACTCATGAAGGTAGCTTGTGCCTGACGAACTGGCACACTGCCTCCCAGTCCAGTACACAGTCAGTCATAAATCCTAAATGCACTCTGTCAGCCATACATCCACTTGATCTGCATACTGCTAGCCCTGAGCATCAGCAGCTGTGAGCACCTTAACAAAGTTGCCCCATGTGTATGTAGTACTGATTTCCATTATAATGCAAAAATGCAAAAGCATAGCTGCTCAAGAGTCTCAGTGACATGTGACACCATCTGCCAGTCTGGGGGCTTCTTTTCAATATTTTGGCACAGGGCAAGGCCGCACCGCAAGTCTTCTTGCAGTGGTGCCCCACATCAAATGAAAAGTATTCCTTTCCTCTTCCACTGGGATGGCGTACAAATGGCTGCCACGTATCAACACAGGAACCCTTACACTATGGTGCAAGCTTGTCTCCGTTGTTGAATGACTGTTTTTGTGCAGGAAGGGACACCTTCTTGCACAAAAACTCTCAATGAAGGTGTTTTCCTCCTTCTAAGTGTGCTGCAGAATCTCTTTATCTAGTGCTTTTCTACTGGGCATATTTTGTTTTCTTTTTGATCCTTACATCTGATTTTCTTCTTTATGTAACAAATTGTTTATTTAGTTGTGTTCATATTGATAAAACTTTTAAGTACTTTTTTCCATCCTTTTGCTTTTCTTTGACCAGTTATTGCACATACCACATGCATTTTCTTCAGAGAAGACCTAGCTTCTTCAAAGACAGATGGGCCAGTGAGTCCTCACAGTGGTCAGTTCAGCTGTCTGGATCAGAATGTTTTGGGCTCACGTCAGGAGTATGGCCTTTTCCCATGTAGTCCAACCCTCATTCTTTACAGTAAGACTTTCTTTCCTGTGTCAACCACTAGATGGCTGGCATGTTAACTTAGGTAAGGATTCTCAATCTTCATTCTGCAGCCACTTAGTAGTAAAAGATTCTTCCGGTAGGTATAGTGGGTCTGAGTTCCTGAAAGCTTGATGCTTTGAACAGAGAACTTTGAAACTGACTGTGGGTAACCAGAGGGTTCATTTACTAAAGGTGACATGTTATTGTATGCTTGCATCAAAATGATGGCTGCTGCAGGCCTCTACTGACTACAGTTTTCTAACTCATCTTCTTTGCATAAGTAAAGTAAATTACAATAGTCCAAAGAAAGTGCAGTGTTTGCTTTGATGAAATTGTTTCTTTGGAGTAGTAGGGGAAGAATAGTGTTATCTGTTGCCTACCTGAGACCCAAATTCCTGGCTTTGTTAACTGTAGTGAAAGAAGGTTGTAGGGCAGTAGACCAGTTGAATGAGAGAGGTTTATCAGACATACACACATTGGTAGGACATTAAAGGGAGCAAAACCTTCTGCTATGGGTTTTGGCTATGCCTGCTTATGTTCTCCTCCACTTCTTTAACTTGTGACCATCAATGGATGATTTGTTTTTCTTTGTTTTCTTTGCTTAAACTATGAAAGCTATGATAGCTGCCCAAACCTTTAGATCTCACTGACTACAGGTGTGTATTAAGTAATTTATGGTTCCTTCAAAATTCTTCTCTAAAGAAATGTTGCTGTGCAAAGCATATTAGAGCTACAAAGGACACTAATGGCAATAATGCATTTCTTTCCTTTAGTACATGTTCAACTATCCTATAAAAAGTGGACCAAAAAGGTGTATAAAAGGTTTCCCTTTGTGGACAGTGAAATACAGCCGCTCCTTTGCCATTCAATTAATTAAGGGCACTCTAGCTGTTGGGAATGGCCCTTCTGCATGGTCACCCCTAAGGTAGGCTCAGGGCAGCTGCATGGGCAGGGTGTGGTGTATTTAAAAGGTAGGATATGTACTGGTGTGTTATACATGTCCTGATAGTGAAATATTTCAAGGCCTATCCCTCCCATAGGGTAACATGAGGATTGCCTTGAAATAACTTTTAAGTGAAATTTCCCTTTGGGAGCAGATAGAGATGTGGAGTTTAGGGTCTCCCAACTCACAATTTAAAAAATACATCTTTTTGTGAAGTTGGTTTTTAAATTGTAAGTTTGAAAATGCCACTTTTAGAAAGTGGGCATTTTCTTGCTTAACCATTCCGTGCCTTTGCTTGGATGTGTAAGACATGTCAGGGCCAGGATGAAAGTTGGGCTGTTTGTGAATTCACTTCAGACAGTTATGCAAAGGAAGCTGAGGTGTGCCCTGCATATCCTGATGGGCCTTCTTGGGCTAGAGTGGTGGGAGGAGCTGACACTTGCACCTGAATAGGGCTGTGCCTGTCCTTACACAAAGCATTCTCCAACCCCATGGAGTGTGTCTGGGGCAAGGGCAGGAAAAGCAGGGTCTTGTGCTCTACAAAGACTTTCCTTTGAAGTTTGCCTACGTCGGAGGCAGAAATCAGTATAAGTGTTAGACCTCTGAGACCACAACTTTAGAATCCTTCTGGACTGAGGACATTCTGCCAGGAAGAAGAGCTAGATGCTGTATGAGGGACTGCATCTCTACCTGTTGCTTTGCTGTGCTGGCCTGTTGATTGCTGCTTCTGTCCTGGGAGTGAAAGGACTGGACTTTGCTTTCTACATCCTGCTTCCAAACATTCTCCAAGGGCTTGGACTGAGCCTGCCTCCTGTTAGAAGTCTCAGGTATATTAGACTTCATCTGCCAGCACCTGGGCTCTCTTGCTGAGAGTCTTGACTCGCCAAGTGGTGCCAAATCCAGTTTCTGAGTCCTTGGGAGTGAGTTCTGGTGTAACAAAGATGAAACCAAATACATTGACTCCAGAGCGCCTTCGGAACCAGCATGGTTGTCCAGCTCCGCACTGCTGCCTGCATCAGAGCCGTGGTCCCCACTGAGTGCAACAGCCGTGACAATACCGCTGGCCTGATGCCGCTGCAGAGCCTCCGAAGTCCAGGCACACTGTGAGTCCTGAATGCCACGTCCTCGACGTCCAGGACACCTGCCTCCGCCGCAGCACCTGTGACCCCGTGGTGTGACTGCAACACTGCGAAGTTGACACCTCATGTCTTGACCTGCTGGATTAATCGACCCTGCTGGATTGCAAGAAACCAATGTCACATCACCTCCCCTGCAACCATAAGGAACCGACGACTCACCTCCCCAGCCTCGCAGTGAGGAACCAACACCTCACCTCCCCGGTAGCAGTAAGGAACTGACACCACACCAACTCAAGCAACGCCTCACCTCCCATGCAACGTCTTTGTTTCTTCCTTTTCCAAAGGTACTGTACCTGGGGTCCATGGACTCCGTGACCGGCCTGCACTCCCTCGCGAGTGGCGTGGGACTGTTGGGAATTACTCCATCAAGATGCTGTGATAGCCCCTGTTGGAGCTATTGTGTTCCTAAGTGCTTTACTGAGATTTAATCTTCGTATCTTTGCTTCTGTATGTTGAATTTTTGTAGTTTTGGTCTTATTTTAGTTCAGATAAATATTGACTATTTTTCCTAAACTGGTGTGGAGTACGTTTGTGGTGGTTTCACTGTGTTACTGTGTGTGGCCACCTCCGGATTGCCTCCCTGCTTCTCTGTGTTCCCTTTGTCACTCACGCGATGATGATCTAAATCTCGCAGGATTTCGGGCTGATCACATTGCTGGTGGCCTTTTCTGAAGGGGTGGGCTTTAATACACTGTCCCAGTCTCAGAACTGTGGTTGGCTTCCTGGATATCGTGAGGAAGATGGATGCTCCTCACATGAGCTCACACGTATCTGTGTGGGTTCTATTTCACTCCAACCGCCTGGTTCTTCTCACTCCTATGTCACAATGGCACTGCAGCAACGCTTCCAGTTTGAGCCCTTACTTATCTGTGCATTGCTGGACTCTTTTCTCTCCAATCTCCCGGTGTGCCGGTCTCTGCCCCACTGAGGTGTCTTGCTGAGTTCTGTGGATGACGCTGTCTAGGTGAAATTCTACAGAAAAAGAGAGATACCTCAGGTCAGTGCACACTACCTAATAGGTCAAAAATTTGAATGACTACTTGGAATAAGCATACTAAGCAAGGTTAATTTTGGAGTGTGTGTCCCTGAGGACTTCCTTGGACATTTCTGTTTTGGTAAGACTGTTCCCTTTGTTTATTTTCCCAGACTTAAGTGACTTTGGGTCTCCTGATATACCAGGAGTTAAGACCTTGTTCAATTTGGCATATTCGATAGTTGTGGAGCTAACCTGGAACCTGAAGCTGGGATTCCACTTTGTTTTCAAAGACCAATCAGATTCCTTAACTTTGGTAAGCCTCAGCAGTGTAGAATCTTATGCAATCACATTAAGACTCGCCATTGTACGTGCTTATGATGCTAATTATATACTATGTCCTTATGCACAGGTATTTCCCTAAATAAGTAAAAACAGAGACAAACAGTAACATTACAATCATTGGAGTATGTACCCTGAAGACCCAAGGCCATGATAGAGAAGATCCATTGCTTTCTTTTTTCCCACCCCCTTTTCCTTTGTGAGCAGATGCCCTTGCCCAAGGTTAGCATAGTGCATTGAGAACAATTCTGAAGGGTGTGGGTGGACTGTCCTCGCTCATGCAGAAGACAGGAACCCTGCAGTTGAGTGGCAAGCATAACACCTGGAGTCAAATTTTCAACTTGAATGTTTTCCTTTTTTTCTGTAATAAAAGGAATTAGCCCACATATTTCCCATGTTCATTAACTGAAACAATTTTCAGAACAGAGGGATAGATTTACAAGAAAGAGGTGCATTGTTCCCAATACGGTACTTTTCTTGCATCCACCTGGGCCCCCCTAATGACACTGTGGTTGCGCTGTATTCACAATACGGCATACTATGGCGGTTGTTACCACAACAGAGTCAACATTTGTTATTCTGTTGTGACACTCACTAGCATCAAAAATGTTGCAGCTAGTGCAGCAAAGCAGAGGGAGGCCCATAGATTATTATGGGTGCGTCACTTTAACACCTGTCCTGAGCAGGTCTTAAAAATGACAGAAAAAATGGTACAGTGAAATCTTGTAAATTTCACTGCGCCATTTTTTTCGGGCCTCCCCGCGTGGGAACACCCCCCTTGCATACATTATGCCTGATGCAGGCATAATGTAGCATAAGGGGTCGCAAAGTGGTGCAATACATGCTTTGCGCAACTCTGTAAATATGGCACAGAGTAATGGCTACCGTAACGCCGCCTTAACGTCATAAAAATGACGCTGAGTTCACGTTAAGGTGGGTCTAAGGGCTTGTAAATCTGCCCTAGGGTTTTAGGACCTCTTGGAGCTATTGGCTTCAGATGCTTGTTTGTGGACCCTGATGATGATCCTATGAACTATACATTGGTGACAAAAAGTAGACATTTGACGAGTGGTACTGTAGTGACATCTGGATGTTTCATCCAATGTATGGATTTTCTCTGCATTTCATACACCCCCAAAAAAACTGTTGATCTAGTTATTGTCTGTTTCTTTAACTACAGCACCTTAGCACTGCTCTGAGCACTGCATTAGTTATGCACTTTATATGTCCACTTTTCATACCATATTTGAACATATACTAATATAAAGAACTTAGGGCCAGATGTGTCAAGCCTTTTTGCATTTGCAAACGGTGCGAATTGCAAAAATGGTCCCTGCGATGTATGAAAGGCATTCACAGTGGGAAAATACGGAATCACAAAAATTGCGAATTTTGCAAATATTACATGGTTTTGCGTGTCACAATTAGCGTATCGAAAATAAAGACATGAAATACTGAATCGTTATTTGCAAGATGCAAACTGCAACACAGTTTAGCGAATCACAGATAGCGATTCGGTATTTCATGTCGCTATTTGCGATACGCTGATTGCGACACACAAAACCATGTCGCAATGGGATGCATCAAAAAGTTGCAAATTGCGAAAATTTGCAGAATGGCCTTTTGCACATGCAATTTACCACAAATTGAAATCAGGTGGTAACTAGGTGCAACCTATATAAAGAGGCCCAGAATGCCACAGCCACTCTTCCACAATGGCTGCACTCTACGTGATGGTGAGGAAGATGAGTATCTTGGCAGGTTTGAGGAGAGGGTGGAGGAGACAGGAGCGCATTTTCAGAGTGCGCATAACCCTTTTTGACCAGACAGAGGAGGAAATCCCTGAGAAGTACAGGTTAAGCTCAGCCATGATACTTGACCTGATAGCTGATCTACAACCCATACTTGCAGCGCACCACACACAGGACCAATAGCATACTCACCCAAGTGCAGGTATTATGCTCTCTGCACCCATTAGCCTCAGCGAGCTATCAAGGGGTCATAGCAGCAGCAGGAGGGCTTTCACAGAGTGCTCTCTCACGATTCTTCCAAGCATTTCTAAATGCCATGTTGAGCAAAATACAAAAGCACATAAGATTCCCCAACACCTCACAGGAATTACAACAAACGAAAATCAATTTTTATCAGATTGCACAATTCCCTCCTGTCATAGGTGCCATCGATGGGACACATGTAGCAATCTGTCCACCATCGGCCACCGAGTATGTTTATCGGAACCGTAAGAACCATCATTCCAAGAACATATATGTGATTAGCAACGTCTCTAACATCATCACCGATCTTGTGGCCAGATACCCAAGACTCCTACATCTTTCGCCACAGTGGGATTCATACAAGACTACTAGCTGGGGAGTTTGGCAAAGGATACCTACTGGGTAAAGTAATAGATGACCATGTTGCATTGAAGTAGTAGTGACGTCAGATTCCAACAGTACTCATTTTACCCTCTGTTCATTCCAGGAGACAGTGCCTATGCAGTGCGCACCTACATACTGATGCCCTACCTGAACCCTGCAACGCCTGCAGAGAGGAGGTACAATGCTGCACACAGGGCAACCCACAGTGTGGTGGAGCGAACGTTTGGTCTCCTGAAGAGCTGCTTCAGGTCCATCCATAAGAGTGGAGGGGCACTACAGTACAGCCCAGAGGCAACATGTAAAATAGTGGCCGCATGTGCAATGTTGCACAACATAGCAACAAGAAGGGGCATACCGGTTTAACCAATGGAGCCGGCTCAGATGAAGATAGTGATCACTTACCACCCCATCACCCGGTAGACAGGACCAGTGCAGCACAGGGCAGACAAAGACGTGCTGACATCACGCACAACCATTTCTAATGTAAGTAATGACAACACTATTGCAATTTTATGTCTTTCTGCAGTTAGCAACTTTATAACCTTGACTTCAGGTAACGTATGTGTCAATAGGACATAGCAATGAAGCATAGGCTACCATGTGTAAATAACAGTGTCACAGTATTAGCATCATAGTATAACTGTACAAGTTACGGTAGTCCCCTATAGGCCTTAACATTACTTCCTACGTCCACGCACTCCACTTGAGTGCTCAGTGGCCTCACTGGCACCTCTTGTAGCGGGTTCACTGGCAGTACTGTGTCTGGTACTGCGATGCCTAGGGTTCATCACAGGGCCTGTAAGACTGCTGAGGCTAAAGAACTCCTCACTATCTCCACCACCCATTTCGCTATTTCTAGCACTGCATGCTGTCTGCATTGCATCCAGGGCATTGGTTATTTGCACCAAGCCCTGTGCAACGTCCCTACAGCAGTGTGCCATCTCCACCTGTATGCCCACAGCACGTCGTGACATCATGGCAGTTGAGCTAGCAAGCTGGTCTGCAGAACCCATCAAACCTTCTCATGAATTGGTGATGGCGCCTATGGTGGCTGACAGGCTCCTGTTGAATCTTAGTGCAGAGGTCCCTAATGGCATTTGTCAAGTCCCTTGTGTTCTCAGCTGCTGTTTGCTGTCCATCGTGCAGTGACTCCAAATGCTTGTTCATTGTGCCCCTGTTCTGATTGAATGACGCCAACTGCCTGTGCATTGACCTCATATGTTTGCATTGCAGGCACTGCACTTTCAGCATGGAAGCTTCAAGTCCGCCAAAGATTGATGGGCCCGCTCTTTCCTCTGTGCACTGTCTGCCTTCATCATGACGCCTTCTGAGGGGAGCTGACTGACGCTGACTGACGCTGGGGCAGGGACTGCTGTGTTCCTGTGGCCCCCGTCTTGTTGGTGCAATACTGAGAGACTCACTTGTGTTGGAATCGGATAGTGGCTGTGTTTCAGCATCTCTCACATTTCCACTTTCTGCTGCAGCAGGGCCCGGTACATCTGCAACAACAATGTGCAGCATGTCATTAATCTATATCTCAAAATAAGTAGCACAATAATAAAGTTTCTACTCTGACATCGTATCACTGTGACGTGTGCGTGTTGTTTCTCTTAACACCAAGTTGTTTTGAATTTGGTTTATTGACCTTCGGATTGTGGCCTATCGCTCCCTTAAGGCATTGTTGTGTTGTATGGAAGATGTGGCATGGACTGGGCTACTTAGCATGCTGCATCAGGCTAATAGCTAATTCTAGGGGGGCATTTGTACATGCACATATGGGGGTACACATCATTACTGCCCTTACCTTTGCTGGTGATGGGTGTCCCTGAGGTGTCAATGTCAGCGACAACACTGATGGCTTCCAGAAGCAGTATGGACTCCACCCTGTCTTCATTGGTATTGATGGTGTCTGGATAGGTGGTCCTTCTCCAGTCCTCCTTGCCTCCTTTAATCTGGTGGCTGCCCTTTCTTTGGCACGGGAATACAGGTCATACCATCTGTTGCAAATTTTCTCCACAGAGTGCTGCTCAACACCCACATCACAGATTTATGTCTGGATTTCCAACCACAGTTTCCTTTTCTCTCTGTCAGGGACCTGTAGTGTTTTCTTCCCCAAGAGTTTGTCATGGCTCCTGACAACTTCCTCAGTGAGCACCTCCAATTCCTGCTAACTGAATTTGAGCTTGCGCTTCCTGTCTCTCTTGTCCCTCATCTTCCCATCAGTGGCCATGTTGCGATTTGGTCCAGGCTGGATCACAAGGTTGGCTCCCTGGTGCTGGACTGTGTCTCCCTTCCTGCTCTCGTGGGTGTGGCTCCTGGAAACAGCATGGGCTGACTCACTTCCTGGTTGTGATGTCATCAGGCTGTTCCGGATTTCCGTTTTCGCAATTTGTGACTTTCAGATAACGAATCACAAATGATTTGCGATTCGGTATTTGCTAATCGCAAATTGCGTTTGCGAATTTTAAGAAATCGCTAATAACGACTCGCAGTTTTGATACATCCCATTTTGCATTTCTACAATAGCGATTTCTTAAAATTCGCTATTTAAGAAATGCAAACCGGGAGCTTGATACATCTGGCCCTTAATTATTGTAATGTGTTTGTGTCCTTCATAGCTGTAATGCCATTGCATGCCGACAATCCTTTAGAGTAAAATTTGCTAGGAAGCAGTGTTGCTTCATGACTACATATCTAGGTCATTCTTAACCTTTGGGTCGCAGACATGCTGTGAGATCTAAGCATACTTTCTTAGACATGAAATCACAGTACTGTACAGTCGCAGTTGTATTTTGCCTTGATTATGTCACATTTTGCCACTTTTTGTGTTCTCACTTGTCTAAACAGTGTACTGCTCACTGTGTCTGAGTTTCTGAAGGGTGGTGCTGATGTAAATGCAGAAGAGAAAAGAAGACATGGCTATCTTTCTGTGACTCTTGTGGGATTCTTTCCCAGTGCTGTAGCTTCAGCAGTGTGGATTTCTAGATCAGATGGCCCACGGTTCCAGCAAGGAAAGGATACTGCTCTCTACCCGCACCCTCCTGCCTCTTCTCGCTTCCCTTGAGGTCCACATGAGCACCTGGACAATGTGATGCATTTAAACTCTTCAGTTCTCAAACAGAAAACCTTTCAGTCAGGATCACCTTGATTGTGCAGTAAATCAAAAAAGCTCTTCACTATCTTTTCAAATAGAACATCAATATCATGTAAAGTAAACGGTGGGGTTTCTGCAGTTATTCCTCAACAGTTTGAGGATCAGCTCGACGCGCAAGGGTTTCAAACACTTGCACGATTTCGTTTGCAAGAGCTCAGCATAATGAGCCACAGTGAAAGACTTGCCAATGTGGCATGGCACAGAGAAGCATGCGGGCTGTACACTTAGGCATTCCATGTGGAGCCTAAGGAAATTGAATAGGCAATGTCAATCACTATCACAAGCACGGTGTGACGTGATCCAGGCTCTGACTGCCTCGTTAGTATATTCATTGACATACGGCAAGTCATGACACGATCGAATATCTGCTTCAGTGCACGGTTTACGAAGTACGAATTACACGCTGAGTTGATTAGAATCTGTTATGTAAAAACACATGCTACGTGATGTCTCACAGTAACTGAATTCCACACAGAATTCAAAAACAAATCGTTTGAAAATCGGGCAAAATGTAACACGTCTGAGAGCATCAATCATAAAATGGTGTTGACTGTACTGCACGAACATAAACTCACACAACGGTGAATAGTCTCTACGGCACTATATTTCAGGAGATTACTGATGAAACATACTGATCCCAAGGCCACGGGTTAATATAAGCACTCCCACAAATAATCTCAGCCACAGGAAAGTAAAAGCTTGAAATTACATGTGCATCCCATATCCCAAACAACTGTGCCTTATCTTACATATTCAGTCTCTATGATAAGAAATGCGATATAAATACCCTTATTTGATTTTTGGGTTATCAAAATGCAAAGGTGCCAAATAACAACCTATCCTTCACATATAGTGGGCATTATTGATGACACTATGATTATCTTTAAAATAATAGTGGGCCATTATGAATATGTCAGCATTCGTAGCAACAGTTTGACTATCTTTTGCAAAGTCCTTGCTGTATGGTGGCAATTTATTGCTGCATTTTGGTAATACATGGCAAAAGAGGAGGGCAGCCTTACCATATTGTGGCAATTCATGTCTTAGTTATGGCCATCGTTTGCATAAAAGTCATAAATGGCATTTGGCCATACACTCAGCCCAGTATGCTCTACCCAACAATCTCACCCTTCTAAAGGACAATTTCAATCTGAAGCATGCATCACCACTGCCCATCACAATTATAACCTCAATAGCAGATGCTAACCATCCCAGCATGCATCAAACTCAAATCACTCTCCACCATCTACAACCCCAACCACACTACTAAACTGGACAACTACCAAGAAATATGCCCTCTGCTGCTACTCCTGGACCACCAACAACATGAACTAGAAGAAAACGGAGATCTAAAAGGTAACAATGTAGAAAACAAAAAGGATCAAATCTCCTTCAACTCGATCAACAGCGCAGTCTCCTTCTTCAACGTGGAATGGTCCTCAAAAGCCTGAACTCCAAAAATGAACTAAAAACATTCCTTTGTCCATCGTGTCGATGTGACAATTTCCCCTCACTCAACTCATATGTCTGTAAGTATCTGTATACGTGCCTATATTGTTGCTGTCTTTTTTTAGATTTTGTGAGTGGGTGTTTGTCCCTTGTTAGACCTGTCAGCCTTAGGATGATTGTCCCAGTTCTGGGTGCCTGCAGCCTGACACCAATACACATCTGGGTTGGGTGACAGCTACACTTTGTGCATCCCCTCTAGATAGCCACAAACAGAGAAAGGTTAAGTAAGGTTATATGTGTCTCAGCACTCATCTGCATTTATTTGCATTCTGATGGGCATCCCTTCCCAGTAAGGGTGGAGGGAAGTTGATACAGATGAATAAGGCAGTGCCTGTCCCCACACAAAGGGCTGACCCCCCCCCCACTGACAGTCTGGAGCCGGGGCTGAGGAAGAAAGGATTCTCATGTCACACCCACTTCAAAGCCTCTTTGGGGTATAAGTACTGGGTCTCTGACCCCAACAAATCAGACACTTCTGGACCTACCACTGCACTCTGTCAGAAAAACTGCTGTGATGTACCAAGGACTGTTACTCTGCTGGACCTGGAAGGTTTGCTTTTCTGCTGAGCTGTCCTCCTGCCTGGTGGCCTCTGACTTTGCTAAATGGGAGTCTGACTCTGCTTTGCACCGCAAAGTGATCTCCAAGGGCTTGCTGGCTTGCCTCCTGTTGATTGAGACTCAGGGATATCAAAGTCTCGACCATTGCTCCTGTGCCTGGATCACTGGAAGTGGACCCAGACATGTTCTCCAGCAAGAATCAATGCATCGTCCACTGCAAGAGCCAGAACCCACACATCGCTGCTGTTGCAGGAGAAGAACCGCTGCATTACATTGGGAACCAATGCTCCACCATTGCACCGTTGCTGCATCAGAACCACCACATTGCCATCACTGCTGAAGGAAGATCAGCGAATCCCTTTCGGGCATGGAGAAACCATGTGCATCTGCTTTGAAACCAAAGCATTGCCATCACATAGAAACTACTGCGTCATCGCCTCATCGCTGAAGGAAGATTGACATGTCCCTTCAATGCGTGGAAAAACCCAGTGCATCGGCTTCCGAACCGATGTATCACAGCAACGGCGCACCGCCTTCATAACTGATGCATTGCCAACACTGCATGAGGAAAATCATTGCCTCTCGTGTTTGCAACCAGGATCAAGGTACTGTGTTGCCCAGGCCTGCGTGGCTTCTGTATCCAGCCTGTGCGCCATTGTGGTCAGCTTGAACTGTTGACTTTGCCCCTGTCCAGCATGACCTCAAGTAAAACCTAAAGCGTTATTTGCTTCTAAGCGCTATCTTTGAACTCATTCTTTAAAAAAAATCATGTCTTGACATCTACTAACTAGATTTTTGTTGTTTTGGTCTTGAAGTTTTTTAATAAAATCATGATCTATTTTTCTAAATCTTTGTGGAGTCTTTTTGTGGTGTTTTCATTGGGTTACATTGGGTTACTTTGTGTGTGTGTTGGAAAAATGCTTTACACATTGTCTGTTATGATAACCCTGAGTGCTTTGTGCCAAGCTACCAGAGGGTGAGCACAGGTTATCTTTTATTGTGTATATGATTTACCCTGACTAGAGTGATGGTCCCTACTTGAATGGGGTGCATACCCCTGCCAATTAGAGACCCCATTTCTCTAATGCCTTTATTGCTCTTGTAAATTAACCTCTCATTTTCTAGGATAGAACTGCTCTGCTGCCCCTCAGACAGCAGCTGTGCCTCCATGGGGGCAGAGGAGCATCACCTCTCTGCTGCGAGAGCAGGAACATGAAAGATTAAATGGTAATAAAACAAATTGCACATGTGACTTTGGCCAGCTGTTTTGTGACAGCGCACTTTAAACACTCCAACCCAAGCTGTCTTACACAGCAGGGTGGAGAGCAAGCAGAGGCCCCCATAGCGCGAAGAAGCATCAAATCAGCATGCTCCAGCCAATCCTGGTGCTTCTCTCATGATGACAGAACAGCATGACAGCAGTGTCTGGATTGGTAGAGGGGAGTTGCTGGTTGGAGATCTGGGAGTCTCTGCTGCCGAGATGACGAGGAAAACCAAGCATGAGGTAGTAGGTAAGTAAATCTTTTATGTTTATTTAATTTTACGCTGGTTTGTTGCATAGGTTCTCATTATGCTAATGAGGCTACTGGATTTGGGAGACAGTTTCACATGGATTGGGGGCACTATGGGCCAGATGAATCAAGCTCCCGGTTTGCATTTCTTAAATAGTGCATTTTAAGAAAACGCTATTTTAGAAATGCAAAATGGGATGTATCAAAATTGCGAGTCGGTATTTGCGATTTCCTAAAATTCGCAAATGCAATTCAGTATCTGAAAATCGCAAACTGCGAAAACGGCAACCCGGAACAGCCTGATGACATCACAACCAGGAAGTGAGTCAGCCCATGCTGTTTCCAGGAGCCACACCCACAGGAGCAGGCAGGGAGACACAGCCCAGCACCAGCCTTGTGATCCAGCCAGGGCCAAATTGCAACATGACCACTGATGGGAAGGTGAAGGACAAGGGAGACAGGAAGTGCAAGCTCAAATTCAGTGAGAAGGAATTGGAGGTGCTCACTGAGGAGGTAGTCAGGAACCATGACAAACTCTTTGGGAAGAACTCACTACAGGTTCCTGAAAGTGAGAAAAGGAAACTGTGGTTGGCAATCCAGACAAAAATCTGTGCAGTTGGTGTTGCGCAGCGCTCTGTGGAGGGAATACGCAAGTGATGGTATGACCTGCATTCCTGTGCTAAAGAAAGGGTAGCCAGCAGGCTATAGGAGGCAAGGAGGACCGGAGGAGGACCAAGCACCCAGACACCGTTCACACCAATGGAAGACATGGTGGAGTCCACACTGCTTCCAGAAGCCATCAGTGGTGTCACTGACATTGACCCTCAGGGACACCCAGTACCAGCAAAGTTAAGGGCAGTAATGATGCGTATCTCCATATATGCATGTACAAATGTCCCCCAGAAATAGCTATTAGCTTGATGCAGCGTGATAGGTAGTCCATGACACATCTTACATACAACACAACAATGCCTTATGGGAGTGATAGTCCACAATCCTAAGGTGAATAAAGCACATTAAAAAAACCTGGTGTTCAGCCACATAGAGAAACATCACACACAAGTCACAATGATACATTGTCAGAGTAAAAAATGTACTATTGTGCTACTTATTGTGAGATATAAATAAATGACATGCTGCACATTGTCGTTGCAGATGTCCTGGGCCCTGCTGCAGCAGAAAGTGCAAATGTGGGGGATGTTGAAACACAGCCACAGTCCGACTCCAACACAAGTGAGTCTCTCAGTATTGCACCAACCAGACGCAGGGCAAGGGTGTTACCTCTCTCAGAGAACAGCCTGGACTCAGATGAGATGCCGGATGAACTCCCCACACCAACCCCAGAGGATAGATCCACTGGAACACAGCAGTCCCTGCCCCAGCGTCAGTCAGCTCCCCTCAGGAGGCATCACAATGCAGGCAGACAGTGCACAGAGGAAAGAGCGGGCCCATCAATCTTTGGCGACCTTGAAGCTTCCATGTTGAAAGTGCAGCGCCTGCAATGCAAACACATGAGGTCAATGCCCAGGCAGTTGGCATCATTCAGTCAGAACATGGGCACAATGAACAACCATTTAGAGTCACTGCATGAGGGACAGCAAATAGCAGCCGAACACACAAAGGACTTGACAAATGCCATTAGGGACCTCTGCACTCAGATTCAGCAGGAGCCTGTCAGCCACTGTAGGCGCCATCACCAATTTATGAGAAGGTTTGGTGGGTTCTGCAGATCAGTCAATCGGCTTGCCAGCTCAACTGCCATGATGTCACGATCTGCTGTGGGCATACAGGGGGAGATGGCACACTGCAGTCGGGACGTTGCACAGGGCTTGGTGCAAATAACCAATGTCCTGGATGAGATGCAGACAGCACGCAGTGCTACAAACAGCAAACTGGGTGGTGGAGATAGTGAGGCGTTCTCTAGCCTAAACAGTCTTCGGCCCCTGTGATGGATCCTAGGCGTCGCAGTACCAGACACTGTACTGCCACTGAACCCGCTACAAGAGGTGCCAGTGAGGCCACTGAGCACTCAAGTGGAGTGCGTGGTCGTAGGAAGTAATTTTAAGGCCTATAGGGGACTACCGTAACTTGTACAGTTATACTATGATGCTAATACTGTGACACTGTTATTTACACATGGTAGCCTATGCTTCATTGCTATGTCCTATTGACACATACGTTACCTGAAGTCAAGGTTATAAAGTTGCTAACTGCAGAAAGACATAAAATTGCAATAGTGTTGTCATTACTTACATTAGAGATGGTTGTGCGTGATGTCGCAGTACCAGACACTGTACTGCCACTGAACCCGCTACAAGAGGTGCCAGTGAGGCCACTGAGCACTCAAGTGGAGTGCGTGGTCGTAGGAAGTAATTTTAAGGCCTATAGGGGACTACCGTAACATGTAGCTGTACAGTTATACTATGATGCTAATAGTGTGACACTGTTATTTGCACATGGCAGCCTATGGTTCATGGCTATGTCCTGTAAACACATACATTACCTGAAGTGAAGGTAATAAAGTTTCTAACTACAGAAATACATAAAATTGTAGTGGTGTTTTCATTATTTACATCAGAAATGTTTGTGCGTGACGTCAGCACGTCTTTGCTTCCCTCTGCTGTACTGGTCCTGTCTACTGGGTGATGGGGTGGTAAAGGATCACCATCTTCATCAGAGTCCGGCTCCATTGGTTCAACAGGTATGCCTCTTCTCGTTACAATGTTGTGTAACATTGCACATACTGCCACAATTTTACAGGTCGTCTCTGGGCTGTACTGTAGTGCCCCTCCACTCTTATGGATGCACCTGAAGCAGCTCTTAAGGAGACTGAAATTCTGCTCCACCACACTGCGGGTTGCCC
This sequence comes from Pleurodeles waltl, assembly GCF_031143425.1. Taxonomy (NCBI): domain Eukaryota; kingdom Metazoa; phylum Chordata; class Amphibia; order Caudata; family Salamandridae; genus Pleurodeles; species Pleurodeles waltl. The sequence continues at coordinate 1,335,566,138 of NC_090444.1, read as the reverse complement.
TGTGTGCAGCATTGTACCTCCTCTCTGAATGCGTTGCAGGGTTCAGGTAGGGCGTCATTATATAGGTGCACACTACGTAGGCCCTGTCCCCTGGAATAAACAGAGGGTAAAATGAGTAATGTTGGAATCTGCAGTCACTATAACTTCAATGCAACATAGTCATCTATTACTTTACCCAGTAGGTATCCTTTGCCAGACTCACCAGCTAGCAGTCTTGTGTGAATCCCGCTGTGGCGAATGATATACGAGTCATGTGTGCTACCTGGGTATCTGGCCACAAGATCAGTAATGATGTTAGAGGCATTGCTAATCACCTGTATGTTCATGGAATGATGGTTTTTACGGTTCCGATAAACATACTCGGTGGCCGATAGTGGACGGATTGCTACATGTGTCCCATCGATGGCATCTATGAAATGTGGGAATTGTGCAATCTGAAAAATATAGATTTTTGTTTGTTGTAATTACTGTGGGGTGTTGGGGAACGGTATGTGCTCTTGTATTTTGCTCAGCATGGCATTTAGAAATGCTCTGAAGAATCGTGAGAGTGTACTCTGTGAGACCCCTCCTACTGCTGCTATGACCCCTTGATAGTTCCCTGAGGCTAATAGGTGAAGGGAGCATAATACTTGCACATGGGTGGGTATGCTATTGGTCCTGTGTGTGTTACGCTGCAGTAGGGGTTGTAGATCTGCGATCAGGTCAAGTATCATGGCTGAACTTAACCTGTACTTCTCATAGCTTTCCTCCTCTGTCTGGTCAAAAATGGTTATGCACACTCTGAAGATGTGCTCCTGTCTCCTCCTCCCTCTCCTCAAACCTGCCAAGATCCTCATCCTCCTTGCCATCACGTAGAGTGCAGCCATTGTGGAAGAGCGGCAGAGTCATTCTGGCCCTCTTTATATAGGTTGCACCTGATTACCACTTGATTTCGATTTGTGGTAAATTGCATGTGCAAAAGGCCATTCTGCGAATGTTCGCAATTTGTGATTTTTTGATGCATCCCATTGCGACATGGTTTTACATGTCGCAAATAGCGTATTGCAAATTGTGCCAGGATTTTGCGGATCGCTATCTGCAATTGGCTAAACCGTGTCACAGTTTCCATCTCGCAAATAGCGATTCCGTATTTCATGTCGTTATTTGGGATACGCTGATTCCGACAGGCAAAACCATGTCATAGTTGCTAAAAATCGAAATTTTTGCAATTCCATATTTTAACACTGCGAATGCCTTTCATACATCGCAGGAACCATTTTTGCATTCGCAAACTGACGATTTTTGCAATTTGCATTGTTTGCGAATGCAAACATTTTTTATACATCTGGCCCTATGTATGATTCCACACCACATGATGCCTGTCGGCCTAATCCGGGTTTTCCGGCTAACTAGCAGCACCTCATCTCTGGCTGAGATGATTGTGGCAATCGGGCACATGACAAGGAAGACTCCTCAGGGGAATCGTGGTCGATCAGATCCCATCCCTTTCTCTCAGTTACCGAAAGTCTCACATAGGCAAAGACAACAGAGGCAGAATATAGTTCAATAAGGATTTATTGAAGTAACTGCATCTTATATAAAAAGGCATGTATTGCAATAACTAGGATGATAAAACACAATAAATGCAAGAAGGTGACTTACAGAGTAAAACACAAGAAAAATACTACCATACTGTCACTGGGAGTGATATATATATTTCTCCTACCTATACTATGTTTGGGCACAGAGTAATAAGCCTATTCTGCCCTTTGGGTTTCCCCCCTGGGGGCACATCATCCCTCATACCTGGAGGAAGAATCCCGTAGTCTAGAGAGACACAGTCCCCATGTGGATCAGGTGACCGGCCGTCTAAGCAGTTAGGTGCATCGAGCAATCAGCAATCAGCATACAGTCGTGGTCATCTGGCTGGAATCTCCCTCTAACGTGTCTAGGACAACAGAATGTTTTTATAATAAAACAGCTGACATTCTAAAAAACAGTCTTCACGTATGAGTATGCGTTTTCTGTGAGTATTGGAGACACAGCACACCATGTTTGTTGGCAACCCTATCTGACCGTAGCCTTGTAGAAAGCACCAAGTGAAATAATCGTCCTATTAAGAACGTGATGCTTTCCTATGCGAAAGTACAATGAGATAAAGAAAATAAGACAGCACCTCAAATGTGGTGATTGCTAGAAAAATAAAGCTATGCTAAATAAAATGTGACTGGATCAAAGTGCACAGTGGCAGGGCTGGTAAGCTAAAACAATGTGTCTAAAACATGGCTAAAATAGCTATACAACACCCTCCCCTTGCCGGTCAAAGGTGGTTTAAAAGCTCAAGGTAAAAGAAATCTAATAAACTCTTATGCTAGAAAAAAAAAAAAAAACATAAATGTCAGTAGTGACAAGTTAAGAGACACGGGGCAGGAAAAGGACAATTTGAACATGGGATGAAAAACCCCAAATTCAATAGTCAGTGTCACTTTGGAAATCGTCAATTACTTTCAGGAAAATTGAAGCCAGGAGACGTTCTACTTTAGCAGGTGGTAAAATATCCAAATCACATCCAAGGAACGCTTCAGAACACTCGTGTTCCAAAGCCTGAGCTCCAGCTGAGGCAGCAGCATTCTGTGTCATACACTCCAGTGTTAAGAGTCGCAGAATCCACAAAGGGCAACTCAAAAACGGCTTCCTGTAGCAAGCCCACCCTCAACGCGCTGATAATGAGCCCTCATCGAGAGCATCAACAGATCAGCGTCCAATGAAAGTAAGCACTGTGTAGACAAACTTTCAGTGCACATTCGAAGAGGCACCATAGGTATCGAAACACGGGCTGCACACAATCCAAAACCAGTCGGAATGACAAAGACCAGTCACACTCCAGTTGTTCCAGGAGTGGTGCTCCGAAATACTGCGCATGCGTTCACGACACAGTTGTGCTGGCGGTAGTGCTTTAAGTACTCCTTGCTGTGACGGGACAGCCATTGCTCAGAAAAAATGGCAACAGCAAAATGCCATCTATAGAGGAGAAGGTGTGAACAAAACCAGGACCAACAGCCTTAAAAAAAGTGAGGGATTCCAGTAGTACTGGACGCATTAAATATTCGTCCCATGAGTTCACCAGAGTGTCTCAGAAAGTTTGAAGTTGGAAGGGACTGAATCTCCGCTGATGACTTTGCAACCTGAATCGATTAGGTCTTGCATGCAGATGTAAGCATCACATGTTTTTGAAACAATAAAGCCTTTAGTCTGCTCAACTTGTGAAAATTCACATCAGAATTAGGAATATGAGGCCAAATGTCTGCTACTCCTTCAAACTGTGTAGGGGGGGAAAGAACATCTTCGCAACACATAACAATTTGGGAGACCGAAATGACATATGCTATTCCGGCTCTCATTCCACAACAGCTTTCACTGTTAAGGAGCACATAGATTCCATTTGAGAGCACCTGGAATGCAGGTCTAATTAAGGGGGCTGGGATTTCCTTCAGGTAACAAGACAAATTTGCTACGGAGGCATTACATGCCCCGTGCAAGGACAGCTGTTTACAAACCATTGAATGGCTCACAGAAGTCTTGCATTCATTACCGGTAGGAAAGACCTCCTTCATGCCATTGAAACATTTGTATGAGAAAGGCAGCTCCCATACCGCGTGTATGTAACTATCTCACAGCCTTTCATATCTACCCACTGGAATGTGTTTCAAACAGGATGTAAACTGAAGTGTGGAAATGGGAAGATTTATAATCCCATGTATTAGCCATTCAGCAGATGGTACCACAGCCACAGGAAAAGGCAACTTTCCTAACTTTTCAATTCTCAACATGACATAAGTTACTTCTTTCTTAGCCGTTATTTTAAATTAAATGTTGAAAAAATATCCCTTGCGCTCACGTGCTGCCAAGGAACGTGACCTGCTTTCAATGTTTGTAGTGTCCAACCTAACTGCATAATGAACCTTAGCTGACTTTGTCCATGTTGCAAAAATGATACATCACTCTGTACTACATCTATTGCAGCGGATACAATGTTATTCAAGGTGTATATTCAGTTGGACAAGGTGTTAATCCCAGTGACTACGATGGCTAATGCTTTCTGTACATTTTCCTGATCAATTTGTCTTAACCGGGCAGCCGCTTCTTGTTGGTAGCGGTAACGGACCGCCAAATAATGAAGCAATTGTGAAACAAGTAGCAGTCCATCCACACACCGCCATCATTGGAGTGCCAACAAAGATGGAAGAGGACGCCCACAGGCTGACGGAAAGGCCCCACCCACCCAACAAATAATGAAGCACAAGACCACTGTGTGGCGGAAATGAACCAAATAAAAGGAAACACTCACCGTAGGCACACACAACATGCCGAAGCAGACATAGAGAGAGAGTTGCAAATAATGCCAGTCCTGCTCCTTGCAATATACCTCCACGACCGTGACCGCCGATGAAGACGAGGATGGTAAGTACTGCAACCTAGTAAACATGGTTACACACCCACCCTACCCCACCCACCCAGTAACACACTCCCAATGCCTCCCACCATCACAAGCCATACACACCTAAATAAGAGGTACTTGCCTGACACAAGGCAACAAAGACCTGCTCAAAGTACACACATGTGCACCCCACACCCCCACAATGAAACGATGAACCACGTCTCCATATTGTGCCAACAGCACCACTGGGCACACAAACTTTGTTTCAAAAGTAAAATAGTAATGCCCAATAAGGCCATTGGCCAGTACATGGAGAATACCCTGAAGGGCCCAAATCGGACTTGACTCCCACATGTGCACAGGGTACTCCACTGTAAAGGGACATCAGTGGGGCAGCCAGACAACTCAGGGAACAGGGGCAGGGGCTGGCGGGGGTAGGGACTTATGCCTGGAAGGGTGGAGCTTGGGCTTATGGTTAGGAGGTGGAGGGGTTTGGGTTTGCCCTTGGAAGGTGGGGGAGTGGGCTTGGACCGGGGGTGGCAGAGGTACCTGGCGCAACACGGGGTTTCTTCCTCTCTGGGGAAAGGGCACGGGAATGGGAAGGGCGCACTGGGGCGGACTTGAATGAGGAAGGAGTGGACAGGGCAAGGAGATGGGCACGTTTAGGGACGAGACAGAGTGGGCCAGTGGGTTCAAACAGGTCAACACAGTAGAGGAAAAGTTTCTTAGGGGCAGTTGGGGTGATATGGAGGAAGGTGTAGGAGGGGAGGTTGAGGGAGTGCTTGTACCAGGTGTAGGTGTGCTGGAAATGGATACAGGTGCCTATACAGTATGCTGATGTGTGGAGGATTTGTTTTGAGTGGGTGTCTGGGAACGTTTGCTTGCCTTGGGAGGAGGGGGTTGGACACAGTGGGACAAGACAGGCTGCCAGTGTAAATGGATGTTGTCTGGGTGTCTTCAGGTCTGGTGAGTGTGCTGCATGTGTCAGTCAGTGTAGTTGTGGTGAGTGCAGGTGTGGTGTCTGGGGTGGATGACTGGATGTCAGATGTTGTGGTGACTGCAAGAATGGGGCACAAGGAGGCGGGAGCAGTGGGGGAAGTGTATGTTGTCGTGTGTGCCTTAGTATGTTGGCTGTGTGTATGCCTGTGGTGGGAAGTGTGGTGCTTGTGTTTCTCTGTGTGCTTCTTGTGTGTTGAGGTGTGTGCATGGCTGTCTGAACGTGTGCTTGGGATGGGTGAAGGGAGTGGGGTGCTGGAAGGGGTAGAGGTGGTTGGAGGGGGGATGGAAAGACCAGGGACACTGGCTGCCGTCAAAGAGGAGGCCAGAGCCTGAAAAGATCTCTGTAGGCCAGACATGGCACTTGGAATGCCTTCCAGGTATACATTGCAGTGCCACATCTGGGATGCTAGCCCCTGGATGGCATTCACAATAGTTGTCTGCCCTACAGAGCTGGTCCTCAGGAGGTCAATAGCCTCCTCCGTGAGGACAGCACGGCTGACTGCGGCAGGGAATGAGGTGCCTGAGGCAAAGGAGACGCCCACCCTCCTGGGTGAGCAGGCACAAGCAACTGGGTGGCGAGCAACTGGGAAGGTGTTGATGGCATGGGGGGGCGGGGAAGATGACAAAGAATGGGTGGGCCTACTAGGGTCTGCCACCACCAGGGAGCTCCCATTGGAGGAGATATCAGAGTCACTACCGCCAGTGTTAGTTGCCTCCCCGTGGTACTCCCCTCGTCCTCCATCCCACTGGTCTTCTTGGGCTCTGTCCAAGAGTGAATGAACAGCTGTACAGGAACAGAAAGAACTTCTACTCAATGAACATACAGTTGGTGTGTACTGCTGACCAGTACATATCACATGTAAATGCCAGGTTTCCAGGATCAGTTCATGATTCCTTTGTCCTGAGGAACAGCAGTGTGCCACACATGATGGAGCAACTAGAGGGTGGCTCATAGGTGAGTGTATATGACACTGGATCAGTACATAGCTGACAACTGTATGCAAGTAATGGCAGTTTGCTAAAGTCCTCTTTCACCCACTTTTGCAGGTGATTCTGGCTACCCCAACTTGCAAGGGCTCCAGACACCTGTGAGAAATTCCAGGTCAGATGCAGAGAGGAATTATAATGAGGCCCATGGACGTACTAGGAGGGTGATTGAGTGCACAATAGGTCTCCTGAAGGCTAGATTTAGTTGCCGTCATCTCTCTGGGGGATCCCTGTGCTATGGTCCTGAAAAGTGTGTAGAATAGTGGTGGCCTGCTGCATGCTGCACACCTTGGCTGTGAGGAGTGCTATTCCCTTACTAGAGGAGGAGGGTGCTGTATATATAGACCTGCTACCTCTGAGAGGGGATGAGAGTGATGGTGAGAATGAAGAGGGGGAAGATGTCCACTCCAGGAACCAGCTGATCCACCTATACTTCCAGTGACTATGGGGTACTGTTCACTGATGCTGTTGTCTGCACTGCATAATGTTTGTCTGACTCATTTGTTTGGGGATGTGGTGTCTGTAGTCATTGACACTGTTATCTGAAGACTGAGGTGGCATGTGCCATGGAGACAACCATGGTGTACATTTTGAGTTACTCCAGACACTGTGTTGTGCGTGGGGTACCATTCCTGCAATAAAGGTATGATTCTATAATTGACTGGCTAATGCATTCACACTAACAATTGAATATTCATTATGACAGGGGACATACGAATTGGTGTAAATGTGTTTTATTACGTGTCACAATTTCATAGCTGCGCTGTACAGAGATAGGGAATGGGCTCATGGTGCATGTCCATACCAGGCACATGGGCTCATGATTGATGGCAGTGGGTATTGGTCCATATGTCCCTTGCAAGTTGGTTTGTTGCTATTTGGTGGTCAAGATGGTAGCACAGTGGCACACTTGGGAGACAGTTCAGGTCAGAGTCACTTCTTAGTGGGGACCTTGGTCTTGGCAGATATTCTGGTGCCATATCCGGGTCTGAGGGCACATTTCAGTGACTGGTGCTGGGCTGCAGGGGTAGGGATGCTGGTCTCCTGTGTGTCCTCTGCCAGTGCCACCACTCCAGTTGCTGCTGCAGATGTAGAGGACAGATCTGTGTCCTGAGCAGTGGTAGGGGCTTCCAGGTGTGTGGGGGTCTCAGGCTGGCTTTGGTAGTGCTGCTACAGCACCCCTGCAATTGTGGCCATGGTGGCATTGAGTTGTTTCGATTGCTTCATGGCCTCTTGGTGTTGTGATATCTTCAGCCTGGGATTCTGCTCCAGGGTGGCCAGGAACTAGCCCATCCTGTCTTGGGTATGGTGGTATGCTCCCAGGACCTCAGAGATCACCTTCTGGGCTGCAGCATCCATCCTTTGGCCTCCCCCCTGGGCCACTGAAGCCCTCCCACTGGGCCTAGCCCCCTGTGCCTGTTTCCCCTGCACAGGTCTGGCAGTCCCACTTGCACTGGGGTCATCATCCTGCCTGTTAGTTGGTGGAGACTCTGGCCTCTGTACATGTGCTCCGCCAGTCTGTGGCCTGTAGACACTGGTGTGGGCTTGTTTGGCCAGAGCTGATGGTGGTGGCTGGGTGGTAGGGGTGTCAGTGGTATCCTGGGTGGGGCTGCTGAAGGGTGACAGTCCAGGACTATGTGATGAGCCAGGGTATTCCTCACTATCCATATATACCTCTCCAGTTTCCTGAGTGGGGCCTAGGTCTTCATGTGGGGTGCTGGCACTCCTTTGCCTTTCCGTCCGGGTGGCATGGGTGGTGGTGCCTGTGGGGGGAGTAGACCTGTATGTTACATGTACAAAAACAGATAAGGATGCATAGTCCTGCCCTATTGTTTCCTGTTTATTCCCCTGTTGGGCTATGCAGGGACCTTTTGTGGGATTATCCTTTCATTTTGCATGGGATGTGGAGGTGCATTGTGGGTGCAGTAGTGCCATTGTGAATCCTTGCTGGGGTAGGTGACTGTGCACAGGGGGAGGGATGTGGGCCTGTCAGTGGGTGTGTGGGCATGCAGAGAGCCTGGATATAGTTATTGTGGCCTGGGTTGTGTAGTGGTCCTGGTGGTAGTTGGAGGAGTGGAGTGGTACATGCATTACAGGTGTGGTAGATATGAAGTAATTGTAGATGACTCACCCGAGTCCAGTCCCCCAGTGAGTCCAGGGAGGCCTTCCGGGTGCAGGATAGCCAGTACCTTCTTCTCCCAGTCGGTGTAGTCGGGGGTGTAGGTGGGGGTCCTCCCCAGTCTTCTGTACCACAATGTTGTGCCTGGATGCAATAGACCTCACCTTCCTGCGCAGGTCGTTCCATCTCTTGGGGATGTCGTCCCTTGTACATGGATGGTTCCCCACTGCGTTGACCTTGTTTACAATTGTCTGCCTTAACTCCATCATCCTGGTGATGGGTGTGTGCTGAACCTGTGCCCCGAAGATTTGTGGCTCGACCTTTAGTATTTCATCCACCATGGTCCTTAGCTCCTTATCTGTGAAGCGTGGGTGCTTAGGGGATGCCATGGTGTGTGTTATGGGTGTGGTGTTCTGGCTGTATTGGTGAGGGTGTTGTTGTGTATATGTGTGTGTGCCTTTTGTTATGTTGTGTACAGTGTATGCGTGTAGTGTTGTCAGTCTGATTCATGCAATTGGCATTGCAAAGGATTGTTGGGTTGTGTATCTGAGTGTTTTATAGTGTTGTGGATGTGTGTCAGGTGTGTGGGTTTCAAACTTGGTAATGTGTGCATTTCTTGCTGTTGGGTCCCATTGCAGGCCGTGGCGGTCCATATCACCAATGGTCGTTCGACATCCACTATCCGCCACGGTGATTTGTGCATCATTATTTGGTGGGTGGAGGATTTGTCTGCTTGCCGGTGGTTTTGTGGGGTGTACAGCCTTTCTGCCATCATGGGCCCTGGCGGTGGCTGGAGGTTGCAGAGTTTTGGAGGTTTCTGTTTTTGGCATCATTATCTGCTGATGTGTTGTTCACCGCCACTGGCGATCCTCTGTTGACAGTCACCGCGGCAGTCGGCGGTGTTTCCCGCCATGTTCATAATGACCACCTATATGTTGTCACTATACCCGAGTGTTCCGAAGGCACGCAGCGAGGGTCTGGCCTATTCATTCTAAAACCCCAGAGGAGTTAACAAAAGGCATATGGCACTCATTGGTGTCTAGAGGCCACAACAACCACCCACCAGGAAATGAAAATGATGTGTTAAATGTACCATTCAGGACCCAATTATTGAGCTGATCTTCTGACATATTTACATACCTTTGCCATTATTTTTGCATGGGAATGCCTACCTTGCATCTCATTGAGGCAAGGCAGGTTTCTACTTCAAAAAAATGACTTTAACTCCATAAATTTGGCGCTAGACGGGTCTAGCACCAAAGTATAAATATGGAGTTCATTTTGCACCGAATTAGAGTAAAATAAATACGCTAATTCAGTGCAAACAGAGTATAAATATGCCCCTTAGCATCAAAAAATGACGCTAATCTCGTTAGAGTCATTTATTTTGACTCTAACCTGCCTAATTTTTTTTTACGCTAGCCTACCCTTTGCTCCGGCTTGCACCATTCCATAAATATGGTGCCCAGCTGGTGTTGAAAAATGGTGCAAGCCAGTGCAAAACCTTTTGGTCCAAAACTGCATTAGTGCAGTTTTGCACCAAAAAGTATAAATAAGACCCTAAAAGTGTTGTTAATGTCGACAAAATAACCAGAAACTGGGGCTGTGTTTTAAAGAGGAGAACCTGCTGAAGACTCCCTTGGTGGTTCATAGTAAATTATGACATCAGTTTGTATAGAAATTGTAAGAAAATGCTCATTATTATCTTTATTAATTGTAGAAGTAGTTGTAAGTGGAACCAATGAAAGCTCATTTTCCACCCTCCTCAAGCTCGGAGAGGTGTCAATGTTGCTGTCAACTTGTAGGGGAACAGTCTGGTTTGTAGTGGGAGGGATTCGGGGACTACCCAGGAGTCCTCTAGGTCTGCTGTGCAGGATCGGCCACATGGTGTAATTTCACATTGTCAATGGAGACAAAGCGATTTTCCTTAGAGCCAGGCAGCAGTGGTAGAATCACAGTTCTGGTATCATGTATTCCCAGGACTGGAACCAATGCATGATAGGAAGGACCAAACTCCCTTTTTTACAGCAATCTTTTCATGAACTAGATCCCCTAGTTTAGGAATCCAGCCAGTAGATATTACTGGTACATCCCTGATTCCAAAGGAAGCAGCATTGGCAGATGAGTTGTCATCACAGAACTGTTGTAAGTCTTGCAAGACAGTGGCACGTTCATTTATGTCAAAGGGTGTGTCCGCCGCCTCCACACCAGGACCATCAAGATATGGAACATACATTTGAGTTCTAAAGAACCATTCATATGATGTACACCACCCAGGGACCTTCTGGGCAGATTGTTAAGTTAAATGCTCTTTGGCCTCCATATAGGTGTGTAAGCCAACCATGACCCGTGCCTAATACTCTAGCTGTTAAGGATTGCTTTAAATCTCGGTTTCGTCGCTCCATGACACTATTTCCCTCGGGATGAAATGGAGACGGGTAATGCAGTTGGACCCCAATGAAGCCATGGTGTCCCCGTAAGGCCTTGAGGCAAAAGCACGGCCCGGTCCAAGTGGAAAGCTGCAAATGCACATAGAAATCTGGAGCATGAGCCAACAGCGACTAGGATGTATTTGTATGCACTATCTGGAGTTAGGGGACCACAATGGTCCAGGTACACACATTGTAAAGGTTTGTTGGAAATTAGGACGGGTGTCTGCGTTGGGCGTTTCACGGTGGACCCTTTTATTTGCTGGCAGATGTCACAACAAAGGACACACTGCTTGGTCTGTTTGTGGAGAGCAGGCCACCAATAGTGTGATTGTAATATTGAAATTGTTGTCACCATACCAGCATGAGCAGAAGCAACTCACTCATGTGCTGCTTTTATTAATTCAAATCTTAGGTCTTTATTGGGAATCACTCAAACTCCCACACTTCGTATTGTTACTTGTGCATCAAACAAGCCTGTCATCTGGTAAGAATATTTAGCAGGTTACACTTTAGGAAAAGGCGTGCCAGTGTTTCATCATCCACTTTTAGCTTAGAACGAGTTACTGCAGCAACAGAAGCCAGGGCTACTGCTGATTTGGCTGCTTCATCAGCCAGAGTGTTGCCTTCAACCTGACAACGTTGATGTCCTAGTGTATGCACAACATGGACATTAGGTAGCTTTTCTTTCAGCTCCACTACTTTCCCCCACAGTAGTCTGTGATTAAAGGTATTGCCTTTTGAATCTCTGAACCCATTTTGGCACCAGTAATGCAGATATTCATTGACAGACTGGACACAATAGTACGAATTACAGACAATCAACATCATCTGCTCAGGATCCGTATGTTCCAGTGCCATCACCAGAGCCTCAAGCTCTACAAGTTGTGCAGTGCAATCTCCTAGAGTCTTTGTGTAAGTATTTTGTGGATGGAACTTGTCATTCTTCAAGTAACCACTCACAACTGCGCAGGCAGCGTAGTATTGATGTTTGGTGCCTATTGCTGTTTGGGCTGAACCAGCAGTGTACAAGATTCCATGATATTATTTGATAGGCAATGTATTTGCTGGAACTGGATACTCAAGTTCATATTGTAAGAAGTCTTGGGTCTGTAATTTGGAGTCAAAAACAGAATCAACATCAGTGGCTGTCAGAGACGTTGCCCATTTGATCCAATGTGGATGTAATGCTTTAGCGTTTGGAATGCTCACTTTGGTAGCAGCCTCTAGGGCTGGAATGGGGGACACAACAATAATGCTCTTCCCCTGGGCAAGAGGTCTCTCCTTAAGGACCGCCATCTGGACAGCAGTGAGGATTTTCTCAGTGGGAGCAAAGCGTTGTTCAGCTGTGGAATATAAGTGTGATTTGTATGCAATTGGGACAGTCTCACCCTCATTGAATGTCATATAGGTGAACCCAATGGCACCAGCAATTGCTTTCATGACCAGATGTTTTTTATTGTTCCTTGCATGCAAGTGTTTTGATTCAAGTATGTCTTTTTGCAAAGCTTTTAGAATGTGTGTATGTTCGACTGTCCAGAATTTGCTGGTAAAGTCAGGATGTATTACGTCGTACAATGGTTTAATGCGTTGTTCATAATCTGCAATAAATGTTCTGCCGAAGTTTAAAAAGCCCAACACCAACTGGAGCTTTTTTATTTTGTTTGGAGGTTGTAGTTGCATGCGTTTTTCTAAATAATGGGGTGCCAGGCTCCTGCCTTCATCCAACAGTAAAAACAGGACACTAAGGAAGGCTATTCTAATTTTTTTGAAGTTGAATTTGTGGACAGTTAAGGCAAATCCTACAAAAATGCGGGCTACTCTTCTTAAATGTTGGATGTGGTCGTCGTCTGTGAGATAAATGTCATCCACATATGACAACACCTCAGGGTCAATGTTGTGTAGAATAGATGTTACATGAGCTGAGAACAGCCCTGGGCTTTTCTTGTACCCCTGTGGGAGTCTGCAGATTTTTTTCTGAGAGCCAAGGGTGCTAAAACTTGTTAAGTCCCTACTTTCAGGTGCTATGTTTTGGCAGAAGAACCCATTGGATATATCCATGGGTTGTCTTGTATTTTTTGCGCACTATATTGTTCATAAGTGCTGTGCTGCGTGCATTTTGTATGGCAAATGTTTTTGTGTGACTAATTAAAATTAAATGTCTGTAGTCTATGACTATTCTATATGAATGGTCGGGTTTAGCGACTGGAAATAATGAATTATTCATCGATGAGTATGAGGGTTCAATGACACCCTGGCACTCCAATTGGTTGAGGATTTCCCTCACTTGTGCTTTTGCATCATATTTTATTGGATATTGAGGTTAGGGTCGGGGTTGTGATTTTATTGATATTACGTGGTAGGAGGGAATCTTTGTCCCATCCTACATGATTGCGATATAACGCAATCAATGGCATGCATTTTAACAAGCTTTCTGGGAACAAAAGGTGAGAAGGATTTTTCAATTTCATCCTCTCATAAGGGAGATTGCAGATGAATTCTGGCGGCCAATCTTTTTTAGCCAGCAAAATATCATAAATAGAAATGATGCGGGCTCAAAAGATGGCGTCTATCCTACGTTCAAAGTCTCCATCTAACTAAAAAGTTACTCTCTATACCCTATTGGGTATGGAGGCAGTCATGCCCACAGTCTCAACTTGTAAGAAGTCATCAGTTGCTTTCACCTACAGATGCTCTTGAAGATTCTGGCAAACTATTGTGACCTCTGCTGCACTGTTGAGCAATGCCAGTGCCCACTTTCTACAGTAAGTCCCTCTTCTTGAGTGGCATGCCAGATTGTAATTGCTGCCACCTTTTTCTTTTTAAATTGGGGTTTTGTTAGGGAAGTTTATTTTGTTTTTTAACTGAAACTTCAGATGAGCATTGTGATTCCTTTCTCAGTTTCACGTACTCAGTTCCCTGCTTTGACCGCCCACCTCTCTCACTGTATTTTTTCAGTGAGTTCTGAAAGTAATACAATTGGTGTGCATCAGTATATTGATATCTGTCAGGCGTTTTTATATTAGCCCTATTTCCAAGGTTATACCTGCTTTGTGGGGTCTCCGTGTGCGGAGATTCTCTCCTTTCTTTTTTATGTGTTTGTTGTGTTTTATCCCAGCTTTTTTTGGAACCTTTAGGTACTTGCTTGGTAGTATCTTTATTAGATCTGCTTTGAAGATGTGGTCCTATCGGTCTGGCCCCCAGACTATCTTGACCGATATTAGAATAAGTCTCTGCGATAATCTTTGGTAGGCCACATTCTTGATCCTGAGCAGAAACGCCCCAGAGCTGCATGCTCACTGCTAGTGTGACTGCTTCCACTTTCAGGTGATTTAAGATACTTTGGCAAAATTGCCCATTAGTTGCATCCCCATATCCAGGGCCGGGGCAGCCCGGTATTCATCTTGAATTTGTTTTAACACCTTTGGAAGATTAGCAAGTGTTGGTGTACCATGTGCGGTAGTATAGAGCGTGGTAAATACAGTGCCCCATGTATTGCAGTTATCAACTGTGGGAACCATCCCGAATGGCAAGCACATAGTGAGAACTCTATCTTTCTCCTGAGGTCCTGTATGAGGAAAAACTGCTTCCTCTTCATTTATTTTTTGAGTTAACCAAAACGGAATTTCCTCCCCCTTGATGGGTACCTTACCCATGATCGAATGTACAGTCACTGGGTTAATGCCTGGAGTGACTGCATGTTGTTGCACTGGGGCAGCATGTGCTTGGTTACCATTTAATGTTTGCACAACAAACTGTACTAATAGTCTGTACAACACTGTGAGCGCTATATATAGGCGGCGAACCTCAGCTACCACTAAGGTTGCACCATCAGAGTGTGGTGTATATGTGGCTAATAAAGGCCAGGTCGGCCCATCGTTGTTCAGAGGACCTAACCTCACATGTAATATTATATGTAGTAGGGTGCCATCAAGCCAGTTATTATGGTCTTGATAATGTAATTCTAAATATGAATAAGCTCTGTATTGTGCAGGTATGTTTGCAGGTGTGTAGTGGTGAAATGTATTTGTGTTCCCATCTACTGCTGGAAAAGTGACCCAAGAGTAAAAAAAATATTTTCTATAGGATGGATGAGCCTCAACAACAAATGTAACTGGACCCCCTGGGCTGCTAGGCCATTTGCCAATCAATGTGCAGTAAGGGGAGGCTGCATATTTACTGCAATTGCTACCTGTTGTGGGTTTGCCATTTTAATGCGAGATGTATGTTCAAAGATAAGGACACCAAGTTTTAAGGTTCAAGCTTGAACAACCTACAGCTCAAGAGAGGTACTACCTATCTAGCTGAGGAGGATATCCTTAATACCATGGACGTCTCCGTATATAGTATTGAGGTGTCTTCAGCCTTAAATGAGACAGAGATTCTCAGGAGGATCTGAATATCAGTGTCTGACCAAACATTGGTGGTGCCATGTCGCATAGGTTCTCATTATGCTAATGAGGCTACTGGATTTGGGAGACAGGATCACATGGATTGTGGGTACTAAGTATGATTCCTCACCACATGACGCCTGTCGGTCTAATCTGGGTTCTCCGGTTAACTAGCAGCGCCTCACCTCTGACCAAGATGATTGTGGCAACCACTTGCATGACAAGGAAGACTCCTCAGGGGAATCATGGTCGATCAGATCCCATCCCTTTCTCTCAGTTACCGAAAGTCTCACATAGGCAAAGACAACAGAGGCAGAATATAGTTCAATAAGGATTTATTGAAGTAACTGCATCTTGTATGAAAAGGCATGTATTGCTATAACTAGGTTGATAAAACACAATAAAAGCAAGAAGGTGACTAACAGTAAAACACAAGACCAATCTTACCATACTGTCACTAGGAGTGGCATATTTCTCCTTCCTATACTATGTTAGAGCACAGCGTAATAAGCCTAATCTGCCCTTTGGGTTTCCCCCCTGGGGGTACATCATCCCTCATACCAGGATCAAGAAGCCTGTGGTCTAGGGAGACATAGCCCCCATGTAGATCAGTGGACCAGCCGTCCAAGCAGGTAGCTGCATCGGAGCAATCAGCATACAGTAGTGGTCATCTAGCTGGAATCTCCTTCTACCATATCTTGGACAAATGGGTGTTTTTATAATAAAACAGCAGACATTCTAAGAAACAGTCCCTACGTATGAGTATATGTTTTCTATGAATGTTGGAGACACGGAGACACAGCAACCATGCTTGTTGGCAACCCTATCTTACTGTAGCCTTGGAGAAAGCACAAGCAAAATAAATGTCCTGTTAGGAATGTGAAGCTTTCCTAGACGAAAGTAACATGAGATAAAGATAAAAAAACAGCACTGCAAATGTGACTATTGCTACAAAAATCAAGTAATGCTGAATATATGTAACTGGATTAAAGTGCACAGCAGCAGGCCTAGAAAGCTAAAACAAAGTGTCTAAAACATGCTAAAATAGCTATACAACAGTTTAACTCACTGACAGGCACTGTGAGTAACTCACAATGCCCTCAGTCTCAACTGCAGAGGTCTCATTTGTGGCCTGTTATAAACACTATTGAAATCAGACCACGATTGAGAGCTTTGGCTTTGAGATCAGAGGGCACTGCTGTTTTTATTAGTGCCTGTCAGTGGGTTAAGTATTAGCCCTACCTGTTATATATGCTGCTGTCCACCATTGCCCTCAGAGTTAAGTTTGCGCTACATTGGTACTATCAATGCAGTGTAATACAACTTCCTAGGCTCTGAGTCTAAGACCCATTGTCTAATGATTCTGTAATGATTGTCTGTTATGATTCTACAACATCCTGATTTCCCTGTTTTGAAAACTTCCCATTTTGGAGTTGTTATGATCTCTGAGTTTGTAAACATCAGTATAAACATCAGTGGTCATTGCTAAATATCAGAAACTAATAATGCATGTTTAACAAAGGTGATAGAAGAGTTCTGTGCCTGATTCACACTATTTAGGGTGAACTGATATCAGTGTCCCACATCTGTTAAACTCTAAATCCCCATTTTGGTTTTGTAATGTGTTGCATGTCTAGAAGCAATCATATCTCATTTGAGGTAAGGTGGTAGGTGGTAGATAATTGGGAGATTGTGCTCAAGGTGCCCCTGCTTTCACACAGCTCGTTGTTTCAAGTATAGAGCAGGTACATACAAAGAAGTAGTTGATTGTGGTTGTTTTGTGACAGTGTTGAAGGTAAAAGCTCATTCATGTTTTCTGTTGCCTATATATCCTTCAAAGCTTTCCTCTGATGATCCCAAACCACTGGTTCAGGGATCTCTCATCACAATTCCCACATTCCACTGGGCAAATGACATAGGTTGGTATAAGTGCAGACAGATTTTATATGATGGCGGGATAGGAATAGCCAAACTTAAACTGTATTATAGACTGATGCAGCTTCTGGTCATTAAAGACTGGATGTCCAGGGGATGGGAAGACCCAACCTAATGAGCGCAGCTTTCTCTCGTGGGGCTGGACAGCTTGATGGCTTTGTTATATTGGAACCCACTCCCATGACAGCTCTTGTGTGATTTTCCTGAGCTGGCATGCTGAGCTCTATGAGTTGGGATACAAAACTGACACAACATACCCGACTGTGGCAAGGTAGCTATTTATATCAAACTGCACAACTCAAGGTATTTCATATGTGGGAGAGGATAAGAATTACAGTGTTAGGAGATGTCTAGATGGGTGACCATAATTGCTCCTCCCAAGACCTTCAGGCTTCCTACACCTTGTATACAACTCAATTCCACAAATACTTGCAACTCCGACATGCTCTGGCAACATAAGATCCACCTTGCAGGTCTCCAGGAATACAATCTACTTGAGGCCAATTTACTCATAGGCAAGCTTGGAAAGGTAGGGTTTCCCAGATCGATCACACCCTAGTTAATAATACCCCAGAAGGCTTTCATTCCTTGAGCCAAATATGGGAACGATGGATTGATTCCATCGATGACCTTGATTCAAAAATCACCCTCATAACTGCCTGTGAAATAGCCATATTCTCCCGATTTAGGTTGATCCTGCTGAACTATTTACACGCTACATACCTCAATCCTTATAGATTGTGGCAGGCTAGTAAACTCCCACACTCCACCTGTTTCTTCTGCCCATGCCCTGATGCTGATTTCTACCATGTGACTTGGCAATGTCCCCCAGTTGCTCGTTGTTGGCACCAAATTGTAACCCAGGGAGAGGGATCAAGCTGTCCCCAGAACAGGCCCTCCATGTGGTGCTGGATGACCTGGGAGACAATCGTTTTGAATGTTGCCTGATAGGTATGGCACCTGTGATTACTGAAAGGGATATTGTCTTAAAATGGAGAACAGCCGACCTACTGAAATGGACTGGTGCATAAAAGTGGAAAAACTCATATATATTGCAAGAGGGTGTCACGACAAGCACGAGCGGATATGGGGCAAATGGCAGGACTACTATGGTCTTGGTCTACAATATGTTCTTGGTTCACTATAAAACGAATAAAACCAATTATCAAAGGCAAACCCAAAAGCACAAACAGCTTTCTTGTGGGTAGAAATCCAGCTACTAATATCACATGACTGATTGATGTTGGAAAGGGCACAAAAAACTCAACTGGAAGCACTCTGCAGCCTTGTTGGATACCAAGGGCCTGATTCACAAAGGGCCTCTGCACTCGTGGCAAAGACCCTACATTCATGGGGGAGTCTCCTCACTCAGAGCAGAATATCCGCAATGATAATTCTTATTGAGTAGGTTCTTTTCTGACTCCCTCACAACTGCAAGTCGTCCACCATGAGTACGGAGGCCCTATAGGCTTAGCTCCATTGATTGATATTGTTCAATGAGAGAACAAGTGCCTGTGAACTTCTGACAGCATCTACTCAATATATAAATATACTGTGCACAGAACCTCTTGTTAGAACCAGATAGTGACCTCATAGAGGTGTGAGATATAAATCTATGGGCTGTTCTCTTATTTTTTTCTATGGCTATTGAGACACTGGCATATCTGTTGTGAAGGCAGCATATTGGAATATAAATAACTGTTGCAGGAAAAGTCCATATGGCCCCTTTTTTAGAGTCGAGCCTGCAATAGCGTGAACTAGTGCATGCGTATCTCTAGTGAAATGCTGTTGTAGTTAGAAAAGGGTTTGGAGCCCACCCGTGGCTAACCATTTGCAGGCTTGCGTGACACTCTGCTTTACAGCCACTGATCCATATCGTTATTTCTGCTGCCATCCTTGCAGCAAGGACCAAGCACTGATTGATGCAACTTAATTAGTGCCCATCCAGTGCTCCCGACGTGATTGAGGTACTATTTTCTTCTTTTAACTTCTAGTGCCCTGAAAACAGAATGCATTTGACTAGCAAAAATGTGTCCAGCAGGACAACAACAAAAAAAACTTGTATTTTCTATAGTTTTTTATTTTTTTTATTTGCCAAGTCTTCTTTTCTCACTTTGAATCATATTTTATTATTGCTTGTTTCGTTTGTTTTCCTTTTGGATACAAATACAGCATATGCGCCTGTGAAATCACAACAGAATCTCGAGGGAGGAGCACATCGTTTCTGCAGTTTTGTTGCAGGAATGTTTTGTACACACTGTATTTATACAGTGCTTTATTGGAGGGATGCATTCAAATGACCATTGTAAATGTCCCAAAAACTTCTCACATCTAAACATTCAAAAACGAACAGAAATACAATATCCACAATTGGTTGTAAAAATGCACACTGCATTCCTGTTAGATGTAGTATGTCTGGCATATGCAGTTCACAAACAAAAACATGAGAAAGTGTGAGGACATCCATATGCGTTGTGTCTCCTCTGTGTCCACCAAAATATTCCTGTTACAGGTCTACCTAGCATCCATTCGACTCTTTAAAACTAGGAATTTATCTCCCTTTTGGCAAAAAACGCCAAAATCGTCCCCTTTCATGGCCATTTTCACACACCTGTACAATCCAGGGTACAAAACAGCAATATTCCAAAGACGCTAACATTCTGAAAGCTACCCAATAAGACACCAAGACACATGAAATATTGATGCTATTCCATTGTGTTCTGCATTGTTTTAAGCGGCTGGCTGAGACTGCACATAGAACCATCATAATTCGACTACAATTTATGCCACATAATTCCATTCCACTCCAAATAATTTAACTCAACTCCACACCACATAATTTATCTCCAATCAATGTAACACAATTCAAGACCACTCAATTCGAGGCCATACAATTTCACTCCATGCCACACAATCCCATGCCACATATTGGTGTTCCACGCCACACAATTTCTCTCCACACCATACAATTTCAACCACACCATGCAGTTTCACGGCATCACAGTTCCACTCCACACAATTCCACACCAAATAATCCTACACCACACCATATAATTCCACTCCATGGCACATAATTCCACCTCACATAATTCTGCTTCACTCCATGCCACATAATTCCATTTCACTCCACATAAATCCGCAACACATAATTCTTCTCCACAGCACATAACTCCACAACATGCCACCTAATCCCACACCATGCAAAAAAAGCCACTCCATGCCAATTTTTTTCGCTCCAAGCCACATAATTCAATGACACATAATTGAACTCCGTGCCACACATTTCCATGCCCCACAAATCCATGTCACACAACACAATATCACCACACATAAGTCCACCCGGCCACATAAATCCACTGCACACCACATAGTACCATTCCATATAATTCAAATAACATTTCTACTCCACACAACATTATTCCACTCTACATGACAAATCCATGCCATGCCTCATTATTCCAAAATGTTGAACATAATTGAACATAATTCTGCTGCATAATGCCACTCTACATAACTCAAATCCATTCAACCTAACTCAATAATACACCAGACAATTCCACATAAAATAATTTCATGCCGTGCCACATAATTCCGTATAACCTATTTCCATGAAACCTAATGCCACTCAAATCCATTCCATTTAATTTGACAGCAGTACATATAACTCCATTCCACACAAGAAAATGTCAATCTGCCCAACATAATTCCACTCCACACCACATAAGTGCACTTTATTCAACACAACACAAATCCATACCACACAATTCTACTCCACACTATAATTCCATTCCACACCACATAACTCCACTGCACACAGTTCCACTCCACGCCAAACCAGATAATTCCACCCCACACAATTGCATAATTCCACAACAAGCCACATTCCATCCTATTCAAAACAATTCCATGCCACTCCATGCCACATCATTCCACTCCACATAATTCCAATCAACTAAACCCAATACAATACCATGCCACTCAATTCCACACCACAAAATTCCATGCCACGCTACATAATTCCATGACATGTAATTCCACAAAACGTAATTCTACTTCACTCATTGACACATCATTCAACTACACAACACATAAATCCAGTCCACATAAGTTCACTCCATGCAAGAAATTTCCAACCCGCCCAGCATATTTCCACTATGTACTGTTTAATTTCTCTCCACTCAACACAGCAAAAATCCATGCCACACAATTCTTTGCCATGCCACACAATTCCACTCCCCATAATTCCACTCCACGCCACATATTTTCACTCCAGACCACATAATTCCACTCCACACAATTGTTCTTCACATCACACAATTCCACTCCATGCCACACAATTCCAAGCCCTGCAATTCCACTCCACACACTTCCACACCATGCCAAAATTCCACACTAAATAATTCCACATAATTTCCACATAATTCCACTCCAAGCCACATAATTACACTCCACTACAAAAAAATCCACTTAATTCCACACGCACCACATAAATCCACTTCAGTACATAATTCCACTCCATATAATGCCACACCATGCCAAATAATTTCATTCCATTCAGTATAATTCCACTACTCTCCATGTCAAATATTTGCTCTCCACATAATTCCAGTCAACCCAACCAATTCCACACCACAAAATTATTTGCCATACAGTTCCATTCCACAGCATATAGTTCTATGCCACTTAAGAACATTCTATGCAATATAATTATACTCCACATAATTGAACTCCACGTCACACAATTCCACTTCACACCACAATTCCATGTCTCATTTCCACTCCCACAATTCCACACACCACACAATTCCGCGCCAAATAACTTTGTCATGCCACATAATTCCACTCCAAAACACATTCTATAAAACATGATTCCACTCCACCCCATGCCACATAATTCCACTCTGCTAGACGTAAATCCACTTCACTCCACATAATTGCACACTGCACCACATAGTTCCACTCCACCACATAATTGCTCTCCATTCCTCGTAATTCCATTCCATGCCACATAATTCCATTCCATTCCACAGAATCTTACTACACTCCATGCCACATAATTCCACTCCAAACAACCAAGGCCAATTCCACACCACAGAATTCCACCTCACACAGATCAACACCACACAATAACCAACCTAAGACACACAATTCCACAGCAGACAAATCCACTCAATGCCACATTTCACTCCACTGCTTGTAATTCCATGACACAAATGTCTACTCAGCTCCTGCCACATAATTCCTCTCCACTACACATAAATCACTCCACTTAATCTGACTCCATTCCACATAATTTCCCTTTACCACATAATACAACTACATGACACATAATACCACACAACACAATTACATGTTACACAATTCTAGACCGCCACTACATAATTTCATTCAACTCCACCTACTACCTCTACACACATAATTCCATAAAATGCCACCTACATCCACACAATGCCACGTAATTCCACTACACAAGACAACATTTATGTCCACATATTTGCAGTCCATGCCACACAATTGTTGTCAATTTGTCACAATTCAACATTTTCTACATACAGTATACAGTTAAAGTACACAATCAACCGTGCTTTCATCTTATTTTTTTCATACAAACCCATAATTCCATTCCATTTGTTACAGCACATAAGAAATATTTTCAGTGTATCTTGTTAAAACAAATTAAAAAAAGCCAACTGTGATACAATGCATTTTAATGGAGGGTTCAATACAGTTTTATAAAAAGTGCAATGTGCTTTAACAAAACTCCGAGGGGATATTTTGAATTCACATTACACCGGCGTTTTGAAGCAATTTATACATCCGTGGGAGCTCCAGCCTTAAGAGCGTCATAAACAGTATACTGTATCAGTACTCTAGAGTCTGACAGACGCACCTATCAACTCGCAACATACATTAATTGTGTCAATGATGGAAATCGATACTTTAAAATAATGGCAAATATTAAAAGTTCCAAAGCAATTGCACTAAGTGTAATACAGTTTTGTAAAAAGTGCAATGTGCAATACAGAAGCCCCAAGGGCAGTGCTTCATTTGTGCTGGTGGCTCCCCGGTACGGAGCAGCAGCACTTATTTTTGAAGGCCGGAAGTTATTTTTCTGCCTCTAGCATTTATTGCGAGAGGAAGACTCCTATGGAAAGACAGAGGAAGAGAAAAACGGAAAAACATCACAAAGGGAGAAAGAAGGCAGAAAGAGTGAGTTGAAGGGCAGGGACAGACCGTAAATGTATTAAAGAGGCCCGAGATGGCTTCAGGATTACCCTGCCTCAGTATTCTGTTCTCACACATTTAATCGCAGCAGCCGCTTGTTTCAGAGGAGAGCTATCGGCACTAGCATGTTTTTATTTACAAATTAAGCGCTTCCCAAGGGGATACATTGCATTTAACCCATGCTGGCAGTTTGAAGCAATGTTTATGTCCATGGTGGCACCTACTACGAAGTTTTATGCCTTAGAAATGTAGAAGCAACTACAAATGTGTTACATATATTAAAAGTTTCATGGATGGAAATCAATACTTTAAAATCAGGCAGATATAAAACAGAACTAACATGATACAAAACATTCAAAAGCAATTTCACTCAGAGTGTAAAAAAAGTGCAATTTACAAAACAGAAGCCCCCATGGGGACACTTTGCTCTCTCCCCATGCTGGCATCTTGAAGCCATTTATGTGTCTATTGTGGCACCTGCCAAGACGTTTCATGCCTTAAGAGTGTCATATATGGTTATCAATGCTCTAAAGTCCAACTGAAGCACCTACCAAGTCATTGCATATGTTAAAAATGTTATTGATGGGAGTCAGTGTTCTGACTTTCATCTTAAGCGTAATAGACTTTATCATACTTTAACTGCAGCCCACAAGAGAATGCTACATAATTCCACTCCACCTAATTCTACTCTACCCCAACCAAGGGAATTGCACACCACAAAGTTCCACGCCAAACAATTCCACGCAGTGCCGCACAATTCCATGTCAAATAATTCCATGCCACTTAATGCCACCACACAACACATAACTCCACACCAACTAATTCCACTCTTCTCCAAGCCACATAATTCCACTACACAGAATTCCCCTCCAGTGCACATAATTCCATTCCACTCCGCATAATTCAACGTCGGGCAATATAATTCCATTCCGAGGAGAATAATTCAACTTCACAACCATAATTCAACACAATATAACACAATTCCACCACACCACATACATTTCTCCACATAATTGTAGACCATGCCGCACATTTGAAGCCAATATGTCAAATACAACATTTTCCACATACAGCATACAAACTGCCACACTCGTACAAAATCAATCAAGTGTGCATCTTTGTTCTAATACAAACACAAAATTATTTTCTGCTCCACATAATTCCACCACACTCCTTACCACATATTTCCACTCCACTCAACCCAACAGAATTCCACAACACATAATTCCATGCCAAATAATTCCACTCCTCTCCAAACCACATCATTCCGTTTCACTGCACATAATTTCCAGACACATAATTACACACAAACACAATTCCAAGCCCACAATTCCACACCACTCCACACAATCCCACATCACATAATTCGAGTCAACTTCATCTATTTCCACTATACACCACATAATTTCACTCAAAACCAACTAAATCCACACCATGCCACTTAACTCCACACAACGCATGTAATTCTACTCCACACCACATAATTTATATCTACACAATTGTCGACCATGCCACACAGTTGCTGTCAATTTGTCACAATTAAACATTTTCCACATATGGTACACAAAAAGCTGCGCTAGTACACAATCAACTATGTTTTTATCTTTATTGAATTTTAATACCATCAGACACCGCATAGACACCTCAGAAACCAGAACAGACTGTTTCACATCAGGACCACACTACTTCTAGAGTTTATTTGCAGGGATGTTTTGTCTTAAATTAGTGTGCTTTTGCTAAAGGGAACGGATCACATTGCATACGAGATCCCTAAATCAGCAGTAACGTCTTTTCAGTCTTTCATTCAATTCTAACTATAATTTGCACAGTCTGAGACTATCTTAATTATCAGCATAAATGAACTCTGATCTCATATTCCATTATTTATGCTGCCGGGGTGAACTCTCTTGCTGCATTAATTAATTTGTATATGGCGTGATATAGGATTTTCAGAATGTACTATATACAGATAATAATAAAAAGAAACTCTATCACCCAAACTGACATGTTTGGAGATCTTTTCGATATAAAGTGGTATGCATATCCCATTACTTAGTTGCCCGTATTTGATAGAATGATCTTCATATTTTAACCCACAAAGCTTATAAATTACATTGTGTGCTTAATATTAAGGGGTAATAATTAATTTTAATTTAGTACTTCATGCCTCACTTTGTGCCACTCTACTGCATGCCACTAAACTCTGCACCAGTCTACTCTGCACAAGTCTACTCCATGCCAATGCACAGTATGCCACTGCACTCACCTCTGCACCACTCCAGTCCATGTCGCTCCACCTTACGTCAGTCTACTCTGTACCACTCTACATTTCTGCACTCTTCACATTTTAATTCTTAATTCACACCATCACTTGCACCTTAACAAATAATGAAATAATAAAGGCTGTTTCATAGTAGTTTATAATCGATTTTTAAACATACTGTACAACCACACTGCTGTACAACAGGGCTAAAATAGAATAAACCAATATCTCTCACAGAGGCAAGACCTAATGGCTTCACCAGTGCTTGTTTTTATGTGTTGATGGTCCAGGCAAGATGGTGTTATGTCTGTTTGAAGAGACAGAAGACTTTGGACTGTTCATTGGTTTTAAAAAGTACCTTTCACAAATCTTTTTTTGTCTGTGATCATCACAAATAATTGATTTAACTATTATAACTTTGAAATGGAAAGTGAAGACTTATCAGCCACATTGCAAAGGGGTGGCAGAACTGCATTGGACTCTTTGAAATATGTTTCTGCATCATAACGACTTGCCATTTCAATATATTTCCTACATTTGTTTTTCAAACTGAAATTAGTAAGGGGGCGAGGCAGCAACAGCGTAACTATCAGGACAGATCCTGCTCAAGAAATAAGTGAGTGAAAACATAGATGACAAAGGTTCTAATTTGAAGTGCCTTTACATTTTACAATAAATGGGGGAAGAAGGTGCTGATGGTGTTGGTGAGTTTTTACCTGTTAGAAAATAATGCCTAATTTACGTGTGTGTTCAGTTACCATGACTAGGTCGCAGTCCGCTTGCATTGAGAGCTATTCATATTGTACAGCAAACGAACTGTGATGTGGAAACAGAGATGCCGATGCACAGTGGCACACGTTCTATGTAGACTGAGTTAGAATTTAAATCGTGTCTAATATTTGTTTTCCAATGCTGAACAGCACAACAAGCGAAAAAAGGGAGGATCTTTGATGCACACACAAACAAACAAGAAACCAGGCCACACCCTCATACTCAAGAAGGAGCCTGGGCTATAAATAATATAGAGAACAATGGTTCCCTGTGTATCTTGAAGGAGGATTTCTGGGTTCATGTAGGAACTACCAACCAGGGGTGTGAAATTTTATAAAATATCTACCTGCCCAAGGAATTAGATGTTCTAAACATCTACTTGCCCTGCAAAAAAAGACGTGCCTTACTCGGTGTCATGTATTGAGGTGACAAATTATGGCAGTGTTTTAATTATATAAAATATATTATAATAGCCTCTCTGATTGAACCAGGGCTCATATTAGGTCAGGGTTTGATTCCAGCAAGGCTGTACTTGAATGTCTTTCTGATCATATTGGTCTCTCAACATAACAGGACTCTATTTATATCAAAACTTTGAATATCCACAGGCTGTGTTTATGAGTGGGTTCTGTTTAAACTAACTTTTTATTGCAGTAATTCAAGTAAGGTTTTGAGTATGCTAACATTTTCATTGGGGTCGAGTTCTGATTGTAACATGTGCCATTGTATTCTTTATTTCTTTAGATTCGCGGCTGGCAATTTTTTGAAAGAATTAACACGATTACTTAAAATGTTACTATAAATAAACGCAGATTTTACTTTGGGTCCAAAGGCTAGGTTGCTCACTGAGATCAAGGACACCTGCACCAGTCTGACATTTTCAAACTAAAAACTGCATGTAATACCTCCACAGATCGCTTTATCTCACTATTTTACAGTTTCCTTTTTGCCATATCTGAAAGCACAAACAATGGGGCGTGTTTGTAATACCCTAGCGCCACCTTGCACCACATTAATGTCATGATTTTTTACATTAATGTTGCCTAACGAGGCCGAAATCGCCGCACCCTATTTACAGAGTGGCGCAATACATGCATTGTGCCACTCTGTAAACCTTTGCGCTACATTATGCCTGCACCAGTGTAGGAGGCTGGGCTGGTTTATAGTGGGTACCAAAGGTACTTACACCTATAGCAGGCCCAGTTATCCCTTATTAGTGAAATGTAGTCAGTGTCTATAAGCTAGACTTCCTAGGGATACTGTGGATGAGCAGCCAACGCCTAACTAAGAGACATGCAAAGCTCATGCAATACCACTGTCGTCACACAGTACTCACACACATGAAAGAAAATACTCAGTGTTACAAAAATAAAGATACTTCATTTTGGTGACACAAATGCCAAAAATACCATAGGGACTGTACTCCCTTAGGAGGTAAGTAATACACAAATCATATACACTAGTATGCAGATATAACTTGAAAACAGTTAGAAAAGAGTGCAAATAGTGTAAATCACAATAGTTAGAAATGTGCAAAGGGGAAACACAAACCATTATCTAAGAAAGTGGAATATGAAAGTCAGTTTCCCACCTAGGCAAGTGTAGTATGTAGAGGGGCGCTGGAAGTATTGGAAAACAGGAAAGGTAAGTAATAGAACCCACCCCAGAGCCCAGGAAAGCAGGAGTAAATCAGACTAACTTTCCTAGAACACACAAGGACACGAGAAAGAAGATTATCCAAGAACCAGAAGAGACTGCAGGACACCAACGATGGACTTGTGGACGTGCAGAAGAAGGGGACCAAGTCCAAGAAGCACTGAAGAGTCCAGGGAGAACTGGAGCACCTGCTAACCCGGATGAAGGTGCCAAAGAAGAACCATCGGTGAACAACAGCAGTCAGTACTGCACCCAATAAGATGGATGTGGGTTCCTGGTTGGTGCAGATGATGTCCTGCTACGCATGGATGATAGCAGTCTGGTTTGCATTCTGGTTTGCATTGCTGGATTCTGCCAACAAGCCTCAGCACACACAAAGTTTGCGGTTAGCAGAAAATGGTTCTGTCAGGGACCAGGCGGGACCTAGTGGACTGTACCCAGGAGGGAGAATCAGAGGGGGCTCTCAGCAACTCAGAGAGCCTTCAGAAGACCAAACAGCACACACAGGAGTCCCACAGTGCAGGGACAAAGAAGGTGCAAAGGGAGGCCCACACAGGATTACACAAAGGGATCCCATGCATCCGGAGAACCACTCAGGAAGCTGTGCTTTGCAGGATAGAGTGCTGGGGACCAGAGCTACATGGTGCATGAAGAACTTCATGGAAGGATTCCAATAAGCCTTGGCAACTGCAAAACACATGGTGCACGGGGCACTGTCTTGCGTGGGGAGGCAAGCTCTTACCTCCACCAAAGTTGGACACTTGGATGTCAGGACCGTAATGACTACCTCAGTCTACCACCTTTGATGCTGGATCCAGGCAGTTTTTCAGGAGAGGGGACCTAAGCCACCGGTCGTCACTGCAGAGGGGTGCCTGCTGAAGTAGGAAAGTGACTCCTTCACTTCAAGGGAGATTCCTTCGTTCTTCTAGTGCAGGCTGAAGACAGGCAGTCCTCCGAGGATGCACAACTTGGAAACAGTTGCAGTTGCTGACAGCAGCTGAAGTTACAATGTTGCAGAAGTCGTCTTTGCTTCTTTGTTTGTACAGTTCCTAGAGGGTCCAGAAGCAGATTCTTTGGTAAGAAGTTGAATTAAAGGATGCAGAGGATTCCTGCTGGAGTCTTGCAATCTGAATCCGAAGAACCACCCAAGAGATAGACCCTAAATCGCCCTGAAAGGGGATTGGTGAGCTACACAGATAAGCACCTATCAGAGGAGAGCTCTGACGTCACCTGCTGGCACTGGCCATACTGATGCTCCCAGAGTGCCCTGCCAACTTGGAATCCAAGATGGCAAAACCCAGGGACACTCTGGATGAGCTCTGAGCACCACCCTGGGGTGGTGATGGACAGGAGAGTGGTCACTCTCCTTTCCTTTGTCCAGATTCACACCAGAGCAGAGCCTTGGGGTCCCTGAACTGGTGTAGACTGGATTATGCAAGGAGGGCACCATCTGTGCCCTTCAAAGCATTTCCAGAGGCTCTGTGAGGCTACCCCTCCCATGCCTGCACAGCCATTTCTAAAAGGAGAGGGTGTAACACCCCCTCCCAAAGGAAATTCTTTGTTTTGCCTTCCTGGGCTCCAGCTGCTTGAGCAACAGGAGGGCAGATACCTGTCTGTGAGGTGGCAGCAGCTGGGGCTGCCTGAACATCTGAGAAGGCTGTAATGGCAGTACTGGGGGTCCTCTAAGGAGCCCCCACAGTGCATAGAATCATACAACCAATGCTTGCAAAACCTGGGGTATGATTCTAACATGTTTGGTACCAAACATGGCCATATTCGAAGTTACCATTGTGAAGCTGGAAATAGGCAGTGACTTATGTCCAGTGCACGCGTAGAATGGCGTCCCCACACTCAGGAAAATAGTCCTGGAGGTCGTGGGGGCACCTCTGCTAGTGCAGGGGTTCCCTCACACACAGGTACTTTGCACCCAGCCTTCATGACTAGAAGGCCTGCAATAAGGGTGACTTATAAGTGACCTGGTGCAGTGTAAATGCCTGTGAAAGGGTGAGTGCACCATTTCACACAGGCTGCAATGGCAGTCCCATAGAAGCCTTTGCACGGGCTCCCTATGGGTGGCAAAAGCAATGCTGCAGCCCATTGGTATCCCCTGCGACTCCAGTGCCCTGGTTACCTAGGGACCATGTACTAGGGACTTATAAGGGGGGACCAGTATGCTAATTGTGTGTGAAATACTGGGTTACTAGTATGCAGTGACAACATTTAGACAAGAGAGAGCATAATCACTGGGGTCCTGGCTAGCAGGATCCCAGTGAACACAATCAAAAACACTGACATCAGGCAAAAATTGGAGATAACATGCCAAAGAGAGGGTACTTCACTACACAACCCCCCAAACGTGGAATGGTGAGGCTAACCGTGCCCAGGTGAGTCTTCATTGTTTAAGTGGAAATATCTGGAGAATCCATCTGCTTTGAAGTGGTTACTCTCAGGTCTATGTTCCACTGTAATGTCCATCCCCTGTAGGGAAATGGACCACCTCAACAATTTAGAGTTTTCACCTTTTATTTGTTTTAACCATAAGAGAGGTTTGTGGTCTGTCTGAACTATGAAGTGAGTCCCAAAGAGGTATGGTCTCAACTTCTTCAAGGCCCAGACCACAGCAAAGGCCTCCCTCTCTATGGCTGACCAACGGCTTTCTCTAGGAGTGAAGCTTCTACTGATAAAAGCCACAGGTTGATTTTGGCCCTCTGAATTCAGTATTGATAGAACAGCCCCAACGCCTACCTCTGAAGCATCAGTTTGGACAATAAACTTCTTTGAGTAGTTTGGGCTTTGTAGGACAGGTGCAGTACACATAGCCTGCTTTATCTCCTCAAAAGCTTTCTGACAGCTAGCTGTCCACAATATCTTTTCTGGCATCTTCTTTGAGGTGAGGTCATTAAGAGGAGCAACAATTGAACCATAGTTCTAAATGAACCTCCTGTAATACCCAGTGAGACCAAGAAAGGCTCTGACCTGGGTCTGTGTTGTAGGGGGGGAGACTAGTCTAAAATAGTCTGAATCTTACACTGTAGTGGTTCAATTTGTTCTCCACTAACTAGGTGTCCCAGATAAACCACCTTACCCGGCCCTAGCTGGCACTTTGAAGCCTTGATGGTAAGGCCTGCCTTTTGCAGGGCCTCCAAAACTTTCCACAGGTGGACCAGGTGGTCATCCCAGATGGAGCTGAAGACATCAACATCATCTAGATATGCTGCACTAAAAGCTTCCAGACCTTGGAGGACTGTATTCACCAACCTCTGAAAGTGGCAGGTGCATTCTTTAAACCATAGGGTATAACAGTGAACTAACAATGCCACCCAATGTTAAAGAAAGCTGTTTTCAGTTTTGCATCTTCTGATAGTTTGATCTGCCAATACCCTGCAGTCAAATCAATAGGGCTGCAATACGTGGCAGATGCCAGTGTATCAATTAGCTCATCTGCCCTGGGTAAAGGGTGAGCATCAATCTTAGTGACTGTGTTGAGCCCTCTATATTCTACACAAACCTCATCTCCTTTTTCCCATTTTGAGAATGGGGTTTGGGTACAAGAACCACTGGGCTGGCCCAGGGGCTATCAGGGTGCTCAGTAACTCGTAAGTCAAACATCTTCTGAACCTCAGATTTAATGCAGTCTCTGACATGGTCAGGCTCTCTATAAATCTTACAAGTGACAGGCAAACTGTCTCCAGTATCAATGATGTGTTCTCACCAAGTGGTCTCACCAGGTATCAGAGTAAAGAGTTCAGAAAATTGACCTAGGAGGTTCCTGCAGTCCTCCTTCTGCTCTTCAGAGAGGCAGTCTGCAAGAATAACTCCTTCCACTGAGCCATCAGCTGCAGTGTTGGAGAAGAGATCATGGAGAGGGTCACTCCCACCTTCCTGTTCCTCATCAGTGGCCATGAGTAGGGTTAAGTCAAACCTAACATAGTAGGGTTTTAGGCGGTTCACATGAAGTACTTTAAGAGGACTTCAAGGAGCGCCTAGGTCCACTAAATAAATGACCTTACCCTTCTTTTCCACTAATATGTGTGGACCACTCCATTTGTCCTGGAGTGCCCTGGGTGCCACAGGCTCCAGTACCCACACCTTCTGTCCTGGTTG
This sequence comes from Pleurodeles waltl, assembly GCF_031143425.1. Lineage (NCBI taxonomy): Eukaryota > Metazoa > Chordata > Amphibia > Caudata > Salamandridae > Pleurodeles > Pleurodeles waltl. The sequence continues at coordinate 1,335,533,842 of NC_090444.1, read as the reverse complement.
GTACACAGTCAGGGCAGCCTTCTGGTCATGCCATTGTTTTTATAATTCCTGGCGTGCCTGAAGGCTTTTAGTGGCCCTTTTGTATGTATTCAGCCATTCTAGATCTTAGGCCAAGCACATAATCCACTATCTCTTGTTTAGGGGGCTTCAAGGGTTGCTCCCACCCCTCTTTCACAAGAGCTAATGGACACCTAACAGGGTGGCCAAAAAGGAGTTCAAAGGGGCTGTAGCCCACCACTCCCTTCTTGGGTACCACCCTGTAGGCAAAAAGGAGGCATGGTAACAGGACATCCCATCTCCTTCTGAGCTTTTCAGAGAGTCCCATAATTATACCTTTGAGAGTTTTATTAAACACCCTCAACCAACCCATTTGTTTGGGGATGATAAGGTGTGGTGAACTTGTAGGTTACGCCACACTCTTTCCACATTGCTTTCAGGTATGCAGACATGAAGTTTCTACCTCTGCCTCACACCACCTCTTTTGGAAAGCCCATCATGGAAAATATTCCCAGGAGGGGCTTTGCCACTGCAGGAGCTGTAGTGGTCCTCAGAGGTATTGCTTCTGGGTGTCTAGTGGCATGGTCCACTCCCACCAGGATGAAGCAATTGTCAGAAGCAGGAGGAGGGTCAAGGGGGACAACAATGTCAACCCCTACCCTTTCAAAGGGCACCCCAGCCACTGGCAGTGGGATCAAGGGGGCTTTTGGGGTGCCACTAGTCTTACCACTGGCTTGGCACGTGACACAAGAGTGGCAAGACTCTTGTGTATCTTCTGACATGTGAGGCCAGTGAAAGTGAGGGACCAGTCTGTCCCAGGCCTTGCTTTGCCCCAGATGTCCAGCAAGTGGAATGTCATGTGCTAAAGTCAAAAGAAACTCCCTGTACTGCAAGGGAATGACCAGTTTCCTGGTGGCACCAGGTTTTGGGTCCCTTGCCTCTGCAGAAAGGAGGTTATTTTCCCAGTACACCCTATGGGTTTCACTGACATCCCCTACCTCTTGTTTGACAGCTTGCTGTCTTCAACCCTCAAGTGTGGGACAGGTCTGCTGAGCCATACTTAACTCCTCCCTGGCAGGCCCCTCTCCACCCAAGAGTTCAGCTGTGTCAGCCTAAAGCTTCTCTGGTGTAGGTTCTGCACATGGAATAGACTCCTCCTCCTCAAAAGGGGAATCTTCAGTCGAGGGGGAATAGTGGATAACTTTTTTCCCTTTCTTACCCTTCTTTTGGGAAGCTCTTGGTCCATTGCTCTAGGATCCACGTTTCCCTTTGCTTTTTGGCCTGAGCTCTTTTTGAAGCAAAGTTATGCCAAGGAATGCCCAGCATTGCTGCATGAGCCTCTAACTCCGCCTCAGCTCAAGCAGAAGTCTCCAAGTCATTACCTAGTAGACACTATACAGGTAGGTCTGCGAATACCACAACTTTCTTTGGATCAGTAACTCACCCCGAGTTGAGATCAACAACAGCCATGGGGTTACTAACAGTATTATTATGGGCTTCAGTCACTTGGTACTGATGACCAAATAGGTGTTGCTCAGGGGCTACCAGTTTTTCAGTCACCATTGTGACACAGGCACCTGTGCCCCTGTAGGCCACAGCCTGAACACCATTTATTAGGGGTTGTTGCTTGTACTTATCCATATTAAGGAGACAAGCAACAAGGGTGACAAGGTCAATGCCACCATCAGCGACTAAAACAGCCTGAGTGGTTTCCCTAACTAAACCAACCCCCACTACATTACCCAGAGTGAGCCCTGCTACACCCTTGGACTGGCTATTTATAGTGTTGTTTTTCCCACCACCACTACTATTACAAGGGGCACTAGTGGAAGCAGTGGGGGTTGTGGTGGTGGGAGCTTTGGTGTTTTTGTTTGGGCAAGTACTGTCACTTGCCCAGTGGTCTTTGTTTTTACACATGTAACACCAAGGCTTTTTGTTCTGATGGTTAGAAGAGGATTTAAACCCACCCCCAGAGGATTTTCGTAGCCTGAAGAAGACTCCTTGTTTTTATGTTTTTATCTTTGTCTCCACCATTGGCATGTGACTTATCATCTTTCTTCTTGTCTTTGTCAACCCTTGTATGAGCTTTTCTGCTCACTCTTGTTCTGACCTATTTGTCTGCCTCCTTTTCCAATTCTTGGGGAGAGGTCAGATTGAGTCTACCAAGTATTGGTGTAACAAATTAGACACAGGTATTCAAAATATGCACTCTTTAATCAGATTATATGAGCCCTTATAGTTAGACACTCTGCTGCCATGTAATCAACCTTCCAAAGCCTTCACAGAACAGTCCACAAAGTCTATCCAATCTTGTGAAGACTCTTTTCTAGTTTCTCTGAACTTAATTCTGTATTGTTCAGTGGTTAAGCCAAATCCATCAATGAGTGCAGTTTTAAGAATACTGAAGTTGTCTGTCTTCTTCTCTGACAGTGAGAAGTCTATCCCTCCCCTTGTCAGAAAAGGACAACCACAGAATAGCAGCCCACTGCCTTTGAGGGACCTCTGAACTTTGTAGGCCCTCTCGAGTGCAGAAAAGCACTCGTAGACATCAACCCCCACCTTGTATGGGGGAAAATGTTATGCAGGTTTCTAGAGTCAATAGTGTCCTCTCTAACTCCGTAACTCCTGAAATTGCTGCTGCCACCATGAGAGCTAACCCCAACCCCTGCCTTTCCCTTTCCACAGCCAAAGCCTCCCTATCTAGGGATATCTGTTGCTGCTGTAGCCTCAGCCTGGCCTCCTCCAGTCTCAGTTTCCTGAGCTCCCTATCTATGGAGTCATCAACTGGATTTGAACCAAGGGATCCCTCATATACTGAGGTGATTTGGGAATAGGCAGAGGTAGATCTTTCCTTAGCTTTTGTAATCCTAGTGACCTGACCTCTAGGTGTGAAGGGAGCCCTACCTGAGTGACTACCCCTCCCACTGTCAGCTACACTAGTGGGTCTGCTAGGTGGAGGATCTTTGAAAGAGCCCTCCCCTGAATCTGAAGGATGATTCCCTGACTCTAAGGAGCTTGAATCACTCCCCCCCTCCTCCCACTGGTTATCAGCATGTTCCTGATCATCCTGGAGGAGAAGGCTCAACGGAAAATTCTTGTTGAGGTTCTTCCCTACATCTAGGCTTCTCTCTGAGCAAAGCTCCTTCAGTTCTTTGAAGGTCATGCCCTCATAGGGAGTACCCATGACCTCAGAGCTAGGCCCAGCAGTAGACATGATGTAGTGTGAGTGTTAGTGTAGTGTGAGGAAAACCCTAACCTCCCTATCTTCTAGTCTCTTGGAAAGGAAGGTGAGAGACTAGACCCCTGTAACTAGGTATATGTGTATAGCTCTAGGTACAGAGTATTCGTTCCTGTGGAAAGCACCGGTGACAGAGTGACAAGGCAATTGCAAGTACTTATCCCACCGCTTCACCACCAATGTAGGCGGCTGGCCTTGTTTGTAGTGGGTACCAAAGGTACTTGCACCTTTTACCAGGTCCAGTAATCCCTTATTAGTGAAATGTAGTCAGTGTCTAGAAGCCAGGCTCTCTAGGGGTAGTGTGGATGAGCAGCCAAGTCCTAACTAGGAGACATGCAAAGCTCATGCAATACCACTGTAGTCACACAGTACTCACACACATGAATGAAAATACTCAGTGTTACAAAAACAAAGGTACTTTATTTTGGTGACACAAATGCCAAAAATACCATAAAGACTATACATCCTTAGGAGGTAAGTAATACACAAATTATATACATTAGTATGCACAAATAGCTGTAAAAACAGTTAGAAAACAGTGCAGATAGTGAAAATCACAATAGTTAGAAATGGGCCGGGGGGAACACAAACCATACGCTAAGAAAGTGGAATGCAAAAGTCGGTTTTCCACCTAGGCAAGTGTAGTGTGTAGAAAGGCACTGGAAATATTAGGAAACACCAAAGGTAACTAATAGAACCCACCCTAGAGCTCAGGAAAGCAGGAGTAAATCACAGTAACTTTCGTTGAACACACAAGAGCATGAGAAAGAAGATTATGCAAGAACCAGAAGAGACTGCAATACACCAATGATGGATTCCAGGACCTGAAGACCTGCGGAAGAAGGGGACCAAGTCCAAGAAGCACCAAAGAGTCCAGGGAGAACTGGAACACTGCTAACCCGGAAGAAGGTGCAAAGGAAGAACCACTGGTGAAGAACAACAGTCAGTACTGTACCCAAGAAGAGGTATACAGGTTCCTTGGGGCAGATGATGTCTCACGTCGTATGGATGATTGCAGTTTGGTTTGCATCACTGGATTCCTCCATCAAGCCTCGGCACACACAAATCTGGCGCTTAGCAGAAAATGGCGCTGTCCGGAGACCAGGAGGGATCTGGTGGACTCTATCCAGGAGGGGGACTCAGAGGGGGCTCTCAGCAACTCAGAGAGCCCTCAGAAGACCAGACAGAGCACACAGGAGTCCTACAGCACAGGGACAAAGAAGGTGCAAAAGGAGGCCCACGCAGCACTACACAAAGGGATCCCACTCCGCCGGAGAACCACTCAGGAAGCTGTGTATTGCAGTATAGAGTGCTGGGGGCTGGAGCTGCATGATGCATGAAGAACTTCATGGAAGATGGCAACAAGCCTTGGCAACTGCAAAACATGGTGTTTATGGGGGGTACTGTCTTGCCTGGGAAGGCAAGCTCTTACCTCCACAAAAGTTGGACAGTTGGACATCAGGACCATCTGGACCACTTCAGTCTACTACCGTGATGCTGGATCCAGGCACTTTGTCATGAGAGGGGACTGAAGCCACCAGTTGTCGCAGCAGAGGGGTGTCTGCTGAAGCAGGGAAGTGACTCCTTCACTTCAAGGGAGATTCCTTCGTTCTTCTGGTGCAGGCTGAAGACAGGCAGTCCTCGGAGGATGCATGACCTGGAAACTGTTGCAGTTGCTGGCAGCAGCTGAAGTTACAATGTTACAGATGTCACCTTTGCTTATTTTTTGCAGTTTGTAGAGTTCCTGGAGGGTCCAGATGCAGTTTCTTCAGTAAGAAGGTGAAGTAAAGGATGCAGAGGGTTCCTGCTGGAGTCTTGCAATCCGAATCTGAAGAACCACCCAAGAGACGGACCCTAAATAGCCATGAAAGGGGGATTGGTCAGCTACTCAGTAAGCACCTATAAGGGAGGGCTCTGATGTCACCTGCTGGCACTGGCCACTCAGATGCTCCCTGAGTGCCCTGCCAACTTGGAATTCAAGATCGCAAGACCCAGGGACACTCTGGATGAGCTCTGAGCATCACCTATGGGGTGGTGATGGACAGGGGAGGGGTCACTCCCTTTTACTTTGTCCAGTTTCAAGCCAGAGCAGAGACTGGGGGTCCCTGAACTGGTGTAGACTGGATTGTGCAAGGAGGGCACCATCTGTGCCCTTTAAAGCATTTCCAGAGGCTCTGGGAGGCTATCACTCCCATGCCTGTAACACCTATTTCCAAAGGGTGTATCACCCATCTCCCAAAGAAATTATTTATTCTGCATCCCTGGGCTTGTGCTGCTTGAGCAACAAGAGGGCAGAAACCTGTCTGTGAGGTGGCAGCAGCTGAGGGCTGTAATGGCAGTACTGGAGGACCTCTAAAGAGCATCCTGGGTGCATGGAATCATGCAACCAATTCTTGCAAAAGCCTTGGGGTATGATTCAACATATTTGATACCAAACATGGCCATATTCGGAGTTACCATTATAAAGCCGGACATAGGTAGTGACCTATGGCCAGTGCACGCTTAAAATGGCATCCCTGCAATCACAAAGTTCAGGAAAATGGTCCTGGAGGTCGTGGGGGCACCTCTTCTAATGCAGGGGTGCCCTCATACACAGGTACTCTGCACCCAGCCTTCAGGGCTAGAAGGCCTGCAATAAGGGGGACTTATAAGTGACCTGGTGCAGTGTAAATTGCAGTGAAAGGGTGCATGCACCATTTCACACAGGATGCAATGGCAGTCCTGTAGAAGCCTTTGCATGGACTCCCTATGGGTGGCAAAAGAAATGCTGCAGCCCATAGGGGTCCCCTGTGACCCCAATGCCCTGGACACCTAAGTACCATATACTAGGGACTTATAAGGGAGGACCATTATGCCAATTTTGGGTGAAATACTGGGTTACCAGTATGCAGTGACAACAATTTAGAGTTGAGAGAGCATATTCACTGGGGTCCTGGTTAGCAGGATCCCAATGAACATAGTCAAACACACGGACATCAGGCAGAAATTGGAGGTAACATGCTAAAAAGAGGGTAATTTCCTACAGTCAGGTATAACGTATGCAAATGGGGTGTTCCCCATTAGGGGAGCCGGAAAAATGGCGTAAGGAAATCTATGAGATTTTCTTGCGCTATTTCTTAGGGCACTTTTAACACCTGCTTACGAGGCTCAAGAGCAGACGTTAAAAGGGGGCTTCCATTCTTTAGAATGGGGCCCTATGTACTCTGCAGGAGTAGCACCAATATTTTGGGGCCACTCCCACAGAGTACATCAATAGCGCCATGAAAAATGGCACTATTGCCCCCTACCCTGCGCCATGGTCCACCATATTTTAAATACGGCGTACACATGGAGGCAGTAGGGGGGTGAAAAGGGGCACAGGGAAAGTGGCGCTACACTTGGTGCATCTCCACTTTCCATACATCTGTCCCCTAAATGCCATATGAATGACTTGACATTTACATTTTACAAGATAAATTCTGCCTCAAAAAAAAGGATAGAGAAAACTTTTGAAAAAGTATGTTTATTTTATATGTTTATTTTAAATGTACTGCAAAAGAAAAAAGTTTCAGCACTATTAACTTAATTTTGGATTAAAACTTTAAGTGTAACATATTCAGTTAAATAGAAATTATTTTGCTACTCCAGTATGCCATTGTAGGATGTAATTAGGAGACCAGAGGGGTTACTACATTGACAAATGTGTGATTATAGAAGTGACTCCCCTCTGGTGGGACCAGTTGAGCCACTGTACCCTGAAGTTCAGGACAGCTTTCTAACTTTGGAGGAGCCCTGTTAAACTTATTCTCAACCTCAACACAGACTGAGTCAGGACTTTGACACAATAGAGATCCTGTTAAACCAGAGGAAGGCACTAGACTCTTTTTGGGCTGTTAAAAAGGCAGAACCATGTTGGTTATAAGGATGAGGATCCTCTAGTTTAGATATATAGTTAGGGTTTGGATTGAGGGAGTTTCATTACTTGAACTAGTTGCCCCAGTTATTCAAAGTAAAAAAATCTGTAAGATTGTTTTCCCTCCTTTGGAGGTTGAGACCACCTTGACGATGCTATTGGGCCAAGGTGGGAAGGAATTTGCTATGATGAAGCATGCTACAAGAAAGCAGGTGAGGCTTTACATCCATATATTTCTGAAGCTCTAACTAGGGCACTTTAGCTTAGTGCCCATGTTCACCATCATACCTTTTGTGAATGTTATCAACAAAATCCCTACTTCGAAGCATCCCCACATTTCTGACAAAAACAGTCCCCCATGGGTGTGACTGGGCCTAGTTGCATATCGCAGCAAAACAAAAACATAGAACCAGAGGGAAGCTTTCCTATCACATCTCGACTTTGATTTTTAGAAAGAAAACATATCTGGTGTTTTCACCAGAAACAGTTTGTTTTCCAGCACAGTGAACAATCGGTTGATGTCCAACGCAGTGTGAAAGCACTGCCGTGGATATCAACAGGTTGACCACTACTCTAAAGTGGGTATGAAAGGAGGCAGCCAGAAGAAAATTGCGGTCAGGCTCTACAAAAAAGAGAAAAAGGGTGGTGAAATGTATGTATGCAACAACACATATTGGGACATATTTATAAGAAGTGACACATTGCTGTGTTGTGACAGCGATGTGGCAAAATAACTTGCACGTAGGTATGACATTTTCCTGCACCATAGGTGCGTTGCATCTACAACACAGCACACCATGATGTAAGGTCCCAGGCTACGTAAAAAAGTGTGACGCATCCAAGGGTGTCATGTCGTAAGGAAATCTGACGCTTGCGCTGCAAAAGTGACAAATGGCTGATTTGCGGCATGTACGGTAACGTAAAATAGCCTTGTGTCACTTTTGAGTGCAGAATGCATCAGAAATCCTAAAAAAAGTGACGCATTGTCAAAAAAAGTTTCCTACATTCACAGAAAGGGAAAATGGAGCAGGCAGCAGCAGCCAGGGTAACAACCCCAGCATAGTGAGGCTGAGAATAAATACTAGTAACAGAGTTGACAAAGCATGAACATTAACTCTTTGTCACTCCAAAAGTGCCATTATGGAAGAAAGAGGCCATATGGAAGTACATAGCAGATAATATCAAAGGTGTTTGGCAAGTAAGGAGGACGCTTCAGCAGCTATCCACTCTTTGGTTGCCCTTCTTTTGTGACCCCAGTTCATGGCCCCAGTAAATCTGTCCCATAATAGATTCACCCATACGTCCACTCTTTTTGTGCTTGACATCTGCTGTTTGGTCCCTGTTTTGGCTCCTAGCCACAGCAAACCTGTCTTTATGTTGACTTATACCTTATCCCATTCTTTCTGAGTTTCCCATCATTTTATGGTCTTGTCCTTGGTGCTAGAAAACCTGCCCCTTTGCGGCTTTCTCCATTTTTTAACATCATCTGTATTGCACTTCATTTCATTGTGTGCTCTCAAACCATAGAAACAATAACATTGTTCAATGCTCATGCTTACTTCTCCGCTGTGGTCTAGATTTGCTTCATTGTTACATCCTGTCTCACTCCCTAGGAGGCTATCTTGGAATTGCCTCTTTGTGCTCTTTGTGTTGTATGGCCTCAGCTCTTGGACTTTCATCCAAGTGGGCTCCCTCTTCTCTTTGTTTTTTTTAAGTTTGTACTTCTTTGTGTGGTCTGAGTCATTGACCAAAGCTGCATTGTTCTCTTGTGGATTTCCTTTTCCTGCATTTGCTTTCCTTTTTCTGAACATTATCCTTGACATCAGCAGCCCTTTCCTGGTTATGTTCCCAACACACAATGCATAGTGCATAGGCCTGTTCCCTGTGTGTGAGGGTGCTGTGTACGCCAACGGTGGTGTTGGTGCAGTCATTGACCAAGTGTATCCTTTGTCTCTCTCCCCCCTTTCTTGTTTTGTCATGCTGTCTGATAAAAATGGGGTCTTTGGTTGACAGTCAGGTTACCCCTTGTCCAAGCAAGGACCCACACTCTAGTCAGGGTAAAAGAGAATCCCCCTCAACTAACCTCTGCTTACCCCCTTGGTAGCTTGGCAGAGCAGTAGGCTTAACTTCAGAGTGTTTGGTGTAAAGTATTTGTACCAACACACAAATAGGAAATATTTATCAAAACAAACAAGACCAAAACGACAAAAATCTTACATACACAAGTCAAGTTATTAATTTTTAACGATTAAACAATAAAATAGCGCTTAGAAACACAAAATGCTTCGATGAAGTGGTAACACGGCATCGTAACGGAGTCGTTCCCAACAATCCGACACCAGCGGCGCTGGACATGGAGTTGCGTAGACCCCCAGGTACAGTACCTTGGTGAAGAAATGAAAACGAGCTGATGTGCGAAGTCTGGTATCGCGGTGTCTGTGCGAAACGTTGAATCTGCGCGCTTCGAGCGGCATCGGTCACGACGTGGTGCGGCGACTTCCACGGAGTCGCGGACTTCGGCGGGGCTGCAGCGATGTTGGGCCTGCGAAGGTCGTCGTGTTCCAGCGAAGATCACGGAGTCCGGTGCAGGCGGCGTCATCAGATTCAGCAGCGGCATCGGTCCGAAGTTGTCCAAAGTTGATTTCCTTGGTTTTTCACCAGCTTTCCTTTCAAGGGCCCCGGGGTTGGATAGGACACCACTTGTCAGGGCAGGAGTCTCTACAAAGACTCCAGGTGCTGGTAGAGAGAATTCTTTGCTGTTCCTGAGACTTCAAACAACAGGAGGCAAGCTCTAATTCAAGCCCTTGGAGATTTCTTCACAAGATGGAAGGCACACAAAGACCAGTCTTTGCCCTCTTACTCTGGCAAAAGCAGCAACTGCAGGATAGCTCCACAAAGCACAGGCAGGGCAGCTCTTCTTCCTCAGCTTTTCAGCTCTTCTCCAGGCAGAGGTTCTTCTTGTTTCCAGAAGTGTTCTAAAGTGTGTGGTTGTGGGTGCCCTTCTTATACCCAATTTCTCCTTTGAAGTAGGACTGCTCCAAAGTAAAGTGTCTTTTGAATGTGAAATCCTGCCTTGCCCAGGCAGGCCCCAGACACTCACCAGGGGGTCGGAGACTGCATTGTGTGAGGACAGGCACAGCCCTTTCAGGTGTAAGTGACCACTCCTCCCCTCCCTCCTAGCACAGATGGCTCATCAGGAAATGCAGACTACACCCCAGCTCCTTTTGTGTCACTGTCTAGAGTGAGGTGCAACCAGCCCAACTGTCAAACTGACCCAGACAGGGAATCCACAAACAGGCAGAGTCACAGAAATGCTATAAGCAAGAAAAATCTCGCTTTCTAAAAGTGCCATTTTCAAAAGCACAATCTTAAAATCAACTTTACTAATCATTTAGCTGTGCTAGAACAGCCCCTATGCCATGCTCTGAAGCGTCTGTCTGCACAATAAATTCCTGAGAGTAGTCAGGGGCCTTGAGCACGGGGGCCGTGCACATGGCTTCTTTCAGAGAATCAACGGCTTTCTGACAAGCCTCTGTCCAATTCACCAACCTAGGTTGTTTCTTGGAAGTGAGTTCTGTCAAGGGTGACACAATGGTACCATAGCCCTTGACGAATCTGCGGTACTATCCAGTGAGGCCTAAAAAGGATCTCACCTCAGTCTGTGTTCTAGGTGGTTGCAAGGCCTTGATAGTTTCAATCTTGGCCTGGAGTGGCTGCACCTTGCCACCACCTACTAGGTGTCACAAGTACACCACGGAACCCTGCCCAATCTGGCACTTACTAGCCTTGATAGTCAGGCCTGCCTGTTGCAGAGCCTGAAGCACCTCCTCGAGGTGGAGCAGGTGTTCCTCCCAGCTGGAACTGTAGACAGCGATGTCGTCCAGGTAAGCTGCACAGTAGCCATCTTTACCAGCTAGGACCCCGTTAACCAACCGTTGGAAGTTAGCGGGGGCATTTTTCAACCCAAATGGCATCACCCGGAATTGGTAATGGCCATCAGGGGTGGAAAATGCTGATCTCTCTTTAGCCCCCTCAGTCAGGCCGATCTGCCAGTACCCTGAAGTAAGATCAAACGTACTCAGGAACTTGGCAGCGCCTAGTCTGTCAATGAGCTCATCAGCTCGGGGGATGGGGTGAGTGTCAGTCCGGGTGACTGAGTTGAGACCCCGGTAGTCCACACAGAACCTGAGTTCTGGCTTCGCACCTGGGGCAGTAGCCTTAGGAACCAATACCCCAGGGCTGGCCCAGGGACTACTGGATTTCCCAATAACCCCTAAAGACAACATCTTGGAGACCTCCTCCTTGATGCTGGCCTTCACCTTATCTGACAAGCTGTAAATTTTGTTCTTCACAGGGGGACTGTCACCTGTGTCAATGTCATGAACACAGAGGTGGGTCAGTCCAGGAGTAAGGGAGAACAGGGGGGAGAACTGCTCTAACAGCTCATAGCAGTCTCGTCTCTGGGTTAGAGTCAGGGAGTCAGAGAGAATGACGCCCCCCAAAGACCCATCCCCTTCTTTGACAGAGAGGAGGTCGGGGAGAGTTTCACTCTCCTCTTCCATGCCCTCATCTGTGACCAGGAGCATACTGACCTCAGACCTCTCAGAGTGTGGTTTTAGCCTGTTGTGATGGAGGACCCTTAGGGGGTGCCTAGGGGTCTTGAGGTCCACTAGGTAAGTGGCCTCCCCCTTACCCTCCTTGATCTCAAAGGGGCCAGCCCAGCGGTCCTAGAGAGCCCTGGGCTCTACTGGCTCCATCACACAAACTTTGTCTCCAGGTGAGAACTCAACCAGAGTGGTCTTCCGATCATACCACTCCTTCATCACCTCTTGACTGGCCTCGAGGTTACTCTTGGCCTGCTTCCAGCAGCGTTGGGTTTGGTTGCGGAGGGCCAGCATGTAGCTGACCACATCCTGGGGAGGTGACTTGGGAGCTTTTTCCCAGCCCTCTTTAACAATGCTTAGGGGTCCCCTGACAGGGTGACCATAGAGAAGCTCAAAGGGCCTGAACCCCACCCCTTTCTGGGGCACCTCTTTGTAAGCAAACAACAGGCATGGTAAGAGGACGTCCCACTTACGCCTCATGGCATCAGTCAGGCCACTAATCATGCCCTTCAGGGTCTTGTTGAATCCCTCAACAAGCCCATTGGATTGAGGATGATAAGGGGTGGTAAACCGCTAGGTCACCCCACACTCATCCCACATGGACTTCATGTATGCAGACATGAAGTTTGTGCCCCTGTCAGACACAACCTCCTTAGGGAATCCCACACGGGTAAATATTCCCAACAGGGCTCTGGTCACCACCGGTGCAGTCACTGTTCTCAGAGGGATTGCCTCTGCATAGCAGGTGCCATGGTCCACCAAAACCAGGATAAACCTGTTGCCCAAGGCAGTTTTGGGGTCCAAGGGACCAACAATGTCAATGCCCACCCTCTCAAAGGGGGTAGCAACGATTGGGAGTGGGAGCAGGGGAGCCTTAAGCTGTTTCCCTGTCTTCCTACTAGCCTGACAGGTGGGGCAAGCTCTGCAGAGGTTATCTGAGGCTGTCCTCATTCTGGGCCATTCGAAGTGGGTGATAAGCCTGTTAAAGGTCTTGTCTTGGCCCAGGTGTCCTGTCAGGGGGATGTCATGAGCCAGATCCAGTAGGAAGGTCCGGTAACACTGGGGGACCACCAGCAGACAGGCTGCCCAAGGACCTGGAACCTTATGCTCAATGTAAAGGAGATCATTCTCCCAGTAAATATGGTGATTGCCAGAGGCGTCACCTGCTGCTTGGGCTGTGGCCTATTGCCTCAGACCCTCAAGGGCAGGGCATTCCTTCTGTGCCTTGCAGAATTCTGCCCTGGTTGCCCCCCCTATACTTGCCAGCCAGCAAGTTCAGGTAGGTTACCCAGGTCAGCTATGTCCTCCCCAGCTGGCTCAGGGGCCTCCTCCTCCTCAGGGGCCCCGTCCACCACCGTGGGAACATTTGAGGCGGGTTTCCCACACCTCTAGCCCTTCCTCTTTGCAGCTGTCTGGGCCATTTTCCAGGCTCCAGAAGCCCTTGACTCCCTTCCCGGGCAGCCATGGACTGTGTGGTCATGCAGACCCACTCAGGCAAACCTAACATCTCCAGGTGTGATCTGAGCTCTACCTCTTTCCAAGCAGTATGCTCAAGATCGTTGCCTAACAGACAATCTACAGGCATGGCAGGACTCACAGCTACTTTCAGAGTACCAGAGACCGCCCCCCCCCACTCAAAGGGAACCAAAGCTACCGGTAGGTGACTCTCACGATTGTCAGCGACTATGACCTGGTGGAATGTATTAGGGACTATCTGCTCTGTTGACACCAGCTGACTCTTGACAGTAGTCATACTGGCTCCGGTGTCACACAGAGCCTCCACCTTTTGCCCATCAATGGTGACCCACTGCCTATACTTGGAAGTATTTTGGGGCATGTGGGCTTTGGGAACCATTTCTCTTTCTCCCAGGGACACTAGGGAAACCTCTGCCTGCTCCCCAAAGCTATCTGGGTCTGTCTCCCCCCGAGAGCTACACTAGTCAACCCAGGTGTCTGTCCGGTAGTGGACAGTGCTCTCTTGGAACACTGGGAGTCACCCTTATAGTGACCATACTGGTAGCACTCTAAGCATTTGGGGTTGAATTTCCCTGATTTATCATAAGTCACTGGCTTTTTCCCAAATCTGGAAGAGGAATGGTTGCCACCCCCTCCCTGGGAATTCTTTTGGGGGCCTTTTGAGAGTTCCTTATCTGTAAGTTTATCTCCCCCCTCTTTCTTCTGTTGGGAACCCTGACCACCTTTGTGGGTGTCCCCACCAGATACCTTTCTGGACACTCTGGTGCTAACCCAGAGGTCCGCCTCCTCAGCAAGCTTCCTGGGATCAGTCAGCTTACTATCTACCAAGTGCTGACGCAACTCTGTAAAAGTAGTATTGAGCATATGCTCTCTCAGAATCAAGTCATATAACCCTTTGAAATCATCTACTTTGTTGCCCTGCACCCATCCATTTAGTGCCTTACTGGAAAAGTCAAAGAAATCGACCCATGTTTGTGTGGATTGTTTGGTGCTGTCCCTGAACCTCTGACGGTATCCCTCAGGGGTCAGCCCAAACTTGCCAAGTAAAATGGCTTTCTGAAGTGTGTATGTGTTTTGATCTGGTTTATCCAATGTGAGAAGTGTGCCCCTTCCCAATGGTGGCACATAACCCCACATAGCTGTATCCCATTGCCCTTCAGGAACCTCATGAGCCCTTAGTGCAACTTCATAAGCAGCTAACCATTTATCTTTGTCACCTCCCACCACAAAACTGGGCACCACATTTTTGGGTATACAAACCTTCTTTTCTCCAGCAGGTCCTGTCTGTATGCTGCCACCATTACTGCTGGATTCAGGCTGTCTTGCCTTGATCTCCAGCTCCTTGAGACTCAGTTCAAGAGCCAACAATAGTTTATTTTCAGCCAAAGCTCTCTCAGCTGCAGCTTCAGCTCTTTCAGCTTCCATCTGTTTGGCTGCTCTTTCAGCTTTAGTTCGCTTGGCTTCTCTCTCTGCCCTCCTTTCCTCCTGTTGAGCCTCAATTTTCAGTTTTGCCATTTGCAATTGGAACTCCCTTTCTTCTCTCCTTTCCTCTGTGGTCAGGCTTTGCTCAGAGACACTGCTCCCTGGTCTGGAAGGGGGCACAATTGCAGTGGTAACATCACCCACTGATGGCAATAAATCCTCTTAGAGGCCATTTTCTGGCTCCTCTTCCTCATCATCCTCCTCTAAATGGGCTTCTGCCCAGGCCCTCAGCGCCACTTGAAAGTCCTCCTTTCTGGAGGCCTCTTGGGTGGGTACTCTCATTACCCTGCAGAACCCTTTTAGCTGTTTGACAGTATGGGGCATATTTATACTCTGTTTGCGTCGAATGTGCGTAAAAAATTTTGACGCACAATCGGCGCAAACCCTGCCCCATATTTATACTTTGATGCCCGACCCGCGGGCGTCAAAATTCCACCATGTGCGTTATTTTTTGGAAGGGGGAACCAGCCTTGCGTTAATTATATGCAAGGTAGGCGTTCCCTTCCAAAAAATGACTTTAAGGCCTGTGCCCCTTATTTATACTCTGGCGTCATTTTGACGCACAGGAGGGGGTGGGCCTTAAAAAACGGCGCACAGCCTGATGTGCGCTGTTTTTTAACGCGTGGGTCAGGGCAGGCGTTAAGGGACCTGTGGGCTCGGAAGGAGCCCGGAGGTGCCCTCCCCTGCCCCCAGGGACACCCCCTGCCACCCTTGCCCACCCCAGGAGGACACCCAAGGATGGAGGGACCCATCCCAGGGAAGTAAAGGTAAGTTCGGGTAGGTATTTTTTTCCGATTTTTTTTGTGGCATAGGGGGGCCTGATTTGGGCCCCCCTACATGCCACTATGCCCAATGACCATGCCCAGGGGACATAAGTCCCCTGGGCATGGCCATTGGGCAAGGGGGCATGACTCCTGTCTTTGCTAAGGTTGGGCGTAAAAATAAATGGCGCAAATCCGGTTTGAGGCCTGAATTTTGCCTCAGACCTGACTTGCAACATTTTTTGACGCACAACCCCCATTTTCCCATTTGCGTCAAAAAGTATAAATATGGGCCTATATGTCTCCAACAGGGCTAGGTCCAAATCTCCTGCTTGAGACCCAGCCAGAGACATGTTGAGTGAGGATTTAGTTTTTGGAAATTGTCAGGAAAAACGAATGTGCAAAAAGAGATACAAATCAAGTTGACCTTCAGCTGTGGGTGGGTAGTGAAATACTTAGCTACTGTATGTCACTGCACAAATACAAGTCCTATCCTCACCGCTGATCACCAATGTTAGAAATGGGGTCTTTGGTTGGCAGTCAGGTTACCCCCTGTCGAAGCAAGGACCCTCAGTCTAGTCAGGGTAAGTCACACACAATCCAAATTATCCTCTGCCCACCCTCTGGTAGCTTGGCACTGAGCAGTCAGGCTTAACTTAGAAGGCAATGTGTAAAGTATTTGTGCAATAAATCATTCAATACCACAATATAGCACCACAAAAATACACCACACAGTGGTTAGAAAAATATATAATATTTATCTGGGTATTTGCAGGTCAAAACGATAAAAGATGCAATATGAAATTGTAGAGATATCACTGTAAAGTGATATACAGGGGGTCATTCCAACCTCGGCAGTAAAAGGCGCTTACCGCCAGACAGAAGACCGCCATAACAACGCTGCGGTCGTGGTAAACCGCCACGGTTATTCTGACCCACAACAGGCAAATCGCCCAAAATCCCGACATCCACAAAAGTCCGCCACACCAAAGGGCAGCGATTAACTGGCGATGACCAAACCTCCACCGTCACGCCAACAGAAATACGCCCACACTATCACGACACACAAATCCACGCGGCGGTCTTTCAACCGCGGTATTCTATTGGCGGTACACACCGCCGCGCTCGAAATACACATTCTCGTACAAAACACTACCACATTGGACAATTCGAAATACACACACCTGATACACATACACACACCACTCCCACACACCCATTACAATATAAAACACACACCCACATCACCCACAAACATCCACTCATAGAGATTCGTGAACACACACCGAGAAAAGACATCCGAGCACCGAGACGCCCAATTCACTGTCACCCAGAAATATTAGCAAGCACTTCACACAAAACAACAATACACATCACCACACTTAGCACCACACAATCCACCCCACACATCACCCACACCACCCCATGGCACCTCAAAGACACCCCAGGTTCTCAGATGATGAACTCAGGGTCATGGTGGAGGAAATTGTACGAGTAGAGCCCTAGCTCTTCGGGACACAGGTGCAGCACACCACCATTGCCAGGAAGATGGAGCTATGGAGCAGAATAATCGACAGGGTCAACGCTGTGGGACAGCACTCAAGAAATAGGGACGACATCAGGAAGCGGTGGAACGACCTACGGGGGAAGGTGCGTTCCATGGTATCAAGGCACAACATCGCGGTGCAGCGGACTGGCGGCGGACTCCCACCTACTCCCCCACAATTTACAACATGGGAGGAGCAGGTCTTGAACATCCTGCATCCTGAGGGCCTCGCTGGAGTAGCTGGAGGAATGGACTCTGGTAAGTCTCATCTTCACCACTTCATCCCCCCCACCCCACCTGCATGCCAACTCATACCCCCACCCTCACCCCCACCCCCATCACACCTACCCCTTGCTAATTTCTCACCATCACAACCCACCCATCCCAAAACTTAGCCCTGCATGCGACCACAAAGCATGGACACCCATCACCAAAGCATGCCCACTGCACATCCCCATCACCCCCCCAAACCACCGTCACAACAGCCCCCACAAAGGAATGCCAGCACTGGGGTACACGGGCACCCACCCATTGCACGCTATGGCACACACAGAAGCAATAACCATACTTTTATACCCCTGCAGGACCCGAACGCCAGGTCACCACGCAGGAGGGTCCACAAATGTCCACTCCACCCCCAGAAAGGCCCACAGTGAGGACAGCAGCTCTGTCTCCCTGGATCTAGATGACCAGCCCGGTCCATCGGGACCTCGGGACAGTCGGTTCCCCTCAGACAGTCACAGGCCACAGCAGACTTTCCCCCCTCTGGGAACACTTGCACAGCACCCACCCAGCAGGCCCATACCTCTGTGCCCAGGACACGTCAATCAGCGGTGTGTCCACCACTACAGGGAACCCAGGCTAACCCACCACCCCAACAACAACAGGGACCTGGGGGCAGTGGCAGTGGGCACACAGTCCAGGGGACGGAGGCCCAGGAACACAGGGGAACTGGGAGGGCTGCTGTGCGACAGGGGGGGGACAGGCCCAGGGAACCCACTCTCCACGAGGCCCTCTCCTCCATCATGGGAGCATACCACCACTCCCAGGAGACGATGGTGAGGGTCCTGGCCAGGTTTCAGGAGATCCAGCTTCTGCAGTAGCAACAGTATATGGGGTTCAGGGAGGAACTCAGAAACATCAGTTCCGCCATGGGTACCATCGTAGTGGCCCTGAATCAGGTCGTCACCACATTGAGGGACACTGTGGCACCTCAAAGGGCCCCTGTCACTAGCATGGACCAAGAACTGCCTACCACCTCCGCCGGTGCTAGTGGACAGGAGGCCCCGACACAAGACCCACAGGCCACCAGAACCCCACCCCCTGCAGAAGGAGAACCACCCCGCAAGCGGGCCCTGAGATCCAGGAAGAAGACAGAGTAAGATGTCAAGACCCCCGCCAGCAAAGGATACCGCCCTGATTGTCATCCCACTGTCCCACATTGTCACCCTGTCCAACCTTAAACTGCCCCTGCTCCACTTTCCACAGGCATTTGGACAATGCACCTGTGATTCTGATAGTCTGGACTCTGCCATGGACAATCCTTCACCATCACCCCTCACCGAATTGCAACCACCCATCCAATTTAGAGCACTTGAATAAACACACTTATTGCACAAAACAATCTGGAGTCTGGCTGTGATTTCGAACAAATGTATTAGACATGACAGTGCCAAAATGTTTATGTACATTGTGATGCCAACAAACCGCTGTCACACAGCTGTAGTCCATGGGGAAACAAAGCAGATGTCACGCAGTGGGGCCCACAGCTCTGAAAACGGAAGGGAAAGTCACAACACAGTTACCATACACTGGGGGAAAAAGTCAGACAGTAGAGAGGTAGAAGTCTTTAAGTAAATGTAATATGCCGGTGTATACTCTTACCTGTGTGTCATTGAAAATACTGCTGTATTACTGTGTTCCTGTTCTCTATGTCGTCCTCTTCGGCTTCCTCCTCTTCACTCTACACAGGCTCCACAGCTGCTACAACACCACCATCTGGACCATCCTCCTGCAGAAAAAGGCACCGGGCGTCGCAAAGCCAGGTTGTGAAGCATACAGCAAGCCACGATGATCTGGCACACCTTCTTTGGTGAGTACATTAGGGATCCACCTATCATATGGAGGCACCTGAACCTGGCCTTCAGGAGGCCAAAGGCTCGCTCGATCACCCTCCTAGTCCGCCCATGGGCCTCATTGTACCGTTCCCCTGCCCTGGTCCTCGGATTCCTCACTGGGGTCAATAGCCAGGACAGGTTGGGGTAACCAGAGTCCCCCAATAGCCACACCCGGTGCCTCTGGAGTTGACCCATCACATATGGGATGCTGCTATTCCGCAGGATGTATGCATCATGCACTGAGCCAGGGAACATGGCATTAACATGGGAGATGTACTGGTCTGCCAAACAGACCATCTGGACATTCATGGAATGATAACTCTTCCTGTTCCTGTACACCTGTTCACTCCTCCTGGGGGGGACCAAAGCAACATGTGTCCCATCAATGGCACCTATGATGTTGGGAATATGTCCAAGGGCATAGAAATCAGCCTTCACTGTAGCCAAATCCTCCACCTCAGGGAAAATGATGTATCTCCGCATGTGTTTGAGCAGGGCAGACAACACTCTGGACAACACCTTGGAAAACATGGGCTGGGACATCCCTGATGAGATGGCCACTGTTGTCTGAAATGATCCACTTGCAAAGAAATGGAGTACTGACAGCACCTGCACTAGAGGGGGGATCCCTGTGGGTTGGCGGATGGGTGACATCAGGTCTGGCTCCAGCTGGGCACACAGTTCCTGTATAGTGGCTCGGTCAAGCCTGAATGTCAGTATGACATGTCGTTCCTCCATTGTCGACAGGTCCACCAGCGGTCTGTACACGGGAAGATTCCTCCATCTCCTCGCATGTCCCAGCGGACGGTGCCTATGAAGGACAACAGCGAGCACAGAGTCAATCAACCCACAGGTACGTTACCACAGCTTGCACACAACACGATTCACAATGCATTGAATGGCTTGTATGAGTGTTGATGCAAGGCCTAGGTATGTGTGACGCAGTAGTAATTAAGCCATGTGGGCCCTTGGAATGGTGGCTGCCTGACCTGTGAATTGCGACAGTGGGATGTGAGGTCAATGCGCTGGCGTGGCACACCGTGGCGGTAGGCGGTCGAAGACCGCGGCGCAAAGCCGCATTGCTTAACATTGAACCCTATGGGTTTCAGGAGCCAATGACGATGTGCGCCGGCGGTACGCACCATCGCGGTACGCACCGCTGCGGGCGTGACCGCCATTTTCTATCTACTTAATCACTCGATACCTGATCTTGAGCCGAGCGTTCGGCACAAGCCGCGCGTTCGGCTCGGGCCGCGCTTCGCGTCTTTAAGACGCGGCGCGCCCCAAGCCTTTCCTGCACCCTACGAGGCCCCAAGGCTTACTTGGGGCCTCGCGCTGCTCTCTCCCTCCGTTTTGTTGGGGTCTCCTGACCCCTCTTACCTGTTTGGGCTCCTTTTCTTCTTTCTTCTGTCTTCTTTCTTTTTGGGTCTGTTTCTTGCTCTTTCCTTTATGTCTTTTCCCCTTCCCAGGTTACCCTTGTTTTCCCAGCATTCCTCCTTCCCTATTCTCTATGGTTTCTGCTCCAGTCTATTCTATCTACTTTTCCCTATCTAAGATGGTGTCCTTTTTCTTCCTGTGGGTCACTTCCTGTTTTATGGTATTTAAGGGTGGTGTTTTCTTCTCCTCTTTGCGCTGCAACACTCTCTGTTCAGTTAGTGTCCTCGCTCCTGATTTCCTAGCCTTTGGTTCTGGATTTCGCCATTTCTGTGTTATTACGTCAGTTCTTTTTGATTCCTGTTCCTCTGTTCTTGTTTCAGGAATCCTCTGCGAATCTTCTTGGAGGTTTTTTCCTCTTCTTCTGAAGGGGTTTTTTCCCTCTGGCGCTACTTTCTCACGGTCACGGTCTGTCCTTGGCGTTCCTTTGCCTACAGCACCGTGGCTACCAGAAAGAGTCGCCCCTTTTTGGGCCAAAGTCGAACTCTCAAGATCCACGCCTCAAGATCTGCAAACTCCAGGCGCAAGCAGCACGTGAGTCGTGACAGATTGCAGCGCCAAACCATCCCGACGTCTTCTAACACCATGGAAGACACTGTGGTAGCTGCTGCAGATCCGGATCAAGCTTTTCTAACTACAATTCAGCAACAAGCTCAAGAATTACAGCAACTACGTAGTGAGAATTCTGCGCTGCGACAGGCTTTGGCTTTCCGTAGTGGTGATGTTCCGACGCTCTCTGCCTCTACCCATCGTTTTTCTGGTGAACCAACCAAGCTGCGTGAGTTCCTTGATTCCTTAACAGTGTACTTCGCCTTCCGACCCACCCAATTCTCCCATGACAGAACAAAGGTGGGTTATCTCATCAGTGCCTTATCCGGTCCTGCCTTGGCCTGGGCAACCCCGATGGTATCATCTAACGATCCGGTATTGTCGGATTATTCCGCCTTTGTGAACCGCTTCAAGCTGATGTTTAGTCGTCCGGGAATGGAGGCTTCAGCGGAAGAAGCCTTATGCGATATTCATCAAGGTTCACAAGATGTCCTTCAATACATTACACGCTTTCGTCAACTAGAGGCAGAGACCACCTGGGTGGAACGTACTTTGGTGACTTTGTTTCGTAGAGGACTCAAAGAAGAAATAAAAGATGAACTAGTACATTCCACCAGAGTGGAAGATCTTCGTGGCCTGATGGATCAAGCCCTCTCCATCGAGTATCGCCTTCAGGAACGGAGAGCAGAGAAGAGAAAGAGCAGAGGGTCTTTTCAACCAAGCACCTCACGAGTTTTTCCGCATCGTTCTGAGGAACCTCGCCCTCCTGTCAGAGACACCGAAGGAGAACCGATGCAGGTGGATACAACTCGAGGCCCTCTCTCCGCTAGCGAACGAGAAGATAGACGAAAGAAGGGTTTGTGTTTATACTGCGGTTCTGCCGGCCACATACTGCGTACCTGTCCAGTACGTCCATCAAGGCCATCGGGAAACGCCGCTTCCCGTCCTCTGTAAGAAGGGAGGGGACGGGATTAGCAGCTATACCTTCCATCAGTTCTTTCAATGACAATACCACATCCTTGTTCATTGTACCAGTCATGTTACAATTACCTGATGGCCGTCAAGAGAAGACTATGGCACTACTAGATTGTGGAGCTAGTGGTATGTATATGGATAAGAAGTGGGCCACTACTCAACAAGTTCCTATACAACCTAAGGAGATTCCCAAACAAGTACACACGGTGGACGGATCTTTGATATCATCGGGTCCAGTTGATACAACTACCCTGATGCTGAATCTACAGATCGGTAACCATCAGGAACACATCTCCTTTGATCTTATAACTTCCCCCAACCATACCATCATTCTTGGAATCCCGTGGTTCATCAGACATAATCCATATGTGAACTGGGCTACCCGGACGGTTTCCTTGTCTTCACAGTTCTGTCACGAGCACTGTTTTGCTTCAGACAAGTATTGGTCGCCTAAGAGATCAATAATCACGGAGGGTACTACCGGTTCGACCATAAATACAGTCCAAGGAGTTCCTGAACACTATTTGGATTTTCAAGATGTCTTCCAAAAACCTTCCAAACCTGTGTTACCTCCACATCGAGATTACGATTGTGCTATTCCCTTGGAACCTGGCACTATCGTTCTTTTTGGCAGGATGTATTCCCTCACGGAAACTGAAAAGGAAATACTAAAGGAGTATTTGGATGAAAATATTCAAAGTGGTCTTATTGTTCCATCGTCTTCTCCGGCCGGGGCTCCTCTCTTTTTCGTACCCAAGAAGACAAAGGATCTTCGCCCTTGCCTGGATTTTCGAGGCCTGAATAAAATAACTATTAAAGATCGTTATCCTTTGCCTCTCATAAGGGACATTTTAGAGGCAGTCAGAGGGGCCCAACGGTTTACCAAACTAGATCTACGGGGAGCCTACCACCTTTTACGCATTAAAGAAGGAGATGAGTGGAAAACGGCCTTTAGGACTCCATTTGGTCACTTTGAATACAGGGTAATGCCTTTCGGTCTTACTAATGCCCCGCCAATCTTTCAGAGATTTATGGACTCAGTATTCTCTGATCTCCTGAATCAGACAGTTGTAATCTACCTTGATGATATTCTTATTTATTCTAGAAATCCCGAACTCCATTCTTCCCATGTGAAACAAGTCCTTCAATGACTCCGGGCACATCAACTATTTTGCAAACCCGAAAAGTGTTAGTTTGACAAGACGGAAGTCAAATATCTGGGATATCATTTAAGTCCCACCGGTGTAGCTATGGATCAAGAAAAGGTACAAGCTATTCTAGATTGGCCTTCTCCATCTTCTATTAAAGAAACACAATGCTTTCTAGGATTAGCGAACTTCTATCGACAATTCATCGCAGACTTTGCAAAACAAACTAGCCATATAACTCACACTTTAAAGAAGGAAAATCTTATTAAAGGGTTTGTCTGGACTAAAGCTGCCGAAACAGCCTTTCAGGATTTAAAGAAGGCATTTACACAAGCTCCCATCTTAAGACATCCAGATACCAACAAACAATTTATTGTCGTCACCGATGCTTCTGAAAAAGCCATTGGTGCCGTCCTACTCCAACAACAAGAGGATGATGGTCTTGAACATCCTGTTTTCTATTTGTCTCATATACTCTCTATTGCAGAACAACATTACTCAGTACTGGAAAGAGAATTGTTGGCTCTGAAAACAGCTTGTATTGAATGGAGACAGTTTCTGATGGGTTCCAAGGAGCCTTTTGAAGTGAGAACAGACCATCGAAACTTACAATGTTTACGAAATTTCGTATGCCAAAATAGTCGTCAAGCTCGTTGGGCCTTCTTCTTCAGCCAGTATGATTTCTACATTACCTATATTCCTGGCTCCCAAAACATTCTGGCTGATGCTCTGTCGCGTCGTTATCCAGATTGTACTCCTGTCCCAGCTCAACCCCTACTGGAACCTAATAAGATCATTGGGGTAGCTCAGTCTTTTCTGGAGGAGGTACAACTGGAATACTCCAATCTATCTGATGATGAAGTAGAGAACTTAAGGCCTCTTTTACATAAGAGACAAGGATACTATTATTATCACGATCTGTTATTCATCCCTACTAACAGAGTTAGAGAAAAGGCATTACAAATGTTTCATGATTCACCGGTTGCTGGTCATAGAGGCATCAAGGCCACACAAGAACTGTTATCACGATTTTTCTGGTGGCCTACTTGGAAACAGGATATTGAAACATACGTTCAGGCTTGTCCCACATGCGCTCAAGTCAAGATTCCCCGAACCAGACCTGCAGGATTACTCCAGCCCTTGCCGGTTCCGCCAACTCCATGGCACACCATCTCTACTGATTTTATGTGTTCGTTACCACTTTCAGCAGGAAACCGGGTAATCATGGTCACTGTGGACTCCTTTACTAAGATGGCTCACTTCACTGCCTTGAAAAAGCTACCTACATCCCAAGAATTAAGCCAGATATTCATCGAACATATCTTCCGTCTTCATGGACTTCCTCATACTATTATATCTGATAGAGGACCTCAGTACATTTTACGGTTTTGGAGGTATTTTTGTAAGACACTAAGGGGGTCATTCTGACCCTGGCGGCCGGTGGCCGCCAGGGCCACCGACCACGGGAGCACCGCCAACAGGCTGGCGGTGCTCCCACGAGCATTCTGACCGCGGCGGTTCAGCGGCGGTCAGAAGCGGCAAGTCGGCGGGCTCCCGCCGACTTACCGCTGCTCGGGGGAATCCTTCCTGTCCCCGTTGTGGAGCTCCCCTCGCCATCCATCCCACTGGTGACTTCAGACTCCTTAGTTTCACCCTCCAGGGCCATGTGGGATGCAGCTCCCTCTGTCGCCGATGCCTCTGCTCCTCTGCCAGATGATGCTAATGCACACAAGGACAGGGTGACAAAACAAAAAGGGGGGGGGGAGACAGAGGAGACACATGGTCAATGCTAGCAACACCACTACCGTTGGTGGACAAAACACACAGGGAGAAGCCCTCTGCACTAGGCCATGCACTAGCAGTTAGTAGGAAAATCACCTGACCATGGTGTACTATGTCTAACAAAATTTGCTGCACACCTGGAACCCACAGGAGTCTGCCTAGTTGTAGATGTCCTGTAACACTATTGGGTTTGGAGTGCCTCAGAGCCTGCCTAACAAGGGAACTACCCTACCAAATTTGTCTTGGCCTAGGGGAACCCACAGCCCACAACCCCCACCCAGACACTTCGTAAAGCGCGCAGAGTCAGCTGAATGACACTGCACTCACCCCCTTGTGGCTGCTGTGATGCCCCCAAGCGCCCATCCAACTCCAGATATGCCAACGCCACGATCCAGAACATCAAGGGGTCATGGTGCGACAGGCACCCCTTCCACGTTGGGAGGCCAGCCCCAGGTGGGCCTCCACCATCTTCTTGCTCCAGCGGCGCAGGCCTCCCATCTCTTGCAGCAGCGGGTGATCCGTCTATGATAGACCCCCAGGGTACGCACTTCCTTGGCGATGGCACTCCAAATACCCTTCTTCTGGTGGACACTGACCTAGAGGAAAGGTACAGGATGAAAGGAAATTACTCTCCCGTCCGGCCCATCACACTCATTTCCCACCAGTTCCCACCCATGCCCTGACGCACATACACTCATCATGCTCACATGCAGGCCTCAGGCCCCCACCACATGTATCTGCCATCCACACCACTTCAAACATGCATTGTCCACGCATCATGCTCACAGTGTACTCACCTGTTTGTCTGGAGGACCGTAGAGTAGCGTGTACTGGGGGAGGACCCCATCCACCAGTTTGTCCAACTCCTCGGCGGTGAAGGCAGGGGCCCTTTCCCCAGACACATGAGCCATTGTCGCTTCCAGACTGAGGTCACAGCAGCACTTGCAGTGTAGGTCCTCTCTTGTTGAAGGTCAGGTATCAAGTGAGTGAATAGACAGAAAATGGTGGTCATGTCCGCGGCGGTGCTTACCATCACCGCCGGCGTACATCGTCATTGGCTCCTGGAACCCATAGTGCCCAATGATAACAAATGCTAAATTGCGTGGTGGTCTTTGACCGCCCACCGCAACGCTGCACAACGCCAGCACAGTTACCTAATTTACCCTTGTCCCTCCTTACAGGTCAGGCTGCCGCCATTTCAGGGGGGCACATGGCATGGCACCTAACTGTGTCACAGCACTATTCGACAGATATACAGGCAAACAACGCCACACATGGATTTACTCACATTACTGAAAACACACTTGTGCAACCTATGTGGTATATGACCCTCTGCTCATCATTCTCTTCCATAGGGCACATCCGCTGGGGTAGATGATGAGATGGCGTCATCCTCCAGTGTACAGACCCCTGGTGGACTTGTTGACAATGGAAGACAGACACATCATTATCACCTACAGACTTGATCGTTCAACAATCCAAGAACTGTGTGCACAATTGGAGCCAGACCTGATGTCAGCTATCCGCCATCCCACAGGAATCCCCCCTCTAGTGCAGGTCCTGTCAGTGCTACATTTCCTGGCAAGTGGCTCCTTTAAAACTACAGTGGCCATGGAATCAGGGATGTCTCAGCCAATGTTTTCTAACGTGTTGACCAGAGTGTTGTCAGCCCTACTGAAACACATGCGCAGCTACATTGTTTTCCCCCAGGTGGAGGATTTGACCACAGTGAAGGATGACTTTTATGCCCTGGGACATATCCCCAACATTATTGGTGCCATTGATGGTACACATGTGGCATTCCCCCCCGCAGAAATGAATAAGCGTACAGAAATCGAAAAAGTTATCCTGGCTCTGCGCATGACGCTTACATTTTGAGGAATAGCAGTTTCCCTTATGTGATGGGCCAACTCCAGAGGCACCGGATGTGGCTAATAGGGGAGCCCAAGGTCCCCACATAGTATGAATAGTTGTCTGGGTATGGGGTAGTCCCTAAGGGTTAGTGTGTGTCTAACAGTTATCCCTCAACATTTGCAGGTGACTCTGGTTACCCCAGCCTCTCATGGCTACTGACCCCAGTGAGGAATGCCAGGACAAGGGCAGAGGAACGCTACAATGAGGCACATGGGCGAACTAGGAGTATTATTGAGAGGACGTTCGGCCTCCTGAAGGCCCGATTCCGGTGCCTCCATCTAACAGGTGGCTCCCTGTACTACTCACCGAAGAAATTGTGTCAGAAAATCGTGGCATGCTGCATGTTGCACAACCTGCCATTGCGATGCCAGGTGCTTTTTCTGCAGGAGGATGGGCATGATGATGGTCTTGTTGCAGCTTTGGAGCCTGTGGAAAGTGAGGAAGAGGAGGCAGAGGAAGAAGATATTGACAACTAAAATAACATCATCATGCAGTACTTCCAGTGACACACAGGTAAGTGACTGGCACTACTCCTCTCATATCTGACTACTGTAGGACAGTGTATGAGTCAGCCTCTTCACATCTATCTATGGACACTGACTGGTCACTTTGGCTTTCCATTTCACAGATCTGGGTACCTCATTCGGCCTTCTGCAATATTTACTGCTTCCCAACAACTGTCATACAGTGGTATGAGCAAATGAACATTTACATTGATATTAGTGGAAGATGTTGTAATTATACATTTGTGAAAGAACAGACTGACTCCAGATTGGTTTGTGATTCAAGGGTGTTTATTTATGGGCTAATGTGTATAGGGGTATGTGAAAGGGACTGGGGTGATGGTGGTCCATAGTAGAGTCCAGTCTATTGGTAGCACAGGTGCATTGTCCAAGTGGGCATAGGAAAGAGAGCAATGTCAGTTCCAGGATGGACACGGTGGCAGAGTGGGACAGGAGGGTGACATTCAGAAGTGTCTTATTTCCTGGAGGGGGTCTTGGCAATAGTCTCTGTCTTCTGACTGGATTGCAGGGACCATTTGCGGGGTGGTTCTCCTTCTGCAGGGGGTGGGGTGCTGGTGGCCTGTTGGTCCTGTGGCGGGGCCTCCTGTCCGCTAGCGCCGGCAGATGAGGAGGGCTGTTCATCGGTTGGGCTGGTGTCAGGGGCCCGGTGGTATGCCACTGTCTCCCTCATGGTCTTGGCCATGTCTGCCAGCACCCCTGCAATGGTGACCAGGATGGTGTTAATGGACTTCAAGTCCTCCCTGATCCCCAGGTACTGTTCCTCCTGCAGCCGCTGGGTCTCCTGAAACTTGGCCAGTACCATGCCCATGGTCTCCTGGGAATGGTGGTATGCTCCCATGATGTTTGAGGGTGCCTCGTGGAGAGTGGGTTCCCTTGGCCTGTCCTCCCCCTGTCACACAGCAGTCCTCCCAGCTTCCCTGTTGTCCTGTGCCTCTGTCCCCTGAACCATGTGCCCACTGCCACTGACCACAGGTCCCTGATCATCCTGGGTTAGTGGATTTCCCTGGGGTCCCTGTAGTGGTGGACACACTGCTGATTGACGTGTCCTGGAGACAGTGGCATGGGCCCGCTGGGTGGGTGCTGTGGTGGTTTTTCCTGAGGGGGGAGGTTCTGTGGTGGCTTGGGACTGTGGCAGGGGAACCAACTGTCCAGAGGTCCCTGATGGGCCGGGCTGGTCATCTTGATCCAGGCGTGCAGAGCTGCTGTCATCACTGTGGGCCTCTTCTGTGGGGGGACTGGATGTGGCTGGCAACTCCTGTCCGGTAACGTTGGGTAGGGGTCCTGTTGTGGTGTAAATGCATTGTTATTGTATCTGTGTGTGCCATCTTGTGCAATGGGTGTGTTTTCCTCTATTACTGTGCTTGCACTATCGCCTTTGCCCTTGTGTGAGTGGTGATTGTGTGTCCTGGGTGAGTCTCTCTCTTGGACATGCTTTGGTGATTGGTGTCCATGCAGGTCTGTGATAGGTGTCCATGCATCGGTGTTGCATGCAGGGCTTGGGATTGGGATGGGTGGGTTGTGATGGTGGACTATATGTGAGGTGGTGGAGTGATGGGTGTGAGGGTAGGGGTAGGAGTTTGTGATGGCATGCAGGTAGTCTGGGGGATATATTAGTAAAGGTTTGACTTACCAGAGTCCAGTCCTCCTGCTACTCCTGCGAGGCCCTCAGGATGCATGATCGCCAAGACTTGCTCCTCCCATGTTGTTAGTTGTGGGGGAGGAGGTGGGGGTCCACCGGCAGTCCCCTGTATGGCTACCTAGTGTCTGGATACCACAGAACATACGTTCCCCTGTAGGTCGTTCCACCTCTTCCTGATGTCATCCCGTGTTCTTGAATGCTGTCCCACTGCGTTGACCCTGTCGACAATTCTCCACCATAGCTCCATCTACTTAGCAATGGAGGTTTGCTGCACCTGTGATCTGAATAGCTATAGCTCTACCCTGATGATTTCCTCCACCATGACCCTGAGCTCCTCCTCAGAAAACCTTTGAGGTGCCATGATGTGGTGTGAGGTGATGTGTGACGTGATGTGTGGGGTGATGTTTTGGGGTGTGTGTTGTTTTGTGTGTGGATGGTGTATGAGTGATGGTGTTGTGTGCCTCTGGATGCTGGTGTGGTCTTTTCTCTCTCTCTCCAAATTTTTCGCTGTAAGGGGTTGTGGGTAATGTGGGTGTGTGTTTTATAGTGTTGTGAATGTGTGGGTGTGGTGTGTGTATGTGTGTCAAGTGTGTGTAATTTGAATTTTCCAATGTAGTTGTGTTTTGTAAGTGTATGTATTTTGAGCGCGGCGGTGTGTACCGCCAATGGTTTACCGCGGTTGAATGACCGCCGTGTTGATTTGTGGGTCGTGATAGTATGGGCGTGTTCCTGTTGGCGTGACGGTGTGGGTTTTGGTACAGCCAATTTATCACTGACCTTTGGTGTGGCGAACTTGTGTGGGTGTCTGTATTGTGGAGGATTTCTTAGTGTGGGTAATAATACCCATAGCGGATTTCCGCCGCGGGCACGGTATATTGGTGGCCATCAGCATGGCATCAGCGGCATTTACCGCCAATGTTGTAATGAGGGCCTAAATGTGTCAGCATTGCTCCACATGAACAGAAAAACATATTTGCTGATGACCTCTGTCTTAGTATGACTGAACCTTGATGGCCTTTGCTTGAGATACTCTCACAAGTCAAAGAGTTGGTATGTGTCTTTTGTTGCACGATCTAAAGTATGGAATACATTTCATGCCCATATCAGACTCTTAGGACTTCTATTTTAGGCAAATATAAAGACACAGAGACAACATAAGTAGGTATAATTACAATGAAATTTACAGAGGTTGTTCCATCAGTTATACAGTGTCATGGTAGGGTGCAAATTGAATTGGATATCCGCGGTTAAGCAAAGTCCGATTTCAGCATTTGAGCAAAGTGTTTCTGACAAAGTTTCCTGCCTAGCATTTGGGAATAACGGGAATGTCACAAAGATGGTGCACCAGGAATATTGCTTGTGTTTAACTATGTTTGGGCTTTTTGTACAGCTAGCTTTGAAATTCATTTAAATTAGAGCCTTAAGGGTCAGGCTTTATTTTCCTCTCCAAGACTCAAATACCACCTTTCAGGTGGCATTTGATTTGCTTACATTAGAGACCACAATTAGGGCCAGATGTATCAAAATACAATTTTGCATTTCCTAAATAGCGACTCTATAGAAATTGCTATAAAGGAAATGTAAAATGATATGTATGTAATGACTGATTTCCTAATAGCGATTCCTTCAATCGCTATTAGGAAATCACAGTTAGGAAATCCCATTGCATTGTTCCAATGTGCTGGTTTTGCATTTCCCAAATAACGATTTCTTATTTTAGAAATGCAAAACCAAGGATGGCTATGGGCAGTAGGCCCCCGTGATGCTCCCCAAAAATAGTGGTGCACATGTAGAGCACACATATTCCCAAGGGGCATGTGTGTATAAGTGTGCTATATTGCACTTTAAAAAAAAACATCTTTGGGTGCTTTTTAGGGTCGAGTCTGCATCATATGTGCTTGCGCATGCGTTTCACTTGCGGGACACTTTAGTACTTAGAAAAGGACTCGGAGCCCCGTCCATGTCACATCAGTGTCTTTCTTTAGTTCGTGGGCTTGCCTGTTAAAATCTGCTTGCTTTCATTAGTGGAAGGCATGCATACGTTATGCCTTTTCCGGTGGTTAGCCCTCCTCGAGCGCAGCGACCAAGTACTGCAGCTAGATCACGCTCTTTTTTTCCATTTAATGTGGCAAGAAAAGTCCAGTTGGGAGTTTACAACTGCTAATAGCTCTAACTCGGAGAAATGCGAGACACGTTGCATTGCAAATGCTTTGTTTTTGTGCATTCCTTTGGTCTGATCGAGCGTGCACTTTACAGTGCCCCCGGGGCACAAGCAGGGACTGACTATAGTGTTTGTTTGTTATTGGCAAAATCCGTGTGCTGAGGGGTTTCCCAGAGATCGCTGTACACTTAGAGGACTCAGGGGTGGTAAGGGCTAAGTCCTCCAAGCCGCCCCTGCTCTGACATCAGTGCTGCATACTCGGAGTTTCAGTCAGCGAATATGCAGCTTTGACAAGATTACTTTTCAGTATATCATCAAACTTGTTGGCTTTTCTGCACTTTTTACACAAGATCCCTGTCCATCTCACTCTCACTACTGTCTGTGTCCTTCACTCCAGAGTCTGTGCTCTGCCTTATTCTCTCCCTTTCTCTGCTCTCCTTCACACTTTCACTTCCTCCGCTCTTTTCCTTCTCTCATCCGTTTTTCACATATTTTTCCTGGTTTTACTTTGCCACTCTGCCTGCCTTTTCTCACAGCTCGTCTTTCACACTCTCTCTTTTTCGGACACGCACTCGCACTCACTCAATGCCCTCCACGTTCTCGGACGATCTCTGCCCCCGAATGCACATCAGCTTCTTTAAGCCATGCCAGTTAAGCACTTTTAACAGTGTAAATGGCTGCTTTTGCGTGGCCCCTTGTTTTTGTTGTCCTCAGCCTTTTGCTGGGTTTCAGAACTGCCGTTTTCATAAAAAACATTACAGAGCATACTAGCTGTGATACTGAATTGCAACCAAAGGACACAAAATACCCTTTACAAATATAAGGAGCACAACACAGGCATTCCTTATTCTACCTTTACAAAATGGCACGCTTTGTATGGTGTGTTAAATAGCGTAGAGGCCTTTCATTTAAATACATTCTTTTTGGTACCCTACAAACTATTTAACCCTCTCCGCCCTGCCAGACTACTCTTCGCCAATTTACTGTTATTCAGGGAAAAAAAAAAACTTTCAGCAGATGGCTCGAAAGCTCAGATGTGTTCTTTCTTATGCCTTTAGGCTATCTTTACAATGAAAACCAATTGCCATACACTCACATCTATTTCGAAAGCCGATATCTACCCTAGATAAAAGAGAAAATGAGCCTAGATGTAAAGATCTGTATCGCTCCTCACACTTGCAAATGTATGTTTTGTTGCTGTTTAAACCTGGCATGAATTGCCCTGAATCACCGGCTCTAAAACTTCACATAGAGACTGGAACAGAGTTGGCAACCTCCCAAATTATTTGATGTTCATTTGAAGCTACATTTGCTGTAACTGTGGTGTCTGTGGCGCTTATGCAAAAATAAACTACTTTAAACTTAATAGCAATCGGTCCCATGTACATATAGCCGCAAAACATTGGCATTTGGTGTTTGGAAACTTGGTTGCTCTGTTTGTTTTACTTGGCTTTACTTTCTAAAAGGGAATTTATAGTGAGAGAACCCATCTTGGAAGGGTGCGTTTGTCACTTTTTATGACAATGAACTATTACTTATGTTTCTGAGGACAAAAGCTTACAACGTGCATCATCATTTCTTTTCAGAATACATTCAGGCCCTTCTGCTTTTCTGCAACTTTTCTGCTACTCACCCACTCACACACTACTTCTCCGTTATGTAAAAAGCAGGCTTCACGGCACTTGGCTTGGATATCTGTGCCTTTCCATGCTACCTACATGGGTGTGTAACCCCACTGGCACCACTTGTTATCCATGCGCCTCATGTCTCGTTGTGTTCACCAGCGTCGATCACGGTGTAGGTGTTTCCTAGTTTTTTTGGAATTGTCTTAGCCAGCAACTCTGGTGATGAGGGGGTGAAAGTGTTATTCTACTGGAATTAGCATGGTAGATTTAAATTAGGATGCTAAATTACAACATTTTTTTTTTTGCTGCAGATAGAGGAAGAAGGTAAATGAAAGTGCTTTACTTATATGCATGGCCACTGTAACTATGTGGCAGGAGAGGACCAAAATATGTGGCAATATAAGTCCAATTATGTATTTACAAAACCAATAGCTCTAACTCTCGGAAATGCGAGACCTAATGCATTGCAAATGCTTTTTTAAATTGCACATGGTTACCATCGACTTGGAGTCAATGGTAATTGCATTTCCTTAATGTCCATTTTGCATTTAAGAAATGCTTTGTACATGTGCTTTGGAAACCGCAAATAGGAAATCCCTATTTGCAATACCCTAAAGGTCTTTGTACACCTCAAAAGCTCATTTAGCATTTCCTATCGGCTCGAATTAGTGATTCGGATCATTAAGACATGCTAAATGGCTTTGTACTTCTGGCCCTATGTCTTTTATATGACAGAGTGGTCGGCACATACATACCAACACGTCAGAAAAACAGCGCTTGCGTGCTGCTATGCTCGACATAAAAATGGGTTCACAATACTAACAAGCCAGCGTCTAATACTACGCACATGATTACTGAATGTCCTTGTGCTTACGGGCTATAAACTGAGCTACAACAAAGACTGTTTCTGATTTTATATCAAGAGAATATTCTGTGACTCTATATAATAATCTTTAAAAAGGTTTCTTCTTTTAAAGCGCTAAGTTTCTCCCAAACCTCTTTGAGAGCTACCAAGGTAAAGAATAAAAAACTGCTGAGAAGCTGGAAATGCTTGGGGATTGCCAACAGGATTAGCAGCACATCTGCTTTGGCTCTCTTGTACAGTGTCACTATTTCCATAAGAAATTGAGGACTACATGTACTAAAGATTGGATTTGCAACTCGCAAAACCTTATGTTGAACAGTGTCAATGACACTGTTTGCGATTCGCAAGGGGGTTGAAAATGCCCTACCTCATGAATATTCAGGAGGTAGGTCGCAATTTCAACCCCCTTCGGAATGGCCGCCCTCACAGGGATGGTGGCCTGCTGGAGACAGCAGACCACTGGTCTGCTGGTCTGCAGCAGACCAGTCTTTGACCTCTTTTAAATAAAGTAGATTTTTAAAAAAAATGCAGGACGTTTTCCTTAAAGGAAAATTAGATGCATTTCAAAAACAAAAAATGAAATTGTTTCATTTTTTCAGAGTAAAATTTTTTTTTTACTGCCATTCACAAAAGGGAAGGGGTCCCATGGGGACCCCTACCTGTTTGCAAATGAGTTAGCAGCAGTGTAACACTGGTGCTAACTGCGATTGTTTTGCGACCGCATTCATGGTCACAAAACAATCATACATGGGACTGCGACTCGCAATTAGGAAGGGGACACCCCTTCCTAATTGCGACTTGCAATCCCTTTTTGGGATTCAGTAAATAGTTTACTGAATCGCAAAAATGGGTTTGAACATACCAAAGTGCATTTTTCACGTCGCAAATGGCCCGATTCGCTGTTTGCTATGTGCAAAATGCTACGTACATGTTGCCCTTAGTGAATATCTTTGACAATATAAATATATTTTTTCTTGAAATATAACATATGTATAATTTCTAAACTTTTACTGTTAGCTCTTCTGATTTTAGCTTTGCTCTAGTAAAATCTTGTATCTTCCTCATGCCCCACCTTCGATATCTGGCTAATGTGTTGCATTTTGTAAAGATATCGTTATTCAACTTTCAAACCTTTGTTACACAGTGTGGTTTGCAGTTGTATGTGGCTGATGGTTGTTTTCCATCAGTTAAATATTTTTGAAGTTGAATTGTGAAAATTAACGTTGTTGTCAAAGACATAATTATCTCTGAACTAGCACCTAACTAGTTTGTAGATTGTGAAAGTTCTGAACAGTACCAGTTCACCCTTGCATAAAGCCAGGCATTACTTGAACACAATTGGGCTACTCACAAAAGGCATTTATAAGTACATGAAGAAGTATTTGTATTGCACTACTTGACTTATAAATACATGTCTTTGTGAATTCGCCAAAATGCGACATTATATCAGACAACAAAGCATTATTGCCAGGCAGAGCATTATCACTTTATAAATGCTAGTAATTAATTTTCTTATTACAGGTGTGCACTCATATCGGCATTTACCTGTAATAGGAATATTATGTCACCACATATTTGAAATAGCATTTCAAATGAGTAGTCATTATCGTCATCATCATCATTAGAAATAGTTTATTTCGGGGTATTTTACCTTAAAATATGCAACAATTTTACAGTCGTAAAAATCATCAATACATTTATAATGTCTTTGTAACGTGCTTAACATATCTCCCAAACTAAAGAGTCTACGTTTTGAAAATTAGGTAAGAATTATTAATAGTAAAACTAGATACAGATCATCAGTTAGGACCCAGAGTGCCTACAAGATCTGTTATAAAGTGCACAGCTTCAACTTATGATTTTGTTACACACGAGCGGATTTACCAAGCCCATAACAAATATTTAGACAAAGCAAAAACATTTTTTTCCGAAGTATCAGTGTTCAAATGAGTAGTCATTTTCAAGGCAGCTGCTCCTCTGTGCCTGTGCTGACATATTAAAGGTTGAAGAGCAAATCTGAGGTCACTTTCTCAAGGCTACAGTTTTACTTCCTTTAGGCTGCCTATGTTGTTTTTGCAATCTGGTCAAAGGGGGTGAGCTTAATGTCTAGGATGAATCCAAGAGACTAGACTTTCGGTGAACTTTGGGTTCTAAGCTTTCATTGAGACAGGTTTATATTGTTTCTTGTTTGTTGTTCATGGCAAGTAACAACATTTCTGTCTTGAGGTAGGAGCTCGGTGTTGAGTTTGGATGAAGTGTGGTAGTTTTTGAGGTATTGGATGTGCTGGATCATTTCATGTATGCTCTATACTAGGTCAGTGGATCTTTTTACCCTAGGTAAGAGAGAAATTTACAACACAACCAATCAACATTTAAATTTACAGTATGATCAATTTGGCCACACAAAGAAAACCCAAGAAAACCCAAGTTGGAAAAAAAATTAAAAGGGTTTTATTAGAAGCGCACTCAGGTTAATGTAGACAATTCTCAAGACAAGACTATAAAGATACAAAATTACCATTTGATGTCCTAGGCGCTATAACAACCAAAGCTTACCATCCAACAAACTAAACTTTCTATCAACACAATGCAGAACACGAGCATCAGGACTTGATGCTCTGAGAATAAACATTGATAATTTCTTCTGAACATTTGTATTTATCTCAGTTATCTAATTAATTCCATATACAATAGGATTCCCTTAAGGTACAAAGGCCCTCATCACAACATTGGCGGTAAAAGCCGCGTACCGCCGTGCAGAAGACTGCCAACATACCGCCGCGGCCGCGGATTCCCGCTACAGCTATTATGACCCACAGCTCGGAATCCGCCAAAATTTCAGACACCCACACAAGTCCACCACACCAAAGGTCAGTGATTAACTGGCGAAAACAAAACCTCCACCATCACGCCAACAGAAATACACCCACACAATCACGACACACGAATCCACGCGGCGGTCTTTCAACCGCGGTATTCCATTGGCGGTACACACCACTGCGCTAAAAATACACACACCCTTACAAAACACAGCCACATTGGACAAATCGAAATACACACACCTGATACACACATCACTCCCACACACCCATTACAATATAAAACAAACACCCACATCACCCACAAACCCCTATGACCACAATTACCAAGAGAAGGCCAGAGAGAGACACCACAAACAACTACCAAGCATCCACAGGCACACAATACCATCACCCACAGAACTTCCACGCACCTCACACAACACACAACTAAAGATCACCCCACTTATCACTATACACCCCACCCCACACATCACCCACACCACCCCATGGCACGGCAAAGACATCCCAGGTTCTCTGAGGAGGATCTCAGGGTCATGGTGGAGGCAATCATCCGGGTAGAGCCACAGCTATTCGTATCACAGGTGCAGCACACCTCCATAGTTAGGAAGATGGAGCTATGGCGAAGAATAGTGGACAGGGTCAACGCAGCGGGCCAGCACCCAAGAAATAGGGATGACATCAGGAAGAGGTGGAACAACCTACAGGGGAAGGGGCGTTCCATGGTCTCAAGACACCACCTTGCAGTTCAGCGGACTGGTGGCGGACCCCGACCTCCTCCCCCACAACTAACAACATAGGAGGAGCAGGTCTTGGCGATTCTGCATCCTGAGGGCCTCGCAGGAGTAGATGGAGGAATGGCTTTACTATTACATCCCCCACCCTACCTGCATGCCATCACATACCCCCACCCTCACCCTCACCCTCACCACTCCTACTCCTCACAAATGTCCCATTATCACAACCCACCCATCCCAACACCAAGTCCTGCATGCAACAACAAAGCATAGACACCCATCACCAAAGCATGGCCACTGCACATACCCATACACCCCCCTAGACCACCATCATACAAGGTCCCACACAGGAATGCAAGCACTGGGGTACATGGTCACCCACCTATTGTACACCATAGCACACACAGATGTAATAAACATCCTTTTATACCCCTGCAGGAACCCTACCCAACGTCACCGGACAGGAGGGTCCACACATGTCCACACCACCAACAGAAGAGTCCCACAGCGATGACAGCAGCTCTGTCCAACTGGGTCTAGATGACCAGCCCGGCCCATCGGGGACCTCGGGACAGTCGGTTCCCCTCACACAGTCACAGGCCACTACAGACCTTCCACCCTCTGGAAACACCAGAACAGCACCCACCCAGCGGGCCCATACCTCTGTCCCCAGGACACGTCAGTCAGCAGTGTGTCCACCACTACAGGGAACCCAGGCTAACCCACCACCCCAACAACAACAGGGACCTGGGGGCAGTGGAAGTGGGCACATGGTCCAGGGGATGGAGGCCCAGGAACACAGGGGAACTGGGAGGGCTGCTGTGCGACAGGGGGAGGACCGGCCAAGGGAACCCACTCTCCACTAGGCCCTCTCCAACATCATGGGAGCCTTACCGTCACTCCCAGGAGAAGATGGCAACAGTACTGGCCAAGTTTCAGGAGACCCAGCACCTGCAGGAGGAACAGCATTTGGGCTTCAGGGAGGAACTCAGAGCCATCAATTCCACCCTGGGCACCATCGTAGGGGTGCTGAAGGAAGTACTCAACACCAGGAGGGACACTGTGGCACAACAAGGGGCCCCTGACACTAGCCTAGACGGTGAACTGCCCACCACCACAGGACCACCACACCAGCAA
The DNA here is from genome assembly GCF_031143425.1 of Pleurodeles waltl. NCBI lineage: Eukaryota > Metazoa > Chordata > Amphibia > Caudata > Salamandridae > Pleurodeles > Pleurodeles waltl. The sequence continues at coordinate 1,335,495,420 of NC_090444.1, read as the reverse complement.
CCTACCCCCTGCAGAGGGAGAACCACCCCGCAAACGGTCCCTGAGATCCAGGACAAAGACAGAGAACGATGCCGAGACCCCTGCCAAGAAATGACACCACCCTAAATGTCATCCTTTCATCCCACCTTGTCACCCTGTCCATCCTCAAACTGCCCAAACTCCCCTTCCTATGCCCATTTGGGCAATGCACCTGTGAGAGTAATAGACTGGACTCTGCCATGGACATTCCTCCACCATCACCCCTCACTATTTTACAACCCCCTCCAATATTGAGCACTTAAATAAACACCCTTGAAGCACAAAACAATCTGGAGTCAGTCTGTGATTTCGAAATAGTGTATTAGCAATTACAGTGCCAAAATGCTCTTTCAATTATAATGTCAACATACCTATGTCACACAGCTCTAGTCGATGAGGAAACAAAGCAGATGTCACACTGTGGGACACACATCTGTGAAATCGTGAGGGAAAGTGACAACTCAGTGACCATACACTGGGTGAAAATGACAGACAGTAGAGAGGTAGTAGTGTTAAAGTGCATGTAGAAGGCAGGTTTGTATTCTTACCTGTGTCTCACTGGAAATATTGCAGGATCACCGAGTTCCTGTTGTCCATGTCCTCTTCTTCTGCTTCCTCGTCTTCACTGTCCACAGGCTCCACAGCTGCAACAACACCGCCATCTGGACCATCCTCCTGCAGAAAAGGCACCTGTTGTCGCAAAGCTAAGTTGTGAAGCATACAGCAGGCCACAATGATCTGGCACACCTTCTTTGGTGAGTAGATTAGGGATCCACCTGTCATATGGAGGCACGGAACCTGGCCTCCAGGAGGCCGAAGGTCCGCTCTATTATCCGCTGAGTTCGCCCATGGGCCTCATTGTAGCGTTCTTCTGCCCTTGTCCTGGGATTCCTCACTGGGGTCAGTAGCCATGACAGGTTGGGGTAACCAGAGTCACCTGCAAATGGCGAGGAACAACTGTTAGACACAAACTAACCTGGAGGGATATCCCCAGACCCAGACAACCATTCCCACTGACTTGCTTCCAGGTGCTCACCTATTACCCACACACGGTGCCTCTGGAGTTGACCCATCACATAAGGGATGCTGCTATTCCGCAGGATATAGGCGTCATGCACTGAGCAAAGGAACCTGGCATTAACATGGGAGATGTACTGGTCTGCCAAACACACCATCTGCACATTCATCGAATGATAACTCTTCCGGTTTCTGTACACCTGTTCCCTCCTGCGGGGAGTACCAAAGCCACATCGGTCCCATCAATGGCTCCTATGATGTTGGGGATATGTCCCAGGGCATAGAAGTCTCCTTTCACTGTGGGCAAATCCTCCACCTGAGGGAAAACGATGTAGCTCTGCATGTGTTTCAGCAGGGCAGACAACACTCTGGACAACACGTTGGAAAACATAGGCTGGGACATCCCTGATGCTATGGCCACTATTGTTTGAAATGACCCACTTTCAAGGAAATGGAGTACTGACACCACCTGCACCTTAGGGGGGATTCCTGTGGGATGGCGGATAGCTGACATGAGGTCTGGCTCCAGCTGGGCACACAGTTCCTGGATTGTGGCACGGTCAAGCCTGTAGGTGATGATCACATGTCTTTCCTCCATTGTCGACAGGTCCACCAGCAGTCTGTACACCGGAGAATGCTGCCATCTCCTCATATGTCCCAGCGGACGGTGCCTATGAAGGACAACAGCGGGCACAGAGTCAAACAACTCAGAGGTACATACCCACAGCTTACACAGAACACTAATCATAATCCGAAAATTGGCGTGTATGTGTGTTGAGGCTAGGCCTAGGTATGTGTGACACAGTTAAAAATTAAGCCATGTTGGCCCCTGAAATGCAGGCTGCCTGACCTGTAAAGTGGGACAATGGGATGTGAGGTAACTGCGCTGGCGTTGTATACCGTCGCGGTAGGCAGTCGAAGACCGCAGCGCAATGCTGCATTGGTTAACATTGGACCCTATGGGTCCCAGGAGCCAATGACGATGTACGCCGGCGGTGACGGTATGCACCGCCGCGGACGTGATCGCCATTTTCTATCTGTTCAATCACTCGATACCTGATCTCCGACAGGAGAGGACCTACACTGCAAGTGCTGCTGTGACCTCGGTCTGGAAGAGACAATGGCTCGTGTGTCTGGGGAAAGGGCCCCTGCCTTCACATCAGAGGGGTTGGAGGAACTCGTGGATGGGGTCCTCCCCCAGTACACGCTACTCTACGGCCCTCCAGACAAACAGGTAAATACACTGGGAGCATGCTGTATGGGCTATGTCTGTGTGGAGTGGAGTGGATGAAAGATGGGTGGGGGAGAATGAGGCGTGCATGAAACGACGGTGAGTGCATGTGCATCATGGCAAGGGTAGGGATGTGGGCCAATGACTGTGTCAGTGCATTTGGTAATAACGTTTCTTTTCCCCCTGTACAATTCATGTAGGTCAGCACCCACCAGAAAAAAGATATTTGGCGTGCCATCGCCAAGGACGTCCAGACCCGGGGGTCTACCACAGATGCAGCACCCACTGCCGTAAGAGATGGGAGGACATTCGCCGCTGGAGCAAGAAGACAGCGGAGGCCCAGCTGGGGATGGTCTCCCAATATGGGAGGTGTGCCCGTCGCACCATGACCCCCCTGATGTTCAGGATCCTGGCAGTGGCGTACCCAGAGTTGGATGGGCGCTTGGGGGCATCACAGCAGCCACAAGGGGGTAAGTACACTCTCATTCTGCTGATTTTGCGCGCAGTGGAGGTGTCTGGTTGGGGGAGGTGGGCAGTGGGTTTCCCTAGGCAAGGGCGAGTTTAGTAGGCAAGGTCCCCTTGTTCTGGCAGACCCTGTGGCACCCCACCTGTGTACAGTGCCAAGTACACCTAGTCAGGCTCCTGTTTCATCCATGTGTGCAGATGTCGTCCATAGCCTTGTAGGCCATGTCCCAGGGATTGAAGAGTGGAGGCCAAGTGCATGGCATAGTGCAGGGGTCTTCAGTGTCTGTTGTGTCTGCCAACGGTAGTGGTAATGCATGCACTCAACGTGTCTTTCTTCTGTCGCCCCCCCCTTTTTGTGGTCTCCCTGTTCTTGTGTGCATTAGCATCATCAGGCGGAGGAGCAGTGGCACCGGAGCAGGAGGGAGCTGCATCCCACATGGCCCTGGAGGGCGAGACAACAGACTCGGAGTTCACCAGTGGGACGGAGGGCGAGGGGAGCTCCACGGCGGGGACAGGAGCAGACACCAGTGACACAGACTCGTCCTCTGATGGGAGCTCCCTTGTGGTGGCTGCAACATCTGTGCCCCCGCATCTACAGGTACAGCCGCCACCCCCCTACCAGCACCGCCCTCCCAGCAGTCCCTCAGCCTTTGCCCCGTGCCCGCTCACCCAGGAGGGTGGGCATCATCTTCACCACAGGCACCTCAGCCCCTGCCCCAGTCACCCCAGCTGCCCCCAGTGAGGAGGCCATTGACCTCCTCAGGTCCCTCACTGTTGGGCAGTCTACCATTTTGAATGCCATCCAGGGTGTAGAAAGGCAGTTGCAACAAACAAATGCATTCCTGGAGGGCATTCATTCTGGTCAGGTGGCCCTTCAGCAAGCTTTTCAAACTCTGGCCTCAGCACTGATGGCAGCCATTGTCCCTGTATCTAGCCTCCCCCCTCCAACTTCCTCCACCCAGACCCAATCCCCTCTACCTCAGCCTATCCTAAGTACACCTTCAGACCAGCATGCACACACATCAACACACAAGGGAAGCTCAGGCACCACACATCCCACAGGCACTCACGCAAGCATCACACAAATGCAGACACCAACATCCACTGCCACCACTGTGTCCTCCTCCTACTTGTCTCCCTCCTCCCTCCCAGTCTCGTCTACACTCACACCTGCATGCACTACATCTACAGCCACTACTGCCATCACCAGCACACACACCACCACACCCCGCTCACGTGCAGTCACCACCCCCACTGCCATTCACACGTCCCCTGTGTCATCTCCCACTGTGACGCCACCTCCCAAGATACACAAACACAGGCACACACCCACCCAACAGCCATCCACCTCACGACAGCCTCCAGCGCATGCACCTTCACCCAAAGTCACCAAACAAACACTTCCTACAACCACAACCTCTTCCTCCACTCCCAAACCCCCTCCAGCTACCCGTCCCAGTGTTTCCAAAATACTTTTCCTGTCCAACCTTGACCTCTTTCTCACACCTCCCCCACCCCGTCCGTCTCCTAGGGCCCGACTCAACAGGTCCCAACCTAGCACCTCAGCCACAACATCTCCGGGACCAGTGGTGCCTGTAGTCACCGGAATCTGGAGTGCACCGGCGACCAGGGCAGCCAGTGTAGCACAGAGCCACAGCACGGACAGTCCCCCACTTGTGAAACATCAAAAGTTAGTCAGTGCCTGGCGGAAGAGGGGGAAGACTCCTGCCACCAAGCCGCTCCCAGGGATACAGGTGGGAGTGTGGAGTCAGCTGCGACACCTTCCAAGGTGGGGAAGGACCACAAGAAAGTCAGCAGTTCTGGGAAGAGCAGCATGGCAGAGAAGACCCCCATCATCCACGCTGCCCAAGAGGCCACCGCCATCATTCCCGCTGCCCAGGAGGCCACCACCATCATCCCCACTGCCCAGGAAGCCACCGCCAGCACCTTCCCTGCTGCCCAAGAGGCCACCGCCATCACGTCCGTTGCCCAGGAGACCACCGCCATCATCCCCGCTGGCCAGGAGGCCACCGCCAGCACCAGCCCCGCTGGGCCAGAGAGGACCGCCAGCACCAGCCCTGCTGGGCCATGAAGGACCGCCAGCAGCTGAGTCACTGCAAAGGACCCCGCCTCCACAAGCACCGCTTAACAGGGCACCACCACAACAAGCACCACTGAACAGGGCAACGCCGACACAAGCACCGCTGAACAGGGCACCACCGCAACAAGCACCGCTGAACAGGGCACCGCCGCCACAAGCACTGCTGAACAGGGCACCGCCGCCACAAGCACCGCTGAACAGGGCACCGCCACCACAAGCACTGCTGAACAGGGTACCGCCACAACAAGCACCACTGGCCCATGAGCACCAGTCCGTCACGAGCAGTATGAAGCACTCTGGGCACAAGGCCCCCTCCAGAACCAGTGGAGATTCACATCCACTACCTCAGTGCTTGACAGGATGAAGCACTCTGGGCACCAAGCCCCCTCCAGAACGAGTGGAGACTGTCATCCACTTGAGAGACTGTGGCTTTGCACTCCCCAGGATGGAACAGTGGGCAAATCACCCACTGTAGAGACTTGAGAGACTGTGGCTTTGGACTCCCCAGGACTGAACAGTGGGCAAACCACCCACTGTAGAGACTTGAGAGACTGTGGCTTTGCAATCCCCAGGATTAAACAGTGGGCAAACCACCCACTGTAGAGACTTGAGAGACTGTGGCTATGCACTCCCCAGGATGGAGCAGGGGGCATGTGGCCCCCTCGTTGATTTGGTGTCATGCACTCAACCGGCTGAAGTGCCCCCCCTTTCCCTCCCCCTGAGGTGCCTGTTTTCTTGCTATCTGATGCCCTTGCCGTGTTCTCTCCGTCATGGTCGGGGATCTTGTGTGGGCCTCGCCCATACCGTGTGGGCCCAGTGTTCCGCGGACTTCAATGGAGCACTACCTGGACTACTAATCTAGGTGTATATTGTGTTTATAGTGTATATATGTATATTTTTGCGTACTGCATTTTAATATATTACAATGCTTACACTCATTTTCTTTGGTCTTTGCATTCTTCTGGGGGGGTTAGGGGGGTGTTACTATAATGTATCAATATGCATTAGTGTGTGTGTTGTCGTGGGTGAGGGTGGGGGTGTTGCGTGTTGCGTGTGTCCCTGTTTTTTTCCTCCCCTGTGTCGTAGTTGCAGTACTCACCGTGGTCTTCACCGCCGGCGTTCGTGCTCCTGGTAGAGGAGCAAGAAGATAAGGGCTGGCAGGGTCTGCAGCTTTGGTTCCATGGCGTCTGGATTCCTCATGGGGTGTGTAGAGGTGAGCGCTTTCCCTTCTAAGTCCTGTTTCTGCCGTGTTTTTGTCCGCGGTGAATCCACCCCAGAAAAGGTGGCGGATTGGTAGGTTTTGATACTGTGGGCGGTACTTTGTCCTCAGCCTGTCTGTTGGCGGTGACCGCCAAGCTGTTTGTTTGTACCGCCGTGGCGGTCGGAGTGTTAAAGTGGCTGTCTTTGTTGGCGATTTCCGCCATGGTCATAATTATTTTACCGCCGGCCTGTTGGCTGTCTTACCGCCACTTTAACACCGTCCGCCAGGGTTGTAATGACCACCAAAGTCACCAATTTTCTCCTGGTGCTGGGCTACAAAACATGGGGACAAAAAGGAAAATGGAAGCGAGGGGCAGAAAGTATTTGTGAAAATGTCATTGGAGGCAGGATAAACCTAACTAAAGTTGAAAAAAGTAGGTAAAAAGGGAAGTTGCCAGAATGTCAGAAGCTCAGGCAATAGTCTTCTCATAGTTCAGGGGAGATCTAAGTCTTCTCAACTCAGCATTTAGGAAGGTGAGGGAAAAGGCAAAAAGTTATATGCCTCTCTAGGTCCAAAAGGAAGACTCCTCAAACTCCAAAGAGGTCTGCTCAAATCCAACTGGAGAATGGTAAATTAAAGCCCAGTGTGAATTATGATTTGTCCATTAATCACACCACATGGATCAGAAGATGTCCAATCATAGCACATCATGCCACAGGCATCTAAAACATCAGGACAGATTCCCAAGACTATCGTGGGAAGGCATCCATCTTTGATCTCCTGTATGATTTTGTAACAAGTTAAAATGTCCATGTTTTCAGTCCCTGGATGTACCAACTTGAAGGTTACTTTCTCGGGCTCTATATGCATAAAACAATAGTACATCCATTTCCAAACTAACATTCAATGGGAATGAAGTCTGTAAAGAAATGACATGTTAGCAAGAATGGAAAACAGCTTTCTCACATTCTGCAAAGTCTGAAGCCCAGCAAATCAATATGGCTAAACTAAAACAAACATAATTAAAAGGGCACATTTATTCATATTAGGTAAAACAAATATAATGATATAATTTCAATGTCATCTTTAATACACTTTGGAAAAATTAAAGTTACAGTAAGTTTCCACACTGAAATAACTTGTGAATAAATTTCAATTGGAATGATGGGTAGCTGTATTTTCAACATTAGAATACATAATTTAAAACATGTTCTTCTAAAAATTCATTATTGTTTCTATGAAAACGATTTCTTAACATCATACGTAAACATATTAACTCCAAATAAATTACTATTCTTAGAATAAAATGACAGTAGCGTATCACATTAAGGGCCTGATTTAGAGTTTGGCGGACTGGATACTCCATTACAAAGGTGACGGATATCCCATCCCCGTATTACGCCCTCCATAGGTTATAATGGGATCATAATACAGTGTAAGGGATATCTGTCATGTTTGTGGCAAAGTAACCCCCTCTGCCAAACCCTAAATCAGGCCCTAAGTCACTAGTTTACAGTGAATGCCCCTTAATATAAGCTTTCAGTACACACAGTACAGTTAGCTAGTTTTTATTTATTTTAACACATTTTATTCCAAAATTGCATTAAGAAAACAAATAAAACATAATCCCATTTAAGAAAAGAATAGGAAACACACAAAAGGCATACCTACATAAAAGATCTATCCATGTTCAGAAAAATAAACAGGGGGTGGGAAGAAAACATATATGACATTACATTGATCACTATGAAATAGTCTTAGAGGACTGTTAGAAAGTATAAGTGGCCAAAAAAGGCTACAAAAGCTCAGCCATAAAAATCAAAATGGCATTTGGATAAAATGCAGGTAATACATATAATGATTTACCAAGCATGTCAGGTACAGAAGAGCAAATTAAAGGCACAAAGTACAAGTAATATATGGAACGGTATGCACAGATCAATACATACTATTAACAAACTGTCATAAGATCCTCTGGGAGAAGAGAGATAGGAATTAATTATAAGTTCACAGGGGTTTAGTAATAGCAAAGAAGGCATCAAATTTATTTCATAACTGTCTATAATGTGGTTTCCAGGGGGAGTATAGTAAAGCAATGTTATCCGTGCCACTAATATGTGTGATCCAATTCAGCTGGAATTTAAAGGAGGTAGATGCAGTATCTCTCCAATTGGATAGAATGGATTTGCAAGCTTCTGTTAATTAAATGTCTAATAGTAATGCCTCTGGTTGGGGATGTATGTGAGGTTCGAGAAAACCCATAACAATCGATTGGAACTCATGTTTAATCTGAAAGCCAAATAATGTGGAGAGGAACTCAAAAACTTTGTCCCAGAACCTAGCTAAAGCACTAAGAAAAGAGTAGATGTGGTAAATTGCCTGTTTCTCTTTATTGCAATTCTAGCAACTTGGTTCATCTCTCAGGCCAACCTATGGAGGCGAGAAATGGTCCAAAATATTCTATAGAGGAGCCAGAACTTGGTTTGGGAAAGTGCAGGTATAATTTTATGGGAGACCACCGATTTCCAAATCAGTTTCCAATGTTCTTGGGTTAGTGACTTATTCAGATCCCATTTCTCAACTATATTTCAGTTTAAACTAGAGGAATTTTGGATGTAGTAATTTGTACTACTTTGAGACCTGATAACCCTGTCTATTGGCAACCATTATCAACTCAGGAAGGGAGGGCTCTTGTTAGAGCAGGTTGGACTTAGAGCCACACACCCTGAGTCTAAGGAAGTCATACAAATCTATGTTATTAAGGTTAAATCAATTCTGCAGTTCTCTAAAAGAGAAAGGATAATTTTGCGGACCCAGTTGTGCTAAAAAGTGGATCTCTATAGACAACCATGCAAACCATTTAATTGGGGTACCTTCAATTTTGAACTGTGTATTGTTCCAAAGGGGAATTAGGTTAGAGTGCCTGATCAGAACCTCCAACATTTTGTCTAGTGGTAGCAAGGCCTGTTTGGTGGCCTGGAAAATGTGTCTAGCTAGAAGAGACGTTTTAAGTTTAGTAGAGAGTAACATAATGGGATGGTAATCTTCAAGAAGTGCTTTTTCGGTTAGAAGCCAGGCAGGAGTATAGTCCTGTGGTGTATGAAACCAGATAGAGCCCTGTTCGGCCATAAAAGCCATTTGATAGCCAAAGGTTAGCAAGGTTTACATCACCAAGGGAAGTAGGGAGATGGAGCTTCTTGATTGATATCCTTAAAAGTTTATTTTGCCAGATGAGTATGCTTAGGAGTTTATCTAATTTGCGATGGAAGTCTCCAGAAAGGTATAGTGGGAACATGGATATGAGGTAATTTACTAGCAGTGTAATCATCATTTTTTTTGTTTTGATGCATCCCCACAATGTAGTCAATTTGGGGTTCCAGGACTCAAGGAGATTTTGGACTTTTTGCAGAGTTAATTCTCATTGTGTTGAAGGGTGTCCATTAGGACTATTCCAAATTCCATACCTAAATATTTCAAATAACCAGATTGCCATGGCGGGCCAGATTCACCAACAACTTACTTGGTGCAAATGTTATTTAGACCTTTCAATTCAAACTTATCTCTGTTAAAACTTTATCCTACAACTCGAGCATAATCCTCAATCGTATGAATGAGTGTGTCAATAGATGGTCGAGCATTATCCAACATGATTAAGATATCATCCATGTATGCTGTCACACTCACTGTTGTATCTTTGAAACTGACCTCCAAAATGGAGTTATTACATTGGATACTTTGGAGGAGTGGTTCTAGTGTAAGAATAAACTGGGATGGGGACAGAGGCCAACCCTGTGTAGGCCCTTTCTCTAGTTTGAAGAATGCCAAGAGAAGGCTAACTGATCTCACTCTAGCATTGGGATTACTAGAGAGAGCCATAACCATTTTGATAAAATTTTCACTGAGGTTGAACTTTGTCAACGTTTCTTTAAGAAAGACCTAGGAAACCATATCAAATGTCTTTTTGGCATCAAGTGTGATGGCCACACTTTTGGAAGTCAACATTTTTGCTCGATCTAGAACATGGCACAGCAATCTTGTGTTGTCATTGGACATTCAGCCTTTCATAAAGTTCACTTGTGGGCTGCTAATCAATTTAGGAAGGAGAGCTTCTAAGCGTTTCGATAGAATTTTGGCATATATCTTTGCATCTCTATTAATTAGAGAGATTTGCCTGTAATTTTTTTGCTAGATCTAGATCTTTCCAATCTTTAGGGATTACTACTATAGTAGCCTCACTAGCTGGTCTGGAGGCAGCACCAGAGTTTGCAAAATCATAAAAGAGTTCCAAAAATGTAGGGAGGAGGGTTGGGGAAAACATTTTGTAGAAAGTTGCTGTAAAATCGTCTGGTCCCAGGGCTTTGTCTGCTTTAAGGGATTTAGGGCCAAATGAAGGAAGCAGTTTGCACATCGCAAACAGCTAATTTCGCTGTTTGCGATGTGCAAAATGCACTTTGTAATGCACAAAACCCGTTTTGCGATTCAGTAACCTAGTTACTGAATCGCAAAAGGGGTTTGCGATTCGAAATTAGGAAGGGGTGTCCCCTTCCTAATTGTGAGTCGCAGTGCACTGCAGGATTGCTTTGTGACCGCGAACGCGGTCGCAATCCAATCGCAGTTTGCACCCTTTTGAAATGGATCGTAACCCATTTGCAAAAGGGAAGGGGTCCCCATGGGATCCCTTCCCCGTTGTGAATGGCACTGCAATCATTTTTTCATAGCAGGCAGTGGTCCTATGGACCACTGCCTGCTCTGAAAAAATTAAACAAAAACGTTTCATTTTTTGTTTTTGTAATGCATCTTGTTTTCCTTTAAGGAAAACAGGCTGCATTACAAAAAAAAAACTGCTTTATTAAAAAGCAGTCACAGACATGGTGGTCTGCTGTCCGCAGCAGGCCACCATCCCTGTGAATGCCCCCACTCGCAAGGGGGGTCACAAATTGCGACCCACCTCATGAATATTCATGAGGTGGGCTTTTGCGATCCCCTTGCGAGTCGCAGATGGTGTCAGGGACACCATCCAACATTCTGAATTGTGACTCGCAATTTGCGGGTCGCAATTCAGAATCTTCCTACATGTGGACCCAAATTTTAAATTGCTGGTAATATTTTGTCTGCACTTCTTGGGGCATTTATTTTATCTCTATCCTCAGAAGACAGTCAAGGGAGATCTAGTTTATCCAAGTATGATCTGCAGAATTCAGGTGACATTGGAGAGTCAATACTATCTAAAGACTATACAAGTCTTTGAAAATATCTAATATCTTTTGGGGATCAGTTTGGCTAATATTCAGTTTATCCTTAATGGAGTTCATTTGTTTTTGATTCTGTTTGTGTTTCAGATATGAGGCTAATAGTTTTCCTACTCTATTAGATTCACACAGTCTTAGACTTTTGAATAAATTAGCCCAGACCCCAGCCTTCTCATTTAGAGGTTTATTGTATTCATATTTTTTATTCATTAGAAGAGCAAGAGTGTTGAGATCGAGATTCAACATGTGGAGAGATTCCAGACTTTTTATTTCATTTTCTAGGGAGCTTATTTTATTGTTATGTGCCCTGTTTAATTTAGCCTGGACATCTATCAATGAGTTTCTAATGGTCGATTTTAATGCATCCCAGAAATGGTTTTTCTTTAATATAGTTGAGAATTGCCTTCTCAATGTATATCTTTTCGGCATCATTCTTAATTGATTGGGCATTGAATCGCCAGGTATTACCTTTTCATTTTGGATTAATCCCTGTGGAACCTGAATGCTGTGCTTCCACTGAATGATTTTCACGATCCACTAAAAAAGGTGGAGAGGTCTTTTGCGTCAGTGAAGATCTAGGGGCATATTTATACTCCGTTTGCGCCGATTGTGCGTCAAAAAATTTGACGCATGTTAGAAATGGGGTTTCTGGTTGGCTAGGGTATGCACCTCAGCCAGGCAGAACTTACCCACTCTAGTCAGGGCAAGGGAGTTACACGTCCAAGATAACCCCTGCTCACCCCCTTGGTAGCTTGGCACGAGCAGTCAGGCTTAACCAGGAGGCAATGTGTAAGCGTTTGCACAACACACACACACACGTGTGACGCAATATCCCCACCACAAAGGAAACACAACACCAGATTATATGAAAATATACTGTATTGTACACAACGTAATTATCAGACCAACATCACATAATAGTACTATCCTGCTACCTTAGCAGTTGTCAGAACGTTACACATTAGTTACTCTGCAAACTAGCAGTAGTCACACATAACACACAGGTTACTCAGTATTCTGCAACATAAGCAGTAGTCAGGAAACACGTAATCACATTAGAACACTTGTCATAAGAATATCATAAAACGCCCATAGTAGGAACATTAGAAAACCTATGGCAAGTTAGGGAAACATATTAGCAAGTCACGCCCATAAAAGGAACATGTGCACACATATGTAAAAGCATCATAGAACAGGTAGGCAATATATCATAATAGCAAAGTCTGTAGAAAGAACTTTAGATTAGGAACATATTGGTCCATTTAAAAGTACCTGTCTTGATGAGGAGGCACTTCCAGTGCCTAAAACAACTAATGGGGCCCCCGGCACTCCTCTGCGCAAAAACGGGGGCCTCCCTCAACATGGCAGACCGAGAGGGGCGGCACGCACCCTCTCTGAATTTTTGACGGGCCCCTTCTGGGACCCGTGATCACTGGGGGGCCCCCCGGGCCTCCACCGGCCCTCTCCAAGGGGGGGCCCAAGTCAGGGAAATCCTTTAAAGGGGGAGGGGGGCGCCTCGCGCTCCCTCCTGGCAAAGATGTAAAAGATCGTTGCAGGGGTCAGGGGCCACAGCACCCTGCCCCTGGGAACAACTAAACAAGAAGGAGCACAGGGCTGGTGGGCCCAGCTACAGGCCAGCACAAGGGGTGCAGATGGTGGCAGTTCCTCCTAGTGACCAGGCAGGTCACATGTCAGCACAGCAGCAGCAGTCCATGGCGGTTTCCTGGTGAGTCCATTCATCAGCGTTCTGTGTCCAGTTTCAAGTTCCAAGAATGTTCAAATTGTGGGGAAAATTCCCCTGTACTTATAGTCCATTTTTACAGTGTTTTACAATGATAGGGAGAGGAGGTTCCAGCCAGTTACAACTGGTTCTGGGAGTGCCCCCTCTCTCCTTTCAGCACAGGCTCCAAACATCAGTGGGGGGTTAACGACCCTATTGTGTGAGGCCAGGGCACAGCCTTTACAAATGTAGGTGTGCCCCGCCTCTCCCTTCTCTCAGCCCAGGAAGACTATTCAGTATGTAGATGCACCTCAGTGACACCTCCACCCTCCCTGTGTACAGGCTGTCTGAAAAGTATGCACAAAGCCCCAACTGTCACTCTGCCCAGACGTGGATTGGAGTCAAGCTGCAAAACACCAGAATTATAAGCACAGATAAATGCGCACTTTCTAGAAGTGGCATTTCTGTGATAGTAATAAAAAATACACCCACACCAGCAGTATTTATTATCACCATCACAACCATACCAAACACGCCTACGCTACCCCTCATAAATCAGACAATACCCTTTACACATAAGGCAGGGCATTTCTAATGCAATCCTATGAGAAGGCAGCACTCACAGCAGTGAGACACCAAGTTAGGCTGTTTGTCACTACCAGGACAGGCCATGCAATATGGCACATGTCCTGCCTTTCTACATACATGGCACCCTGCCCATAGGGCTAGCTAGGGCGTACTTTAGGGGTGACTTACATGTAGTAAAAGGGGAGTTCTGGGCCTGGCAAGTAAATTTAGATGCCAGGTCCCTGTGGCAGAAAACTGCACACACAGGCCCTGTGCTAGCAGGCCTGAGACAGGCTTGAAAGTCTACTTCAGTGGGTGGCGCAAGCAGCGCTGCAGGCCCACTAGTAGTATTTAATTTACAGGCCCTGGGTATAGAGATACCACTGTACAAGGGACTTATAGGTAAATTAAATATGCCGATTAGGTATAAGCCAATCATACCAATATTAGATGGGAGAGCACCTGCACTTTAGCACTGGTCAGCAGTGATAAAGTGCTCAGAGTCCTAGAGCCAACAGCGAGAGGTCAGAAAAACCAGGAGGAAGGAGGCAAAAAGACTAGGGATGACCATGCGTATGGCCAAAAGTCCAACAACGCACAATCAGCGCAAACGTTGCCCCATATTTAAACTCTGATGCCCGACCCCGCGGACGACAAAATTCCGCCGTGTGCATCATTTTTTGGATGCGGCAACCCGCCCTGCGTTAATGATATGCAGGGTAGGGGTTCCCGTCCAAAAAACGTCGCAAACGGCCATGCGTCGTATTTATGCTTCTGGGCAAAAATGACGCTCGGCCGGGAGGCGGAGCCAGAAAATGACGCACAGCCCGATTTGCGTCAAAATGTAACGCCTGGGTCAGGGCAGGCGTTAAAATGGGGCAAACACACCTGTATTTAATCAGAACACACAGAACAAACAGCAGAGCAGCAGAGCAGCAACAGGGAGACATGGAGGTGATTCTTATCCAGCGTGCACGCAGACGCAGAGCCCAGCAACAACAACAGCAGCTACAACAACACCAGCAGGGACCCAAAAGGCAGTGCAGAAGGCAGGAGAGGATATTCCGCCCTAGAACAACCCTTCAGGGCCTCAGGGAACACAACATCATCCAGAGGTACCGGTTGAACTGGCAGGCCATTCAGCAGCTGCTGCGAAACATTGAACAGCAGTTGGCCCCCACTTTGGTGACACCCCGCACCATACCAACAGAAACAAAGCTGCTTGCCGTACTTCACCTGCTGGCAAGTGGCTCATTTCAAACAACTAGTGCCCTGGTTGGCGGAATATCACAACCATCATTCTCTGCATTTCTGCCAAAAGTACTGGATGCCAAATTCAACTGACACCCCGCCACATCTGCTTCCCTAACACACTGCAGAAGCAGCAGGAAACTAAACAGGGGATCTACGCAATCAGTGGCTTCCCACACGTCCTTGGTGCAATCGACTGCATACATGTAAGCCTTGTGCCACCTGCTGCGACTGAACACCTCTACCGCAACAGGAAGCACACACATTCAATCAACGTGCAGGCCACAGTCGATCACCAGGGATTGATCATGAACATCGTGGCTAAAAATCCTGGGAGTGTACATGACTCATTCATCTTCCGTCACTATACCATCAACCAACACTTCAAGGATGGACGGTATGGCAATGGATTACTTGTCGGTAAGTACTAAAACCTACTTATATACACACTGCACAGCAACCCACTAGGACACACAACACATACACCACAACAGCAACATGTCAACAGGAACACACTGAGGTCGTGACATCACTAGCCTTGTTTCTCAGGTCACCATTGAACCTGTCACACATCGTAAATTACTGTACAGCCTAATGTGAATATGTCAATGAGTGTGGTTGCCTAAATGTCACCTTGCAAATTGTAAGTGTCCCAATTACCTTTACATTAATACATTGCCTAAAGGTATGGGATGTCCAGGGTACTTCCATATGAACGTGCTAACAACACTTATAAATTAAACTCTACATTGAACTATCTACTCACCCCAAGTGAAGACACAAGGACACCTGTATCACAAGTCACAATGTTAGGGATGGCACACTGCACTGAAAATCACAAAATATACTGATGACAAACGGTTAGCAGACAAACACGTGCTCAGCCAAGGTAAAAACACAATGCAGATGGTATAGCCTTCAAGTATAGGATGTCACATCAGTACACAAAAGAGTCACAGACAACACAAGACAACTACTGCCATGGACGGTCTTTTCAATATTGCAAGTTACATAAACATGATCCTATTCTGTTTTTTTCTTTCAGCTGATCAGGGGTATGGCATCCAGCCATGGCTAATGACACCATTTGGGAACCCGAGTACTGCTGCAGAGCGGGCATACAACGACGCCCATAAGAGGACACGCAGCATTGTCGAGCGGACCTTCGGCATCCTAAAGTTAAGGTTCCGCTGCCTCGACATCACTGGTGGTAGCCTACTATATTCCCCCCAGATGGTCTGTAGGATCATACTCACATGTGCAATATTGCACAACATTTGTGTCAAAAGGAACATTCCCCTCCTGGAACCAGACCCATACATGCCTGAAGACGAAGAAGAGGAGGATGCTGCCCTGCAACAGGAGGGGGAACAACCAAACACGGCTGCTGGAGTGCGTAGGCGCCAACAGATTGTAAATAATTTATTTTCATAATTATCACCATCACCACTTAATGCACTATTGTAAATAAACACTGATAACAAACACCACATTATGGTTTGGCCTATTCATTTCTGCCCACCTTTAGCTTGAAATATCAGAAGGAGAATGTCGTCTCATTGAGCAATAATGATATAACAATCAGGACACAGAAAAATACACTACAAATGTAATGGCCACCATACAATGGTCATATACACACACAATGTAAATTACTGACATCCTGTACAGTTCACCGTTCAAGGGCAATAGCTGAGGACCACACATATGACACACATACATGTAGGAAACATGGATCATCGCAGCAGATGGTACACAACTAAAAAAAATCACTCAACTAGGGGAACACAGGCCTCATACATCAGGCAGTTCACATGCTTATGCTTCAGGAACAGGAATGTATTACCAGACTCTTGGCAACAGTAATTCCAACAACTTACTATCTTTGCAATGACGATCTGTCACTAGAGTTACACATAAGCAGAACATACACAACACAAGTGCTACACCTATGACAAGCATCCAGCACATCACTACCCATCTACATGTCAGCCCTTTTCTAAAAACATTACACACACCTGCGGCAGGTCACACCCTACCTGTCTGAAGAGGTCCCTGGAATGCTGATATGTGTACACTGAGATTCCCTCATCTACACACACACACTCACAAGAGACATCCAGTGTGCCACACCCTTTCCTATGCCTACCATTGTCATAGTAGCATCTCACTGCATGGAACTCAGCTCATATAATACACTGGCTTGGAGTTTTTAAGGCCTGGTATCACCTGTAGATTGATTCTCGTGTGAAAGGTACTGTAGGCAAATTTTCTGCAAATCTCATCTGACAGGACTAGTGAGACACTGATGGAGGCCACACCAGTGATCCCCTCCATGCACACCACCCAAATGTACATGCCCCGTCCCTGCTGATGCCTCCTACAGCATAGATGTTGGCATTTGGGCAATTACATCATTAAGCATTGCTACTAATGTTGCTGTGTAACACTGTATATGGTTTCATGTGTCACCTTCAAAACAACACAGGACATACACAGTGTGACATGTCAACTGTCTACTGCTCCCTCTGACCAGTCCTAGTCAGACCACAGATCATGTAATTTGTGAAATAACTGGCTCCTGATTGACCCAGCATCCTGTCAGCCTGACTGGCACTTGTCCGTGGGTCACCCTAAAGATACCTGGGGTCCACCTATGGACGACACGTGCTGTCCAAAACCTCTTGTACCTCAGACACTAATTTGTCATTTGCCTCATCAATGTATACTCAAATACATGGTATTGCATCATCTGACTGTTATTTGTATCATATTTGTGACAGTGCCCTTGAATAGCTAAATCATGGCCCTCCGTTGTCTGGCCCTCATTAATGCCTAAACTACAAAGTGTGACAGTGTACCTGGACCATAGCGTTTGATGGTGTAAGTGGCCTCCAGCCGAACCAGCAACCTCAGATAATGTCCATGAAAAGTCAACACATATAAGGACCCTGACAGTTCACACGCAGAGTTACATTGTTCAAATAATAAAGATGAGTCGTGTGTGCTGAATACCAGCCATTTACTTCTGCACAGAGGCTATGATGTTGCCTGATACATTACCATCCACAGAGGCCAACTTGAGTACAAATGTTGCAATGACACATGCCGGATCCAGACACCTGAGACATTCTCTCAGCACACCAAGGTTGCCCAGTTGAAAGTCTCATTACACGTCTTCAGTGACAGGGTGGGACCATCCACGTGTAGGTGACCATGTCCTCAATGACTTTTCTCACATTTTGGTACAAACTATACTTATTAGATACACGATTAGCTGCCACTAACTCATGAGGAGACCTGGACGTTACAGTGACAACCTTGACAGTTGATACTGGATCAATATTGGACCACACACATGTACATGTGCCATCCAATCAACAAAATGGTTGCAAGCAGCCTATCACAGTAGTGTCCCAGTTGTAACATAGCAGGAAGAATGAAACATCCCTCTAAACCAGGTAATGCATAAAGGGCCACATACATCAACAACGTATTTGCTATCATGACATAAGGAACGTTGAGATTTTGCTATAAAATTCAATGCAAAATGGTATGTCAGAATTCTCCAAAGAATCAATAGGGCAAACGTCAAATGGGCAAATGGGATTACAGATTAGCAAACAGGGAATCATACCCAATTTGCTTCCATGGGCCTGCTGCCGATGGTTTAGCATTACTGAATTTGGGAAACCCTTGGATATAGTTGCAAGTCTGGAAGAGCAAACCCCAGGGTGCTGGGGGCATAAGTCCCCCTCTGCTGCCCCCCAAATATACATTTTCTAGGCACATGTGAAGCACACACATGCATAAGGCGCATGTGTGCCCTACATGTCAAAAGTGAAACACATTTTAGATAAATGAACTCGTAAATAGGACATGGTTACCCTCAGAAGATGTTTAGGCGACAATTGCACTACCTAATTGGCCTTTATTTAAATTGGAATAGCTTGATACATGTGGACACAATTTTGCTAAGGAATACATCCTGGTATCTCATTCATATTTTGAAATTAGCAATCATCAATTACCTACATACAGTATGTGTACAATTATGAGTAATATCCATTCTGGCCAATCATTACTATTGCACTGTGAATACCTTCTATACATCCTATAAGGGACATTTGCTATAGCTAACCCCAAAGTTTATCACTTAGCACAGTTGGGTCATGACAAAATTGATTTCTCAATTGGGCAAATGAAAGACATATTTTTCATAATGCGTCATATTTCCACGTATACAGCTTGTGCGTCATAATTTTTGACGCACAGGAGTGCAGATAATGCAGAGTCAAAAATATATTTCATAAATAGATATCATAATATCCTGCATAGCATGGCCACCGTTTTTTTCCATTATGCGTCACATTTTCACGCATACAGCTTGTGCGTCATTATTTTTGACACACATGAGTGCATATAATGCTGAGTCAAATATATTTTTCATAAATAGATATCATATTTTGCTGCGGCTTAATTTTCACCTCTAGAACTGTAAAATATGCCTCAAACAAATATTATATCCCAATAATGAAAACATTTTTGACTCTGCATTATTTGCACTCCTGTGCGTCAAAAAATATGACGCACAAGCTGTATGCGTGAAAATATGACGCATAGTGGACCAGATTATGCAGGATGTGATGTAGTAGGATATTCTGTTTACAGAATCTGTACAGTGGGTGTACTTTCACTTTCACTTTGCAGTCTCAGATTATTCTAGACTGTGTGGCTGTGTGCAAAGTGTTGTCCTGTGTATTAGTGCTTTTGTGTCCAGTGTGCCATCTCACTTGTGCTTTTGTCATCATTGTCTTGTTGTAGAATACTGTCTGAGTCTGTGTTGTCATAAATTGTCAAGTTTAGTGTTGTATTTATTGTCTGTTGGAGTCTGTTGTGGGTACTGTAATACAGGGGATAGTTGGGCTCTTCTTCTTAAGGTTTCTTTGTATTTCCCCACTCTACCTTTCCCCATTTCCACCTTTTCCTTTTTCTACTTGTTTTTCCCCTTTTTCATTGCTGACATGTCTGGTAGGCCACAGCTTTCCAGGATGGGTGAGGAGGAATTGGGGGAGTTTATATGGCTTGTTTGTCATTTCCTCCCACTTATGCTGGAGGCTGGGGGTAGGGTGATACAGGGGTATCACACGGAGGCCCGTAAAGTCCAGTGGGGGAAGGTGCACCATCACTTGGTGCTTCTATATGGTAGTCAAAGGAATGACCATCAATTGAAGCACCGCTGGGCTGATCTGATCTCCAGGGAGCAAGATCTGCTGGACCACCTAGGAATCAGGATTGGTGGACATGTTGGTGAGTACAGATCATATAAATGTGCACAATTTAAAACTGTGTTGTGACATGTGATGATTGTTACCCAATCTGCCAGAAAAGTAGCTGACTGTGTGTAATGCTAGGGAAACATACAGGGTAATTGATGCACAATGTGAAGGATGACAAATGCTAGCAGTCAGGTAGCTCATGTTTTCTACACATACCGGTTGCCTGTAGCAGAATGTAATGTAGTGCCGCCTTTGTGTCAGACAAGCGACACATTAATGACGCAATTAGGACTCTACAGGTCACAATAGCCAGTGAAATATGGATGTAGAAACATCATACCTACATATGTTGACGCTATAGCTAGACTGACATTTGTAAACCCTACATGATGCTGAAAATGAGTGCTGCCTTCACGTCTATTGAAGTTAGCAATGTTGTCCACACATATGTCACATGTATGTCTGGTTGGTGTGTAGGGAAAATGTTCTTGGAAGTGCCATGCCTAGTCGTGATAAATGTGCTCCTTCACATTTAATTGTTACATGCCTGATCTGAGCATGAACCATATTTGTTAAGGAGTCAGGTACCCTCAGCTAACATTTTAGACAGGTATTTATTGTCACTTGTGCCCAAATCAGAATAGGGAAGGCAGTCCAAAGGTATGGACTAGGGTACAGACATCTATGTTTGGCGCCAATCACCATTGTTTGGACACATCAATGTATGAAACTGTAACAACATGAGGTATTGCCAAAGTACCTGGCCCTCTGTACCATGTACCTATCAGTCACATATGTGTCATGACCACATAGGTTGTTTGAGAGGTCAGCCAGTCCTCAAGTAACCAGCTTTTGGATGTCTCTCTTGGATGCACATGATGAGATGAATGCACACCTATATTGTTGCTGCATACTAATGGAGGTGCATCTTTGCCACCACATGACAGTCCAGGCCACTGCATGTGTGTAGTAGTGTGTGTAACTGTAGCAGGAGACTCATCCAATGTAAATGTTGCTCATGAATAATTCCATGCAGTATGAGCATGCGTGAAAGTGTTTCATTACTCATGTCATATTATCACATTGTCTTTGTATTTGCAATTGTTTGTCGGTGCACGGATTCTGAGTATATTCTTCCTTCCATGCTTTACAAGTGGACCTGCACCGTACGCAGTGGGAGAGGTGGCTCATTTTGAGGACCTCGACACCTACAGTGAGTGTTGCATGTGTGGTATTTTTTATGTTTGCTGGTGATGCATGATGGACTACTGTGTGTTGAACAGATTGCAAGGTTTGATGCGCTGCCCAATCATTAGTATTGTTCCATTAGTTGGATTTCAGTTGTCACTTCATTTTGAGTTGACCCATGCTTATCCATTTGTCAGAATTTGGGTCTGTAGGCCATTCCTGTAGGGCCCGCTATGGGAAATGGGGTGAGTCATGTGGAATACACTAGTTAATGTAAGAGTTGCTCTGGGACTCGTCTCGTACTGAGTCTGCATTTCAGACTGACATTCTCCCAGATAGCTTCTGCAAATGGCTTGTCTGAAATCTGCTGCGTCCCTAGTAAACGATGTACTGAGTACACTGTAGGTTGGATCTTCCGGGGGCATGTACTTCCACAAGTTGTACTAGAAGTGTGTGGGACTACAGTGCAACGGCCTAGGTGTACATGCTATTCATGATCATGGGTGTTCTTGCTCCTCTGTGTCTTTAGAAAAATATGCCTCACTGGAAGTATGTGATGTTTGCCTAGGTCAGTGCAATTTTGACATGTGTGGACCTTGGATAGGACAAGGTTTAGCTGACTCCGATTTGTTGATAGCCCTTCACTGGTGGTGTGTGTGTGGAGGCAAAAACATGTTGAGCTTTCTATACACTCCTGGGTGTGCATCGATTTTTGGATTGTTGGTTGTTCTTCCCACCCCCCCCCCAAAGACAGCCATGTGTTTGGGAATAGGGTACCTAGGACTGTAGCAACCAGTATGTTACACATACTTGTGACCATTTGAAACTTTGTTTTGAACCTAGTGTACACAATCGGTTATGGCACATGAGTTCTATACTAGCAAATCCAATTACAAATTTCAGATCTTGAGGGTTGTGATTGTTATCACATGCACTGACATATGGAGTCCAGGCAATAGGCGGAGGAGGTGCAGCATGAATGTGGGCTGCATTTGTAATTTTTGTGATGAGAAGTTTAGGCTGATGTCACCCATCATGTAGATAATTTTATATGCTATGTGTGAGATGACCTTTGTATGCAGGCTTCCCATGTACTTCCTCTGAGACTTTCAATGATCTATATGGTGATATGAGCTGTTACAACTACAATAAAAGTAATTTCCGATTGACCCATTGTGCTATTCCACACAATGCATTTCCTATGGTAAATAGTTCCCCTTTCTCTTCACAGCTGCAAACATGAGTGCCGCACAGAGGCATGAATTTGAGAGGCGGGCCATGAGGTACCAACACATCCTGCAGGTGCAGTCGGGGTTCCGACGGATGGCCTGAAAATACCAGGCGGATCAGGCCTCCGGAGCATGGTGGGCTTCACCACAGGGTGTTCCAATGTTGCCCACTACAGCCACCACCACCACAACCACCAGTTCTCCCCAAGTGGCCCCAGCAACAGCGGGGACAGTTGTCCCTGCCTCTGCAGCACGACCAGGACCCCGCATTATAAGAGCTGCAGGACAGTCCAGTGGGCTAATCTCAACACCAACACAGAGCACCTCGGCCGGGACCCAGCCAGCAGCAGCACCTCCAATTGACCCTGCGGCATTCCAGGCTTTGGACCGCAAAATGGACAA
This sequence comes from Pleurodeles waltl, assembly GCF_031143425.1. Lineage (NCBI taxonomy): Eukaryota > Metazoa > Chordata > Amphibia > Caudata > Salamandridae > Pleurodeles > Pleurodeles waltl. The sequence continues at coordinate 1,335,472,502 of NC_090444.1, read as the reverse complement.
GTTCATTAGGAAAGTGGACAAGCTGAGCCAGGATGTGGCCTACATAAAGAAGCGGGTCAGGTCCATCAGGCGGACCATCCAGAGGGCCAACCTCTAGGACTGATATGGTCTCTTTAAATTTATCCCTCCCCTCCCTCCTCTTTCCTTTTTATCATGATTAGTGGGCTTGGAAGATTAGTGTTAGGTTAGTATAGGTTGTTAGCTTAGTTAGTGTTAGGGAGGAGGGTGGGGGGTCCTTATTCTTTCTACTTTTCATTATTAAGTGTGTGGGTGGGTGGGTGAAGGTCAATGTTAGGGTTCCTGTCTGTTTAGAAAAAGAAAAAAAATTATAAATAAAAAAAAAAAAAAAAAAGATATGATTGTTTAGGATAGTATAGTATGTGTGTAGGTTAGTATGTGTTGTCCTGCATGTGTCCTGTCTCATAATGGTGGGTGGGGCGGTTGATGTTTAGATCGATTCTTTATATGTGTAGAGTAAGTTTAGCTTAGGTTAGTTAGGGACAGTTGTGGGTTAGGAGTAGTCAGGTTAGATTAGTGTAGGTATGACTTTTCCCTTAGTTGCCTCTGGTGTGATTACTTATGAATAAATAAATAGTTAACCCTTTGCATTATGTGTTAACTGCTACTTGATCATGGCCTTGCCATCAGTGTAGGTGATTGTTGTTCTATGACATTTGTGTCCTATGCTACAAACCAAAGAAAAAATAGGTTTAAAATGGCAGCTACCCCTGTGTTAACTTGGTAAGTATCCACCATTTGATAGAACCACCATTTGGAGTTTACATGGATCACAAAGGATTTGTGTTGATGAGTATGTTTACTACATCACAAAGTGTGCTTCCAGACTTGGTATTGTGGGGAATTCTTTAGGTCGGACTGCAGTGTGATATTCAGGGACATCTTTGAAGATGAGGTGTTGTTAACACTCTTGTCTTCTTGTCTTCATTACTGACATAGATCATGTGTGCAAAAAAACAGCATGAGTACTTTTTTGGAAGTTTACTCAGAAAGGTTGATTGATGCTGTGTTTAGTTGTGTTTGCTTAGATTAGACTGCATAATTCAATGTATTAGTATTGCATGGTGACAACATTTATCAGCCACCATTAGTTGACTTTGATTTCTATTGATGGAACATTATTCTGTCCAACACAGCATGATTGTGTGTGGTTTCTCCCTTCATCAGTTATTCTCCTCGGGATGGGCAGGGTATGATGCTATCCTGGCCACTGCACAGATGTATCAGACTACATGATGTCAGGACAGTTGTATTGACAAGCTACATGGTTGTCACACAGGCACCTTTGAGTTATCTACTGCACAGTTGATGTTTCAAATTACACAGAGACATATTAGGTGTGCAAGTGCTAATTTATTGATAGGTGCTGTAGTGCAATATGTACATTGTCCATGTTAGCTGAGTCCATTCTAGTGAAATCTTACATGGTGATCCTACAGAAGGGGTGTGGATGATGCTCCTGACATGCTGGGGTGATGTTACAGACAGTGCAGAGGGACAGGATTTGCCAATTAGTAGGAGAGAGACATTCACTGGCAATGCTGACAAGTTATACAGTGGTTAGCAGAACAGTCATTGAGTATAGTTGTAGTGAGACTGGCAATTGACAAAATGTAGGACCTTGGTCAAAGTAGGCCATGGTGCAGGGACTAGTGCTTCCGGGTACTCTTCCTTGTGAATGTGATCTGTTCCATGTCTTCTTCTTCTGATGTGTGTGTTGCCTGCTTTGTCCTTGTTGTTGTTGGTTGTGAAGGGGCAACACACACCTCAGTGTTAGAAGACATGGAGTCAGACATCCCGGTGGCTGCTCCCTGTGAAGTTCATAAGGGCAGTACTGCAGCAAGGAGGGCCTGCTGGTTTTTTAGAATAGCAGCTACATCACGATGGTATGCAGCCAGGTCTGCCCTGAGGGAGTCATGATTGCATTCGTGCATGCATTGGAAAGTTTGGGGTGCGAGGTGTTGTGGCAACTCCCTTACTGCAGTGGTGAATTCCTTGACAGTTTCTTGTGGTCCTTGCAGTATGGATGTTAGGGCTTGCATAGCTGCTGCCTGATCTGCAGATGACATCATGCACGAGCGCACCCCCTCAAGACTGGCTGCCATAGTTTGCATCCCCACCCGCACCTCCTTGGCCAGCTCCCGCTGTACTCCAACTACAGTTCTTTCAAAGCTGGTGCCAGTGTCGTCAGAGTCCTCAGCTGTGTAGGAGCTGGCAGGTCTTGCAATTGGGGTGGTGGATGGTTCTTCTGTGACGGCTGCTTGTTCTGTGCTCCTCCTTGTGACTGAAGGTGGGGTCTGGAGGGTTTCAAGGACCTTTTGGATGGTCTCCTGGGGAATGTTTATGGGCTCTTCATCCATGTCATCAGGGAAATCTGGGACAGGCATATCGGCAGGAGATCCATCTTCCTCTGCAATGAAACAGGGTACAATTAGTGTGTCTGTGTTGTGACATTTTTGACGTTACATGCCTGCCTTTTGATGAATTCACTTTGTGATCTTGTTTGGTATTTTTTATCTGCTGTCCTTCATATGGGCATTGTTATTGGCCTATGGCCCACCTGTGTGTCACATGTATGATATTGAGGTATCAGACTTGTCTGCCTACTTGCCTCTAGGTGTTGCTTTATACCAAATAGGGAATAGCCACCTTTTTGTCCTACTCAACCCTCCGTGTATATCCATTCTCATGGTGAGACATTTCACTGGCTGTGGGTGTTCTGATGGTCCTGGCAGCACAATTGCCTCTCAGGACCTGCCCCAATCCCTGATTGTTCACATTGACTTAAATGTAATTGACATGTGGCATACCCTATGCATGGCAATGTTATGATGTGATATGGATGTTGACATTGTTAATGTGTCCTGCTGATGTTGGGTAATGTGTGTTACATTGGATTGCCCTGATTATCGTATCAGTGTCCTATTTGGTCCTCTGACTGTGCCGGTGTATTTCAGTGACCAGTTCCATGTGTCCCCTCCTCAATGCTGTTGTCTGAGCAGTATGACTTTTGTGATGTTGCCTTGTTTGCCAGGCACGGGAAGGACCCTGACATATGCAGCATGGGTGTGTCCTTAGTGCTGTGTCGCTCCTATTGCTGTTTACTTTGGCTGATGTATGTGACAACTATGGGCATTGACATTTGAGTGTACTGGGGCATTTTGTCTTGTTTCAGGGGATTGTTGCAGATGTCATCCTCACCCCCTAATTTAGGTAGGTATGTTCCATGGGGAGGTTACTGCCATTGGCTACTATAGCTGCACAGATATCAGAGGTGGTAGTGTCAACTGTTGTTGCAGTTACATTGCAGTTGTTGTTTTGGCTAGAGGATTGCTGATAGGGCCCTAGTTAATGTAGGAGATATTTTGGCTGAGGAGTGCCAGGATGTAAGTTTGACATAGTGGCCTTCCCTCCTGTCAAGGCTTTCCCTTTGCTCCATTGTTGGCATAACAGGATGCCCCCATGGGACTGTTGTTGGTGTAGTGTAATGTTGTGCCCCAGCTTCTGTTTGTGCAGGCTATGCCCCCCTGCCATGCCCCTTTACCCATGCCACTCCATGTACATGATGAGTTACATGTAATGTGTAGTACGTATTTCCCCCCCTGCTCACAGTTGACATTATTTATTTTAATTCCCCATGCGACTTACCCTGCATGTGCGTTGTCTCCTGGTAGTCTGCGCTGTCCTGTCCTTGAATCCCTGTGACGATCTCCTCGGGGATGACGGCTGCAACCATCTCCTCCATGTGGTCCAGGGCCTCCTGGTGTGCTGGACTCCCACCTCCAGTTTGCAGTGCTGCCTTCCTGTTCCTGGCCATTTTTTCCTTTGTCCTTCGTTTGCAGTCATGCCAGCGTTTCTTACACTCGGTGACTGTCCTGCGTACTTCAGCCACACTGTTGATCTTGTCAACAGTTTGTTGCCATATGGCCTCTCTCCTACTGATTGGCAACTTAGAGGTGATAAACAGTTGGTGCTGGTGTTCCGTCACCTCTTTACAAGGATTTCCTGCTCCTCTGCACTGAAGCGACACTTTCTTTTTTGTCTATATATGTCCTGGTTCTTGTATGGATCGTCCTGGCTGGTTCCTGGTCTGCTGTCATCACCCTGGGGTCTGTAGTGGCATCTGGGATCCATTTTGGCTCTCCTCTGCTGAAGTGGCAGTGTTCGCGGGTATTTTTGACGCTATTGCGTAAAAAAAAACGGCGCATATCCGGTTTGCGGTGTCGTAAATCGACCCACAGTCATTTCCGACGCGTTAACGTCGTTTTTACGACTTGATGCTGCGATGTGCGTAAAAAAAATTACTCCCACCTGTTGATTGCACCGCTGTGCGTCAAAGTATAAATTTGACGCCCGCACGGCGCACCAAAATGGCGTTAGCCAGCGGTAAAATTGTTGGCGCAAAACTGCGGCGGCGCAGTTTTGCGTCAAAAAGTGTAAATATGGCCCCAAATGTTTTACCGCAGTCAGAACTCTCAATCTTGCTGGTCCAGCAAAGCTAAATTGGCCATTCAACTTTTTTGAGCGGGGGTGTAAGGCCAAGAAGCCTTTTCGAGTCTCAGCGGTTGCTTTGGAGTAATCTTTGGAAATGTATATTTTGTGGCTGTTCCAAGCGATAAGATTATGGTTGCACATGTAGTTGAAAACAGAGTGGTTTACAGACGATTTGATGAGCTGTGGATTTGTTAGCTGGTTTGAAAAAGGAGCACAATGTGCTCGCTCAAGTTCAAAATCCTTGATGAAGTTTATTGCAGAGATTTGTGGAAGCCATTACTCCAGGAATGTAAGACAGGAGGGTTTAGGTTCTTCTGAGCCCTCCAAGACTCCAAAAATACGTAAGTTACCCATATAATTTCTGACTTCCAGCTCTGCAACCTGTTTATGGAGTTTCTTTGTGGACGAGCAAAGTAATCTGAGTTCCTTTTCTGGTGAAGGCATCTTCCATGACACTTATTTGTTGTTCAGCATCTGAAAGTTTGTCAGTTGTACTGCTAATGTTCGCTCTGGTAGAACTTATTTCCAATTGCATGGCATCCATGTTTGTTTTAGTAGATTTGGACAGCTCAATAACGTCAATTAGTTTCTTTGGAATCATTTCCATTGTAGCGTTGATGTCCATTTCCCATTTTATCAGTGAATCTGGAGCTGGGTGGTCAGCTTTTGATCGTTTTAGTGATGCTTAGGAGCCTTTATCCACGTAGTACAATTGTTTAATGGTGTTTGAAGATATACAAGGTGTTTTTAGATTAGAGCTTGGAGTTTGCTGTCTTTTAGATGTGAGAATGAGATATGGTAGATGATATTCACTAGCTGAAACTCAGCCTCAGGAAATCATTGGAAAGTGCCGGAGGGAGCTGCAAAAGGTCAAAAAAGAGCACCTGAAAGAGAGAGCACCCAGCAGCACACAGAACTTGTTATATGACCACCTCTCAGATGAGTTAGGAAGAATAGGAGCACCTGTATAGATGGTTTTGGGTGCACGCTTATTTTGTCCCAATATGTATTATTATATTTCAGAGTCTCAAAGCTAGGAATAAGAAGATCCAACCACGTATTGTAGAGCCAGGTGAAAAATTACTTATGAACTTACAGTGAGCTTACGGTGTGTGAAAGCATATCAGTAAGACCACATCCGGGTGTCTGTGAATATTCTCAAGCACACTCTGCATCAGTTCATGAAAGTGTTATTCAAATTGAAGTAGAGCAACACAGTTCCTATCAGCACACATTAAAAGGACATGGCAAGCACCGGTTCCAGTCATGAGAGAAGTCATGAAGAGCAACAGAGGTTTTGAAGCACTTTATTTTAGTTGACACGATGTATTGCACAATGCCATCTTAAGGTCAGGCAAAAGTGAAAGGCCCTCTCCGATTAACACTAGCAGGAGACTAAGGGGCTCATTCTGAGCCCGGCGGGCGGCGGGCGCCGCCCGCCTGGAGGGAGCCGCCAAATGACCGCACCGCGGTCATAAGACCGCGGCGGCCATTCAGACATTTCCTCTGGGCCGGCGGGCGCTCTCCAAAAGAGCGCCCGCCGGCCCAGAGGAAATGCCCCTGCAACGAGGACGCCGGCTCAGAATTGAGCCGGCGTAGTTGCAGGGGTGCGACGGGTGCAGTTTGCACCCGTCGCGTATTTCAGTGTCTGCATTGCAGACACTGAAATACACAGTGGGGCCCCCAGGGGCCCCGCGGCACCCCCTACCGCCATCCTGTTCCTGGCGGGAGACCCGCCAGGAACAGGATGGTGGTAGGGGGTGTCAGAATCCCCATGGCTGCGGAGCGCGCTCCGCAGCCATGGAGGATTCCCCCGAGCAGCGGGAAGTCGGCGGGAGACCGCCGACTTTCCGCTTCTGACCGCGGCTGAACCGCCGCAGTCAGAATGCTCGTGGGAGCACCGCCAGCCTGTTGGCGGTGCTCCCGTGGTCGGTGGCCCTGGCGGCCACCGGCCGCCAGGGTCAGAATGACCCCCTAAATGTTGATGAGTTTTTCTTTTAATCGCATGGTGCCACAATGCGCTGACACTGATTCTGTGGCGCGATGATTGTTTAAATGGCTCAAACTCATTTTGGACATCTTTGTAGTATAAGTTGGAACAGGGGCCTCGCAGAAGCCATTTTTTTTAGGGGCAGGCATCCAAACACAATAGATCTTGGAGCAGAGCGAAGATTACAGAAAGACACAGTCTTCACCAAAGCCGATATTTGGGGTATGATGAACTGTGATGGTCTTAAGCTGATCGAAGGAAGTAGGCAGAGACTACCCTATGTAGCTACGATCAGTTCGAGAGCATACAGCGGGATTTCCCAAAAAGGTGGGGCAATCATTTTGTAGATCCCATGGCCTGGGCATCACAGGGCTCACAATGAAAAACAGGTCTAGAAGGGACGTAGAAGGGAGTTCGCCACATTACCGTATACCCCTCATCATCAAATTCCCTTAGCTGATGTTGGTGACCATTTGCATGCAAAAATAAGCAGGCAAATCCTCCACAAAGGTCTGCGCTGGCAGGAGCGGCAGAATTACGCTGCCATTGCCTCATCATCCAACCTACGCTGCCTCTACAGCTAGCTTGGTAAAGATTTACACAATATAGTGCAAAACCTGTCACATATAGATCATTATTGTGATATCAAAGTAGCAGTAAAAACTTCAGCCCACAGTAACACCCACTGCTCGCCCTTTCCACACAGTTTGAAGGGGCCGTATTAATAAGGTGGCGGTAAGCCACAAAAAGTGGCTTAACAGCACCTTGTAAATACGGTGCAGTGCACAGCGCCACCAGAACGTAAAAAAAATGTGACGCTCTGGTGGCGTTAGGGGCTTGTGCATATGCCCCTATATTTCACACACCCTTCATGACATGTTCGACAAACATCATCAGATGACTATCACTAAAATAATATGGCAGCTGTGCCAGTTTGTTGGTAATGCGATGACCCATTAAGAGCACATCCCATTCATCTGAAACCTTGTGCATGTTTAAATGCTGACTGTAGCACCAAGGGCATATTATTGATAAATTGGTGCTCTCTAACAGTACAATGCACTCCTCACTATCGCTAAAGTCCAGCCCACCAAAAGATTCTTATGTACAGTCCTGAGGCATAGCTACCTAGAGGCAAAATTAAAGCCACCCAAAAATATCACTTAATCTTGTTGTACTGTTTGCATATATCTGTTTTCTTCTGGTGTTTTATCTCAAAAGTTGGTGGCGAACAAAAGAATCTGGGTGTAGACGGAGCACCAAGAGGGCCTATATATGTCCAGGATCAGAATGGTCTATTGGTTTACCAGGCAGTGCTCGATGAGCCGGTCTGAAAGTTTAGTGTGTAGGCCATTTTTTGGTTGTTTGTGGGCCTTTTTTATGGTCTGCTAGGCCAGCTTTTATTGTTGATATCCCGGATAGTAAAACAAGCACTTCCTGCAGCAAGCTCATATCAATGCAGTCTTCCATACCTTGCAAAACACCATACAGTGTGCCTTTTCAAGTACAAAAGTGCCCTATTAGTAGCATGGGCCACATTTTTAGTTATCTTATTCTCTATTAGGGCTAATTTTATTTTGGTGCCTGGTCTTAGTTTCTCTCTCAATCCAATCCTGCATATGTCCGACAGAAAATAATGAAAGTAGGGACTTAAAATAAACCCCCAGAGAACATAGTGTTACATTAAGTTAAATGATTTGAAATAGATAAACGTATAAATAAATATAAATGAATGTTTAATTTAATTTAATGTTAAAAATATAAAAAACTATTTGTCATTAGTTAATTATAAAATATTGAATAACCTATTGTGAATTAAAAAAATGCAATAATAATTATTAAAAATGATGTAACAATAAATGTTAATTAATAGCATTTATTGATACAATATTTTTAAAATTCAAAATAGACAATTCGAGGAAAGGTGCTGCAGTATCAGTGATTGGCCATGTGTAGTGCTGGACTTACTACAAAAGTGTAAGGCCCAAATTTATGGGAAAATGACGGATCACGACGCTGCGCCAAAATTGGCAGCGCCATGATTTGTCATTTTCACAACGCAGGGATGCGTGGCATTTAAGTGAACACCCCTGTGTTGTCCCGTGCTCTCGCGCTAAATTTAGCTGCCTACACCAATGCAGGCATCCTTGCAACGTCATGCAAGGATGTCTGCTTTGAGGGGTGTGATTTTTTATGTGCGGGAAGGTGTCCCTTCCTGCACATAAACAATCACTAATGGCACTTTGTCACTTCTGTGTGTGCTGCAAAATGCAGCACACACAGAAGTGCCAAAGCGTCATTTTCAAATGACTGTTTATGTGCAGGAAGGGATGCCTTCCTGCACAAAAAAAATAATTTCTGGCATTTTGCTCTTTCTACTGTATGCGTGCTGCATAATGCAGCACGCATAGAAAAAAGCAAAAAACGAGGAGGAATAAAAGCATTCCTCCTCGTTGTGCCATTCTAACGCCACCCCTGGGGGTGGTGTTAGATTTTGGCACTGCCTCAGGTTTACAAAATCTTGTAAATCTGAGGCAGCATCAAAATGCAATGGGTGTTGCTGTGGCACGCCCACAGCAACACCCATTGCACAACACTCTGACGCAGATAACTGCGTCAGAGGGGCCCATTTTTACAAGGAGGTGTAGCACCACAAATGTTGAAAAATGGAGCAGAGGTTAGAGCCACTGGAGCGTCTCATAAATATGCCCCTACGTTACTACAAAAGTGTAACCTACTATGAAAGTGCTGTGCATGCAAAAAGTAGTAAACATACTCAAACATGTAGTTTATGAATCAGGCACGCATTCTTCACAGTGAAGGTGGGGCCTTCACTGTGTCATCTCAAGTTATAATCTTCCCTGAGAGGCAATAATGTATGTCATACTGAATCCGAAGGTTCATTTCCAGTAGAGTGAACAGAGGGCACACTGTTGTTAACCTTTCCCGTGAACTGGGAGGGTTGCCATTTATTTTCTTGAGCCCTAAATGCAGTTACTGCTCGCGGGTGATAAAGGGAGCAGGGCAGCACACCGGGGGGGAGGGAAGAAAGAGGGTGGCGGGAGGAGAAAAGCCAGGGTGCTCCCAAGCAGACTGGGAGCCTGTGCAGACTCTCTCCAGCCCAGCAATTGTGTTGCTGGGCTGGAGACAGCCCAGTGCGCATGTGTGTTTGGCCGGCCCGAGACGGCCGGCCAAACACACATGCTCTCTAAGGGGAGCGCTCTGTGCACTCCCCTCAAGTGCTCCTCACCCCTGTGGCCCGCCCCTTTTCAAGAAAAAGATAATAAACACAGTTTATTATCATTTTCTTGAAAAGGTATTGCAGCTGCCGCTGCTGGTGTTGGTGCAACACTCCTCCATCCTAACGGAGGAGCCGCCCCTGCCTAAATGAAAGCTTGAAGCAAATTTATGTTTGAACGTTTGAGAAAATGCACTAATCCCTTTTTCATCTGAAATTACTGGCTTCAACTAGTTTCTTCTGTGTCTGAACAAAGCAATGCTCTTGGTGGTTCAGAGCCAAAATGTATGGTCCTCATACTCGACAAGTAGCTCTGGTCAAAATGTTTGATTGTTCTTGTGAGATTTTTAGAGTTGGAAGCTAATTGGTTCTTAGTGATGTAATCATAAGAGTGAATTATATTCCCATGAATACTGATCCGTTCTTTCCTTACTTCAGATCAGGACATGGCTGGTGGGGTTTATATCTGACTCTGGACATTTTCACAGTTCCTTACAAGTAATTGCAAAAGGAGTTCTCGGTGGGGGATAGCGGGAAGATATTGTTACCAAGTCTTTCTATGATTTTATCAGAGGATGTGTGTTATGTTATGCTTTATAACTATTTATCATCATCCAATCATTGTAAAGCATTTTATAACGTGCTGTAAGGCATCTTTTGATGTGTCTCTTAGTTGTGTCAAGGCAGACGGTGTTGCAGGAGTGTTTTCCTGTGTGTAGGACACAAATAAACTCCCTGTTAATTACTGCTTTCTTGTTGAGCATCTTTAATTTGGCAATCTGAGCCAAGGAAAACAAACTTGTGCATTGTGAAAATTTAATCCTACCAATGGTGCTTACATTCAAGGGAAATTCACTGTACACACTCTGGGAATGCATCATCTCCTCCACACACAACTGTAAGGAACTCTTCTCAGTCATCAACAAGTTCACAGATCCCCTATCCAAAGCCACCAGCATCCCCCTGTCACAGGACCTCTGCGAAAAACTCGCCGCCTTTTTCCACCGCAAGATCCAGGACATCTACGACAGCTTCCTCCCAGAAAATACTGGCACCGGAACCAGTGACCAACCCACTCCCCCAGAACCCACCCAGACTATCCACAACTGGTCCATGCTCTCCATGGAGGAAACAGTCAGCATCATGAACAGTACTCACTCCGGAGCCCCACGGACCCCTCCCCACACCACAGATACATCAGAGCCACCCATCGCTCTGAGCTCCGGAACACAATGAACTGCTCCATCAACACTGGTATCTTCCCTGAGGACTGGAAACACTCTGAAAAATGCTCTCTCCTGAAGTAACCTTCGGCCAACGCCCCAGAACTAAACTATTTCTGGCCCATTTCGCTGCTACCCTACTCTGCCAAAGTACTGGCGAAAGCAATCAATGCAAAACTATGGAACTTCATTGAGAATAACAACTCCCTGGACAGCTCCCAGTCCGGCTTCTGCAGCAACCACAACACAGAGGCAGCCCTCCTGGCAGCCACTGACGACATCCGATTACTCCTAGACCATGGCCAGACCGCAGCGTTCATACTGTTTGACCTCTCAGCAGCCTTTGACATAGTCTCCCACAGCACTCTACGCAAAAGAATCCACGACACAGGGATCCGTGGAAGACCCTTCCAATGGATCCACTTCTTCCTCTCCAGGACGACGCAGAAGGTCAGACTTCCACCCTACACATCCACACCCACAGGAGTCAACTGCGGAGTCCCCTAAGGATCCTCACTGAGTCCCACACTGTTCAACGTATACATGGCCCCTCTCGCAGCCATCGTCAGAAGCCACGGTATGAACATTGTGTCATATGCCGATGACACACAACTCATCATTTCCCTCACTCAAGACACGGACACGACCAAAAGGAATTTCCACTGAGGAATGGAAGCCGTCACCACCTGGATGAGAAAAAGCTGCCTCAAGCTCAACTCTGAAAAGACTGAGCTCATCATCTTCGGAAACGCCACCTCAGGTTAGGACAACTCCTGGTGGCCCACATCCCTCAGCGACCCCCTTCACCAACTGAGCACACCTGCAGCCAAGTCATCATCCTCGACTCCTCCCTATCCATGACCCGCCAGGTAAACTTATTCACCTCCTTCTGCTGGCACACACTCTGCAAACTTCAGAAGATTTTTAGATGGATGCCAGCAGACTGTTGGAGGACAGTCACTCACGCCTTATTCACAAGCAAGCTTGACTACGGCAACACCCTCTACGCTGGCACCTTGACTAGAAAGACTACAACTCATCTAGAACAACGCCGCCAGATTCATCCTGGACCCCCACGCCGAGAACACATCTCCCAACACCTGAGGACACCCACTGGCTCCTGGTAGAGAAATGAATCACCTTCCAGCTACTCACCCACACGTACAAGGCCATACACAATACAGGACCAGCCTACCTGAAGCACCGCATCTCCTTCCACACCTAGCTAGATCCATCTGCTCTGCCCAGATGGCCCTGCTCACCATCCCTTGTATCTGCAAAAACACTGCCAGAGGAGGATCCTTCACCTATGTCACAGCAAATAGCTGGAAAAACCTCCCCCTGCACCTCATACAAAGCCCATTGCTCACCATCTTCAGGAAGAACCTCAAGACATGGCTCCACGGATGAGGCCCCTTCCCTTCCCCCTCCCCCTAGCTCCTTGAGACACTTATGGGTGAGTAGTCACGCTTTACAAAAACTGATTGGTTGATTGACTATACTGCAGTTTCAATGTTGAAATTTACGTTGAAGGTGATGTCACTGAGGAAGTGGTATGTTCACTGAGTGTAAACATCTTAGCAAGCATTTTGATGTTGGGCACGTAATGTTTTGAAAATACTGTATCTCACCTGCTTTATGACTTTCCAGCAATTGCCTACCATCGAGAGTAACAAGCACTAGCTTGTGTTGCAGACAACGGATGTGTTTTCAATTATTACATTGTGCAGGGGTATATCTGCTCTTAGGAATCTCTCATTAGATTGCAGATTTGGAAGCATACAGAAAGACTGGATAAGGGATGAAGGGCCTCATTTACAAAGAAATTACACAGCGTTATGCTACAAGCCACCTTGCTGCAACATACTGATTTATTTTGAAAGTGCAGAGATGCAAAGTATTCACATAAAGTGACACATCCCTGTACTTTCCTCACCTCTGGTACACAACTGCTGTCTAGCGCCAACACACACACCCTTGCCCCATGGTGCAAGGGTGCCTGCTTTGCAGGGATGATTGTTTATGTGCATGCCCGGTGCCGCCTGATATCCACAATTGGTATTTTGTGCTTTTTTGGCACTATTTGTACTGAAATGTTTTAAATTCCATATCTCCCATTCTACTGATTGGATTTTTGTCTTTCTGGTCTTGTCTTATTTATTAAAATCTACACTATTTCTCTAAATCTCATGTTGGATCCTTTTATTGTGTGTTTTCCCTGTGTTACTGTTTGAAATGTTGCCCAGATACTTTATACATTGCCTCTACGTTAAGCCAGACTGCTCTGTGCTAAGGTAACCTAGGGTTCAGCACAGGCTAATTAGGGGTTCGTTTGAGACTTTACCCTGACAAGTGTTGTGGTTGCTGCATGAGTAGTGTTTCAATCTCCTCAACCAGTAGCCCAATTTCTTACAAAAAGGAATAAGCTTATTTTCAATCTGAGATCTGGTGGGGTTCACTGGAGGTATGTGCAGAGTCTGGTTCTCATTATACTATTATCAATGAAGACGTTTGGAGAAACATTTGAATTAAGAAGAGTGGGTCAACTTTATGTAAACCAGCTATACAACTGAAAGGATACAGAGGGGAAAAGATAGATTTTGGGGTTTCAGAACTTTAACCTTTATGTTCAAAAACAGGAAATTGGTAGGCAAATTATATGTGGCCAAAAAGGGCGTGTATTGGGATGGCACGACTCAGGTGAACTCCATAAAGTTTTAGACCCGAATAATAAAATACAATTTGTGACTCTGTATGATGGAGAAAGGATTTGTAAATAAGATTTAGGTTAAATTATCTAATGTATTTAGTGATGGTATTGGTAAATCTTTGGGTTTTGAGTACAAAATAGTGATGAAGGATGATACGATTCCTAAAATGCATAAAGTTAGAAACGTGCCCCTGTCTGTGAGAAGTAAGGTTTGCAGGGAGGTCAGGGACTTATCAAAGTTATTATTATTGAACCTGTGGAAACTTCTACTTGTGTTTTCCCTGTGGTCGGGGCATTCAACACCTCAACAACACCACCGGTGGATCAATTCCCTTCGCCTAAAATTTCTGAAATGTTGAGTTTAGTCATTGGGGCAAAGTGGTTTTCAAATCTGTCTTCTGTCTATCACCAAATTCCTTTGAAGCAGAAAGCAGAATGCTCGTGGTTTCCATTTTTCAGCATTTAGGGGGTCATTCTGACCCCGGCGGTCTGAGACCGCCGGGGCCAGGGTCGGCGGGAGCACCGCCGACAGGCCGGCGGTGCCCCGCAGGGCATTCTAACCGCGGCGGTTCGGCCGCGGTCAGATGCGGAAAACTGGCGGTCTCCCGCCGGTTTTCCGCTGCCCGTGTGAATCCCCCATGGTGGCGGAGCGCGCTCCGCCGCCATGGGGATTCTGACACCCCCTACCGCCATCCTGTTCCTGGCGGGTCTCCCGCCAGGAACAGGATGGCGGTAGGGGGTGCCGCAGGGGCCCCCGTAAGAGGGCCCCACTATGTATTTCAGTGTCTGCTATGCAGACACTGAAATACGCGACGGGTGCCACTGCACCCGTCGCACATACCCACTCCGCCGGCTCCATTCGGAGCCGGCTTCCTCGTGGGGAGGGGTTTCCCGCTGGGCTGGCGGGCGGCCTTCTGGCGGTCGCCCGCCAGCCCAGCGGGAAAGCCTGAATGGCCTCCGCAGTCTTTCGACCGCGGAGCGGCCATATGGTGGTTCCCGCGAGGCGGGCGGCTACCGCCGCCCGCCTCAGTCATAATCAGGCCCTTAATGTTCAAAATGTTTGTGAACATCAAAGGAATGTTTTGCTTTCAGGATGACATAATTGTGTTTGTTTTTAATCTAACGGAATACATTTTAGGACTGGAAAAGGCTTTAGAAGCCTTGAATGCAAATGGTCTACTGAATAAAACATCTGTAATCTTACTTTGCTGAGAATCAAGTCAGTGCAGAAGGTGTAAAACCTAAACTTAGTTGAAGCAATTAGTAATTCTCCTGCTCCAACAAGCAAAGATGATGTGAGATTGTTTTTGGGTGTAGCAAAATTTTATTCTAGGTTGTGTGTAATTTTGTGGAAAAACATGTCACATTAGACAACTTTTGAAAAACTGTGGAATTTGAGTGGGGTGACAGTTGTCATAATGATTTTAAATCTGTCAAGGATGTTATAGTCAAGTCTCCTGAACTCAAGGGTTTTCATATTTCTGCTCAAAATGTTGTGTGACCACTGATACTAGCTCAAAAGGTTTGGCTTTGGTGTTGCCCTAACTCAAAAGGGGCAGAGTGATGGTGAGGTGACAATAGCCTTTGCTTTGTGTTCTTTATCACCATCAGAAGGAAGATAAATATTCTAGAAAAGTAAACTCTTGCATGAGTGTGGACCTCATAACATTTTTGTCCTTTTATATGGGGCAAGCTTATCATGGCTTGTACTGATCATAAGCTTCTAATAAAATGTGTTCACTACCAAAGGAGTGATAAAAGCATCTGCCAAAATAGCAGAATTTTAAATGAGGTTGCAGGACTTTAAATAAAAAAGTATGTATGTACCAGGTAAAGTTAATGTAGTGCTGATCTTTTGTCAATAATGCCTTTGGACATGTTGGAATGCAATGATGAAGTGTGGGACAAATATAAAAGTGTAATTATTCAAGATGATAAGTATGCTAGTTTGAAGTTGAGTTGAGAGCTGATCTAGAGACTATGAAAGAGATTAAGTTTTATCTGAAATCAAAGAATATGTGAGGTATGAGTGGACCAGAAATGATATATTAGCAGGAATATTCAGAACTTTTGTGGAAAATTAGAGATGAATTGTCAGTGGTGGGTTGTATTGTAAGGAGGGGTGAAATATCATTTCCTACGCGTGGTTTGGTTTGAACAATGTCATTATTAAGCTAGCCAAAGCAAGGCATTTCGGCACTGTGCAAACTGCATTGGTTGCCTGGTTTGGACATTTCTATTGAGACAATGGTCAAGAATTGCATAACATGTAACAGAGTAGATAAATCTTTAAATACTTGTAAAATCCTATGTGCATCCATGAAATTTCTAAGAACCCTTGGGAGATCATTGTGATAGGGATTATGGGACCGATTGTCTCACAACGTAAGTATGTTGCATATATTGTTGATACTTTTTCAAGTTGGCCAGTGATCAAGATATTGGAAGGAGCAGATACTGATTTGGTGTTGAAGTTTTGGATGACATTTTTACAAATAAGGGTTTACAAGTCATCAGTGAGAGCAGTGTACAATTTATGTCTAACAAAGGCAAGGTGTACTTTGAGAGAGGTGACTTGGGCATAGAACTGCATCACCATAAAACTCAAGAGGAAATGTCACGGTTGAGAGGTTCGATTGTCATCTCAGTGGTGCGGTGGTGCTGTACCATTGGCTATGTCTTCTTGAGAAGATTGGGAAATTCCAGTGTTTAAAGGGCTTTGGATGTATAGAACAATGATAATTGTAGCCTCAGGGTTTTCACATTTTGAGTTAATGAGATAGGGACTTACATGACCTAACAGTAATCCAGGATGGTTTGTTTAAATAATTGTTATTCATAAGTCAATTGATAAAGTATAATATCAGGGAGGCTCATGATGGTATCGAAGAGTATTATGATCAGAAATATGTTTCCAGACTAGAACATTATTGTAGGGCAAGTGGTTCATGTAAAAAAATCTTGGAATGTGTTTAAAGGCAAGAGTACTTTTTTGAAGACTTGCAGAGCTAGGTGTGGTGTAATGCTGTCCATCTCAGTGTTGGTAAAGTATGGAATTTTAACAGAACTGCAATTACTTCAGATCTGAGTAGCAGAAACAAAATGATCACCGAGGCATCGGCGACAAACAGGAGAATGATATTTTCGCAAAGGAGAACAAAATTGCTACTGTACATAGGAATGAAGAGACCAGAAGTTTGGACATTCCAAATAATGTGGATGTAGATTCTGAATATAGCAAAGCTAATTTCAAATGTGAGGATCTTTGGGTTGATTAGGTGAGCGCATTGACACGAAGGACAGCTATGGGTGGTTCATCACATCTCATTTCAGTATAAGTGTACTGATCCTAATCAACCCAATGATACTTAAGGTGACCAACCACCTCAGTGTAGCTGTTTGTGATTCATTCATGACCTTGATTAATTACCTTCAACACTGAAACCTTGAAGGTATATGGCCTCTTTCAAACTTGTCCATACCACACGATATTTAAACATTGAACACCCGTCCTCATCTTGAGGAGATCCTGCCCCGTGTATGGGTCTAAATGCTTTGACACAACCAAATATAGAAACTAAGACCCAAAATAATATTTTATCAGCCAAAACTGGCCGCCCTACTATTTTTTGTTTTTCCTGTGTTGTGGCCCCAATCAACGCCAAGAGGGTTCCTGGATTCGGAACATTTGCAGTGGGTCACTAAAACTAATGTATATGTCAAGTCACACGTGATTCGATAAACTCCAGACTGGAATGTATATCTAAACAACTCATCTTGTGTTGAATAAATTATCCCATTACTCAAGGACTGACCAATTAACTACAAAATTGCTCTTAATTTTACTTTGTGTTTTTATGTGCATCACTGTCTTTTTTGTCACTGATCACACTTGTGAAGTTTGTTTTGTGTGCACAAATTAGAATTTATGCTAAGAGTTTATGATAATACTTATTTAAACTTACCTGCTGGTAATGCTTTTAATAAATACATGCAGACAACTCATTTCTGAATGTGCTCTGAAACGTATTTTGAATATTTATTGCAAAAAACTTTTATTTGAATCCTGCTGTGATTTTTTCACTTGACGATGGAACTACCCACACCTGTACTTGAAACTATACTCAAATGTGTATAGCATGGGAAGCAGCTGTTTGTTTTGTTTGATTGACTAGAGGCCCAGCCTCCTTTGCTTTATAAAGATTCTTGTTACCTCAGATCATGACTTGGCTGGCTTGGTTAACTGTGACTATTTCTGAATCTAAATATATTTTCGGAGTACATTGCAAATATGTGAGTAAGGAACGCTTGATGGGAGATGGATAGAAAATATTGATCGGCTGCACAGTGGAGGGGTGAGAGGAAAATAAACTTGGACCTTCTTCCTTCCATAAAATCTATACATACAAAAAAGATCTAGTTCAATATGGTCTCCTTCCTACTCAAACAGAGTTATCTCTAGAAATTGCAAGGCCCTCACCCACATAAAATGTGCCATGTTTCATCATCGGGCTTCCCACACACTGGACCCAATGGAGACCAAAGTGGACTCTACCACCTTGGGTAGGACATGAAGTCTCTGAATCAAAAAAAGTGTGGCCATATTATTGAAGGTTAACCTACTATGTTATACTGTCACTTATTCTAGCTGGCGAACGCCATATTAACATGCCTTCTGAAAAAAAGATGTGTGCATCAGCAAATACCAAATAGCTCCAAAATCTTAATGCCTGGTCAGACCAGGCATTATAATGATGCACAGGCACAGGTATATAAGGAAAACACTCATTAGGCACTCTGGCAACCAGCAGGGCAAAATGGACCAACTACTGCTCCAGCTTGGCAATCATAGATAGCGAGATCGACGATGCCAAGCACCACCAGGATCACCACAGGACACTCAATCACCACAACACCAATCACCAAGGCGGCACAATAGGAAAGAGCAGATATATCATCAAAGCACATCCGTCCTTGGGCAAAGAGAGGAGACCCTCATCAGATATTATCGTCTGAAGCCAGAGTCAATTGTCCATCTACTCCAACACATTGCACCAGCAATCATACCCAGAGTCAACATGTCAACAAACATACCACCCATGATCAACCTCCTGGCTGTGCAGCACATGCTGACCTCTGAATCATTTCAGTCAACTGTGGCACAAATGTGTGGAATATCCCAACTCTTCCTCTCTGCCTTACTGTCTACTGTCTTAGATGCCATTATCCACCTCACTCCTCACCATGATATCTTCCCCAACACCCAGCAACTTCAGCAGGAGTAGGTTTTTATGCAGTTGCTGGGTTCCCACATCTGCTGGATGCCATGTTCTGTATGCATGTGCTACTTGCCCCTCCTGATGAAGCCGGCCACCTGTATAGGAACAGGAAGCACATACATTCTATCAATATGCAGGCCATTGGGGACCATCAGGGACTATTCACCAATGTGGTGGCCAAATATCCTGGAAGTGTGCATGATGTCTATATCATCCATCATTCAACCATCAACCAGTGCTTCCAGGATGGACAGTGTGGGAATGGCCTACTTGTAGGTAAGCATACAGCAATTACATAACAAGTAAAACACACAGGACACATGGTGCAAACAATACAGACACACAACACTTGCCACACATGGATAGGGACACATGGCTGAACAATGACCAATCCATGTGCAACATGCATCACTACAAAACTCCAATCCACATCTTCAGCACACAGTCCCCAATGTACAAGGCCCTAGTACCACTGGAGTGTCATTATTGATGATGCTCCTGTATAGCAGTGCCTGCTCTGCATTCACACAGTGGTGTTGAGCCACTTGTGGTGTCTCAGTGCTGCATTGTCGACCCTTTCACATGCATCACTCATGGTTGAAGGGGCGTACATTGGGTCATGATGTGGGTGTGCCACCGCAAAACACATTGCATGTTGGCATAGCCCCACATTTAAGGCAATATATACATCTGAGGCAGCACAAAAAAGTAAGGCCACCTTAGGGGTGCCGTCACCATGTTTCAACAAGGAGAAATGCTTTCCACCCTAATTGTTTTAGCTCTTCCAATGTGTGCTGAAGTCTACAGCACACATAGAAAGAGCAAATTCTCAACATTGATATGTCATATGCAGGAAAGGACACCTTCATGCACATAATCACACAACCTTGCAATGCATGCATCATAGTACCATGGTGCTAGGGTGCCTATGTTGGAACTTGGCAGCTGGGTAAATGTCAGTGCAGTGGGTGAGGACAGAAATGCGCCATACTTAATAGCAATGGCACACTGCTGGTTTGTCCAAGTGGTGCAGGGCTGTGTAGCAATACACTTCCTGCCCCATCCTGTGCCACAGGGGCTTCTGTAATATCCACATACATGGCAATACATTCCAAGCTACCATGCCACACTTTACATGATGCCTACACACATGTGCATGTGAGTCATGAAATATTGAAAACAGCCCTATGTGCAAAGTGAGGAATATCATGCCCCCATTTATGGGCAATACACAGGGAACAGCACCTGTCCCGTGGCACGGAACACACAAAAAAGGTTCAATTTCACACAACATGGTTCATTGGCAGGTCATATGTTTCAATAAATTCCTTCCGAATTTGTCAACATCACACACATCCTGCATGGGTGAACTGTCTTGCTATGCAAATCACACAATCACCATGCCCCTGAGGCTGCACACTTGACTGGAAGGTTCGCCACAATACACCAATATAATCATGTATGCAAATAGGAACCCACAACGCAAAATGAAAGTCCGATAGACTGATAGCCTACAGTACACAATCTGGCTTCAACTTGTGGGAATCACTGCACAATTTAAAAAACACGGTACCTATGTAAGCCCCCACACGTATGCTTGCACATTGTGTAGGCTACTTTCCTTCCCAGTCACACTGTCAGCAAGTCCCCCTGTGTTCTTGTCCTTGTCTGTACCCCAGGTTTGCAGCCATATCCCTGTCCCAATGTATACAAATGAAGTATCAATGCACAGAAGGAACAAATTGCAACCGATCATCACAGTGTCATGTAAGTCCCTAGTAAATAATAGGGCAAGTCTGACATCAATGACCTGTAAGTCCCAAGTAGATAATAGAGCAAGGTTGAAACAAAATTACCCGTAAGACCCTAGTAGATAATGGGGCAGAGGGGTTTAGTTGTTCATTTTGTTACCTGCACTTGAGTGTGCAGTGCTGTGTAGCCTGCTATCCCTGTCTTAGGGCAGCCATGTCATGCATAGTGTGTGCTAGAACAGAGTCTGTGCAAAACTACATGGTGAGGTATTCTACAGGCAAAGTATATGTACAAGGAACATTGTCACAAATATCTACCTTAATGTCCCCCCAGGTGCCTCCTGCATTTTGTGGTCAATAACTTTGAACATGGACAAAAGCTAAGAGGCACCCTAGGGCCTGGAGTATGGGGAAACAACCTCTGCATATTTAGGTACAGGAGAGATGTATAAACAGAAGCCAACATTTCATTCACCAATATAAGCAAAGATAGTTCTCTGTAGAAGTGCTATGACGCATGAATGAGTACAAGGATTATGGAAGTGATATCCCAGAACATACCACGTTAGGTGGCTGAAGATATGACACATGAAGAACACATAATACTCAGATGCATGTCATGTAAAAAAAACATAATAAATGTCTGTCCACCGCATTTCAAAATTTGGCTGCACCATAAAATGAACCCCCGCCCAACTTTGGATGTCAGCCTGCTCTCTGTACATTGCGATGTGGCACAATTGTATGACCCGTGCGCTGTCCGACCTGTGGACTGTTAGGCCACATTCCATGTCAAGTCCATGGCATGCTTGGGGGTAATATGGGCAATGAAAGAGCTGACATCACAAAGTTGGCACATTCCCAGAAGTCTGTAGCTGTCAAGTACTTAAATAAATGAAAATGTGGCCTTTTGCGTTGCCAGTTCCTTGTAAGGCATGTATCATCACCCGTGTAAACTTCATACACATACATAGGACACATGTGGAGAGCAGTAGGTGGCACACAAAATTTCCACAAGCAAAACAACGATCCACATGACTATCAAAATGTGAACATGATCATATTACACCATACATCTTCAAACACACATTACACTCCTTGCTGCTAAAAAAACGATGCATAGTTAATATGCATTTTTTAAAGTATTGCATCTGCAAAAAAACATGCATGCCAAGCAATGCATTTTGTTGCGACATGGAAAAATGACACATTTCCGCATAGCGTCAATAAAAACGATGCATTGTAGAACACGTGCTGCATGTGCACAGGTACTGAGGTAATAGATGTGCCATGCGGCAAACCAGGAACTGCAAAGTTAGTTTAACTTTCTTTTGCACTCACAGTATTTTGTTTGTCTTACAGGGAGGTTGTGTTGGTTTGAGCTGTGATTTGGAGTGCTGGTGGAGTGGTGTTTTGAACTGTCTTGTTGTGTCCCTGTACTGTCCATTGTGTCTATTTTGTGTTGTGTATTGTTCTGTTTTTTTATTATATTGTGGGGTATCTATTATTGGAGTAGTTTGTTAGTTGGGTTAGTTGGGGGTAATTCTGGGGTTTATTGTAATTGGGCATGGTACCGTGGTTTGTGAATCTTAGGCTGTCGGGGAAGGGAAGGGCCTGTCACCTTGGTCCAGAGGAGGTTTGGGGTTTCATATGGTTAATTCCGCATTACCTCCCCCAAATGGTGGCCATGGGTGGCAGGGTCATCCAAGGGTACAGGACAGAGGCAAGAAAGCCGCATTGGAGCAAGGTCCTGTCCCACATGAACTGGATATACCAGGTGGAGAGGACTGTCTTTCAACTGAAGCATCACTGGGCAGACCTAATAGCACGGGAGGGAGACCTTTGGGAGTTCCTCAATATTGAGGTTGGCGGAACTGTTGGTCAAATCTTTGTGGGTGACTCTTGTTCTGCAATTGCAAGTTCATGTCTGTTTGACATAGGCCCTTATTTACAAAGTTAAGCTTAAGGGCAGGCAAGTGGGTAGTGTGTCATTGCAAAAATACATCCATGAAAAGGCCAGTAAAGCATCATACTGAAGACAAATGACTTGTTCTTCACCTTATCCCCAGTAAAGTGTTTTTCACAAAAGTATGATGTGCAGCAATGTTGTCACAACTGTGTCATGGCTGTAGTGAAATTATTTCACTGGATGAAGTGTCCATGTCCACTAAGGGATTGACAGACGTTGTTTGTTGTGTAGTCATGCACACGTAATGATAGAAGTGATGCAGGCTTAAAGGAAATCATGCCTGAGTGTGTCCTTTGAGCCTTGTCTGTGCAGAGTGACATCACAATTTTCTCACTGACAGTTTCATAGTAGATGTTTTCAGAATTATTGTTTTGAGATTGCAGCCTACATGTGGAGAGACAACTTCAGACAGCCTGATGGCTCATGCAGGACATCCAGCGACTGGAAATGGGGTTGGGTGGGTTAATTGAAACTATGCCTTTGGCGAAGTTGTAAAACTTTGCATATTTTCATGGAGAGCAAAAAACACTTATTACTCTGAGCTTCACTGGCTTAGGGATTCACTCTACCCACCCTTAAAATGAATTAATGAGTGTCTTATATTGTAACATCACAGTTACAAATCAAGGGTGTACTGTACACAATTGAGGGCTAACAGTGCTTGGTGCAGGAGATGCTAGAACAAAAATAAGGAGTGGGAAAAGCATCAACAAAAGAGGATAGAAGTGGAGAAAGCAAGGATGCTTGGAGAACAGTTGTAT
The DNA here is from genome assembly GCF_031143425.1 of Pleurodeles waltl. Lineage (NCBI taxonomy): Eukaryota > Metazoa > Chordata > Amphibia > Caudata > Salamandridae > Pleurodeles > Pleurodeles waltl. Next base: position 1,335,449,069 of record NC_090444.1, on the reverse strand, counting down.
TTAGCCCTGAATGCAGACGTAGGGATTTCAAAACAACTACCCTGTATTCTTCCAGATTATGGAGGTGCTTTCCAAGGCATGCACCCTAGCAATGAACACAACATACCCCTAAGACAATGAAAATGAGCATTGGTTGCAGCATTACCTCTTGCTACCCCAGCAATGCATTCTAATACACGTGTCCAATAGGAACTAACAAACTGTCTTTGTAAGTTCAAGTACTGAGGCATTCATATTCCTGAGCTCCACAAATATTTTATCTCTGGATTTTTATGCTATAAATCAAGTAAAATAGAGCACTGAGTTAAAAATGTGAATTAGATTAGACTGCTGATTTTTTTAACGGAGTCTTAGGGCGTCATTATGACCCTGGCGGCCGGCGGTAAGCTGGCGGTAACACCGCCAACAGGCTGGTGGTGTTCCGCCAGCTATTATGAATGTGGCGCTATAGTCACGCCATACCGCCGGCCCCTCCACAATACCGCCAGCCCAGGGCAGCGGTGCAAGCATCGCTGCCCTTGGGATTATGAGTTCCCGACCGCCAGCCTGGCCACGGCAGTAAACACTGCCATGGAAAGGCTGGTGGTAAGGGGGACTTGGGGTGCCTCTGGGGTCCCCTGCACTGCCCATGTGTGAGAAAGTAGCCTCTTTCTAGCCTTGTTACCCCCACTTAGGGCCTGTTTGTGAGTGTATGTCAGGGTGTTTTCACTGTCTCACTGGTATCCTGCTTGCCAGGGCCCAGTGCTCATAGTGAAAACCCTATGTATTCAGGATGTTTGTTATGTGTCACTGGGACCCTGCTAGTCAGGACCCCAGTGCTCATAAGTTTGTGGCCTATATGTATGTGTTCCCTGTGTGGTGCCTAACTGTCTCACTGAGGCTCTGCTAACCAGAACCTCAGTGGTTATGCTCTCTCATTTCTTTCAAATTGTCACTAACAGGCTAGTGACCAATTTTACCAATTTACATTGGCTTACTGGAACACCCTTATAATTCCCTAGTATATGGTACTGAGGTACCCAGGGTATTGGGGTTCCAGGAGATCCCTATGGGCTGCAGCATTTCTTTTGCCACCCATGGGGAGCTCTGACAATTCTTACACAGGCCTGCCACTGCAGCCTGAGTGAAATAACGTCCACGTTATTTCACAGCCATTTTACACTGCACTTAAGTAACTTATAAGTCACCTATATGTCTAACCTTTACCTGGTAAAGGTTAGGTGCAAAGTTACTTAGTGTGAGGGCACCCTGGCACTAGCCAAGGTGCCCCCACATTGTTCAAAGCCAATTCCCTGAATTTTGTGAGTGCGGGGACACCATTACACGCATGCACTACATATAGGTCACTACCTATATGTAGCTTCACAATGGTAACTCCGAATATGGCCATGTAACATGTCTAAGATCATGGAATTGCCCCCTCTATGCCATCCTGGCATTGTTGGCACAATTCCATGATCCCAGTGGTCTGTAGCACAGACCCTGGTACTGCCAAACTGCCTTTCCTGGGGTTTCACTGCAGCTGCTGCTGCTGCCAACCCCTCAGACAGGTTTCTGCCCCCCTGGGGTCAAGCCAGGCTTATCCCAGGATGGCAGAACAAAGGACTTCCTCTGAGAGAGGGTGTTACACCCTCTCCCTTTGGAAAATGGTGTGAAGGCAGGGGAGGAGTAGCCTCCCCCAGCTTCTGGAAATGCTTTCTTGGGCACAGATGTGCCCAATTCTGTATAAGCCAGTCTACACCGGTTCAGGGACCCCTTAGCCCTGCTCTGGCGCGAAACTGGACAAAGGAAAGGGGAGTGACCACTCCCCTGACCTGCACCTCCCCTGGGAGGTGTCCAGAGCTCCTCCAGTGTGCTCCAGACCTCTGCCATCTTGGAAACAGAGGTGCTGCTGGCACACTGGACTGCTCTGAGTGGCCAGTGCCACCAGGTGACGTCAGAGACTCCTTCTGATAGGCTCCTTCAGGTGTTAGTAGCCTATCCTCTCTCCTAGGTAGCCAAACCCTCTTTTCTGGCTATTTAGGGTCTCTGTCTCTGGGGAAACTTTAGATAACGAATGCAAGAGCTCATCTGAGTTCCTCTGCATCTCTCTCTTCACCTTCTGCCAAGGAATCGACTGCTGACCGCGCTGGAAGCCTGCAAAACTGCAACAAAGTAGCTAAGACGACTACTGCAACTCTGTAACGCTGATCCTGCCGCCTTCTCAACTGTTTTCCTGTTTGTGCATGCTGTGGGGGTAGTCTGCCTCCTCTCTGCACCAGAAGCTCCGAAGAAATCTCCCGTGGGTCGACGGAATCTTCCCCCTGCAACCGCAGGCACCAAAAAGCTGCATTACCGGTCCCTTGGGTCTCCTCTCAGCATGACGAGCGAGGTCCCTCGAATCCAGCGACTCTGTCCAAGTGACCCCCACAGTCCAGTGACTCTTCAGTCCAAGTTTGGTGGAGGTAAGTCCTTGCCTCACCTCGCTGGGCTGCATTGCTGGGAACCGCGACTTTTGCAGCTACTCCGGCCCCTGTGCACTTCCGGCGGAAATCCTTTATGCACAGCCAAGCCTGGGTCCACGGCACTCTAACCTGCATTGCACGACTTTCTAAGTTGGTCTCCGGCGACGTGGGACTCCTTTGTGCGATTTCGGGTGAGCACTGTTTCACGCATCCTTGTAGTGCCTGTTTCTGGCACTTCCCTGGGTGCTACTTGCTGCTGAGAGGGCTCCTTGTCTTGCTCGACGTCCCCTCTCTCTCCTGGTCCAATTTGCGACCTCCTGGTCCCTCCAGGGCCACAGCAGCGTCCAGAAACGATTTGCAGCTAGCAAGGCTTGTTGGCGTTCTTTCGGCGGGAAAACACTTCTGCACGACTCTCCACGGCGAGAGGGATCCGTCCACCAAAGGGGAAGTCTCCAGCCCTTTTCGTTCCTGCAGAAACCTCAGCTTCTTCTGTCCAGTAGAAGCTTCTTTGCACCCGCAGCTGGCATTTCCTGGGCATCTGCCCATCTCCGACTTGCTTGTGACTTTTGGACTTGGTCCTCTTGTTCCACAGGTACCCTAGATTGGAAATCCGCAGTTGTTGCATTGTTGGTTTGTGTCTTTCCTGCCTTATTCCTCTAACACGACTTCTTTGTCCTTAGGGGAACTTTAGTGCACTCACTTTTCAGGGTCTTGGGGAGGGTTATTTTTCTAACTCTCACTATTTTCTAATAGTCCCAGCGACCCTCTACAAGGTCACATAGGTTTGGGGTCCATTCGTGGTTCGCATTCCACTTTTGGAGTATATGGTTTGTGTTGCCCCTATCCCTATGTTTCCCCATTGCATCCTATTGTAACTATACATTGTTTGCACTGTTTTCTAAGACTATACTGCATATTTTTGCTATTGTGTATATATATCTTGTGTATATTTCCTATCCTCTCACTGAGGGTACACTCTAAGATACTTTGGCATATTGTCATAAAAATAAAGTACCTTTATTTTTAGTATAACTGTGTATTGTGTTTTCTTATGATATTGTGCAAGTGACACTTGTGGTACTGTAGTAGCTTCACACGTCTCCTAGTTCAGCCTAAGCTGCTCTGCTAAGCTACCATTATCTATCAGCCTAAGCTGCTAGACACCCTATACACTAATAAGGGATAACTGGGCCTGGTGCAAGGTGCAAGTACCCCTAGGTACTCACTACAAGCCAGTCCAGCCTCCTACACCATGCACTTGGCATGGGCATTGCAGGGGCCCCCAGGCATAGCCCCTTTGTGCATTTCACTGCCTGAATTTCAGGCAGTGACATGTGCGGCGGGTGCTACTGCACCCGCTGCGCATCAGCATTGCCGCCGGCACTATTACGAGCCGGCAGCAATGTTGATGTGACTTTTCCGCTGGGCCAGCGGACGGTAACATTGTTACCGTCCACTGGCCCAGCGGAAAACTCGTAATAGGGAGCCAGAAATACCGCCGGCACTGGTGGTATTCTGGCTCCTGCAGCCTCGGCGGTCTTTTGAAAAGACCACTGAGGCTGTAATGAGGGCCTTAGTCTATTTATGAGGATGTTTTTACGGAACTGTACAAAGTGATGTTCAAGCTAGTATCCCTAAGACGTGTATATCTTCACATTATTTCTCTAGGACGGCTTCCCCATTGTCTAAAATAATGCACTATTTGGGTTTTATAGGATGGATAATGAACAATAAACAAGCATGGGGTTTTGTTGCAGCACTTGCGAATGAGGTGTGTAGGGCACAGAAAGGACCATATTATGGCATCCCCTCACAATGTGGCATCTTCTTCCCCTCACCTAAGACACTCCACTTATCTAGGTCTTCTTCGCCTGAGTCTTTCCTTGTCCATCAGATCCTTCACATATGTCTCCCTCTATTGACCAGCTCATGGAAGGCAGAATTCAAGCTATATTCTGATATATTGCAGTGGCCTTTAAGTCTGGCTGCAGTCTGGCTCATATGTTTCTAGGTTAAAAACGCATCCTATTCCCATGCTGTGGATCTCATGTGCCAGTATTGAGAATTGCAATGTAGAAATGAAATAACATCCCAATACAGATCATGATTGCTACATCATTTCTCAACTTCAGAAAGGAGGTCAAAAGTAATAATGATATGGCAACATCCATCTACCAAATCATTCCCCCTCCCCTTCTACTATGATCTGTACTCAGATTTTTCCTAATTAGGGTAATGCTACTATTAGACTTGGCATCATTGGAATGGTCTCCGTAACTTTTTGCCTTTACTTCTCAGGTTGCTTCTTTGTGCTGGACTCTGTTTTTGCTGTTTTTTGTTTGCTCTGGACACCTTACCACTGCTGACCAGCGCTAACTGCAAGTGTTCCCTTTATAAATTGTATGTGTACATTGGCTTATCCATGATTGGAATACTTGATTTACTGTTAAGTCCCTAGTAAACTGTACTAGAGGTGCCCAGGGCCTGTAAATCAAATGGTACTAGTGGGCCTGCAGCACTGGTTGTGTCACCCACATTAGGAGACCTGTGAACATGTCTCAGACCTGCCACTGCAGTGTCTGTGTGTGCAGTTTTAAACTGCCAATTCGACTTGGCAAGTGTATACACTTGCCAGGCCTAAACCTTCCCATTTTATACATGCAAGGCACCCATAAGGTAGGCCCAAGGTACCCCCATGGGCAGGGTGCAGTGTATTTAAAGGTGGGCCATGTACTTATGTGTTACATGTCCTGACTGTGAAATACTGCCTAATTCGGTTTTCATTGTTGCAAGGCCTAGCTCTCTCATAGTTTAACATGGGGGCTGCCTTTAAATATTATTAAAGCACAAATTTCTTTTGGGAACAGATAGACATGTGGAGCTTGGGGTCTTTGAACTCACAATTTAAAAATACATCTTTTAGTGAAGTTGTGTTTTAGATTGTGTGTTTGAAAATGCCACTTTTTGAAAGTTTTCATTTTCTTGCTGAAACCATTCTGTGACTCTGCTTGTTTGTGATTCCCTGTCTGAGTCAGTCTGACGGCTGTGCTGTTTAACCCTCTCCTCTAGACTGTGACACAAAGGGAGCAGGGATGTAGCCTGCATATCCTGATGGGCCATCTGGGCTGAGTGGAGGGGAGGAATGGTCACTTACGCCTGAAAGGGCTGTGCCTGCCCTCACACAATTCAGTCTCCAATCTCCCAGTGTGTGTCTGGGGCCTGGCCTGGGTAAGGCAGGATTTTGAAAACAACAGAGACTTCTCTTTGAAGTAGGCCTACTTCAAAGGCAGAAAAGGGTATAAGAAGAGCACCCAAAACCCCTGAAAATCAGATCCCTTCTGGAATCAAGAGGAACCTCTGCCAAGGAGAAGATCTGAAGAGCTGAGGAGAAGTTCTGCCCCTGCCTGTGACTGTTCTTTGTTGGGCTATCCTGTAGTTGCTGCTTCTGCCTGTGAAAGGGGACAAAGGCTGAACATTGTTGTGCATTTTTGCCTGAGAAGAATCTCCAAGGGCTTGAACTGAGATTGCCTCCTGTTGTGGAAGTCTCAGGGCCATCAAGGACTTCCCCTGCCAGCACCTGGACTCTCTGCTGAGATTCCTGCCCTGCCAAGTGGTGCCTTATCCAGTTCCTGTGACCTTGAAAAGTGAAGTTGGCAGACAAGAACTGAAAATCCACGCACAGACCGCCGTGTGGGGAGGTTTTCGACACACCTTCGGGACAGTGCTAATAAAGGACACGCTGCCGGCTTCGCTGCTGAAATCAACTCTCAGATTGACACAATGCAGCTGGAGAAACGACGCGCAACACCTACTAACGGAGGCAGATAACAGTGCCCCACACAGTGCGGTTTTCTGATACTATGCAACCTGATTTCCCGTACATCGTCCTTGGACATCAAAGTCAGCCCGACTCTGCATGGATCTGAGGTGCCCCGTCCAGAAATCGACCCATCGCTCTCTTATGAGGGAGAAAAACAACACATCACTGACCCAGCCGTAGAAGGAACCAAGGCAAGGCCTCACTTGCGAGTAAGGAATCGACCTATCGCTGACGTTTCCAACACAAGCTTGCCTGTGTGGCTTTATTTTTTACGCTAACCAGGTACTTTCTGTAACAACAGCATTCTGTTTTTACGACTCCTATTCTTAAAAAATTCATATCTTGACTTTTGTATGTTTGATTTTTGTCATTTTGGTCTTGTTTTGTTTAGATTAATATTATCTATTGTTCTAAACCTGTGTGCTGTCCTTTTGTAGTGTTCCCACTGAGTTACTGTGTGTGTTGATACAAATACTTTACACATTGCTTCTGAAGTTAAGCCTGCCTGCTCGTGCCAAGCTACCAAAGGGGCGAGCGGGGGTTAACTGAGGGTGATTCTCCTTTACCCTGACTAGAGTGAGGGTCCTTGCTTGGACAGGGGGTAACCTGACTGCCAACCAAAGACCCCATTTCTAACATTGGTGATCAGCAGTCGGGATTGGACTTGTATTTGTACTTGACATACAGTGATTAGGTGTACTCTACTGTTTTAAGTGCAGACCCTTACGTGACCACATACCACTTGTCTTTGTGATGTTTGCTTTTTCCTCTTTTTGGACCCTTTTTGTTCTACTTCCATATTTTTGGCTGATCCCCTGATTGACTTTTGAACTTCATTGGGAACTTGTTTTTCTGCCTTTGGAACTTTGCACTTTTAACTGTTCATCATGTCTCAATCTGGAAATGCATCAGCTGGAGCTGTTTTTGATTTAGGAAACTGAAGAGCTATAAAGATGCCCAGTTCAGGCAGTTCTTCAAAAACCTTGCTTGTCCCATGGGTGGGCCTGGTATGTCCAGGGAGAGGGTCTCCAGGGCAGGTAGCAGTGTGTCATTCAAGGGTCTGACCCCTGAAGAGTTACAGGACAGACTGGCAGAGAGGCTCACCAGTTGGAATTGGAAAAGTTTGGGATGCAAAGGGAGATGGGAGAGAGGAGGATGGCCATAGAGGAGAAGAAGATACTGCTGGCTCATGGGCTCAGCTTGAGAGAGCTGGAACAGAGGAGCCAGTCTAGCAGGGATAGTGACAGTAATAGCGCAGTGCAGCCTGAGAGGAAAGTGCACATTCCTAAGGACCTTGTTAAGGATTACAAAAGGGAGGATGGGTATGAGTCTGCCCTTCATATGAATCTGGTCCCTGAAGCTCATTGGGGGGTGAGTCTGTGGAAGCCCTTTGAGGTAAAGGGATGGGATGCTATGACATCCTTAGGGGATCCCGAAGGGCTCACTTACCCTATCATGAAGGACGCCCTGATTACCAGGTATGACATCACCCCTGAGCAGTAAAAGGACAAGCTTAGGTCCATAAGAAGAAGGAATCTCAAACATGTTTGGAATGTGTTGATTCCTTTTGCAGGTCACTGGATGGTTGGGTGAAGGGTAGTAAGGTGACAATGTATGAGGTGCTTTACAACTTGATTGCTTGGGAGCACTTGTACAGTTTATGTTTTCCAGAGCTGCACCAGCATTCAATTGACAGCAAGCTGACTGACCCCAGGAAGATAGTACAGGAAGCGGACCCTTGGGAGAGCACCAGTGTCCAAAAGAGGTATGGGGGCGACCATGCCAAGGGTGGGCAGGGTCCCCAACAGAAGAAGTGGGGGGATAAGGGTAAACAGGGAGAGTTCTCAAAAGGGCCCCAACCTAGATCCCAGGGTAAAGAACCCCAGCCCCCAGATGAAAAGAAACCATAGGTCTCTACAGGGAAACCTGCAGAGAAGGGGTTCCGCAAGTGCTTTGCATGTGATCATGAGGGTCACATGAGCGGGGACCCCAAATGTCCCAAGTGGACACCGGCACCCAGTCACATGGTTTGGCCAGTGTAGCGCTTGGGGAGGAGTTGGTTCCAGGTGGGTGGGAGCCAGCTGAGATGACCCTTGTCTCACTAGGGGACAGTGAGATGTTCCAGAGGACCCTTGTGCCTGATAACACTAAGAAGTACAGGCGCTGGGTCGCCAACCCAACCGGAGAATGAAACGACGTACGGCCTCACTTGCGAGTAAGGAATCGAAGCATCACTGACTTTTCCGACGCACACTCGACTGTGAGGCTTTTTTTTACGCTAACCAGGTACTTTGTGTAACAACAGCATTCTCACTGTTTTCTAAGGATTAAGACTCTGAAGCCCTCATTATCACATTGGCAGTAAATCCTGCTTACCGCCACACTGACGGCTGCCAACTTACCACTGCTGTGGCAGATATCCATTCTCCATATTCTGACACACACACTCCAATCAGTCAGTATACAGCCACATACACAAATCCGCCAGACCAATGGTCAGTGATAAACTGGGGGTATCAAAACCCACACCATTAGGCCAACAGAACAACACCCACCACATTATGACCCACAAATCACCACGGTGCACATTCAACGGCAGTAAGCCATTGGCGGTACATACCGCAGCGCTCAAAATGGACACACACAAACAAAACAACAACACATTGGACAATTAAAAAAACAAACACCTGACACCCATACATATACCACACCCACACACTCACACCACTATAAAATACATACCCTCATTACCCACAACCCTTTACAAACAACAATGACTGGCAGGATATTGACACCAAGACCACTGACACAACTCAATACACATACTATTCACACCTATACACCACTCACGCACCCCGCATCACACACCCCAAAACATTACCCAACACACCCTCACCAACACACCTCATACAACACCCATGGCACCACAAAGACACCCGCGTTTCACAGAGGAGGAGCTAAGGATCATGGTGGAGGAAATTATCAGGGTAGAGCCACAGTTATTTGGAGCACAGGTGCAGCAGATATCTATAGCTAGGAAGACGGAGTTATGACAGAGAATTTTGGACAGGGTCAACGCCTTGGGACAGCACCCAAGAATTAGGGATGACATCAGGAAGAGGTGGAATGACCTACGAGGGAAGGTACGTTCCATTGCAGCATTACACCAGCTTGCCACCCAGAGGACTGGCGATGGACCCCTACCTCCTCCCCCACAACTCACAGCATGGGAGGAACAAGTCTTGGCAAACCTGCATCCTGAGGGCCTGGCTGGAGGAGGACTGGATGCTGGTAAGTCAACTCTCTACTACTATCACCCCCCTACCTGCATGCCACCCTCACACTCACTCCCATCACTCCACCACTTCCCACACACCCCACCATCACATCTCACTCATTCCAATGCCAAGCCCTGCATGCTGTACCAATGCATGGACACCACTCACAGCCTGCATGGACACTCATCACTAAAGCATGCACACTATAGAGAACTAACTATACCACCACACACCAACGTACACAGGTGAAGCTGCCAGGGCAAATCCAACCAAAGAGGGCAAGCCACAGATGCACAATATGTCAGACACAGAAACCATAACACATAATTTACATCCCCACAGGTACCCCAGCCAATGTCAGCAGAGAGGTGCTACCACTATCCAGTGCCCCAACTGAAGAGGCCCACAGTGATGACAGCAACTCTGGTCTTCAGGATCTGGAGGACTTACCTGGCCCATCAGGGACCACTGTACAGCCGGTTACGCAGGCCCAGTCACACACCACCACAGAGACTCCGCCACCAGGAAACACCACCACAGCACCCACCCAGTGTACCCATACCTCTGTCCCCAGGACACGTCAATCAGCAGTGTGTCCACCTCTAAAGGGACCCCAGGGCATACATCATACACAAGACAGTCAGGGACCTGGGGTCAGTGGGCACACAGTTCAGGGGACAGAGGCACAGGCCAACAGGTGAACTAGGAGGACTGCTGTGCGCCATGGCGAGGACAGGCCCAGGGAACCAGCTCTCCAGGAGGCACTTGGAGAGATCCTGGGAGCTTATCAACATTCCCAAGACACGATGGGCCAGAACATGGACAATGTGCATGAGATCAGGCGGCTGCAGGAGGGACAGTACCAGGGGATCAGGGAGGACTTGCAGGCCATCAACAACACCCTGATCTCCATAGCAGAGGTGCTGGCAGACATGGCCAATATTATGAGGGAGGCAGTCTCACACCAGCGGGCCCCTGCCACTAGCCAGACATCTGAACTTCCGCTGCCGCTAGTGGCCAGGAGGCCCCACCACAGGACTGCAGGCCCCCAGCACCCCTCCCCCTGAAGAAGGTGAACCACCCCGCAAACGTTCCCTACGATTCAGGCAGAAGCCAGAGACACTTGCCAAGACCACCGCCAGGAAATGAGACTTTCCTTATTGTCACCCTTGGGTCCCACCCTATAACCCTGTCCACCTTGGACTACCATTGGGGAGCTTCATATGTCCTCATGGACAACGCACCTGTTCTACAAACAGACTGGAACAATACCCTGGACTTTCCTCCATCATCACCCAATCCCATTGCACTTGCCCCTCCATATTTTAGCACTTCAATAAACACCCTTGGAAAATAATCGAATTTTGTAGTATGTCATGTATATCAAATATGTATTCATTGAAACAGGTTCAAACATTGCAAATCAACTGTACAGAGAATGAGCATAGATTAACAACCTGTAGCTGGTTGCAGTGATCACACCAGGAGTAAGCATGGTAATCAGGTAAGCAAAGACCACATTTCTAACAGCTATAAATACTCAAGTTCAACCTCAGCTCCCTGCAGTTCCAGTTGTAAGGCACCTGGAGGCTATCTCAAGGGCTCGCAAGCAGCATTCACCTTCCTGTGAGTCACTTTTTATTGCAAATCTAGGGCATGGCTTTCTTCCTACATCAGTAGCCTATTTTGTCTCATGGGTGTGATTATTTAGAAAACTATTACACTTTATCTAGTGGAACCTTGTTGCCTTTAAATGTAAAAGTTTTCTCTTTCGGTCTCAAATAGAATTGCTCCTCTAAGCCTACAGTCAGGGAAGATTTAGGTGTGGAGATACCAGGTGGCTGGAATTTTTTATTTGAATCGGTGCCTAAATCCATCACAAGTTAATCTCCATGGAATGAAGAATAACTCTGAAGATACAGGCAAAATTCTACACTGAGGGGCTTATTTACAAAGCCCCCATATGCCACTGGGGCATCACTTTTTTATTCTCCTGTGGCGGATACTGCATAGCTATAAGGCCATGTAAAGCCCCCCGTGTGGCTTTTCATGGCCTTGTTGATATGGAGTGAGACAACCCAGTCCAAGTTGCTGCAGTGCCTCACACTGCGATAAGGAGGCGTGCTATGGGCATTATGGTGGGTGCTCCCATGTAACACCCATGGCATTTGACACATTCCCAGATTTACAAGATTTCATAAACCTGGGAATGCGTCAAAAGCCTACATCTCCACAGGGGAGGCGTAAGGGAGGCACATTGAGGAGAAATAACTTCATTTCTCCTCGTTTGTTCCTCTTTCTATGTGTGCTGCATTCTACAGCACATGTAGAAAGAGGGGAAAGCCTCCATTGATTGTTTTTGTGTAGGAAGGTGCCCCTTGCATAAATCCAGTGGCCCTGCCCATTGAGCACCAGTGCACGGGGAATGGACAGGAATGTGCCATATCTCTTCCATACAGCGCATTCATACCCTTTTCTGTTGATGCCGGGCAGAGCAGCAAGAATCCTTATGGCGCTGCCCTGCACCAAAACCTTGTAAATTAGGCTCAATGTTCCCTATTCTGTGGATATTAATGCTGCCATTTACCACCTGGTAAAGCTAGTAGTAAATTTCAGTAGAATGCAGGATTTGAGCTGGTAGTTGCAAATGGGGCCAACCGGCATGCATTTATGGGGTCCAGCACATACTATCCTCATTGGACATTTACTGAAAGCTAGATGGAAAAAAACAAATACAGAGGAAATAAGGGAGAACAGAAAGACAGAAAAGCCGTCACAAAGGAAGAAAGCAGTAAGACAGAGATAAAGGGTAACTGAGTCTCTGGTAGTGCATTAAAGGGACATGATGTGAATTCTCAATTATGCAGCATTGATATTCGGTGCACCAACATTTATTAATGCACGTCACGAGCTTCTGCGCAGAGCTTTGGGCACTAGTGCTCATTCTGTTACAAATAAAGCACTGGAAGAGGGGATCTGTGTAGGGTGGGGTAATGGTGTTTAGGGTAACAGATGGTACAGCCTGTCGTGGGCCTCCCGTACCTGAGGAGAGGATCAGGCAGAGACCTGGAAGTGGAAGGGAATTCCCCTTGCGCCCAGGACTAAATCGGTTTTAACAATTGAGTTTTCTAGATGGTAAAATCAGTTCCGATGTCCCCACACCTGGAAAATCTGGGTGTGGGAACACTGGGATATTCAAGATCATGCTCAGTGGTATCCTGTCCAGGGAGTAGGGGCTTAACTATTTTTAAGCTTCTGATGTAAGACTCTGTTCTCTGCACATTTTGGATGACTTTACTACGCCTTTGTTTATATGTATGTATGGTATATGTAGGTATATCTTCAAAGAGTAGTAGCAAAATAAAGAGACGTGTAGGCTGAGAATGATACAAATCAGGTGAATAAGTGCGCAATACACATTTACCTTTTGTCATGCAGCATGTAGATATGAAATGAGCCACTCCGAGGGCTGCTGCTCCACACAATACAATATGTATGAGTAATGTAAAGAGATTTGTCTCTTGTTCTGTTCGTGTGGGTGTTTTCCTTGCTTATCGGACAGTTGTTACAGGTGACATTACCACTAATGGAGAAATAGAAATCACAATTGTGAAACATAATCACATTATTATGTATAGCTCTCGATTCACATTTGTTTCAACATACTGTGATATTAAAATACACAGCCACTGTTGTAAAAATAACTCACATTTTCAATGAAAAAGTTACAAAAGCTGTTCTAAGTTCGGGGCTGATTATAAATCAGCGGAATTACCTCATAAGATACCACTCTTCCTGATTCCTACTGTGTCTGTTTTCCTACACTCAGGTTTTAACAGAAAACCATACCCAATTATTCAAGTAATTGTGCCTGCAAGAATTGCATCATTCTTTGGCTGCTGTAGCAGACAAACGCAATTCATCATTTTAATTTCCTATCATGGGTAGGATACAATGGTCCCCTCAATAGAAAAAAAAACTTCCTCTGCCTGTCCCTACTCCAACCAACCCTACCCACAACCCAAACCCAACCACAGGCCCACGCATACATTTACCATCCACCCACTTAGGGAAGAAGGTAAATGTATGCAGTAAAACCGCATGGAATAGGGGATTCAGTGAGGGTTTTACGACCAGGCAATTCAGTTCCCCATGGTAATTACCCATTTCATAGGGTCTTACTCATAATTTCATGGTATTGGTGTGATAATACCTCATGGTAACTCTTAGAAATTGGGCCTCTAGTTGGCAGCGGTTTGCACCCTGTCCAGGTGCAGAGCACAATCATAGTCAGGGGAAGTCAGAAGCACACTTTAAAATTAACCTGCGCTCATCCTTTGGTAGCTTCGCACAGAGCAGTCAGGCTTAAATTAAGGGTCAAGGTGTAAAGTATTTGTGCAACACTTAAATTACAGTAACACAGTGAAACCACCACAAAAGACTCCACACCATTTTAGAAAAATAAAGAATACCTATCTGAGTAACCAAGATCCAAACAACAAAAATCCAAAAAATAGAACTAAAAATACGGGTTTGTAAAGATTAAGGCCCATATTTATAGGAAAATGAAGGAGCGCAACGCTGTATTTATAGGAAAATGAAAAAGCGTGATGCTGGGCCAAAATTGGCAGCGCCATGCTCCGTCATTTTCACAACGCAGGAATGTGCCGTATTTAATTGAATTTAATTGCACCTCTGTGTTGTTCCCTGTGCTGGCACTAAATTTATCTGCCAACTCAGGTAACCTTGCAGGTATCGTGCAAGGATGTCTGCGTTGAGGGGTATGATTGTTTATGTGCAGGAATTGACACCTTCCCACACATAAACAATCATTTCTGGCATGTTGCTCTTTCTATGCGTGCTGCAGAATGCAGCACACATTGAAAACGCAAAAGACGAGGAGGAATAAAAGTATTCCTTCTTGTTGCACCTTGCTAACGCCACCCCTGGGGTGGTGTTAGATTTTGGCGCTGCCTCAGGTTTATGAAAACTCATAAATCTGAGGCAGCCTCAAATTGCAATGGGTGTTACTGAGGCACATCCACAGCAACACTCATTGCACCCCCTTTCCACACAAAGGGCTGCATGTGAAGGGATCGTATTTACAAGGTGGCGTTAAGCCACAAAAAGTGGCTTAACTCCACCTTGTAAATACAAAGAAGGGCATAGCACCACCAGAGAATCACAAAAAGTGACTTTCCAGTGGCTCTAGGGGGCTCATAACTATGCCCCTAAATGTAGAAGCAGAGCTTAGAAATCACAAGTAGTCAAACGGTTACTTGAGATTGCGAGGGACCAGTACAAATCTAAAGTTCAGGCCAACCGTGATGGAGGGTAGGCTGGCTACAGAACCCACTTTGGACCTGCTAAGAAAGTAACTGGAATGGAGAAAGGCATTGACGTCAAGAGCACAAGGGATTTATACTTTCCACTCAGTTGGCTCAATGTGTCTGAAGAGAGCCTCTCCGTGGTGTTGAAGAATCCGCGCTACATCATCATCGAGCTTCGCAGATGCTGTTGAAGGATCCATGCTACATCATCATCGAGGAGCGATGTGCTGGTTTTTCTCTAGTAGTCTGGTCAATGCACCAGTTTTTGCAGAAATCAGCTGCAGAACCCACTTCTGAGGCCCAGGACTGGAGGGGGACCTCAGCCAAGGGTATGACTCACAGATGGCAGAGTTCAGCAGCAGGCGCAAAGTTGCAGGCAGTCTTTAATGTCCCTGAAACTACAAGAAAAGAGGGCAAGCCAATAGGCTGTTGGAGAACTTGGGTTCAAAGATGTAGAGAACAGGTCCAGTCCTTCTCACTCCAGGTAAGGAGCAGCAGGCCAACATAACAAAGCAAGTAGCAAAGTGGCAGTCCTTTCTATAGCCCAAAACACAGCAAGCACTAGGCCAACACAGCAATGTAGTTAGCAGAGTGGTAGTCCCTCCTGGCAGCACATCAGCCTTTCCTCCGGGCAAAATGACCTTGGTTCCAGTAGAGTTCTGATTTTGTGGGGTTTGGGGTCCATTACATACATACCCAAATGTGCCTTTGAAGTGGGGGAGACTTCAAAGAGACCTTTGAAGATCACAAGGTCCCCGCTCTTCCTTCCTTTGCTCCAGACACTCAACAGCGGGTATGAAGTCCTTTGTATTGGGAGAGGTAGAGCCCTATTCAGGTATACGTGTCAGCTCCTCCATCCCATCTATCCCAGGAAGACCCATCAGCCTGGTGATGGGCCATCAGGATGCAAATGTCAGACTCCAGCTCCCTTTGTGTGTGACTGCCTAGACAGAATACACAAAGCCCAGCTGTCATCCACTACAGACGTGTATTCAGAGACAAGAAGAGACACATTAAAAAGAAATACAAAAAAGACAAAGTAAGAAAATGTCAACTTTCTAAAAATTGGCATTTTCAGCCTTACAATTTAAAATTCGACTTCACCATAAGTTGTGATTTTAAATTGTGAGTCCAGAGACACCAAACTCCACATTTCTATGTTGTCCCAATGGAACGTACACTTAAAAGATGTTATAAGGCAATCCCAATGTTAACCTGTGGGAGACATAGGCCTTGCAGTAGTTAGTGTAAGCAAATTTGATAGTTTTTCATTACAGCACATGTTAAACTTTAAAGTGCATGTCCAGTACATTGCACTCTGCCCTTGTGGTTAATTAGGTCCTATCTTAGGGGCAACTTACACATAATATAGAGGAAGGCTTGGGGCTGGCAAGTGAATACTTTTGCCAGGTCGACATGGCAGTTTTCAACTCCACACACAGGCTCTGCAGTGTGAGCCTGAGACATTTTTAAAGTGTTATTGTAGTGAGTGGCACAATCAGTGCTGCAGGACCACTAGCAGCAATTTATTTACAGACCTTGGGCACATGTAGTGCACTTTGCGAGGGACTTACAACCAAATTAACTGTGCCAATTGTGGATAAGCCAATGTTATCATGTTTAGAGTAAAGAACATCTGCACTTTAGCAGTGGAAACGTACCCAGATTCCTAAAGCCAACAAAAACAAATTCAGCACAAAGTGAAGGCAAAGGTCTGGAGATGACCCTGCAGAAGGGGTCAACAGTAACTCTAAAATCACATGCAATTTTACCATTGCCCCAGTTCTTCTAAATATTGCCTAAGTGGTTACATTTGTGTTGACAGGTAGGATGTCTTTTATTCCTCAGTCACTAAAAAATATAACAGCAATGATAAGAATTATACTGCCATTAATTAATTTATTAAACAATATTTCAAACCTATTATTGACTCACATTTACTTTCATTGTGTTTAATTTATAATGTGGGCCTTTGGATAAGAAGGCAGACCTCACTGCAGATGAATGCATATCATTTCCACGTCACGCTGTGATTCACGCTGTGATTCAAATAGAATTTGTTTCAAAAAGTTCTCGTGAGTGAAAATTGTTCAATCGAAGTGCAGAACATGTTGAAACTGCACAATAGAAGGCATGAAATGTAATCCCCATAATGATATAAGAGTTTATATTGGACGATGCACAGTTGAATCATGTAATGAGGGTTTGTCATAGGTTTATTCTAGCGCCTTCCTTGGGTACACTTATTTTAGCCTGGGCCTGTGGCCTGTGCCCTAGTTACACGCTTTTATTCCATTTATTCATTTTAATTCATTTTCAATTAACTTGCTTTTAGCTGGGGTTATTTTGTTTTATATTCAGTTGCTGTTCTGCAAAAGTGTTGTTATTAGTTCCTCTACACAACATTTCACGCTTTGTCTCTGCTCAAGACTGTACCCAATAGTTTATTTAGTATTACCGCCACAAGAGTGCGGAGCCAGTCTTTGACACTCACACAAATTATCACGCCAGGCTTGTTCTCAGAATACACCATGTTTTATTATAAAAACACCACAAAGGGAAAAGGAGGTTAGAGAGGTCATTCCAGCCACAGGAGCCCACCTATGCTATGTGCCACTTCACTGCTACTTGGCTGACTTCAGCCCTGTCTCTACAGCCAACCGAGGAGGCGACGGACAGACCACTGTTTTTCAGGTATGAGATTGGGAGGTCCTTCCAGGGACTAGTAGAGGCAGAGATAGGGCTATCACTACTATGCTCTCACATAGATGCCAAGAAGTGTAGGCAGGCATTAGTAAACACTATTTTATTGCAGGGTGTTGGGGCTTTTTTATTTGTTTCTCACTGTTGGTCACAATCAGTGTTGTGATGTTTCATCCTCCTAATAATTGCTGCTCATGTTTTTTATAGCAGAATGCAGTTCATTCAACAAATACATTGAAAACTGTCCTGCATCTCTTTGTTTGCCTTTGCTTGTGTGAGACTTGTGCAAATGAGAGAAAGGATGAGATCTGCCAACCACGACTTCCCTGAGGAGTCAGAGTGTCATGTGTTCTAGGATGCCACAAATCACCTTTACTTCCTTGGTTTGGGTGAGGTGCTGCTGGCTAGCCGAAATGGTTAAGCCAACAGTTTCCAACCCTTGATGGAATGACTCAGTCGCCCACATATGGTGGTGCAGCTGCCCGAAAGCTACTAGTCTTACCTCCACAGTAAGAGTCTTGCGACAAGTTAAATGACACAGTTTATGTAGGAGAGTATCATGTTTTAAAAGTATGAAAGTTTTTCAAGCAGCTGCTTCACACATGACGTGTTTCTAATACAACATATAGGCAGAAATGAAAAATAATGCCAATTGAGGCATCTTTGACTCATTACTGAAACACCAATACATGTTAACAAAGATCCAGAGTTATATACTATCCTGGTTTGTATGTACAAATATAATGAGTATTGACAAAGCAAATAGGTTTGGTGTTTGTATACATGCACACAGATGCAGACATGAAGCATAGAGAAAAACAAAAACACCCTTTATCACAAAGTCAAATAAATGCACAGCAAGTCATGGTACAAGCTAATAGTTATCGATGCACACAACAGACCTACAGTGCACACCCTCTGCAGCAAGGTGCAGATGGTCATGTGCATCAGTAGAACACAGGTTGATATGCAGGTGGGCAGAAAGTGAAGTACATTGGCAGGTCATATTGTGATGTACATGCAACACACAAAAGGGTGAAGGGAGGAATGCATGCAATTTGTTCAACCACTGGCAATCACTAGGTGTTGCATTCCAATTCTTTTGGCCACCATGCCCCCTCAGTCTCAACCCAGACATAATCAAACCAGTCTTGACCCTGATCCAATAGAAACTGTCCAAACCCAAATGTGAGGCTAGGTCCTATCTGAACTCGAACACAAGCAACCCAAGAACACTTTCACCCTGATTAGGCTCTTCAGTCAAATGTAGTTTCGTTCCAGTGACACAGAGAACCCGGTACCCACATCTCGGTATACACTTGCCACCTAGGGTTTTGCATCAGAAATTCAAAATTTGATGGGAGCAATGCTTGCAATTTGTCTAACCACTGGAAATCTCTCAGGGTAGCATTCCAACCCATTGTTCTTTTGCCCACCATGCCACCTCCGTTTGAACCCAGCCTGCTTCAATAGGAACGGTCCAGGCTGAACTGCCATGCCAGGTCCTCCCCAAACCGGAACCCAGGAGTGGTTCACCCTTATTGGGGCTCTTCAGTCGAGTTGAGCTTGGTTTTAGTGGCACAGGTAGCATATGGTGATGTACACCAGGGGATCAAAGGTTGATATTCACCAGTACAGCACTGAGTATGTGCAACAGGATAGCACTGAGTTATGTGTCTTAGGGGAGCACAAGGTATTTGCCTCTCAGGAGCGCTAGTTCCTTTGCATCAGGAGACAACTAGGTGTTAAGCAGTGAGGAAACACTTCATGATATGCAAATCATAGACACAGTGCTGCCATTATGGGTTGGGGTCCCAGGGTGATGTGCAGTAGTTGGCATGGGGTGAGGCACAGTGGTGAGATTACATCAATGGGCACTATGTCTGATAAAACCATTTCAGCCAATGTTGAGTCTTTGACCTGCAGTATTATCCAGGGACGCTTTTCCTGTACTTCTAAAGGTAAAAAGTAAACCTGCAAGTTTCAGAACAACAGGTTCTGTTGGCTAAAAATTCATAAGTGCCTGTATGTGGAACAATTGATATGGGTCTCTTGGCAGTTACAATACAGATTTCAGGATAGAAAATGATTTAAAAAAAATACAGTGGCTCATTTACCATCCCTTGCGCTGCTTTAGCGTCATTTTTCTGATGCTACGGTAGCGCAGAACAGTCCCCCACCCCATGCTGTATTTACAAACTGGCACAATGGTACCATTGCACCCGTTTGTAAACCCTTGTGCAACATTATACCTGTGCAATGTTTGCAAGAGATGCATTCCCACACACAGAGGCCCATTATAGCGTCATTTTTTAACACTTGCTCAGGGCAGGTAGTAAAGTGATGCTGTGCTTTGTTCTGTAGGCCTCCCCACCCTTTTCTGGACTAGCATCAACATTTTTTACACTAATCCAGCAAAGCACCAAAACTGAGTCAGAAATTCTGACACAGCTGTGCTAAAGACTGCCATGGTGCACTGTATTGTAAATACAGCGCTAGCAAGCAAACTGACCCATCATGAGCGATGCGCCAGTTTGTAGTAAATGAGGCCCACAGTTTCTCTTTATGATGTTAAAGAGAACATCTTGAGAACATCTTGACATTTGTATTGTGCTCTCTTATCTTACGGATTAGGAACAATAATAATAATAATAATATAATGCATTTTATTTATTGTGTTCCTCTCATAGAGTTTCCATAGGCATTTCAAGATGAGATAAGAAAAGATATATTAAGCTTCCATTCGTCTTATACAAATTATAAATGGCCATATTCCTAGACCTATGAACCTGAAAAGTTTCACTTTATATTTGATTTTGTCTATTTACATGGATGACAATAGCACGCTAACAAATGTCTGTTCTGTAAATAGTTTGTTTAAAGACACGACTTTCTGTGTAAAGAAGCCAAACCAATGAAAAGAAGTATGTTGCATTAATTGACAATCGTTTCCCATTTGTGGCACAAATGCAAGTCCGAAGTCATCTTTAAGCCACAAAATCATCGATCAGCTTGAACTGCTCTACGACATTGATGACGTGTAATTACAAAAGTTAATATCTAGTTAGTCATGAGATAAACAGACGGTAGAGAAAATAGAAACTGTCCTTCTACAAATGGGCCTGCCGAGATTCTCCTTTTGAGAATAAAATCCTGTTGGAAAATGGGTTATTGGTAGGGCAGGTAGGTACCTACACCTAGCAACAAGCCACTAACCTCCACATAGGTACAGTTAGGTCTCAGTAAATTAATCCCAGCTCTACCCTTGGTAGCTTGGCATCGAGCGTCAAGGCTTAACTTAGGAGACAAAGTGTAAAGCATTCAAATATCACAAAACAGTAATTAAATAAAACACAGGAAACAGTTTAAAAATCCAAAACCAATTTATACAAATAGCTTATATTTTTATCTTTAAAATGACACAAAAACGATTAAAATCGGTTCAGGGGAACCGGAGATATGAATTTTTAAAGTATTATTATTTTCTAGCGCTTAGAAACAAAAAGCGCCAATCGGGTCATCTGGTTGCACCAGGAACGGGGCAAAGTCAAACTTTCAGGCCGACCGCGATGGAGCCCTGCTCGGCTACAAGTCGCGGGAGGCCTCGGTTAAAAAGTTACCTTCTGACTTAGTCTCTTTTTTGATGTTTTTCTTCCCTGGGACGAACCTGCCAGTTGAATCCGACCTCCTGGAGCCCTTGTCCGGATACGCGAAGTCGGTTTCCTCGGTGGTGATTTTTACCTTCGGACTTAGTCGTTTTTTCGAGATGAAAATCCTTCGACCGGGGTAAACCTGGATCTTGATCCGACGTCCATGGAGCCCTTCTCGGATACGATGGCTGGGAGGTCCCGGTCAACTTTTTACGTTCGGACTTAGTCTCTTTTTTGGATGTTTTTCTTTACCGGGACGAACCACGAAGTCAGGCCGGGTCGCGGTTGAGGCAAGCCGGCTAGAATTTCCGCGTCGGGTCAGTCACTTTATGGAGCTTTTTTTTAAAAATTCTCCAATCTTTTCCAAACTTCTGGGGCTTCACCCAGATGTTCTTTTAAGGTTCTTTTGGGGTCCACAGCTCACCCCAAGGGTCCAGAAGTTCTGTGATGGTCCTTGGGGGTGCGGACTTCAACTCCCAGAATGCACCTGGCGCAAACTCCTTTTTGGCCACTGGACAGTGGTCAGCTGGTCGCTTTCTTCAGGAGTTGGTGCAGGGGACTCTGGTTTAGTAATTTTTCACCTGTAGCAAACAGGGAGTCCCTCCTTGAACCAGTTGAAGCCAGGCAAAGTCCTTCTTGTGGTGAAGCCCAAGTGTGCAGCTGGTGCAGTCCTTCTGAGTGCAGGTTCCAGGTGCAGGCCAGGGGTCCAGCAGGGCAGTCCTTCTTCTCCTTAAGTTCCTTTCTTGTTGAATTCTGGAGGGGATCTGAGGCGTGGGTGCAGGTCTGCCAGTTTTATCCTTGCTCCTGGGTGAAAAGCAGGGAGGTCCTGGTCCTCCAATCAGGTACAGGGTCGTCCCCCTGTGATGACCACTTCCTGGGAAGTGTGGCAAAAATCCATCCCAAAAGGCAACAGTCTCCAAAAATCCAACATGCCTGAATCTGATTTTTGGAGGTTACATCTGGCTGAGCCCACCCACTGGTGTGGCTAAAAATCATAAACAAACCCCTCTCCTGCCCTCTCCTAATCTAATCAAGGGGGCACCTAGCTGTCTGGGGTTGCAGGATGTGGGGTTGTTGCTGGGTGCTGCAAATGTCCTTCTCTGCCTTTGAAGACCAGTTTGGCAGCCCTCCCCCTTCCTGCCTCACCATCTGCTGAGGGGAGATTCTCTCCCCCAAGCACATTCCTTTGTGTGAAGTCAGGCCACTTCACACCTCATCAAGGTAGCCTGGCAGAAGCTGCTGCAGGCTGGCCAATCAGAGCACAGCAGCAAAAACAATGCAGAGCTGAAATTGGCAACTTTTTAGGTAAAGTCTAAACTTTTTACCTGGACAAGTTATATTAAATCCAACAACTGGAAGTTGTAGGATTTATTACAACAATTAATTTGATACCAAATTCTTGGTATGCAACATTTAAGGAGACTTTAAAATTTAAAATAAAGTCTGCCCATTCTAGCCTATGAAGGCCATTTACTTCAATGAGGGAAAAACGAATTTGGCTGTTTTTACCTCACCAGGGCTTATAAATCTATTTTTATAAAGTCCCTGCTTATAGTTACATGGCACCCAGCCCTAGGGGCACATAGGGCACACCTTAGGGGTGACTTATATGTAAAAATAAGGTAGTTTAAGACTTTGGAAGTACCTTTAATTCCAAAGTCGAATTTGCATATAACTTTAATTTAAAAGCAGCCAGCAAGGCAGGCTTGCTTTTAAAATGACACTGGGCACCTCAGCAATGCACCTAGGTGTGCACCACCTATGCTGTGGTCCCTAAACCTACATGCCCTACCATATACTAGGGACTTATAGGTAGGTTAACTTAGCCAATTATAATTAGCCTAATTTGCATATCCATTTTACACAGAGCACAGGCCCTGGGACTGGTTAGCAGTACCCAGGGCACCATCAGAGTCAGGAAAACACCAGCATAAAGTGGAAAATGGGGGCAAAAAGTTATGGGGCCTCTGCAATCAGCCCTAGTTTCTCACACAACCCCCCCCCAGCCCACTCGCCCAGGAGACTCAGCCCAACCCTGGGAGAGTCTTCCTGGCTTGTTAGGCGAGGAAGACAGTGAAGAAAACTGGCTGTCCCTTTGCAGGGCCTACTCTGCCTTATATCCTCCTGTCAGGGTCACTCCCTCTGGGTAGTGAAGCCATCCCAACAGTAAAAGGACCCAACTCAAACTGAAACTTCCCTCTAGGGGGGTCTTCCTCCTCTCTCTCTGCCAACTTGGGTAGTGAGGTGCCCACCTCCCCTACTCCAAACTTTGCTAGGGCAACACCTAGCTTAACCAAAGAGGTCACCCAACACTTGAGCAACCCCACCATGACCAATAGGGTCAGGGGGCCTACTTTGCTATTGGCCCTGGGGTCTGCCTCCCAGACCAAGTACAGTGCTGCCAGGAAGGCTAGCACCCAGCAGAGGCTACTGACAGCTGTCAGAACCCAGAACCACACCCTAAGCTCTTCACTGACAGGTGGCTGAGCTGCTTTAGGGGCATCTTTGGGGTCCTGGCACCCCTGTTGCTGTCTAGAGTGGGGGGCTACCACCTCCTGTGGCAGACACCCTCCTTCCACTCTCCCTTCTGTCAGTGCAGGGGCAACACCTTGCATCTGGACAGCTGCCTGACTACTCAGGACTTCCTTAGGGTCAGGGGAGGCCTCACCAGTGCCAACTCTGGGCTTCCCCCCTACTGGGGCAGAAGGCCTTTGGCTCCCTGGAACTCTCTTTAAGAGTGGCCTACCCTTCCTTTTCTTCTTTCCTTTTCTTGGGGACCCCTGTCTCCTAACTGTAGGGACTGATTCCCCAGGACTTTGGGTTGGGGGGGCACCCTGGGCGACCACCCCATCTGTGACCAGACTCACCTCTGGGAGGTCATTGCCCAGGATACAATCTAGGGGAAGGTCAGCACTGACTACCACCCTAATCCAGTCAAGGATACCCTCCCTCTCTAGGGGCACTATGGCTACAGGTTTGGAGGTGACCTCCCCTGTGGCTATCCTGACTTTCTTTGTCTTTCCTGGGACATACATGTCTGGGGTCACTAACCGGTCACTCACTATAGTGTGACTGGCACAGGTGTCTCTCAGGCCAGTGGTAGGGATCCCATTCACTTGAATGTGGTGGAAGTGCCTACTCCCACCCTCAGGGATCACCAGCTTACCATCTGGTCCTGTCTCCCAGCACAATGCTAGGAGGACTTCATCATCTGAGGAATCCTCCTCTATGGCTACACTGGACAGCCCAGTGCTAACCACCTTCCTTGGACAGGCTGCATCTCCTCTGAAGTGACCTGTCTGCTGACAGTCAAAGCAAGCCCTACTGTCCAAGAGTTTTTTTAACCCTGGGTCTCCTGTCTCTGCTTGTCAGAGTGGGAGTGGGATTTACTCTCCTCCTTCTTAGGGTTCTGGGGTACAGAGGGAGTCTCTGTGGTGGGCTTACCACCTCCCTCCTTAGGTTTTTGGGGACCTGTCCCCCCCTTCTTGGAGTCTCCCCCTTGGGACTTGACAACCACCCTTGTTCTCAACCACTCATCAGCTGCCTCCCCTAGCTCTCTAGGGTTGGTCTGCTTAGAGTCCACTAGATGCTGGCGTAACCTTTCTTGGGTACAATTGGTCAAGATGTGCTCTCTCATGATCAGATTGTATAACCCCTCATAAGTATCTACTTTGTTACCAATAATCCAGCCCTCTAGTGCCTTTAGTGAAATGTCCACAAAGTCAACCCAAGACTGGGTACTGACCTTTTGGGTGTCCCTGAACTTCATTCTATATTGCTCTGGGGTCAGACCAAACTTCTTGGCTAAGCACCTCTTCATACTAGGGTATGAATCTGCCTCCTCCCCCCTTAAGGTCAGAAGCCTATCTCTCCATGAGTTGGGGACCAACTCCCACAAAAGGGAACCCCAGTATTGAGGCCTAACCCTTCTCATTTGGAGTGCCCTCTCAAAGGCCTCCAGCCACTTATCTATGTCATCCCCCTCTACATAAGCAGGAACTACCCCCTTGGGTAATCTGGGGCAAACTCCCCCACCCATGGACACCTCAGCTTCTTTATCGCTGCTTCCATCTCTTTTTTCTTTGTATGCCCATTTTTTCTTTTCTAGGGCCAGCTTCTCTGCTTCCAAAGCTATGTATGCTAGCTGGGCCTCCAGCTCTCTTTCTCTGATGGATGGGTTCTCTCCTCCTGAAAGGACCCCCTTCCCACCACTAGCTTTGGATCTGCCCCTAGTGACTGTGTTTACTGAGGACCGTTCTTCCTCATCCTCACTTAGGCTCAGATGCCTTCCCTCCCCTGAGTGGTTAGAGCTTGCATCCTCCCTTCTTTCTCCCTCCTCTGGAGCTTCTTCTGACTCTACCTCTTGGGCCTCAGCCCATGCTGTCAGGGATGTAATCAGGATTTGCTTCCTGAGATCAGTGGTTGCAGGCAACCCTCTTTCAATACACAACCCCCTAAGCTGGACTACTGTCAGTGTGGGTAGGCTAGCCAGATCAAGCTCCATGGTTCCCTAGTTTTGTGTCAACAAAAACTTTTTGCAAAAATTGGAAACAAGAATTTAGAAAAATTACAAAAATTCAATAATTGAAATTAATCCAAATTAAAAATTAAAAACAATTTTTGCACTAGGACAATTTAAAGGATTTTTAATTTGTTTTACCCAAAACTGTAACGTGATATTGAACACAAGTACAGGATCCCGTCGCTGCTTCCAATTATGTTGGAAAATGGGTTATTGGTAGGGCAGGTAGGTACCTACACCTAGCAACAAGCCACTAACCTCCACATAGGTACAGTTAGGTCTCAGTAAATTAATCCCAGCTCTACCCTTGGTAGCTTGGCATCGAGCGTCAAGGCTTAACTTAGGAGACAAAGTGTAAAGCATTCAAATATCACAAAACAGTAATTAAATAAAACACAGGAAATAGTTTAAAAATCCAAAACCAATTTATAAAAATAGCTTATATTTTTATCTTTAAAATGACACAAAAACGATTAAAATCGGTTCAGGGGAACCGGAGATATGAATTTTTAAAGTATTATTATTTTCTAGCGCTTAGAAACAAAAAGCGCCAATCGGGTCATCTGGTTGCACCAGGACCGGGGCAAAGTCAAACTTTCAGGCCGACCGCGATGGAGCCCTGCTCGGCTACAAGTCGCGGGAGGCCTCGGTTAAAAAGTTACCTTCTGACTTAGGTGGTCATTCTGACCCTGGCGGTCTTTGACCGCCAGGGCGGAGGACCGCGGGAGCACCGCCGACAGGCCGGCGGTGCTCCAATGGGGATTCCGACCCGCGGTCGGACCGGCACCACTGGCGTGCTCCCGCCAGTGTACCGCCGCCCCATTGAATCCTCCACGGCGGCGCAGCTTGCTGCACCGCCGCGGGGATTCCGACCCCCCCTACCGCCATCCAGATCCCGGCGGTCGGACCGCCGGGATCCGGATGGCGGTAGGGGGGGTCGCGGGGCCCCTGGGGGCCCCTGCAGTGCCCATGCCACTGGCATGGGCATTGCAGGGGCCCCCGTAAGAGGGCCCCTACATGTATTTCACTGTCTGCTGCGCAGACAGTGAAATACGCGACGGGTGCAACTGCACCCGTCGCACAGCTTCCACTCCGCCGGCTCGATTCCGAGCCGGCTTCATCGTGGAAGCCTCTTTCCCGCTGGGCTGGCGGGCGGTCTGAAGGCGACCGCCCGCCAGCCCAGCGGGAAAGTCAGAATGACCGCCGCGGTCTTTCGACCGCGGAACGGTAATCTGACGGCGGGACTTTGGCGGGCGGCCTCCGCCGCCCGCCAAGGTCACAATGAGGGCCTTAGTCTCTTTTTTGATGTTTTTCTTCCCCGGGACGAACCTGCCAGTTGAATCCGACCTCCTGGAGCCTTTGTCCGGATACGCGAAGTCGGTTTCCTCGGTGGTGATTTTTACCTTCGGACTTAGTCGTTTTTTCGAGATGAAAATCCTTCGACCGGGGTAAACCTGGATCTTGATCCGACGTCCATGGAGCCCTTCTCGGATACGATGGCTGGGAGGTCCCGGTCAACTTTTTACGTTCGGACTTAGTCTCTTTTTTGGATGTTTTTCTTTACCGGGACGAACCACGAAGTCAGGCCGGGTCGCGGTTGAGGCAAGCCGGCTAGAATTTCCGCGTCGGGTCGGTCACTTTATGGAGCTTTTTTTCAAAAATTCTCCAATCTTTTCCAAACTTCTGGGGCTTCACCCAGATGTTCTTTTAAGGTTCTTTTGGGGTCCACAGCTCACCCCCAGGGTCCAGAAGTTCTGTGATGGTCCTTGGGGGTGCGGACTTCAACTCCCAGAATGCACCTGGCGCAAACTCCTTTTTGGCCACTGGACAGTGGTCAGCTGGTCGCTTTCTTCAGGAGTTGGTGCAGGGGACTCTGGTTTAGCAATTTTTCACCTGTAGCAAACAGGGAGTCCCTCCTTGAACCAGTTGAAGCCAGGCAAAGTCCTTCTTGTGGTGAAGCCCAAGTGTGCAGCTGGTGCAGTCCTTCTGAGTGCAGGTTCCAGGTGCAGGCCAGGGGTCCAGCAGGGCAGTCCTTCTTCTCCTTAAGTTCCTTTCTTGTTGAATTCTGGAGGGGATCTGAGGCGTGGGTGCAGGTCTGCCAGTTTAATCCTTGCTCCTGGGTGAAAAGCAGGGGGGTCCTGGTCCTCCAATCAGGTACAGGGTCGTCCCCCTGTGATGACCACTTCCTGGGAAGTGTGGCAAAAATCCATCCCAAAAGGCAACAGTCTCCAAAAATCCAACATGGCTGAATCTGATTTTTGGAGGTTACATCTGGCTGAGCCCACCCACTGGTGTGGCTAAAAATCATAAACACACCCCTCTCCTGCCCTCTCCTAATCTAATCAAGGGGGCACCTAGCTGTCTGGGGTTGCAGGATGTGGGGGTGTTGCTGGGTGCTGCAAATGTCCTTCTCTGCCTTTGAAGACCAGTTTGGCAGCCCTCCCCCTTCCTGCCTCACCATCTGCTGAGGGGAGATTCTCTCCCCCAAGCACATTCCTTTGTGTGAAGTCAGGCCACTTCACACCTCATCAAGGTAGCCTGGCAGAAGCTGCTGCAGGCTGGCCAATCAGAGCACAGCAGCAAAAACAATGCAGAGCTGAAATTGGCAACTTTTTAGGTAAAGTCTAACTTTTTACCTGGACAAGTTATATTAAATCCAACAACTGGAAGTTGTAGGATTTATTACAACAATTAATTTGATACCAAATTCTTGGTATGCAACATTTAAGGAGACTTTAAAATTTAAAATAAAGTCTGCCCATTCTAGCCTATGAAGGCCATTTACTTCAATGAGGGAAAAACGAATTTGGCTGTTTTTACCTCACCAGGGCTTATAAATCTATTTTTATAAAGTCCCTGCTTATAGTTACATGGCACCCAGCCCTAGGGGCACATAGGGCACACCTTAGGGGTGACGTATATGTAAAAATAAGGTAGTTTAAGACTTTGGAAGTACCTTTAATTCCAAAGTCGAATTTGCATATAACTTTAATTTAAAAGCAGCCAGCAAGACAGGCTTGCTTTTAAAATGACACTGGGCACCTCAGCAATGCACCTAGGTGTGGACCACCTATGCTGTGGTCCCTAAACCTACATGCCCTACCATATACTAGGGACTTATAGGTAGGTTAACTTAGCCAATTATAATTAGCCTAATTTGCATATCCATTTTACACAGAGCACAGGCCCTGGGACTGGTTAGCAGTACCCAGGGCACCATCAGAGTCAGGAAAACACCAGCATAAAGTGGAAAATGGGGGCAAAAAGTTATGGGGCTTCTGCAATCAGCCCTAGTTTCTCACAAATCCTTATTGAGCTCTTGGAATTTCGCTCAGAAATAAGTATGAAAAGAGTAGAAACTAAATTACAAAACACGAGCATGGTGCCAGTTTTAAACACACATTATTACAAATTTGCTGTATTTTTTCCCCCATTTTCCACTTTTTGCTGGTGTTTTCCTGACTCTGATGGTGCCCTGGGTACTGCTAACCAGTCCCAGGGCTTGTGCTCTGTGTAAAATGGATATGCAAATTAGGCTAATTATAATTGGCTAAGTTAACCTACCTATAAGTCCCTAGTATATGGTAGGGCATGTAGGTTTAGGGACCACAGCATAGGTAGTGCACCCATAGGTGCACTGCTGAGGTGCCCAGTGTCATTTTAAAGGCAGGCCTGCCTTCCTGGCTGCTTTTAAATTAAAGTTATATGCAAATTTGACTTTGGAATTAAAAGTAGTTCCAAAGTGTTAAACTACCTTATTTTTACATATAAGTCACCCCTAAGGTGTGCCCTATGTTCCCCTAGGGCTGGGTGCCATGTAACTATAAGCAGGGACTTTATAAAAATAGCTTTATAAGCCCTGGTGAGGTAAAAACAGCCAAATTCGTTTTTCCCTCATTGTAGTAAATGGCCTTCATAGGCTAGAATGGGGAGACTTTATTTAAATTTTTAAAGTCTCCTTAAATGATGCATACCAAGAATTTGGTATCAAATTAATTGTTGTAATAAATCCCACAACTTCCAGTTGTGGGATTTAATATCACTTGTTCAGGTAAAGAGTTTTAAACTTTACCTGAAAAGTTGCCAATTTCAGCCCTGCATTGTTTTTGCTGCTGTGCTCTGATTGGCCAGCCTCTAGCAGTCTGGCCAGGCTACCTTGATGAGGTGTGAAGTGGCCTGGCTTCACACAAAGGAATGTGCCTGTGGGAGGGAATCTCCCCTCAGCAGATGGTGAGGCAGGAAGGGGGAGGGCTGCCAAACTGGCCTTCAAAGGCAGATAAGGACATTTGGAGCAACCAGCAACACCCCCACATCCTGCAACCCCAGACAACTAGGTGCCCCCTTGATTAGATTAGGAGAGGGCAGGAGAGGGGTGTGTTTATGATTTTTAGCCACACCAGTGGGTGGGCTCAGGCAGATGTAACCTCCAAAAATCAGATTCAGCCATGATGGATTTTTAGAGAATGTTGCCTCCTGGGATTGATTTTTGCCACACTTCCCAGGAAGTGGTCATCACAGGGTGAAGGACCCTGCACCTGATTGGAGAACCAGGACCCCCCTGCTTTTCATCCAGGAGCAGGGATAAAACTGGCAGACCTGCACCCACACCTCAGTTCCCTACCACATCCAACAAGGAAGAAACTACAGAAGAAGAAGGACTGCCCTGCTGGACCCCTGGCCTGCACCTGGAACCTGCACTCAGAAGGATTGCAACAGCTGCACACTTGGGCTTCACCACAAGAAGGACTTTGCCTGGCTTCAACTGGTCCAAGGAGGGACTCCATGTTTGCTACAGGTGAAAAATTGCTATCCAGAGTCCCCTGCACCAACCTGAAGAAAGCGACCTGCTGACCACTGTCCAGTGGCCAAAAAGGAGTTTGCGCCAGGTGCATTCTGGGAGTTGTAGTCCGCACCCCCCAAGGACCATCTCAGAACTTATGGACCCTTGGGGTGAGCTGTGGACCACAAAAGAACCTTAAAAGGACATCTGGGAGAAGCCCCAGAAGTTTGGAGAAGTTTGGACAACTTTTGAAAAAAAGCTCCATAGAGGGACCGACCCGCCGCAGCAACTCTAGCCGGCTTGCCTCAACCGCGACCCGGCCTGATTTGCTGGTTCGTCCCGGTAAAGAAAATCTCCGAAAAAGAGACTTAGGGGGTCATTCTAACCCTGGCGGTCGTCGACCCGCCAGGGCTAAAATGACGGGGGCACCGCCAACAGGCTGGCGGTGCCCCGCAGGGCATTCTGACCGCGGCGGTTCGGCCGTGGTCAGAAAGGGAAAACCGGCGGTCTCCCGCCAGTTTTCCGCTGCCCATTTGAATCCTCCATGGCGGCGCAGCTCGCTGCGCCGCCATGGAGGATTCTGACAGCCCATACCGCCATCCTGTTCCTGGCGGTTCACCCGCCAGGAACAGGATGGCGGTATGGGTTGTCGTGGGGCCCCGGGGGGCCCCTGCAGTGCCCATGCCAATGGCATGGGCACTGCAGGGGCCCCCGTAAGAGGGCCCCACAAAGAATTTCACTGTCTGCATTGCAGACAGTGAAATTCGCGACGGGTGCCACTGCACCCGTCGCACCTTCCCACTCCGCCGGCTCCATTCGGAGCCGGCGTCCTCGTGGGAAGGATGTTTTGCACTGGGCTGGCGGGCGGCCTTTTGGCGGTCGCCCGCCAGCCCAGTGCAAAACCCAAAATACCCTCAGCGGTCTTCCGACCGCGGAGCGGTATTTTGGAGGGGGGAACTCTGGCGGGCGGCGGAGAATCACCCCCTAAGTCCGAAGGTAAAAAGTTAACCGGGACCTCCCAGCCAGCGTATCCGAGGAGGGCTCCATGGATGTCGGATCAAGATCCAGGTTTACCTCGGTCGAAGGATTTTCACCTCGAAAAAACGACTAAGTCCGAAGGTAAAAATCTCCACCGAGGATTCCAGGATCGCGTATCCGGAGCAGGGCTCCAGGAGGTCGGGTTGGACTGGCAGGTTCGTCCCGCTGAAGAAAATCTTCGAAAGTGTGAAGGTAAACTTTTAACCGAGGCCTCCCGCGGCCTGTAGCCGAGCAGGGCTCCATCGCGGTCAGCCTGAAACTTTGACTTTGCCCCGGTCGAGGTGCAACCAGATGACCCGATTGGTGCTTTTTGTTTCTCTGCGCTAAAAAAATAATAATTATTTAAAAATTCATATCTCCGGTTCCCCTTATCTGATTTTATTCGTTTTGGTGTCATTTTAAAGATAAAAATATAATCTATGTTTATAAATTGGTTTTGGATTTTTAAACTGTTTCCTGTGTTTTATTTAATTACTGTTTTGTGATATTTGAATGCTTTACAATCTGTCTCCTAAGTTAAGCCTTGACGCTCGTTGCCAAGCTACCAAGGGATGAGCTGGGTTTAATTTACTGAGACCTAACTGGACCTTAGTGGAGGTTAGTGGCCTGTTGCTAAGTGTAGGTACCTACCTGCCCTTACCAATAACCCATTTTCCAACATGCTGTGTGCCATGTTCAAAATTGTTTAAAATAATTCAGAGCTGGACATTACGTTCACTCGAAGCAGATATTTTACAACCTATACAGCCAATCTTGCTCAAGTGTGGAACTGCAATCTGGTTTTTGAGTTACATCATAGTGATCTAGTGCATTACTAACAGGAGCTACAGTATATTATTACAGGTAGGAGAGGCACTAGCATTCACTTTCGGATAGTCAGGAGGAGTAGCTCATGTAAGGTAATTGAAAAAGTGCTGTATGAGGTTCAAGGCAGAGGTTGAGGTGGTCTGTCCAATGTGAACCCGGAGAGCATTCCATATATTTGGTTTGGTTCCAGAAGATGCTCGTTTGTTGGTGGGGTCTTTCTCAGTCTGGAAGTGTACCACTTGTAGGTATATGGGCTTCTGAGGATCCTGTTTCTGCCACCGATCTGAAGGCCGCCAGTAATTGAGTTTCTCAGGTGGATAGCTTTTGAGGTAATGTAAGCAGTGTGAAAACTGAGCTACAGGTGGAATTAGTGAGGTATTTGCATTTTTGAGATTTGGCTGGCTGCTAAGAGTCGAACCATTTTGATTTGAGCTGGGTGAGATATGGGCAGGCACAACAGTGGTGCATTACTATATTGTATGTATGAAATATTTCAGGCCTGGACGGCCAACGTCAACTGTCGTTTTGGAAGAAAGAGCTTAAAACTGCTCAGCTGTTGTAACTGGAAAATAGCTTTTGAGGAAATGAAGATCAGGTTGGAGTAGTTTGTCACGTTCAGAGCCAAGGGATTTTGCCACCTTGACTGACTTAGGTGAGAGACCACTGTCCTTAAATTGATGTATTTAGTCAAAGAGAATGCCCGGGGTTTGCTGGAGGAGAACAGGAGAAATTCAGTTTTGACTGGGTTCAACTTTAGTATTGTTTTAGTAATTCACTTTTGAATTTTCATAAGGGTGGACGTTAAGGCACTGAGGCAATGTGAGCCCTCATTCTTAGTATATAGTAGGTACCATCTGCATATTGTAGAAAGAAGTAACCTATTTGGTTAGGACATCACATAGAGTATCCACATGAAAAGTGAAAAGTAAGAGGATGAGAATATAGTCTTGAGAGACTCCAAATAGGAATGTAATAAGCTTCAAGAAAGAACTTCCTAATTTGATGCACTGTGAACTCCACTAAAGGTATGACCTTGCCACTTAAATACTGTTCTTTCAGTATATGCTCTACTGCAAAAAGTGTTTAGGAGGGTTTCATGGTCAGCAGTATCAGAGGCTGCGGATAGGGCTGAAAGGAACAGGATGTAGGAGTTTCATTCATTGAAGAGCTGGAGAACACTATATACAATTTATGGATTAGAACTTTCAGTGACAGATCAGAGACCACATTAAACATTTCCTAGGAGATTGATTTTACTAGTGTAGACTTCTAGTTGGCTGGCAACACATGTTACCAGGACCTTAGAGAGAAAGGGAAGGCTGGATACAGATTTGTAGTTATTAAGCATCTGTAGGTCAGCATTAGATATGAGGGTATGTATGATATCGTGAGGGCATGCATGGTTTGTTCAAAATGGCAGCTTTCTGAAATGAGAAGGGCCCCCATGCACTGGTGTTAGAAATGGGGTCGTTGGTTGGCAGTCAGGTGACCACCGCCCAAGCAAGGACCCTCACTCGAGTCAGGGCAAAGGAGAAACACACCTGGTTAACCCCTGCTCACCCCCTTGGTAGTTTGGCATGAGCACAAAGGCTTAACCCAGAGACAATGTGTAAAGTATTTGTACCAACACACCCAGTAATACATTGAAACACTACAAAATGGACACCACACTGGTTTGGAAAATAGTAACTATTAATCTAAGTAGAACAAGACCAAATACGATAAAAACTCCACAATACATAATTAAAAATATGACTTTAGTAATTAAAAACAGAACAATAGTGTCCAGAAGCACCAATGCTGCAATTTGATGGTAAGCGGCATTGTGATGGAGTTGTTTCCCACAATGCAATGCCACTGGTGCTGTTTACGGAGTCACACTGACCCCCAGGTACAGAACCTTAGCAAAAGTGTGGAAAACAGGCCTGTGCACAGAGTCGGGGAGCAAGGTGTCGCTGGATCTGAGGCTGCATCAGTTCTGGTGCTGTGAGGCAAAGGTGCGGGGCATCACAAAGAGGCGTCGGGTCCTTGCTGCAAAGCGGTGGAAGTTAGGCAGCGTCGGTTGTGAGGTGTTGGTCCCTGGGTACCTCTGGCAAAGTTGAAGTCTGGCGAATCACAATGCTGCGGGGCGACCTCACAGGGTCGCTGTTACGTCACAGGGTCACAGGCGCTGCGATGGAGTCGGGTATCACGGTAATCGGTGCTATGACACTCCGATCTTCTGAGTTCTTGAGACGTCAGCATCATTGGTGACGGGGGGCCTGCGATGTTGGTTGGGTCGTCGCGCTTATGCGAGGTCTACGGCTTCAGGTGCAGACGGAATCACGGGTTCCGGGCAGCAGCCTCCTTACGAAGTCGCATGGCACTGTCTGGTATTGTTTCACAGATTGTTTCAGGTCCCCTGAGATTTCACTCTCAGGGGACCTGGAATGGCACTCTCTGACAAGCTAGAGTCCACAGCATGGAGACTCAGAGACTGGTTGGTGAAGCCTTTTTTGTCCATGAGGCTTCAAAAACATGAGGCACGCTCAGGCCAAGCCCTTGGAGATTCTTCTTGAGTAGAAATATACCACAAAGTCCAGTGTTTGTCCCCTTTCACAGGCAGAAGCAGCAACTGCGGGAAAGTCCAACAAAACACAGTCGCAGGCAGAGGCAGCACTTCTCCTCAGCTCTTCAGCTCTTCTCCTTGGCAGAGGTTCCTCTTAGTTACAGAAGCACATCTTGAAGAAATCTAAAGTGTGGGGTTTTGGGTCCACTACTCTGTTGTTCACAAGATCCTGCCTTGCCCAGACCTGGCCCCAGACACACACCAGGGGGTTGGAGGCTGCATTGTGTGAGGGCAAGCACAGCCCATTCAGATGTAAGTGACCACTCCTCCCTTCACTCTAGCCCAGATGGCTCATCAGGATATGCAGGCTACACCCCAGCTCCCTTTGTGTCACGGTCTAGAGGAGATTTACAAACAGCCCAACTGTCAGTCTGACCCAGACAGGGAATCCACAAACAGTCAGGGTCACAGGATGGTTTGGAAAGGAAAATACCTAATTTCTAAAAGTGGTATTTTCAAACACACAGTCTAATAACAACCTTTACCAAAAGGTGTATTTTTAAATTGTGAGTTCAGAGACCCCAAACTCCAAATCTTTATCTGCTCTCAAAGGGAAACTGCCCTTTAAGAATATTTAAATGCAGCCCCCATGCTAACCTTTGAGAGAGATAGGCCTTGCAACAGTGAAAATAGAATTTGTCAGTATTTTACTGTTAGGATGTATAAAACACATCAGTACATGTCCCACCTTTAACATACACTGCACCTGGCCCATGGGGCTACCTAGGACCTACCTTTCGGGTGTCTTACATGTATAAAAAGGGAATGTTTGGGCCTGGCAAGTGGGTACACATGCCAGGTCGAATTGGTAGGTTAAGACTGCACGCACAGACACTGCAGTTGCAGGCCTGAGCCATGTTTATAGGGCTACTTATGTAGGGGCACAGTCAGTGCTACACCCCCACTAGTAGCATTTGATTTACAGGCCTTGGGCACCTCTAGAGCAATTTACTAGGGACTTACTAGTAAATCACAGGCCCCACGTCACCAATGCTGCTGACGTCCCAAGAACTGGTCAGTAGTGGTAAAGTGCCCAGAGTAACAAAAACAGTAAAAACAGAGCCCAAGCACACAGCAACAACCTGAGAAGTAGAGGCAACAAGTTAGAAGAGACACGCCAAGGATGCCAGGTCTAACAACTGGGTAGCCTTAAGAGAGGGAAGATGGACTTTACATATCCCAATGAGGAAAGTTGTCATTCTACATGAGTCACTGGAGAGTGGGCATTCAGGGCAGCCATACAGAAAAACCTGTTACAGTTAGGTGTTACAAGGCAATAAAGAATGAGAATAATGATTGCTCCACGGGACATC
The DNA here is from genome assembly GCF_031143425.1 of Pleurodeles waltl. Taxonomy (NCBI): domain Eukaryota; kingdom Metazoa; phylum Chordata; class Amphibia; order Caudata; family Salamandridae; genus Pleurodeles; species Pleurodeles waltl. The sequence goes on along the minus strand of NC_090444.1, from coordinate 1,335,412,776 downwards.
TGACATCTGATAAAGTCACTGGGTAGGGGGATCTGTACACATAACTGCAGGGTAAATAACCCCTATAGTATTAATAATAACATAATTTTGGAAATCAGATTCAAAGATCTGAAAATAGCTACATTCAGACCATGGGGGTCATTCTGACCCCGGGCCAGGGTCGGCGGGAGCACCGCCGACAGACCGGCGGTGCCCCGCAGGGCATTCTGACCGCGGCGGTTTGGCCGCGGTCAGACAAGGAAAACCGGCGGTCTCCCGCCGGTTTTCCGCTGCCCTTGGAATCCCCCATGGCGGCGCAGCTTGCTGCGCCGCCATGGGGGATTCTGACACCCCCTACCGCCATCCTGTTCCTGGCGGTTCGCCCGCCAGGAACAGGATGGCGGTAGGGGGTGCAGCGGGGCCCCTGGGGGCCCCTGCAGTGCCCATGCCAATGGCATGGGCACTGCAGGGGCCCCCGTAAGAGGGCCCCACAAAATATTTCAGTGTCTGCAATGCAGACACTGAAATACGCGACGGGTGCAAACTTCACCCGTCGCACATACCCACTCCGCCGGCTCCATTCGGAGCCGGCTTCCTCGTGGGGAGGGGTTTCCCGCTGGGCTGGCGGGCGGCCTCCTGGCGGTCGCCCGCCAGCCCAGCGGGAAAGCCTGAATGGCCTCCGCAGTCTTTCGACCGCGGAGCGGCCATATGGCGGTTCCCGCGAGGCGGGCGGCTACCGCCGCCCGCCTCTATCGGAATCACCCCCCATATCTATTCACAGGGTAGCTGCTTATTGTCAGACAGATATAGAGGGGTATCATTTCATGACTGGAAAAATCACATTAAGAAATGTAGGCACTTATAGAAGAACATGACTTATAACTATTACAAAATCCAAAGCCCAAGAGGTCGCACAGGACTTTTTCAATTTCCTATTCACTGTGAAAGTGAGGCTTGTAATGTATTTTCAAGCAATCACACCAAAGTCAAAAAGAAGCGGTCTGAAGCATGTTGCAATGTCCCTTGCATACTAAAGAGACCTGATCACATTGCTTGAAATTAGTCTGCATTATTTTATTGCAAACAATATTTACTGTTTTAGCACAAATGCTATTTATGTGAAGTGTTACCAATGTTTAATTTTTAGTCAATATTATTGTATTACTATCTCCTGCTATGCTAATGCTCTTCTTACCATGGAGTGCAGTGGTCTGATAGGGGTTGCATCACATCAGTAGACTGTGTTGAATGTGATTCCATATTCATGAAGTCTTTCTGAAATGGAAAATGGAATACATCAGGATTTCATAAATATTAGTGAGCATGTTTCTTTATGAGGTATGCTTTTTTCTTTGCTAATGTCTCCTGTACTGTTTGTCAACTTGAACAAAATATTTCAATAAATTGCTGTTTGCATCATACATTTGTGCAAAACGGTATTTACTGACATTTAGCTGCCATGATGATGCAGTTTGATGCGATTATCCTTACTTGGGGAAATGTCCCTTTAACTAATTCAAATAATGCTAAAAACATGTAAATGTGATCCAGCACAAGGCCTTTTCCTTAATAATTTGAAAGCTGAGAGAAGGCCATTAAGCCAATCAGTGGCTTGAAACAGGTATGCAGGCACCATCTTACACAAAGTGCCCAGGGGCTCAATAGAGTTTGAATCCACGTTTTTTGCTCTCCAGGGCATTATGACATAACAGAGGGCACCAGCGATGTTTGTGCAACTCTTTCTGTAACATAGATCACACTGTTGAAAATTAAGTATGCAAGGGGGCGTGCCCTCATTTGCATGAGGGTGTGGTCCTCATGCAAATAAGGGAAATCCATTATCATTTAACCTACATAGGGCCAGATTTAATGGAAAATGACAGCACCAAATTTGGCACCATCATGCACCGTCATTTTCAAAACACAGGGATGCGATGTATTTAGTAGAATAGGGCACATCCCTGTGTTTCCCGCTGTGTTGGCGCAAAGTTTGCTGCTGTGCACCAATGCATTGACCCTTGCACCATAGTGCAAGGATGGCTGCGCTAAGGGGCAGATTGTTTTTGTGCAGGAAGGAGCACCTTCCTACACAAAAACAATCTTAAATGGCGATTTTCTCTTTCTATGTGTGCTGAAAAATGCATCACGCATAGAAAGAGCAAAAAACGAGGAGAAATGAAAGCATTTCTCCTTGTTGTGTCACTCTAACGTCACCCGTGTGGCGGCGTTAGATTTTGGCACTGCCTCAGGTTTACGAAACGTCGTAAATCTGAGGCAGTGTCAAAATGCAATGGGTGTAGCTGTGGCATGCTCACAGCAACACCCATTGCACGCCCCTCCGACGCAATGTGCTGCGAGTGAAGGGGCTGTATTTACAAGGTGGCGTTAAGCAACATAAATTGGCTAAACTCCACCTTGTAAATACAGCGCAGGGCATAGCGCCACAGGAGTGTCACGAAAAATGACGCTCCGGTGGCACTAGGGGCTCTTAAATATGCCCCATAGTGTCCATAGTGGCAAAGAAACCATCAGGAGACGCACTGTCACCCCTTGGGAGGGGTGACAGAGTCCCGCAGGTATCCCTACCCAGGTAGGAACAGTTACACTCTGCCCCCTCTTAAAAAATGAGACCCATCTGTAGGTAGTGAAAGAGACAGCTTTAAACCGCAGCTTTTTCTTTGCGCTCGCCTCATTTTCTGTTTAAACATTCATCTTTTCTTTGGTAAAGTGTAGAAGAATGGTGATCGGTTTTCTGAGGACATTTGCTATATGTTCCAATGTATGCATCTCAGAGGTGGCAGCAAATGGTTTTGCGTTGGCTTGATGCGAAATAGACTTGCAGGCTGATCCTAAAGCAAAATTGTCCGTGTTATTACTTCAGTGCACGGAAGTTACCAGCTTATAGTTCATATTTCCAAATTTGAAATAGCTAGTGTACCTAATAACACCCTTTGATTGTGATCATGGTTAATGTCTTCAGTCTTAGCAAGTTACATGGACTACATGTAGCAATGTATAAATGCTGATCCTTATAAATAGGATATAAATGTACCTCAGTTCTAAAAAATATACAGTGTGCTATTTTCTAAATTATTATTTGACTAGAGTTAATACAATTTGTCAGAGTGACGTTGTGGTGAATGTTTAAAATTTCAAACTGTATGTAATTTTATTATTCGATTATAAGAATATTTGCATTAAACAATATGACTCTAAAATTGTAAACTCTTTTTGCCCTCATAAGGAACAGTGGTTCAGCAATATTGCCAAATCTACTGCGCAATATTTGCGCTTCCGCCTCTCCAGGTGTAACTAATTAAAATCATAAGATTAAAGCTAAATATTTAATGAACACTTCTTGCTCGCAGCAGAGCAGGCCTACGTGGGGAATTCACTAATAGGGTTCTTTACCAGTTTTCGCTTGGTTTTCAAAAGCTCTGCTGCTGCAGGACTACGGATGATGTGATACACGAGGTGAAGATCACCTGTTACCAACCAGGAATACAAAAAAATCAGTATTTGATTGAAGCTGTGAACATTGGAATAATACATATTACCTGACTTCCTGCTTCTCTGCACGTGCAGTGTTTCTGTCGGTGCTCATTAGTATTGTCTCGAAGGCCTCTGTTTCTGTGAAGTAACGTTTATATGGATGCTACTTTAGGCAACATCGGGAACAGACCATTATATATACATGTAGCCTGCTAAATTATTCAAATATTTGCTCAGATAGGATCAATTCTGCACTTGGAGAACATTTTAGAGTTTTATAAGATTCTGAAAAAAGGCAGAGTACTTACTCCTGGACACTTACACTAAACATACTTTTTCAAAAGGACTCTCATAGCTAACATTTATGCGTGCATCATTTCCATCTTAAGGAATGTTCACATGCGGCATTTTGCACATTTGCACATTTCACTTTCTTTTGTTTATCCATGGCAAAAGTAATTTTCCTTGTGAGGAAAATTGTTTACATTATTTTTCTGTGAGACGACCCGACCTACAAGAAGGACGTCTTGCTGATGTTTTGTCTGCCACCATACAGACAACATTTTGCAGAAAAGTCCGAGCAAGGAGTATGATGGACCCTTCTTCCGGGTCCCACTCATTTACATCTCTCTGAATACACCAATCCTATGTAAGACAGGGCAGAGAAAGCTGCCCCAATAAAGGGAAACCATGAGGATCAGCACACTGGTCATGAACCATGGTATAACACTGAGTATAACGGAACAAAACGGCCAGCCTTCTAATTCCAGTATGACTGACCTCAGCATGACAGGTCCATCCATCGATGTCTAGGCTTTGCAATGTTAACCTCCTCTGGATAAGGGACCTCACTATGGCTGCCTGTGATCCCCCAACGAATCACCCAGGCAAGACCAGAAGTACCCGAGCGAGGGACCCTGGTACCCCATCATACGCCTTGCTCCCACTTTTCTGCAATATGTTGTCTTCAGGAATGCAGACAAAACAGCAGCAAAAGGCATCAGGGATACTATGTCATGAGCCTTAGTTCTAGGAAGTAAATGGGCTCCCTGGCTGCTGTTTGAATTATAAAATACAGAAATAATCTGGGTACAGTGGGCCCCTCAGGCCTCTGAGTTAGTGGGGCACATACATAGGTGTGCCCTAGAAACAGGAGAAAGAGTGAATACCCAGTAGAAATCTTTTTGTGAAGAATAACAAGTAAGAAAGATAGGGTGTATATCATGTAGCAGTGTTTTGTTGCAGGATGGAACAGTAATAAAGAAGGCTCTACGGAAGAAAATTAAAATCATGTAGAAGTACGTGGCAAAGCGTGTTCTTGTAAAGAAATGAAAATTGTGAAAAACACTAAGGGGCATACTTACAAGGAATTGTCTCCGAGGCTCCAGTTTCCTTACGGCACCCTACAATCACCTAACATCACCATGGTAGTGCTGTATTTACAATACAGTGCACCTTGGCGCACATTTGATGCTATTGTGGTGCTTTACTCTACTAGCACCAAAATGTTCAGGGGTTGGTCCAGCAAAGCACATGGAGGGCCATAGGCTAATGCACAAGCATCACTTTAACACCTGCCCTGGACAGGTGTTGAAAAAAGGGTTCTAGAACGGCGCAGTGAAATCTTGTATATTTTACTGCACCTTTTTTGGGGGCCTACCTCTGGGGGAAGGCACCCCTTGCATACATTATACCTGACGCAGGTATAATGTTTGCATTGCACCACTTTGCAAAAATGGCACAGGGTGTGGGACTGGCTAGCTCTGCCTTAGCTAAAAAACAAAATGATGCTCAGGTAGCTCTAGGGGCTTGTAAATATGCCCCTAAATTTGAATGATGTAGTGTGGCATCTTGTTCACCTTTAAAAGGGGCAACAAAACAAAACTCATTAAACACTGAGGGTCTAGGCATGATCAAGTGGGCAACGTTGTTCATAAGGCTGCCAGTGGTGGTAAACTAAAATCTTTAAAATGATTTATTAAACTAAATTATGTGTTGTAGCCACAATGGTGTCAAAATCTGGTTCACCATAGTTCTTTATCTCAGATGGAATATGCAATTACATTTTAGCTGATAAAATGTGTGTATTTGTGAACCCTCAGATATTCACCTAGTTAAGTTTTTGCACAATAGAGGCCCCATTAAGATGCTAGATTACATCTTTTTTTTTTAAATAGAAGACACTGAGACATACAGCTCTATGTAGCCAAAAAGCTCTGCTGCATTATGTCTTTGTGAGTTTGTATATAAAACGTATCCCTCCATGGTAGAGCCCCGCCAGGTGCCCAAGGTAGAACTCAGTGTTTTAAATGATGTCACCAGAAGCCAGTTGTGCGCTAACTAAAGTTGAAAGTCATTACCAGGACACATTAAGTTAGGAATACTCACTTAACTATTCAAAAGGAAATAACAGTAGAGTTGGAGTGACTCAAAAATGTGAACATCATTGAGCCAATTGAATCTTCTTTAGGGTTGACATCTTACTTTGTGGCCTGGATGCCTGTTGGAGAGTTTAAACTTTCCATCAAATATGGGAATTTGAAATAAAACGTCTGGGTAGACTACCCACCTCTGCCCAACACTGAGAAATGTTTGTATCCAGGATGATATCAAGCTGCTTAACATAGTAGACCTGTCAGTGGTACACATGAACCGATGTAGAAGAAGCAGAACGCACATATCCCATGCACAAAGCCGGACGGAGTATGCCAGTTTAAAAGAAAGTCTTTGCTCCACTGCATCAGTATTTCAGTGTTGAATGTACAATGTGCTAAAAGGAGCAAGAAGGGTCAGTGTGTCCTGAATAGCATCCTGATCCTGCAGTCAGTAGAGAAGTTCCCATTGACGTTCGTAGAGCAGGATCCACACTAGAATAGCCATCGTTCTGCTCCCACTGACGGCCCTAGTCTGCTGGTGCTTGGGAAAAAGAGGAGTGATTTTGACAAAACTAACATTATAAAATCTTATTGTAAATTTTGGTGTAAGATTTTTATTGTGTGATGGACACTATGATGTGTATTTGACGGTGTTAGTTTGAATTGCTATTTTGTATTGCACTTTGTAAAGTACAGTCAGTATATTTATTGTGTTTTATTTTACATGTTTTATGTATCAAAATAAACTAATTTTACTAATTGACTAACATGATAGAAAGTGATAGAAAGTGAAGCTTTGGCTCACAGGAGGGTTGTTAAGGGTCTTGTGATTTTGTGTTGTCGTGTATTTGATGTGTTGAAGCAAGCACAAATATGCCACCACATTACTGAAAACAGGAAGCTTGGTAAACTCTACAGTGCTTATAGCCAGAATCCCATAAACCTAAAAGTGATTATACAGGTAGTTGTTTATGTTCCTGAACTAAAAAACGTAGCGCCAGGCCTCCTGTCATTAAATTATGTCTAGCAGGAGGTTGTTGATGATAAAGATTGGAACCATTGTTTGGTTAGAGTCATGATACAGAGTGAGAGAAGATCAACCATGCAAGCTAATGGTTTGTAAGGCATGGTGAATATGTTATTCTTAAAAGTGAGGTGACAAATACCTAGAAGGGTTGGCATGGGAAGCATTGTGTGGCAAATGTAATGATATCAGTCTTGGAAGTACTGCCATTACTCAATAAAGAAAGAAAATTCAAGATGACAGGAAAAACAGATGGTGACACTGACATTGTTGCACAAAAAATGGTGCACTCATGTCATGAAAGTCACATATTTTGAAATGTTACTGGGTAATTGTACAGCATAGAATTTGTTAACAACCTGGATTCTTGTTGCTGTGTACCGTCATCGGTCAACAACTGTGACTCATTTAGAGGAGGTTATTCACAGGTAGATATTGTTTATGAACCATTTGGATGTGAGTGGGTGGCTTGAATGGTGTTGTTGGGTCCTGCAAACTACCACCCTCAACTGTAAATGTTGAGTTTGCAGTAGGTTGTGTCTGTGTGGTGTAGTGCAGTAGTCATTTGGGTCAGATGACCCCGCTCCTAACCCCTATCATCTTGGAAGTGTTTTGGCAAAGGTATAAGGGGTCTTGTGGCCTGGCTAGTCATTTAGGTGGCCGTATTCCAGAGTCTTTCTACTTCAGTGTTTTTGTGGACCTGTTTCTTATCTATGGTGCATTATTCCTGATTTAGATTTGAATGAAGTCATGTTACCCTGGCTTCTTGTTTGCCTTTTTAATTGCAACTGGTCTCCCCCACTCTTATATAGTTTCTGTTGTTACTGAGTGCATTCACAGGGCTCGGTTCACAAATATAAAGTCAGACTTTGGGTCTAGGTGTTGACCAAACTTCTAACTTTACAACTTTTTGGTATTCAGATAAGTAAGCCACAAATCCACCCCAAGTTCAGAGATTCCGCCCTAAGGGCGGCAGTAAAAATACAACTTGTACCCTACCTTTACGAATACTAAACATTTGTAAAGTAAGACTTTTGGTCCAAAGTTAATTCAAAAGTCTAACTTTACTTTTGTGAATCGAGCCCTCAGTGTGTGGTGTTTGATGTTTACTATGTCCATGTCAGTCAGATAGGTGTGATCCTGTGTTCCTTTGTCCCCTATTCCCATATCTTCCTATCCTCTTGTTTTCCCTATAACACTGGGACCATCTCTGAGGTTCTCTTTCTCCACTAAAGTTATTTCTGTGGTTTTCATGCACCAATACCTCCTATTCCCTGTTCCTGGGTTCTCTTAAAAGGCAGAAATGACAGGTAGACAGAGAGATCATCAGACATTTGAACACATATTCAGGGTAGCTCAGTGGAGCAAGGTATAGCTCTTTTCTCTATAGCCAATTTGGAATAGCTCCAATGTCGGCTACAGACAACACTGTTGTAGAAGATAGTTGAGAGATAGCTTTGTAATCTGCACTTAGTGATATATCAGGAAATATAGCAGGGATTAATATGCCAAATATGAGGAGTAACACAGCTGTCTTTGGTGATTGAGCAATAGCTATGCTGACTGTGGAAACTGAGGAGCAGTTTTGATATCTGTGACAGGTGAATGATAGCAGTGCTCTCACTGCTGATTGAAGAATCAACTGAGCAAGGATGGGTATGGTGCCAGAACATTCTAACTAAAATATTCTCGGCCAGTATCATAATGTGTACTAAATATTGTATCTAAAATATTGCCCTATTGGAGTTAATAAGCCCCTGGCGCCTCCTTGCAATAGTGTCATTTATTTTTACGCTAACCTGCCGTTAAGGAGACCGTTTCCCCACACCATATTTACAAAGTAATGCAATGCATGCATTGCGCCACTTTATAACCCCTTGCAGTACATTATGCCTGTGCCAGGCATAATGTATGCAAGGGGGCATTCCCCCGTTAGGAGGCCCATAAAAACGGTGCAGTGAAATTTTTCAAGATTTCACTGGGACATTTTTCCCATCATTTTGTAACACCTACCCAAAGCAGTCATTAAAGTGATGCTCTCATTGTTTCCAATGGGCTTCCCCCACATTGCTGGACTAGCGCTATAATTTGTGGCGCTAGTCAACCAATGTGCCACAATAGCATCAAAAATGTTGACGCTATTGTGCTTATGTGCGCTATGTTGCATTGGCTATCTTGGTGACGTTAGAGGGTGCGGGAGCGCAAGAAAGGGGGCACATCATAGCTGATGCACCACTTTCTTGTAATATGTCCCACTATTTCTGTCTGACTGTATTCTTACTTATAATAATATGACACAGCCTGACATGTTGGCTATTGCACTTGTATCTGTAAGAGTCACAGCATTTCCTGCCCAGTAACAGTGTGTTCTCTGAACTCTACTCAGGAGGACTGCAGAAACAGACTATTGTGGCTGGTACCTTTCAATAGTCGATACATTTGCCTACACTCCTCCTGCTCCCAACTGCTGAAATTATACATTTATTTCTAGGAGTGGAAGGGGTGGTGACAGGTGGGTATTAGTTAAGCAGTAAGCTCCAACAAGGGTACTTCTGTCAATGAAAGAAGCCTAGTGAGAATGTATCATCTCAGATGCCCTTGCCTCATTGAAATATTTGAGAGGTACACAAATTACATGAAGGCTTAAATTGTGTCTGTTCCCAGGCACGCACAAAGGGAGGTAAAGAACGCTGCACTTCTTAGTTATAATGCACCAGCAGTAACAAGTAGTAGTATGCTGTAAGGTTTGTTTGAGACCTCAGCATCGTAAAACTAGGGTAATTCCAGAAATTAATGTTTTAACACATACATTAGGGTTTTGGTGTCACTCAACAAGTCACAGATATAATGCGGAGCTGTAACTCATAACCACATTGAAAAAATATACATATGTCACAGAAGAGCAAACCTGGAAGCCAAGTGTGTGTGTGAGTCCCTTAGAGGTGCAAAATTCGTGTAATAATAGAACACAGAGAGTAGGCTATAACTGCCTGCTCATATCACACTGCTCCCAGGAGCACGTAGAGGCACAAAAACAAATCAAATAGCAGGCCAGATTTTGGCCCAGGTGTGTTCCTAAGCTCCACACCCAGGTACACGAAACGTTTTACATACACATCATGGATCCAGCAGAATATGCCAGAGCCATTCTGCTCCAATTCCCTTGCTCTACAGTTGTGGTTCCCTGCTAAAAGGCCCCCAGGAAGGGCAGTGGAAAGTCAGCAGTTGCCAGTTTTCCATGTCATCTCCCTCAGTTTTTGTTTGGACTTTCACTCAGAAAATCTTTCAGCTGGCTCATTTGCTCTTTGTACACTAGAGGAGAGAAACTGTTTTTCATGCCACTCATCTTTTTTAAAAAAATCTTGGAAAACTGCAATTGCTCTGATAAACCCTCTCCCAGATAACTCATATATTTTTCATCCAAGGCTGTTGAAGAGAAAGGTGAGGGACAGTCAAGCATGCTGCCCCAAATACCTCAAAACAGCCACACACTGAACATTTCTTACACAGCACAAATTGGCATGGCTGTCTGCCACATAGAGTGAATGATATTTGTTCAGGAAAATGCATATTTGTTACGTTGGTTGGCTAACTTTTTCAGTAGTCAAACTCTGCTTTCCTGTTCCCATGAACTATTCTGTTGCATAAACTGAGGGCCTTATTTACAAGGCCCGTGGTGCCTTGCTACGCTGCCCTGCGCCATCGGGAAAGGGCAACAATGTGCTGTATCTTTTAATCTTAATCTTTAAATCTCTCTGCATTGTCCATAGGGCCCTACATGGTAAAGGTCCCATCTCTCTAAGTAAATGGATCTCCCTGCATACTCCTTCTAGGAACTTACGTTCCTCCTCTCTTAGGTATGCACACATTTCTCGATCTAAGAGAGCCTGGGGCAACAATTCTTTACCCTCCCTTTGGAGCTCCGTTATGAATCCTCCGAGCACCTCTTTAGGAAAAAGCTCAAAACCTTTTTATTCTGTAATTAGCATTGATCCCCCCTCCTATTTGTGCGTTGCTGCTTTTAGCGCTGGGATGCCTTCGGGTCGCCATGCGCTTTACAAATCTTATAAACTAAACTAAACTAAACTATCTACATGATATGGCACATTTCTGTCCTCTGCCCCTGCACTGGCACACAAAATTCTGCCATGCACCAACACAGGCACCCTTGTACTATGGTGCAAGGGTGCCTGCGCTGTGGGGATGATTGTTTTTGTGCAGGAAAGGACACCTCCCTGCACAAAAAAAATCACAAGAGGTGTTTTCCTCTTTCTATGTGTGCTGCAGAATACAGCACATATAGAAAGAGAAAAATAAAGGGGGGGAATAAAGATATTTCTCCCTGTTGCGTCACTCTTACCACCACCCCTGGGGTGGCTTTGGAATCTGACGCATACCCAGACTTGCAAAACTGGGAATGCATCAGAATCTTTTGGGTTCCATGGGTGTTGCGTGGGAACACCCTAAGAAACACTCATGGAACTCCCCTTTCACACAGTGTTATGCATGAAAGGGGCCCGTATTTACAAGGCCAGGAAAAGCCATGCTAGGTGGCTTTGCATGGCCATGTAAATATGGGCTGACACTGCGCCACTAGTGCATAAAAAAATAACACTCCAGTGGTGCAGTGTGATGCTATGGCCTCGTAAATGAGGCCCTGAGACTTTGGCTCAGATCTACAAGATTTATCTTTTCCTTGTTTATTTCAGAGATAAACCCTATAAAACACACAAAACATCCATAAAATTATGTGCATAGCACATAAATATCTCATGGCAAATATATATCTATAAAATTGTAGGAGCATTTTAAAATTTCGAAAAAAAGAATGCAATAACGTGTATAGTTAACATGCAGACTTTAAAAGAAAATAAGTGCTTTTAAATGAAAAGAAATGCAGTAGGCAGTCATGTTTACACATACTAGGCATGAATAGTTGAAGCAGCATTTTCTGACAAGCTGAGCCGGTTTAAGAATGTGAAATGTTGTTTCTCATGATCTTCTCATAGACTTATTTTTCATAATGAATAACAGTTGTTTAAAATGTTTTCGCTTAACACACTAAGGGGGTCATTCCAACCCTGGCTGTCATCGACCGCCAGGGTGGATGACCACGGAAGCACCGCCAACAGGCTGCCGGTGCTTCCCTGCCCATTATGACCGCTGCGGTAAAGCCGCGGTCAGAAAAGGGGATCCGGCGGTTTCCCTCCAGATTTCCCCTGTCTGGGCTGAATCTCCATGGCGGCGCTGCAAGCAGCGCTGCCATGGAGATTCCGAACCCCTTCCCGCCACCCTGTTTCTGGCGGTTTTTACCGCCAGGAACAGGATGGCGGGAACGGGTGTCGTGGGGCCCCCTAACAGGGCCCCAGCATGATTTTCACTGTCTGCTTAGCAGACAGTGAAAATTGTGACGGGTGCAACTGCACCCGTCGCACCCCTGCAACACCGCCGGCTCCATTCGGAGCCAGCTTCTATGTTGCAGGGCCTTTCCCGCTGGGCCAGCGGGCGCTCCTTTGGCGGACGCCCGCCGGCCCAGCGGGAAAGCCAGAATGGCCTCAGTGGTCTTTTGACTGCGGAGCGGGCAAATGGCGGTGACCGCATGGCGGGCGGCTACCGCCGCCCGCCGGGGTCAGAATGACCGCCTAAGTCCCATATTTATGGGATTTGTGGCACATGGCAGTGCAGCACATTACCTTGCTGCAATACCCTACATCACAGGGAAAGGGCAGGAATTCCAGTTCATTCCCCTGTGCTGGTACGCTTTAGGCAGCCAATGATCAACTCAAGCACCCTTGCACCATAATGCAAGGGAGCCTACGTTGCATGCATGATTGATTTTGTGCTGCAAGGGGCACGTTGCTGCAAAAAAACAATCCTGAGAGGCTTTTTCCCTCTTCCTATTTGTGCTGCAGACTGCAGCACAAATAGAAGAGGAATAAACGGGGAGAAATAAGCATATTTCTCCTTGTTATGCCTCTCCTGGAGAGGCATATCTTTTTGGCCCATTTCCAGGTTTACAAGTTCTTGTAAATCTGAAAATGCATCAAAATCCATGGATATTGCATGGGAACACCCACACAACCCCCCTGGAAAAGACTCACTGGTGTAAAGTAATGTAACACAGTGATTTGTGCTGCATTATTTTACTCCAAGTTTATGAATCCACACAGGTCCAAGCAAGGTGGCCTTGTGGGGTTTTATATATCTCACTTAAGTTTTGCAACACTCTTGCACCACGTTGCATGGTGCAAGAGAGATGCAAACCAGGTCATAAATATGTCCCTTATTGTTTCTACTTACGCAAAGAACACTGTAGAGTAATTCATAAGACATTTTTATTTTAGTGAGGTAATGTAGAAGGTTAAACATTAAACTGCAGTCTTCTAAAGGCTATGAATGGTGTGATTTAATATGAACATTTATAATGTAGTTAATAAAAAATATTCATTCGGCATTGCTGTCTGAGGATTATTGTATTCCCGGTGAGAAAACCGAGGAGTGAACCTGTTCCCATAAACACATCGAGAGATGATTGGCCGACTGGAGAAAGAAGAAACAACACATTGCAAAATCTTAGATTGTACTGTCTGTACTAATGCGTGTTCATAGAATAGCTTACCAAATGCCATTTGCCCACTTACCATTGTACCCACATCTAAGCTGCTCTGTCCTTACTGAGTTTCCTGAACCTCTTTTTATGGGGTTTCCTGCTTTGATTACAAATTGAATTTGAGCTGATATTTGATGCCAAACCTTTACACTTATTGATCTGGCTTTAATCAGAATTCATAATATATTCTAACTGATACCTTTCTCTCAAAGTCCTCATTCTTAGAATAGGTATTCTTTACTTTCGTCATTCTTATGGAACATGCTGAATGCACTTATTAGGATTTATTGCTTATTTCTGATTATTAACAAAACAAATGACTGATGCTGATGACTATAAATGCGGAATCAAAATGAAATACTAAACATTTGACTAATAAAACTTTTAAACTCACACCAACTGTCATTATTGACTGAAAATACTATTGAAATGGTGATAATAATTTAATTGATGTGAAGCTCCTGTTTAATTTCAACTAATGTCAAAGATCAATTAGCCCAGAGTGCGACAGCAGGGATTTCTCCCTGATGAGTTCTTAAGCCTTACGTTGCAAACCAATACTTTAATTGAGATTTCCTCTCCAGCAAAGTTGGTAGCGAGAGGATGGTTTACGTTATGAGAAAAAGGAGCTGTAATTAATTACCCTGATTTGGAGAGATGCCAATGTTCCAAAGCCCAAATAATTTTTTTTTATAGAATGGGGTTTCTAATGCGGTTTCAGATTTGGAGGTGTGCTTATCATAGGCATGTATTGAAAATTATGTGTTGAGTGAATCGGTGATGCTTACGCACTTATTGTAAAGAAGTTGAAGAGATTATCAGAATAAGAAAAAGTCTACGATTCCAGGTTAAAGACAACTAATAGTTGTATTATGTTTTTTTTCTCTGCTAAGGTTTTGTAGTGCAGGTCGTGAGATACTGTTGATTGCACAATTGAGATAGTGATTGTAACAATTTGTTGTGATTGTTCTACAGTTGATTGATGTACAACATGAAACCACCTCTTAATCCCACACAACGCAAAGCATTAAATGCTTGGGAGAGAATGGCTCATACTAGACAAAGTGAGAAATAGTAGTACAGGACAAAGAGGGCTGTGCATAATTATGAAGATGCAGGATGGGATGAGCAACAACAGAGGTGGGGAAAAGATATAGTTGATGGAGCCAGACTGTACCCAGCAATTACTACTAAAACACCTGAGAAGCCAAAAAATTATAAGACACAGGGAACTGAAGTTGAAAATGAGAATAAATCAGACACCAATAGTGAGTCAGGGGATGATATTTTGGATGTATTGTCAGCTGCGTCCCCACCACCATGTGTGGCCCTGTAACAAATACTGTGAGTGCTACGACTTCTAATGTGACAGTGGCTACAGACCCTGTTGACAGTTGACACTAATGCAGTTCAAATTGAGGAATCATTGCAGATAACGCAGTCTGTTATGACACAGGCTGTTGTACAGCCTGTTATACCGAATGCTGTGCCTCCACAAGTCGAGACTGTTCGAGTAGTGATCCCTCAAGATGTTAATGCTTCTATTGTGACTGTACCAGCAACTTTTACTAGTTATAAAAACACAGCTGTGAGAGATTCACACAGCTACTGCTCTTATTAATGTTGTCCTGAACACTGTAGTTCAAGGAGCTGATGGAGGAGCACATGTGATAGGGATCATCCCAACATCACAGATTCACAGATTGTTGCTTGGACACCACCTTAAACTGTTCAGTCATTGAGAGAAGGGATTGCCTTTACAGCATCAATAGCACAAGGCAAAGGAAAATTATTTGAAGATGGAATTTTTCCCCAATGGTTTGAAGAAGCTGCAGAGAATAAAAAGATAGGCAACAAAGAGAATCAGGTTGTTGTTACACAAGAGCCAGAGAAAGAAAGACTGTTAAGTGTCCTGAAATTAAAAATAGAGTTAGAAGAGATAATTAGAGGATGTTTAGATTTTGAACAGTCAATCTTTCAAAAAGTGTCCTATTCCAGAAATGTTTCAGGCCACAATTGGATAATGAAGCCATTGAGACAAGGCATTCTTGAGGAATGCAATTGCACATTACTGAATTAGTAAAATGCATTCATAAACAGAGACTTTAAAGAAATTATAGAGCAAATGGGTAAAAAAACATGAAAAGAAAAAGAAACAATCAGAGGCGGCTGAAGTAAAAGGTAAGCCACTGCCAGGTCCCCCAGATGTAGGAGAAGCGTTGGCTTATTCATTGAGAGAGATACCAAGTGGAGAGTACGTCCATGTACCATTGAGTAGAGGAGATCTCACAGCCTTTACAAATAGTTTTCCAAAGCTGAGAGAGAGTCCTATGAAGTGGTACACAGTATTTAATAGATTTGTGAAGATTTCAAAAGTGCTGTTGACTGATTTGAATTTGTTCTTTGATATTGTAGTTCCAAATGATTTGTGGATCAAGTGTAAAATGTCTGTACAGTGACTGCATACGGAGCTACCATGCAATGCACGCACTAATGCTCCATCTCCTAGAATAATAAATAAATACAAATGAGGTGATTACTTTTCTGAAAGGCAAAGTTCCTCCAAAAGATTTTGATTATGTGAAAATAAAGCGAACATCACAACAGCCAAAAGCATCAGTGCATATATATTATGAGCAATTGCTGCAAGGATTTCAGCAACATGGTGGGCAGTCACATCTTGCCCAGAATGATACGAGATTATTGGTGTCATAGTTTGTTCTTTGGCTAAGACCAGATGTAAGGAAATGCCTCCTTGGCATGGTTACCTCCTGCCTTTTTGCCTTTGCTGATGCTAAGTTATGATTTGAAAGTGTGCTGGGACCCTTATAACCAGGCCCCAGCTCCAGTGTTCTTTCCCTAAACTGTACCTTTGTCTCCACAATTGGCACAACCCTGGCACTCAGGTAAGTCCCTAGTAACTGGTACCCCTGGTACCAAGGGCCCTGATGCCATGGAAGGTCTCTAAGGGCTGCAGCATGTCTCATGCCACCCTAGGGACCCCTCACTCAGCACATGCACACTGCCTCACAGCTTGTGTGTGCTGATGGGGAGAAAACGACTAAGTCGACATGGCACTCTCCTCAGAGTGCCATGCCGACCTCACACTGCCTGTGGCATAGGTAAGTCACCTCTCTAGCAGGCCTTACAGCCCTAAGGCAGGGTGCACTATTCCACAGGTGAGGGCATATGTGCATGAGCACTGTGCCCCTACAGTGTCTAAGCAAAACCTTAGACATTGTAAGTGCAGGGTAGCCATAGGAGTATGTGGTCTGGGAGTTTGTCAAACACGAACTCCACAGTTCCATAATGGCTACACTGAAAACTGGGAAGTTTGGTATCAAACTTCTCAGCACAATAAATGCACACTGATGCCAGTGTGCAATTTATTGTAAAATACACCCAGAGGGCATCTTAGAGATGCCCCCTGAAAACATACCCGACTTCCAGTGTAGGCTGACTAGTTTCTGCCAGCCTGCCAAACACCAGACATGTTGCTGGCCACAGGGGGAGAGTGCCTTTGTCACTCTGTGTCCAGGAACAAAGCCTGTACTGGGTGGAGGTGCTTCTCACCTCCCCCTGCAGGAACTGTAACACCTGGTGGAGAGCCTCAAAGGCTCACCCCTTTTGTTACAGCGCCACAGGGCATCCCAGCTAGTGGAGGTGCCCACCTCTCCGGCCACTGCCCCCACTTTTGGCGGCAAGGCTGGAGGAGATAATTAGAAAAATAAGGAGGAGTCACCCACCAGTCAGAACAACCCCTAAGGTGTCCTGAGCTGAGGTGACCCTTACTTTTAGAAATCCTCCATCTTGTGGATGGAGGATTCCCCCAATAGGATTAGGGATGTGCCCCCCTCCCCACAGGGAGGAGGCACAAAGAGGGTGTAGCCACCCTCAGGAAAAGTAGCCATTGGCTACTGCCCTCCCACACCTAAACACACCCCTAAATTCAGTATTTAGGGGCTCCCCAGAACCTAGGAAACTAGATTCCTACAACCTTAACCAGAAGAAGGACTGCTGACCTGAAGCCCTGCAGTGAAGATGGAGACGACAACTGCTTTGGCCCCAGCCCTACCGGCCTGTCTCCCAACTTCGAAGAAAGCTGCAACAGCAACGCATCCAACAGGGACTAGCGACCTCTGAAGCCTCAGAGGACTGCCCTGCAACCAAGGACCAAGAAACGCCCATGAACAGCGGCCCTGTTCAACAACCTGCAACTTTCTTGCAACAAAGAAACAACTTTAAAGACTTCACGTTTCCCGCCGGAAGCGTGAGACTTTCCACTCTGCATCAGGCGCCCCCGGCCTGACCTGCGGAAAACCAACATCACAGGGAGGACTCCCCGGCGACTGCGAGCCCGTGAGTAGCCAGAGACGACCCCCCTGAGCCCCCACAGTGGCACCTGCAGTGGAAATCCAGAGGCTCCCCCTGACCGCGACTGCCTGTAATAAGGGACCCGATGCCTGAAACCAACACTGCACCCATAGCCCCAGGACCTGAAGGAACCGAACTCCATTGCAGGAGCGACCCCCAGGCGACCCTCTGCCTAGCCCAGGTGGTGGCTACCCCGAGGAGCCCCCCCTGTGCCTGCCTGCATTGTTGAAGTGACCCCCGGGTCCCTCCATTACTTCCTATCTAAACCCCGACACCTGTTTGCACTCTGCACTCGGCCGCCCCTGTGCCGCTGAGGGTGTACTTTCTGTGCCTTCTTGTGTGTCCCCCGGTGCCCTACAAAACCCCCCCTTGTCTGCCCCCCGAGGACACGGGTACTTACCTGCTGGCAGACTGGAACCGGGGCACCCCTGTTCTCCTTTGAAGCCTATGTGTTTTGGGCACCTCTTTGACCTCTGCACCTGACCAGCCCTGAGCTGCTGGTGTGGTAACTTTGGGGTTGCCTTGAACCCCCAACGGTGGGCTACCTTGGACCCAACTTTGAGACTTGTAAGTGTTTTACTTACCTGCAAAACTAATCTTTACTTACCTCCCCCAGGAACTGTTGATTTTTGCAGTGTCCACTTTTAAAATAGCTTATTGCCATTTTTACAAAGACTGTACATGATATTGTGATTATTCAAAGTTCCTAGAGTACCTAAGTGAAATACCTTTCATTTGAAGTATTACTTGTAAATCTTGAACCTGTGGTTCTTAAAATAAACTAAGAAAATATATTTTTCTGTATAAAAACCTATTGGCCTGGAGTAAGTCTTTGAGTGTGTGTTCCTCATTTATTGCCTGTGTGTACAACAAATGCTTAACACTACCCTCTGATAAGCCTACTGCTCAGCCACACTACCACAAAATAGAGCATTAAAATTATTTCTTTTTGCCACTATCTGACCTCCAAGGGGAACCCTTAGACTCTGTGCACACTATTTCTTACTTTGAAATAGTATATACAGAGCCAACTTCCTACACCAGAGATCAGTGATTTGCCGACAGACAAAAACATTTGATGAGATCCAGAGATATGCAAACTATTGTAATGATGGAGAAGAAATGAAGAAGAAAAAAATTAAGGAGAAGTATATGTTGGTGCAAACTGAATTGGAGCAAAAGGGTTTTCAGAATCAGTCATTTGCAAGGAACTTGGGGGGAAGCAGGATGTTGGTTTTCAAACTAAAGTCCAAGGTATGCAGGGAGGCATGGTTGTGTTACAGGCTAGATGCAGAGGAGTTCCAGTTGATCTGAATTCTGGTGTAGATGTTGCAACACTGAGGAGGGGTACTCCTTGTCATTTTTGTAACAAGATCAGACATTGGAATAGAGATTGTAGGCTGACTCCAGATAAAATGAGTGGTCATAATCAAATGCAAGAATGAAATTGTAGGCTGACTCCAGATAAAATGAGTGGTCATAATCAAATGCAAGAATGAAATCAGATGCAGAATGTACCTATTCAGCAAGTGCAAATACCAATGTAGACGCTGGTTCCAATGGTGCAGGTTACACATGTGTAGATGGCTTCACAAAATATAGGCAACCCCAGATTTAAAATGAATCAGATGCCCAGAGAAAATTCAAACCCATTTCAGAAATAGAACCAGAACCCATATCAACAGTTTCCTAAATTGGACAATTCACAATGACGGTGCCTGAGGAGGGAGGAAGATTGCACACTTGGTGCAGTCTTAGAGGTAGGCCAGAGTGGGCTTTTGTGGATGAATAGGTAAATGGCCACCATGTGTCATTTCTTATTGATATCGGGGCTACCCGCAGAAGTCCCAGACCTACCCCTCACAGGAAAAAAGATCCAAGTGGATTGCCGATCCAGTTCTGAAGAAGTCCCAGTTGAAAAAAGGTTTGTTTAAAGTGAAGCACCAGTTTGTGGTGTTTAATTCGAGTCATGTAAACCTGCTTGGAAGAGATTTTTTGTGCATGTTAAATTTCACAATTGACTGTATACCAGATGATGTTGAGCTTCAGACTGATGATGAAGTTATGGAATTCAAGACGACCCCACAGGAAACAGCTTTTGGACTGTATCCCGTGAGAACCGTAGAAGAGTTACCCCCTGATCTGAAAGAGATTGTGAACCCAGAAGTTTTGGCTCTTACAGGAACATACATTGGACTAATCAAAGGTGTAGAACCAGTCTGCATTAGAGTAAAGCCCAATGCAATCTTTCCTAGAACTCCACCATATAATTTGACCCCAGAGACAGTGATAGGAATAACACCAGTGATTGGATACATGTTGAGAATAGAAATATTGAGAAAAATCATTGGGAACCTTTGTAATCTACCTATCACAGGCTTACAGAAACCCAATGGAAAATACAGAATAGTTTAGGACCTCCGAAAGACTAATGACATTGTTGTTTCATGTTGTTCCATGGTACTGAAACCAGCCACCATTATTTCATTTTTCTGCCAGGCCTTCTTTTCAATTCCATTGCATGGAGACAGTCAATTCTTGTTCTTTTTTGTGTTTTGAACCAGAGTTTTGGCATGGTGCCAAGTTCCACAAGAGTATACGCAGAGTGCTTCAATTTTTTAATCAGATCTCAAAGAAAAATCTTGAGTCTTTGCAGAAGCCTTGTGATTCAGTTCTTGTGCAACGTTTTGATGACCTACTTGTGGTATCAAGCACTAGAGAAGCTTGCAGACAGGATACCACTGCTATGCTGAATCATCTGGCTGAGAATAGACATACAGGGGCATATTTACAAGATAGTGGCTTACTGAAAATCTGCCCCTTACATTGGAAAGGCTTGAATTATTAACATCACAATTTGGTCAAATTTCGGGTTATACAGTAAACATGAGAAAAACAGAAATTATGATTTGGAATTTAAGTGATAGGCATGGTTTAATAAAAAATTAGATAAAATATTTGGGGGTTAAGGTCTATGGTAAGCTGGAGGATGTTTTGGTTGAGAATTTAAGACATATTTCACGAGAGATAAACAAGTTACTGTTGAGTTGGTCACACTTGCCATTAACATTATATGGTAGAGCGAATCTGGTTAAAATGTATATCCTCCCTAAGATCTCTTTTCTTTCCAATATGATTCCGTTATCTTTTGATAAGATAGGAACACAAAAACTTCAAGCTAAGATAGATAGTTTTATTTGGGTCTCCAAGGGGATTAGGATAGCCAGGAAAAAGCTTAGAAGAAAATATGATAAAGGAGGGATTGCTTTACCTGATATTCAGTTATATGCTTGGGCTTTTAAATTAAAAAATGCTAAGGGCCTATTGTCAGAGAACGGGTTGAGTTTGCTAGAGAGAGCTATGTTAATTTCTGAACAGGAAGATGGACATAAATTTGGTCACCCTAAATTCTTTAAAAAAATTAGATTAAAAGTGTTACAAGCCGCTGCTTGGCTTTGGGTACAGATAAGGAGAATCACAGGTCTGTCTTATTATAGTGTTTATCCTCCCATTTGGGACTCTCCAGGTACACCAGACTGTCTTAAAGATTCTCTTTCTCGACCTCTGAAAGAAGCGGGTATAGTGGATTGGGATCAGATATTTTGTGAAGGTAAATTAAAATCTTGGGAGGAATTTCTGTTCATATCACGTGGATCTTTATCAAGATTTAAGTATCTTCAATTACAAAGTTGGTCACACTCCCTGCAAGAAGTGGGAACCCATACAAACGGGTTGGAGGAGGTACTGACCGATGGTTCTATTAGTAGGAAAGAAGTGGCGGTTTATTACGGTCTGTTCTTAAACTTTCTAGAGCAGGATCAGGAGTTTCCTAGCTCACTATGGGCCGATTTGATTTGCAGGGATGAGATTAATATTTTATGGTCAACTTCATGGCAGCTGCTGCATTAGGTAGTAAAACCTGCTTCATTGAGGAAAAACCATCTCTTTGTTTTACACAGGGTGTATTATACCCTTAGGAAGATAGGTAAGTTTACTTTGAAAGGAAGCCCGGCCTGTAAGAAATGTGGTCTTGTGGAGGCTGATGATCTTCATATGTTTTTGTTTTGTCCCAAGATCTTAAGTTTTTGGAGAGAGGTTTTAGAAATTATAAAGAAAGTATTTTCTGTACAGGTTGACTGCTCTCCAGAACTAGTATTTTTTTGGTTGGTCCCCTAAGATAGGTTGTCTTAGGGGTTACAAGAGAAGTCTACTGTTCTATCTTATTTTGTTGGGTAGGAGGGAGATTTGTAAACACTGGTTAACTTTAATACACCTGTCTCGGCTTAATTGGTTGTTATCTGTAACAAAAATATGTAAGTTAGATCTTAGCCGCCTTCATATTAAAGGAGTTGTGGATTTATGGAAGCCTTGGTTGAACTGGATGGATCATGGCATTTGAGTTATGATAAGAGGTATATAGGTAAAAGACGGTCCGATGATTAAGCCATACGAGCAGGACACCCCTCTCCTGTTGAAAGGGGCATTCCTATTGTTCTCGACTTCCCACTATGGAAAACTTGGCACCCTCTAGGTTAAATAATGGAATGCGGGCCTTGTTTTTTTTTTTCCTCTTTTGAATGGAAGTTTATAAAAGAATATGAGGACCAGAAAAAAAAAAAAAGATGGTGGCACATCAGCTCTGAAACCCCACTTTTCTTGCATTGCCCTGCACCCCTAACGTTACCATGGTTGCACTGTAGTTGCTATACAGCGCACCTTGGCAGACATTAGCGTAATAGTGTCATAATTTGTGATGCTATTGTGGCGCTTTGTTGGATTCGCGCCATAAATTATGCCACTAGTCCAGCAAAGCACAAGAAGACCCACTTTAACGCCTGCCCTGAGCAGGCGTTAAAACTGAGGGAAAAAAAGGCACAGTAGAATCTTATAAATTCCACTGTGCTGTTTTTTTGGGCCTCCCTGCCTGGGAACGTCCCCCCTACATGCATTGTACCTAGTGCAGGTATAATGTGGCTCAAGGAGTTACAAAGTGGTACAATGCATGTATTGCGCCACTTTGTGAATATGATGCACGGTTGGGTCCTAACCAAAGCCCTCTCAGCGTCAAAACTAATTAAGCTAGGGTGGCGCAAGGAGGCACAAGGGGCTTGTAAATATGCTCAATGTCGAGTAAACTGCAATACTGTCAGAAAGAAGTCCAGTACTTGGGACATATCATCAAAAAAGGAACAAGAAAGGAGTCACAATAGAGAGTTTAAACAATTTTGAGAATTAGTCCACTCAGAACACAGGGGGAAGACAAAACGGTGCTGGAAATTGTTGGCTACTGTAGACAGTGGATACCAAACCTTTCTCTAGTGGCTAAGCCTTTACGGAGGCTTGATAGCTTTCCTAGAGCTAAGAGAAAGTCTCTATCGTGTCCCGGCACTAGGAATGCCTGATTACAGTAAAATATTCACACTGTTTTGCAATGGGAGGAAGGGTTGCATTCTCTCAGTGTTTACTCAAATGTATGGAGAATCTTGAAGGCCTCTGGTTCATTTTTCAATTACCCTTGACCTATGTTCCCTGTAAGCTGTGCGTGTGCACACGTGCACAGCCTTGCTTCTTCAAGTCCAGACTCTATTTGGTAGCATGCTTGTTGTTCCCAGGCTTAAACGAAACAAAAGGAAGGTGTGAAAACTCCCTTTGTCTCTTTTCGTGACAGGCCCAGCAAATTCATCAATGACAAAAGGGGGTGTTTGTTTGATTTTACGTTTGGAGTGTTTCATTAGGCCTTCATTGATGCAGTGTGAAATAAACACACGTGTGACTGTGTTTCACACCTCAATGAGAGTGGAGTACTTGGAAATACTGCTAGAGCAGCTGACCTTTTGGAAGTGAGAAAACACGTTCTGTTCTTAAGGCTCAGATAAAGCACTCCAATACTTTTTGGTAAACTTTGTTAAATAAAACTGCACATACTGTGCAACCACCCTCTTTTTTGTTGATCTTCACATATGAGGGCACATGAGATCGGGCTGTGCACTGTACAATACATCTCTTGATTTAAAGACTATAAAGTTGGTCCATTTATAATTAAAAACAATGTCACATGTAGGATGCTAATGATCCATGACTTGCCTTTTAGTTTACGAATAGCAGGGGTCAAGAACATTCCTCACTTCATTTTAAAAACTCTCACTTTTAATACATATTTTGCAAATAATCCAATGTAGTAAATCAGGCCCACTGGAATTATGCTGCAAGGGAGCACCAAATTATGCAGTAGGTTCACTACATTTTGTAGCAAGTAAAGGCAAATTATGCTGCTTAGCGCAGCACATTCTTTGATAGTATTGCTGTATTGTTTTGTAATTTTTGCACAATTATGCACATGATAGTACTGCCTGCACAAATATTTTACCTCTTTACTACCATTTTAATTACCAAATGCAAAAATATGCAAATGAAAGAAGACCAATTAACCTTTGTGGATGGCCTTCCATTACGTGCAAACACATGTAGCCCCATTTTAGTAACTTTTGATCCATTTCAGCTAGAAACGTTTTTTTGTTTTTTTTGTTACAATCTGCGGATCCTCCAGCAGATGATGGATTATGTGACAAATGCACCAAATTGATAATTATGAGAATAAAGACATAGCGGCAGAATTGCATAGTTCCAGTGACCCTGACTAAGGTGAAACTAATGCACATTTAAATTTTTTGGTTGGAATTTTGTAGACATCTTACCATATTCTCAAATTATCTGTGCTGCATGGTTGACATGGCACACATTTTCAAGGCTCAGTGTGTGCATTGGTTCTTAGAAGCTAGAGCTGACCATTAGCTCTGTTGTCCCTGTTAATTTGTTTGCTTGTCCATCTGTACCCTGTACCATTTACTAGAATGGTGTGGCAGGAAAAGACCAAATCATGGGTCAGGGTTGATTTATGCACAAAGACGAAGGCACATTATGCAGCATAATGTGACACATTTCATGATTGTAATTCTTCATTATATTGTCATTTTTAAACTTGTTAACACTGCCTGGGCATTGGTTGCACCATGTTAGTACCAATTTAACACCCAAATACACAATTAGCAATAGAAAGGTGACCAGTCGACTTTTGAGAAGGGTCTTCCCCTTTGCAGCAATACAGGTAGTCATGGTTTTAGTTTTAGTAACTCTTGATCCAATTGAGCTAGAAACAATTTTTGGAATTAAAATCTGCGCATTATACAGCAGATGATGGATTATGTTGCACATGTGCCAAATCAATAGTTATGTGGAATAGGACATGCCCTTCCATAATTCCAGTGACCCTGAGTTTAGAACAAGGGTCTGAGGGTTCTTTCAAGTATAGGTTTTATACAGGAAGGTATCCCTCCAGTACAAAAATATTCTTTGACTTTTCCCACTAAATGTATGCTGTACAGCGCAACACACATACAAAGATAAAAGACATGAAGACTTTTAAAAGTTGCTTCACTTAAGCAAGAAATGAAGAGGAAAAGAAAGAAAAGGGACTTAAATGTAGACAGGAGATAAAAAGGGAAGGAAAGAAATATGGAAGGGAAGGATAATAAAACAACCAAAATTGGTTAGGAACACCAAGAGGTGACAAACAAGGAGGTCGAAGACAAGAAGAGGTACGAGATGTGTGAGAAACTAGCATAGCCAAGATTTAGATTTCATGAAGTAAGTTTGGAATGAGAGAGAACAGGGAGTTTGTGGGAGAGTGGAGTTTAGGACTTAGATTGAAGAGAGGAGACAGGATGAGGGAGAAGCGAAGAAGAGCAGAAATAGAGAATGAAAAATGGGAAAGGTAAGGAGGAGCCGAAAGAAAAGTAAAAACTAAAAAAGGGAGAAAGGAGACAAGGACAAGTAAGAGAGATTGATTGGAAGTGAATAGGAATAAGAAAAGGTGTGACTAGGAGATAAGAGTGGCATGGTGATAGATAGAAAGGGATTATAGGTAGAATGATTAGGGTGCAAGATGCAGCAGTACCCTTGGACAGAGGTGCAAGGAGCCCACTGCGTCCCTGTAATGGGTGTCTTTTAGTAACAACTCGGAGATGAGGGGAGCATTTTTTACTGTCTGATTTGCATTAGCGCTATTGCACCTTTACTAATTTTGGTAGATTGCATACCACATGTGCTTGCATATTAGGTTGTTGTTTGTCTTCAGTGTGCAGAGCACCTTTACTGCCACATAAAACGGGGAAAACAATTAGAGGGAACATTGCCCATGGCCCTGTTGTTGCAAGACTGCCTGGCTATCTTAAAGTGGTTGCCGTGGTTGGTGTCAGTATAGAGAGATGTGAAAACATAGTGGTGGGACATCCTTTAACTGTCTTGGTCCCTCACTCAGTGGAGATTCTGTTTACCAGAACAACATGACCAATAGTAGACTTAGAAAAGTATGAGCAGCAAATCCATGCCACGGAAAATATCATTTTAAAATGGTGTCAGTGATGGAATCCATCCACTTTACTGCCATTGCCTCAATATGATTTGCATGATGGGGAGCTTAAACAAGATTGTATAGATGTCATGGGTTTATGCACCAAGCCAAGGCCAAACATAAACTATGAACTTTGATTGAGCCAGACTATGTAATCTTCGTGGATAGCTCATGCCTGAGAACCAATGAAAGTACCCTGAGATCAGCTCATGCTGTCTGTACAGTTCAAGAGGTTGTGGAAGCTTTATGGCTTGGTGTTACCTCAGCACAAGTTGCAGAATGGATTGTCCTTGCAGGGGCATGCAGTCTATCAGTCAAATTGAGAATGACTATATTTATAGATAGTCAGTATGTCTTTGATGTGGTTCATGACTTTGGACATTTATGGTCAAAGAGGGGTTTCATGACTTGATTTAGCTTGCCTATGAGGAACAGCAAACATGTAAGAATATTCTTGGATGCACCGCTTATGCCTATTGAAGTTGTGGTTGTTAAAGTGCAGCTCACAGAAGTGGCAATGGAAATGTCACAGTTAGAAACAGATTTACTATTGATGTTGCACAATATTGTACACTTGTGGCCTGTACATTTAACAGGGCGTACACAAATGAATCTGAAGAGTACACTCCTTTTTATGGGCGAGCACAAAGCGCTCCGTCCATTCTGTAATCTCTCTTTGGGCTTCAAACCACACCCATGTGACGTCAGTCACTTACATTGGTTTGTGGGCTTGCCTTCTAAAATCTGCTTGCTTTCATTTGTGAAAAGCATGCATACATCATGCCTTTTCCGGTGTTTAGCCCACTTACACAGCACCTGTAACCTACTAAAAATTCATGAGGCTCAATGTTTTCAGCCTGGGGTCCGGACTACTTTATCTATTTATTTTCCATGCAGTGCGATCGCGCTGCTTTTTACATAGTGCGATCATGCTGCATTTTTATTTCTTTACAACGCTAATAGCTCTAACTCGAGCAAATGTGAGAGCCGTTGCATTGAAAATGCTTGTCTGCCGTTTCCTGTAGTGCGAACTCGACCCGGAGGCAATGAAGCGCGCTTTACCTGGGCATCGGTCACGTTATACATGAGAACATATTCATTTTTACATTCATTTCCCGTAGGCATGGGGAGATTGTGCTTTGTCCAGAATTGCAGTATATTGGGCTGACGTCGAGATACGAGTCTGGCTCCCCAGCGCCAAGGTCGGCAACTCTGGACCTTGCTCCGCATCCTGTCAATAACAGGGAGAGCCAAGCCAGAGCCTTCAAAATAATTATACGTTTGTCTTGCAGCAGACATCATGTGAAAGCAACGTACACTACTTCAACAACAACTATTCATGAACACGCAAAGCTTTAAGCATGCATTACATTACTGCCTGCAGACGTTTTTTTTACTTTTTATGACATAATACTTTTTAAACGTGAACTTGTAAATGATTCTAGTCCCCCTCAGCCTCACGACAAAGCCATTAGTTGATTAAGTCCCACAACAGTATATGTACTCCATATGAGAACTAGGTTCTTAGGAAAAAGAGGAGCTACTCTGTACTTCATGAAATTAAACAAACTTGCACACCCTTAGATGGCGTATTTGAATGTCATCTACAAAGGTTTGCAGAAATTTGCCTATGATCACACAATTACGTCAGGCGGGAAAGCCGGGATTAATCCCAGGTTTTTTGGTTTAGCATTGTGGAATTCATATGCTAAATGGGTTCTTATTTCTCCTTTTTTCCACTAGAGATGAATTTGTTGTCTTTAATTGTTTGTGCATGAGGGGGATCATTGGTAGACGCCACAAGAAGGCTCAGCTCGCTTTTGGCATGAGTGTCCAAGAGGACCACGAACTGAGCCAGGCCTCTGCTCCAAGCCTTCACTGGGTCACCCAACTCTATTGTTGACTCTAGGATGTGATCCCTAAAGTCCTTTTATAATATGCTAGAAAGGTTTGCTGAAGTGGTGCTGAATGCCTACTGTGATACTGGCAGACATTGTCCTATTCTTCAGTTCTTAACCAAACGGTGTGATCCTGGGCGCGAAATAAGTGCGTTATCTTTGAATGCCTCGGTTTCCTCATCTGTGGACATTGGTGATGCCTAAAAACAGGCTGTGCTCACTTTGCGTAAAAATTTGAAAAGTAAAGAAATAGTTGCGCTTTAAGACCCATATTTCTACTTTTTGATGCAAATCAGCGCCATCAAAAAGTTTACCGCCGGCTAATGCTAATGCACCTGCCGGGCGCCTTATTTATGGAATGACGTTAGCCTGCGCTGCGGCCTGGTTTGCATCAAAATAAATGACTCTAACCGGGCAGCGGAGGCGAAGGGAAGACTGGGGGTTGTGCACCAAAGAATGGTGCAATTCAGATTAGAGTAAAAAATATTGGCTCTAACCTGACTTGCGCCATTTTTTGACGCACAACTCCAATGGAAATGACTCCTGTCTTAGCAAAGACAGGGGTCATGCCACTGTGCCCACTGGGCACAGTGGGATGTAGGGGGACCCAAGTTAGGCCCCCCTATGCCACTCTAAAAAAAAAAATTGTACTCACCTGCACTCACCATGGATGGGTCCCCCCATCCATTCATGGGTGTCCTCCAGGGGTGGGCTAGGGTGGGAGGGGGTGTCCCTGGGTGCAGGGAAGGGCACCTGTGGACTGCTTCCATTGTCTCCCACCATGGAAATGAGCCCACAGGTCCCTTAACGCCTGCCCTGACCCAGGTGTTAATTTTTGACACACATTGGGAGTTACGTCATTTTTCAGCTCCACCTCCCAGCCGTGCACCATTTTTGCCCGGTTGGATAAATATGTGCAGCGGTGTTTACGTCATTTTTTGGACGGGAACGCCTACCTTGCATGTCATTAACGCAAGGTGGTTTCACGCATCCAGAAAATGACGCACACTGAGATATTTTGACGTTAGCCGGTCTAGCATCAAAGTATAAATATGGTCTGAGTTTTGCGCCAAATTTGCGCAAAAAAATTACGCAAATCCGGCGCAAGTAGAGTATAAATATGGGTCTAAATGTTTCTACATTTGACTCAAGTTTCAATTGAGCATTAGTTTTGTGTTATCTTCTGGGAAAGTGGGATAGCAGAATTAATGTCATTTTAAATACTAGCTACACTTCATTTATAATAAATATCTTCCTCCCACCTCACAGCTATGCCCATACCATTTCCGGCCCACCACTGCTTACGTAAATCCCCCACCAATACTTTATAAGTGAGGGAGCATCTTGTACTCACTGCTGTGTGTGTTAGCTCTGATTCTAGTGCAGATTGAAAAAAACATAGTATCTAGTATCCAAATCTGTAACCTGTTTAGGTATGGATTCAGACATTTTACCACTTTCATAGCAAATGGCACTGCTTAATTAGAGCTGGTGGTTGCAAGTGGGACCCATCAACACTCATTTTTGGAGGGAAGCACTTCTTTTTCCAATTCATATGTGCTTCCAGGAAAAACACAAATGGGGAAAAGAAAGAGGAAGATGGAAAAACAATGACAAAAGGAGAAAACAGGGATGAAAAAGACCCTAGAAGAGTGAAGTAAATAGGTAGGGAGTGTCTGGTGTGAGACTAAAGAGGTATTGGATGGAATCAGGTCTATACTTGCAGCCTTGATATTCAGCACTCCTGGCGTTTGTTGCACCTGCATTCAGAGCAAAACGTTGGGCTCTGGGACTTAGGGGGTTATTACAACTTTGGAGGAGGTGTAAAGTGACGGATATACCACCAGCCGTATTACGAGTCCATTATATCCTATGGAACTCGTAATACGGCTGGTGGTATATCCGTCACTTTACCGTCACTTTTGGGACGGATTAACACCTCCTCCAAAGTTGTAATAACCCCCTTAATGTTTTACAAATTAATCATCACTGTTAAATGATAATGGGTTCACCTTTGATGGGTGAGAGCAAGGCGCTCCGTCCCACGCTGTAATCTATCTTTGGACTTCTAACTACGCCCATGTCACATCAGTCACTTTCATTGGTTCGTGGGCTTGCCTTTTAAAATCCGCTTGCTTTCATTTCTGAATGGCATGCATAGGTCATGCCTTTTCCGGTGTTTAGCCCACCTACACAGCACTGGTAAACTAGTGAAAACATTCGAGGCTAGGTGTTTTCAGCATAGTTTCTGGAATACTTTATCTTTTTGTTTTCCACGCAGCGCGATCTCGCTGGGGTTTACATAGCGCAATCGGTTTTTCCGTTTTCAATTTCAGCGCGATCACGCTGCATTTTACATAGCGCAATTGTGCTGTGTTTTTTTTCTTGTAATTACAATGCTAATAGATCTAACTCGAGCAAATGCGAAACCCGTTGCATTGCAAATGCTTGTTTGTTGTTGTTGTCAGTATCTTATACATGGGAAGAGCTTAAGAGTTTGCAGGAAGATGTGCCAGAAGCAGAACAGCAGAGTTGGATCAGAGCAGGACTTGGGCGAAACCCAAGTGACATTTGAATTTCAGCAGGTGGAAGACCAATTTTGTCCAACAGTTTTTTGCGGCCCATGACATGACATTTTCATGGCCCAACACACTTAGGGAGAGATGTAATGGTGAGATTGTTCAGACAGAATTGGTTTAATGCCAGGTTCATGATTCTTGCAGAAGAACTGTGCCACTGCTGTGTAACACGCCAGCAGATGAGCGTAGGGAAAAGAACACTAATTTTACTAAGCCATGTAGGAAGATCAGGTGGCCCCTTCGAACAGGATACAGATTGACTTTATCAAGATGCCTGTTTGTAATGGGCTGAGATATGCTCTGGTTATAGTGTGCATTTTCTCTTAATGGGTGGAAGCTTTCCTAACATGGAGAAATGACAGTCTCACTGTAGCTAAACTGCAATTGAGGGATCTAATACCTAGGCACAGATTTCTGGTTCCTTTGGAGTAAAATCAAGGGACTCATTTTATCAATGAAGTCTTCAGAATGTTGTGTGCAGCTTCACAAGTGAAACAGAAACTACATTGTAGTTACCTACCAGAGGCATCTGGAATTGTAGAGCAGCTCAATGGATTCATAAAGCCCAGAAAGGGAAACGTCTGTGCATCTACTTCACTGAAATGAAGAAGAAACAAGAGCTGAAATGGCATAATGCTTTGCTTTTGGTGTTGATGAGTCTTTGAAGTACTCCTGAAAGGAAGACAGGATTATAGCCCCATGAAATCCTCATGAGGTGTGCAATGAGATTGTCTGCTGTACCTGCAAATGCACTTGTGAACATCACAGATGACATAATACTCGATGACTGCAAAGGATTGGCTGATGTGGTGCATTCTGTTTCAAGACAGAATGAAGCTGTCTGCATGAAAAGTAGTCCCATGACCCCAGTCCTAGCGATTCAGTGCTGATCAAAAAGTGCATGAGGAAGTTGTGCTTGGAAGTGAGATAGAAAGGTCCTTACCAGGTGATTTTAATAACAAATACTGATGTTAAGTGTGCTGGGGTACAAAACTGGGTGCATGTGCATGTGTCCCATACCCAGAGAACAAGGAATCTGTATGAAGAAATAGTGTTCCTTGAGCCAGAATTAATGACACTGGTGACTGTACCACCGCAAGCTGTATAACTTCAAGGTGCAGTACTGCTAGAGGCACAACAGCCAGACAGAGAACGGGGTGAAGAATTGCAAACAATTGCACCAATTCAGATTCCTGCAATTTCACAACTTGGCATTGAGGTTTTTGAAGAAGAAACAAGAGCTCAACCTGAAGTAACAGTTGAGACATCACCCAAACAAGTGGAAGATCCAGGTGAAGGGCCAAGTACTGGATCAAGAAGAGTCTTGTACAAAGGCTGAATGGCCAAGTAGCTATGGCCGGAGGAAATTGAGATTAAGGGGCATATTAATACTATGTTTGCGACAAATTTGTGTCATTATTTTTTATGTAAATTTGGTGCAAATGTAACTCCTTATTTATATTTTGATGCTAGACATGTCTAGCATTAAAATACTAGGGTTTGCACCATTTATTGGATGCATGCACCTACCTTGCCTCAATGAAATGCAAGGTAGGCACTCCAATCCAACAAATGGTGCAATCCCCATAGCCCCATATTTATCCCCCGTGCTAAAATGACGCATGGGTGGGAGGAGGGGCTAATTAATGATGCAGCACTTGCTTTGCAACATTAGTTAATGCCTGGGTCAGACCAGGCGTTAGGGGACCTGTGGACCCATTTCCATCACACCGTAGGGAGTTGCCGCATTGACTTGGACTTACACATTATCTCACTTTGTGACACTGACTCTCTTCTTTATTTTCTCTTGCAAAGAATATATTTGATGCTATGAAATATTGCAACAAGAGTGTATTTGTGAAAAATACCTCATTATGTGGTTTGTTTCTAATGTTTTTACAACAAATAATATTTCATGATTATTTCTTGGCCCTGATGAAGCGGCTTTTGTCATGAAACACGTGTTGGCCTAAAGCAATAAAGAGAAACAATTGACCTGAAACTTTAAGATTGTTTACAAGATTATTACATTTATAAAACAGATTATTACTAATCCTCTTTTGTTGTGGATATTCAATGAACTACTCAAGACCTCAAAAACATGTCTTGTTTTTGCCATTGAATTGCAGAATTTGTGGATTTGATCCCGTAGAACTTTTGAGGTTGTGGGGTCTGTTTATTACTTTGAAACTCTGAATCCCTCTCTTTCTTGTTGTTACAGAAGGTTAGTTGTACTTAGCCAATCTTGCAATTTATCTAAAATTGGATGACAAAATGACCTTCTGGAGGTTGTCAATCAAACTAATTGGGAAGTAATGCCTAGGCTACCCCATCTCCTTTTTTATACACTGGTATGATTTCCGTTCCCTCCAGCCACAAGGCACGTACACAGTCCCCTCCCATAATTCTATCTGAACCTTTATTGATATAAGGCGCCCACACAGCTAGATCAGACCCATAATATCCCCAGGTATTTAATATGGGCTGTGAGCTTTCCCGGGTTGTCATCAATTTATAGCTCTTTGTGTTTCTTCAAGTGTAAAGAAAGGAGTTAAATGAGTGGATCTCTGGCCTAACCTCTTGGGTGGGCCTTGGGGCTGTAACATCCTTCCTTGATTGCGGTATCTCTGCAGCAGGTTTATATGCATTATATAAGTCTGCAAAATGTTTCTCCCACAGAACTGGTGGGATAAAAAATTCCATAGGGCTGGACAGTAATGTCCCTCCATGACCTACCATGTGCCAAAAGGCTTCTGGATTGTTGGTTTTGGAGGGTTCCACAAGGTTAATCCAGTTGGAATCTATCCAGTTCTGTTTGGTAGTGGTAAGCATTTTCTTATACCTTGTTCTAGACTCTCTAATCTCCTGTGAATCACACTTCTTTACAGACATGATTAGCTCTGATTTGGGCTTTCTACAATTGGCATTATAGCAAGGAGAAGACTTAAGCATGAAAGACATGGAAGTTTAATTTCAGATGTGCATAAAGCTTTTTTTATTGTTTTTTTTATTGGGTTTACCAACAAACACCACATTGCAAAAGAATTGATCCCCCTATACATGCTGTATACATGAAGCATTGATCAGTTATGCAATAGGACACCACTGCAGCAAAGATAGTCATATATATCACAGTGTCATTGTATCGGAACATCAACCTGCATTTGTAACTTAGGTTAATTCAGGCCTGAACAGTAAGTAAGCTGTAAATGGGCCACAGATATCCCTAATTCTTGAGGGTTTCAGCAGTTCCTCGGCATATAGTTCAAGTTGTGCCTGGCAATATGTCATATCCTTGAGCCATTGGGCCATTGTAGGCACTGTCTTCTTACCCCAGTGTATAGCAACACATATTTTCGCTAACAGGAGAGCCACCACCACCAGCTCGCAATTAGCCAGCTGTAGTGGCTTTATCAATCGCAGCAGACACAGCTGAGGAGTGCACCCCACAACCTCAAGCACCATGTCAGCTAGAGCGGCCACCATTTGTTGTTAATACTGTCTGACCAGGGTGCACTGCCAGGCAAGGTGCAAAAAATCTGCCTCTTTTGCTCCACAACGTACACATTTAGCATCCAATCAATCAATCAATTGGGGATATGTAAAGCGCACTACTCACCCATGAGGGTCTCAAGGTGCTAAGGAAGGAAGGGGGAGGAGGCGGGGGAGGTGCTGCTACTGCGCGAACAGCCAGGTCTTGAGAAGGTCCTGAAGGTAAGGAGGTCTTTGGTCTGGCGCAGGAGGGTGGGAAGAGTGTTCCACATTTTGGCGGCGAGGTACGAGAATGATCTCCCGACGGTTGTAGTTCTGCGGACGCATGGGACGGTTGCCAGGGCGAGGGTGGCGGAGTGGAGATGCCGGGTTGGGGTGTAGAAGGAGAGTCATCTGTTGAGGTATTCTGGTCCGGTGTTGTGCAGTGCTGTTTGAGCATGAGTGAGGAGTTTGAAGGTGATTCTCTTGTTGACTGGGAGCCAGTGCAGGTTTTTCAGGTGGTCTGTGATGTGGCAGTGACGGGGGATGTCCAGGATGAGGCGTGCGGAAGTGTTCTGGATGCGTTGCAGCCTCTTCTGGAGTTTGGCTGTGGTTCCTGCATAGAGGGCATTGCCATAGTCCAGCTTGCTGCTTACGAGGGCTTGGGTGACTGTTCTTCTGGTTTCGGTGGGTATCCATTTGTAGATCTTTCAGAGCATGCGAAGGGTGTTGAAGCACGAGGAAGAGATGGCGATGACTTGCTGGGTCATGGAAAGTGAGGGGCCCAAGTTTAATTCTATGTTGCGTGCGTGATCGGTGGGAGTTGGAGCGGTTCCGAGAGTGGCAGGCCACCAGGAGTCATCCCAGGCGGAGGTGGTGGAGCCGAAGTTGATGACTCCTGTCTTGTTGGGATGAGTTTGAGGCAGCTGCTCTTTATCCATTCAGCAATGGCCTTCATTCCTTCATGGAGGTAGGACTTTGCGGAGTCCTTTGTGAGGGAGAGGATCAGCTGGGTGTTGTCGGCATATGAGATGATGTTGAAGTTGTGGGATCGGGCGATGTTAGCGAGTGGGGCCATATAGACGTGAAAGAGGGTCGGGCTGAGGGATGAACCCTGAGGTACGCCGCAGATGATTTCGGTGGCTTCCAACCGGAATGGGGGGAGGCAGACTCTCTGGGTTCTGCCTGTGAGAAAGGAGGTGACCCAGTCCAGGGCTCTGTCGTGTATTCCAGCATTGCTGAGGCGTGGGAGTAGGATGTGGTGGCAGACGGTGCCGAAAGCAGCTGAGAGGTCCAGGAGGATGCGGGCCGCAGTTTTGCCACTATCCAGTATGGTTCTGATGTCGGTGGTGGTGGCGATGAGGGCAGGTTTGGTGCTGTGTTTGCTGCGGAATCCGGATTGGGAAGAGTCCAGGGTGCGGTTCTCCTCTAGTAAGTGGGTTAGTTGTCTGTTGACGGCCTTCTCGATGACCTTTACCGGGAAGGTTAGCAGGGAGATAGGCCGGAAGTTCTTGAGGTCCTTTGGGTTCGCCTTTGGTTTTTTGAGGAGGGCGTTGATCTCGGCGTGTTTCCAGCTCTTCGGGAAGGTAGCGGACTCGAAGGAGCTGTTGATGATCTTCCATAGTTGGGGTGCGATGTCGGAGCTTGCTTTGTTGAGGATGTGGTGAGGGCAGGTGTCAGATGGAGTGCCGGAGTGGATGGTGTTTATGATTTCGATGGTGTTGTTGTCATTGACAGGGTTCAGGAGAGCAGGAGGTTGGTCGGAGGTGAATCTGTGGTGTTGGTGGTTGCCGGGGGGGTCTGGGTGCTGAAGCTGTTGTGGATGTCTGCAATATTGCGGTGGAAGTATGAGGCTAGGGTGTTGCAGAGGTCTTGGGATGGCGGGATGTCGTTGGCGTTGGAACTGGGGTTGGAGAGTTCCTTCACGACATTGAAGAGCTCCTTGTGGCTGTATACGTAGTTGTTGATTCGGTCTTTAAAGGCAGTTCTTTTGGTAGCTCGGATGAGTTGGTGGTGTCTGCGGATGGCGTTTTTGAAGGCTGTGTGGTTGTCCAGAGTCTAATCTTGGCGCCACTTTCTTGCAAGTCTTTGGCAGCTTTGCTTAGATTCGTGGAGGTCGACGGTAAACCAGAAGGCCGTTCTGTCGGTGAGTCTATTATAGGAATTCTTGACTGGGGCGAGAGTATTGGTACAGGTATTGACCTATTGTCTGAAGTTGGGGGCAGCTGCATCAGTGTCAGTGGTGTTGATGGGTGGGTTCTGTGAGAGGGTCATGATAAGTTGGTCTTCGGTGACCTTGTTCCAACTGCGGTGGGGGATCCGTTGTGGGTGGTGGTGTTTTGTGGGTTTCTTGGAGGAGAAGTGTACGCAGCGGTGGTCTGTCCAGTGGAGTTCAGTGGTGTGGCTGAAAGAGATGTGATTGCTGGCGGAGAAAATAGGGTCAAGTGTGTGTCCTGCAGAGTCGGTTGGTTTCGTGACTAGCTGTTTGAGGCTGAGGTTGGAGAGGTTGTCAAACAGGGTGGCGGTGTTGTTGGTGTACTCGAGGTGGATGTCTCCGAGGAGTATGTAGTCAGTGGATGCGAGAGCGTGTGTGCTGATGATGTCGGTAATGGAGTCACTGAATTGCTGTCATGGGCCGGGGGGCCTGTAGATCAGAGTCCCTCGGAGGGTGGTGTTTAGGTCAGTGTGGATTTAGAAGTGCAGGAGTTCGCCGGCGTTGAGGGTGTCTCCGGTGTTGGTCATGAATCTGAGGGTGTTCTTGTGGATGATGGTGATGCCTCTTCCTGGTTTGTTGGAGCGGTCCCTGTGGGTGATGTTGTAGCCGTCCGGGATGGCTATGGTGATGTCAGACGCTGAGGAGGGGTTCATCCAGGTCTCGGTCAGGAAGGCGATGTCTGAGAAGGCTGAATCGAGTAGATTCCGTAGCTCTACTGCATGCTTGTGGACGGAGCGGGCATTGAGGAGGATACATCTGAGATGGTTGAGTCCTGCCTTGGTGGGTGGGTCGTTGGTGTGGAGGCTGGTAGAGGTGCAGTTCCGTCAGGAGAAGGGTCCCTGGGTGGTCTGCGGGGAGGCTTGAAGGCAGGCGGAGAGTGGCTGGTGTTGAGGGCATGGAGGGTGGCAGCGTCGTAGTGAAGACATGCGTGGCGGCGGTGGGGGGGACAGGAGCCAGGGGGTCTGACACTGAACGTGGTCCAGGCGTGGACCGGCCCAGATAGGCTTGCCTTAGCCACGCAGCGTCCGCCATTAAGTAGGGAGTTGGTGGGTAGGAGAGGACAGCTGGGAGGCGGGAGGGTGGACGAAAAACGGCACGAAAAAGGGGGCGAGCTAAAAAAGGGGATGGGGCCGCGAGGGCAGCAGCGGTGGGGGAGAAAAAAAGGGGGAGAGCGAAAGTGAGAGAGAGAGAAGTGAGAGAGAAACTAGGAAAAGGATGACTAAGGGACAGTAGTGGAGCAGAGAGCAAAGCAAAAGGAGGAGAGAGGCATTAGGTAGCCTAGTAGGAAAGCAGAGCTCTCCCACTAGACACCAGGGAAAAGGCGCAGGCAGAAGCCTGCGGGTGGAGGAGGGCCTCGAACTCCTGACAGGAGTCAAGAGTTCAGAGGAGTCAGGGAAAGGGCTCTACTTAGAGAGTGGAGCCACGGGAGGTAGAGCAATGCACTGACCAGGTCAGTGGTATTGCTCAGCCTACCATGCAGCGGCTGCCATTAATTAGGGAGGTGGGGGAGAGCGAAAGTGAGAGAGATAAAGAGCGGAGTGATAGAGAAACGAGGAAAAGGAGCCCTAAGGGACAGTAGTGGAGCAGAGAGCAAAGCAAAGCAAAACAAAAGGAGGAGAGAGGCAGAAGGTAACCTAGTAGGAGAGCAAAGCTCTCCCACTAGACACCAGGGATGAGGCAGGGGTCAGGAGTTCAGAGGAGCTAGGGAAAGGGCACTACTTAGAGGGTAGAGCCACAGGAGGCAGAGCAATGAGCTCTACACATAATCTATATTTAAACAATCGTATAGGAGTATAATACATTTGTTTCAAGTATCTAAAATGGACTATTATCAAATTGTAGTTGGGTGTAAGCATTTCTGTGAGCATGCAGCAAAAGCCCCAGCATTTCGGGCTTAGAGGTATATCCAAAACAGCGTTCTGCTTCTCTAAAACTGTGTGTGTTATGATTTGCCTATCTCGTTGTGAAGCACAATATAATTTTGTGACTAGTTAAATTTGCATGGTGCTGGTAAGTAGAGCAATGAGCTCTACACATAATCTATATTTAAACAATCGTATAGGAGTATAATACATTTGTTTCAAGTATCTAAAATGGACTATTATCAAATTGTAGTTGGGTGTAAGCATTTCTGTGAGCATGCAGCAAAAGCCCCAGCATTTCGGGCTTAGAGGTATATCCAAAACAGCGTTCTGCTTCTCTAAAACTGTGTGTGTTATGATTTGCCTATCTCGTTGTGAAGCACAATATAATTTTGTGACTAGTTAAATTTGCATGGTGCTGGTAAGTAGAGCTTATAGTGCCTGTACTGCGCTAAGAGTCTGGGATTCAGCAGGGAATTGGGGGTATAGCTCTCATATTGCCATCCGTAGTCGGTGATATGTGAATGACAAGAGCAGAGCCTTTCCCTGTGTCTGCAGCAGGTCCGTCAGTGCAACAACTGTCCCTCTGGGATTTAGATCACCCATTGTCTTTACGTCTTGCTCCTCAAGAAGGGTAAATGCCACCTATTCCATGGTGGCATCAGGGGGGACCTAGGGGGTGCAAGAAAACCGGTGCTGCACTGTGTACCAATAATAGAGTTAAATGTGTTATAGATTTGCATCATTAAGTCAGACTTGGAAGAAAGTTTGGACCACTTAATGGATCTTTTTGTTATTGCTAAGTGACAACAAAGTCACGAAGGTGCTATACGTTTTATTTTACCAGTAAAAAAGTTGGCTGAAGAGATAAAATAAGAGAATAATGGCCACTGTCTGATCTTGCATGTACACCAAAATCACACTTTGCTTGCCATATTACTAAGTCCAATAAGATGTTGTCTATTCTTCTTTTACTCTTCCTCCAATTATTCACGATGCCATCTGACTTTTTTTTCTCGATGCCCATCTGACTTAGATCTGCCATTACATGCACACATACCATACTTGAAAATTAATGAGCTGAGTTGGATACCAATGTTAGAACTTTTTCACTGGTTCCACTTCCAAGATTTAGATACCTCTGGCCACATCCACAGGGTAAGCGATAGAGTCAATACCAGATATGGGTTTGGATATCACATTACAATCCCCACCAGTAATCAGTGTTGGATGTGAGAAACTGTTCGACAAGTGATGATTGTAGGAAGCTGGCTCTCTATATAGTGCACTAAAATGAAGTACACTGTGCAGAGAGTCAAGTGGGTCCCAAGTTGGTATTACACAGGACAAGGTAGATAGGTTTAATGCTCTATTTGTGATAATGTGGACAAGCAGTTTGGCTTATCCGAGGGTGGTGCTAAGCAGTTGTTGTACTTACAGAGGTAATAAATGAGACACACACTCAAAGAATAATTCCGAGACCAATTTAGAAAAATAACAGTTCTTTTTTATATATGTGTCAAACCCAAGAGCTAGTAGACTTTTAAGCACAAATACTTTTCAGTTTCAAAAATAGACATAGTGCAATTTTCAGAGTTCTCTCAATGTTATCCTATGGAGGAAAAACAATGTTCATCAAACACAGGGTTAACAACAACTTAAAAAAGCCAATCTCAGGGAGTTGAGGTAAGTACTGTGCACTGATCAGAACCACACCAACAGGTCACACCGGGCTGGGTGC
The DNA here is from genome assembly GCF_031143425.1 of Pleurodeles waltl. Lineage (NCBI taxonomy): Eukaryota > Metazoa > Chordata > Amphibia > Caudata > Salamandridae > Pleurodeles > Pleurodeles waltl. The sequence continues at coordinate 1,335,372,746 of NC_090444.1, read as the reverse complement.
AGCGGCGCAGTAAGGTATCAGGTGCACAGTGGTTTCCTATGGGAGTTTGACCATGTGACAAACAGGCTGCAGGCACTGGCTATGAAGCCAGTCAGGGACAACAAACGGGTAGATAGTAGACTTGGGATGCTAGGGGATGTAGGTGCCCCTTTGGTCCATTTCTCATGTGCCCAGAGGAGATGGATGCAGGGGTGTCTTTTGGCTTCGAGTTTTCACATCCGAGAGCACTCGCCATCAGTGGTTCCTGTGTTTTAAGACTGCAGGTGTCGTGGGAAGTCTGGCAGGGTTGGACTCAGGGTGGACTCAAGCTCTTAGGAGCCGTAGTACATCATTGGCACTAGTAACCCACTTCAGCTGGGGTCAGGGGTTACGGGTTCAGTGCTTGCTGTAGCTGTCAGATTTGCTTTCTCCACAAGCCTGTGGGAGAGAGTGCCTCGTGCAGAGGCTGCAGGCATCTTGGGAGAGTCCATGATGCGTGACACCACACTGGACTCGATATCTGAGCAGCCGGTGACCTACTTTGGCATTGTCAGTTGGATTTACCTTGGGTTGTGGACATCAGCTACAGTGGTCACTTCGGGTGTTGGGTTTCCGGGATTCCAGCAGCTGCAAAGACTTTTATTAGTCCACTGCCCATGGGAGACTTGAGTCTTTATTGAAGGCTGGACAAGTTTGCTTCTTGTGCATGACCCTCCAAGGGCAACAGGCAGACCGGAGGGGCTGGTTCCATGTCAGCTGCTTATTTTCCTATTCTGTGGGTGCAAATCTTCTTTGTCTGGTTCTTCTTAGTGTATCAAAACCTGAGATCTAGGGTTCAAAGGAGCCACCTAAATACTCAGTTTTAGGGGCGTTACAGGGAGTGCCAATTGGTAGCCAATGGGCTGAGCAGCTTTAGGCAGTCGCGGCTTGTGGAAGAGAGAAAGGGGCGGCGCATGGCCAACAAAAAATATATAATAATTTTTTTTAAATTATATTTTTGCTGCGTGCACCCGCTCCGTTCCGCTCCAGTTCTGCTTTGCAGGCACACGCTCCCAGCCTGCCCTACGTCCAATCCTAACTCTGTTTGCATGCTGCTGGCAGCATGAAAGCAGCATGGAAGCAGCATTAGGATTGGACGGAGTGCCTAGCCTAAGGGCTCCGAAGCAGAGTGAGAGTCTCTGCCTGCTCTCTCCAACCTGGCAACACAGTGCTGTGTTGGAGAGTGCCTATTGTGCCGGCCAAACACACATGCACACTTAGGGGGAGTGCTGTGCACCACCCTATTTCTGCCCCTGTCACACCCATGGCCCCACCACTTTTACAGTAAAAACATAATAAACATAGTTTATTATGTTTTTACTGAAAACGTTTTGCTGCTGCTGGTGGGGGGGGGGGTAACACTCCTTTGCCCTAGTGGAGGGGCCGCCCCTGCCTTTAGGGTGACTACACCCTTGTCATGAACACTTCTGCTGGGAAGTGGGCATAACCCTTACCTTAGTGGCCTAATTCCTTCCAAGCAAGATGGAGGAATTTTAAAAGTAGAATCCACTTCAGCTCATCCACCTTAGGGGTGGGCCTGGCATGAAGCGGGCACTCCTGTTAATTTAACACATTTTTTCACCTGTGCTGCTGCAAAAAGTGGGTTAAGGATGGGCAGTTGGTCATCTCCATCATCTGGAAAGCACTAGGTCACATTACAAAGGCACCAAGGCCTTTGAAGTTCCCTGCCCTGGAATGTCCATCCTGCCTAGGAGAGGAGGTCACACCTCTGCCCAGAGCAGGCCTTTGTCTCAGGCCCTCAAGAGTGCTGGCTCTCACCTTGGGGGGCCAGAAACACATCTGTGGTGGCTGGACTGGTCAGGACCAGTCAGCACGTGAGTAGCTGGTAGATTTTCAGGGGGCACCTCTAAGGAGCTCTCTGTGTGCATTCTTTAATACATCCATCACTGGGGGTCAGTGAGGGTTTATTAATTTGAGATGTTTGATATCAAACATCTCAGTACTCAGAGAAGCCATCATGTAGCTAAGCAACTTGTAATAACCAGTTCCAGCACATGCATTTAAAATGGTTTCCCTGTGCACTTGCTATAGCTCAAAATCGACAGAGACATTGTAGGGGCATATCTGCTCATGCATGTATGCCCTCACATGTGCCTGGATGCACCCAGCTTTAGGGATGACTTACACCTGGTGCATGCAGTGATAGATGACCTGGCACACAAGGGTATGTGACAGTTCGTGTTTTAAATTTAGCCTGCACCAACACACATAGGCCCTCATTACAACATTGGCAGTATTGACCGCCTACCGCCACGGCTGCCAACATACCGCCTCCATGGCTACCAGCCAGCAACACTATCATGACCGCTGGCGGTATTCCGCCAGAAATCTGTCAGAACACCGCCGCCGGTCATGGCGGCGGATGGCGGTAAGGCGGCGCTGATGACAGCAGCACCGCTACGCCAACAAAACACCGTCGACCGTATCATAAGCAATGATACGGCCTGGCGGTGTTTTGCTGGCGGGCGCTGCTTCTGACAGCAGTGCCGCGGACCTTCTCCAGCAGGAGGACCACCTGCAAGCAAGTAAGTCGGGTTCTCCGACCGGAAAGGGGATGTGTCTGTATGAGGGGGTGTGTGCATGTTTTGCGATGCATGCATGCAGGTGTGAGTCGCGTTGGGTGCATGCGTGAATGAGTGATTGCGACTGTTGTGTGTTGTGGATGCATGTGTATGACAAAGTATGTTGGTGTGTGTTGTGGTGTGTGGGTATGCATGTGTACAAGCGTGGGTGCAGGTGGGTATGCGTGTGTGCATGTGTGTATATGGGTGTGCGTGTGGGTGTATATATGTGCGCGGGCAGGAGCGGGTGGGGAGGGTGGCTGGAGGACGTTGGAGGTCGGTGGAGACCCCTATCGGTGCCAGGGAAGGAATTCCCTGGCACTGATAGTGCCTACTGCCATGGTTTTCGTGGCGGTACAAAAACCAAAAAAACCAAGGCAGTAGGCCGGGTTGTAATCCCTAGGGTGGGAATGTGACAGCTGCCGGCCTGGAGACCGAAGTCTCCAGCCCAGCGACCATTACCACCCTGGCGGTAGGTGTGTTAAAGTGGCGGTGTTGGATTGCGGTAACCGCCAGGGTCCAAATCGCAATTTTTTTACTGGCGGCCTGTTGGCGGTATTACCGTCGCTTTAACACTGACCACCAGGGATGTAATGAGGGCCATAGTCTGCAATGGTAGCACTTGTGTGAGTTTGCTGAGGAGTCTCTGAGTGTGGCAAAACTGGTGCTGCACCCCTCAGAGGCCTTCCTTAGTACCACAGACCCTGTGTACCAGGGCTACCATTTACTAGGGACTTACAGTGGTAGCTAAAGAGTTTGCCAATTGTGCAAAATAACTGTGAAGTTTTGAGGAAAGAGATCTGGCACTGGGGATTTGGTTGCAAAAAGAACAAGTGATGGATGTAATGCTGAACAATGTCAAGCATTTACCCCCAGTACAGAGATCTGGGCCTAAATCCATCATTTCTTTGCCACCCATGCTATTCTAGTTTAGACCCAGCCATGTGCAAATCAGTCTTGACACTGTTCCCAATGGGAACAGTCCAGCCCGAACTGCCAAGCCAGGTCCTCCCTGGACTGGAAACAAGCATCCTAGGACCGGTTTCAGGGTATCACCCATCATCAGCCAGGCTAGCTTGACCCCAGTGGCATGGGGAGCAAGGGACCCACGTCTGGGCATACCCTTCCCACTTGGGGCAGCAAATGCAAAAAGAACAAGTGATGGACGGAATGCTGAACAATGTCAAACATTCACCCCCAGTACAGAGATCTGGTCCTAAATCCAATGTTTTTTTGCTACCCATGCCATTCCAGTTTGGACCCAGCCGTATGCAAATCAGTCTTGACCCTGTTCCCCATGGGAATAATCCAGCCTGAACTGTCAAGCCAGGTCCTCCCTACACTGGAAACAAGCATCCTAGGACCGGTTTCAGGGTATCACCGGTCATCAGCTAGGCTAGCTTGACTCCAGTGGCATGGGGGTGGAGGGGAAAGAGCAAGGGACCTACGTCTGGGCATACCCTTCCCACTTGGGGCAGCAAATGCAAAAAGAATAAGTGATGGACGGAATTCTGAACAATGTCAAACATTCACCTCCACTACAGATATCTGGGCCTAAATCCATTGTTTTTTTTGCTGCCATGCCATTCCAGTTTGGACCCAGCCATATGCAAATCAGTCTTGACCCTGTTCCCCATGGGAACAGTCCAGCCTGAACTGCCAAGCCAGGTCCTCCCTGGACTGGAAACAAGTATCCTAGGACCGGTTTCGGGGTATCACCCGTCATCAGCCAGGCTAGCTTGACTCCAGTGGCTTGGCAGTTGGGGCTGGACTGTTCCCATGAGGAACAGAGTCAAGACTGATTTGCATATGGCTGGGTCCAAACTGGGGTGACGTGGTGAGCAAAAAAATGATGGATTAAACCCAGATCTTTGTGACTGGGGGTGAATGTTTGATTTGCTCTGCATTCTGTCCATCATCTGTTCTTTTTGCATTTGTCACCCTTAGTGGGAAGGGTATGCCCAGACGTGGGTCCCGTGCTCACTGCACCACTTGATTCAAGCTAGCCTAGCTGATGAAGGGTGATAACTTGAAACAGGTCCTAGGATGCTTGTTTCTGGTCCAGGGAGGACCTGGCTCGGCATTTGGGGCTGGACTGTTCCCATGAGGAACAGGGTCAACACTGATTTCCATATGGCTGGGTCCAAACTGGGGTGGTGTGGTGAGCAAAAAAATGATGGATTAAACCCAGATATTTGTGATTTGGGGTGAATGTTTGATTTGCTCTGCATTCCATCCATCATCTGTTCTTTTTGCATTTGTTGCCCTAAGTGGGAAGGGTATGCCCAGACATTGGTCCTGTGCTCACTGCACCACTTGATTCAAGCTAGCCTAGCTGATGAAGGGTGATACCCTGAAACCGGTCCTAGGATGCATGTTTCTGGTCCAGGGAGGACCTGGCTTGGCAGTTCAGGCTAGACTGTTCCCATTAGGAACAGGGTCAAGACTGATTTGCATATGGATGGGTCCAAACTGGGGTGGCGTGGTGAGCAAAAAAATGATGGATTAAACCCAGATCTTTGTTACTGGGGTGTGAATGTTGGATTTGCTCTGCATTCCGTCCATCATCTGTTCTTTTTGCACTGGGGATTTGGTTAACAGATACTCAGTGCTCTAGCAGTCAAAGCCACATCAAGCGCCAGATTAACCGTGGGGGCTAACCATGTCAAAAAGGATGCTTTCCTACAATAATCAAGTTTGGCCAACATAAGGGAATCTTTATTTGGGCTCAGAAACCAATTAGAGATATTGCATCATCAAACCAATCACATCCCAGACAATCAATTGTTAGATGTTTTATAGACAAATTTAACAAAATGGTTGAACCAAATACAATCCCACCAGAAGGGTGCCCAACTCTGGACGGGGTGGCTTCAATACTACAATTTGTATAACCAAGAATAGGTAAGGGTTCGATAGACCTAGGGCCATATTTATACTCCGTTTGCGCCAGAATTTGCGTCGTTTTTTTTAACGCAAATTTGACGCAAAACTAACTCCATATTTATACTCTGGCGTTAGACGCGTCTAGCGCCAAAGTCCATGGAGTTTGCGTCACTTTTTAGCGTGGACACCTACTTTGCGTTAATGATATGCAAGGTAGGCGTTCCCGTCTAAAAAAGTGACTCCGAGGCATGTGCGCCGTATTTACACTCCAGGGCAAAAATGACGCCTGGGAGTGGACGGGTAAAAAAAAATGACGTCCAGCCGCTTTTGCGTCGTTTTTTAGCGCCTGGTCAGGGCAGGCGTTAAGGGACCTGTGGGCTCAGAAGGAGCCCAGAGGTGCCCTCCCATGCCCCGAGGGACCCCCCTGTCACCCTTGCCCACCCCAGGAGGACGCCTAAGGATGGAGGGACCCATCCCAGGGAACATAAGGTAAGTTCAGGTAAGTAATTTTTATTTTTATTTTTTGTGGCATAGGGGGGCCTGATTTGTGCCCCCCTACATGCCACTATGCCCAATGACCATGCCCAGGGGACAGAAGTCCCCTGGGCATGGCCATTGGGCAAGGGGGCATGACTCCTGTCTTTGTTAAGACAGGAGTCATTTTAATGGGGGTTGGGAGTCAAAAAAAATGGCGCTAATCGGGTTGAGGCGAAAATTTTGCCTCAGCCTGACTTGCCTCATTTTTTGGCGCCCAAGCTCCATATTCCCCTACGCCGGCGCTGCCTGGTGTACGTCCTTTTTTTTGACGTACACCTGGCAGCTCCGCCGGCTAACGCCGGCTAACGTCATTGAATAAATACGGCGCCCGCATGGCGCTTCAGAATGGCGTTAGCCGACGTTAGATTTTTTGACGCACAATTGCGTTGGCGCAGTTGTGCGTCGAAAAGTATAAATATGGCCCCTAGTCTCTCGGAGCATGATTAGATCAAATTGTCCAATAAAGGGTAACCAATCTGGGTGGATCATCTTAGCATGTAGTCCTGCAATATTGCATGACAGCAACTGTAAGCTAAAGGAACCCTCTAGCACTGCCAAAGATAAAGTGGATGGATTATTTGGATTAGAATTATGAATATGTAAAGTATTAACAGTTAAAGAAAAAGTCTCTAAGCTCACATGAGCTTTTTTGTTGTTTTGTATTTACATAAGTTTTGTGTTGAAGGCAGACATGAAAGTTCAGATGATTGGTTCTGGTTGTTGGCATTTATCACAGCATCAAAAGGAAGTGGGTTACAGAGTGCTGAGCAAGACTCTTGATCTCCACTCTTGGAATATCCAGTAATAAGTCAATCTACTTCAATTTAAGCAGGAGCAGAGGAGCCGGAACGTAAAGCTGAGGATTCATAGTGTCTGGTGGAATTAGATCTGTAGAAAGCACACTTCAATTACATAACTCCCTTCCTCTTGGGAAACTTGGGGTCATACAGGCTGGTGTTCTTCCATTACCAGGTCTCAGATTGATCTTAAATTGGAGTTTGAGTCTTTTGGAAATGTGGATCTTGCTTCCATTACCAAGGAGCCAGATACTAAGGGGCATATTTATACTCTGTTTGCGCCGGAATTGCGTCGTTTTTTTTGACGCAATTCCGACGCAAAACTAACTCCATATTTATACTTTGGCGTTAGACGCGTCTAGCGCCAAGTCCATGGAGTTTGCGTCATTTTTTAGCGTGGACACCTACTTTGCGTTAATGATATGCAAGGTAGGCGTTCACGTCTAAAAAATTGACTCCGAGGCATGTGCGCCATATTTACACTCCCGGTCAAAATTCACGCCCGGGAGTGGGCGGGTCAAAAAAAATGACGTACGGCCGCTTTTGCGCTGTTTTTTAGCGCCTGCAAAAGGCAGGCGTTAAGGGACCTGTGGGCTCTGAAGGAGCCCAGAGGTGCCCTCCCATGCCCCCAGGGACACCCCCTGTCACCCTTGCCCACCCCAGGAGGACACCCAAGGCTGGAGGGACCCATCCCAGGGACATTAAGGTAAGTTCAGGTAAGTGTTTTTTTTTTTTTTCTTTTTGTGGCATAGGGGGGCCTGATTTGTGCCCCCCTACATGCCACTATGCCCAATGACCATGCCCAGGGGACATAAGTCCCCTGGGCATGGCCATTGGGCAAGGGGGCATGACTCCTGTCTTTTCTAAGACAGGAGTCATTTCTATGGGGGTTGGGAGTTGAAAAAAATGGCGCAAATCGGGTTGAGGCGAAAAATTCGCCTCAACCTGACTTGCCCCATTTTTTGACGCCCAAGCCCCATATCCCCCTACGCCGGCGCTGCCTGGTGTACGTCGTTTTTTTCCACGCACACCAGGCAGCGCCGCCGGCTAACGTCATTGATTAAATACGGCGCCCGCATGGCGCTTCAGAATGGCGTTAGCCGGCGCTAATTTTTTTGACGCAAAACTGCGTTAGCGCAGTTTTGCATCAAAAAGTATAAATATGGCCCTAAGTCACATCTGTCTAATACCAGTTGGATTGAATCAAATCTATCTGACTGGTCAGAGAGTTGATGAGCAGTAGTTATTTCTTTACAGAATAAGGAATATCTCTGCAGATTAGAGCAGATCCAGTGGATTGTTTTGTTCAAAAAATGCTTCCTTATTCTCCCTTTGGCCCGTTATCAACTTAGATACATTTGTCAGGTAGATTTAATCTTCCACCAAATCCTTTCTGAGATTTTAATTCAGGATATTCTGGATCTTACTTGTGGATTCTTTGTGTGGTTAGGGGTAGCGCATGCTTCTATGCTCTGTGTGGGATAAAAGGGCTTAGTTATTTCAAAATTCCAGAGATTCATCAGTGAGCCATCCGAGTCTTGTAAGGACAGCAATTTTCCCCATATTATTACTATTTGAGCTCACACAGCCCATCTGTCTGGGGATCCCTCTTTGGATCATCCTTGTGATAGAGCCTGTGGCCCTTTCACGAATTCTGAGGTCCGATTAATCTTTTCTTCTCAGTTCAGAAGGGTAAAGAGTAACAAATTTCAATTTCATCAAACAGTTTCTTTATACCTGAAATGTCAAATAATACAATTCAGAGTCAATTCATAGGGTTAAATGGGTTTATTACAAGCTCAAAGTCAACGTTACATAAATGAGTCTCAGAACCATAGTATAAACATATAATATCACTAAAAGAGAATTAAAGTGTTGCATAATGGGGTAAACATAGTTAGCATATAGAAGACTGAAAGTTCTATTACAATGATACAAATGGTCAAGAAAAGCATATGATTCTTGGTCACAAGAGCCAAACTCTGTTGCCTAACCATTTAAACTGAACTCTAACCATCCTAATACAAAAAATATTTGAGAAAGATCCAGAGGCGGCTCATTCGCAATGGTGAAGGAGAGTCGCCCCCTGGCTAGGAGCAAGAAGCTGAATTATAAACAATAGTTTACTATTGTTTTATTTTTCAGCTGCTGGCTCAGCCAGCATGTGAAGTGAGGGGCAGGGCTGGGCTACGGGAGGGGGGAGGAGGAGTGGAGTGCAGTAAGTGCACATGTATGTATGGCCAGCCAAATAGACATGGGCACTTAGGTGCCTGAGCGGCAAAACAAGTCACTCATACCAATCCTGGCACTGCTCTCATGCTGAGTATAGCATCAGAGCAGTGCCAGGATTGTTTGGGGAGCCTGTGCTGGTGTCCGAGGGAGTGCTGGAACCCAACACCATCTGGAGGGAAGAAGAGGAGAGAGGTGGCCGGCGGCCGACAGGTAATGTTGGACCTGGCCCTTTTTGTGGGTCATTCCCAAACTTTTTGCCTTCCTCCTCCTATTTTTTCTGACCTCTTGTTGTTGGCTCTAGGACTCTGAGCACTTTATCACTGCTGATCAGTGCTAAAGTGCAGATGCTCTCCCTTGTAAAGTTGGTATGTGTTAGACCTGACAGCATTAGGGTGGTCACCCTAACTTTTTGCCTACCTCCCTCCACTTTTTGGATACTGATTTTGCTGGTTTTAGGACTCTGCATACTTTAACACTGCTAACCAGTGCTAAAGTGCATATGCTCTCTGCCGTAAAACATGGTGACAATGGTTCATACCCAATTGGCTTATTTAATCTACTTTTAAGTCACCAGTAAAGTGCACTACATGTGCCCAGGGCCTGTAGATTAAATGGCACTAGTGGGCCTGCAGCACTGATTGTGCCACCCACATAAGTAGCCCCTTAACCATGCCTCAGGGCTGCCACTGCAAGCCCTGTGTGTGGAGTTCACTGCCACTTCAACATGGCATTTAAAAGTACTTGCCAAGCCTTAAACTCTCCTTTTTCTACATATAAGTCACCCCTAAGGAAGGCCCTAGGTAACCCATAGGGCAGGGTACTACATAGGTAAAAGGCAGGACATATACCTGTGTAGTTTATATGTCCTGGTAGTGTAGAAATCCTAAATTCGATCTACACTACTGTGAGGCCTGCTCTTTTCATAGGCTAACATTAGAGCTACTCTCACATACTGTTTGAGTGGTAGACGCTGATCTGAAAGGAGTAACAAGGTCATATATAGTATGGCCAGAATGGTAATACAAAATCCTGCTGACTGGTAAAGTTGGATTTACTATTACTATTTTTGAAATGCCACTTTTAGAAAGTGAGCATTTCTCTGCACTCAAATCCTTCTGTGGCTTACAATCCAAGTCTGGCTGGGTTACTTGACAGCTCCCTTGTGCATTTCACTCAAACAACCCCAAACACAGGATGCTCAGTCACACCTGCACACATCTGCATACTGAATGGGTCTTCCTGGGCTGGGAGGGTGGAGGGCCTGACACTAACATGTGCATACTGAATGGGTCTTCCCGGGCTGGGAGGGTGGAGGGCCTGACACTAACATGTCGAAGGAACAGTGGCCTGCTCTCACACAATGGACTGCCAAACCCCCTACCGAGACCCTGGCAGACAGGATGAAACTGAAAGGGGACTTTGTGCACTTCTAAGCCACCCTTTGAAGTCTCCCCCACTTCAAAGGCATATTTGGGTATTCAAACAGGGCCTCTGACCCTACCCACTCAGACACGTCTGGACAAGGTACCACTTGTGAAAAAACTCTGAAACAGACCCTGCAACCTGCCAAGAGGAACTGCCTGGCTGCCTAAAGGACTCACCTGACTGTTTTTCCGCAAAGGACTGCTGCCCTGCTGTTGCCCTTCTGCCTTGCTACCCCCTGGCTCTGCTGAGAAGTGCTCTCCAAGGGCTTGGATAGAGGTTGTCTCCTGTTCCTTCAAGTGTCAGGACCAAAAAGGTTTCCTCCTGCAAAGAACTGCTTATGAGGCGAAAAGTAGACGCACAGCCTGCCAGAAACAATGTACAGCCTGCATCGCGGTGAGAAAATCACTGCACGCCGAACCGGAACAATGCAGCCCGGCTCTCTCCGGGAGGAGATAAACGCAGCGCCAGCAGGCCACTGGATCAACGCACAGGCGAGCCGAAATAATACAGCCTGACTTCCTGAGAGAAGAATCCACACAGTACCTGCCGTGCTACAGAAATTTACCCACATCACCCACTGCAGCTCCTGTTGCTTTCGTCCTGCACGCCCAGGATTTCTCCGCATCGTCCCTGGGGCGTCCCCTCAACCCGAAGAGGATCCAAGACAGCACGCCGGAAATCAATGCAAAGCCTTCCCTGCGTGGACAATTATTGATGCATCTTCTGTGTGCACCCGGAGAAACTGACGTACACCTCCCCATTTTCCACACATCTCCTCCTCTGCGGTCCCTTGCAGAGAATTGGAACGCAAACCAGGTACTTTGTGCTTGCAAGAGACATTTGTTGCTTGTAAAGACTAAAGACTCTTTTTATAATTTTTTAAAGTGATATTTCAACTTGTACTTATCAAATCTTGATTGTTTTGACCTGCATTTATTCAGATAAATATTCTACATTTTTCTAAACACTGTGTGGTGTATTTGTCTGGTGTTATACTGTGTTCTTGCATGATTTATTGCACAAATACTTTACACATTGCCTTCTAAGTTAAGCCTGACTGCTCAGTGCCTAGCTACCCAAGGTGAGCACAGGATAATTTGGATTGTGTGTGACTTAGTCTGAGTAGAGTGAGGGTCCTTGCTTGGACAGGGGGTAATCTGACTGCCTACCAAGGACCACATTTCTAACAGTATGATAGGCTTACACCTAATTGGCACATTTAATTTATTTAAGTCCCGTGTACAGTGGTATATCTATACCCAGGGCCTGAAAATTAAATGCTACTAGGGGGCCTGAAGCGCAGCTTGTGCTACCCACAGAAGTAGCCTTTCAAACCTGTCTCAGTTCTGCTAGCGAAGGGCCTGCATGAGCAGTGAACTGCCACAGGCACCTGGCATCTAAATTTACTTGGCAGGCCTGGCACTCCCCTTTTACTACATGTAAGTCAACCCTAAGGTAGTCTTTAGCTAGCCATATGGGCAGGGTGCTATGTATGTCAAAGGTAGGACATGTGCCTGGTTGTGTGGCCTGTCCTGGTAGTGACAAACAACCTATTTGGTTTCTCACTCTGTAGAGTGCTGCCTTGCTCTTAGGATTGCATTGGAAATGCACTGCCTTATGTCTAGGGGGTATTGTCTCATCTATGAGGGGTAGCGTAGGCATGTTTGGTATGGTTGTAATGGTAGTAAGAAATGCTGCTTACTAGTGTAGGTAGATTGTTTATTACCATTATAGAAATGCCACTTCTAGAAAGTGGGCATTTCTCTGTGCTTAAGACGCTTGTGTTTTGTAGCTTGACTCCAATCCAATTCTGGGACAGAGTGATAGCTGGGCTTTGTGAATACTTTTCAGACAGCCTGTACACAGGGAGGGTGGAGGTGTCACAGAGGTGCATCTACATATTGAATGGTTTTCCTGGGCTGATAGAAGGAGAGGTGGGGCATATCTGCATTTGTAAAGGCTGTGCCCTGGCCTCACACAAAGTACTCATTTACACTCAACTGATGGCTGAAGCCTGTGCTGCAGGAGAGAGGGAGCACTCCTAAGTATAAATACAGGGGTGTTTCCCAATGTTAGAGAGACATTAATTGGACACAGGATGCTAAGAGAGGGACTTGCCAGGAACCACCTTTGAACTGCTGCTCTTGTGCTGACCTGTGACCGGCTGGGTCGCTAGGAGGAACTGCCACTGCTTGCAACACTTTGTGCTGACCTGTTTGCGTGGGCCCTACTACCCTGTGCCTGCCTTTGGCAGTCTCCATGGGCTGGGTGGTGTGCCCCCTGTCCCCTGGAACTCTTCTTGCCTTACAGATCTGAGCGCTGCACCTACCTTCCTTTGTGAGGAAGGAAATGCTTTGTAATGAGAGCACTTCAACTGTTGTGCCTCCTCAGTGCGTGAAGCGTGCTCCTCTGTGTTGCCTTTGGGTTTTTTGCTAACACGGGTGCCGGAAAGCATCCCATGCCATGGTTTGGCATCCCTCTCTAATGTGGGAGAGGTTGCGAGGTCCAGAGAGCTAGCGCTAGCAAGTGCGCTGTGATTAGTGCCCCTGGGGTGCAAGAGTGCTGAGGAGAGTGACCCCGGGGCACCGACAGGCACCACTTTAGGTGCGTTCATCGCCGCGGCCCCTGGAGGAGGAGGAGAGAGGCTGGCCCGCGATGACGGAGGCCTCCCTAGAGCCATATAGGGCCTTAGACTCACCCTCAGGTCACATGTGTGAGGGGCTGAGTTGTTGGTCTAGACCAGCTGCGCCGCGCAATCGCCAGTCCAGGTCACCCGTGCTGAAAAGGAAGTGCAAATCCTCCCAGTGACTGAGGAGTGCAGTGGTTACTGGCACGGTCAGCAGCTTGGGGAGGCGACCATCGACGGAGGTCCCCGACCCAACTACAGTTGTCAGAGGAGTGCTGGGGCTACTCTGGTGAGGGTGGCTGGGTCAGCTCCTTGGGTCTCAGAGGTGAGACCTCACCTAAGGTAACGGAGCACAGGAGCTTTGTAAATTGGGACACAGACACCCCCGTTGGCCCTCGGCATATGGGTCAGTGTTGCCTGAGTGAGGGGATGGATCACACACACCAGTTCTGGTGAGAAGAGCATGAGGTGATTTGTGCATTCGTTTTCAGCACCGTTCCTATGTCTTTGGGGTCTGTGTCTCATGAGGGGGTCATAGCCTCCATGTTATCTGCAAAGGCCATTCTTAAGAGATGGTGATGCCATGGGCTCTTCTGATGTTTCATTTTTATTTTTATTGGCATTTATGACAATGAGTCTACTGCACCATATGCATGTCTGGTGATATTTGTTTTACCATGACATGTGCATTTTAGTAGCATGTGACAACCTGACTACTGCTTATGTTCCAGGATAACCAGTAACCTCTGTGTTTTATGTGACCACTGTGAAAGCTAAATTAATTTCTAATGATTTTGCAATATTTGCTTTGTCAGCCACTGTACATGTGAGTGTGACGTCACTAGAGCCGCGCTGGGATAGGTCAGTTAGTAAGAAAGGTTGCATACGGATTGGTGGACAACCGTGAACCGTAGTTGGTTGAGAAGGGAGACGAAAAAGTATTTTGGAATTGAAATTTACTTCCTGATCTGATTGAAGTGGTGTAAATTACAGAAAATGAAAATTTTCAAAGCTTTAAAGAGAGATGCGTTCATTCCAACTAGAATAGGAGAGATTATATCACCAGAAGGAACACTCACCTATATTGTATTCTAAGAACAAGGTGCTGCGCCATGTCTTTGGTTGAAACAATGGTGCAAAGAAATAGAGAGAGATGGGAGTTTAGCATTCCCTTACCATGGAAGATTTAATTTGCAAACTTTACAGAATTAGAGGAGAGTACTGTGTGATTTGAAACATCCTCCGAGACCTGCACAATTTGAAGCATTAGCTATTTGGGAATTAGTGGCCAGACAGCAACAGCAACAGAAATTTGTGTGGAGACTGAGACAAGCTGAGAAAACTTCAGCTGAGGCGAGATGGGATAGTGATCAGAAATTTTGGAGAACTGAGACTTTACAGGGCTGCAATTCCACAAAGAGTGTACTAGAGTATACTAGAAAGAGTACTTAGAAGAGGGATTCCTATCCTTCTGAGGACAAAGAGCAGAGACCAACCGAGTCTAAATGAAATTTGACTATTGATGAGGACTCATATGATGACGAGTTTATTTTGCAAGTATTGAGAAATTGTCCTCAACGTATGCAGCACATGAGTCAGGTTTGAGAACTAGTACAGACTCTACAGCTCCGATGCCTATCGAATCTGCAGAGACACAAACAGGTTAGCCATAATGTCCCTATCACTTCTGCAATTCAGATGCCTATTCCCCAGGTTGATATACCCAGAATTTATTCAGATGTACCTACTATCGATACTACAGTAAACTTATTGGTGCCGACGGAAAGGCCCTACCCACCCATCAAATAATCAACCACTAAACCGCTGTCAGTTCCGGGGCGGGAACCACTGCCACGCAAAGCCAGGTGGAAACGAACCAAATATAAGGAAACACTCACCGGAGGCTAACACAACATGCCGAAGCAGACATGGATAGAGATCTGCAGATCCTGCCAGCCCTTCTCCTTGCCATATACCTCCACGACCGAGACCGCCGACGAAGACGATGACGGTAAAGACTGCAACCTACGAAACAAGGCAAGAAAGGGCACAGTTATAGACCCATCCACTCCACCCTCCCTGCAACGCTCCCACAACCCTTCACAGCAGCACAAGCCATACACCCCACAGCAAGAGGGATTTACTCAACACAATGCAAATCCAACCTGTCCAAAGTACATACATGTGCCCCACACCCACAAACAATGACACAAGAGACCAGGGATCCAGAGTGTGCCGCCAAAAACACAGGCCACACATTAACTTTTTATTGTGCTCAATGAGCAAACGAAGGGGATATAAGGCCAATGGCCCCAACCTGACTCTCACAAGCGCTACAGGTACTCCACCTCATTGGGACAACAATGGGGTATCCAGGTATCTCAGGGAACAAGGGCAGGCGGTGGTGGGGGTGGGGATTTACAATGGGGGGGGGGCTTAGATTTTAATTCAGAAGGTGGAGAGTGTTTGGCTTTGGCCTTGAAAGGTGGGGGAGTGTGCTTGGACCGGGTGGAGGTAGATGGAACAGGCTCGGCACTGGGCTTCTTCCTTTCTGGGGAAGGGACACAGGAATGTGAAGGGCGGACACAGGCGGGCTGTGACGTGGAAGGAGTGGATAGGGCAAGGAGGTGTGCAATTTTAGAGACGGAGTGGGCCAGTGGATTGGAATAGGTCAGCACAGGCGAGGAAAAGTTTCTTTGGTGAAATTGGGTTGGGCCTGGAGGAAGGTGTGGGAGTGGAGGCAGAGGGAGTGGTCGTAAGTGGTGTAGGTGTGTGTGCATGATGTGGGTGCAGGTGACTGGACAGTATGCTGAGGTGTGGTGGATGTGTGGGTGTTTTGGTGCATTTGAGTGTCTTGGGTGGAGGGGGGGTGGACACAGTGGGACAAGACAGGCTGCCAGTGTGAATGTATGTTGTGTGGGTGTCTGCAAGTCTGGAGAGTGTGCTGCATGTGTCAACTAAAGTAGTTGTGGTGAGTGCAGGTGTGGTGTCTGGGGTGCTTGTATGGATGTGTGCTATTGTGGTGACTGCAGGAATAGGCTCAGCAACAGTAAATGAAGGTGCAGTGCCTGCGGGTGTGTATGTAGAGGGGGCAGAGAGGGAGGCGGAAGAGTTGGGCACACTGGGGGAAGTGGATGTTGTTGTGTGTGCATGTGTATGTTGGCTGTGTGAATGCTTGTGGTGGGAGGTGTGGTGCTTGTGTTTTGAAGTGTGCTTCTTGTGTGTTGAGGTGTGTGCCTGCGTGTCAGAATGTGTGCTTTGGACGGGTGAAGGTAGTGGGGTGTTGGAAGGGGTAGAGGAGGTTGGAGCGGGGCCAGAATGACCAGGGACACTGGCTGCCGTCCAAGAGGAGGCCAGAGACTGAAAAGATCTCTGTAGGTCAGACACGGCACCGTGAATGCCATCCAGATAGGCATTGGTTTTCTGCATCTCTGATGCTAGCCCCTGGATGGCATTGACGATGGTTGTCTGCCTTACAGAAATGGTTCTCAAGAGGTCACTAGCCTCCTCTGTGAGGGCAGAGCAAATGGGAGGGCAGTGATGGTATGGGGGGTGGCGGAAGATGACACAGTAGGTGTGGGCCCACTAGGGCCCGCCACCGCCAGGGAGCCCCCATCAGAGGAGGTATGAGAGTCACTACTTCCAGTGGTAGTTGCCTCCCCCGTGGTACTCCCCTCACCCTCCAACCCACTGGTCCCCCTGGTGTCGGATGAACCTGCCTCTGAGGATCCGTGGGCTGCTGCATCCCCACTCACCGGTGCCTCAGCTCCCTTGCCAGATTATGCTGATGTACACAGGCAACACAAGAGCACAGGGATGGGGAGACAAAAAAGCAGAGACACATGTAAATAGCTGAATGGAGTTAACATAGTGGTCCACACATACACCCACCCAGAAGACCCTCCTACAGGCAGCACCTACCACTATACCCATGGCTATGCCCCTGACTAGTACCCAGAACCCTGCTCGAAAGCCATTCCCCAAATAACTTGAGGACCCGACGTGTAGTAGACCTGACCAAAACACCCATATTCCCCACGGGGGCCATAATGTAGATTGACATCAGTCAGAGTCCCTGCAACTAAGCAGCATAAATCCGATTGCACACACACACATCCATCCAGGGTCAAGTAAATGGGATGTGTACTCACCCCCTTGTGACTGCTGTGCAGCCTTCAAGTGCCCATCCAGGTTTGGGTACGCCACCGCCGGGATGCATTGCATAAAGGAGGTAAGTGCCCGACGGGCACCCCCTCCCAGTTGGGAGAACTACCCTAGCTGGGCCTTGCAGATTTTTCACACCCAGTGCCGCAGGTCCTCCCACCTCTTCCTGCAGTGGGTGGGCGGCCGGTTGTAGACCCCCTGGGTCTGCAGCTGCTTGGCGATGGCATGCCAAAGTGCCCTCCTCTGGTGGGCGCTTACCTAAAAGGCACACACATAAATGTAACACAGAGGTCAGGTACTGGCCAAGCATATACAGCTGGCTATACGTCCACTATGGGACGGACATTACAAACCAATGAACAGCAGATTCACACGCAGCATGTCAGGAACCATGGCCCCTCCAGTGTCAGATGTGCACACATGTATGCAGCCAACACCAACCATTACACACATCCATGGCCCCCAATCTTCCTACTCATCTGTACGTCTGGCCGTCCGTAGAGCTTGGCGTACAGGGGCAGGACCCCATCCACGAGCCTCTCCAATTCCTCTTGGGTGAAGGCCGGGGCCCTTTCCCCTGCAACACATGCCACTTACATGACCAGAGGCAGGACACAGCAGTACACTCAGTGGAGTACCTGCTTGCACGAAATCAGGGAGTCAAGTGAAGTTGGGGTGAGGGGTTCGCGTACGCACCATGGCAGTGTGCACCGTCACCGCAGAAGGCAATCATGGTACGCCAGGATTCCCATTGACATCCATGTTAACCAATGAATTAGCGTACAGCGGTAAACACCGCCTTACACTGGTTCGTCAGCCGCTAGATGTAGGAGGTCACTTCCACAACGAAAATAGTGGATTACATGGGGAAGACATTTTGGCAAACACTACGCATTTATAAAACGCACATCTGCCAAATGCAGGCCATAATGTTCCCCAAACACCCATAGGCATGTGACAATTAACATTACCGCACCTGACAAGCCCTGATCTATCATTGTGGTAAAGTTGCTGTTATGTCATACACACTATGCATTTGTGTCGACGACAATCATGCCAGCAGTGCTCAATGACTGACAATGTGTGCCGATGTATGTGTGTTCCTCACACATGTTTTCAACTCCTCCTAGGTACAGACCCTTGTGGCGAGGAGGGGCCCCATTGGTGTATAGACCACTTGTGGATTTGCAGACCATGGTGGAGCGTCACATCATTATCAATTACAGACTCACCCGTGCAACTATTCCTGAACTTTGTGCATTACTGGATCCTGCAGTGACTTCGGCAAATCGTAATCAGAATGCCATCCTTACTGAAGTGCAGGTGCTTTTTGCACTCCATTCCCTGGCCACGGGCTCATTTCAAGTGACAGTGGACAAGGGTGCAGGTTTTTCACAGCCAATGTTTAACATTAGACTGACAAGATTCCTGAATGCATTTGTACGACACCTGCAGTCCTATGTGAGGTTTCCCCATAGTGCAGACCTCCCTGCCATCAAGTCGGACTTCTATGCCTTTGCCAACATACCCCATGTGATAGGTGCCATCGATGGCACCTACATAGCTACCATCCCCCCAAGAGTCAGTGAACAGGTGTACAGAAACAGGAAGAACTTTAATTCCATGAACATTCAATTGGTGTGTACTGCAGATCAGTACATCACACATGTGAATGCCATGTTCCCTGGTTCAGTCCATGATTCATTTGTGCTGAGGAACAGTAGTGTGCCACACAAGATAGAACAACTGCAAGACGACAGGGGGTGGATCATAGGTAGGTATTTCTGTCACTTATTGCCACCTAGCACACAGCCAGGCTGTCTGCCTCTGAGGCTTGTCATTTAAAGTTGTGTTGTGCATATTGTTCTAGGTGATTCTGGTTATCCCAACTTGCGTTGTCTCCTGAGACCAGTGAGAAATCCTGGAACAGATGCAGAGAGGAATTACAATGAGGCCCATGGACGTACTAGGAGGGTGATAGAGAACACAATAGGTTTCCTGAAGGCTAGATTTCGTTGTCTACATATCTCTGGCTGTTCCCTGGCCTATGGGCCTGAAAAGGTGTGTAGAATAGTGGTGGACTGCTGCATGCTGCACAACATGGCTGTGAGAAATTCTATCCCCCTCTTGGAGGATGAGGGTGCTGTATATCCAGACCAGCTTACTCAAAGAGAGGATGAGAGTGATGGTGATGATGAGGAAGGGGAAGATGTAAATTCCAGGACCCAACTGATACAACTCTACTTCCAGTAACTATGTGGGACAATTGGATGAGATTGGTGTCTGTGCATCATACTTTCAGTGTGCCTTGTCATCTGGGGGGGTTGGGTCAATACTAATTGCCACTGTAACCAGGTCTGCATAGGACAGATTACAAATTAGTCTATTATTTCAACACATATTTAGGCACAACAACATGTAAGGGGTGTGGTGCTTTTCATGCAACTCAGGAACAAATAAAGGAGTAATCAACCAGTTGTATTCAACACTTGATGACAGGGGACATTGTAACAGGTGAAAATTGTGTTTTATTTGGTGCAGTGATAAAATCATGCAGATTACAGTGATGGGGGTGGGTTAATGTTGGTTATCCAAAATTGCAACATGGTGGCAGCATTGTTGGCAGTATTGGTAGGTCCATCCATGCTTATATGAGTTTTCATTATTTGTAGCACTGTTTGGTGGTATATTGAGTGGGACACTTGGTGGACAGTTTGTAGCAGATTCACTTCTTGGTTTTTGGCAGGTGTTCCTGTCCCATATCTTGGCCTGAGGGTCCATTTGGGCACCTGTTGTTGGCCTGTAGGGGTAGAGATGGATGTCCCCTGTATTTCTTCAGAGGGTATATACACTAATGAAGAAGGAGTTGTGGCTGTGTCGAGATGGTGCGCACTTCCAAAGGGTAAGCTGGCGTGAAATAGCAAAAACGCATAGATGATCAAGTCTCTAATGTTGAGAGGAGCGCTCAAGTGGTGTAACACCCAGCCACAGGGTGCATGGACTATCGCCTTGGGGAGGCCACAGTCGGTTTGTAGAATAAGGAAAAACCACGGCACATCATAGATTTGTTGATAAGTCAGTTTATTCTTCTGTGCAAGATCAGAAAAGACATTCCCTGGCCCAGTAGGAAAAATAGGCGTGATGTCAATAGGCCAACATATTTCTCATATTCAGGAAAAACAACAGCCAACACGTGTTTCATCACAAATTACTTTTTCAAGGCTCCAATCTTATTGGAAGTATTGACATATAACATCAAGTTCCGATGGATGCTGCAATTATTCAGGTAGAGCAAAATATGATACGTCCAAAGACCATGATAAGTCTGTAGGGTATGGGGATACCGTCTCCAAGAGCTGCTACTGGCGTCGCATGGTGCCTGAGGTGGTGTGCTTGCTGCATTCTCTGACTCTGCTCCAGGGTGGATACTATCTGGGCCAATCTGTGCTGGGTATGGAAGTAGGCTCCCAGTACCTCCAAAATCACATCCTGGGCTGCAGCATCCATTCTGTGGCCTCCCCCCTGGGCCATTGATGCCCTCCCACTGGCCCTAGCCCCCTGTGCCTATGTCCACTGCACAGGTCTGGTGGTACCACTTGTACTGGGGTCATCATCTTCCTGCCTGTTGGTAGGGGGTGACTGTGGCCTCTGTACTTGTGTTCCACCAGTCTGTGGCCTGGATACAGAGGTGTTGTGACAGTTGCCCTGGACTGATGTTATTGGCTGGGTGGTAGGGGTGTTAGTGGTATCCTGGGTGTGGCTGCTGGATGGTGACAGTCCAGGACTGTGTGAGAGGCCAGCCTGATCATCAGTGTCCAGGGTTCCATCTCCAGTGTCCTGTGAGGTGACTCTGTCTCCCTGTGGGGCACTGGCACTCCTTGCCCTGTCTGTCAGTGTGGCATGGGTGGTGGTGCCTGTTGGGGGAAATGGACATGTCCGTTACATTAGCATGGTCCAATGGAGTGCAGAGGCCTGGGCGTGTTTGTGCAGCTTACACACTTTGGGGCCATGCAGGATGCTTTGGTGAGGTCAGCATTGCTTTTAGCTTAGGATGTGGAGGTGCATTGTGGGTGTTATAGGCCATTGTGTTTCCTTGCAGGGTTGGGTGGCTGTGCACAGGGGGAGGGATGCAGGCCTGTTAGTGGGTTTATAGGCATGAAGGGGGAGTGGATTCAGTACCTGTGGGCTGGGTGGGGTAGTGGTCCTGGTGGGTGTTAGAGGGGTGGGGTGGTGCATGCATTCCAGGTGTGATGGATATGGGGTAATTGTAGACAACTTACCCGAGTCCATTCTTCCATTGAGTCCAGTGAGGTCCTCAGGGTGCAGGACCTACCTTTTCCTCCCAAGTCAGTGTAGTCGGCTGGTGTTGGTGGAGGTCCTCCCCCAGTCTTCTGGACTGCAATGTGGTGCCTAGATGCCATGGCCCTGCCCTTCCCCCGCAGGTTGTTCCATCTCTTGCGGATGTTGTCCCTGGTGCGTGGATGGTGTCCCACTGCATTGACCCTGTTGACAATGGTCTGCCATAGCTCCATATTCCTGGCAATGGGTGTGTGCTGCACCTGAGCCCCAAATAGTTGTGGCTCGACCTTCAGGATCTCATCCACCATGGTCCTTAGCTCCCCTTATGTGAAGCCTGGGTGTTTGGGGGGTGCCATGGAGAGTGTCGTGAATGGTGTCTGGTGTGGATCTAGGTGAGGGTGCTCTTGTGTAGTTGGGTGTGAGTTTCGTGGATTGTGGCGTTCGTTGTCTGCTTCTGGTGTTCTCTGTCTTCGTTGGCCTACTTTTGTTGCAAAGGATTGTGGGGTGTGTCTGTGAGTGTTTTATAGTGTTGTGGATGTGTGTCAGGTGTGTGGATTTCTAACTTATTCATTGTGTGCACTTCTTACTGTTGGGTCCACCTGCCGCCCATGGCGGTCTGCTCCGCCAATGGTCGTTCGGCTTCCACTGACCGCCAAGGTGATTTGTGCATCATTATTTGGAGGGTGGGGTGTTGGTGTGCTCAGTGGTGGCGGGGAGGGAGGTCCAGCATTTCCGTCGACAATGTCCTGGCAGAGACTAGTGTACGGGTGAGTTTTGTCAGAATCAGATTTTTGATTCATTATATGGCGGGTTTCTGTTCACTGCCAATGGCGGTCTTCTGTTCACCGTCACCATGGTGGTCGGCGGGGTTTACCGCCGTGTTCATAATGAGGGCCAGAGTCTTTCCCGAACTTAAAGCCTCCATTACAAACTCAGACGATCCCGAGATACACCCCATAACAGGGTCACAAGCAGAGATGTCTCCATTGACAAGTCAGAATGCAGGAATAATGTACCCTAGAGATCAAATTGCCTGTCCAAATCCAGATAGCATGTCAGTACAGGTTACCATAGGTCCAGTTTTACAATTGTTTGCCCAGGGAAATCATAGAAGCAGTGAACAGAAATTCCTGAATCTAAGTGTAGAAAGGGAAAGGTTCAATGAAAACCAAGGAATGAGGACTCCGATGAGACCAACATTCAATGGGAATGGTCCATTAATAGCTTTGATTTCTTTTAGGACTCATCCAACTAATCAGGGGACATTTGACATAGATTCTAATCCAAGCAAGGTAACACTAGAAACCCTGAGTCTAACATTACAGCAGATGCCCGGTGTAAGTAATAACAACATTTCATTGCAAGGGTTGATAGCTCAGCAGTTAATCAAATGGTTGGAGAAGCTGAAAAGCAGACAAGGATATTCTAGTGGAGGATGTGCACTGAATTTGACCAGTCTTAGACTTGAAGCAGAAGATTTAATGGAAGGAATAATAGGGATGAACAGAGTTGACTCATACTGTGAAGAGGAATTGTATTATTTGTGCAAACTGATTACCAACAAAGCAAGAATAATACATCAGAAATTTGCAGATCTGGCAGAAAGGTATAACGTAGAAATTTAAAAAACCAAGCATTTAAAGAGGAGTTAGATATTAGAGTTTGATTCAAATGACTTTGAGAACATGAGAATACCCTGAATGAAAATTCACATTAAGGAATTGATTCAGAACATTCAAGCATGGGGAGCAATAGATTAGTGGGAAGGCAGATGGGTGAAGAAAAGGGATTCTGCGAATCTTACTGCAAATGTGCAGCAGGTTGAGGACCCAATGAAAATATTACCAACGAGAGAGATTCCGGGATGGAATTTTGTTCATTTTCCTTGGAGCAGAAGAGACATGTTGTTTACCAATGATTATCCCAGGTTGAGAGAGAAGCCAGTGGAATGGTACCGGCAAATAGATGGGTTTGTGAAACTTGCAAAGTGCCTGTGGGAGGATTTAAATACCCTGTTAGAATTAGTAGTTCCAGCAGACTTATGGATCGAAGGCAAAATGAGTGCAGATTGGCTGACAAAGGAACCTCAGAGAGATCCGGCTACAGGTGCACCATCTCCTGATGTAATGAAACATTAATATAAGGTGATTGCATTTTTGAAAATGAGAATTTCTCCCAAGAATATTGATTGGCAGAGAATAGACAGAAAAGCTCAAGAAGGGAAAGAGTCAATACATGCGTACTATGAGAGATTGCTGCAGGCATTCACATATTATAGTGGCACAGAAACAATCAATCCAAAAGACATGATTCATTTGATGTTCAGATTTGTTGAAGGACTGAGACCTGAAATTAGTCAGATGATTAGGAGTCATTTGATTTGCTGCCAAGCAAAGCCAATTGATGAAGTATTTCAGTATGCAAAGTACTGTAGTGACAAGATTGAATTGAAGCAGAGAAAGTTTAAAGAAAAGGCAATGGTGATGCAGATTAAAGGGGCACATTCATGGATGCAGCATCAGGGAAATGTGAAGTTGCAAAATCAGTTGAAAGGTAGATGTCGAGGTGGAATTGGAAATGTGAACTGGATTCCTGATTTGAATACTGTGGTGGTTCAGAATGAGGTGCAAGGGATGAAAAAGATGTTACCGTGTTACGCTTGCGGAGGCCTCGGACATTGGAAACAGGAGTGTCTGATTTTAAGTCAGGAAGGTATTGTTCAGCAGACAAACAAAATCAATTATTTTCCAAATAGAGGAGGACAAAGAATGAGAGGTCAACATCCATATTCCCTAAATAATGTGAACCAGATGCAAGGTATTCAGCCTATACAGCAGATGCAAATGCCACACTTGCAGATGCCCCAGTCACAGTCCATGCAACCCCAAGTTCAGTGGTACCTAGGCAGCAAATTCAGATACCTCAAGCCCCAGTGGAACAGCAGCAGGTGATGCTTCCTCAGCAGGTCACAGATCAAAGGCTTAACCAGAGTCATAACCTAATACACCAATGCCCATTACACAGTGAGGATGAAGCGAATGATGTTTGGGTGAGTGAGAGCTCAGATGAAGAGGAATGCATGTTCATTAGAAGTAGATCAGAAGGGTCCATACATGAAGGGTAAGGTAGTGGGTCACAAAGTCTCATTTTTGGTTGACACAGGAGCTACACTCTCTACAGTGAGAACTGCAGATGTTCCAAACATACCACTTTCATGGTAAACAGTACAGATTGTAGGAGTTGCAAACCAGTATATGACAAACCCGATCACAGAACCAGTTCAGTTTAAAATTGGGAACTTTAAAGGATCACACAAATGTGTGGTCTGTGACTCAAGTCCTGTTTCCTTACTAGGAAGAGACGTGCTATGCAAAGCAAGGTGTGTGATTACTTGTTCAATTTATGGCACTAATACACTAAAGGTGTCAGGGGGTGTAACTGAAGGGGACTGGACCATTATGCCCAGTTCAAAAGGCGCTAATTAAGCACGTATTTACCAGGTAGAGATGAATGTAAGAAGTAGCTGTGTCTTTATGAGGGAGTTCCCTTTATGGACTAGGTGGTCTCACACACATTATAGTGTCATGCTTCATCATTTGACCACCTAGCCCCACCCAGGTAAGATGATACTACCTTGGCGGACTCAACCTCGTTGTTAAAAGAACTGCTGAGGGAGTGCTGAAATTAAATCCGACTGGATATTACAGGGATCCAGATAAGAAATTGGTAAATAAAGTAAAATTACCTTGCAAATCACCTATTTCAATTGGAAATAATTTAATATAGGTGTTTGTAGGTAAGAGTAAAAAACTATGGTAAGGACTCAGTTGACAATAATGACTCATGGAGTCTAAAAATGAGGGACCAACATGTTTCTGCCCGCACAAGGAGCTGGAAGGTCTGGGGCATTCGTCAGGGTTAGGGATCCTTATCAGAAAAAGAGCATGGGAGCATGCTTAGAAAATAAGGTGAGTAAATGGTAGGCCTACCTGAACATTTTGTTATATGGGGAGCCTAAGGGGAAGATAAAAGACAGTGGTGAAATAGAGGTGCCACTACAATCAAACATACACCGCACACAAGGGTAACACACTCATGCAATAGAACAGCAGGCAGGGGAGCCCAGTTAGATGGACTTACCCTGCGAGACAAGGCGGGTTGCCTCTGGTCTGGGAAGTAACGGAGGGGGGTACCCCTTATAGTCACACTCTATTAGAGAAGACAAGCACAAAGGATAAAGAGGCAAAAAACTGGAAGGAGATCATGGCAGGCAAGGAGTAATAAAGAGGAACTTGTCTTAATGAGGTAAAAAGGACTAATGTACATGACGCATGGTTAGGAAAAAAATATTCAGGGAATCAATGAGGAAGTCACTTGGAGCACAATTGGCTTAAAAGTAAAAGGATCAAAAGATGATATATCTTATTGGAAAAAACACAGTCTTCAAGAAACAGAAGTCAAAGGGGGCCCCTCGGTCGGGGCGAAAGAGTTCGCAAAACTTACCACTCCAAAGGGTTTATCCGGTGTAAGCACCTATGGTCCGTTTCCCAGCTGCTCGAATAGTGCTATGAGCGAAATGAGGGAATTTAAAGTCCTGGCTGGTGGCAATTAGTCCATAGTTAAATCATAAATGAGGCGCAGCCTGTACTTTCCACTCACGGCAGCAGCTGAGTCGTGAGGCTCTGGGTGGGGCCTTGCGGAGTAAGGAGCCCGGAAAAAATAGAAGGATGACGCAACCTCAAGCAGCCAGGAAATGTGGGCCCCGGGTGCCGATGGTCGAGTGTGTACATTGTTGCTGGGGCAACCGGAGTTGAAGCGCAAAGCCACTGGAGGACAGCGGAGTCACGTGCTCAGTGTTCCTGTCAGTGCAGGACACGGCTTTTGAAAAGGGAGACCAATAGAAAAAGCGGGGGTGGGAGGGCGGAGGGGGGAAGAAAGCAAGGGGAGCGGGGAGAAGGAAAGGGAGACAAGGGTGGAAAAGAAAGATGGCAGAATGGAGGAGAGGAGGGAGGGTGGCTTGGGAAGGGGGGGCTACAGGGGGACTAAGAACAAGGGGGTCAGGTGGAGGGAGGGTGAGGAAAGGAACAGGAAGGGAAAAGAGGGGGAGAAACAAGGGGAAAGAAGGGAGGGGTGTTGGGTTTTGTGGGAACGAGGGGGGCACAGAGAGCCATGGAATGAAGGGAGGAGGTGAGTGAAGGCAAATAATTGAGGGTAACGAGCAGGGTAGGAGTAATAATATTATTCCAGGGTTGACCATTGAATATTGTCGTTCAGTCCCATGGTGTGGGTTTGCAGCCTCCATACCCATCTCTGTTCATAAAACAGTAGTTTCTGCTTCAAGTTGGGATTATGGTTGTTGGTGATGTAATTTTCTGTCAACCGAGTGGTGTCTTGTTTGCATCTGATAGTACTACAGTGTTCGCAGATGTGAGTACCTGGTCATTCCAATGTATATGAGCCCACATGGACAATTTATCATGTCAATTACATTTTTGCTGTTACAATTAGTGAAATTCATCAGCTCCCAAGGTGTCTGTAGACCCAATTCTACCTTGAGGGTCTTCTTTGTGAATTGACAGACACTACAATTTCCGCATGGGAAATGGCCTTTCGGTGGTGGTAGGCCCCACAAAGTCCCTTGTCTGCTGCTGGGGGGCTTATCCCGTGGTCGGTATGGATGATCATGTCACGAATGCTTTTAGCTTTCTTGAAGGCATTGAGGGGAGGCTTCCTGAGGTTAGGATTTTCCAATCCTCTTTAATTATCTTTTTTATTGTGTTAGATACAGGATTGAAAGTTGTTACACGGATTATATTGTCTATATTGTCGGTCCTTGCAGTAGGTTGCAGCAGAGTATCCCTATTACTTGAGAGAGCGAGCTTTTCGGCTCTTCTCGTACGATATGCGGGATATCCTTTGGCCCGTAGTTTGCTGGTGAGTTTTTTGGCATGTTTGTTATAATCTGTTGTAATCTGTTATTTCTGTACAGTTACGTCGTAGGCGTAAAAATTCGTCCACTGGTGAGTTCTCCTTTAGGGAGCGTGGATGGAAACCTTGGAATTGTAACAGATTATTCCTGTCAATTGGTTTGTAATAAACTTCTGTCTTCAGGAAGCCATCTTTTTCTGTGATGAGAAGGTCAAGAAAGAACATTTCTGGGTTGCGTATGGTTGAAGTAAATTTTAGAAAAGGATTTAAGGCGTTTAGCCAGGTCACAAAGACGGTTGCTTCCTCCTTTGTGCCTTTCCAAATCAGGAAAATGTCATCAATGTAACGCTTCCATACCTTAATTTTGTCACAGTATGGGTTTTCTTCAGTCAGAACGGATTCTCTCTCAAAGTGATCTACGTACCATCAGGCTAGACTTGGGGCAAAGGTACTGCCCATCGAGGTACCTTGTACCTGGAGGTAGAAGCTTTTTTTGAATTCGAAGAAGTTTCTTGTGAGTGCTATATGTGCAAGATCTAGGACAAATTCTGCAGGTGTTATAAAGTCCAATGCTCTGTTATTCAACAGATTGCTGATAACTTCAATGGTAGCTTCCTGTGGGATGTTTGTATATAGGGACTCGACGTCTAGAGTTAACAGATATTCACTGTCTTTGTCGAATTCTAGACCATCTAGTAAGACAAGACCATCTTTCGTATCTTTAAGATATGTTGGTATTTGTCTTACAAATGATTGCAGGAACCAATCGCAAAATTGCAAGAGAGGTTCAAGGATAGATCCGATTCCGGATACTATAGGCCTCCCTGGAGGTGGGTGCTTGTTTGTATGTATTTTTGGTAGAATGTAAAAATAAGGTGTTTTGGGATTTACTTGGTCCAAGAAGGCTGCCTCATGCTTGGTGATCCATCCATTGTGCAAGCCCTTACCTATTAAGAAAGCTATTTCTTCATTAATTTCTGGCGTCGGGTCTCTAGACAGTTTCTTAGAGTACCGGGTATTCTCTAGTAGATGTAGGCATTCTTCATCGTCCATGACTGTTGGCAATATTACTATGGCACCTCCCTTATCTGCTGGTTTGACAGTTATCGAGGTGCCATTAGTAAGGTTTTGCAGTGCTGCTATTTCCTGCGTACTGATATTCCTCAGTTGAATACCTCAGTGTGATTCTGTCGCAAGGTATCTATTTTGAGGCTTACTAATTTCTCGAAAGCCAGCACTTCCGGCGGCATTTGTTGACTTGGGGGAGTAAATCTTGATTTTAGTCGCAGTCCTGTATGCTTATCTTTTTCTGTGTTAGATACAGGATGGTCTTAAGTCTTATCTTCCAAAAGAATTCAGCTATTTCGATTCTCAGCTTGAAGATATCAAGTTTAGGTGTAGGAACAAAGCCCAGGCCCTTCTCCAGGGCTTTTAGTTCAATGTCTTTTGATGTCTTTTGACTCAGATTTATCACCGTGGTTGGTCTAACTGTTATATTTTGCTCGTGCTGGGTATCTCGCTGTCTGTTCCTCTCTTGGTTTCCAGCTTACTCCCTTTTTCTTTCCCCTCATCCTTCCTGGACCTCTTCCTAAAAAAGAAACATTATCGTAGGCCCAGGATACCGGTGGTGCCCGGTAGAGTGGGGGTTGGAATTGATTGGGAGGCCCATAGTGGGAAGGCCATCCTCAAGGTGGCATATTTACCTGGGGAACCTGGGAGACTGCGTGTGGTGGGATCCATCTGTTCCTAGGGGTGCCCCTTCGTCCGCACCTTGGGCGTGATGATTGAATGGGGTCTGTCTCTGAATCAGAGCTCGTATGTCCCCATGAGGAGGTGTCAGATGGTAGGGAAGATTTGGCAACATGATCCTCCTTTGAGTATGGGTATACTTTTTCTAACGCAAATTTTTGCAGATCTTTCTGAAATTTCGTAACTTTTCGTTGAGTTAGATACTCTTTGAATTCATTGATGGTTTTGTTAGCTTCTTTTTTTGTTTTTTTAAAGGATGTTGTTGTCAGACCAGTTTTTAGATTGTTCTCTGCTGTCTTTATTTCTATTACGAGGGCCTCAGAAAGCCTGGTTGCTGTTTTTATAATCAAGATAAGCCAATCTTGAGTGCATTTCTAGGCTATCAGTGACCAATCTTTTCTGAATTCCCTATCTTCTAAAAAGATACGGGGTTCAGTGGTCACGAGTAGTCCATTCGGAGCTGCGTTGTTACGCAAATATTCCATTAGGACAGCACCATGGAAGATTGTTTTTATCTGTGTTCTCTTCAGTTCTATTAAGGTATCCCAATCTCCCAGTTGTGCTATTGTCTTGGTTAGTGAGGAATCTCCTAATAGGGATGGTGCGGAGAAGATGGCCTGGAGTTCCTCCTCATTGTAAGCCATGAATTTAAAGCCTGTGTACTATTGCTTATATTGGTTATAATAGTTATAGATTTAACTATTAACTTGGATCTTATCGAGAATGTATTTATTGGTACAAATTATCAACTCTCACAGCTGACCGCTATACCAAACTCTTAAAACACAAAAAGAGAGTGTTGGGAGTTGTTTACCCCCACACTTGCTCCCGAATTGGCTACAGAATCATCAATACACTAAAGGTGTCACCCTTGTGTGCTGTGTATTTTTTATTGTAGTGGCACCTCTATTTCACCACTGTCTTTTTTCTTCTCTTTAGGCCCCCCATAGAACAAAATGTTCAGGTAGGCCTACCATTTACTCACCTTATTTTCTAAGCGTGCTCCCACACTCTTTTTCTGATAGGGATCCCTAACCCTGACGAATGCCCTAGACCTTCCAGCTCCTTGTGCGGGCAGAAACATGTTGGATCCTCATTTTTAGACTCCGTGAGTCATCATTCTCAACTGAGTCCTTACCATAGTTTTTTACTCTTACCTACAAACACCTATATTAAATTATTTCCAATTGAAACAGGTGATTTGTAGGGTAATTTTACTTTATTTACCAATTTCTTATCTGGATCTCTGTAACATCCAGTCAGATTTAATTTCAGCACTCCCTCAGCAGTTCTTTTAACAACGAGGTTGAGTCCGCCCAGGTAGTATCATCTTACCTGGGTGGGGCTAGGTGGTCAAATGATGAAGCATGACACTATAATGTGTGTGAGACCAACTAGTCCATAAAGGGAACTCCCTCAAAAAGACACAGCCACTTCTTACACTCATCTCTTCCTGGTAAATACATGCTTAATTAGCACCTTTTGAACTGGACATAATAGTCCAGTCCCCTCCACTTACAACCCCCACACCTTTAGTGTATTGATGATTCTGTAGCCTATTCGGGAGCAAGTGTGGGGGTGAACCACTCCCAACACTCTCTTTTTGTGTTTTAACAATGACAATGACTTGCCTGCAAGAACAGATTGTGACTCAGTGAATGAGGAGTATCCTTTGATCAGTTTCTTTCAAGTTTTTATGATACGAGATCTTCCATCTGATTTACAGGGAACTGTTCAAATGAAAGTGTGGGATTTTACAGGAAAAGACATTGGTTTAATAAAAGGAGTTGAACAGGTTAAGGTTGCAGTCAAGCCAAATGCGATTTTTCCCCAGTTTCCCCAATACCACATGACACAGGATACTATTGAAGGGATTGTACCTATAATTGCAGAATTTGTTAACCAAGATGTTTTAAAAGAAGTACTGAGCAGCCCACGTAACTGACCCTTAATGGGTTGACAAAAGCCATGTGGGAAATTTTGAATTGTTCAGGATTTGAGGAAAATAAATGATACTGTGATTAAATGTTGTCCTGTGGTGCCAAATCCAGCAGTGATATTGTTTTAAATCCCATGCGATGCTGAATGGTTCTCCTTGGTGGACCTGTCACAAGCATTCTTTTCTGTACCTCATCATGAGGATGGCCAATTTGTCTTCTGTTTTAAATTCATGGACACAGTCTATGGTTGGTGCAGAATTCCCCAAGGGTTTTCAGAGTCACTGTCCATTTTCAATCAGATATTGAAGAAGAATTTGGAGTCATTGGAATTGCCTTTCCAGTCAACCCTAGTACAGTACATTGATGATCTGTCGGTCGCATGAAAGACTAGAGAAGCATGCAAGTATGATACTGTCATCTTGTTAGTTCTTTATTTGTTTTGGTATTACCAACCCTAAAACAAATAAATGCATATCATATAATAATCAAAGCAGATTAAAAGTCACATGTTTACAGAACTTTAAAATACATCCAAAATCATTTCCCATACAAAATTCAATAAATAAGAACCTATAAATGAGATTAAAAGGGATTTACTCTATTCTGCCAAATTATGGCTCCCTTTTAAAAGGACCCTACGCTCCAGCACACCAACACACAGAGACCATGCGCAGTCACAGATAGGCTGGGCGGTGCTGCACAAAGCCCCTTTCCTTCAGCAGACGGAGTAGATTGTTGCCTAAATGGAGCATAAAAGTCACAAAACAAAGTAAAATGGATCATGGACTGTAACGACACCTCATCACAGGGATAGATTTGTATAAAATTTGGATCAAACTGTCCCAGCGGAAAGCACAAATTGCTTCTGATTACACCTAACCGAAATCGCGAGATGAGTGTTTCTTTTCCCAGACATTATCTATCACATCTCTGGGCCCGCCATAGTTTTTAACATTTGAAAATCCGTCACCGATTTTTTCCCTAATTCCTCTGCCTTCCTATTAACTTCTAAAATATTGAGAAAGTTTTCCTTTGCCCAACGCTTATCAGACAGTTTTAGACACTCTTGCGCATTAAACATATCTGGGTGACCAAGGGATATAGCAGCTTCTCTTATGTATGACAGCCAGGGAATATCCAATGCGTGATCACATATCATACAATCACGCAGGTTTCTCTTTTTAAGGAGCCACTCTCATTTGTCCAAATAGAGATCCAGAAGAGGAGCAATCTTAATGGCGTCCTCTATAAAGCCCAGATCCAATTCTAAATGTGTGCAAAAGGCAGAGATGTTTTGTCCCACACCTAGCAGCCTTCTACAAAAATGATTTTCCTCTGTCATAGGTGCCCTACTCACTGAGTAACCCCAGAGTGATGCCCCATACATTAGAACTGGGAGACATTTACGCCTGTACACTTCCAGCAGGGACTTTATTGGTCTTTTACCCACTCTTAAGGCAAACTCAAAAGTGGCTCCTACTGTGGCATTAAAACACACACGCTTACAGCCGGGATTGAGGGGGACTCGCTGTCCCAGGAAGCAACAGGCCCAGCAGTCCCTCAGGAGAGGGCGGTGCACCGCAAGGCAGTGCTTTTTAAGCAGCGGGAGAGCCCCGCAGCGCAGGACGTGCTTACAGCCAGGAGTGAGGGGGACTCGCTATCCCAGAAAGCAACAGGCCCAGCAGGCCCTCAGGAGAAGGTGGAGCACCATGAGACAGTGCTTTTTCAGCAGCAGGAGAGCCCACAACATGGGTCGGCTTACAGCCGGGAGTGAGGGGAACTCGCTGCCCCAGAAAGCAACAGGCCCAGCAGGCCCTCAGGAGAGGGCGGAGCACCGCAAGGCAGTGCTTCTTCAGCAGAGGGAGAGCCCTACAGCACAGGCCACGACGGCTAAAGCCCGAGCCAAGGGTGAACCTGTTCTTGGCCTGTCAGTGGCCGGAAGAGGCTAGGCTGGGCCACCCTTCTGAAGCCTGGTAAAACTAGGTGAGTGTTTCAAAAAGAAGTTATCATTTCATATCCACCATAATATTTATGCTGAGGAGGTGACCACTCCCTCCTAAATTTAATTAGTGGATTGGATACAACTGAGAAGTTTGTATTCACCTGATAGAATGGGCAGGAAGAGGGCCCAGCAGAATGTGGACAAATGAGTAAGCGGGAAAGGGCCAACAAGCTCAAGGCTGGACTACTTTCTTGCATGAGCGGTTGAGGTAGTTGCAACGGAAATAAATTTGGCAGAGCGACGCCTATCGATGGAAATGAGTGATTGGCAGCAATTTCCACCAAATGATGAGACTCTGGGACCTTATTATGATGAAGATGGTCAGCCACTGGTAAGGCAAGAGAACCTTCCTAAAGCCCCCCTGTGGGCAGCAGGGGAGAAGGGTTTGGAAGGTCTAATAAGAAAGAGCAAGAGGGTCCTGTCGTCTTTCCTTCCCAGCTGCATTAGCTCCCCTTTTAAGCAGAACAAACCTTTGAAGAAGCTAGGGAAAAAAAAACTGACTTTATCAGAAAATCAGAGTGCCACTGGTATTTGGGTAGGCACTGATGGTAGTCAGTGCCTAACATTTGGTGCTGACAATCTCTCGGCTAAATTTAAGGAGATGATTAAGGCAAGCCTGGTCCTGGTAATGGAAAAATTGCAGGCCCTGGAGGTGGCAGTTTCCTTGATGAGTAGGTGGGGGTATACTACAGGTCCAGTAATATATGGCCCCCCGGACTCTGGGTCCCAAAGTCCAATACATGGGGGGGTGTCCCTATCGGAGAATAATTCTTTAGTCCTGGGAAGAGCTGTTCAGCAGCCAATATATCGCTCCAATTTAGGGTTTGTGGACAGATGCATAGAATGCACAGAGTCAGTCCTTACAAATCCACCTGGTGCTGTACGGGAGATGGGCAGTTCTGGAGCAGGGGGAAAAAGCAAGAGTGGGCTTAGGTAGAAAGTAGCAACATCTCAAGAACAAAGGAGGGGACAAAATTTGCCTCTGGCAAATGACAGTTCATCTGTCCACTTGGAGCTCCCTCTGGATTGTGCCCCCTATGTGATGGTGCTTACAAATGTTCCATTGCTGATGCCGGGAGTAAATGAGTCTACGGATCAATTGAAAAACAAGACGTGCTGCTGGTTGGGCAGGAACTGGGATTTTACATGTGAAGATTTTAATGATATTTTGTTTTTAGAAGAATTGGGTGGGTTGGGCCTCAGGAAAAGGAAGGCAAATGGGATTGTATTATTGTGAACTGTAGATACCCAGGTTTGGGCCAACTGTTTCTTGTGACGCAATGTTGGGTGCCCCAGGTGAGGGAAAGGATTGGTATACTCCCCCTGGGTTTTTTCTATAAGCATACTCGGCCCATGGGTGTTTTCCAAGGCAGGAATGCCGCTTATGTGTAGGTGGATCCACAGCAAGTTAGTTTTGAAAATAGATTTACTACACACTCCGATCTGGGGGAGATCGATTGACACTAAATAGAGTGGCCCTCAGCAGCGTTGGAAGACAGTATCTTATTGGCTTTACCAAGGCCCACAAATGTAGTTACGGGCTTGAGAGGTCAGGTTGGGAAGATAAACTGTAATCACCAGGGGCTCCTTGCTGTATTGGACTCTGGATGTCAAATTGGGGTTCTCTTCTCAATGCTGCAGATATTAAAGTGTAGATTGGAGGTATGTGGCATAGAATTCTGTGCTGTTGAATCAGGGGACTTCAATGCAAAGATAGGGGGGGCATTGAATTGTGGTGGACCCCTTCAAGCAGGACCATAGGGCATATGTATCTGAGGGAATACATGATGCAAGGGAAAGGTCTCTTATTAAGGGACTACAGAGCTTGTGTCTGGTGAATATATGCGATTTGGAACAGGTAGGTGATTTTCAGGTGTCAACTTTTGTTGGAAGAGGGGCTTGGTCGATAATTGATTACATCTTTGAGTCCCTTGCCATGAAAAACCTGGTCCT
Source organism: Pleurodeles waltl (assembly GCF_031143425.1). Classification (NCBI taxonomy): domain Eukaryota; kingdom Metazoa; phylum Chordata; class Amphibia; order Caudata; family Salamandridae; genus Pleurodeles; species Pleurodeles waltl. The sequence continues at coordinate 1,335,337,608 of NC_090444.1, read as the reverse complement.
GTATGGTGAGGTGGTAGAGCAAAAATTTAGTGACCATAAGCCTCTTGCGACCCTTTTTAACTTCCCACCTAATATGTAAACCGGGGGTGGCAGACCGGCTTCTTTGAGAATAAAAGATCAGGGAAGGAGAGTTGGATGGAGGCAGGCGAACATCCCTCAAATAGTGGAGAAAGTTGTGAGCCAAAACTTAAAACTGATTATAGAGACCCTCCTGGCTGAATCCCCCATATTGAGGGATGTTATGAAAGCGGTGCATAGTGTGAATGGAGCTATTAAGGATTGTATGACTACCGTCGTAAAACCCACTGCTAAGCATCAGGGGGGCTGGTTTAGTAAGCCCTGTCATGAGGCGAGGAAATCCCTGAAGAAAGCACCTAAGGCACAGAAGATAGACCAGGCCCTTGTGAGCAAAGCGAGAGCTCAATATAAACATATCTTGAAGGAAAGAAAACAGCAGCTTAAGAGGCAGGCCTCGGAAGACTTGGAACGCTCTTCTTGCACCAAGGACCCAGGCCTATTCTAGAAGATTGTTAATAGGGGTACTTATGGGACCGAAATGACGGAAGGGTTGGGCTGTAATATCGCCCCTGGGATATGGGTGACCTATTTTTGCAGGATGTTTTTAGGGGGTCATACAAGGGGACGAAACAGATGAGATGTATGGTTACACCCCAAACTTGGCTATCAGGTTTACTCTCAATGAGGTGATGGAGGCTACGCAGGGCAGTGCCAGCCACAAGGCCCCGGGTCCTGATACCATCCCCATGGATTTATATAAAAGTTGCCCTCAGTTGTGGGCACCTATCCTGCTTAATGTTTCAAACGCAGCAGTTAGTGCAGGGATCCCCACTTCCTGGAAATCGGTGTGTGTTGTCCCTGTTTATAAAAAGGGAAATCAAAGTGACCTAAAATCCTACCGCCCAATTTCACTCCTTGATTCCTCAGCAAAGATTTTGGGGCAGATCGTGCTAAGGCGTATCGAGGACTGGATGAGTGAAAATTAAATATTGAGTAGGGTACAGTACGGGTTCAGAGAAGGGCTTGGAACTCAAGAGCAATGTTTAAATTTGCTCATGTTGATCAGTAAATATACACAGGCAAATAAGGGTACTCTTTACTTTGCTCTTATGGATCTCAGTTGCGCTTTTGATGAAGTGAATCGATGCAAGCTATGGCAAAAACTGACCCTGAGGGGTCTGGAGCCCCAAATTGTGGAGTTGCTCCGCTATCTCCACTCAGGAACAAATGCAACTGTGAGGTCTGGGGCAAAAGGGGAAAGTCTGAAATCCTTTGGGCAGAGCAGGGGTGTTAGACAGGGGTGTGTTTTGGCTCCCACCCTTTTTCTTTTATATGCAAATGGGCTGTATGATTCTCTAGTAAGAAAATGTAAGGACATCCCCATAGTAAATGGAAGGAGTGTTCTGGTCTTGATCTGTGTGGATGATGCAGTTCTTATTGCCCGCACAATGAATGGCCTTCTCGAGTTGGTTAAAGCATATGGAAATTTTATGTCTGACCTAGATCTAGTGATTAATAGTAGCAAATCACATTTTATGGTTTGTGGCAAACCTCTGAGTAGGGTGGGTGTGCTAAAGATAAATCGACAAGTAATAAATCCTGTACAGGATTTCCCCTATTTAGGGGTAAACTTTGATGAAAAGGGAACGTGGAAACCTTGTATTTCCTATCGTCTTGTTAAATCACTTGGGAAAGAATGGACATAAAGGGTCCCTGGCTAAATTATGGTATTTTCAGAAAGAAGTAAAACATTTGAGACACCTAATTGAAAAGGAAGCTAGGAAAAGTTCCAGGAAGAGGATTACAGCTATAGAAGGTGCCGGATGCCAGAGAGTGCTTGCACATCTGCAAAGCGTATGTCAATAGTGAAATCCGAGCGAAGTCATAAAATTTAAACAATATGGTGTTGGGTGCCAGGCTAGCCCTAACACCTGCCACCACAGGTGTCGGAGGGCCACACACTGAAGAGTGGGTGGTTGCCTACATATTGAAAGAAGAGTGGCCAGGGCACACCAATAGCATGAATCCTGATCCTGATAATGTTCAAGAATAAATAGAAAGTTCGTTCTTGGAAGATGATGTGTAGATATTTATTATAAGTGCAGGTAGAAAGTAGAAATCTCAATCAAAAGACTGCGGACCCGGGGTTTTGGGGTTTTGGGGTTTTGGCAGAGTGTTTCAAACACTCTGCCAAAACCCCGACGCGCACGGCACTGGTTTATTCGCTCCACAAATACTTGAGGCTTATCATGGCCATCATTTGCCTGTACTATTTGATTTCTCCCAAGGACCCATGACTACCAGCAGCTTGATCTATGTACCTTTCGTGTTTACATATAATGTTTTATATACATCTGAAGCCTTGACAAAGTCTTGAAGACGAAACACGTGTTGGCTGTTTTGCTGTATGGACTTATTGTTACATTCGAACATCTTATTGTAACTTTGACCATTTATCACCATCTGGCTGCTCTGGACACATGGTCATTTTGTACAACGCAGTCTTTTGATTGAGATTTCTACTTTCTACCTGCACTTATAATAAATATCTACACATCATCTTCCAAGAACGAACTTTCTATTTATTCTTGAACATCATCAGGATTCATGCTATTGGTGTGCCCTGGCCACTCTTCTTTCAGGATTACAGCTATTACAGATGAATCCCCCTATCACACAGATAGATGTCAGAATGTTTCAGGGAATGGTGAGCTACTGCCGCCAGTGGTTTCCCAACTTTTCAATCATTTCCAAGCCATTGCAGAAGCTGACACACAAATAAGTTACCCTTAGTGTTAGATCAAGCTTGCATGAAAGCCTTTACTGATTTGAGAGAGAGTCTGTGCAAGGCTCCAGCCTTGGGAATGCCTAATTACACTAATCCATTCATTTTGTTTTGTAATGAGCGTGATGCATGGTCTTTGTCTGCTTTGAGTCCCGAACTGAATTCATGCCAACCATACTAGGAAAACACCCTGTCCGCTGGACAATGAAGACGAGTTATTGAGAATACCAACAACTTCTGGATGTTCTCCAGAGAGGGAGAAGGAAACGGGAGAAACAGAGACTGAATCTGAGCAGACCAAAGGGGGTTGAGACACTGTGAGGGACAAAGTTGAAAACATACAGGAGGGTACCGGCAAACCGACCTCATATGCGAAAACAGGAGAGTCTAGTCAGAGGAGGGTTCTCCCAGAAGTAGACGGTCTTGAAGGTCAAACAGAGCAAGCTGCATACCCTGAAGTTGAAGGAGTTGAGGGGGATCAAAGTCAAGGTGATCTGACTCCTCTGACAGAAGTCGCAGGTACATCAAGTCAAAATCTTGCAGAACCAGAAGAAGCTGAAAGTCCAATGTTGAAAAGAGCATTGACCAAGAGTTCACTGAAAGAAGATAAGTGGCTGAAAGCACAAGCCAAGGGAAAAGAAGCAATTACAGTGACAACAATAGAAGAAGAATTAGACACAACAAGAAGAGAAGATTTGAGTGAAGGAGAGTTAAATGAATGTCGAGGTTTGAAAAGAAAACGGATTGAAAACAGAAGGTACGCAGGTCCCGAATGGCCATATGCAACAACAAGTGATTGGCAGAGTGAATTTTTGTCTTTTTGTTTTGATCGTGAAATTCTAGGTCACTATTTTGGTACATGAAAGAGATCAATGAACTGAACTTTGCAAAGTGGTGAATCTAAGAAAAGTGAAAAGAGACAATTGAAAAAAAAAAACAGGAAAAGACATTTACGAATGAACTGAATTGACAAGCTGCTAAACGATTGGTGACAACATTTGACGATTTTGACTAATTACCTATTTTTGACCGAGGTCCTGGAAGAGAGACTGAAAGCTGTAAATATTTGCCAAAGAAGATTTTTGTTTTGCTGCATAGCCATATTTCTGTTTTATACTTTCTAACTCTTTACAGACCATGAGTAACCCTAACAAGTAAATTAGAAAGGGTAGAATTTGCAGATTCATAAGTATTGGCTTATCAATTGTAGGCATGATAGTATGCTTGATATTGATTGTGAGTATGATTCTTATTGAAAAGACTATGGCTATTAATGCAACTGCTTTCAGGACGACTACTGCACTTATAGAATTAGAGAAGTTCAAGAGGGGTGAGATATATTTACATGCAAATAACACGCAGGGAGATCTTTCTTCTAACGTCTTCTGTTGCTTATTAGATTAGTTTGTTGGGATGATGAATGCGAGAGAGTGTTATGTTTGTACGCAAATTCCTTCATTAGTAGAGTAAGGGATTACCTATCATAGCCTATCATAGCCTGCCACTATTTTATGGGATTAGTTGCAGTCTTTTACTAATAAGATTCTATAACCAGGAGTATATTCAATATTTCTATTCGAACCACAATGTAGTGTTTTCATTTGTTTCTATAATTTGGTATTTGAGTAAAGTAGCTAAGGAAAATAATATAGAACTATTGAGGGGATTCTTTGAGCTTACATTAAAATGTCGGACTGCTTATGCTCATAGAAACAATTTGATATGTTTGCTTACTTACTTAATAGAAAATAGCTTTTTAGATCAGACTGATGACAGGAGAAAGGCATTTAAGGAGAAGTTAGAAAATTGTTTGGAGAAAAGGACATTTAAAAATGACTATGCATTTAGTGAAATAAAAACACAAGGGAAATTAGCTTTAAATGCACAGCAGATAGGGAAGCTGTGTACCTATAGGCCTAAATCTAGAACTGACACATTGTTTTTGGGAACAAGTGAATGTGGACATGTGTTTCTTTTCCAGGGTAAATCGACTTTTATTTTATATGGACAAGACCCAGCAATTCCAGGAGTTTATTACATCTGTGGACCAAATGCATATTACCGCCTTCCAAGGGGATGTTATGACACATGTTATTTGGGATAGTTTTCACAAAGATCTATCAACTTGAGAACGTGAAAGGACTACATCATTCAAGACCTAAAAGAGTATCTCATTCTGGCATAGTTGGAGATATATTTGGAGCAATGATTCCCTCAGTGGGAGTCATTCTGAATTCAGTGAAAATTCAAAAGTTGTCTACTATTGTGGATAACATGCTGACTAGTTTTTTGGGAGCCATGATGCCAATGGATACTGAAATAGCTGTGGAAAGATCTACGACTCCTCAGAACCTTACACTAGACATTCCTTTAGCAAAAGAGGGCGGTGTTTGTAAATTGGTACAATCGCAACATTGTTCACATGCATCCCTAATAATAGTAAAGAAATTAGAAGCTTTAGTAACAATTTGACTAATATTAGCTATGATTTGAAAGAATTGAAGGAACCTGGAAATTGGGACATGGTGTGCAAGGTTTTGCATCCATGGGAAATTGGCTGGGCAACCTAGGTAAAGGTATAATTTTGAAAATAAACCAAGTGAGATTGATTTTTGTTATTTGTATAATTGGAACATGGAGAATTTACAAATGGTATCACATGATTAAAATGAAAAAGTTGAAAAATGATTGGAGGAGGGAAGAAATTAAAATGGAAAAGTATTTTGGAGAAAATTTGAAAAGGGGAAGAAGAACTAAAAATTATAGAGAATACAAACTTTAGATAAACAAAAATTTGTATGGAATTATGTAAAGTGTGGTGACATATTTAGACATCAGAGGAGGGATTGTGAAAGTTTAATTAATTTGTAATGATTTTGCATTGTTTAAGAATATACATGAATTCGGCTAACATAGAAAATAATGTGCGACTTGGAAATGGTGCCTATTGGAGTGGCCGCCATAAAATACGTGTATGCTTTTAGTAAATGCATAATATTATTAGTTATTATACAGATATAGAGAAAAATACATTAATATATCATATTAACGATTTCATGATATGTATTTGTTTATTAAATTTGGGCCATAAGTTAGCAAGGTTTGGGCCTACTTTGCAAAACCTCATGTCAAGCTGAAATGTTTAATAAGTGGTGGAAAATGCATTGTAAGACTAAAGAATTAATACTTCCATTGTTCACACCTCCTTGACCAAACGATTTGTAAATGTCTTTACCTTTCTCATGAGAATTGCTTGTAGAACCATGTGGTACTGAAGGTTGTGACAAAAGTATCCTTGATGCGTGGGACAGCGATGTTCCCAGGATTCGACAATGAATGTACTGACTAGAGTATGGATTGCAACATAAAAAGTTACCTAACAAGCCTGACGATGGAACAGAAGAAGAGGAACCAATCATCGACGTGTGAAAGACAGTTTAGTTAAATTTTAGATTTGGGTTTAAGCTTCTATTGGGCCAATTGTAAATGTATGAGTTTCTGACCACTAACAGAGTGAGAAGATTCTTTGGAAAATTCTAACTTAGCCTGACTGCAGAGGGAGTTTAGTGCCATTCTGTCATTTGCCATTGTTCGCTAATCTTTTCCTTCGTGCTGTTTGAGAAGCACAAGTCTCATTATGTCCAATACCCGTTACTCATAGTAGTGCTGTTCAAGGGGTTGAGCAGTTCCAGATGTTATTTTCCCTTAAAACCATCCTCGTAGAGTAATTTGTGCTGATGCTGATCCCCCAGCTTGCTAATTTTATGTGGATCAGTTAACTTAGAGTCCACCCATGGCTGAGCCTTCCTTTCAATGTCCAGTTACTGCAGCTGATCAGACGAATGTCCAACTGATGATCGAGAGGTGTAACAAAATGCTATTGATTATGGTAGATAATTGTTCTTTGCTTTCTAGGTACCAACTGCTTTTTTGATAGAGCCCTAGCTAGATGTTTTCCAAATTATTTTTGCTAAAATTACTTTTGCATGAAGCCCCCACATGCAATTCTAATTGCAGGGTTAGTTAGTGATCCCAATGCTGACAAGTGTTATGAACCAATGAATTGATCTTGTTCGTCTGTGGTATCTAGATGTATGTCATTTCTATTCCACAATTATTATTGCTATTAATTGGTACTGTGACTCTGGAATGCTTAATTGTAAATGCATTCATTAAATTGAGATTCTTTAGAAGATTTGGTTAACTGGTGTTATTCCTATATATGTATCAGTTGGTTTTTAGACTAATATACGTGATGTTAGCATTGTTAATATAGGGAAATAGACTTTCTAGCTTTTACCAAGGGAGGTGGTTATTCATGGCAACAAGGGTCATGGTCAGTGAAGTTTACTGACTCAAGATTTCAGTCTAATTGATTATTGTATGCATTGTTGTTATAAGATTGGATAGAGAACAAACTGGAAAAACGATGATGGTGAGATTCCTCTCAGCACTGTCAAAAGATCTATCGAACCTCTAATGCAACCCTTATAAATAAATTATAAAAGACCAAATAAGGTCAGACACACTCACATTACTACTGGCTTTTGCAGAGTACTAGTAATTGTCTAATGTTCTGACAACTGCTTGGATAGCAGGGTATTAGTAACATGTTGTGTTTGGTCTAATAATGTTTTGTGCAATACTGTTTATTTTTATATAAGTTGGTGTTGTGTCTTCTTTGAGGTGTAAGTAGTGTGTCATGTGTGTTGTGTGTTGTGCAATCGCTTTACACATTGCCTGGGGAATAGGCCTGACTGCTCATGCCAACCTACCAAGGGAGTGAGCAGGGGTTATCCTGGGTGTGTAACTCCATCGCCTTCAATAGGTGCATAGCTTAGCCAACCAGAAACCCCATTTCTAACAGGTATGTTTTTTTAAATTACCATTTATTATTTTATTGTTTTCCCTTCTTTGTCCCTGTGACCCCCCTTGAGATTTGTAGCGGCCACCTCTGGAAAGGTCTGCAAACATAAATTCAGTAGAATATTCTGTTAAGACAGGTGTGATGGCATGAAGCCACACAAATTATGAGGTATATACCTCAGAAAGATTTGTTCAGCTCTCGAGATAGGAAAGGGTCCGAATCTTCACTAAACTAAACCCTCCTCAAATCACAATTTCCCAGAACGATAACATCACAGTTGAAGCTTCTCGAATGAAACCTTAGTTAAAATGAATCAGAAGTTACAATTTCCAGCCCCTGACGCATCCCCTTTTGGTACTCTTCAGTCTCAGCAAATTCAAAAGAGTTATGACTGCCAAGCTTCAAGAAAACACCTCTTTTCGTCCTTGCATAGTTAGTCCCAGGGGCTTTCTTACCTCTCATATACATTGAGCTTCTTGTTGACTCCTTCTCTGCTCCTAACACCTGCATCTAAAAGAAACATTTAAGAAAAAAAAACTCCACAATGAATGTTAAATGGAAAAAGAAAATGATTTGTAGGCCATCACTCCAACCAGGTTAGTAAAACACAAATATATTTTCAAATTACACAAATTCTAAAAACTACATAAAAGAACATACAAGACAGGTATGAAAAATAATACTATTAAGACGTTGGTCTAGGAAAGATAATCATAAAATTGTATTTATATGTCAGAGACAAAGATGCATTCCACTAACATGCTCTGCAGTGCAGGAATTAAATGAATCATATAAAATGTTACACAAAATGTGGCCACCATCTTGTGACCACTAAAAATGATCACTCCTTCATTTTCTTTTTCCCAGAGACGTAGTGGCACATCCTAGCTACGCTCTTTCACTTGTATCAATATTTCAACCACCATTATATGTGGATGGTGGCTTGTTTTGTGTGTGAATATAACTTGGGGCAACAGCCTTAAGGATCAGCCTAATAGGTGGCTCAGTCCTTTGAGAGAGGAAGAATGAATAGCTGAAGTCACATTCTCCAGGAGGTCTCTTCGCCTACAATTTGCTTCTTTTATATATGAAAACTCAGCTTTCAAGTATTCTATGATTTACTTGATTTCCAAATAATCAGGTTCCTGGTTTACCATCATCATGGGTGGCCACAGGTGTGGAAGGTTTCGGTTTTATCTGTGAAAGGAGGCAATCAGTAGGACCTGAGCTGTCTGGGTCAAGTTGCAAAATGGGCTCTTCTGTGAATCAACATTATTTATACAAAGGGTTTCCCTATCACGATAAATAGGCCGCTAACCCTCATCTTCAGACAAGGTGAGAGGGCCTGTAATCTCATTTTTAGAACCAGAGGTGACCACTAAAGTGTTTCTTGGGGGGAAGGATGGATTTTGTAGGGAGTGCACTTGTAACTTTTGTAGTGCCTTCATAAAAATGAGTAACTTTATGAGTAGATGGTAGCTGCTTCCTTTCTATGTTCAATATACCTTCGACCTCCACGATCTCCATGTCTCGCAGCCTTTGGCTCTTTTCCTTCATGGGATTGAGCATCCACCACCTTTCTTTTCCCCATACATCAGTAGGTTATTCAGTCAAAAGCAGGGTTGTATGTCCCAAGAACCAAATCCCTTCAAATAATGCAGACTAGGGGATGGTACACATCAGCAGCTTTACATAGATAGTAGTTAGATATTTTTAATAGGGGTTATTTGCATGTAGCCCACTCAATCGAAGGTGAAAAAGTAAGGTCTTACAGATTTCTTTATAGCACCACAACAGCCGTGTCCGCTCTGCTCCCCGCCTCTCTGTGAGCGTGCAGTCTTTCCTTTATACCACCAGTGCCACAACCACCCCTGTACATAAATGAGGTAGTGTCAATGTTTGGGGGTATTAACAGGGAACAGTGGTAATCCAAACAATCATTCATTAATGACTTACACACTCAAGATCACTAGAAACAGATAATGTATTTCAACATATTTATTTTAAAATAGTTATTTTAAAATGCCGAGATCTAGTGCATATAATATTGGTAACCTCACATAAGATAATAGAAAGCAGCTAAGCTTTTTAATAACAGGGAAAAAAAAGAACATCACAGTTTATACTCTATATACCCTCACTGCACTCTAAGTACTATGCTAATCAATAAATAATAAGCCTGAGTCTCGGAAGTGGTGCCCATACCTGGACAAAAGGGTTTGGTGTTGTTTAGAATAGCTTGTCAGAAATTTCAAGCTCAGGGCTAAAGGCTAGGAGATTGCGTCTGTGCAAGAACACAATCTTGTCACCAGTTTGTGAAGGCAGAATGGAATGCTTCACAGAGCCTCAGGGAGTCTTGCTGGAAGCTTCTTCTAACAAGATGGAATTGAGTGCTATGCTCATCTGGATCTGCAATCTGTGTCTGTGACGTGGGTGAAGTTTAAATTCAGTTGCAGTGTTAATATGGGTTCTTTTACTCAACGCAATAGGTCTTTATTTTCTCCTAGCATACAGAAAGGCTGAGTTGGTTACACCAAGATTTAAATCTGTGACCCAAAGGTTGCCATCAATTTACCACTGCAGAAACAATAACCACTAAATTATTTTACCAGTTATGGCTTCTGACAAATGTATCGGCTCGTAAGAGTAAAGTGACTTAGAGCCTGATTTAGAGTTTTGCAAGGGAGGTTACTTCATCACAAACAAGATGGATATCCCGTCTGCCATATTAGAATTACATAATGGCTTATAGAACATGTAATACAGCGGACAGGATATCCCTCATGTTTGTGACTGAGTAATCTCTCTAAATCAGGTGCTTACCTGGTTATGACACTTAGGGGCACATTCACAAAATTTCCATGTAACCCCGGGCAGCAAGCAAAGATGCTGCACTGTTTTGCGTGAAAAGGAGAGAGCAGAAATGCTTCATATTTGCAAAGATATGGAGCATTTCTGCTATCTCCTCTCGCTGCACAATGTGTGCAGCTTAGCTCCAATGCAGGCACCCTTGCATGATGGTACAGTGGTGCCTCCTTCACAGGGAGGATTACATTTGTGAAGGAAGGGACCATAGATGTCATTTAGGGATCCCCGGATCGCAGCTGCGACCCCTAGCTTGCCCCTTGCAATCTGTGGCACTTCCTTTGCAACCCCTGTCCACAGAGGTGGCAAAATAATTGCCGAGGTCATAGGGGGCACCACATTCCTTATTTTCAGCCCATTTCACTTTATACTAATAGAAAATAATATTGTATTATTCACTATTAGTGTAAATGAAAAGGAGCTCACTTAGCTGGAATGGTACCTTTAGTGGCAGCTGTTGCAAGTACACATTTGTAAATGTATGTTGTATGCATGCTTGCAGGTGAGAGTGTGTTTATGTGAGAGAGAGTGTGTGTATGTGTTAGCATGTGTCTGAATGTGTAAGCATGTGTGTGTGAGAAAGAGTGAATGAGATTCAGTGACAAGTAGTGAGTGAGGTTGTGTGAGACTATCCATTGGCACAAGGCAATACTGCACCAAACATGATGCGCTGCTGTGGGTCAGCAGAAAAGAGAAAAATTAACAATATGTACTAGCACATGGTACATTGTTTTCCTCCCTATGTGCTGGTGCACTTTTGGCAGCCATGCGCCCACTCACAAACCCTTGCGGGATAATGCAATGGCGTGTGCGTTCTCTGACGTGTAGGTTTTGTACTGGTAACATTTACTTCAAGTACAAACGCTATGCTTTAAGGCTTTTCCCACTTTATATGTGTGCTGTATAATGCAGCACATGTGCAAGGTTGGAAAGTGAAGAGAAAGTTAAACATTTCTACTTATTATGCCTGCCTCGAAGAATCGTAATACTTTGCCACAAATTCTTCTCTACCACTGTTTGTAGACAGGGATTCACATCAAACCCCATAGGTGGTTGCATGAGACAACCCATGCAGTACCCATGGAACTCCCACTTAAAACAAAATAACACAAAACAGTGTATCATGATTTGCTTTGGATATTAAATTCCAAGCTAACACAAAAGTTACACAAACAAGGTGCAAAGCATTTGCAAACCTGGGACTGAGTTTCAGTAAATATGAATGAGTATAAGTGGTGGCTGGTGAGGTTTGTGAATGGTGGGGCTGGTCTTGGTGGTAGGGGGGTAAAAGTGTGCATTTTTTCGGGAGGGTAGTTGCAATTTTCCATTTCTTCTGCAAATCCTATTTAACAAAATTGGGATACATTTTTGAAAATAAAAAGAACCAAAATAGCTTTCATTGTCCTGACTTGGGAGGCAAGCCTGACTTCCTTCTTTAGCAATGTGTACAGCATCAAGACGTTCTGGGGTTATCTCACTCACAACATGTTTGTAAAATGAGTTCTCTTATCACCATGTGAATACGTCAGGCTGACATATAGAGAATATACAATAGGTAGGGGCTAATAATCTCAATTATAATGATGTTGCTGTTGTATAAAATGGTTGGAGCTGTCCATTGAACCAGTGCATGCCATAGATAAAATGGCATTCAGGATGGTCCAACAGAGTCAATGCCTTCTTAGTCCACATAATAATATATTGTTTAGTTTTCCCATACTGAAACTCTAGACCATGCATAAAGGCAACTCACATACACTAAAAATAAAGAAACACGCAGAGATAAAACATATACATGCAGCACTAAAAATGCTTTCCTTACCTTTAGTGAATTTCCGTTTGCTTTCTGAAGCATCTGTTCAAAGCCAAGCACACAGGAGGTCAAACAAATGTTCATATGATATAATTGGCCACACTCAGATAAATGAAATATTTATTTGAAGGAAAAAATAATTATTTGATCTTATAGAAAGTCAACTACATTTTGAGCAGGGTAGTTGAAGCAGAAAAAGTAAATACACGTCGCGCAAAAAAGTCTTTGTGTAGGGACAGTTTAATTGTTCAAAAAGTAAAATTGCATACTTTAACATTATACTTTAACATTAAATACTTTGTACATCTCTGTTAAGGACTTTAGTTACCCAGTACTTTAGAGAACTTATTTAATTTAATTAAATATGTATTGTTTCAAAGGAGAAATAAACCTGTCTCCAAGATGTATGGGTTTACACATTCATATACAAATATATTATCTAACACCCATGGCCCCATCACAAAATCTTACTAGTAGTTGTAGATAATTCAACGTGTGCCAACATACAAACAAGCATTGTTATATCATCATTTGTATGTTGGAACATAAATGAGCCAACATTCAGACAACTTTGATGAAAATGTAAGTGCACCTATAAAGCATTTGCATCACTGCAGATTGCGATTAGACTCGGATTCTGCTAAACAAGCACACTTAATCAACATGAAGTGGTGCCGTACCACCTTTATACAATTGTTTAAACTATGAACCCTTTTACTTTGGCATTGAGCAACCACGTTTGACATAGCACGTCATGTGTAGATCTAAAGCTATTCACTGGTGTTAAATAATCTACTCAGCTCTTCAGTGGAAAAGGATATTAAGCTATATTGATTCAGTAAGGAAGTCCATCATTCTAAAGCAAGAAATATTACCAACAAATTCACTTATTATCAGTCCATGTGGTACTCATAGCCCTAGATATGGTAATAAAAACTATATCCAGGATTCTACAGGCGTCTAACAGCACAGCAAACATTACAGGTTATGATTTTGCAATTAGGAAAAGAGCAAACAACTAATGCCTCATCAGCCGGATAGCCATCAGAAAATCCCTTCTCCTAAAAAAAAAACCTTGCAGCTAAAGTTTGCAAACCACGACTATAATACCTTCAGGAAAGATGAGAGCAATAAATAGAATCCTGTAGCTTCTTACAAGACTGGTTGTTGGTCAGTATGCACCGTCTTTAAGTATGTCATGGAAGGTACACTGTCAGTCTGTATGGCTGTGGTTTGTAAGTTTGTCCAAAGCTTGCCAGAGTTTTGGTTATTTACATAACTGAGTCACATTTGCTGTTGAACTTTAAAAAAAAGAAACAGTGAAAGGTACATTATCTAATAGCCTGAACAACACCAAGCTTCTGTGGCTTTGTAAGTATATGCAAGTCGGAATTCTTCTCAGGCAATGCAAAATACTGAAACATACTTTGAATACATTGTGCACTTTCTTGCATACAAGGTACCTACAGTATTTCTTAATGTTACTTACAATACAAACTAAACCAAAACTGTATTCCCTAGGAACAATATTTTACAACACTAAATGCATTGCCATGATTTCTATTTATACAGAAAGTTTGCACGACGTTCTTTAATCTGAGCAAACTTTTCAATAGTTCTTTTGTTCAGTTCTGGATCTGATTTATTAGTTCCTTTTCCATTGATAGCATGGCTAATGCTTTTAGTCAAACTTGAATCATTGTGTTTCTTAAAAGTGTTTTTATCCGCTTCAGTGTAGAAAAACATCTTTCAGCTTCAGATGTTGTCATGGGCGTGGTAATGACAATTCTCCATAATTTTAGAGTCTCAGAAAATGATTTCTGTAGGTCATTTTGACATAAAAATATATATAAAGACATGGCACCACCTGTAGCCTGATGAAAATCCTGTCTTTCATACAGGTTTGATAGCTCAGTGCGTAGTCATGACTTTGTTAGCACTGGATATGCTTCCACTGTTTCATTGAGAGCGGCACTAGGAAAACATTTGGCATGTTTTTGAAACAGCTCACTATGCAGTAGTGTTGCACTGACGAGATGCCTTGTAAATGCAAAGCGCCCCTTGGCATGCACCACAATAATGTCACATACTTCTGTTCCCTCTTGTATCAAGGTACTTATCTGCAGTTTGCGGTTTGTAAAATGAGAATCATGAGTCCAAATTGTCAATGGATTCCCGTACCTTCTTGATGCTTATCACAAAGTCTGAAGTGGCCCTTTGTAGAAATAAAGTATCAATGTCTCGCTTTTGCAACTGATTGTATAAAATATTCACATGAGGCATTATGCTGTGGAACATAAAAAGAAAAAAAGAAACTCCCTGTCTTCCAGATTTCTGGTAAAGCCCTTTGCTTCACATACAGAAGTGGAATCAATTGTAGTGTTTTGTGTAATAGATTTCATGCATTCTACAAGGTCATCTCTGTGTTTGTGAATTATATTAATTGCTCGAATGTTGAAGTTCCAGCGAGTTGCAGACCCTTTTGGTATTCTTCTTGCCACTATCTGTTCAAGAACTTCAGTCCGTTTTGGAGTACCGGAAACAAATGCAGTAATGACACCCAGCTCTTTAAAGAAAATTCCGACTCTGGCTATTTTCAATGCAGCATGTTCCATTATTAGATTTAGTTGGTGAGCATAGCAGTGGACATAGTGTGCATTTAGGTATATATCTCTGATTTTTTTTAACCCCACCAGAGGCACCACGCATGACACTAGCGCCATCATAGCTCTGAGCAATTAACTTCCATTTACCACTCCGCTCTGGTGATATAAGGTTAAGTTCATGAAGAATACCTGCTGAAATTGAATCGGTAGATGGATCTTTCAGATACGAGAAACAATAAAATCTTCTACCACCTTGGAATTGCCTTCAATGTAGTGAAAAACAAGTACTGACTGTGTCTTGGTAGAGACATCAGTTGTATCATCGGCCTGGATAGCCAGGTAATCAGTGCTTCTTAATTGCTGTACAATGGTTTATCTTGTTACCTCCAGCATACAGTCAAGCAACTCGTTCTGGATTGTCTTATAAGTGCCTTTAAACACTGTTGCACTCTTCAAGTGTGCTTCCATTGCACTGTCTATACTGGACACAGAATCAACCATGAAGACACCTAGATTTAGTGACTCTTCTGTTTCATCATGGCCTAGCAATGCCAATTCAAGGCTCCACACAATTTCACACAGTCAATCAATTTTGATAATATATAACGATTCTTATCAACCTCCTCATTATGTTTGATTACTCCCTTGCGGTAGGCTTCATTTAACTGGAGTGCACTATTTGATTTTCCAAACAAAGATAACTTTAATACATTGGTCAAGTGGGATTCACTGGAGTTGTGTCTCTTTATTTTTTCTGCCAGATGCTTTAGATCAGTAACTCCTGTTCTAGTCCAGCTAACTTCATCCCCAAAGAGCAAGCAGGGGAAACAGAACAAGGCATTCTTAGAAGAACT
Source organism: Pleurodeles waltl (assembly GCF_031143425.1). Taxonomy (NCBI): domain Eukaryota; kingdom Metazoa; phylum Chordata; class Amphibia; order Caudata; family Salamandridae; genus Pleurodeles; species Pleurodeles waltl. The sequence continues at coordinate 1,335,321,800 of NC_090444.1, read as the reverse complement.
GGCAGTAAGCCACTCCATTTTATCAAACCATGTTCGTGTAAACCCGCATGTGTAACTGTCCCCCGATCGTTTGTAGACTGCTCAATTTTTATGTCGGGTTTCTCTGGTCCTAGTGCTTTAACACGAAATTTGTCTTCGGGTGTCATTCCCAGAAATGGGTTTGTGAGTAAACTGTCAACTGTGTTCATTTTTGCAAACAATTAAATGAACAAGACAAAGAAAGGCTAAACTAGATTATAGATTCTTCCTCCAAATAGAAAACATCTGTGCATATATTATTTCAAATACCGTAGATGTACGAACAAGAAATGTCATTGAGTACACACAAGTAGCAGTAGTTATTTGTTATTTGTCTACCACTGGTGACATGGACTAGCAACTGCACTTCAAGTTACTATTTAACAATAGGTGATGAACTTTCTGCTGATTTAGTAAATCATGCCTATGGATAAACTATCTGCTGAGTTCCTCAGGAATCTGGAGACAACCTTCTGCTGAGTCCCTTTCTTGTTCCTATTGACAAGCTATCTTCTGATTTCTTCCTGGTACTTGTCAACCTATCTGCTGATTTCCTCTGGTGCCTGTAGGTTTTTCTTTCTGCTGGTTTCCTCTCTGCTGCCTGGGGTTTAACTATCTGCTGGCCTCCTCCCCGGTGGCTGCGAATTAATTGAAATATGATATAAGCTTTGAGACTATGGACCATTGGATACACATCAGAAACCACTTAACAGCTTGAATATGTTAAAAGCTTTTCATTCTGCATTTTTCAGCAACATCAAGGAACTGTGGGTAAGAATGATGCAAAGCAACGCAGCACTAGATTTAAGGTACTGTGTTCAGCAGGTGGGTTCCTGTAGCTGGCCCACGTTCCGTTGCAGTCGGCCTGAGCTTCTGACTTTGACCCAAGAGCTCTTCTTGACATCATCAAACACTCTCTCTCACCTGCATCCAGTCAGAAGGTGGACAAAGGCTGAGGTCTGAGAACTGACTGAGGTCAGAGATGCACTCCGCGCATCCACGTTCTGCAGGCTGTCGGTGCCGAATTTTTGGGGACAGTTCTGAAACATCCCATCTGTTTAAGTCCACAAAATCAGACACAGGCAACCATTTGAGGGACACAGGCAGTCCAGGATATGAGAGTAAACCCTAGATGTGTACCATAAATCTGAGACAAAGTTAACACACTGTGGGGGTCATTCTGACCCTGGCGGTAAAATCCGCCAGGGCCAATGACCGCAGGAGCACCGCCAACAGGCTGGCGGTGCTCCCATGGGCATTCTGACCGCGGCAGTACAGCCGCGGTCAGAAACGGAAAACCGGTGGTGTACCGCCGGTTTCCCGCTGCCCTGGGGAATCCTCCATGGCGGCGCAGCTTGCTGCGCCGCCATGGGGATTCCGACCCCCATACCGCCATCCTGTTCCTGGCGGTTTTGGCCGCCAGGAACAGGATGGCGGTAAGGGGTGTTGTGGGGCCCCTGGGGGCCCCTGCAGTGCCCATGCCAATGGCATGGGCACTGCAGGGGCCCCCGTAACAGGGCCCCACAAAGATTTTCAGTGTCTGCCATGCAGACACTGAAAATCGCGACGGGTGCAACTGCACCCGTCGCACCCCTTCCACTCCGCCGGCTCCATTCGGAGCCGGCATCCTCATGGAAGGGTGTTTCCCGCTGGGCTGGCGGGCGGCCTTCTTGCGGTCGCCCGCCAGCCCAGCGGGAAACCCAGAATACCCGTGGTGGTCTTTTGACGCCGCCGCCGGCCGGGGTCAGATTCACCCCATGTATGTTTTAGATTCACAGACGCTTTTGCTACAACACTTGAAAAGGGGGTCCACAGTTACAGATACACATCTTACCGAACCTTAATGGCACCCTAATGCACGGTTTGCACCATCCTAAAATGGGGTGCTGCCCTGTGTTTGCAGCTGGATGCTGACCTGGAGACACACACGAGGTGTGTCTGATCGCTGTGTGGTACCTGTTCCCTTCAACCCCACCCCACAGGTCACCCCAGGACACTTGCGCTGCACGAGTAGGACTGAGTTGATTGGGCATTATGCTAAGAGGATCTGTTCTCTTCCACTGAAAGGGGCACGTGTGCAGGGTAGGCATCATGCATATGTTCATAAAGATTACAAACAGGTTCCACGGGTAGTGGCAGGGCTATGGCGAGCAATATGAAGGGTATCATGGCAGGTGTTGTGGAGGAACCGAAGGCACTGTACCTGCCACCACAGCTGGCGCAGTGCGTGGTAATTAGTACCCCAAAGGCTGACATGAGGCACGCTGTGCTAGCTGGTGATGTCATGTGCAGTGCAAACCCCATTGTTTTCCAGCCTTGAACAATTTGAATATTTGTATACACGTCGCTTCAGCTTCTGGCTTCATTCTAAGTTAAAACCCCCAAGCTAAGACTGCAAAGGAGGCGTGACTAGCGAATGGGAATGCAACATACCTGTTATATTAGCACAAGAAAAGGTGGATGCTTGTTATGGTGTGCTGCGTTTTGCCTCTACTTTTAAAGATAACATGTCTATTAGCTCTCCATGGTCTCTGCGCTGTCCTATCTCCAACTTCATTTGGCTTGAAGTTCAAAATAGGTGCAGCAACAAAACACAGAAGAACTCTGGTCCTCGCGCACAACATCAAGACACTGCCAGTATAGGCCACATGACAAGCACTCTTCCAGCCGCAGCACTCCCACACCCACTCCCACTGAGTAACTTGCTACATATTCGCAACTGTGCATCCGCGCTAGGGGTGTGCAAAATTCACATAATTCGCTTTTGCATAATTACATGAAATTCAACACAAGCAGCATGTAGTGCTTGCTATATTTTATTACAAACTCTGTGTCTTTGAGGACACATTTTGCAGTAAAACCAATTGCACAAAACACATGTGCTGCTCTGGCTGTTAGCACTGTTCCATACTCTTGAGAACCCTCTGAACAGAATAAGTCCACAGAATGCTTCTGACACTCACTACACATAATAAACACATGTGGTTTCCAGAACTTTAACAAAAGTATTACATGAGTCCTATAGAACTGAGCAGAAATGTGGTTCTATAGGTGCACTCACCATTCTAGCTGAAACCAACATAAATGGAAAAGGGTACTCTGTCATAAGGCCTCTAGAACTCAACAGTATAATTCCCCAGAAAAAAAGCTTGAAAAAGGAAGCTCCATTGATTCTACACTGCAGGAAAAGCCTTCAGAATTGTGCACAATATTCATTCTGCTTGCTGCACGCCTGAGTGCAATAAGTCACATTGCAGAGCAAATACATTTAGAGGAATACTACAAGAGCCAGACTGGGAGAGACACATATCATTGTTTGTTTTCTATAGCATTCATATCACAGTTCTGCTATTTCTAAGGTCTGCAAATAACTGATGTTACTATTACCTACTTTAGGGTAATCAACGTACCCATATTGGAAGAATGGAAGGCTTTCTCTGCCTTGCCCGAATTTTAACCCCAGCCCTCCAGAATACTCCATCTTTCAGCAGTGAGAGGGAGATCTGCGTTAATAAGCATGAAACTTCTTAATCAATGTATGTATTCATCAATTTAAACATAAAATGTAAACATTGGTCCATCATTTCATACCATGCAATATGAGTGAATGTTTATAAATGCATGGTGTATGCATTCTTTAAATGTAGACTCACCTAGTATCTGAAAACAACTGTTCTGCATTAGACAAGTTGATGTAGATACTTGTTTGTTTTTAATATAAATATGTACACTGCATACATATTTGTACATTTACACATATATAATAAATACTGTATCTAAAAATGTACAGTAAAATATGCCTGTTCCATTGTACAGGAAGGATCTCATCTGGTGTGACATCACCTCTGCTGATGCCACTGCAAGTGACATCATTACATATCCTTATTAGCTCCCTAACGAGGCAATACTCCCCCTGGTGAGTGGGCTTCCAAGGCAGCAAGCTAGCTCCATCCCAATGTATTTATAAATCGAGGTGAAACTAAATGCCTCGTCCCTAGAAGAGTGTGCCCCCTCAATGAGGAGTCTGCGCTGAAGGGCACGTCATTGTACTAGAGACACAGACCAATTCTGAGGCAAAATCACCCCTGTGACCCCCTCCCAGTCCACCCCAGGTACAGTGGGCCCAATTACAGCTAACCAAATGGGCTTGGGCCCGGCAGCTGTTAATTTCTTTACGTCTTTCTTACCTGGTGCTGATCTACTGATTGCCGGCCGGCGGCCAGACTCCACAGACGGTTCACGACGAGTCACAACTCGCAACAGGAACCTGCAGTGCTTTCTGTCCAGGTCTTCCCACCTGCCACAACCTTTCTCAGCTCGTCACGGAGTGAGGTCCCACCCACGCCCTGTGGCAAGTTGGGAAAGCGTGGGTGACAATGCTCTCCACTCCCTGATTGACGTTAAGGCTAAGCTCTTCGGGCTTGAATCAGAAACGCCCGGGGCTAACTTGGCCTCTGCGTCATCAGGGGATGGAGACTAGGCCTTGATGCTGGGTCTTTGCTGAGCTGATGACCTAACAGGCCTCGGGGCTGTGAGATTTCAGCCTGGCAAATAGACTCACTTTGGGCCTGCCTACAGGGGAGTAGTTAAAGTGATCACGTGACGTGACGTCACTTGTACTCAGTGTCGAGCACAGCAACAATGCTGGTGTTGGTGAGAGAGAGAGATAGGGCCCCCTGTTTTATAAAGTTACAAAAGAAAAGAGGGTATTATTTTTTAATAAAAAAAATGATCTCTTTGTTTTTATTGTGTTTGTAAAGGGGGCGGAGCCCCGATTCCCATGTACAGAAACCACCTCTGAAGAGTATGAGTGACATTAAGAGGGAATGAATGTGAGTGAGAATGATTGTGAGTGTGATTTTCAGATCATGTGACACTTGGTCCTGAAATAAATTATGGTCAACAGTCATACAGTGTCACTTCCTGTAATGTCTTAAGGTCAAAGGGTATGTGATGTCAGTTCCGTTACCACTGGCATTTTTTGTGAATCGACGCCCATCGAAGGCACGCCTTCCTGCATAAAATAAATTCTAAGCGGCATTTACCTCTTTCTGTGTGCAGCTCACGTGAAAGAAAGGAAATAATGAGGACAAATGAAGATATTTCTCCTTGTTACACCTCACTTTGGAAGGCATACTATTTTGATGCATTCTTAGGTTTATAAGTCTTTGTAAATGTGGGAATGCACCAAAATCCACAAGTGGATGCTTTGTAATGCCCATGCTCTTCCACTGGAACACTTCGCAAGTTGAAAGGCAATGAAACACAGTGCAAGCATCTGCCTTGCTTTACATTTCTTTAAAAAGCCAAGCATGGCAGAGCAAATCAATCCTTGTGTGGCTTTGTAAATATTACTGAAACCTTTGTGCTGTCCTTGCGTGCCTTGCCTGATGCAAGGATATCACAAAGGCCTCATAAATATGGTCCCTGATCCACACATTATCCAAACTCTGAGTGTATAAACTTTCAAGCTAGATCAAGTATATAATGGAACTGCTGCAGACAGCAGTCAGTAAGAAACTATGCATACGTTTGATTAATTTTAAAACATCTCAGAGGATTACTGTGAACACGGCATGTAAGCTGCAGCTCAATTGCTTAAAGTGTAGCACAGTAGATTCCTGCATTGTTTAATGTGTAAGTCACGAGATCATATCATGGTACATAGTCCCATATTTATGGAAGCTTAGCACCACCTTAGCAACATTTATTTTGATGCTAACAAGGCGCTAACATCATTCATTTATATTTTGATGCTAGACCCGTCTAGCGTCACAATATTGGAGTTAGCGTTATTTTTAGGATGCGCGAACCCACCTTGCGTGATTGAGATGCAAGGTAGGTGTTCCCGTCCTAAAAATGATGCAAGCCCCGTAGCGCCATATTTACCTCCCGGTGCAGAAACGACGCATTGGGTGGGAGGTAAACATAAATAATGTCGCTAAGCCCACTTAGCGCCTTTATTTAATGCCTGGTCGACTAGGAGTTAAAGTGCAGGTAGGCCCATTTCCATGGGGAAATACCATGGAATGGGTACAAAGATGCCCGGCCAAGCACCACCACCACCCACACCACAGGGATATTACAGGAGGAGGAAGCCCATCCCAGGTAAGTTGCATGTTAGTGTTTGTGTATGTGTGTGGTGTGCCAGTGGGGGCCCCTTACATGATGCCCCCTGCCTGGAACTGGGTATATAGGTTTTGCCTCCTGTGGTGGGCATTGGGTGGTGGTAAAGACTCCTGTCTATACTTAGGCAGGATTCATTTTTTGGCTGCTTGTGCATCAAAAAATTACACTAGGCTGATTAGCGGCAGAAATGTTGCCACTAACCAACCTAACAAGATTTCTGACCCACTTGCAGCATTTCACCTAACACCATCCCCCACAGGCTAGTGTCTTTTTTTGTGAGGCTAGCCATTCCTTAGTGCCACCATGCGTTCATAAATATGGCGCACGGATGGCTTTAAGAAATGGCGTTAGCCGACGTTAAAAAAAATAACGAACAACTGCGTTGGCACAGTTGTGCAACATTTTTCATAAATATGGGCATAGTCTAGTGGTTTATTATGTGCCCGCTGCAAATACCTACGTGTAACCAATAAGTTATTTGTTAAAATCCTTGCTTGTCTAACTAAAGTTTCAATGTGCTGAGCTTGATAAGTGCCAGTCACTTTGGTGTATGTAATTTACAGATGCTGCTGCGTGCCAAAAAGAATTCACTTTTTCCCTATGAAATTATCGTTATTTATATGATTATAGACAAGCATTTGGGCGCATACAAGATGGTACATTAGATTAAATTGCTGAGTCGTGTAACCTGCTGAATAGGCATTTTCCATTGCCTTTATTGAAGCTAAATACACCATATCTTCCAGCTAAAAATTCTGCTGACTGTTCTTAGTGTGTTTTTATCCTCAGACACATTCCCTTTAGAAATCCTTTTTTGCAGTGCAGGGTAACTTGTCAATATTTATCTTTCTTTTCCGTAATACCTTGTTGAGCTTGTAAGCAAGACGTGACTGCGTAGACTTCTGCACAACTACTGAGCCGAGACAGCTTTGGAAAATGCACACATTATTCCCTGCCAAATTCAACGGACCAACATTCCTTCCTTCTTCATTTCATTTCATTTCATTTCATTTCTTGATATCATGTAGCGATAGCCATTTCAAGTCCCCAGTGATAAAAAGTCTGAAGGTAGTGCAATTAAAAAACTGAAATAAGTGACTCTGGTGACTCCAGGTCAGACACAAGATGGATGACACCGCTCTTTGTTCTTATGTTTACTTATCTTAATTAGCAAAATATGTGCTCCCCAAAACATGTTACATATTCAATCGCAGCAATGCACATCAGGTCACCAAAATAGATATTCACCTCACCCGTCTTTTATCTGTGTGGATTGCAAGCCTTCTCTTTTAGTGCAGGGAGCAACATCGATGCTCCGTGAGCAGTCCTTAATTTGTAAATAAAAACGTGCCGGTGCTCAAAGCCCTCCTCTTAAACATGCGGCTGCTGCAATAAAATGTGAGAACATGGAGTACTGAGGCAGTGTAATCCTGAAGCCATCTCGGGCCTTTTCAATCCAGTTAAAGCCCCTCCCTGCCCCGTCAGCTCACTCTTGCAGCTTTCTGCTGTCTCCCATTGTGAATCTTTTTCGTGTTTCTATTCCTCCTTCTTTCCCATATGTGTCTTTTGCTTGCAGTAAATGCTTGAGGCAGAAAAATAAGCCCCGGCCCTTAAAAATAAGTGCCGGTGCTTAGCATCAGTTACAACATGCACAAATTAACCACTGTCCGTGAGAGAACTTTGGGCCTTGGGCACTGACTGGATGTGGGCTGCACATGTGTGCTTCCAGGCAGCCCACACAGGGCTTACACCGAAATATTCTTCCATTCCTGATGTCAGCTCTTGCACCGCAGTGCATGTGAGGGACCATTTGGTCTCACTCTTTCTTTGTTTCCACATTTCATTCTTTTTCCACCCCATGCTTCTCTTCCTTCTACCCAGCAACCTCCTGCCTCTCCACCAATGAATCCTTCTTAGGTGGTGACCACTTCAACAGCTAAGCATGAGCATGCATCCGCAGCAGGCATCTAACAATGGTTTGATTTGTTTTTTTTAGCAAATCACATTCAAATATGTTCTTGATGGATATGCGTGCGTCCACAAAAGCTATTTTTGAATGAGATTTTATTGAATTAAAGCAAAATACAGAAATCTCTATTTCGGAGCACTTAAAACAGGACTGGCACTCACCAGTAACCCTCAGCTGTGCATTTTTAGAGAAACACGAATCAGTAACCATCCCATTGTATTCAGTTCAATCTGGGCCATCTTTTTCGTGGCTGCAGTTAATCCAGTGAAGCAGCAAAACTTGCTATTGATTTCTTGCAAAATTCAATTTTGTTAGTGTCATAAATTTCGATTTCATCCAATATTTCATTTTTTAGCCCCAGACACGTGTTTCTCTACATTAGTTCTTCAGTGAAGCACAGTGAGTACTGAGTGTCAAACTTGTTTGCAACATAACATTTAAAGACCAAAGTCTTCTTAAGTATTCATCAAACAGCATTTTATTGCAAAGGTCATCTCCCTTTGAAAACAAAATGCATTCAAATATGACGACTGCGGATGGACAAACTTCCACAGTGGCCCTCATTAAACGGCATTTGTTAGCATGTTACAAAACACATTCAATGATTTCTGCTGTGAATGCACGCACATCTGCGGCTGCCATCTGTTAATGCATTTTGTAGTGTTTTAAAACTCATTCCACGACGGTCAATGAAGATGCATGCACATTCAAAGTGGCTATCTAAACCAAAACAAAACTCGCAAAGCCAATACCTCTCATGGCTAAGACGTACTGGCTTTACCAATGCTTGTTGAAATTGATGCTATAGACCCCCAGAAGAATGAACACATTGTTTTTCCTATGAAGGGATGCTCATAGAGCAGATCTAATTTCTCTAGTAACAATTTTCAAACTTATGATAAATAATTATACTATCTCTTTTCTTGTTGCATTAGCAGTGGCTACCTGTTAGAAATGAGGTATCTAGATGGCAGAGGTATACACCTTTGTCCAAGTAGGGACCACAGTCCTAGTCAGGGTAAGTCACACACAATCCAAATTATCCTGTGCCCACCCTCTGGTAGCATGGTACTGAGCAGTCAGGCTTAATTGAAGGCAATGTGTAAAGTATTTGTGCAATACATCATATAGTAACACAGTGAAAACACCACATTAAGGATATTTATCTGGTTAAATTAAGGTAAAAAACAATTAAAGATTCAATAAGCACAAGTTGAGATATCATCTTTGCAAAATTAAAAAGAGTCTTAAATCTTAGAAGTCAACAGTTGTCTCTTGGTCACACAAAGTACATGCACAGGAGGAGATGCGTGGAAAAATAAAGTGTGTGTCAGGTTTTCCGACGCGGCACAGACAATGCGTAATTTCTTTCCACGCTGAAAGGGGCTTTGCATCGATTTCCAGGACGCAGCCTTGGTTCTTCACTGTGATGTGGGGATCTTTTTGACACCTAGAGATGATATGTCGAAATCCTGGGCGTACAGGACGAAGTCACGGGTGTTGCATCGATCTGGTATGGCGATGCATCTAATTTTCAGTTGTAAGGCAGGTGCTGTGCTGATTCGTCACTTGGGAAGTCGAGCTGCTTCGTTCTGGTTCGGCTGTGCATCATTCCAGTAGGGCTGTGCATTGAAATTCCAGCCACAAGGCAGGCACTGCATTGTTCCGGTTCAGCTGTGCGCAGATTTCTTGGTCACACACAGCTGTGCATCATTTCCGGCAGGCTGTGCATCGATTTTCAGAGCACAAAGAGTTTCCTGAAGAGATTCAGGGAGTTATTACAACTTTAGAGGAGGTGTTAATCCGTCCCAAAAGTGACGGTAAAGTGACGGATATACCACCAGCCGTATTATGAGTTCCATAGGATATGATGGACTTGTAATATGTCTGGTGGTATACCCGGCCCTTTTGGGACGGATTAACACCTCCTCCAAAGTTGTAATAACCCCCTCAGTCTTTTTGGCCCTGTGACTTTGATAGAGCGTTCCGACCTAATAAATTACCTGTATTTGGACGCTCTTGGGTCGATGAATCTTTTGACCAAGTGGGGCTCTCTTCACCCGAGAGTAATCAATTGAATCAAATCAATAATCAATAACGAACATAAGCAATGCCCTGATCAACATAACACTTCACAATTAATCCAGAAAACATTTCGGCGAACCATGACCTTTCGGCCATGAATAACCACACCAGTTCATTCAAAGTTAATGAATTTATTTCCCTATATTAACAAAGCTAGCACGATATAAATGTGTCTCAACACCAAATGATATATGTAAATGAACATTAATAGCTGTCCATAATGGCGAAAAAGATGCAATCTATGCAGCATTTGAATAACAATGCATTCGATAATAGCAACGCAAACCACTAAAACTATAATCTGTAATGAGCTAATTGCATACATTAGTCAGCATAACAAGGTCTCAAATTGCATCGTGCAACAAATGAATCCTCATCTAACCTCAAATTAGCATCTGCATGTGGGACTTCATGCAAAAACAATTTAGCAACATTGATTTGGAAAACTCCTAACTAGGGCTCTTATCAAAAATCAGCAGTTGGTTACCTAAAAAGAAACACAATGCAATTGTACATTTTCATTTCATATTTACCAAATTCAATCAGCATTCAAGGAAGTCTTCGTCTCACAGGTACCGGTTTCGATCAGCATGGGACGGGGCAAAGGGACAAGGTGGACGGGGCAATTTGCCTCACAGCGGCAAGATAAAAGGACAAAACTACTAAATCAAAGTTAAAGTCTCTAGGGCGAGAATTACTTAAAGTCTCTTTCTCTCGATTAGAGAAAGCATCAAAGTCTCATTCAAAAGGGCGTCGAACATCACTTGGCATCGTAGAAGATGGCAAAATGACGAGGTCGGCAAGATGGGCCATAATGGCTGCAATGTCCTGCAAATGTCTAATGGCAAATGGCGATGGGAAATGTCCGGTAATGGCCGCTTTCTTCTTGTGCACCAGGTTTAAATAAACAACAGTTCAAATCCAGTAGGGTCTTCCATTGGAGGGTTCATAGGTTGGCTTCAAATTGTCCAATCAAAAACAACAATTCACAAGCTTCTACCTAGGCATACATTATCCTTGGAGTCGGGAACGTAAGTTGCAACATATTATACCAATTAACTCACTTTCAGAGCTTCCATTGTCTGCACCTGCAGATTGACCTTGGAGCAAAGAAGAAGATGCCAGGCTGGCACGAAACCTTAAAGATAAGCATGTGAACCGATCTCACTGGAAAAGTACAGCTTCAAGCAAGAATACACGTTTATTAGCACATTAGAAAAACACGAGCATCTAAACCGTGAGACAAGGCAACTAGGCTGAAGCCTCCACTAAAGTTATGCTAAGTTAAAACATTTCAAACAAGCAAATCATAGCACACGTTTACGATTATGTCAGATTAGTACAATTCTAATACATCACGTTATATAAAGCACGCTTATAAATGTTGGCGAACTACTCTGAGGGCACATTTGTCCCCGTACAATCTTTATTAGTTCGGTTAAAGTCACACTTGATTATTGCGGCACTACGTTTATGCGCTAATAAATGTAAAACCTTCATTTCTGCGTCATCAATCCCTCCTCTGATGACTACTTGTCATCACACAAAACTATTCCCACAAATTTTATTCCATTAAAATTCTGTCAGTTCTCTTTGCCTTTTAGTTCCCCTTGTTCTTGCCTTGTATTCTTCTGCCATTCTTTTCATCATTTTCTCTTCCTTCCTTCTCTTAATTCTTGCCATGATCATTAGTATTCCCCTCTTTATTCCCCAAATCCCAAAGATGCAAATTAGTACTATTAGTATTCCCTGTATTATTTTTAGTAATATTCCATTCCAAATGCCACCAAGCCAATTTCCCACTGAAGCAATTCCCTTTCCAACCTTCTCCCAAACTCCTGATTCTTTCAATTCCTTCAAGTCTGCACTCTCTTTTGTTAGATTTGCAAGCATTGTTTTAATCTTCACACTGTTGTCTGGTATATACGTGCAACAGTGACGCGCACCAAGCATTTTGCAAACGCCGCCATCCTTTGCTAAAAGAATGTCTAGGGCAAGCCTGTTTTGAAGAGTCATAGCTCTTTCTGCTGCAAGTTCAGCATCCATCAGGATTATAGCACCTGAAAACTTTGTCAACATGTTATCCACTATAGTAGACAACTTTCTTATTTTGATGGAATTCAACACAACTCCCAATGAAGGAATCATGGCTCCAAATATATCTCCTACCACAGCAGCTGCGGTCTCTCTTTTCTGGATACGATTAGATCCAGGCGTCTTTGGAATCACTGATAGGTCATCCAGTTGATAAACCTTTGGAAACACTATACCCAAATAACATCTCCCCCACCATCCCTTTGGAAGACGATAATAGGCATTATGCCCACAAATGTAATATACACCAGGTATGACAGGGTCAAGTCCGTTCAGCATGAATGTCCATTTGGCCTTAAAGATAAACGTATGTTTACATTCACTCGCTCCCACGAAAATGTTATCATAATAAGATTCACCACGATATATACAAAATTTCCCTACATGCCAAGCGTCTAAAGCTATTTTCCCTTGTGTTTTTATTGCGGCAAAAGCATAATTATCTACTGAAGTCCTCTTACTTAGCTCTTTTTCTAATTTCACATTCATTTGTGCCCTTCTATCATCTGTGCGATCTAAAAAGCTTATTTCTACTGTAGAGAGCGAGCAGGTAAGATTTTCCCTATGAGCGTGAGCTGTTTCAAAAGGTTGCATTGGCTCGAAAAATTCCCTCATTATTTTAGCATCCCAATCTTTAGCAATCTGGCTTAGTTGCGTTATTATAGGAACATATGCAAAGGTAACATCATAATTTGAATAAAAATACTGTATGTTAGTTTGACCATAAAATCTAGAAGTTACTAAACTACATGTAATCCCATATGTAAGAGGCATGTGGTGATAAGTCACCCCTTCCGTTACCGATGTCGGTATCTGTGTACACACATAACAATCTTTCGCATCCATAGTCTCAACAAATTCTGTTAGTAGGCGATAGAAAACATTATACGAAAGTTCCTTCTTATCATGCAAGTGTCTCTGATCTAATTCTAGTCTTTTCAATGCGGTTAGTTCAGTGACAGTAACAGGAGCAGAAGTAGAAGCATCAATTTTCTCATTCTCACCCTTACCACGCGTTGCAAGCACTATTGCCATTATTATTAGTACACATGCAGTTATCAAGCCTATACACGCATATTTACAATATTTCACTCTACTGTTTTGTGTAGCGTACCTAGTCATGATCTGTATAGAATCAGAGAGCTAGAAGCACCTATAAAAGAAACGATTTAGCAATTAGTTACAAAGCTGAACGAGCGCAATGTTCACACAGTTTTCTTCAGGAGCCCAGTCACTTATCGGTTAGCAGCACTTGTCTCAATTCGGCAATAACTCAGTCTTTTTTTTTTTTTTTTTTTTTCAGTTCAATCAATAACTCAGTCTTTTATCAGTTCAATAACTCAGTCTTTTATCAGTTAGCAACGTTGTCTCAAATCGGGTTTAAGAGTCAATCAGGTTATCAAAGTCTTATCAAGTTAGCAAATGTCTCATCCGGTTTAGCAATGTCTCAGCTGGTTGTATCACGTTAGATTATAGCAAGCTATGTCATTTATCAGTTTTTCAGTCAATAGTGTCCATAAAGCTTTTCTTTTCTATTGGTATCTCTTCTTCTTCGTTCTCGAGGCTAAGAGATACAAATTCGTCGGTCCAATCGTCATTGACTACATATGCCCATTCTGGACCGGAATATCTCCTGTTTGGTATCCTTTTCCTTTTCAATTTTGCATCTCTCTTTGATTCTGTCTCACTGGTACTTTCCTCTTTGGCCAAGTCTTTTTCTTCACTTGATGTTGGTACCACGACAGACACTTCCTTTCTTTTCTCTTTCACTCTTGGCCCTTCACTGTCGTTCAATTTTTCTCTAGTTCTTATTTTTACTGGTGATACACTTGGCCTTCTCTTTGCACTGTGTCCACTTGATGGACCTGCGATCTCTTCTGAAGAAGCTTGAACAGTTGCGTTCTGTTCTGCCTTGTCCCCTCCTTCTGGGGAGTCAATCAGGTTTTCCTTTTCTTTTTCTGTACCGTCTGCTTCTGGGAAAGCCCTCCTCTGATCAGGCTCTCCTGCTTCTTCACCTCTTTCGAGCCCTTTGTCACCGTTACTTTCTTCAGGCTCTTTGTCACTTTCAGCTGCTTCAGGCTCTTTGTTACCTTCAGCTGCTTCGTCACTGTCTGAGGTTTCTCCTTGGTCTTCCCCAAGTGAATCTGTTGTTTCGTCCTCAGAGAATATTTCTCTCTCCTCTATTTCTGCCCGTTCGCTTCTAGTTCTGTTTTGCTCTGTCTCAGCGCTCGGCACTTTGTTATCAGGTACTGGCAGTTTCAGCGCTTCAACTTCCTCATCTGTGGGACACAACACTTTCTTTGTATGACTGGCGTGAATCCAGTTGGGAACTCCCGCACACTTCACAGCGGTAGTGGTCGTCAGGATCACTTGGAAAGGGCCTTTCCAACGGGGTTCCAGACACGACTTCCTCACGTGCTTCTTTATCACGACCCAGTCACCTGCTTTCAGTGTGTGTCCTGGACCTTGGATCGGTGGCAAGGTGGTTGCTTCCACCTGGTGAGAGAAAGAGCGAACCACGTCAGCCAGACCTTTGCAGTAGTCTAACACCATATCATCTGTAATATTCAAAAGCGCGTTTGCGGGAACTGCAGGAAGTCTCATGGCCCTGCCCATGAGAATTTCGTGCGGGGACAATCCAGTCTTTCTGTCAGGGGTGTTTCTCATTGACATTAACACCAAAGGCAATGCGTCAGGCCATTTCAAATTTGTCGATGCACATATTTTCGCCATTCTTGATTTCAGTGTACCATTCATTTGTTCCACCAGTCCTGAAGCTTCAGGGCGATAGCTACAATGCAGTTTTTGCTCAATGTTCAGCGCTGCGCAAAGTAACTTTATCACCTCGTTATTGAAGTGACTTCCTCTATCTGATTCTAAAGAGATCGGGAATCCGAAACGTGGTATCAACTCCCTCAACAATAGTTTTGCAACTGTAAGGCTGTCATTTCTACGTGTGGGGTATGCTTCAATCCAGTGACTAAAAATGCACACAATCACCAACACATACTTCAGACCTCCATGCACAGGCATCTCAATAAAATCCATCTGCATTCTGCTGAACGGGCCACCCGCCCTGCCAATGTGGCTCACGTTCACAACCGTTCCCTTTCCTGGGTTCATCTGCTGACAAATGACACAATGATGGCAAACTGCTTCTGCAACTTGACGGAATCTGGGGTTAAACCAATCAGTTTTGAACAATCTTATCATGGC
This sequence comes from Pleurodeles waltl, assembly GCF_031143425.1. NCBI lineage: Eukaryota > Metazoa > Chordata > Amphibia > Caudata > Salamandridae > Pleurodeles > Pleurodeles waltl. Next base: position 1,335,306,289 of record NC_090444.1, on the reverse strand, counting down.
ATCTCTCCCTAGGTGAGCCTGCCCATGATAGAACCGCGCTAGCTGCGATAAGAGACTATTTGGTAAAACAAATTTTCCCTCATTTGAAACCCATAACTCATCTGGTCTCCTTGTACATTGTGACTTAATCCAGGAAGCTCTTTCATCCTCCCTGACGCTATTCTGTAATGCTTTTAGTTCATCCATTGTATCCACGACCTTCAAGGCAAATGCTTCAGCTGGTTCGAGCTCTGGCTCACTTATCAAATTCCATTCATCCCTGAGCAATATACAGTTCAAGGCACAAAATCTTGCGACTTGATCCGCATATGCATTTCCCAGGGAAACATAGTCCTGTCCTTTTGTATGAGCACTACACTTTACCATTGCAATTTCGGCTGGCATCTGAATGGCGTGTAACAATTCCCTTATTCTCTCCCCGTTTTTCACTGGGGACCCTGAAGAGGTCAGGAAACCTCTCTGTGACCATAGTTGCCCAAAGTCGTGCACAATTCCAAACCCGTACTGACTGTCAGTGTAAATGGTAACCTTCATCAATGTAGACAGTTGGCATGCTCTTGTAAGGGCTACAAGCTCTGCTACTTGTGCGGAATAGACTCCTTGGAGCCAGGACGCTTCCAAGACACCTGTTACAGTACATACAGCATATCCTGCTTTCAAAATTCCCATCCCATCTCTTAGACATGAACCATCAACAAAAATAATATGGTCATTTTCATCAAGCTTAGTATCCCTAATATCAGGTCGGGGTTTTGTGCAAAATTCAGTCACCTGAAGGCAGTCGTGCTCGACGTCTTCAGCGTTCTCAATTTCAGCATTTTCAACGGGAAGCAAGGTTGCTGGATTCAACGTAGTGCACCTTTTCAGCTGCACATTCGGTGAGCCCAGAATTATTGTTTCATACCTTGTGAGTCTTGCTCCAGTCATGTGTTGCGTTCGGGAGCGGGTCAAAAGTATCTCAACTGAGTGAGGGACCATGACTGTTAATGGGTGTCCCATCACTATTCCTTCACTCTGAGTGAGGCTGATACCAACTGCTGCTACGGCGCGCAAACACCCTGGCAGTGCTGCTGCGACCGGATCCAAAGTAGCTGAAAAATAGGCTACTGGTCTGTTTATGCCACCATGGGCTTGGGTCAAGACAGACAAAGAACACGCATCACGTTCATGACAAAACAATGTGAAAGGCTTTGTGTAATCAGGCATACCTAAAGCTGGAGCCCTGCACATGCATTCTTTCAATTCAATAAAAGCATCCATTTCATCTCCTTTCAGCTCAATTTCATCCAAGGCATCCTTCTGGGTCAGTTTCAGTAAAGGCTTTGCTAGAGTTGAGAAGTTGGGAATCCACTGGCGACAGTAGCTCACCATCCCCAAAACCTTCCTCACCGCCCTCCTTGTCTTTGGTGGACTCATTTGAAGTACACTTGTTATTCTTTCCTTCATTATTCTCCGTGACCCTTTCTCTATTTGATGACCCAAGTATTTCACTTTCTTGTGACAGAACTGGAACTTGGAAGGAGACACCTTGTGTCCATTCCTTCCCAAATTGTTCAGTAGAGCAATGGTGTCGGCTGTGCAGCCACTTTCTGTCTTAGATGCAATCAGTAAGTCATCAATGTACTGTACTAGGGTTGACTCGAATGGCAATTCTAACGCTTCCAAGTCTTTCTTTAGAATCTGATTGAAAATTGACGGTGACTCAGAAAACCCTTGAGAGATTCGACACCAACTGTAAACTCTGTCTAAGAATTTGAAACAAAAGAGAAATTGGCTGTCCTCATGAAGAGGCACCGAAAAGAATGCTTGTGACAAGTCGATGACTGAGAACCACTCGGCATCGCAAGGGACTTGAAACATTATCACAGCTGGATTCGGTACTACGGGGCAGCATTTAATTATGATGTCATTTATTTTCCTCAAGTCCTGCACGATTCGGACCTTTCCACTCGGCTTTATTAGTCCCATGATTGGTGAATTACATGGACTGCTTAACACTTCTTTCAGCACTCCCTGTTTTACAAACTCGTCAATGAGTTGGGCGACTTTCATGAGGGTGTCTTGTGCCATATGATATTGTGGGGTCTGGGGAAAGGTTACATTGGGTTTTATGGTCACTTTCACTGGTTCCACTCCTTTCACCAATCCCACCTCTTTTCCTGTCATATCCCACACTTCCTTCCCGACTGTTTCCCGTAATTAAGCTGGAATATCCTCTTCAGTTATCATCGGAAAAAGGTTGATCAGAGGATATTCTTCATCGACAGTTTCCATCTCCTCCCCTTCTACACTGTCCTCTTCTTCCCCATCGCTGCTCGTCTGAATTCTAATTCCATCGTCCGAACACATAATCGAACATCCCAATTTGCACAATAGGTCTCTCCCTAACAGTGCTATCGGGCTTGAGTCACATACCACAAAATTATGTAACCCTTGATAGTTACCAATTCTGACTTGTACTGGATCTGTGATTGGGTTCGTCAGGTGCCTGTTTGCTACTCCCACTACTTGAACTGTTCTCCCTGAGAGTGGCAAATTTGGTACTTCAATGCTCCTAACAGTTGAACGTGTGGCTCCTGTGTCAACCAAGAATGAAACACGATGACCCATAACTCTTCCCTCCACATACGGACCCTTTTGTCCAACTTCCAAGGATGCTGCAAGCACACAATTTCCCTCCTCTTCTGAACTTTCACTCTCCCATACATTGTTCATTCCATTCTCACTGTGTAATGGGAACTGTTGTACTGTGCCATTTGTATTCATCACCTGACCCGAGACCTGTGGAGGAACCATCACTTGCTGCTGACTCACTGGTGCCAAAGGTATTTGCATTTGCTGATTAGGTACCATGGGAAACTGCTGTTGCATTGGCTGCATTTGCGTCATCTGCATACGGGGCATCTGCATCTGCTGCGGCTGCATGGGCTGTAATCCCTGCAGCTGATTTATGGTCTGAAAATTTGGGTTTGGACCTCTCATTTTCGGTCCCCTCATTGTCTGGAATGCATTGACATCATTGTTTTGCTGACCAACACCTGCACCTTCCTTCACCACCATCGGGCACTCGCGTTTCCAATGTCCGACGATTCCGCACACGTGACACGGCATCACCCTTTTCATTGCCTGCACACCATTCGGAATCGCAACAGTGTTCAAATCCGGACCATTACTCCCAAAGCCTCCTCTGCCTCTGCCTCTCGCCTGTGGCTGAAACACCATGTTTCCCTGCGGCTGCGGCTGCGGTATCTGCTGTTGGAACCCTTGCAACCCTTGCAAACCTGTCTGTGCTGCTTTAAGTTGCATCATCATCACTTTCTCTTTCAACCTTTTCTGTTTCACTTCAATTTCGTCGCTACAATATTTCGCATAATTCAACACCTCATCAATCGGTTTCGACTGCCAACAAATCAAATGCGTCTTTATCATCTGACTTATCTCTGGTCTCAGCCCTTCCACAAACCTAAACACAAAATGAAGCATGTCCTTCGCCTCTATTGTTTCCGTGCCACTGTAGTTCTTGAACGCCTTCAACAACCTCTCATAGTAACCATGAATCGACTCTTTAGCCTCTTGGGCAGTTCGATCAATCTCCTGCCAATCCACATTTTTCGCGGCAACCTTCGTCTTCAAATGCTCAATCACCTTATAGTACAAGCTCATTACCATAGGTGATGGTGCACCCGTATCCCTGTCTCTCTCTGGTTCACTTGTCGGCCAACCTACAGCCCTTTTGCAGTCTTCCCACAAATCTGCCGGAACCACAATCTCAAAGAGGGTGTTCAGGTCTTCCCAAAGACATTTTGCAAGCTTCACAAACCTATCAGTCTGTTGATACCATTCAATCGGTTTCTCTCTCAGTTTGGGAAAATCATCCGTAAAAGACTGGATGTCGCTTCTGTGCCACGGTACATGTATTAATTTTCCCCCTGCTGTCTCCCTCATTGGTAACATGGTTATTGCATCACTACTCTGTGGTCTTTTCTCCTTATGCTCTGGGACACTATCTTTCTTCTTTTCCTTTTTCTTTGCCCACCTGCTTTCCCATTTGTCTAAGCACCTCCACACTTGTGCACTCTGCAGCAATTCTCTAAGGTGCGTTTTCATGCCTGCTGACCTCATGTGTTCAAAGTCTGTGGTCCCGAAATCCAATCTATAGCTCCTGCTCAAGTGTTTTGTCTTGTCTATCTCAACCCCGTTTTTGTCAGCTATTTCTTGCAACCTTCTATGTACCTTGTTCACTTCTCTCGTAATCCTGGGACATAGATACCTCAGCTCTTCTTCCGAGTAGGACTCTAACCTATTCAAACCCATAGTCCCTTCCACCAATTCTTCTGCTTCCATGTTCAACCTGACCCTATTCAGATAGTCCTCTCCCTTCCCACTGGCTGAGCTCTGTGTGGAATTCAGACTGTTGAACCACTGTGTCAGCTGTTGCGCATTCAACCCCATCAGTGTAGCATTCACATCGACTGCCATTGATGGTTGCAGCAACTTTTCAGTGTTCGATGCTAGCGGTATCATCAGTGGGGGACTCGACCTCACCACTGTTGACTGAGCACATATGGGACTAAACTCCATCAAGGACCCAGATCCAGTTGGCAGAGCCGCTATCGGAGTTGTCTCTGGAGTGTTTTCTATGTACCTCTTTTCCGTCCCATTCTGCACCACTGATCCTTGACCGCTCATACCCGAGTTAGGCTGAATGTACAAAGGAACCGGTGGACCTACAGTAATGGGTAGGGATATCGCATCTGGGTTCTGTCCATTCCCCATGTTCTGAGGCATGATCATTCCCACACTATGGGTCATCATTGCCGGCATGCCCGTCTGACTCCCCGTCATCTGAGCATGTGCGCTCCCCCCCTGCATCTGCTTTTGAGGCATCAAAAGCTGGGTTGATTCAGCTTGTGCCAATGTTGGGTTGCGACCATTCTGTACTCCCATTACGGTTGGATCTAGAATCATTCCCGTACTGTTGTCACTGCTGTAGTACCTTGGGACCTGCGGCTGATAATTTTCTGCTGTTTTCAATATAGGCACATCTGGATATATTCTCCTAACCTGCGGTATCTGCGGGGTGAACAGTAAACTCGGGTCCTTAGATCCCGATGGCGTTTCTGAATTCAGAGTTTCATTATTCTGTACCGGTGCCTGAGGGGCAGAACTGGTACTTGGACCTTGTTCACTCTCTGCATAAGGTGGTGGACGGTCGTTCAGCAATTGCATGATGAACTCCTCATCCTCTGACTCCACTTCTCTCCTTAACTTTTCCTCGTCCTCTCTATCTTTGGAACACCTCCTGTTTGTCTTGCAGGCAGCTTTCTTGCCTGTCGCCTCTTCTTCCTTAGCAATGGCGGGAAACAATTTTATCCCCTGCAATATATCTGACCTCCACACCTTCTGTGCATTATCCCACCTAGCGTCCGCTAGTGTCTTTTCTACCTTTCTTATCCTGGTCTCGAACTTCTTTTGCTGTTGCTGTCTAGCCATTAGTTCCCAAACCGCTAGGGCCTCAAACTGTGCTGGCCTTGGAGGTACCTTCATGTCGTACATCGCAAATCTTAAATTCTCTAGGATCCTTATATTGAATGTCCCATGGATCGGGAACGCTACGCTCCCATGTTTCTCTGTCAGCTTGTGCCATTGCTTTAGCCAAAGGCACGGAGCTACCCCCCTTTCCTCCATTACAATGTAAGCTGGTGTACCTTCGGGTGGCGTCTCCTCTCCTACGCTCGCTTTAATGTAAAACTCCCCCTTCATCGCACTCTTTAATGCTTTAAAAAATTTCATTTTCTCGTCTTTTATTTCACAAAATTTGTAATCAATAAGTGACTTTAATTCCCGGAATACTCTTCGCTTGCCTTTCCCCTTCCAATCGAGCCCCACGGACTGCGTCCAATCCGTGCGCGACCCTTCTCTGCAACCAACCTATCCCAGCGCGGCTCCTAGTGACGTCACACTCACACACTCTGCGGCTGACAAAGCCTCGCGGCTTGTCGTCCTTCACTCAGCTCCTCTCGTAACAACTTCTAGCATGTATCGCGAGCAACCAAATAATAATAAAACAGATCTGTCGGTTTACTACAGGAAGGGTAACACAATCGCTTCAGGACCTTAGGGATTTTTCACTAGCCTCGGCAGTTATTCCATCTTTCTCGGTCCCCACTTTCGCAAGCAAATTCTGACCCGCAGACTCTGCTCTCAACTTGTCAGTGATCTATTCTAGTGCACTTAGAATTTGTCAAAGCCCGAAGTCGAAGTTTTCTTTCACTCCCTTAACACACGTACCGACTCGTTGACCACGCCCGATCAACCTATTAAACCGACCAGACCACAACATAAAACAAGTGTCTCATACACTTTTCAACATACTCCGGAGTCTCTTGACCTCTCAGGGCCCGTCTCAACAACAACAACCACGTGGACCTTTTTCTGCACAAAGCGCCACATGCACATGAAGTTCGACGACTTCCCTACTCTCACACTCGGAGTCGCACCTCCGCTATTCTCTAAAATCCTCGCAACCTTTTCAAACAATCTGCGGCAATAAGCTGTGCAAGCGCAAAATCCTAACTTCACTCATACCGTCACTAGTACCGCCAACGCCGATTTCACACCTCCATTCTTTCCATTCGCAAGCTCCGAGATCCCGGGAAAGTCGCGGGGGACTTAGGGCATCATCATTCTCTCAATCTGTTTTACCCAAGAAAAATCTAATTCAACACCATATACTTCTCGAGTGAGGTCTCAAAGAGCGCAACCGTTACCTCTCGAGTGGGGTCCCAAAGGGCGAAACCGTTACCTCTCGAGTAGGGTCCCAAAGGGCGAAACCGTTACCTCTCGAGCGGGGTCCCAAAGGGCGAAACCGTTACCTCTCGAGTAGGGTCCCAAAGGGCGAAACCATTACCTCTCGAGCGGGGTCCCAAAGGGCGAAACCATCCTCTGCTACCATCTACTGATAGAGCGTTCCGACCTAATAAATTACCTGTATTTGGACGCTCTTGGGTCGATGAATCTTTTGACCAAGTGGGGCTCTCTTCACCCGAGAGTAATCAATTTAATCAAATCAATAATCAATAACGAACATAAGCAATGCCCTGATCAACATAACACTTCACAATTAATCCAGAAAACATTTCGGCGAACCATGACCTTTCGGCCATGAATAACCACACCAGTTCATTCAAAGTTAATGAATTTATTTCCCTATATTAACAAAGCTAGCACGATATAAATGTGTCTCAACACCAAATGATATATGTAAATGAACATTAATGGCTGTCCATAACGGCGAAAAAGATGCAATCTATGCAGCATTTGAATAACAATGCATTCGATAATAGCAACGCAAACCACTAAAACTATAATCTGTAATGAGCTAATTGCATACATTAGTCAGCATAACAAGGTCTCAAATTGCATCGTGCAACAAATGAATCCTCATCTAACCTCAAATTAGCATCTGCATGTGGGACTTCATGCAAAAACAATTTAGCAACATTGATTTGGAAAACTCCTAACTAGGGCTCTTATCAAAAATCAGCAGTTGGTTACCTAAAAAGAAACACAATGCAATTGTACATTTTCATTTCATATTTACCAAATTCAATCAGCATTCAAGGAAGTCTTCGTCTCACAGGTACCGGTTTCGATCAGCATGGGACGGGGCAAAGGGACAAGGTGGACGGGGCAATTTGCCTCACAGCGGCAAGATAAAAGGACAAAACTACTAAATCAAAGTTAAAGTCTCTAGGGCGAGAATTACTTAAAGTCTCTTTCTCTCGATTAGAGAAAGCATCAAAGTCTCATTCAAAAGGGCGTCGAACATCACTTGGCATCGTAGAAGATGGCAAAATGACGAGGTCGGCAAGATGGGCCATAATGGCTGCAATGTCCTGCAAATGTCTAATGGCAAATGGCGATGGGAAATGTCCGGTAATGGCCGCTTTCTTCTTGTGCACCAGGTTTAAATAAACAACAGTTCAAATCCAGTAGGGTCTTCCATTGGAGGGTTCATAGGTTGGCTTCAAATTGTCCAATCAAAAACAACAATTCACAAGCTTCTACCTAGGCATACATTATCCTTGGAGTCGGGAACGTAAGTTGCAACATATTATACCAATTAACTCACTTTCAGAGCTTCCATTGTCTGCACCTGCAGATTGATCTTGGAGCAAAGAAGAAGATGCCAGGCTGGCACGAAACCTTAAAGATAAGCATGTGAACCGATCTCACTGGAAAAGTACAGCTTCAAGCAAGAATACACGTTTATTAGCACATTAGAAAAACACGAGCATCTAAACCGTGAGACAAGGCAACTAGGCCGAAGCCTCCACTAAAGTTATGCTAAGTTAAAACATTTCAAACAAGCAAATCATAGCACACGTTTACGATTATGTCAGATTAGTACAATTCTAAGACATCACGTTATATAAAGCACGCTTATAAATGTTGGCGAACTACTCTGAGGGCACATTTGTCCCCGTACAATCTTTATTAGTTCGGTTAAAGTCACACTTGATTATTGCGGCACTACGTTTATGCGCTAATAAATGTAAAACCTTCATTTCTGCGTCATCAACTTCAGAAAACAGGAGGCAATCCAAGCCCTTGGAGAGCACTTCTCAGCAAAGTCAGAGGGCGGCAAGGCAGCAGGGCAACAACAGGGCAGCAGTCCTTCTCAGAAAAGCAGTCCAGATGAGTCCTTTGCGCAGCCAGGCAGTTCCTCTTGACAGGTTGCAGGTTCAGGTGCAGAAATGTCTGAGTTGGTGGGGTCAGGGACCCGGTTTATGTACCCAAAAATGCCTTTGAAGTGGGGGAGACTTGAAAGAGTAGTTCTGAAGTGCACAAGGCCCCCTTTCAGTACAGGTTTGTCTGCCAAGGTCCCAGTAGAGGGTTAGGCAGTCCATTGTGTGAGGGCAAGCCACTAGCCTTTGAAATGTTAGGCTCTCCAACCTTCCAGCCCAGGAAGACACATTCAGTATGCAGATGAGTGCAGGTGTGACTGAGTATCCTGTGTTGGTGGTTGTCTGGGTGAAATGCACAAGAAAGCTGTCAACCAGCCTAGCCCAGACGTTGATTGAAGACAGGCTGTAAGGCACAGATGGATTTTAAGTGCGTAGAAATGCCCACTTTCTAAAAGTAGCATTTCTAAAATAGTCATATAAAACCCAACCTCACCAATGAGCAGGATTTTCTATTACCATTCTGGCCATGACCTGGTTACCCCTTTCTGTTCAGAATCTACCACTCAAACAGTATATGAGGGTAGCTCTAATGTTAGCCTATGAAAGGAGCAGGCCTCACAGTAGTGGAAAACGAATTTAGGAGCCTTCAACTACCAGGATATATAAAACACACATGTACATCTCCTACCTTTTTACCTACATAGCACTCTGCCCCATGGGTTACCTAGGGCCTACCTTAGGGGCGACTTATATGTAGAAAAGGAGGTGTTTAAGGCTTGACAAGTACTTTTAAATGCCAAGTCGAAGTGGTAGTGGAACAGCAGACACAGGCCTTGCAATGGCAGGCCTGAGACATGGTGAAGGGGCTACTTATGTGGGCGGCACAATCAGTGCTGCAGACCCACTAGTAGCATTTAATTTACAGGCCCTGGGCACATGTAGTGTACTTTACCAGGGACTTACAAGTAAATCAAATATACCAATTGGGAATGAACCAATGTTACTATGTTTAAGGGAGAAAGCATATGCACTTTAGCGCTAGTTAGCAGTGGTAAAGTGCGCAGAGTCCTAAAACCAGCAAAAGTGAGATCACAAAAAGAAGAGGAGGAAGGCTGGACGTTTGGGGGTGACCCTGCAGAGAGGATATTTCCAACACTACCCCTCGCATATACAGATGTTTATTGCTGTTCATTGCATATTTCATCATTTTGGGCAGACGCAAAGGCAAGGGCGTATAATGCGTGAAAATGCAATTAACAGCTCTACAGAGTTATTAGCACACCTACTATCACCCAAGATAGGGAAAAGCATGTCATTGTATCTTTGTACTTCATCCTGAATTTAGAGTCCAGCTTAACAACTCTAGGTAACCCTAACATTCTAAATCTTCTGATTGGTTGAGAAAACCTCAGCTTTCCTTAAAGGTTAGAAATATTCGTTTGGTCTACTTGACTGAATCTTGGTTACATCATTTTGTACTAGCGAAATGCATACCTGGAATACAATTACATGAGACATGCTGTTTCTGTGCTATTTGCATGGTATATTATGGTGCACATATGGGTCATTCTATCATCCGCCTCTTTTTCAATTTGACCCTCATCCCAGCTGCATAAATAAAATTGCAAATTACAGTGTGCTCTATGGCTCTCTTCTGGCTAATGTACCCTGGATGGGAACTTCCACATCACTTATCTTACTGCCCAGCCATAAATTATGAGATTCGTGCCAAACTCAAGTGTACAACCTGACAAAGTGGTCATTCTCATACTTTCATAGGAGGACGTTTGGTTAAACCGTTCTACTAGTAGCTGCTTGTCTCTTTCTCTAGCTACAGCTTTGATTTTACTATGTGCAAAGCTGCTCTAGTAGACCCTGTTGCATATTGCTTCGTAGGAACAATACCAAAAAGGAACTACCTGAGTATTTTCCAATCCTGTGAAGAACAGCATAATGGATCTGATTGGTCAGTGCTCGCCCTGGCTCTGAAAGTGAGAACCATGAAGAATCGTGTGATTTTCCATTGCTCGAAAGGTAATTACCTAGTGAGCAAACTGAGTAAAGGTAGGCATGCGGAGCGAGGAATATTTGGCTTCACAGCTTAGTTGAGATGGTGCTCCATTCCATGACAGTAGCAAAATTAAGATTTTGAAACAGAAGCAAAAGGGTCAAGCTAACACACTTTAAAACCCCTCAACTATCCCACGTGAGCGAATCTCACTTTTCTCTTTAAACCAAACAAATGTAACTGTTTATCACAGCAAGAAACGACCTCCAAATATTGAACACTATATAGTTCTACATCAAATACCTATTTGTACAAAGTGACTTTCTCTGAAGACCTCAGAATACGGTAAATGTTAGTCGGGCTATTGAAAATATCCTTTGATGCCAACAGCACCAGGTCTTCAACTTCACAGTAGCAACAGTTTTCAATTTCTGCCTTGATTTCTTTACAAAACATCAGTGCTTTATTTGTGATTGCAGGTGGTCGTGACCAGTGCTCATTTAAGAGGACTGCCACCCATTTCTCATCATCAGATTTTAATTCAAAGAGAGAAAGAAAGGCAGAAAAGCAGGGAACAAGGAGGTAGGGAAACATAGGAAAACAGCAGCAAGGGGAGAAGGCAGGGTTAAGCAATATCTTGCAAGAGTCAGATGAAGAGACAAGAAGTGCAGGTTTAAGAAATTGGGTTATTATTTGCAAAGGATGGGAGTCCTAACAAATAATAGGCCCACAATTGCCTCCTTACTGGGTACCAAGTATCCCATTGTAGCACTTAACTTTTGCTGGGTAGTGAAGTAGAGCAGTCCAAGGCCTACTCATGGGAGTACCTGCCCCCCACCAGGCACTAACACGGGGAGCAGCACCTCGGCCTTTCCATCTTTTGTTGCACCATCCCTGGTTTTGTGCTCTAGATCCTGGGGGTGGGTTCCAGCGACCCACTATTGCCACACCAGACCTGGCAGGATGATTTCTTTTTTTTGCCTTTGCCTTAGGGAGAGTTGGGCCCTGATGGCAAAAAACATTTGGGTGAGGGAGCCCCTCCACACACACCTGCTCGGTAGGGGAATCATAAATGAATATTGTGGTGCCCCCCTTGGCCCTGACTCACACTCAGGGGTAACTGGGGAACCATGCACTCTGCTGCTTGGTTCTTCAGGAGATCAATATTCAAATCATTGCTGCTGCATATCTCCTGCCCTTCTAGGGCCAATTTCAGGGACCTTTGGCTCGATTTACTCCTGGCGGCAAGTCTACCAACAAGGAGCATGTCCAACAGACCCCCAGGCTTCTAAGACGGCACACTTTGCTTGTAGCTTAGTTTGTTGGCTCTCTGCACCAGCCTTCTTCTCTGCCTGGCTCCTGGTTGTCTTGAAGGTCACACGGGGGCAGTGGAGTCCAAATATCCCCCCAACTGGTCCTCAGAAGGCAAAAGGGGGCAGCACTCCTGACCCTGGAGGGACCTATCTCTCCATTATGGGAGTTACCTGTAGACAATTCTATAGCAGGGCATCAGGTAGCTTCTCCTTCCAGCTGTTCATTGCTCTGCTGTCCTCACCTTCCAGGTCCAGGGTCTTCTCTGTGGGTTCTAGGGATGACACACTCATAGGTGGCACACTCTTGTGGGTGAGGAGACTCCTGCCCCCCCTTAACCAACATGGTAAAATCTCCAGGGTGTAACCGTACCCACTTTTACTGCATTTCCCGTGTGCTCTACTGGACACAATTCCACAGTGCCTCTCTATGCATAAATACAACATGGCAGAACCTTTCTTTCCCTGTGCAGAGCCCCTGTGCCCACCCATGGCATCATGAATGTATCATGAGTGAGACTCAGCTAGGGAGACACCCTTGGTAAAGGTCCAAAACACAGATTTTTTTTTTTTTTAATTCTGGTGGACTAAGTGGGCGAAACCCATTTGCAACACTAGCATAGTGGAAGGAAGCTTGAAGTGGAAACAAAGTTAGGCTACCTTGGAATGTACCCACTCTGGCATTTGGAGGCACTAGCAATGATCTCTGAAGAAAAACCTTAGGCCTCTGCATTTATGTTCTTTGCAAATTAAGCATGGCAAAATAGCATAACAAACCATATTCAACTTCCCATTCAAGGCACACAGAAAAAAAGCATGTTCTCTTTGTGGGATCAACCGCTTTACTCTTCTGCTGCCTCTATTGTCTACAGTGACATCCAGTCAAAACGTGAAATAATAGATCTCACCATCAGAGTTCAACTGACCAATACACAATGCAATCTTGTTGCGAATACTATTCACTCTTCAGTGATCCTGACACTCTGCTGATGTAGACTGACCTATAGTCCTGTGCAGGCAGGGACAAAACAAATTGAGTCCTGCATTTTGGTATCATCCCTGCATTCTGGAGGTATGTCAACAATATTCAGACAGGAAAAAATACTTGCTTCTGGTACAAAAACTTGATACAGTGACCACCACTTTTCCAAAAAATGCTTCCTCTCCCTTTTTAAATGTCCCTCTGTACTGAAGTTGACAAGTTGCACTCTTCTATCTTTTGAAATGTGAGGACAATTCACTTCATCTTTCCCAAAATCCCTGAGAGATTCTCCATTTTTTCATATACATTAACATATTTTTATGCAACCCTAGGATGGATTCCTCTACTCAAGTTTGTCATATAGCATATAGCCAGGTGGCCCTGACATATATTTGTATTATGCCCTCCTGTTACTAAGTTCGACCTCATGGGTTATATTTCTTATTTTTTTCTTTCTTCTTTCTTCCTTCCTTCCTTTCTTTCTTTATTTTTTGGTCTTTGATATTTTACAAAATGAAACAACATTAGCTCTCTGTATTTTTTCAACTCCAGTAGTTGACTATTGTCCTTTAAACAGGAAGGCAGACCGGAGTGTATCACTCTGGTATGCAAGCTACTTTAATGTTAATTCTTGTGCCCAATGAAAGCCTCAAACGTCTTGAAGGGAAGATGTGATTTACTCTGATTTTTACTGCCCATGCTGGTCTTCAGAAGAATAACCGAGGAAATGGGGAGGCCAGCAAGTATAGCATTTTCATTTTGTCGAGGTGCAACAGTGCTAAAGCTTGCACCACAGTCCTGATGTCAGAGTTGGGATGGATAGAGGGATTGAGAACTCCTCTGTGTGGCATTGACAGCTTGCTTAGTAGGACATCTGAGCTTAAGACTTTTGCATTTTTTTCTTGTTATGTTGTCTTGTACTGTTGTTTTATTTACCTTACATAGATATGGTGAGCTTGGGAACATTTTACTTGGGCTTAGTGAGGTGTTCTTTCTTCTTCAAAGTAGGCGAGGTATGTAGTGACTAGTATCTATTACCCTAATTAACCAAATGCTGCCCAGTAAATAAGCTATTTTGTGGTGGATTTAACTGTATTTAATGATTTTGTTCTGTTAGTCACACCTGTTAACAGTTGCTGCCTGCTTAAGAATCTATCACATCTTAGAACTTAAAAAAATGATACGCTCTTACATTGGCAAAAGGATCAAATGCTGCAGGGAAACACCATAGCAAATGCTTGGCTTTTTCAAGTCAATCAATCAAAAAAATCTTTTATTTGGCATAAGCCTTAAAAGTATAAAAACAATAAAATATACAAATTCATTAAAAGTTTCTATTACATACTACATTCACAAAGAAAGTTCTTGAATCATTCTAGTTCTTGTTAACCAGCTCTACTTACATTGTTCATTACATTATCCCAACCTTACACCAATTTCATTGCCCTACTAATTCTGCCGAACACATCAGGTCAGCCAAATTATCCTGTATACAATTCTTAATGAGGTTCAACTTCTTTCAGTTTCATAAAGTGCAACTTGCCATCCAAATTATCCCACCTACCGTTCTGATTAGACTCAGGTCCTTACACTCTCATAAAGTGCAATTTCCGATATAAAGTGCTCTACATTTTATTTCATGCCTCGTTATAATGTAGCAAAATTTGTCTAAAGTACCATCAACCAATGTAATTTTAGAATAGTCAATTATAGTTTTTAGAACTCTTAATTCCTCTTTATTTCCTACCTTATACCGGACCCTTTAAGTCCAGTTAAAACCCCTCTTAGGCCATTTCAAAATAGGCCCAGTGCACATGTTACATTTAAACATCTCATGTCAATAAGTAACCTAAGTGCTTGGTCCCGGTTAGTAATATTATATACCTTAAAAATTGGTTTTAAAAACTTATTATGCATGTCTAAAAAACAGTGACAATCTAAAAGTAGGTGTTGCATGGTATATTTCTGCTGCAAGCTGCATGTACATAGGCCCCGGGTATCCTTAAGAAATGCTTTTACTTTGGGATCCCTATAGCCTGGCTTCAACCCAATTCGAAACTGTAGTACTGATTCTCTTAATTTTGGGTTGGGTAGAGCCTCTATATAGGGAAAGTTTTCTGGATTCCTCCAACCTACTACCATGGCCTGAGTTGATATTTCACTCTCTAAGTTCAGATCTATTTCTCTTGCTCTTTCCTTCACCATTATTCGTAGATTAAGTTTCGGAATTTGTGCACCACACCACTGATTGCCGGGTAAGCCGAAGAGGACACAGATCTTTTCTAACTGTCCTCTCATTTGTAACTCCCAATGTAAATCACTTATTGTTATTTCTTTTTTTACACACTCTTGCGATCTTACAAATCCCTTCATCTCTTATACTTAGCCAGAACTTCAGTGCAGCTTGTAGTCCCTGGTAAGTCCACGCCGTCATTTGACATTCTGCTCTTATGGGTTGTGGCATACTTGAGGGGGGGCAGTGAGAGCATACGCTTTACGCAAATGCTTTCTTCTGTCTCCCAATTTAGTTTCCCAGAAAATGTTAAAACTTCCACCCCATATTGGAACAGGGGACGTACCATGGCATTAAAGGCAGAAATAACCGGTTGGAGGGAAGGACCCCCATATTTACTACTGAATTGTTTCAACCCCCAAACTGATGTCAAACCGTATGCCTAGATATTTATATTTTTTTACCTTCTCAATTTTTTCTCCTCCTAGAAGGTAAGTGAATGCACTTTTCTCTTTCCCTATAGACATTATTTTTGTTTTCTCCATATTTACTACCATTTCTTTCCTTTGACAGTAGGATTAAAAACACCTCCAATTTCCTTTGTAGCCCTAACTCCGTCATATCCATTATCACTAGATCGTCAGCATATAATAAACAGGAAACATGCACACCATCCTTTTTTGGGCTTAGGCCTTTAACCTTCCGCAACAACCCTGGCAGGTCTGACAGAAATAATGTGAGTAATATTGGGGCCAATGCACAACCTTGGTGAAGATCATTCTTTATGGGGATCCTTTTTGAAAGAGAGCCACTCATGTTTAAAATTACTTGGGCCCAATTTTGTAGATTCAGACCCTGAAGAATGCAGCAGAGATAGAAAGAAGAAAAGACCTCCAAGGATTGCTTTTGTGCAGGAAGGAGGGAAAGTGTACCTTCCTATACAGAAACAATCTTGTCTGCGTGGCAGGCATCCTTGCACCATGGTGCAAGGGTGCTTGCATCGGTGCTTGTCAACCCATTGTGCTTGGGGAGTAGGATTCACAGTAGACAAAATCTAGATGCTGGATTCAAGTTGGTCGGAGCCTTTTCGGTCAATGAGGCTTTCAACAGGAGGCTAACAATCTAGCTCTTGCAGTCACTCTGTTGGTCTTGGGTCCAAGATGCAAGTCCAGTGCTTTTAAATAAGGCAGCAGGATAGCAGGGCAGCAGAGTAGCAGTTCTCTGTGGTGCCCACTTTAAATTAGGAGAAGGTTCTAGATCTTTCCACCCTCAGATGTGTCTGGAATTTCCTGCCTTCCCTGTCCTGGACACAACTTGTCTGGGGTCACAATAAACTAGTGTCAAACCCTTTGTGAGTGTGCTCTGGATGAGTGCAAGTGTGCAAGGTGACATATCTTCCCCCTCATCAACTCTGAAATCTCACTTCCTGCCAACACCTATTCCCCTTTTGTCTCACTGTTTTGGAGCAATACACAAAGACCAACTGCTAGCTACACCTAGTCATGTGACCCAGGGTACAGACTGCACACACCATATGGTTAAGATAAGAAAAGGGCAACTTTCTAAAATTGGGAATTTAAAAATGGTGACTTAAAATCCAACGTTACCATTAAAGAGGGTTTTAAGTTACAAATCCATAGACCCACTTAACATTTCTATCTGTTCCCAATTAAATGTTACCACTTATTAAATATACAAAGAGAACCCAATGATCCTGTGGGAGAGGTAGGCCTCAAATTAATGATCAACACATTTAAAATTTTAAAGTACATGTCCACATTTTTAAATACACTGCACCCTGCCCTCTGGGTTGTGTAGTGCCTACCCTAGGCGTGACTTATATGTATTAAAAAAGGATGTTTGGGACTGGCAAGAGGTTTATCCAGCCAGATTGGAATGAATGTTTAAAACTGCCCGAAACAGGATGTAATTGCAGTTCTGAGACATGTTCAAAGGACTACTTACTTGGGTGACACAATGAGTGCTGCAGGGCCACTGGTAGCATTTAATTTTAATTTTCAGGCCCTGGGTGCATGTAGTTTACTATATTACTATGGCTTCACTGTCCCCTAGGTGCCTTGCAAGATGGCCAAAAGTACATGGTGTCTGTAGAAGGCAGAGCAAAGGAGAAGGCTGGGACAGGGAGGCAGTGAAACCAGCTCCCCACAAAGAGCACCTGTTTGAGTCCAGGAGGCCTGTTGAAATTGCTCCTAGTGGCTAGGCCATAGGGTGAGCCCACAAAATTGGCCCATTAGAGCACAACTTATGCACCTTTTAAAATTCCCATTTAAACATGTCTAAGCATGAATGGAACATGTGGGCCTCTGCTGCTATTTCTGTCCTTATCCCCTCTGGAGGATAGACATACCCCCAGACTCTTGGGGGTCAGTGCAAGATGTATATTTGAAAATGTCCAGGCAATGGGGTGTGCAAAAGGGCCCTTCTCCAGATTCTTACTGAGCTAAGGGATCCAAGCCTCTAGATCTGGCACAAGATTGGATAGGTCCCGAAGTCCATTCCCTGCTACCACAATGGCAGATAATGAGCTGCAACCTGCAGCATTTCTCCTCTCTGCACAGACTAGAGGCAGGGGCAAGGAACAATGATGGCTCCCGTGCTGTCATAGTACAGTGCTGATCAAACAGTGAGCTAGCAGGGCAGTGCAGGAGCGGGATCCCCACCCTGTTCCAGAGTTAAAGATGCCTGTGGGTAGCTTGGTGGAGAAGGTATCCCTTCCTGCGTATAAAAACAATCCTGATGTAATGGAGGCACCCTTACCGTATGGTGCCAGGGTGCATGCATTGGCATGAGGCAGTACCAGTAGGTGTACAACATCATTTTTTTGCAATCTAGTAGGTGGTTTTAAAAAATGGGCAAGGCAATGTCGAGGAACTAAAAGGTTACTTGCTGCTATCTGATCTTGTATAGGCTTTTTATCATGTACACTACCAAGAGACTCCCAGACCTCTACTGACAAAGTTCATGGAGTGTATATCCTTGGACAAACTTGAAGATTTGATTTCTATTGCTGCTTAATAGGTATAAATAAGCTGATGTAAACCAATGGACATGCCATGGGTTCAGGCCCATAGCCAGAAGCACATTTTTAGGTGGGCATGGTCCTCAGCTATGAATCAAACATTAAAGTTTTGTTCTGTAGGTGCATTCTTTCACAAATACTGTTTGTACTACTAAATATGGACCCACAGAGAATTGTGGTAGAAGAATATCAAGGACAGAATATAAAAAGGTACGTATAGATTTACTGTTCCTAACTCAACATCTACATACCTTGAAGATGTATATCATGTAGGTACACAAGCATGGAGTAAGATATAGAAAATCAATAGTTACACACCTGTTGATATTTTGTATTCAATATTCTGTCCTTAATATTCTGCGCCATAGGTTTGTTGGTTTTGATATTCAGGTGCACACCATGTGATTCCATGTGAATGAATACATAGCTTTTTTAATGTACACATTAAAACACACTCAATCAGCTTTTCACAATTCAACTTTAAATACTATCAATTAGATGGGATTTAAAATAGGAGGCTGTAAAGTTGTAACGTATGTTGCTCACAACTTTGTATATTGTCTTAACTCTTCAAGCTTGGTGAAATGCAATAAAATAAGCTTGTCTCAGCTCAGAGCCCTCCCTCCCAGACCTCTTACCTCAGGTGATGGATGTCCAGCCTACACACTCACATTTGTTTGCTAGAGGATCTCATACTACTTTTAGTGCTGCATCTATGTTACAATTCCTGTCTCTCCTGCTCTCTCTCTCTTGCTTTTTATATTTGCTCTCCTTTCTTTCTCTCAATCTTCTCTTCTTTTCTAGGCAATCTTCTCTCTATATTCATTTCTAAATCTCTGAACTTCTCAATATTTTATATTCCTTTTCTAGCTCTATGTCCATTGACCATGTACGGCAACTGAAACATTCTCTTGCCTGAGCATGGCCATTAGTGACACATGCTACCTGTTTTTGACCACTGTGCTTTTTGCTGTTCCCCAGTCCCAGAAGCCTACCATCATGCGGGCTTCCCGGAATTGGAGAAGTGCCCTACGATCATGAAACAAAGAGGCTAGTGCAATGTGGCCATCATATATTTGCAGCTTGTTATCAATTCTTGTTGGACAGAACATCAGGCTGCATGGATTTGGCAGGTTTTAACTCCTTTAGTGTAGACAACCAATTGACATTCACCACACTGTCTTCATAGTGTAGTAGACTCAACGGATCATCCACAGTACCAGCAAAGAAAACGTTTTGGTAAAAACGCCAGACACATTTTCTTTTCCAAAATAAAAGATGTCACACAAGGGAAATGCTCTCACAAGTTCAGAGATTGATTTTATGTTTTGCTGTATTGCGCAGCACGCTGTGCAATCTAACGTTACACAGCAAAGCAAAAGTGAAAGCAGACTATGTTAATGGAATCTGTGGGGATCCAAAAATGCCCAAACACACGGCATTCCTACACTTCTCCCAATGACAATTGTACCCCACTTTTGTGACTGAGTTTAAACATGTGAAAGGAAATACTTTCTAAGTCCCCTACGACACAAGGAAACATTAAGATTTTGCCTTGCAAATTGACCAGTTCTGGTGATGTGGGTAGCTGCTTTATTTATGTCAGTGGTCGTTCGCCCCCTGTGAAATCTACCAGGCCTGGATGTTTCTGAAAAAGGTGCATAGGGCTCTCTGAGATGGTGTGGCTTGCATGGATCCCAATACCTTTTCTTACTTAGAATTCCCTTCAAATACAATACGTTTACTAAATCACAGATTTTCCTCATATTTCTGTGAAGGACAATTCGGGAGTGTATGAGGACCCATAATATTCATACAGCTCAGTGTTCCCACACTTCTCTCAATAACAACGCTACCCTGAATGATCACCAAATATCATGCATTTAGTACATTAATTACATAAGATCTCATAAGAGTAATTTATTTGCTATGACCATAGATTTGATAAAGATAAAGCTGATTTTTAATGGAGTCAATATATGTCAAAAAGCAGATTCCTGCTGCATATTAAATTACAATGTACAAAAATCTGAAAATGTTAATCGATGTTCTGAGATAGCTGGAGCGGTCAATTATGATACAAATGCATTCAGCTGCAAATGCCCTGATTATGGTTTCCACAAGATTTGGTTCAAGGAGACAAATCATCATCACATTGAGCCTGGCAGGGTTATTGAAATATTAAACCATTTTTGAAAGTCAGTCTGTTATAGTAGCTCTTTGTGACATGGTCTTACTGCTAGTTAGGGTATTTACGGCCCTCAGCAGCATATACACTAATCTAACAAACTATCTGTCTCCTGCAAACAAAATAAAGAACTCTAGAGCAAATACATTATCATTCCAGGCTATATTTCACAACATGCCAGTTTAGGCTGGAGCAATTTCAGTCAAGTACAAGTCTTGCCTGACTTCTGTAAGCCTTGCTCCAGCATAATAGGCTAATCAAAGCACCATGCCATATTGGAATCTGGAGTTAACTGACTGGACATTGCTTTTGAATTGCTGGTAGGTTTAGTTAATGACAACAACATATGTATCAGAAATAGATGTCATGAACGTGTAGGGTTTAGAACAACTTGACTCAATGTCCTGTACAGTTGTGCAGTCTTTTCACATAGCAAATCTTGTTTGACATGCCATATGTGAAGGTGAGAATATAGCTCAGCTAATGCCCATTTAATTCTTGGCCTTTCGGCTGTCACCAGGAAACAGTGTTATTACCACCTTTCATATCAGCTCCTCACACATAATGCTGTGGCATTTCTTCTGGGTCCATCACATCCCCTTCTATTATTCACCATTTCTTAACCCACTTAACAGACTTCATTAAATCATTCAATCTCACCTTTTCCAACTATGTTGATGGCGCTTGAATCGTTTTAAAAATGAATGGTCCGGAAGACCTCTGCAATTTAAAAGTGGATGGCTGCCTTTGAGCCATAAACCCATGGATTATGGATAAACATCTACATTTCAATACTGCAACAACAAAGCTTATTGCATGCGGACAATGACAAAAATATCAGCCTACCACCACATGGCCTAACGAACATAAGGTCCCTCCAAAAATATCAAGAGAAGTCATAAACCTAGCGATAACCATGGACTCAGACCTAAGCTTGATACTATGTTATCAATGTAAAATAAATTGCCTTCTACTTAATAAAATTGTGTGCTGTATCCACCCATACCTTGGGTACCAAAAGTAACAGCAAGCCTTCCTCACACTCATAATCTCCAAGCTTGAATAAGCCAACAACCTACACCTTGAGTCACAAGGATTTATTATATGTAAAACTACAAGTATGCGGCTGAATATAATACTGTAATTCGGAAAACCTTTTCTGAATCGTGAAATGGGCTTAGTGCATTTCAAAAAGGGGTTTGGCATTCACAAACCCTCTGATTCATTGAATTAGAGGGTTGTGAACACAAAACACTTTGCACATAAGGCCCTCAGGTAAGTGATAATTAGTATATTTTATTGGCACTTAGGTATGCTTTCTTGCTTCTTCTTTAATGTATGCAAAGTCTATAGTAATTACTTTGAGTTGATTACCCTAGTGAACCATATATTAAATGGTTAAGCTTTTGTGTTGGACTGCTGTGTTTTAATACTTTTCCTCTGTCATTAATAATTAGGATGTAATTGTTGCCTGCCCACAATGTTCAAGCAAGGTAACTTTCTGTTGTTATGGGGGAATCAAAAACATTACATGCATAGACAACATATAATTTGCTTTTAAGCATGTAGGCAGGCATCCTGATCAACTTTTCAAGCTGTTCCGAGCTTGAAGTAATGGTTGTGCACTCAATTGTTTAGAGAAGGGCAAACGTAATTTGTAATGAAAGGTTTTCAAACCTACACACACTCATAATTTATAATGCATTTGCTTCCTGATAATAAATGCCTTAAAATTTCCAAACATATAGGCATATTTACATAGAGGTTGCGCCACCTCTGCATAACTTATTTTGATGTAACAGCAGCACATTCAGTGATCCATATTTACAAGGTGATGCATTAGGCATAATGCGTCACTTTTCCTTGCCCTGCGTCGTATTTTACCTGAACTAAAACATGCTGCATCAGGTAACGTTAATCATATGCAAGGTAGATGTTCCCTCTTAAAATCCAATGCAGAAGTGGTGCATCTATATCTACAGTTAATGGGAAAGTGACGCATCATTGGCGAATGACATGCAGAATCTAAAGTGCATCAAAGTTTCTGTGCAACAACAACCCAGGTGTAAAAATTACACATTGGCATGGGTACATAAGCAGAACATACCTAAAGTACTTTGGTAAGCTCAACTATACCATGGAGCTACTCATACTGCAGCTCGATTAGGAAGAAGACAACAACCACCATTACCACAGAGGCAGCGAAGGAGAAGGGAGAGAACATACCAGTAGATGACTACCTTCATTGACCTCAGGGAGGAAGAGGAGGTCACCACCTATTACCAGCTCAGGAGGGAGTCCATTGTCCAGCTCCTGCCCCAGATTGCACAAAGGCTGCAACCAATATCCCAGAGGTGAACCAACATCCCTCTGCAGGCCAAGCTGATGGCAGTACTCCCCATGCTGGTGTGTAGCTCATTCCAAACTACCACAACCATAGTGGCTGGAAGATCTCAGCCATCTTTTTCTGGATTCCTCCTGTCCATCCTCAATGCCATCATAAGCCTCACACACTAGTATCTCATGTTCCCCAACACACAGCAGAAACAACTTGAAAACAAGAGGAGGTTCAACGCCATTGTTGGCTTTCCACTTGTGTTGGGGACAATGGACTGCACTCATGTGCAACTGGTGCATCCTGCTGCTACATCCCACTTGTTCCGCAATCAGAAGCACATGTATTCCACTAATGTGCAGGGAATAGTAGACGATCTAAGGATGTTTATCAGTGTGCTGGCAAAGTACCCTAGGAGTTCCCATGATGCATACATCTTAAGAAATTCCATCGTAAACTAGTGCTTCCGGAATGGGAGACGTGGGAATGGCCTACTGGCTAAGTACATCTGAAGCACATGATCAACCTCATGAGATTAAAATATGTTGGAGAAAGTAGCCATATTTGTGTTGTGTGAATTAGACAGTGCATATATAGCAGGAGTGGGCCTCATACTCATACTGCAACAAGTCACATGGCACATGTGCAGTACAGCCCTCCAAGTCACACATGTCGAGACCTGCTAAGCCACGGTGGGCCTCATTTACAAGAGTCCTGCACTGCTCGAGTGTCAATTTCCATGACGATCAGATGGAGCAGGTCTCTCAATCACGTCTGTGAGACAGTGCAAAAATTGCCCTGCATTTCCTTGCATAACCTCATAGATATGGAGTAAGTCAAGGCAGTGCAAAGTGCTACATTGCCATACTCTACATCAAGGATGTGTTCCATGGGTCTTGTGGTGGGTTTTTCTATGCAATACCAATGGGGTTTGATTTACAAGGATCGGTAAACCTGGAAATGTGTCAAAAATGTGTGGCTCCACAAAGGAGGTGTAATGAGGAGAAATACCTTTATTTTTCTTCGTAATTTTCTTTTTCTATGTTTGCTGAATAAACCTCCATTGAATGCTTTTGTGCAGGAAGGTGTCCCTCCCCAGGTCATGTGTACCATGAAAAATTGCATTAGTCATCATATACACACCTGCCATCCTATGTGAGGTCTATTTTGTACCACACAAACCTACTCTATCAGTCCTCCAATGGTTCAGAGCGTGCAGCAAGGTAGACCCTTATGCACAAAGTACATCTTATAGGAAAGGCAGCCACACATTCACCATTTAGATAATGTGCCTGTCTTGGTGCAATGCTGCCCATTGTCTGCTGGTACAGGCTGCAGACCCAGGGCACTGCATGGTGTTGAAAAATGTATCCCGCACTGTCCCAAATCATTGAGGCAGTGTCGTTTTGATCTCTCTCTTTCTGTATTGTCAACATAGTTGACACAGTGCACTGCCATGTGTAGATTATCATGTCCCACATTGACATGCCCTCACTAATCTATCCATGGCACTAGCTAATGAACAACAGTGACTGCTACTGTCACAACCATAAATGTGTGAAGGAATGAGACAACATAATCTGCTCTGGCAAAATATTGTAAAATTAGATATATTTTAGTTCAGAAATGTCAATAGTAGCCCCAAACAAACACAACGGAAGAGTGTGAGAGAAGTCTCCCCTCAATGGCTAACTGACTCTCCTTACTAGTAACAAATCACCACATTCATGGCATTGGCACTCACATGTATTACAAATAGTAAGTGTATCACACAGGCCAGTATACTAGTATTTGTAGAACAGTGTCAGTCATACCAAAATGAAAGTGCATGTATGCTAACCAATGCCAGTGCATGTCCCATACTGGTTGAAAAGTGTGTGAGTCATTAAGGATGCATAACAGAATGTACATGAATGTGGACACATCAACCATCATGACCCCCCTGACTTTTGAGATGACCAAGGTCTGTAGCTGTGGGTCATGACCCCATATTCACAGCCCCAGACCAATGCCTAGTGGAGCTACAATCATGCACTTAGCAGGACCTGGTTTACAGTGTAGAGGACTTTGGAGTCCTTAAGTCATGCTTTCACTGTCTTGACATGTTCCGGGGATTATGCTCTACTTCCCCTATGGTATGTAAGATCATGCTTGTGTGCTGCATTTTGCACAACATAAGTGTGCAAACAATATCCCATGGGGCAAGGGAAATGAGGACAATGAAAGCCCAGAGGATGGTGATGAGGAAGATGAAGGCCAACACCAAATGTACCTACAATTGTTGAGACACAGCAAAGAGACCAATTGGACACATGGTTTTTGCAGATGCATGAGCCACATCAAGGGATCACAAATAAATGGACCACATGAACTACATTTACCAAAATGCCAATACATGTATGAACACTACCATTGCGTAACCAATCTTACTACAGAGTCATTGAAAACATCAAAACACTCACATCACACATGCTAGTAATTGGCACACAACAAAGGTATGTAGTAATGTGGTCATGCCAACAACCTGTGCCAAATGAATGCCATTGTGAAGATAAACACCAAACAAAGTTAGCTGTTTGGCACAGTTTGAACAGGTAATGATAATGTGTGCTGTTGCAGTGTACTGACCATCAGACATTCTACTACAATCCAAATGGTGTGCTAATGTAAATAGTGTGCAACAGCTGCATGAGTGTGTTGTACATCTCGACATTTGTATAGCCGCATACTTGTGGAGGATAGTATGGTTAACTCATAGTCAGATGACTGTGAACCAAGCCACATAGTAGGTGCATGGGAGCACAGTCCAACCCACACAGTCTACATATGCTACATCAATGTCTGCAGGCACATTTTTAATCCATCGTGACATCTCACATCACACATCACACATATAAATGAGGAATTCACAACTGTGCTAGTGCAAGATTGGTTACCTTGTACCAATGCTTCCACACTTGTCTCACTAGGCAAAGATGCAACTGGAACAAGCAGGGATATATCTTACCATGGTGGTGTGTTGCGCTCAGATACAAACAATGGGTTCATAACTACAGCTGTTATATTTATGTGTGATTGTAAATACACAATGCAAAGAGTTAGAATATAAAACATTTGCAGAAGCAATGACTAAATGCAAGGTGAATCCAGCAAAGGTACCATCCACTGATGTATTCCAGGTCATAGTGGCAGAATTTGTCAATAAATGCCCAGGTGACCATCTTGTGTGAATGCATACCCACAATCTAAGTTCAAGTAACCTCTCAATGTAGCAACACAATGTGATCCATGCCAATAGCAAACATTTACCTTCTTGGAATAAACCAGACTAGTTTTGGCCACCCAAGCTGGCCTCATGTTCACCAAAATATAGGCAAGGAAGTGAGGTAAACACTAATGTGCATTGGCACTGTGCATGTGCCACACATATCCTTCCAGATCCAAGCCCATACAGCAGATATGTGTGTACCACAACATGATATGGTGATTGTTGGTTATCACTCTATGGTAACTGTTGGTATGCACTTAACAACATCTGTCATACATGCCTAGCCACATCCATTACACATCTAGACAATCAATCTGTCTTCACATACACTGTAGACTGGCTGAGCCAGCTTGTGTATGTCACTCCCTGAGTGGTTGATGCATTCACAAGACATCCTAGGACAGCAATTTATACAGATATGTGCCTATGTACCACAGGTTGGTGCTGCTGATGTCTTTCCACTTTTGGACCTCAGATGGCACAAACCTCTCAGCCACCTCCACTAGGCCCGGCTAAGTCACCTTGTGTGGCTCATCATGGCCTCATAGCTATGGAGTAAATCGAGGCACCTCAATAGGCTGCCTTGGGTTTACTCTGTGCTATGGGTGCGTTGCAGAGGTCTTGTGACGGGTTTTGCAAGGCAACACCTATGGCTATTCAGGATAACTCATGTAAACGTATGGATGTAAACCTGGTGTCGTGGAAAAGGCTCATGGCTTCACCCAATCTGACGTCAGTTGCAATATAGTTCTTCCTGTACCGTCCTGCACATAAATCATCCATGGATTGCCATAGCTTCTGCCTTGCCTTACTCCATTATCATGAGGTCATGCCACACCATGCATGGTGGCTTTGCATTGCACCATTAGTATGAGTGAATCCTGCGTCCCCATGAAATTTGGGATAAGTGATTCTCCTGAAGGGTAGGACCCTTGTATATGAGCCACCTAATGTAAACCGCTCCAAATCACTCAGAGCTATATTTTGTGACATTTTGCGTCATGTTTGCACTACTGTTTTTGTGCATCCATGACAGAAAAAGCTAGTAGAAAATTAAAAAGCCAAGCAAGTGGCAATTTGAACTTTCTTCTGTGGGCTAGAAAAATAATGTAATGCAAGTCAGTGGCTTGTTCTGCATTGCATTACATTTCATTCTGGAAGTTGTTCTATTCGGGAACATTCTCGTTCCTGCGCATCCAACCATGGATTGAATGCAATCCCAGATTTACAAAGGTTTGTACACCTGGAATTGCATGATTTCTCCACATCTCATTGAGGATGGTGTTACAAAGGGGAAATTGTTTTTAGGTCCTTGTTATTTCCTTTAGCTTCATTATGCATTCTTCGGCATACAAAGGAAGTGGTAAATGCCTTGAGAGATTGCTGTCATGAAGGATGGTATCCCTTCCTGCACAAAAGCCAATTCTCCCTGCAACGCATGGTGCCAGGGTGTCTGTGTTGGAGCTAGGTTGCCTGAAGTGCATCAGCGAAAGGAGAGAGTAGAAATGGTCCATATCTTTATAAATATGGTCATTTCAGTCCTCTTCCTTTCACACAACACAGCACATAAACATGGCTTGCTGCCCTGCATTGCATCAAAGATTTGTCAATGGACCCCTTAACATGCCATGTAAATTTAAATTGCTACATTGCGTGCACCAGTATTCACACCATGGGCCATAATATAGAAGTACGCTGGGGGTGCAACAGGCTTTTGCCCTCACTTTGTGCACCTGTGGCACTTTGGGATCTCAGAAGGGGCTGCAGACACTTATGTAACACTGATGGCACTGGTGCACTTATCGAGCGAGCACTATCACCACTGGGTGTTGGTGAGGTGTGGCTCCATGCAAATGAGGGAATCCCTTGCCTCTGCGTCTATGCCATATTAAAGACATGTGCGCAGGGGCAATGAAGATGTCAGAAGGCACAATGACCCTCATTATGACATCGATGGCAAGGGTGACAGAAGACTGCCAGTGCTGGCGGTCTTCCACCCGCCATAATATGGCTACTGCAGGATTTCTGCCACAATAAGGTTGGAAATCTGGCAGTAGCCATGTTGGTGGCTAAGGTGTCTGGGCGGTGCTACCACCTGCACCGCCCCACAAGTAGGACACTGCCAGCTTTATTTTGACCAAAAAGACTGCCTGGCGGTGTCCTGCTGACAGGGCACTGCTGGCGGTAGCAGCACCCATTCCCTGCCAGATGACAACATTGTCGGACAAGGTAAGTCGGACGTCCATCAGGGGAGGGAGGTGGAGGGTGGGGGGTGTTGTGTGTTGTGTCTGCATGTGTGTGTGCATGTGTATATGCGTCTGTGACTGTTGTGGTGTATGTGTGGTTGTGAACATGTGAGTGAATGCGTGTCTGAATGTTACAGTGAGTGCATGTCTGCATGTCAGTGTGTATGCGTGTGAGCATGTGTGAGTTAATGCGTGTATGGATGAGTGTGAGTGAATGTGTGTATGGATGTGGTGGTGCATTGATGCATGCGTCGTGCATGTGGGTGTGTGTGCATGATTGCGGGGAGAGGGAGTTTAGGGGCAGTGTGATTCTACGGGGGTGGGGGATGGTGTGATTCTGGGGGGCAGGGCTGGGAGGTTAGGTGTTTGCTGTGGTTGGGGGGGTTAGGTGATTGCTGGGGGGGTGGAGGAGCCTTCTACCGGTGACAGGGAAGGGATTACCTGTCACTGGTAGCCCTACAGCCATGGTTTTCGTGGTGGTGGTACCTCTGCGAAAACCATGGTGATAGGCCAGCTCATTATACCGCTGTTGATCATGTGTGGACCGCCGGGTCAGAGATGCTCTATTCCGGTCTGGCGGTTCATACCACGATATTAATATGAGTGGTGATGTGGCGGGTTGGCCTTTGGCCTCGAAGAAACCGCCACCCTCATAATGTGGCGGTATACACTGCCAGCCTGTTGGCAGTGATACCGCCACATTAACCCTGGTAGTCAAAAGACCGCCTGGGTTAAAATGAATCCCAATGACAGTGCTCCACCAAAAAGGTGGCACACTATCAGGGTGCTCTCTGATGGCAAAAATGTGACACATACTTCTAGGAAATGTCTCAATGGCTCTGCCATACTGCAAACCAGGAAGGGTGAAATTACTTTCACTTTCTCTTACAGACTTTTCGGCTGTGCTTGCTGGAGGCTGTGTCTTGTGGTTTCTGGAGAGTTTTGAGTTGTTTATTGGTCTTGGTGTCCGTGCTGTCCCTGTTGTGTCCCTAAATTCTGTTTTGTACATTGTAAAGTTTATTTGTAATGTTTAGTCCAGTGTAGTGTCAGACATCTGTCTTTTCAGGGTTCTTTATTGTTAGGGGTAGTTGGGAGTCTTGGGTAGAAATGTTATTGCCAGGGAGAGGTATGTCTGGGAGGGCAGCGCACCCAACATTTCCAACCAAGAGTTTGGGGAGTTCCTGTGTCTGATAACCCGCTACCTCCCCAACATGATTGTCAGTCAGGGTCGGATGATCCAGGGCTACCCACCCACAACCTGAAGACGCGATGGGAGAAGGTGCGGCAGCACATGTAAAGGATTTTCAAGATGGACCGGGCAGATGTGGTCAGCCAGGAGGCTGACCTTGATTATCTCAGAGTTGAAGTCGGGGGAGCTGTTGGTAAGTACACATATGCTGTGAATTTATAGCTGAGTCTCTTTTGCCTATATAAGATTTTTCTTCTATGACTCTAAGAGTCACATATGTTTTATGGTCAGAATGCTATCCCTCCGATGAACTATGTTGATAAGCAGAAGCATGCTGCAGAGGCATTGTAACACTGGACTAGCATTAGACCACACAGACCATGTAGTGCATGCCAGCCCCAGGGGTGCTTGTTGCTCCACCTGCACTGTGCAGGTAATGTTATCACCTGGCGTTCCAAGCCATTACTGATTCATAAATGTGTGTGCCATAATCTATGGGCCTCATTTCCAATTTCTTGGTGCAGGGCAGTTCCGCAAAGCCTCTTTCTGTGCTGCCATGCATCAAAAGGAAAGGGCAGGAGTGCACCATGTTAATGACATACAGGGCGTTTGTCAGAGTCACCAGATCCTCGGGGTTTGCGCACGTTCCCAACACGTCCACCACTGAACAGCTCCAAGACTCTGATAGATAAATCACAGAGGCTAAGAGAGTTCAAGAGGGGAAGAGGGGATTAGGGAGGGAAACAGATGGGAAGGAGACCTGTAGTAAGAAAAAGGTTAGAACACACAATATGAAAATTATATCTCCTGAAATCAATACTAGACTATGATTCTAAGCATAGTCATTCTGAAAACATGAACAATCTAAGAATTAAATTAAAAATGACTAAGTTTCAATATGGCTGGATAAGGAAATCAAGATGGATTAAATGAAAACTTTCTTTTTCAAGTACTTTACTTTACATGAGAATCAGAAAAACATTCTGACTAAATTTTAAACCAGTCATATAAATCCTTTTCTGAGAATGCACACCAGGACCATACTATATTGCATCTAGACACTCTGATCTTCTGTGTACTCTTAAAATGTTTCAACACAAATTGCGCATATTGTAGATATATATATATATATATATATATATATATATATATATATATATATATATATATATATTTATATATATATATATATATAGTACACACCATAAAAGGATTGTGCACCATGAATCACAGAATATGGATTCAGGAAAAACAAATCACATAACTTGTCAACTCGAATATTACATGATAAATATCTTAGAATAGTGGCATACAATAAACAACATGAATTAAACTTGAGGATAGAATCGTGCGTCTTGCCGATTCGAGTGTCACCATGTAAAAAGCCAAGAAATGGTAGTACGCAATGAATATCAAAGTCAAATCATCATTAAACGAATTGCGCGTCTTGCCGATTCGTAAACCATGATGTAAATGCCAAGAAATAACAGCTCACAATGAATAACAAGATCAAAGTACAATGAAACGGATCGCGCGTCTTTTGCCGATTCTTAAGCCACCATGTAAATGTCACGAAATGGTAGCGCGCAATGAACAATAGAGTTAAAACACCATAAAACGAATTGCGCGTCTTGCCGATTCTTAAGCCACCATGTAAATGTCAAGAAATGGTAGCACGCAATGAACAACAAAGTTAAAACACTATAAAACGAATTGCGTGTCTTGCCGATTCTTAAGCCACCATGTAAATGTCACGAAATGGTAGCGCGCAATGAACAATAAAGTTAAAACACCATAAAACGAATTGCGTGTCTTGCCGATTCTTAAGCCACCATGCAACTGTCAAGAAATGGTAGCGTGCAATGAATAACAAGATAAAATTATCATGAAACGAATTGCTCGTCTTGCTGATTCGCAAATCACCCTGCACATGTCACAAACACTCAAGCGCATATTTCACACGTGCAAAGTACTTTGTCAAATCCTAAAAGAATTAGGCCCAAGAACATGAGAGTTCTCGATAACGGCGTCGGGAGGCCAGCCCAACCACTGTCTTACCTCCCAGAACAAGGATCTCCAAATGAAGAATGAAAGTCAGATGTCTGGAAGATCAAATGGGCCACTGGGACAGGAGCTTAGGAAGTAGCTGCTGCTCTGCACCGGGACCTCTGAATAGTGAGCTCTTGGAGCTGGGCTGGCTAGCTTTTTATAGAGTCTTGGCCCAGCCCACAACCACACCGAGGCATGTTGCAGGGAAAGTCTCTAGAAGGCCCTGGAAAGGGACCACACCCAAACACATTCTGAAAGCCTGCAGCAATACATTGCAAATGAACAGCATTTGTAAGCACATTAAAAATAAGTCTTCAGGATTGAACTCTGCAATGTAAAAGGTTAAACAACAACATATCAGCACAATGCATAAATTACGTTGTTTTGAGAGTGCTGGGTTTTTGCATTCTAGTCGCCAATAGAGCACGCACTGCCCTGGTGTTGACAGCATTCCTGTCTTTTCTGCCTGTGCAGGCACAAAAAGTGGTGCATTTCACCAATGCAGGCACCCTTGTACCAAGTGCAAGGGTGTCTGGTTTTGTTGGTTCAATTGTTTTTGTGCAGGGAGGAACACCTTCCTGTGCAAAAGCAATCAATGGAGGAGTTTTCCTCTTTCTATGTGTGCTCCAGAATGCAGCACACATACAAATTGGAAAAACACAATTAGAAATAAAGTATTTCCTCCTCACATTCTTACACACATGTTATTATGCCCAAATGTTGACAGGGTGTTTGGAGCACATCTGAACATTTCTCATACATGCTCGTGTGCAGAAGTTCCCAATTCCTCATTCTGCCTGTAAAGATCATGGATGGACAATGTCTATTTAGTGTGTAGCATTGACATGTACTGAGCTCAGTGAAAGCAAGGGACAAGCATGGCTACTGTCCGATGTGTATAGCATTGTCATGGACATGTACAGATAAGAGAAAGGCTAATGTATCACCTTACAGAGTGTGTTATGTCACATCATTAAGGTCACAGACCCATCAAAAGCAGGTACCCTTGCGCCTTTTTGCAAGCAGTGATGTGTTTGTACTTGGTCCACAGTCTGTGCACCTGATTCCTGTTTAGGCACATCATATCTGTGAACACAAACTGCCTTACCTATGTGGATCAGTTAGCCATGTCAACTGTGCTGCATGCTTCATGTTCCATGTGCAGACTTACATATACAATTAATAAGCAAAGAAGCCACAGCACTCAAAACAATGTTCATATTAAAGAATATTATTTTAAGTGCTGCATTTTTAGTGTTTCTTTGAAGCACTACCGTATGCTCTTGGGTAGTGGAGCATCTTACTGCATAGCACCATAACCCTCCCCATGTTTGCACGATTTTCGACATGAACTACTATTGACTAAACTTGCTCAATGTGTGGGAAGTGCACCCCTTTCTACCACCACTACCCACCCCCTTTCTTGTCGTATACAATTACTAAGTGAATGTACTGTGCTTCGTATGTCCACAGTGTATGTGTTCTACATTCACAGTGCAATGTACCATGCTATGTCTGTTATGTGGACCTGAACCCTATACAACGGCTGAGGTGGACAGCTTCAAGGATCCAGATGCTACCAGTGAGTGTCACCTGAATGGTTACTGTGTTGTGCACAGATTGTCTTTGATGTTGGATAATGCTTGCAATGACATGTTCAATGGGCATCCAAATTCTAATGGAATAATTTGTTCAAGGCATGGTACATCATAAATTAAATAGGTCAAGGTTGCATGTGCATTAGATAGGGACTAAGGTCAAGGTGAATGTATTGGCAGTCTATGTAAGCCCACATGATAGATGGGGTGAGAGAGGAGCCATGACCAAAATGCCATAGTCTGCTGAATTATATATAAGCGGATTTAGAGACGACCATTGCTTGGGATGGTTTACCTTCCAACTGCATGTCAGATGCACATTGCTACTGTAGTCATCCACATTGCATTCAATGTACATTTTATTTGGCATGTCCAGACATGATGTGAGGATTCACACCTCAGTGAAAACAGAACACGTAAGGTTAGCTGGCCTAGATGTCAGCATTCCACACATGGTAATGCAGTTAAAGGCCTCACTCATGCCATCTAATGCTACATTTTACCTTTTGTATACATAGTAATACCTTTGCACTGTCTTTGTACCAGAAATGCCAAGGTGTGTTTGACCAAATGTATATCTGCACGATGTTGTCATTCAAGAGTCTATTACTGTTAGAAATGGGGTCTCTGGTTGGCAGTCAGTTTGCACTCTGTCCAACCAGGGACCCTCACTCTAGTCAGGGCAATGGAGATACGCACTTAGATAACCCCTGTTCACCCCCTTGGTAGCTTGGCGCATGCAGTCAGGCTTATCTCAAAGGCAATATGTAAACCATTTGTACCAACAGACACAGTAATACAGTAAAAACACTACAAAATGGACACCATACCAGTTTAGAAAAATAGGCAATATTTATCTAAATCAAACAAGACCAAAACAACAACAATTCAATAGACACAAGTCAAGATATGAATTTTAAAAATAAAAAGAGCCTTACTCCATAAAAAACAATGGAAATGTTGTTACACAAAGTACCTGGTTCGCGTAGAAAATGAAGCCACCCGGGTGAGGGTGTGTTGAAAAAGTCAGCAATGCATTGTTTTCTCACTCACAAGAAAGGCCGTGCATCGTTTCCCCGACTGGGCACCTCCGATCCGCCCAGGTTTACGTTGCTTTTGATGCCCAGCAATGATGCATGAGAAATCCGGCCGTACAGTGATGGAAAACCACGCTGTGAGGGGTTTGCATCATATTCAGCAGCCGCAAGTGGGTGTTGTGTTTTCTCCAGCTGCAATACAGGTGATGCGTCGATTTCCCAGCTGCGATGCAGGTGGTGCATCGATTTCAGCCACAAGGCATGCTGTTTTTACAGCCGTGTTGCAGGTGGTGCGTGGAAGGTTTCCCTGCACAGCGTCCTGTGCGTGGATTTCAGCTTCTCCTTTCAAGGGTCCCGGGACTAGATATGACACCACTTGGCAGGGCAGGAGTCTCAGCAAAGAGTCCAGGTGCTGGTAGAGGTTGTCTTTGATGGACTTCCAAACAGAAGACAAGCTCACTCCAAGCCCTTGGAGACACTTATAACAGTCCAGTCTCTGTCCTCTTTCAGGCAGAAGCAGCAACTGCATGCCAACCCAGCAAAACACAGTCACAGCCAAAGGGGCAACACTCGTCCTCTAGTTCTTCAGCTCTTCTCCTTGGCAGAGGTTTCTCTTGGTTCCAGAAGTAATCTGAAAATCTGGAGTTTTGGGTCTGTTACTTATACCCTTTTCTGCCTTTGAAGTATGCAAACTTCAAAGTAAAGTCTCTGTTGTTCACAAGATCCTGCCTTGTCCAGGCCTGGCTCCAGACTCACACAAGGGGCTTGGAGACTGCATTGTGTGCAGGCAGGCACAGCCCATTCAGGTGTATGTGACCATTCCTCCCTCCAGTTTAGCACAGATGGACCATCAGGATATGCAGGCTACACCCCAGCTCCCTTTGTGTCACTGTCTAGAGGAGATTCATAAACAGCTCAACTGTCAGTCTGACCAAAAGATGTATTTTTAAATTGTGAGTTGAGAGACACCAAACTCCAAATTTCTCTCTGCTCTCAATGGGATACTATACTTAAAGGATAGTTGAAGGAAGCTCCCATGTTAACCTATAAGGGAAACAGGCCTTGCAACAGTGAAAAATGAATTTGGCAGTATTTCACTATTAGGAAATGTAAAATGCATCAGTAAATATCCGACCTTTAACACACACTGCACCCTGCCCATGAGACTACCTAAGGGTCTACCTTAGGGGTACCTTACATGTATATAAAGGAAAGGTTTGGTCCTGGGAAGTGGGTACAATTGTCAGGTTGAATTGGCAGGTTAAAACTGCACACACAGACCCTGCACAGACACTGCACCCCAACCACAGCGCTCCCGCCAAACACAAATACCTCAACGCAATAAACACCCACACAGCCCCGCGCCCACCAACCGGCCCCACCACATAACACCTCTCAACCTGAACGCAACCCACAACAACACCACCACAACCCACAGCAACACCATTCTACGACACAGCAACAACACGCACCAAAACCATCTCAGCTGCCTGCTCCTAAATACACGCTCCTTACACAAACATGCCATAGAACTCTGGGACCTCATCACATCATACTCACCGGACATCGTCTTCCTCACGGAAACCTGGACGAACCACTCCTCAGAGCCAGACATAGCCACAACCACCCCTATGGGATACAAACTCCAACGCAAAGACTGCCTTAACAAGCCAGGAGGTGGCATTGCCATCCTGCACAAAGACAACATTAACACATGGACTTCCTAATCCACATTAACAACAACACCACCCTCAGAGGAACACTAATTTACAGACCCCCAGGACCACGCCCCGCCTTCTGTGACACCATCACCGACACCATCAGCATGCACACCCTCAACTCCACAAACTACATCCTTCTCGGTGACTTCAACTTTCACCTGGAGAACCTTCAAGACCACAACTCCTCCTTCCTCCTAGACAACCTCGCCAACCTAGGACTCAGACAACTGGTCACAGCACCCACCCATTCAGCAGGACACATGCAATCTTCGACTCAAGCCAACACATAACCTACACCCACACCACCGACCTCCACTGGATGGACCACCACTGCGTCCACTTCTCCTTCGCCAAACGCACCACCACCAACACACCACACCCTACCGCATGTGGGACAAGATCCATGCAGAATGCCTGAACTCCCAACTGACGCATAACCCCCCCACCCCGACGACCCCAACACCGCGGCCCACAACCTCTCTAAATGGATCACGACCTGTGCAGACACACTAGCCCCTTCAGAAAAAACATCACCGCCCGCAACAATAAGAACGCCCCATGATTCACCGCTGAACTCCAAGACTCCAAGCACAAATGCCGCCAAGCAGAGAAAGCCTGGCGACAAGAACCCTCAACAACCAATTTCTCCACCCTCAAAAACTCCATTCGCACCTACACCAACTCATACACACCAACAAAAGAGCACACCACAAGGAACCCATTGAAAACAACTCCCAAAACAGCAAAGAACTCTTCACCATCATTTAAGAGCTATCCAAACCCAAAGCCAGCAACATAGACCCCCACACACACAAGCCCTCTGCGACTCCCTCTCCAACCATTTCCACCACAAAATCCTGGACATACACAACAGCTTCATACCACACACACCCACCACATACGCCTCTCACCCACCCAACTCAGACCCTCCTCACACCCCCCCAAACCTACTTACCACCTGGGCCCCAACCACCGACGAAGAAACTGAAAAAAACATTAATTCCATCCACTCCGGATCCCCCTCCGACCCTTGCTCCCATCGCATCTTCAACAAAGTTAGCCCAACCATCGCCCCCAAACTCTGCTACATATTCAACACCTCATTCAACATCACCACCTTCCCAGACCTCTGGAAGCAGGCAAAAATCACCACACTCCTAAAAAAGCCCAAAGCAGACCCGGAAGACCTCTCCAACTACCGCCCCATCTCTCTCCTACCTTTCCCCGCCAAGGTCGCAGATTAACTAGTTAACGCCTGCCTATCCCACTTCCTTGAGAAAAACAACACACTCAACCCCTCTCAATCCGGGTTCCTCAAGAACCACAGCATGGAAACCGCCCTCATTGCATGTACCGATGACATCAGAACCAGAGTCGACAATGGCAAGACTGTCGCACTCATCCTCCTAGACCTCTCTGCGGCCTTTGACACTGTCTGCCACCACACACTCTGCATGCACCTCCACAACACAGGAATTCGACACAAAGCCCTAGACTGGCTCACCTCATTCCTCACCGATAGAACCAAAAAAGTCTGTCTCCCACCCTTCCACTCCACTGATACCAAAATCATCTGCGGAGTCCCCCAGGGGTCCTCCCTCAGCCCCACTCTCTTCAACATTTACATGACACCTCTCGCCAACATCCTCCAACTGCACAGAATCACCATCCTCTCCTACGCAGATGATACCCAACTCATTATCTCCCTCACCCGCAACCCCACCACTGCCAAAACCAACCTCCACACTGCACTCCTTGACACCGCCACCTGGATGTCAACAAATCATCTCAAGCTCAACTCCAACAAAACAGAAATCATCATTTTCGGCCCCAACAAAACCATATGGGACAACTCCTGGTGGCCCACCACCTTAGGCCCGCACCCACCTCCACAAACCACGCACGCAACCTCAGCATCATCCTAGACACCTCCCTCTCCATGACCCAGCAAATCAACACAGTCACCTCCTCCTGTTTCTACACACTCTGCATGCTGAAAAACTCCTTCAAATGGATTCCCACAGAGACCAGGAAGACCATCACCCACGCACTCAGCAGCAGCAGGCTAGACTACGGTAACGCCCTTTACACCGGCACCACACTCAAACTCAAATGCAAACTCCAGAGAATCCAGAACGCAGCCGCACGCCTCATCCTGAACCTCCCCCACCACGAACACATCACACCATACCTCAAATCCCTACACTGACTCCCCATAGACGAGAGGATCACCTTCAAGATCCTCATCCACGCACACAAATCCCTCCACAACACCGGCCCAAGGTACCTCAACGAAAGAGTGAACTTCCACACTCCCACACGACACCTCCGATCCGCCAACCTTGCACTAGCCACAATCCCCCACATCCAACGCACCTCGACTGGAGACAGATCCTTCTCCTACCTCGCCCACAAGACCTGGAACTCCCTCCCCACCAACCTTCACAAAACCCAAGCCCTCCTGCTTTTCAGAAAAAACCTCAAGACATGGCTGTTCGAACAGTGACCCCCCCGTAGTCCCCACCCACCCAGTGCCTTGAGACCCTCACGGGTGAGTAGGGCGCTCTATACATTTCTTTGATTGATGATTGATTGATTGCAGTGGCAGGTCTGAGCCATGTTTACAGAGCTACTCATGTGAGTGGCACAATTAGTGCTGCAGGCCAACTAGTAGCATTTGATTTAAAAGTCCTGGACACCTCTAGTGCACTTTACTAGGGACTTACGAGTAAATCAAATATGGCAATCATAGAAAAGCCAAATGCACATACAATTTACACAGAGAGCACTTGCTCTGTAGCACTGGTCAGCATTGGTAAAGTGGCCAGAGTCCCAAAAACAGCAAAAACAGAGTCCAACACACAGTCAAAACATGGGAAACAGAAGCAAAAAAGACAAGGAAGACCACGCTGAGGATGCCAGGTCTAATAATTACCCAATCCATCTTCTGGTCGTGTTAGCTATAACGACTTGCAACAAAAACCTCACCCAGGATTACAGTAAGACTAACACTTGCTAGTTACATCACAAGATACTTGTGCATATGAGACATACAGCATGCATGCACACATCCATCACATGGATATGCTGAGTGATAATGTGCAGCAAGGTGACATTAATAGCTGATGTGTGGGACAGACAGTAGGCTATGTAGAGGGACACATGCTATTACTTGAACTGCATGTGATGAGCCATGGAACGGTCCTCCAGGTATTTCCATTAGTCAAATTGGAGATCAATCCAACATCTCTGTTTGAGGTGAGGTAGCTGGGCAGCCTCTATTCATGTTTGAAATACCAAGGACATAGTAAGTCTATGTAGCAATGTACCTGGAGTTGTGCCCCTGCCATATCAGAGACACAATGTTGAGTCACAAAACATGTTTTTGCCGGATATTGCTAAACTTACCTAGGTTAATGGCCATGGAATCTAGCTTTTTGTTGTCTCCAGGAGGAACACAATTATTCAATTAATAGAGGCATGTTTACCATACCATGTGTACACAACAGCAAGGTTTAGCTTAGTATGTTTAGTTAGTTTGTGTATAGGTGTAGTTTATGAAGTTTTTCTATTAAGATGTGTATTACGTGGGGTGGGGGTTTAACATTTTGTGTTATCTTTGTAGAATAACCTAAGTTAAGGAAGTTTTAGATAGTGTTTTAGGATAAGGTAGTATAGTTTGGATGGCGTAGCTTAGTTTAGATGTAGTTTAGGTTATATAAGTCCGTTAGTGTAGTTTAGGTAGTTTTAGGTAGGATAGGCTTTATATTTACATTAAATACCAAGATTTTATACATACATGTCTACTTCATGATTTACTGCGTAGGAGTTATCATATCTCTTTAGGTTGTGTTAAGTGCACAAAGTAGGCTTTGCTAGCAGTTTGTAGATGTGTGACAAGGTGAAAGACCTATGGTGAGGAATCTGTGAAGTCTGGCATAGAATCACATGAGGGATCTACAAACACAGTTGAGCATTTTAAGTGGCACTATTGATGTGAATGGATAGACAAACAGATATTCACATTCTATTGCTCTTTGTGTGTGTGTGTGTCAAGCAACATGCATTCGAGGGATCATGATGTCAAACCATTGTCACTAATCAAGGAGATTTGGGGTCAAACACTGATGCCAGTCCCTTACACAGTCAACCTTGCATCTTTCACTTATCACAGCAGTCTTGTTTGCTGGCTAGTATCCATGGATGAGCTTCCCACTAGTGCTGTGACTTCATTCACCATTAACATTGACTGGATGCTACTTGTTGCACAACATGCTTGTGACCTTGGGTAACTACTTGATGGTCTACATACACAAATGGTTCACCAAAGTAATTCCCTTAGCCTATGTAGCTTTGTCCAAGGCTTCTCTATATACATGTCCCTTTGGGGAGTAGTTGATGTCTTTGGCTCACAAAAATCCACCATGTTCTACTTAGTTCAGACTCCAACTGACATGCACACACAGGTTGGACTTAGTGCATTCATTTACATGTGCAAACATTTGCAGGATCACAGTCACAGTTCTTATGGCAACAACTATAACAGTTTGTTTGAGCCATTGAATGTCCAGACAGAGTCCATGGGGGATACACTGCATGGGGCATGTGGAGGAGAGGATTGTTTCAGTGAGGAAGAGAATATTTTGTCAATAGGGAAGATAGACCACATTGACAGTCGATACATGGGTGAGATCCACAGATGGGACAGCAAATTGAGGACAGTACCAGTTGGGAATTACATTGACATAGGCATCAGTACTGGGCAAAGGAGGAACTGGCAATTTCGCACAGAGGAATGCTACCAGGGCAGATTTACATTGAAAAGAGGTAAATATACATATTACTTTCCTGATGTGTGTGGTGCTTCCTGTGAGGGGGGTTGTAGGTGATGGAGGCACACAAACATCAGGGGCTGAAGATGTAGATTTCCTGACCTACAGCAGCATTTCTCTGTGCCAACAAGTGAGGCAGCACTGCACTGAGAGGGGCCTGCTGGTATGCCAGCACAGCCCCAAGGTCGCAGTGGTAGGCACCCATTGTGGTGAAGTATGTGTCCTGCTTCTACTCCATGAAGAGCAGTTGTTTGTGCCTCTGCCTCATGACACCAGCAATGGCAGCCAGGGACTGAGTCCACAGAGCAATGGATAGGTGCTTCGCATGGTGGCCGAGGTTTCCTAATTGGGACAGAGGTACATCTGAACTGCTTCTTGTCTGCCCACCAGGGCTTAATTTGTGCTTGTTGTTCCCGGTGCGGAGCACCGGCACTTATTTTTGAGGGCCAGTGCTTAATTTTCTGCCTCACGCATTTCCGACGAGCCAAAGACACATATGGGAGAGACGGAGGAGGAGAATAACGAAAAGGTGTTATAATGGGAGCAAGCATGAAGCTGCATGAGTGAGCTGAAGGGGCAGGGAGGGTCAGTAAATGGATAGAAGAAGGCCGAGATGGCTTAAGGATTAGGCTGCCTCAGTATTCCATGCTCACACATTTAATTGCAGCAGCCACGTGTTTAAAAGGAGGGCTTTGGACACCAGCACATTTTTATTTACAAATTAAGCACTGGTGCCTGCTATGGTCTCCATCCTCAACTGCACCATATCTAGCATCTCCTGCTGTACTCTTACTGCATGACTTTGGAATTCTACTTAGAAGTCCTGGGCTGAGGCAGAGCTGACAGGTGGTGTTTGTTGGGTGATGGGTAGATCATCTGGAGACCCCGCAATGCTGTCAGCTCTTCCCGCCCCCGGTGATAGTGTGTTAGTGTGTTAAAGGAGGCCGGAATTTGCCAGAGGGTGCCTTGGTCAAGGGTTGGTCGGCTGTCATTCTCAAACAGATTGTCATAAAACAGGCAGCTGCTGAGGAGGTGTAGGTAGATCCTCTGCAATGAGAGAGAGAAATGTTAATGGTGTCCTATGTTAGATGTTGACATGAGTAATCTGATTGACCATCCGACTTGCTAATATTTGACTTTCAATACAACATCGATGCGCAGGATATGTTACACTGCACAAGATGCAGTGTAGTTGCATTTCACATGGCAGTAAATCTGCATTCTTAATACAACGACTGTGTGACAAGGTGAACTTTTTGTCTCATGGTACACAGGTCACTGGGCCTACCATTCCTGGACATTTGAGAATAAATCAGGTCCACTTCTGCCGTGCAGTATTTTTCAAGATACCGTTAGTGATTGTGTTTTAACATATTGACACCACTAATGTTCAGATTGCGCTTAAGTCACAGGGTGCCTGCATTCCCTGTGGCCAGTATTCAGCCCACTGCTCCTGTGCAGGTAATGTGGGTCTGGTCATTAATTTGTAATGATCCTACCATCTTGGTTTCACACTGTACACTATGGCCCTCTGCCTTGTTGTACTTTATTGCATGCACATTGTGCATTCATGTATTTTCAAAGGTTGATTTTGTAACACATATCCTGCACAACTCTACACACCAAACAACCTTGCTACACTGCCTTAATGTATGAGAGCGTGTACTCACCATGCATTTGATAATTCTGTCTACTCATTCAATTTGATTTGATACACCTTTCGCTGCATTATTGTGGGCAGTGGGTGCTGTGTATCACATCTGAGGGTATGGCACTGTCACACTAATTAGGTTGTAAGTACTGACACTCACCCCAGTTAATAATTGCCAGAGTTGGGTATCTGCATAGTATGGCACATCCTTCAACTCAGTCTCACTCACTTGTACATGTACATGCCCCCTCTGCCAGTCCTCATTTTGTGCCAGTGACTTAAATACAGCTACACAGTGATAAAGCACAGACCATACATTGGCTTTTACGTGCCTACAACACCAACAATACGTGTGACCATATCCAATGTACTGACATGTCTGGCTGTCATTGAGGGCTATGGGTCAAGCTGTGCCCCAAATGGGAGTAGTGCTGGAATTGGTGACATTTATCTACCCTGGTTTGCAACATAACTGGGTACATCTACCTGAGTCCCCAACCATCGCGGACTCCTGTCGATGTGGTGGTAGACTACTTTTTCATGTCCCTTGACAGATCCCTATTTCACATCCTCCTACTGAGACATATGTGGCATGGTGGGTTATTTGCCCTCAGACTCCTTACTGACACATGCTACATCTTCACCCAGGACCACATCACATGTAGGATAGTGTACCCCAATGGCTCTTCTCTGTTATCCCTTCCCAGCTGCAACACAAGTGTGACACTGTCAAACACAGCAGCGAATGTGTATTAGCTTGGCTACCTTGCAAGAACACATATCCATTCTGATCTCCTTGCTATGCAATGTCTCCCCATTCAGACACAGTGGTAGTTCAACCTACTCAGACAGCGTTTACAATGCACTGCACAACCACAGGCCCACCAGAGCCACACATCAGCTTTAGTTTCGACACATGTGGTCCTCTGATGTGCATCACTTGCATTAACCCTCACCAAATCAGATTTATTATGACATGAGGTCTGGTGGTCCCTACCATGGCAACTGACACCTGTGTGGTCTCACCGCCTGCATCAGGACAGCTGTGTGTATGTAATATAATTCCAGTTAATATACACATGACTCTTGTCAAGTTCCTATATGTTGATATTTCACATAACCCACACCTAATCCCCCTCTCTGGTGAGCTGTGTCTCCTCTGAAAAGCACATGCCATTGGTTTCCTTTACAGTGCATATTTGGGTTTATGGAGCCATGTAAGACACAGTGGCCTCATGGTCCAAGGTGGTCAGCATTGTTACCATTGGGTTGAATAGGGTTTGGATGCCCATGCTTGATGTGCTGTTTTAGTCCATGGGTCATCTTTTCATGCAGCTTCTGCCACAGGTGCATCACTTTTTGTGATACACCGGTGGAGCTGGCTGCAGACCCATATCAACAAGGCAACACTAAGTCACATTGCCTGGCTTTTCCTGACCTTGTAGATATGCAGTAAGGAAAGGTGGCAAAAATCACTGTGTTGTCTTACTCTGTGTTAGGGGGGCATACCATGGATGTTGCAATGGGTTTTCAAATGCAAAGCCCATGGGTTTTGTTGCATTCCTTGACCTACAAGGATCTGTAAACCGGGGAATGCGACCAAACCTTACACCTCCTCAGGGGAGCCGTAACAAGAATTAATATATTTTTTTATCCTTGTTTTTTCCTCTTTCTATGTGTGCCGCATTTTGCAGCACACATAGGAAGAGGACAAAGCCTGACATAATCGTTTATGTGCAGGAAGGTGTCCCTTCCTGCACAGGGACAATCCTGTCTGTGATGCAGGCATCCTTGCAACACGGTGCAAAGAAGCTTGCAGGGCTGTGAGCACCAGCACAGGGGGAGAGGACAGGAATGCACGTTATCTTGTAGATAGGGCGCATTCCTTCCCTTCCCATTCAGGACAGGGCCGTGCAGCAAGGAGGTTTGTAGTGCTGCCCTGCACCACTTACTTTGTGAATTGTCCCCATGTTTTTGTAGTTGGTACTGTGGGGCTTGCAGTTTTGGTGACTCCTGTTGTGCATTCTGTTACACATGCCAATATACAAATGTGGACGTGGACTGGTGCTGCACTTCACACATGTAATGGATAAACTTGATGGAGCATG
Organism: Pleurodeles waltl; assembly: GCF_031143425.1. NCBI lineage: Eukaryota > Metazoa > Chordata > Amphibia > Caudata > Salamandridae > Pleurodeles > Pleurodeles waltl. The sequence goes on along the minus strand of NC_090444.1, from coordinate 1,335,261,804 downwards.
ACTGAGCGGTGCAACCTGTAGCTGGGCAGAGCGACTGACATTTCTGAGTCATATAACAGGACACAATCAAGATTCCTGTCCTTTGCCCTGAAGATAGCACAGAGGAGCACTGGGACATAGCTAGCTGCCCTGCACAATTTGACATTTTTGCCCACATTGCCCCTTGTTAATATTTACCCTTTGTCTGGGGTTGTTTCTCGTGTGCTGCACTGTCATGTCCTGGTACTCCCGCCACTAACTCATCTGGGATGACAGTTACCATCCGCTCCTTCAAGGAATCCAGCTCCTCCTGGGGCACTCAGCTCCCTCCTCCAGTCTGCATTGCTGTGTTCCGAGTGTTGGCCAGTTTCTCCTTTGTCCAGTGCTTAAAATCATGCCAGCACTTCTTGCAGTTGGTGACAGTCCTTTTCGTTTGCCTCACATGGTTTATCTTCTCCACTATAGACTGCCAAAGGGGCTCTTTCCTCCCTAAGGGCAATTTAGAGGTAACAAAAAGCTGATGTTGGTGTTCTGTTACCTCAGTGATCAAGATGCAGTTCTCCTCAATGAAGTTGCACTTCCTCTTCCTCTTCCCCTGGGAGTCTGTCTGGACATCCTGGCTGGTGTTGGGGTTGTTATCTTTGCGTCTGCTGCCTGCTCCCTGCTCCATGTCTTTATTCTATAGAGTGTGCCATTTTTTAAGAAAGCATCATATTTTGTACTTTTTTTAGCATTCCACACTCAAACTTGACACAGGGCCAATTAACATCACTTTATGTGATGCAGGTCAGCCCTGTGTCAGTTTTGCAGTAGAAGCCTAGGATTCCCTTACGGCATGGTGCACACAGATGTGTAATTTTTTTGACCCAGCCAGGATCATTACGCGATGGTGCACTGACTGTAAATACGACGTATCCATGGCATAGGATTCTGTCGTACCGAAGCGCAAGTTATTTTGATGCATCGCTAACACAAAGCAACAATGCATCATTTCTTGTAAATGTGGCCCATAATATCTTCTGTTGCTAGATTTTCAAACCTTATATAACGCTCACTGAGTGCCCTCAAGGCAGATTCAATGAGCTCAATGCTTAATTTGAGACTGTAGTTTCCAGTGCTTGGCACCAGTACTTGTCAATACCAGCACTTATGGCAGTCTGCCACATGGTAGCTCTCTTTATCTAACCTAAAGAAGAGTACAGCAGTTGTTTATTAATTTGATATAGCCTAAAATGGCTAATATCTGCCTCCCAGGCCATTCTTATAGCTTTGGGGGCTTGGAATAGTCAGAAATGCCACACTTGGAGGAGTTTTATGCATACTAGTTCATAGTAGTACTGGCACTGGCAGAGCTGGAAGGGGCAATGGGCTAGTGCAAGCTGCTGTGGCCTCCTGATGAGGGCCCCTTCACTTATTTTTTCACAAATCAAGCACTGGATAGGTTGTAAAAGAAAAGGTATTCCAGAATATCCCAGTAAAAATAGGCTTCATCATAATGGCAGCCCCAAAGTACTTTACAGAACATTACTATTGTCAGGCCTACTAGACACATGTGGCATGGATAATCAAATTATACTGCAGGGTTATCTAAACTAAACAGTAAAAAAGACAAGTTTTGCAGCTCAGTTCCATGCAGTATTATGTGTCCATGTGAGCTAGAAATAACATTTTTGTGAAATATATAAATTATATGTCAAATTATTTGGCATTCGCAGTTAAATCCATAATGATGTAGTAAAAGTTGCAGCCACGGAATCGCACATATCCACTAACCCTCAAATATGTCCATTATTTTATCAACCCTATATTCATAAAAGTTAAATGAAACCTAAACATTCTAATTCCAGCCATTCCTCACTGTTAGCTTGTACATTGCTTTATAGCGTGGACTGGATTTCAGAGTAACTGAAAAAGACGTAATGTTTGGAAAGGAGAGAAGCTGTTTCCTCACGTCTCAACATTATTTTTATCAAGAAAAAACTTTCTGGTGCTGAAATCAGAAGGATTTCCTTTGATAGTGTGCTTGAAGTGAATGGCTTGTCAAGTAAACTAAATCGGTTGACGTAGCTTTTTTAATGACTCTCTGAGATTTTTTATTATCTACCATGTGCAACATTTAGGGGCAGGCCCTTGGCACAACTCCCCGTTGCCGGACAACATTCACTCTATATGGCCATCAGGCAGTCAAGTAGAGACTTCCCTTTCCCTCCCCCCCAACGGTGTTTATGAACCACCATGTGGGTTGAGATCCATACAGACTTGAGAGCCCTTGCAGGGTTCACAGACCTCGTATTGAAATTGTGAACCCTATGAGAGGTCCAACAAGGTTCCAAGAGCCCTCACTGTGGGTTTGCAGACCATGATCCATGGTTCGCAAATCTCAAGGCTTCACTGTGGGTTTACAAGCCCTGCAGCAAAATCTATTTTATGTTTCTTTAAAGATTTGGGGACTGATTTAGATCTTAGTGGATGGAAAACTCCATCACAAACTTGACGTATTACGATCGCTAAAGGATATAGTAGGATCTAAATACGGTGGATGGGATGTGACGGAGTGTTCCCCTCCACCAAGATCTAAATCATGTCCTTTGTTCCTTGATGATTCCATTGCAGTCACTAGCTAGCCCATTACAGCCCCTTTATTATTCTTTTCATGGAGTGGGGACAGTGCCCGTTGTTTGGTGTGCCAATCAGAGAGTGTCCGGTGTGGAGACCTAGCTTTGGATCCATGGATCAGAAATGCATGATGGGTGAAAGAGTCAGATCAATTGTTTTTACGAATGTAGTCCATGGGTGGTCCATAAACCTAGGTTCATGGACCATCCATGGACTATTGGTCCAGATATTGCTAACTTTTTAACCCTATCAAGCATACCCTGAAACATTCTTGTAAAGCTAATATCTCAAAACCTACTGAACAGAATTACCACACCAAACAAAGGCACTTCAGTGAGTAAAAATCAACATTCATACCATGATTGGTGAAATCCTGATCAGTATTAATTTGTGTAGCAGTGAGCAAGGATACCTATGGGAGTTAATTTGGAAGTGTCACTTTTCTGACTATTCTTTTGCTTCTATCCTTTTGACGGATATGCACAAAATTTACACTGCGGAACTGAATGCATTTTTAAAAAGTTTTGTGCACAGTCATTGAATGGCACCAATGGTATTTTAAGCAAATAAAAAAAGTTTTCCAATGGCATTTTCATAACTACTAACTGAGTATCACCAGTATGTGCAATATGTGCATTTGATTTCTACATGATTATATACTGGAAATGATAAGCAGATGAACGGGTGTATAAACAGCAGGTTAGCCAATACAGTTCATGCTCTTGTTAATCTGTCTTTGCTTCCTGTGATCTATGTAAATTTCTGATGCTTTAGGTGTTTAAGCAGTCATTCTTTGGTTTTGTAATTAAACCATTTTGTTCTTTTAATGTGAATTTCCATGTGTTATCGCTATTGATTTCTTGTTCAAGATTAATAGCAGATCCAATTCTTTTCATGTAGTTTCCTCACCTTACTGTTTCTGTTTCTTGTGCTTGTTGGCAAATCCAAGCATAGGTCAGATTTTTAAAATAATTGAAAACTATTTCAATCTGCTGTTAGTTGTAATACATTCTCTGCACAAGTTCTCTGTTTCCCTGTTCTGCTCAGCCAGTGTATGATGTAATTAAATGTTGGTGAGACACTGAAGGAGTGGACAGTTAGAGAGAATGGGCTAAGCAGAGAGGATGCAGGTCCTGAAGGGGTTTTCCCTTAAGTAACCTGTAACCTAACTTGTAAACTCTTCCATAAACCTATAACTTGCTGTCCTACATGACCTGGCTATCTGACTCCTACTTATGAAGAAAGAACTATTTAATCACAACAAAAACTGATCATGTTTGAGAGCAACTGATGTTTTTTCCTGTGCCGTATCTCCGTTTTTTACATTTAATAGGCAGCTAATATGCTAAAGCTTTTGATATGTCTTAACCCACAGCAAGACTTGTGAAATATGGCCATTTTCATTAATTGGTTGGATTTTCTCAGTCGTATATGAGGATTTGATTTTCCTTCACCAGGAAATGACAAAAAATCGTAAGAAAGTTGTAAAGCATTTGAATAAAGACTTGCAATGTTTTTATATTGCTGAAAGTTTAGCTAACTCTGACAGTAATGATTTTTACTTTTTTAGAATCCCAATTTCACTTTTTACGTAATTAAGCTTTTGTGTACATTTGAGTTATGCAAAACAATGACCAAGCTCGTATTCTTAGCTGAAGAGTTGAATAATTTCCACCCAGATCTCAGTGTGCCTCTTACAGGAACAGCTTAAGGAACAGCAAAGGGAAGAAAAAGAACTTTGTGGGACCGCTACTTTCGTCTAATGGACTGGACTTTTGTCAGGCTTTACCAACTGACATAACCATATAAGGGGCTTTGTGCTACTTCAAAAACATCTATAATCTTTGTTGGAAAATGGGTTATTGGTAAGGGCAGGTAAGTACCTACACTTAGCAATAGGCCACTAACCTCCACTTAGGTCCAGTTAGGTCTCAGTAAATTAAACCTAGCTCAACCCTTGGTAGCTTGGCAATGAGCGACAAGGCTTAACTTAGGAGACAAAGCGTAAAGCATTCAAATATCACAAAACAGTAATTAAATAAAACACAGGAAACAGTTTAAAAATCCAAAATCAATTTATAAAAATTTATTACGTTTTTATCCTTAAAATGGCACCAAAACGAATAAAATCAGATGAGGGGAACCGGAGATATGAATTTTTAAAGAATTAATGCTTTCTAGCGCATAGAAGCAACTAGCGCTCAAAGGGTTAAAAAAGGTCACACTGGAAAGGAACAAAGTCCAGAGTTCAGGCCACCCATGAGGTAACACTGTCACACTTACTTTAAGAAGTATTTGATTCAGGAAAGTGGTTCACAGCACAAGCCAAGGGTTCAGAGGCTCTGGTGTGCCTCCTGTGATCTGGGACTACAACTCCCACAATGCACCTCTTCAACTTATGGAGTTGCTCCAAACGTCTCCAAACTTCTGGATCTTCTTCCAGAGGTCCTTTTTGTGTCCTTGAAGTGTCCACAACTTGATCCAAGTTTCCAGAAGCTCTGAGTTGCTCCTTGGGAGCTGGGACTACAATTCCCAGAATGCACCTGGTCAGAATCCTCAAATGGCCACTGGAAACTGGTCAGCTGGGCTCGGTTTGCAGGACTTGATGCAGGGGACTCTGGGCAGCATCTTTGTACCTTTAGCAAACAGGGAGTTCCTTCTTGAAGCAGTAGAAGACAGGTAAAGTCCTTTTAATGGTGAAGCCCAAGTGTGCTGCTGGTGCAGTCCTCCAGAGTGCAGTAGCCAGGTGCAGGTCAGGGGTCCAGCAGGGCAGTCCTTCTTCTCCTGTAGTTCTTCCTTGTTGGAATCTGATAGAGATCTGAGGTGTTGGCGCAGGTCTGCCAGTTTTAACCCTGCTCCTGGGTGAAAAACAGAGGGGGTCCTGGTTTTCCAATCAGGTGCAAGGTCCGTCTCCTTGTGATGACCACTTCCTGGGAAGTGTGGCAAAAATCAATCCCAGGGAGCAACATTCCTCAAAAATCCATCGTGGCTGAAAGTGATTTTTGGAGGTTACATCTGGCAGAGCCCACCCACTGGTGTGGCTAAAAATCCTAAACACACCCCTCTCCTGCCCTCTCCTAATCTAATTAAGGGGGCACCTAATTGTCTGGGTTTGCAGGATGTGAGGGTGTTGCTGGGTTGCTCCAAATGTCCTACTCTGCCTTAGAAGACCAGTATGGCAGCCCTCCCCCTTCCTGCTGCACCATCTGCTGAGGGGAGATCTCCTCCCCCAGGCACATCTCTTTGTGTGGAGCCACGCCACTTCACACCTCATCAAGGCAGCTTGGCCAGGCTGCCAGAGGCTGGTCAATCAGAGCACAGCAGCAAAAACACTGCAGGGCTGAAGTTGGCAACTTTTCAGGTAAAGTTTAAAACTCTTTACCTGAACAAGTTATATTAAATCCCACAACTGGAAGTTGTGAGATTTATTATAACAATTAATTTTATACCAAACGTCTGGTATCTGTTACTTAAGGGGACTTTTAAAATTAAAATAAAGTCTCCCCATTCTAGCCTATTGAGGCCATTCACTATAATGAGGGAAAAACAAATGTGGCTGCTTTACCTCACCAGGGCTTATAAAACTATTTTATAAGGTCACTGCTTATAGGTACATGGCACCCAGCCCTAGGGGCACATAGGGCACACCTTAGGGGTGACATATGTAAAAATAAGGTAGTTTAAGACTTTGGAACTACTTTTAATTCCAAAGTCGAATTTGCATGTAACTTTAATTTAAAAGCAGTCAGCAAGGCAGGCCTGCCTTTAAAATGACACTGGGCACCTCAGCAGTGCACCTATGGGGGCACTACCTATGCTGGGGTCCCTAAACCTCCATGCCCTACCATATACTAGGGACTTATAGGTAGGTTGACTTAGCCAATTATAATTTGCCTAATTTGCATACTGATTTTACACAGAGCACAGGCCCTGGGACTGGTTAGCTGTACCCAGGGCACCATCAGAGTCAGGAAAACACCAGCAAAAAGTGGAAAATGGGGGCAAAAAGTTAGAGGGCCTCTGCAATCAACCCTGTTCTCTCACAATCCTACATCTTTTTAAGTATCTCCTGCCTCAAATCTGAATGTGGTGCTAAACAGCACTTTGGGACACCAGCAGCACAAAACAAAATTAATTTGCTATGAGTGAGGAACTGGACTGTAAATGAGTGGCACAGCAATATATGCACAACAACACATAGAAAGACAGGATTTGTCTTTACGGAAAAGGTAGAAAGTATGTTTCAATCAGATATCCTTGGATAAGGCTGGTAACTGTGGTGCACAATAATAAGAATTCCTGCTTTCAGGTTCTGCACTTGGAGTGAGTAACTGTTTCAGAGCTAGAAATCCTCTACTGCAGCAAAGTTGGAAGCCACAGCTGGGCAGGGCTCCACTAGGTCAGATACCTTTTGCATTTGGTAATAGTGAAGATTTGCGTCTTGTGGAAAACAATCAGAGTTGTACAGGCCAGAAACTTTTGCCCGCCCAGGTCTTGAATTTCTCAAGTAGCCTGAGTACCTAACCTATTCTTACGGAGGTCAAATAATTAGAAGTTGTAAATTTGGTTCAGTATGCTGCTGTTTTAGGGCCAGTGATTAGTCTCCATTTCAGATTTCAGCTTTATCTTCACATTTATTTCTGATGGTGACTTTTTACATATTTTTCCACTAACACAAGAATGTTCTACATACACATTTTTCCCTGGAAGGCATTGTCCCAATGTAGTCTGCACATTTAGTACAGGGTTGTACAATCGGAACACATTGACCTTATTTTCTCTTTCCGTGCTCATTAGGAAACAACCTTTTCATGCTAAACAGACCAGAGCAGCTGTTCTGCACCTCTGTTAGAGTGCAACAATGATAGTGTTTTATTATATAAAAGCATCCATGCTGGGGAGAGGAGCAATCCATGCTAGGAGTATTATGGCATTGTTGTGAACTGTGACTGAGATGCTGCCCTGCTGACTCAGGCCTTCATCCTGTAAAGGAAGCTAGCCTGAACACTTAGATTGGTTTCCTGACATCTAAGACAAAGGTATGGGGGTTAGAGTATTCCAATTGATCACGCAGAGGGTACTCACACTATAGTCCCTTTGGTAGTGTTAGTAACAGATAGGAGTGAGGTAATATTAGTAACAAATAGCATGGTTGAATTGTTTGTATTGTTCAACATCTTATTAATGTTGATTGCAGTAACATGCCTCATTTGTCTAATATTTGCAGCTCATGCATTCTTTGCAACAATACAATCATTTCAATAAATGTTCTGAAAATGCCCTTTCATATCTTTGTTGTGTGTGCCTTGGGCATGCAAGAGTAACAACCCAGAAGGGTTAGATCTGTTTTCACGAGTTCCTTAAGAATTAGAGTGGTCATCTTTGAGGTTACCAAAAACATCTATTACTCGGGTAAGGTGAGGGGTTAGATGTGGTACTGTGAACTGGCTGAAACAAACCAACATTTACTAATGATGTATGTAGACTAAGGAACTGATTTAGATGTCGTCAGAGGGAATGCTCTGTCACAAATGTGACGGATATCCCGTCCACTGTATTAGGATCCCCATTGGATAGAATGGAATTGTAATACAGTGGACAGGATATTCGTCACATTTGTGCTGTTCTTGTTGACATAAACACAGTCCTATTAATCTCCTACGATCCATATAACATGGCACTACCAGTGTTCTAGGTCAGGTACGTTTTTAATGGTCTTCTGAGTAGTTTCTTACATGTGCCCATGTCTACTTTTACACCTTTTTACAGAGATGTCCATCGTGAAAAGGATTCATACTCCTCTGCTTAACAGGAGGCACCTATTTATATCTGTAGGTTGTTCAAGCTAGAAGGTTTTAAAAAGATTACCCAACTACAGAGTTTCCTTTCTTAGAATTCCATTCACTAAATATGGTGCAACCAGTGAATACTCCTGTTTATTGTAGAAAGACAGTAACGGCACATTTAACTGCACATGGGCTCCCAAAGGCGGTGGAAATGTTACCTTCATGGCTGAGGTGCACATAGCTTATGAACGTGAAGTGTTTCATTCCTGGGTTAATTTTCCAGCTGTCAATACCAACAGGCATTCATTTGACACATACACTGCAGCTCTAGTAATAGTTGCTCTAAATCTTATGAATATTTAGAAATAGTATTAACATATCAAGAATATCCATCAAAATTGGTTCCAAGGTGCCCTCCCACATACAGTCCGCCATGTAAGTCTGGGTTCTATCAGTAATGAGGAGCACCCTGGCCAACATTGGCAGGATATACACCATATCCAAATGCACAACAATTACATCAGGTTGACACGCTTGGGCCCTGATTTATACATTTTTTGTGCCGCATTTGCGTCATTTTTTGACGCAAAAGCGGGACAAACTTACAAAATATAATTGTATTTTGTAAGTTTGCACCGCTTTGGCGTAAAAAAATGACACAAATGCTGTGCAAAAAAAGTATAAATCAGGGCCTTGCTCTTTTAAACCACCTAGTTATACTATGTAGATGTCTAATGCAGTTTGTTATGCATACAAAAACTATTGCCCCAGCAACAGTTCTTCAGGTTGGACAGCCACAGTTAACTTTGCCTGCTGTTAGTCCAGTTACTATTAATGACATTATGGGTAAAATCCCCACCAAATGAGAGGAAATTCTGTTTTCGATTGCACAAAAAAAAAATCAGCTTGAATCAGTGTTTCCCCACTGGGAACTTCAATTCTCAGTATGTCTCTTCTACTTACTATGATCCCCACTGCCATATACCATTACACATGCTACCCCATCAGTTGCTGTTTTTCCTGAAGTGCTAAAGCAAATTCAAAATGAACATAGGATGTCCCTTGCCCTAGATTTTGGGATGAAATTAATTGGCAAATTTTCCACAGTTTCCTCAATAATTTTATTTTTTTATAAAAGGGAGGCATCCTCTTTGATGATATGCCAATGCCTTGCGCTGGATCCTGTTGTGAATCAGGAACAAAAGCTACCTAAAATTATTTCTGAGACCTATACATCTATAGGACGGGGTAGTTTAAGAACCAGTCCTGGTAAGCAACAAATTAAAAACACAATCTGATACAGACACCGCCAAGAAGACACTTGAGTATCCTGAAAATTGCTGGGATAAAAATAAAAATATAGAGAAAACTAAAACATGGAGTGGACCTCTGCAATAGGAGTCCACTTACAGAAGTTATAATTTACGTAACCATGGTACAATTAAACATCCTGATAAGTATCAGTATTCTGATACATGACCTTCTCATTCCTTTCAGGACTCTTAAGACAAAACGTTAGAGGAAGTGGGATTAGGCGAACGCAGACAAGAAGAGCATGTGAAACTGATCACAGACTCACAACCCTCGTCCGAACTCATCATAAATTCATAGGCACTGTATAACACTGACAATGCTTCCAGCATTTTAGGAGATATTCTGAGATAGCCAAACTACAGATCCAAAGGAAAACACACTTCTCTGTACATGTTTCTTTAGTGCCACAGTCAAAGGTCTAGTCCAACAAGACTTGTTGACTTCTGCTTCAAAACAGCCCTTTTGGCCAGGATTTCCTGTGAATTTTAGGGGCCACTATCCCTGACCCGTTGAGAATCACCTCCAGAATTTTAAATACACAGGAAAGTAGGATAACATGAATCAATCCTCTAACAGGCCAACAGTTAGCAGACTTACCCTTCCTCTTCTTCTTGCCTCCTCCAAGTCCAGTAGTAATCTGGGTTCCAGATGGCATGAGACCAACGTATAGCAGTAGATCAGGGAGGTCAGTCTTTCTTCAATAAGTTGGTTTGTTTGGCCCTTTCCAACTTTTTCAGATGTTCTTCAAACTCATAGCTAAATCAGTCCGAGAAGCCATATTTCAAACATTTTCCAAGATGACAGAAAGCTGTTTCAGCTGCTGAATTTCTTCCAGCCTCTAAATGTACTTGTCTTTTAAAAACACCCCTCTCCATAGTAGTGAAGGACTGGGGGTGAACTGGTGCTGTGTCCCTGTCACCTCCCTGGGTGAAGGGAACCAGCATAGCTGGGAACAGGCCAACTTCAAAAGTAGGCCAAAGCTATATCTTTGCATTCCTATAAGCTGAAAATAATGCAGGCTTCCTGTCAGTATTGGGTTTGGTTCTTCAGATTACTGTATGGTTATTTCATGTGATTAACCTCCAGTATCATCCTGCAGTTGCCCAACTGAAGGGCAGCTGCTCCACAAGGCACTTTATCCCAGACTTAAGAGGGCCTAGAGCAAAGGTCTTCAAATTGTGGGTCGTGACCCCCGCGGGGGTTGAGGAGTCATTGGAAGGGGTGCGTGCATTCCTCAGCCACTTCTGCCTCAAATCCAAAAGGTCTTTGTGTTGGAAAGCGACACCTGTTTTGGGACGGTTAATTTAGATAGTTTATAAAGCTTCAGCTGAATTGTCATCCAGTAAGTCTCCTGTTAAGTGAATCTGAGAGAGGGACAGACTTTCCAGGGTGCCTGCTTGCCTGAAAGAAATAAAAATATGCCCTAACAGTTAATCTGCAAATGCAAACCGTAATCTGAAAATGTAAAGGATGCTTGGGAGCCGGTACTGATCTAATCACTGGAAGCTTTGTGATGACAAAGATTGAGGGGCAGATTTATGGAAAGTGGTGCTGCACCGAGTGCTAGACTAGTCTAACGTCAAAATGTTGGAGTTAAAGTCATTTTTGGATGCGTGAACCAACCTTGCATCAATGAGATGCAGGGTGGGTGTTCCCATCCAAAAAATGACTCTAAGGCCCAGCGCCTTATTTATCCTCCCCTGCAAAAATGGTACACGGGAGGGAGGCAGGCCTAAATAATGGCAGCAAGCCAGCTTAGCGCCATTATTTAATGCCTGGGTCAGGGCAGGCATTAGGGGACCTGTGGACCCACTTCCATGGTCAAACGCAATGGAAATAGCCCACAGGTGCCCTTCCCAAACCCCAGGAACGCTCCCACCCACACCTGAGGGACACCACAGGATGAGGGACCCCATCCCAGGTAAGTAGAGTAAGTGGAGGTAAATATATTTATTTTTTTCAAAGTGCCATTGGGAGCCCTGAAATGGGTCCTCCTCCATGCACTGGGTGCAATGGCCATGCCCAGGGGGCCCTTGTCCCCTGTGCTGGCAAATGGGGTGGTGAGCATGACTCCTGTCTTTTATAAGACAAGAGTCATGTGGTATGGATGGTTTTGCGTCAAGGAATGACACTAGGCTGTTTATAGACATTTTTTTTACTCTAACCAGCCTAACGTAATTTTTTGGTACAATACCCCCTCCTCCCATACCTCCACCCCTACTGACTAACGTAATTTTCCATGACGCTAGCCCACCCTTTGTGCCGGATTGCGTCCTTCCATTAATTTGACGCCTGCCTGGTGTCCCATAATGCGCAAAGGCCGTTTTGCATCAAAAATAATAAATCTGGTCCATTATGTCCTTATCCCACTTCCTGTTTACTATTAACACTATACACAGATAATCCCCAGTAAAATATACTCAAGGCCCAGCTGTCCATGTGACCCAGACATTTTATTGTCAATGACAGTATATTGAAAACAGTTTGGCCCTCATTACGAGTGTGGCGGTCTTAAGACCGCCACACTCGCTGAGGCAGTCGGACCACTGCCAAAGTGCCGGTCCGGCCTCCACATTATGACCGTGGCAGAGCCTCCACGGTCCGACTGCCGGCACAGCCAGGTTGCCGCCAGTCAACAGCCTGGTGGTGCTGGCAGTCTTAATCAATCAGGGCAGGGCTGCAAGCAGTACTGCCCTGGGGATTACGAGTTCCCTCTCTGCCGGCTTTTGCATGGTGGTTCCACCGCCATTGAAACACTGGTGGATACGGGGTGCCAGGGGCTCCATGGGGGCCCCTACACTGCCCATGCACTTGGCATGGGCAGTGCAGGTCCCCCCAAGGACAGCCCCGTTGTGCTTTTCACTGCCTGATTTACAGGCAGTGAAAAGCGCAACGGGTACTGTCACCCCCGACGCACCGCAACATTGCCGTCGGCTCGATTACGAGCGGGTGCCAATATTGTGGTATGTTTTCGCTGGCCCAGCGCGACACTCATAAGAGAGCTAGTGGGCGGCAAACCGTAGTGGTGGTTCTCCATCCTTAAGAGTTTGGCGGGCATCCTCCGCAGTCTGCAAAACTCAAAATGAGGGCCTTTGTTGATTGTATAAGGGATCTAGTTTAATGTCTGAGACTAATTCAACCACCGTTTAAAATGTGAAGTTAAGCATGAAATTATAAACTATAAGAAACAGCCTCCTTTGGTCAATGAAACGGGCAGCTCCAATATCAGACCTATTGCTAATGGAAGCAGTGTAAAACCTAAAAGCCCTCCTGAGGATCAAATTTAATAGAAATTAACTGATGGAACTTTCATGAGCAGACTATGAGTTGAGATACCTTACGGTGGTACTAGTTTCAGAAACAACTGATCCATAAACATACTGAAATAAAAAGGGTACCAAATTAGAGACCCCAGTTTAAAACACTGTTTAGATTAGGTTAGAAAGAAAACATACAAGAATAGGTACTTTTCTGACACCAACTTCAACAGTTCAAAGGGATGGTTTAACAAGGATTGTGCAAGAAGAATGAGAACCTAAAGATGGAACCAAGGTCAGCTGACTCGCTATACTGGTAAGCAATCCTGATTTAATCTTGCAGGTATAAGTCTCTGAAATCCTCAAGTTTCACCACAGTACTCTGAATGCCTTAATTGATGATTATTTGACCATTAGTTTGATATCACCAGGCTTTGTCCAAACCAGAAGAAGGAACTTGATAAGGCATGTCTCTAAGACAATATACTCTCTGTAGAAGGACGTTCATGGTAAATTATGGAACTTGAGAGTTCAAGATGTTCTAGAAATCTGAACTGCCAAAGTAACCTCCTCTGAAAAAAACAGTCATACCAACAACTGGAATTGGGGGGAATTGGGGAGAAAGAGAAAACTAACGGGAAATGTGATAGCCCAGAAGACTCTGCCTGGACGCCTGTGTATCTATCATAGGAGGGGAAGGATGACATTGTCATCCAAATGCCATCAACTGCTATTGCCCAGAGTCCACCATCCAGATCTTTAACAGAGCTCTGGAAAACAGAAGGAAGTTATGAAATGTGACCGAGAGGCCACTGGCAAAAGGTAGCTGAGAGCAGAAGATGAGTACTGACAGAAGCGGAGTGGTGCTGGAGTCCTTGGGTGCTGTTTCTTCTTGGACAGGGCAGCTATCCACAGGAGTTCCTGGTCTTTTTAGGTGCAGGGCAGTCCTCTGGAGCATGGCAGAGGTCGCTGGTTGCGCTGGATGCATTGCTGGTTTTGTGTATGTTCTTTGAAGCAGGAGACAGGCCCAAAGGGCTGAGGTCGAGTCAGTTGTCGTCTTCCTTCTGCTGAGGTTGCAGCTTAGCTGTCCTTCTTCTTTCTTGTCAGGTCACCGGGAATTGTGTGAGCTGGGTTCAGGGAAGCCTTTAAATCCTGGATTTAGGGGCATTTCAGTTATCAGAGGGCAGTAGCCAATGTCTACTGTCCCTGAGGGTGGCTACACCCTTCTTGTGTCCACTCTGTTTGGGGAGGGGAACATAAAGCTAACCCTTTGGCCCCTGTCCTCCAAACCAAGATGGAAGAATCTGCAGGGAGGGGGTCATCTCAACTCTTGACACGTTAGGGGTGGTCCTAGCTTGGGTAGTCACTCCTCCCTATTTTCCCTAATTTTATAGAGTTTCAGGCAGTTAACATAGATCACTCTCGTGGATGTCCTGCTAGTTCCCAGGTCCATCAAATAGGTGACCTGACTCTGACACCATTTGTCCTGAAGTGCCCTGAGAGCCACAGGCTCCAGAACCCATACCTTCTACCCTGGCTGGAACTCTACCAGTGAACCCTTTTGGTCATACCACAACTTCTAGAGCTGTTGCCTGGCCTCAAGGTTTTTTGGATGCCTTTTCCATGTACTCAACCATCCTAGAGCGGAGGCGAAGCACATAGTCCACCACATCTTGTTTAGGCTCATGGAGAGGTCTCTCCCAGCCTTCTTTAGCAAGTGCCAGTGATCCCCTTACAGGGTGGCCAAACAGAAGTTCAAAGGGGAAATATTCACTCTGGTAAAGATACCAAGCAGGACCTTGGCTACTGCAGGAACTGTAGTAGACCTAAGGAGAATTGTTTCAGGGTGTCTGGTAGTATTATCCACTACTACCAGAATGTAGTGGTTCCCTGGGGCTGTGGGTGGTTCAAGTTGATGCAAAATGTCCACACCATCCCTTTCAAAGAGAACCCCACTACAGGAAGTGGAGTGACGCGGCCTTTGGGTGGCCACCTGTCTTGCCACTGGCTTGACAGGTGACACAGGAGCTACAGAACTCTTTCACCTTACGGGATATGTTGGGCCAATAGAAGTGATTGACAAGCCTACTCCATGTTTTGGTTTGTCCCAGATGCCCATCTAGGGGGATGTCATGGGCAAAGTTAGGATGAACTCCCTAAACTGCTGAGGCACTACCACTCTCCTGGTTGCACCAGGTGTGGGGTCTCTGGCTTCAGTGGAAAGGAGTCCACCTTCCCAATAGACTCTGTGGAAGCCACTAACATCTCCCTTCTCCTGTGCAGCAGCCTGCTGCCTCAGGCCTTCAGGAATGGGACAAGACTTTTTATCCCTGGCAAAGCTGTTCCCTTGAGAGTCCACCTGGGCCCAAGAGCTGCACCTGATAAGGCTCCAGCTCCATGGACTCCGTTCCCTCAGGAGATAGGACATCTTCCTGAGCAGAGAGGCCTTGTTTCTTTTGCTGCTCAGAAGCTGGTCCCCCATCCTCTTAACTTGGGCCATTATTCTAGCTCCAACACTTCTTTTTCACCCTGTGCTCTGCTTTGTGCTCTAGTTTTCACACACACCAGTTCAAGAATTCCCAGCATGGCTTCATGGGTTTATAGCTCTACTTCAGCCTAAGCTGAGGACTCCAGGTCATTCCCTAGCAAGCATGCCACTGGGATTGTAGAAATGACCACTTTGTGTTTCAAGCCAATAACCCCTCCCCATTCTCAAGTCACCATAACCATGGGATAGAGTTTAGTCACATTGTCAGCATTGGTAACTGGATATGTTCAGCCAAATACTGTCCTGGGGAAACCAGTTTCTCTGTCAACATAATGACGTTGGCACTTGTATCCCTCAGGGCTTATACTTTTGTCCCATTGATTAAGAGCTGCTGCCTGTATTTTGGATGTTAGGCGGCCAGGCAGCCAGTGTGGCTATATCCACCCCACCCTCTGAGACTAGAGTAGCTTCAGTGTGAACCTGGATTTGGTCTGGGGCACACACACTGTTGATCCCACCTGGAGACTGTCTGTTCCAGTACTAACTGGAGCAGTGCTAAGGGGATTCTTTTTGGGACAGGCCATGTCTCCAGCCCTTTCTCTGGGAGGCTTTGTGACCCCTTTCATTTGGTCACCCCCTGTGGAAGTCTTGGTCACCCTAGTCCTGACCTAATGGTCTGTCTTCTTTCCCAATTACTGGGGGGAAATTGGACCTAAGTCTAGCAGATATTGATGCAACTTGTCATTGAAGTAGTTATTTAAAAGATGTTCTTTCATCAACAGATTTTAAAGCCCATCATAGGCATGCACTCCACTGCCAATTATCCAACCATCTAGTGTTTACACTGAGTAGCCTACAAAATCAACCAAGGACTTCCTTGAGGTGTTGTGAGCCCCCGGAACCTAATTCTGTACTCCTCAGTGGTGAATCCAAAGCCCTCAATCAGGGTAGCCTTCATGTGGTCATAGGATTCAGTATCTGCACCAGTGAGTGTGAGGAGTCTATCCCTACACTTACCAGTAAACATTTCCCAAAGGAGAGCTCACTAGTGAGATATGTTTATCTTTCTGGTTGCACAAGATCTCTCAAACACTGTGAACCATTTAGTGATATCATCACCCTCTTCATATTTTGAGACAATCCCTTTGGGAATTTTAGGATAACAGTGTTCTCTCTGACCCCATTTGTGTTGCTGCCACCGTTAATGGGTGTTAAGCCCATTTCTGCTCTCTCCCTTTCTATAGCTAGGGGTTGTTGCTCCAAAGCTAACCTTTTGGCCATCCTTGCTCTTCATTGAGGCTGCCCTCAATGTTACCAGAGGAGCTGACTCCCCTGTGGAAGATCCAGATCCTGTGAGCACTATCCTTGGAGATAAGGGCATTGGGGCCCTGATCTCCCTAGTTAGTTGAGAAGGGGGAGGTCATCCTCCTTATCTCTAATATCTTTTGTGTCTGAGTGGAGGCCTTCTTCCTCAGCAGGATGGTCCCTTGTATATTCTGGCAAGAGCTCCTGGAGCTTGACCTTGGTAGGGCTGGAACCTCTTCTAATTGTGTTCAGCTTACAAAGGGACCTTAACTTTGGCATCCATAGATGGAGGTAAGGGGTGAGGATGAGTTTCACAGACATTTCCTCTGAGCTGCTTATTATCCTACTAAAGTTGGGATTGCTTTTTTAAGAAACTAAGACTATTTCTAGTTACTAATCCCTAACTTACAATAGCTTTCAAATCTAAATAGAAATGAAATGGGGAGCTAACCAAGGCCCTAGCAGGACTTTTTAAAATTTAGAAAAAGTTGCCAAATTCAAAAATCTGTTTCTAAAGGCAATTTTGGAATTTAGTTGTGTGATCCGGTATTGGCTGAGTAGTCCAGCAAATGCAAAGTTGTAGATCCACCACTGATCCAACAATGTAGGAAGCTGACTCTGTATATATTATATCAAAAGGAGCTATAGTGTGCAAAGTGTCCATGGGTTCCCCAGAGGAGGCTATAGTGGATAACATTAATACTCTCTTTTGTGGTGGTGTGGTGGAGCAGTTCAGCTTATCAGAGGGTAGTGAAAAGCATTTGGTGTACACATACAGACAATAGAAGAAGCACACACTCAATGACTTAACTCCAGACTAATGGTTTTTATATAGTAAAACTATCTTTTCTTAATATATTTCTAGAACCACAAGATTCAAGTTGCAGGTAAGTACTTCAATAGATCCGTATTTCACACATATATCAATAGTACTTTGTTTGTTATCAATAAGTTATACAGTTTTCGAAATATTGGGAATTATCTTTTTTTAAAGCTGACACTGACATTTTCAGAAACAGTTTCTGGGGGAAGAAAAGCTAGTACAATTTACAGGTAAGTACTCGACTTACAGTTCCAGTCTCTGGGGGTTAGGAAGTCCACAGGTCGGGGTTCAAGTTAACCCCATACACCCACCACTAGCAACACAGGGCCGGCCAGGTGCAGATGTCAAAGCTGAAGCAAATTTAACATGGCCTCCTATAGAGACTGGGGGCACTCGGAAAGAGGCCTGCCTGCAGGTAAGTACCCACGACTTCGGAGGGCAGACCTAGGAGGTTTAAAGGAGCATTGGGGGTGGCACGAGCAGGCACCAATCATACACCCTCAGCGGCACTGGGGCGGCCGGGAACAGGGTGCAAACAAAGCATCAGGTTTCCAATGATTCTCTATGAAGGGACCCCAGGGGTCACTCAGATGCTGTAGGCGAGGTCCAGGGGATCGACTTGGGCAAACCACAGTCTGGACAGGGAGGAGGACTGCCTGCTGAATGTAGCTGCACTGGAGTTCGGGTTCTCCAAGGCCTAGGCGCTGCGGGTGCAGTGGTCTTTGTTTAGGCGTCGGATATCTTTGTCAGGAGCTTTTGAAGTCAGGGGCGTCCTCAGGATTCCTTCTAAAGGCACTGTCGTGGAGGGGTGGAGAGGTCAACCAAGGGTGTTCACTTACTCGCAATCGCCTGGGGATCCTCTCTAGTCAGTTGGGCCACCTGGACACAGGCCGTGAGTGTCGGGTGCAGAGTGGTCAGGACTCACACATCCAGAGTGGTGCTGGTGTCCTTGGATGGTTTTTCTTCTTGGACAGGGCAGCTGTCCATGGGAGTTCTTGGTCCTTTTGGGTACAGGACAGTCCTCTGAAGCTTGGCAGAGATCGCTGGTTTTGTGCAGGTTTTTTGAAGCAGGAGACAGTCCTGTAGGGCTGGGTTCGAGTCAGTTGTTGTCTTCTTTCTTCTCTGCTGGGATTTCAGCTTAGCAATCCTTCTTCTTTCTTGGCAGGTTGTCAGGAATCTGGTGAGCTGGGTTCAGGGAGGGTCTTAAATTCTGGATTTAGGGGCGTTTCAGGGGTCAGAGGAGAGCAGCCAATGCCTGCTGTTCATGAGGGTGGTTACGCTCTTGTTGTGTCCTCTTTCTTTGTGAAGGGGACACAAACCTTACCCTATTGGTCCTGTCCTCCAAACCAGATGGAGGAATCTACTGGGAGGGGTTCACCTCAGCTGTGGACACCTTAGTGGTGGTCCTAGCTGGTATGGCCACTCCTCTCTGTTTTCCCTAATTTTCCTGCTGGACTTTCCACCAAAAGTAGGGCTTTGTCCGGGTGGTGGGCAACTCCACTAGCTGGAGTGCCCTGGGGCACTGTAACCCGAGGCTTGAGCCTTTCAGGCTCAACGCTAGGTGTTGCAGTTCCTGCAGGGGAGAGGTGTGAAGCAACTCCACCCAGGACAGGCTTTGTTTCTGACCACAGAGAGCACAAAGGCTCTCACCCCATGTTGTCAGAAACTTGTCTGGAAGTGGCAGGCTGGCATAGACCTTTCAGACCTGCACTAGCAGTTTGCTAACATGCATGGGGCATCTCTAAGTTGCCCTCTGGGTGTATTTCTCAATAAATCTCACACTGGCATCAGGGTGAGTTTATTGTGCTGAGACATTTGATGCCAAACTTCCCAGTATTCCTTGAAGCTACTATGGAATTGTGGAGTTGATTATGACAAACTCCCAGACATATACTCAATATGGCTACACTGCACTTACAATGGCTAAGAATAGACTCTGACACTTTAGGAGTATATTGCTCATGCAGCTATGCCCTCACCTGAGGTATAGTGCATCCTGCCTTAGGGCTTTAAGGCCTGCTAGAGGGGTGACTTACCTATGCCACAGGCAGTGATTTGGGGGCATGGCACCCTGAGAGGGGTGCCATGTCGACTTTGCCTTTTTCTCTCCACCAGCACACACAAGCTGCAAAGGCAGTGCGCATGTGCTTGGTGAGGGCCCCCCGGGTGGTATAGGTATAATACATGCTGCAGCACTTGGGGACCTTCCCTAGCCACAGGACCCTAGGTAATATAGGTACCGTTTACAAGGGATTTAACTGTGTAGCATGTGTGTGCCAATTGTGAAGACAAAGGTACAGATTTTGGAAAATAACACAGGTGATGGGGCCTGGTTAGCAGGATCCAAGCACACTTTCAATCAAAATTGGGCTCAATATCAGGCAAAAAGTAGGGGGGTAACCATGGCAACAGTAGCACTTTCCCATAGTACTAATTTGTATGTTCTCCTGAAAGCCCAGGTATGCCAAGAATTCCTCTGGTGAAATCAACAGAAAAATCTTCTGTAGAGTGTCCATCTTGAAATTCACTTTAAGGATAAAATATATGTTACCCCTGAGGTCCAAGACAAATATAAACAAAATAAAGTAATGATGTAACACCCTCTTACTGTCTCACTCAATCAGTAGAATCTCAGCAATAAAATACTACAGACAAATAGTTTGGATCCCTGAAAAAGCATCTTTCTCTTAGTAAGGTGCTGTGGAGCAGGTGTATGTCCTATGCCTAATACTGAAGGATGACAAAGAAACCAGCATCAAGATCAGGTATGGGAGTGATGGCAGGCTCTTCAAGCTGCAGAGGCTACAGGCCAAGACCAAGGTTGAAGAGGACTCTGTGCACAATTTCCAGTTTGCAGATGACTGCGGACTCAACGCTGCCACAAAGGCCCAGATGCAGCAGAGCATGAACCGATTTTCCACTGCCTGCACAAATTTCAGCCTCACAATCAGTACCAAGAAGACTGAGGTCTTACATTAGCCCGCACCGCAGAAGACGTATACAGAACCAACTACCACCACTGACAGAGAAATCCCGAAGACTATTGACAAGTTACATACCTCAGCAGCACACAATCCAGATCTGTGAACATTGACAACGACATAGACTGTGTACAAGTGCCATGCTAAAAAGCTAAATCGCTTCCACGTGAACTGCTTAAGAAGGCTGCTGAAAATTCCCTGGCAGGACAAGGTTGCAGACACAGATGTCCTCTCTCAAACTGGTCTGCCAAGTATCTACAACCTGCTGAGGAGAGCCCAAGTCAGGTGGGCAGGCCACCTTGTATGTATGCCAGACATACGCCTCCCAAGAGACTGTTCAATGATGAACTGGGAGAAGGCAAACACATACAAGGCGGGCAGAAAAAGCACTTCTAGGACATGCTGAAAGTCTCTCTCGAGAGCTTTGGCATTGACCCGGACTCCTGGGAAATCCTAGTGCAAGACCGCCCTGCCTAGCAAAGCTGTATCACCAAAGGCTCTATCTCCTAAGAGCAGAGCAGGATTGCAGAGGTGCAGAAGATGCTTGAGCTGCACAATATCATAGCCAACTCTTTTCCAACCAACCCAGCAGACCACTTGTGCCCGACGTGTGGCAGAGCTTTTGAAGCCCGCATCGGACTGATCAGCCACAATCAGACACACCATACCCAGTCAACCTCCTCAGCATGATGTTCTTGGTCATTGTCGACAATGATGGACGAACACCACTGGAGGAAGAGATCTGTACCACTTCTCCATCACACTCAGGAAAGTACCCATCAGTCCACAATGGATCTCTCTCAATTCTTTAAGTCCCTTTTCAAACAACTCCTAACAAGAAACTCTTCTACCCCTATGCATTTCTTCATGTTTGGCATTCACAGAAGTGCTGTAACTTTTGTAGGGGAAGAGACATGACTGTGTTTTTATTGTGCCATAACAGATATTCCCCAATGTAGCTTATTTTAGTGGTAGCTGGAAGATTAAGGCAACTGCTGATGTGTTGTAAAAAACTAGAAGAAGTTTGTGCCCGATCACCCATATAGGATGGTATTCTTTCCGTCACTCAAAGCTTTTTATGCCAATCCCTATAGAGACCAAATGGTGTTAATTGAGAAAGGAAGCACAATAAAGTTGTTCATCTCTTTTTCTGTAGCTCCACAGCTTTCCAGTCACCCATCGACAAATGTCTTGTTGTTACCTTTGCAACTCCTAGAATCATAGATGTTACTATGGGTGAATCCAAGGAAAACAATGACATAAACCTTCCTTGGATTTCAATAATTGCCAATGGCTAGTAACAGGGCTCTTGTTCTTAGAAGAGCATAGATAGTGAATACAAATGTGTAATTATCAGTCCTAAAGGTAGAATGCATTCCTTAATATATTTCCCAGGAAGCCTTACATTCTTTTTGACCAAGCATAAGAAAACAATTTCCAGGGCAACCAAGGCTATTAGCACCAAATTGGCTACTATCCATTGACATGCAGCTTATTCAAAATGTGTATACCTCTCATTTCATGACTTTGCAAAACTCTGTGTGTGTGTTATGAACTACAGGGCTAAAATCTTCTAATAATACAATTTTCCATGAAGAGCTCTAAACGTACCTAGGGAACAAACCCCTCCTAAGGAAAGTCCACGTTCTTCAGGTTATCTAGGGAACAAACCCCTCCTAAGGAAAGTCCACATTCTTCAGGATAGGTTGTAATACTTATGGAACCTGCTTCTTGCAGACATATCTTGCTAGTATCATCAGTGCCGGCTTTAGTGCTGTTGGTACCTGGTACTATAATCTTTTTTGCCACCCCAAAGGCCTCATCTTCAGAATCCCTCACTACGTCTATCACTCGGCAAAATGACCCTCATCTTCCATAACCTCTCTCTCATATACATTTCATTTGGATTAAAGTGCTAGAAAAGGCTGGCTATACTAATACACTCAGCTATCACACAAAAAATACAGATCTGTTCTTTGCAGCAGAAATATTAACCCTCTGTGTTACCTAAGGCTGAGCCAAAAATGCTACTAGACAAAACTCAATTTCTCTCTCTAACAAGAACATTAACCACAAGAGTTACCTTGACAGTTGTGTTGCTGCCTGAAAGCTGGACACACAAGAAACGGTACAGTAGATGCTTTTAAATGGTAAGTTAATGCTAAACATAGTGCTGGCTGCTCTGCCCTAAACCCCTCCCTGAGGATCATTGTATGGGTACTTCTTTATCCTAGGGAAGGAACTTGATGAACTCACTTAAAAAACATCTGCAGCTATTTTATGAGAATGTTTTCCTTTTCCGATCTGTATCTTCACTTCTCTGCCGTATGTTCCTCCAAGGTTTTCTTTCAACATGGACTTTTGAGGAAAACGTGGCTATTTCAGCTGCAGAAGAGATGTTTTCCTGTTAGATTCATACCTGTATCCTTTTCCCCCTCCTAGAGCACATTGTGACTTGTGTACCCTCTTTAACGAGGATCGACATAGACCTCAGAGTTCTTTCTAGAGGACTGATGTGAGCCATGGTAACCCCCTTTTTTACTTTCACTTTTAATGGGTATCAGAGAGGCAAAAAGACCCAGCTTCTCTGGTCATATTTCTAAAGCAGCAATCAAAAGAACTTCATAAGATCCCTACAGAATTATGCTACCCATAATCTACCACAGCCAGGATATCTCAATCTCAAGGCCTCTCCCACACACATTTCAAAACAAATTCATGGAACATTTTACTCAGGAGCAAGGCATTCAAAATTCTCCTTCCTCTGGTCATGAAACCCTAAACTCAAAATGTCTCCCTTAGGCATTTCTCAGCTTCATTCAATACAGTCCACTCACCATGCTACTACAGCGGAGGAAAGATTTTGGCACTCATTTGTCTTTTACTGCTCTGACAGAGCCAACATCACCTCTCCCTGTCTGTATTCTTCATCCCCCTCCTACACCAATTCTGGAATCATGAGAAGTTCCATAATCTCTTCACTCCTCCCTCAATGCAGTCCTCACCATAATATGGAACATCACTAAATCGTTTGAACCTGTTGCATGTCTGCATATGAGAGCCATATCATCCCAAAGCTCAAACACCCAGTAGACTTAGATGCCTCTAGCCTAAAATATTGCTTCCAATCCATGACCCAATAATGACTAATCATTTGTGTAAACTGGGTCAAGATCACCATTGCACCATTAGGCCTCACCAATGACAACATCTATTGAATTATGGTATCTGGGAGTCATCAAGGACTGTGACCGATGCCTTGCACTCAAGTGAATCAAGTTACAGGAAGGCTATGTGTTTTGTCTTAACAGCCATCATGGCATTGGTTTGTTGTTTTCCAAGTGAAACATTGTCAGAACACCCAAAAGTTAACCCCTTATTAAGGATTGACAAGCTTCTTGTCTGGGTCACCATTAATGAAAGTTTGCTGCAGGTACTTCATTCTTCGATCAGGCAAACTCTGGAATTCATTGTCTGCAAAGATAAGGAACATTCAAGATGACCTAGAAATCATGAAGTTAGTAAAGGCCTGCCTGTGCCCAAAAAGGTTACTCTGTTACACTGAGCACAAGAAAAGCAACGATATACTGTGGAGCATATTTACATGCCCCGTGGTGCAGGGATGTGCAGCAAGTGTCTTGCTGCGCTGCCCTGCACCACTGAGAAAGGACAGAAATCCGTGACATGTACAAGATAGAGCACATTTCTTTCCTCTCACCCTGCTCTGGTGCACAAATTGCTGTGTAGCACTAATGCAGGCACACTTACACCATGGCGCAAGGATGCCTGCATTGTGGAGATGATTGTTTTTGTGCAGAAAGGGACACCTTCCTGCACAAAAACAATCATGAGAGGTGTTTTGCTCTTTCTATGTATGCTGCAGAATGCAGCACACGTAGAAAGAGGAAAAACAGGGAGAAATATAGATATTTGTCCGTGTTGCATCATTTCAACGCCACCTCTGAGGTGGCTTAGGGATCTGATGCATTCCCTGTCTTGTAAATCTGGGAATCTGTCAGATGCCTTAGCATTCTATGGGTGTTGTATGAGAACACCCAGAACAACACCCATGGAGTGCCCTTTTCACACAGTTTTATGCATGAAAGGAGCGCCCTTTTCACACAGTGTTATACATGAAAGGGGCCAGTATTTACAAGACCATGAAAAGCCACACAAGGTGGCTTTGTGTGGCTCTGTAAATATGGCTGGCACACTGCCCCACCTAAGTGCAAAAAAATGACACTCCTGTGGCAGTATGCCTGAAGGACCTACCTAATGAGACCCTGTGTCTACTGTCCCAAGAGAGGGAAATCATTGATATTCTACGAATACTGTCATAATTGATCACGTCATTGCTTGACACCAAGTGGCAATTGTGATTTAGTTTTTACAAAACAAGTACATTTCTGAGGTATGTCTTCACTGAACAAGTACTTATTTTTGTAACATACTACACTCTTCAACTAATGGAGAGTGTTTTTTGTTTGGAAATTCAAATGCACATAACAAATATATAATACACATTGGATGGTCTGGGAAGTTAGTTGTACCACTTTGAAACATAAATAGGACTTGTGTTCCTGAGCATGCTCAATAGTGTGGTAAAATGTGATGTCACATTTATACATCCATCCAATATAGGCTATGATATATGGCCTTCTAAATGGCAAACCACAAATGTGAAGCCTTTCAAATACATGTGGATCTGTATCCTGAGAACATTAGCTGTTCCAAGTGCACATAAACTTTCCTCACACATGCATCTGGCCATACATAGTGAGGCAGAGGTCACAGCCATGACGGAATACATAGATTTAATAGAGAGAGAGACAACCTCTGCAACCTGTGAACATGACATTAGCATGATAAATGATAAGTTGCCAATGCTAATAAGTGTCATTTGAATTATGGTTGTGACAGGAGAGTGGTAAGAATGTTCACTTTGGGTGAAAGCCCTTCTCCAGTAGAGCTGATCCCGCTACCAGGTTGTATTCTTGTCACCAAATAATGAGAAGCACCTCTTGGAGAACTCACACTATTTGTCTTCTGATAAGAAATGCATAACAGGTGCAGCAGAACAGCTGAAATTAGGAGTATGGTGGCATATCGTTACTGTATAGGACACTTTTTATACTGCAGCACTAAACAGAGATGGCTACTGCTGTATGCCTCTGTTTCAATGACTCAACCTTTGTGTTTTCCATTGTGGGCATATCAATGGGGATCAGACATGGCAACACCAGTAGCTTAAGGCCAGCCTATAGAATATATAGAGGGTGGGTCAGGCCAGTTAATGGGCAGAATTGCCATTGAGAAAGAATTCAACAAATAAAACCAATTATTTATTAGTATTCTTTTTATTATTATTATTATTGTTATTACTTATTTAAAATATATGTATTTATTATTATTATTTTGTATTATTTTATTGTTATTATTATTATTATTATTGTTATTGTTATTATTATAGGTGTCGTTATTATATGATTTTATTATTGTTGTTGCTATTATTATCATTATTATTATTATTATTATCATTGGCATTATTTGTTTATTATTATTATTAAAGATCTTTGTGTCTACTCCTATGTCAGTGGTGAGTTCTCCCTCCTTACTCACTTCTTAGCTGTAGCTCAAACTCTGGAGAAGGCCAAACAACCCAGGAAGTCCCTAACCAATCAGCAGAAAGCCAATCTAGACAATAAGACTTATTTTGGATAGTTTCTGACAAGCACCAAAACTGCAAAAGTGTTGAAAATAAAATCAGAAAACAAAGCCACAGCTGTATTTACTGCAAATATCCAATGTGCAGCCCATATCAAGTGATGTACTGGTCAATGCCAGACTAACAGAGTATTTCTGGATAGGAAGTCCATTACAGACCCTTTCCGGAAGGGCAAAAGATCTGCTCTAGGTTTTTTAGAAAATCTTTTTTAAATTTGAGGCAGCAAAGTTTTAGCCTCTCACGTTGTAGACACATATTATTGTAAAAGGATTGAAAAGAGTCAGCTTGTGAGATTCAGTAAAAAACTGTGTTTGGAAATATAGTAATCCGTTACTGATCTCAGAAGTCATCAAATATGAAGTCTCAATAATGACCTTAGTTAGCGAGAAGTAAGTGACAGATATTTCATCATACTCTCAATCTCCAGAAAACCTTGCAAACCATATGAGGTTATCTTCATCAAGGGTGTACTCATAGGACATTCCAAATTACTTATTTTGGTCCCAATCACCTTTCAAAAGGAGCCAGCAAATCGGGTTCCTACCTTGCATGAATCATTCATTCCATTCAGAACGTATCTCTAACCACCCTTAGCCGCTCACCCACTGTTAGTGGTAGCTCATAGTTCCATTTTTGTTAAAATGTAATAACTGGCTCGCAAGAGAAGGTGAAATATGAAATTTTCTTCCTTCTAGGGCATGCCTCACCTAGCAAACCGAAGATCATATGTAAGTTTTTTGGACTGTCAATTTAGCCAATATTGCCTAAAATAAAGGTCTTTGCAGTCTTCCAGACAAGATCAAGGACCAAGTATATAACAATAACAATACAACATGTTTTCACTCTTTCTTCACATTAGTATGAGATCTTTGTTCATTGTCAAATGCAGTGGCTGTTCTTCCCAGGAAGATAGAGAAGAAGCCAATGAGGTGAACTGACAGATTGGCCTAACTTAACTGTTCAACATCAAGTCTCTGCACAAGTTTATTTTGCAAAGCAGAAGAGGGAAGCTTAAACTGTCTTTTGTGCATTTTAGAGACCTCATCGAGCCCCAGACTGGCTGACAATTGCCATAATATAAAATTCTCTTCAAGTTTGTGGCCACGGTCTCATATGTTGGCAGTGGCTGGAACAGTCTTTCAGTGAGCTATCAAAAAGAACTTACTTGGAAAGGATCAGAAAACAAATTTGCTCCTTTGAACTGGACATTAACATATCATTGACGAGATGGTTCCAAGTACTTTCATCTGATGATGTTATTAATCTTCTACACTAAAATACTTCAACTATAAAAGCCCAGTAATAGAGCTGGATTACTAGTAAGGCCAGCTCACCCTTCTGCAAGGAACGCCAACCTCTCTTCCAAAACAACCAACCCCCCCTTGGACGCCTATTCAAAACTGTCACACGTTGCTTGGATCACTAGTACTAATTATTATCAACTTCCTGGGGATTACGTTTAAGGAGAAGTTGTATTTAAGCAAAATCAACCTCTTTACCATATTAATTTTCCCAATCCTAGCAACAGGTAGGTCCTCAAAATTTCAGGTGGTTCTGTTGAGATTGCAGACCATCAATGTTGTTAGCACTTTGACTATTACAACAGCGAAACATTTTAACTTGTTACAAATTTGTACTGAGCTGTGTGTTCCAGACCAGGATGCCTGGCTTGGCCTTATCAGTACTATACCCCAAATAGGAACAGAATCTTCTAAGACCCTCATCTACAAGTGGTACAGTCGGCTGCAGAACAATGTAAATACTACAAAAGCATCAGCATGCAGTGCTTTTTATTACTTAAACCATTACACTGGAACAGTATGACCTGATTTACTGCCTCAGATGTTGCGCTAGTCACTTAATATATCAATTCAAATATGCTGGTGATAGTGGACACACCTGGCTAGTAATGCTTTCAATAGCAAACCCTGAGGTCAGATATTCATTGATTAATATTTATCCAGTAGAGAATTTATAAACAGCACAGAGTGTAGACAGACACATTGGCTCAGGATAAGCCTACCCTTACCTCCCCAACACCCCCAGAAAGGACCAGTTGATGTAACTCAGTGACTTAGGAGCATCCAAGTGTATATAGTCACTGGCACTTCATGTGGCACTACGAGATCAACTGACCCAAACAGACAGTGTGTTAGATCACGTCTAGGGATTTGCCCTGAATTAAATCGTTCTGATCCTTCTTCCCTATGTGACCAACAACTGTGCTTAAATTTTTGGCAAGGACTCAGAAAATACCCTGGCATTTGGATAAGAAATACATTGATCTGCAAGCTCTGTGACATCCTGGGTATTAATAATCTTTTGTGTGAGGGTGATAGATGCTTCCTGCCAGGAACTGGAGTCTTGCTTCCTGCCAAAATGTCATTAAAATGACAATGCCATAGCAACAAGAAGATTTTTTTTTTACAATTCAGCAGAGAGCACATCTAATCAATCTCCCAATTGCCTCTTCTACTTCTGTACAGAGACTGAAATTTCTAATTCTTCCTCTTTTTTCTGAAGAGAATCTGGGCAGATCAAGCCTCTCTAACCTTAACCTAATACACACTTTAGACTGAAATAGGTCTTCCATGCATACTCACTTAAAACATTTAGGAAAACCAGCCTCCACCTCTGTCCTAAAAGAGACCAATGCTAATAGACTGTGATCTTTAACTTCTCATGTAAAATTATGTGCCCTATCTATCCTTATTTTCTGGGTTAATAAAGCACCACATGATTCACTGTACATGACAAATGTTGTATTGTAGTTCTTGCCTGTTAGGCCTGTCAGCCTTAGGGTGGTCTTCCACCAAAGTTTTTGATTCCCCACCCCTCCTTTTTGCAGAATTTGTTTTCATTGACCTTAGGACTCTATGCACTTTAGCACTGCTAACCAGTGCTACAGTGCTTGTGTTTTCTCCATAAAACATGGTAAAAATCGCCTGCAACTGATAAGTAAAATGGTATAATATATACCCAGGGTTGGTAAACTAATTGCTACTAATGCTACGAGTAGGCCTGCAGCACTTATTTTGCCATCTACTTTTGCAACTCCCTGAAAGCATGTTTCAGGCCTGCCATTGAACCCTCTAACATTTGTAAAACGGCCTAGTGGACTTGACAAAAAAAAAACATTGCCAGGCCTTAAACACCTTTATTAATACATATTAATTACCCCTGTGGTAGGCCCTAAAGAGCTCACAGGGCAGGGTGTACTGTATTTAGAAAGCAGGACATGTTCCTTTAGTTTTTACATGTCCTAGTAGTGAAAAATCCTAAATTTGTGTTTTCCTACCTTGAAGCCTACCCCTGCAATGCTTATTACTTTTAATAAGTGGTAACTTTTGTTTTGGAGCTGGTACAAATTTCATGTTTGGTGTCTAATGAATTATAATTTTAAATCCTCTTTAATAGTAAAGTTGTATTTTAAGTGACAATTCTGAAACGGCCACTTTTAGAAAGTTGGCATTTTCTTATCCTAACAATTTGGTGCCTGCAGCCTGTTCCCTGGGTCACGTGACTAAATGTAGTAGGTAGTTGGCCTTTGTGTATTCCTCCCTGACTCCACACAATAGAGGGACTGTGGGAATATTTATACTTTGTTTGCACTGTCTTTGCACTTTTTTTGGAGCAAATTTGGCGCAAACTTTGCTCCATATTTATATTTTGTCACTAGACCCGTGTAGCGCCAATATTTCAGAGTTAGCGTCATTTTTTAGTCGCGCCCAAATACCTTGCGTCCTTTTGTGACAATGATATGCAAGGTAGGCGTTTCGTCCCAAAAATGACACCAACACCCTAGCGCCATTTTTAACTCCCAACGCAAAAAGACCCACAAAAAAGAAGCGGATTGAAAAACGTAAACCCCTATTACCGCCAAATTTTAATGACTGGGTCAGACCAGGAGTTAAAATTAGATCCACACACCATTACTTAAGGAAAACTGACAGAAGCAATATTGGCAGCCATCCTTGGCCTCAGGGAACAAGATGTCATTAGGACTTACCCTTTCAACCAGGAGTTCATTCTACACCTGCTGCACCACATTGCGCCAGACATCACAGCCAGGCCGCAAACCCATCACAAAGCTGCTAGCTGTCCTGCACATGTTGGCATCTGGGGTCATTCCAAACAATGGGTGCACTGGTTGCTGGTGTGTCACAGCCGTCTTTCTCGGTCTTCCTGCCAAAGGTCCTAGATGCAATCATTTCACTGAGACCCCGCCACATCTGCTTCCCCAGTGCCCAGCAAATGCAGCAGGAGACCAAACAGGGATTTTACCTAATTGCTGGGTTTCCGCTTGTGCTGGGTGCAATGGACCGCACCCATGTCCGACTTGTCTCACCTACAGCAACAGATATACAGGATCAGTAAACATAGGCATTCCATAAATGTGCAGGCCATAGAGGCCCACCGTGGACTATTTACAAACATTTTAGCCAAGTATCCTGGTAGCGTCCATGATGCCTTCATATTCCAGCACTCCAGGATCAACGAAAGCTTTCAGGATGGCCAATATGGCAATGGCCTACTTGTGGGTAAGTCAACAAACCTAGCAATATCCATACAGCACACCAACCCTGTAGGACACACAAGACATACACCACACCAAAAACACATGGCCAGGGTAACACAGATGTGCAGGTAATAACACATGTGCACCATGCTGTAGTACAGCACAATCAGTGCACATCACAAACACATACACCCACATGTACTTTAGACACCCACAACTTGACAAGCACACCAGGACTATGTCCCCTTTGCTAACAGAATTTGCCCGCAAACCACTACAAGTGCCCACAGGTCGGCTACTAAATTCACTCCACACACACATTACACCAAACAAAGAATAGCCCAGTAATGTCAATGACATATACCATAGTGATCTAAAGAAAGTCACACATAGGCGCAGCCCCACGTAAATCAAGCTGTGCAAGTCTCTGGCAGAACATGCATGAAAAGCATACCTAACTTACCTGTAGTGTGCACATACATCTGCCGGATGCGTTGGGTCACACACATAGGAATACCAAATTACTAGCCATTATGTACCATGTGCCAGATTCATGAGAAATTGTGCCACGCCTACTCTAGTACCACCTTAAATGCTCCACTTACTGCCCCCCTAACTCCATCACGTCTTTACCGTAGACAGTAAATGGTCCACCATGTGGCAGAGTCACTGTAAAACAGTAAAGACCATGGATGCCATAGTGGGACCCATAGGAGTATAGAGGACATTACTGACCTTACATGCACTGTACCAAGGGATATATTTGTAAATTAGCTGTGCCCCCTCCCATAGCCTGCACTGTGCATGTGTTGGCAGTATAAATGCTGATTCATGTATTGGAAGCTAGGAAAAACATGTGTAGCAATGTTGTTTATCCTAAAACAATGTGATACACATCAATGTGATACACACCTTTGTACAATTGATGGCTGGAACAACCATCATCTGCCACTCAAGATCACTAAGGGCCATATTTAAGAGCCCCTAGTGTCATCTTCATGCTCTGCACAGTATTTACAAGGTGGCGTTAGGCCACTATTTTTTGGCTTGATGCCTCCCTGTAAATAGGGCCCCTTCCCATGCAGCACTTTGCGTGGAAGAGGCTTGCAATGTGTGTTGCTGGAGGTGTGCCACAATGTAGGAGGCTGGCCTGGTGTGTGGTGGGTACCTATGGAATTTACACCTTATACCAGGTATCCCTTATTAGTGTAGTGTAGGCAGTGTCCAGAAGCCAGGCTATCTAGAGGTAGCTGTGGATGAGCAGCCAAGGCTTATCTAGGAGACTGGCAAAGCTCAAGCAATACTACTGTAGTCACACTAAGTACTTAAACACAGATAGACAGCCACTTTACCACACCGACCACCAGGGCGAAAACAACAGCCACCACGGCGGTAGCCGCCTACAGCCAGGCGGAAGCCAATGTCTCGCCCACTGTATTAAGACCCTGCAATCTGCCACCTTTTCCGGGGCGGTCCCAAAGACATCAAAAC
This sequence comes from Pleurodeles waltl, assembly GCF_031143425.1. Lineage (NCBI taxonomy): Eukaryota > Metazoa > Chordata > Amphibia > Caudata > Salamandridae > Pleurodeles > Pleurodeles waltl. Next base: position 1,335,229,520 of record NC_090444.1, on the reverse strand, counting down.
CCTGCCAGAAACACTGCACAGAAGTGAAAGGACTCACCATTGGTGACACAGGGAACAACCACGCTTCCATGGAGCCCGAACTGCATGTCATCTCAATGCTCTTCTATGTGCTGCTCGACCATGAACACCAACGACGGAGAAGACAACGACGGTGAGTACAGACGCCTAAGCACACAAGCGGGGGAGGAAAAAGACAGTGGCCCACATGCACAACACACACACCCACCCCCCACCATACACACAATCAGCTGCAGTAATAAAACATATATACCCCGTACCTTGGATGAAAAATGCAAGAACAACATGAATTTACCAAAGTGAGTGTAATAAGATCAACACAGTAGAAATAGGAAATATGCAATGTAACTGGTATATACAAATGTCCAGTCCAAAGGACACTGCCCAGTCCTCAGTGTGAGTGGGCCAAAGTCCAAGGTCCCACTTCTCACCTGCACCAGCACGGAGAGAACACTGCAGGGGCATCACTTGGAAAACAGACAGGCACTTCAGTGGAACGGGGGGCACCTCAGCTGGCAGATGGAACAGGACCATTGGTTCTGGAGGGAGCAACATGCCCGTACTTGGTCCTGGGGAGTGCAAGGCCACAGTCTCTCAAGTGGGTGACTTGCCCACATGCTCTGGAGGGGGCAACAAGCCCAGTGCTTGGTCCTGGTGCGTGCAATGCCACAGTCTCTTGAGTGGGTGACTTGCCCACATGCTCTGGAAGGGCAACATGCCCTGTGCTTGGTCCTGGGGAGTAGAAGGCCACAGTCTTTCAAGTGGGTGACTTGCCCACATGCTCTGGAGGGGGCAACATTCCCTATGCTTGGTCCGGGGAGTGCAAGGCCACAGTCTCACAAGTGGGTGACTTGCCCACATGCTCTGGAGGGGGCATCGTGCCCTGTGCTCTTGATCCTGGGGAGGTTGGGTTGGTGGGTGCCTTACCCACTGGTTCTGGAGGGGGCATCGTGGCCTGTGCTCTTGTAAGTGTAAGGTCACAGTCTCTCAGGTTGGTGTCAAACCCACTGGATTAGCAGGGGCCAGGCCGCACAGCAGCCCATGGAGGCAGTACTACATACTGTCAGCCGGCGGTGACGGCTGCTCACTGGTGGATGTGGTGCTGCTGCTGATGGTGGGGGGAAAGCTCCTGCTCATCCCCTGCAGCTTTGGACGGCTGCTCAGTGGTGGTGGTGTTGCTGCTGCTGGTGGGGGGAAGCTCCTGCCCATCCCCTGCAGCCTTGTACAGCTGCCCACTGGTGGAGGTGCTGCTACTGCTGCTGTTGAGGGGAAGCTCCTGCCCATCCCCTGCAGCCTCGGACAGCTGCACAACCATGGGTGGTGGTGCGGGCTCCATCTCAGTCCCTGCCCCTGGATCCTTGCCCTTCCTGGCTGCAGCTGGGGCTGGCTCCATGCCCTTCCTGGTAGCAGCTGGGGCTGGCTCCTTGCCCCTTCCTGGCAGCTGCTGGGCTGGCTCCTTGACCTTCCTGGATGCAGCTGAGGTTGGCTCCTTGCCCTTCCTGGCAGCATCTGGGGCTGGTTCCTTGCCCTTCTGGACAGCATCTCGGGCTAGCTCCTTACCCTTCCAGTCAGCAGCTGGGGCAGGCACCCTTTCTTTGAGGCTGCCTGGTGCAGGCTCCTTCACCCTCTGCACAGGTGTGGATCCTTTCCCACCATGAGTGGGTGTGGAGACTATTGGGCTCATGACTGGGTGGCTGAGGTGCTTGCCTGGGTTTTTGCCACCCTGGCCAGACGTGAAGGACGGGGGAGGGGTAGGAAAGAGGTCAATGGTGGAGAGGACAAGCTTCTTAGGGACATTGGGGTGGGAGGAGGGAGTAGGTTCGGGAGTGGAGGAAGAGGGAGTGGCTATAGGAGGTGTCTGCTATGTTTGGGTGCAGGTACATGGGCTGGATGCTGTTGTGAAGTGGATGGTGTTTGTGTGGGTGCCTGTGTGATGATGTGTGGTGCTTGTGTTTGCCAGTGCCACTCTTGTGTGTTGCCTTGTGTGCATGGTCGTCTGCCTGTGTGCTTGGGATAGGTTGGGGTTGAGGGGAATGGGATTGGAAAGAGGAAGTTGGAGGTGGGAGGGTGAAAACAGGGACAATGGCTGCCATCAGAGAGGAGACCAGAGCCTGGATTGATCTCTGTTGGGCTGCCAAGCCAGTGTGAATGCCTTCCAGAAATGCATGTTTGTTGCATTTGGGCTGCCATCCCCTGGATGGCATTCACAATGGTTGACTGCCCTACAGATATGGATCTCAGGAGGTCAATAGCCTCCTCACTTAGGGCAGGGGGGCTTACTGGGGCAAGGCCTGAGGTGCGTGGGGCAAAGGAGATGCCCACCCTCCTGGGTGAGCGGGCATGGGCAACTCGATGAGGGGCTGCTGGGAGGGTGGTGCTGGTACGGGGTGGTGGTGGTGCCTGTAGCTGGGGTGGTCACAGAGGTGTCCGCCACCACCAGGGAACTTCTATCAGAGGAGGTATCTGTAGGAAGATGGCTCTCTATATACTATCTCAAAGTAAGAGATAGTGTGCACAGAGTCCAAGGGTTCCCCTTAGAGGTAAGATAGTGGCAAAATTAGATACTTTTATTGCTCTATTATGTGGTAGTGTGGTAGGGCAGTAGGCTTATCAGAGGGTAGTGTTAAGCATTTGTTGTACACACACAGACAATAAATGAGGAACACACACTCAAAGACTTAACTCCAGGCCAATAGTTTTTATATAGAAAAATATATTTTCTTAATTTGTTTTTAGAACCACAAGTTCAAGATTTGAAGTAAATATATAAAATGCAAGGTACTCCACACAGGAACTTTGAATTAGAGCAATAGCATACACAGTTTTGGTTAAAATGACAATAAGCTATTTTAAAAGTGGACACTGAAAAAATCAACAGTTCCTGGGGGAGTTAAGTAAGGATTAGGTTGTCAGGTAAGTAAGACACTTACAAGTCTAAGTTCCTGGGCGTAGGCAGGCCACCGTTGGGGATTCAAGGCAACCCCAAAGTTACCAGACCAGCAGCACAGGGCCGGTCAGGTGCAGAGGTCAAAGAGGTGCCCAAAACACATAGGGGCCTATGAAGAACAGGGGTGATCAGGTTCAGGTCTGCCAGGAGGTAAGTACCCGCATCCTCAGAGGGCAGACCAGGGGGGTTTTGTAGATCACTGGGTGGGACACAAGTAGGCACACAAAACACACCCTCAGTGGCACAGGGACGGCCGGGTGCAGTGTGCAAAGCAGGCGTCGGGCTTTGTATAGGAAATAATGAAGGGACCCGGAGGTCACTCTATCGATGCAGGCAGGGCACAGGGGTCTTCTCGGGCCTGCCACTGACTGGGCTAGGTAGAGGGTCACCTGGTGGTCACTCCTGCAGTGAAATTCGGTTCCTTCTGGTCCTGGGGGCTGCAGGTGCAGTGCTTGGTCCATCGGGTTCCTTGTTACAGGCAGTCGCGGTCAGGGGGAGCCTCTGGATTCTCTCTGCATGCGTCGCTGTGGGTGTCCAGGGGGGTCTCCTCTGGTTATGCACGATGTTACAGTTGCCTGGGAGTCATCCCTGTAGTGTTGGTTCTCTGGAGCTCGAGCCGGGGGCGTCGGGTGCAGATGGGGAAGTCTCATGCTTCCGGCGGGAAGAATGAGTTCTTTAAAAGTTGCTTCTTTGTTGCAAGGAAGTTGCTGTGGGTGAACAGTGCCGCTGTTCTCGGGAGTTTCTTGGTCCTTGGGGTTTCAGGACAGTCCTCTGAGGCATCAGAGGTCGCTGGTCCCTGTTGGATGCGTCGCTGTGCAGTTTTCTTTGAGTCAGGAGACAGGCCGGTAGGGCTGGGGCCAAAGCAGTTGTCGTCTCTGTCGACTCTTCAGGGCTTTTGGGTTAGCAGTCCTTCTTCTTGTTTCGGGTTGCAGAAATCTGATTTCCTGGGTTCTGGGGTGCCACTAAATACTGAATTTAGGGGTGTGTTTAGGTCTGGGGGGCATTAGCCAATGGCTACTGTCCTGGAGGGTGGCTACACCCTCTTTGTTCCTCCTCCCTGAGGGAAGGGGGGCACATCCCTAATCCTATTGGGGGAATCCTCCAATCTCAAGATGGAGGATTTCTAAAGGCAGGGGTCACCTCAGCTCAGGACACCTTAGGGGCTGTCCTGACTGGTGGGTGAACCCTCCTTGTTTTTCTCATTATCTCCTCCAGCCTTGCTGCCAAAAGTGGGGGCAGTGGCCGGGGAGGCGGGCATCTCCATTAGCTGGGATGCCCTGGGGTGCTGTAACAAAATGCATGAGCCATGGAGGCTCACTGCCAGGTGTTACAGTTCCTGCAGGGGGAGGTGAGAAGCATCTCCACCCAGTATAGGCTTTGTTCCTGGCCACAGAGTGACAAAGGCACTCTCCCCATGTGGCCAGAAACTCGTCTGGGTGTGGCATACTGGCAGAAACTTGTCAACCTAGCACTAGGAGTCGGACTGGTTTTCAGGGGGCATCTCTAAGATGCCTTCTGGGTGTATTGTACAATAAATCACACACTGGCATCATTATACATTTATTGTACTGAGTAGTTTGATACCAAACTTCCCAGATTTCAGTGTAGCCATTATGGAATTGTGGAGTTCGTGTTTGACAAACTCCCAGACCATATGCTCTTATGGCTACCCTGCACTTACAATGTCTAAGGTTTTGCTTAGACACTGTAGGGGCATAGTGCTCATGCACATATGCCTTCACCTATGGTATTGTGCACCCTGCCTTAGGACTGTGAGGCCTGCTAGAGGGGTGACTTACCTATGCCACAGGCAGTGTGACGTTGGCATGACACTCTGAGGTGAGTACCATGTTGACTTAGGCATGTTCTCCCCACTAGCATACACAAGCTGTGAGGCAGTGTGTATGTGCTGAGTGAGGAGTGGCCAGGGTGGCATAAGACATGCTGCAGCCCTTAGAGACCTTCCCTGGCATCAGGGGCCTTGGTACCAGGGGTACCATTTACAAGGGACTTATCTCGGTGACAGGGCTGTGCCAATTGTGGAAGCAAAGGTATAGTTTAGGGAAAGAACACTGGTGCTGGGGCCTGGTAAGCAGTGTCCCAGTAAACTTTCAATCATAACTGGAAACAGCAAAAGGCAAAAAGTCAGGGGGTAACCATGGCAAGAAGGCATTTCCTTACAGTATCTATGTCTGAACTGTCCCCACCAGTCTCCACCATGGTGCTCCCCTCGCCCTCCATCCCACTGGTGCCCTCACTGTCGGTGGACTGTGACTCCTGGGTCCTGTGGGATGCAGCTCCCTCTGTCACCGGTGCCTACGCTCCTCTGCCAGATGATGCTAATGCATATAAGGGCAGGGTGACTAAACAAAAAGAGGGGAGAAACAAAGGATACACCTGGTCAATGGCCACTCTCACACACCGGGAACAGCCCTACGTACTATTAATTGCACTACCAGTTATTTTGCTAGCCACCAAGGCATGGGGAGAGGCATACACCGCCAAATGCAGCACACCTGGGACCCACGCAGCCCTGACCAGTTGTGGATGCCTACATGTGAGGTAGCATGATTCTCCCTTCAGGACCCTTGCCAACAGGGGACCTACTCTGCAATGTCAGGACTGGACTCGGGGCACCCACTGACACACATCCCCCACCCAGATACCACCCTATCATGCTTACGTTGTAATGATGGGCACCGTACTCACCCCCTTGTGGCTGCTGTTATGCCCTCATGCACCCATCCAGCCCAGAATAGGCCACCGCCAGTATGCAGGCCATCAGAGGGGTCTGGTTTCAACGGGCACCCCTTACTCACTGGGAGGCCATCCCCAGCTGGGCCTCTGCCGTCTTCTGTGCCTAGCATCTCAGGTCCTCCCACCGTTTCCAACAATGGGTGCGCCACCTTCCATAGAACCTCAGTGTCCGCATGTCCTTAGCGATGGCATGCCATATACCCTTCTTTTGAAGGGCGCTGACCTGCAGAGGTAATACACACAGAAAAATAGTAGCAGTCAGACAGTCCTGCCTGTTACACTTACAGCCCACCATACTCCTTCACATCACCATTTGCACACACATGGCCCAGCACACAACCAATACGCCACTCAGAGGACATCCAACCACCCCCCTTACATGAGGCCTTCACACACACCACTCCATGCATTCATGCCACATGCATCGTGCTCACAGTGTACTCACCTGTTGGTCTGCAGGCCCATACAGCAGCAGTCTGTACTGGGGTAGGACCCCATCCACCAGTGGTTCAAACTCCACCGAGGTGAAGGCAGTAGCCCTTTCCCTAGTCACACGGGCCATGGTAGGTTCCAGACACAGGTCACAGCAGCACATGCAGTGTAGGTCCTCTCCTGTTGAAGGTCAGGTAGCAAGTGAGGAATCGGATAGAAAATGGCGGTCAAGTCCACGGCAGTGCATACCGTCACCGCCGGCGTAGATCACCATTGGCCACTGTACCCCACAGGGCCCAATGTTAACCAATGAGGAGTTGCACAGCATTTCCCGAACACCACCCGTAACGGTGCACACTGTCATCGTAATTACGTCACTTCCACCTGTCCCTCCACACAGGACAGGCGGATGCCATTTCAGGGGGTGGTCGGTGGACAGGCCCTGGATAATAAGTGCATCACAGTTAAAATTTGGACATACAGGACAAATCCCACTTACCCAATACAAATTGACATCATGCATTGTACTGTTGTGGCTCCAATGTTCAGTTTGTGACCGGCTCCTCACTCCTTTGTCCCATAGATTGCTACCGCTGCGAATGAATGGGAGATGGAGACATACACCTGTGTACAGACCCCTGGTGGACTTGGCAACACTGGAGGACAGGCACATCATCCTCACGTATAGACTTGACAGGGCCACAATCACTGAGCTGTGTGCCCAATTGGAGCCTAACCTGATATCTGCTATCCGTCACCCCACTGGGATCCCCCCTCTTGTGCAAGATCTATCAGTGCTCCATTTCCTGGCAACTGGTTCTTTGCAAGTGACAGTGGGCTTGGCAGCAGGAATATCACAACCAATGTTCTCAATAGTGCTGACCAGAGTGTTGTCTGCCCAGATTAAACAAATGTGCAGCCACATTGTTTTTCCCAAGGTGGAGTATTTGGCCACAGTGAAGGCTGACTTCTATGCACATATCCCCTACATAATTGGGGCGATTGATGGAACTCATATTGCATTTGTGCCCCCCGTCACAATGAACAGGTGTACCGAAATAGTAAGAGTTTTCACTCCATGAATGTACAGATGGTGTGCTTGGCAGACCAGTACATCTCTCCTGCCAGTGCTAACTATCCTGAGTTGGTGCATGATGCCTTTATCCTGAGGAATAGTAGCATCCCAAATGTGATGGCCCAACTACAGAGGCACAGGGTGTGGCTAATAGGTGAGCCCTGGTTTCCACCCAGTAGATGTTGGTGTATATGTATGGTGTGGCCTATATGGGATAGTGTGTGGCTAAATGTTGTCCCTCGATATTTGCAGATGACTCTGGTTACCCCAGCCTATCATGGCTACTGACCCCTGTGAAGAATGCCAGTACAAGGGCAAACGAATGTTACAATGAGGCACATAGGCGAACAAGAAGGATAATCGAAAAAACCTTTGGCCTCCTGAAGGCCAGGTTCAGGTGCCTCCATCTAACAGGTGGATCCCTGTGCTACTCACCCAAGAAGGTCTGCCAGATAATCGTGGCCTGCTGCATGTTGCACAACCTTGCCTTGAGACGCCATGTGCTTTTTCTGCAGGAGGAGGAGGCTGGAGATGGCCGTGTGGCAGCAGTGGACCCTGTCGACAGTGAGGATGAGGAGTGAGAGGATGAGGATGAGGACAACAGAACAGCAGTGCTACGACAATACTTCCAATGACACACAGGTAAGTCAGTGTTAATTAACTTTTCATTGTCAATAATTTGTAAATCTCTGGCACTGGCATGCTGTTATTTCCCACTTCTAAGTCCACTTGCTGTACCCTTTGGCAATTCATTTAACAGATGTTGGTGCCCCACTATCGCTCCTGATGTGATCCCGGCAGCTAAATACAGGTCTTTGCTATGTGCACAATTACTGTAAAGTTGAATTGCAATGTTGAAACCTCGTTAAGCAACTACATACTTTAAAAATGTAACATACTCCATACTTGTTTTTTTTCCAAGGGTGATTGTTGAAGTGCTAAGAAGAAGAGGGGTGATGATGGAGGAAAGTCCAGGGTATTGTTCCAGTCTATTTGTAGCACAAGTGCATGGCCATGAGGACTTACAAAGGGGAGCAATGGCAGTTCAAGGTGGACAGGGTGACTGAGTGGTACACAAGACTGACAATCAGGAGAGTCTCATTTCCAGGTGGGGGTTTTGGCAATAGTCTCTGGCCTTCTGCTTGGATCTCAGGGAATGTTTGCTGGGTGGTTCTCCTTCTGCAGGGAGAGGGATGCTGGTGGCCAGTGAACCATATGGTGGGGCCTTCTGTCCACTAGTGGCAACGGAGGTTGAAGGCAGTTCAGATGTCTGGCTATTGGCAGGGGCCCGCTGTTGTAAGACTGCCTCCTTCATAATGTTTGCCATGTCTGCCAGCAGCCCTCCAATGGAGACCAGGGTGGTATTGATGGCCTGCAAGTCTTCCCTGATCCCCTAGTACTGCCCCTCCTGCATCCACCTGTTCTTCTGCACGTTGTCCAGGATCTGGCCCATCATGTCCTGGAAATATTGATATGCTCCCAGGATATCGGTGAGTGCCTCTTGGAGAGTTGATTTCCTGGGCCTGTCCTCCCTCAGGTGCAAAACACTCCTCCCAGTTTCCCTGTTCTCCTTTACCTCTGTCTCCTGAACCATGTGCCCACTGCACCCCAGGTCCCTGATTGTCTTGGGTATGAGGTGTGGCCTGGGGTGCCTGTAGAGGTGAACACACTGCTCATTGACGTGTCTTGGGGACAGAGGTGTGGGTACCCTGGGTGGGTGCTGTGGTGGTGTTTCCAGATGGGGAAGGCTCTGTGGAGGTGTGTGACTGTGCCTGGGTAACCGACTGTCCAGAGGTCCCTGATGGGCCAGGTTGGTCATCCAGATCGAGGCGACCAGAGTTGCTGTCATCACTGTGGGCCTGTTCATTTGGGGGACTAGATAGTGCTGGCATCTCTTCTCCGGTGACATTCGCTGGAATATCTATGGGGATGTAAATGAAGTGTTATTGTTTCCGTGTGTGACATATTGTGCATCAGTGGGTTGCCCTCTTTGGTTGTATTTGCCCTGACAGCTTTCACTTGTGTAAGTTGGGATATGGTGGGCTAGCTGATTCTCTCAAGTGTGCATGCTTTGGTGATAGGTGTCCATGCAGGGCTGTGAGTGATGTCCATGCATTGGTAGTGGATGCAGGGCTTGGCATTGGAATGAGTGGGATGTGATGATGGGGTGTGTGGGAGGTGGTGGAGTGATGTGAGTGAGGGTATGTGTTGGCATGCAGGTAGGGGGGTAGTAGTAGTATAGAGTTGACTTAACAGAGTCCAGTCCTCCTCCTACTCCGGCCAGGCTCTCACGATGCATGATTGCCAAGACTTGCTCCTCCCATGTTGTTAGTTGTGGGGGAGGAGGTGGGGGTCCACAGCCAGTCCTCTGTACAGCCAGTTGGTGTCTTGCTGCAATGGAATGTAACCTCCCCCGTAGGTCGTTCCACCTCTTCCTGATGTCATCCCTGGTTCTTGGGTGCTGACCCACGGCATTGACCCTGTCCACTATTCTCTGCCATAGCTCCATCTTCCTAGCTATAGATATCTGCTGCACCTGTGCTCCAAATAGCTTAGGCTCTACCCTGATAATTTCTGCCACTATGACCCTTAGCTCCTCCTCTGAGAACCGGGGGTGTCTTTGTGGTGCCATGGTTGTTGTGTAAGGTGTGTAGGGTAATGTGTTGGGGTGTGTGAAGTGGGGGGCGTGAGTGGTGTATAGGTGTGAGTGGTATGTGGCTCTGGTTGTTTGAGTGGTCTTGCTGTCTCTCTCTGGTGGCAATTAATTGCAGTCATAAAGGGTTGTGGGTAATGTGGGTGTGTGTTTTATATTGGTGTGGGTGTGTGGGTGTGGTGTGTGTATGGGTGTCAGGTGTGTGTTATTTAACTTGACCAATGTAATATTGTTTTGTATGTGTGTGTGTATTTTGAGCGTGTCGGTATGTACCGCCAATGGTTTACCATGGTTGAAAGTCCGCTGTGGTGATTTGTGGGTCATAATGTGATGCGCGTTGTTCTGTTGGCATAACAGTGCAGTTTTGGATACCACCAGTTTATCACTGACCTTTGGTGTGGCGGACTTGTGTCTGTGGCTGAATAGTGTTGGATTGTTGGGTATGTGTCATAATATGGTGAGCAAATATCCGCGGTGGTATGTTGACAGCAGTCAACCACCAATGTCATAATGAGGGCCTCAGTGTTACAAAAATAAAGGTACTTTATTTTGGTTACACAAATACCACAAATAGCATAGAGGCTATTCTCCCTCAGGAGGTCATTAATACACAAATTATATACACTAGTATGCAGAAATAGACATAAAAACAGATAGAAAACAGTGCAATTAGTAAAAATCAAAATAGAGAGAAATAAGCCTACGGGACCATATACAAAAAAATGGAATGTGAAAGTTGGTCCCCCACCTTGGTAAGTGTAGTGTGTAGAGGGGAGGGGGGTGCACCATGGAAGGCCCAAAGGATAAGTACCACAACCCAAACCAGCGACCAGGAAAGCAGGAGTAAATCACTGTAAATTTCCCTGCTCACACACAGAGAAGAGAAGCGTAATGCAAAACCCAGAAGAGAAACCAACAATGGATCCCTTCACACGAGGACCTGTTGAAGAAGGGGACCAAGTCCAAGGAGCACAGCAGAGTCCAGGAAGGGCAGGAGCCCCGACCCACCAGGATGAAACTGCAAGAAGTCAGCACCGCACCCAAGAAGGTGAAGTTGGGTTCCTGGAGGATGCAGGTGATGTACCACTCCAGAGCGAGGATTGCAGTTGGGTTTCATCTTCGGATGCCACCAACAAGCCTTGGCACATGCAAAGCTCATGGTTAGCGGAAAATGGCACTGCCGGGAACCGATGGTCTCTACCCAGGAGGGAGAATCAGAGGGGACCGTCAGCAATACAGAGCCCACAGAAGACCAGGCAGCACCCATAGGAGTCCCACAGGACGGGGACATGAAAGTCACACAGGAGGCACATGCAGCGCTATAAAAAAGGCTCCTACATCGCATGTTGGAGTGCTGGGGACGGGAGCTTCAGGATGCCTGAAGATCTTGAGGAAAGGATGCCAACAAACCTTGGCAGATGCGAAGGACGTGGTGCAAGGGAGTAATTGTTGTGCATTGGCAGGCAAGGGTTTACCTCCACCTGAGAGGACCATTGAGACCAATTCAGTCCACCACCCATGATGCAGGATCCACGCAGCTCAGCAAGAGAGGGGATCCACCCACCCGGTCGTCGTTGCAGGTGGTGCCTGCAGAAGCAGGGGAGTGACTTCTTCACCCCAAGAGAGATTCCTTCTTTCTTCTGATGCAGGCTGAAGATGGGCTGTCCTCAGAGGATGCACAACTGGGGAAATGTTGCAGTTGCTGGAAAGAGCCGGAGATACAATGTTGCTGGAGGCGTCTTGCTTCTTTGTTGCAACTTGTAGGGTCCTGTAGAGTCCCAATGCTGTTTCTTCAGTCAGAAGTCAAAGGGAGGTTGCAGAGGATTCCTGCTGGACTCTTGCAATCCCAATCTGTGGAACCACCCAAGAGAGAGACCCTAAATAGCCCTGAAAGGGGGATTGGTCACCTAGCTGGATGACCACCTATCAGGAGGGTGCTCTAACATGGTCTACTGCCACTAGCCAACCAGATGCTCCCAGGGTTCCCTTCCAGCCTTGAATCCAAGATGGCAAAAACCAGGGACCCTCTGGAGGAGCTCTGAGTACCGCCCCTGGTTTGGTGATGGACAGGGGAGTGGTCAGGGGAGTGTGCCCTTCAAAGTATTGCCAGTGGCTTGGGGAAGCTACCCTTCCCAAGCCTGTAACATCTATTTCCAAAGAGAGAGGGTGCAGCTTGAGCTGCCTAGAAAGGTTCAGAAGGTTGTACTGGCAACACTGAGGGTCCTCTAAAGAGCCCCGGGAGTTCATGGAATTATACAACCAATGCTTGCAAAAGCATTGGGGTATGATTCCAACATGTTTGAAACCAAACATGCCTATGTTCGGAGTTACCATTATGTAGCTGGATATAGGTATTGACCTATGTCTAGTACACGTGTAAAATGGCATCCCCGCACTCACGAAGTCCAGGAAAACCGGCTAGTGCAGGGGTGCCTTCACACACAGGCACCTTGCAAGCTGCCCTCTGGGCTAGGAGGCCTGTAATAGGGGTGACTTATAAGAGACCTGGTGCACTGTAAAGTGGAAGTGAAAGGGTGCTTGCACCTTTTCACGCATGCTGGTAGGGAAGTCCTGCAGAACCTTTGCTTGAGCCCAAGATGGGTGGCAAAATATATGCTGCAGCCCATAGGGATCCCCTGCGACCCTAATGCCCTGGGTAGCTAGATACCATATACTACGGACTTATTATGGGGCACCAGTGTGTCAATTGGGGTGAAATACAGAGTTGTGGGAGAGAAAACATACTCACTAGGGTCCTGGTTAGCAGGATCTCAGTGAACACAGTCAAACACACTGACAATCAGGCAGAAAAAGAGGGTAACCATGCTAAGAAAGAGGGTACTTTCCTACACACAACAAGACACATAGCATTATGATGCTGCCCCAGATGTTGGTTTTCCTAAAACCTGAGTCAGTGCCAACATCAAACACCACCCCAGGGGTGGTGTTTGCAGGCTGCAATAAGGAAATATACTTTGATTTGTCCTCATATTAATTTGCTACCTATTCGAGCTGAATTCCGCTGCTTGCATAGAAAGAGCAAATTGCTTTTGAAGATAGTTTATATTTAAGAAGGTGTCTCTTCCTGCACAGATTTAATCTCCCCCACAGGGCAGCCACCCTAACACCCTGGTGCACGTTTGGCAGCGTTGGAGCACGGCTGCATATTTTGCGCAGGGGACAACAAAGGGTTGCGTTGTAACATATTGCACACGGTGCCTTCTTGCATAGTGAAAATTACAGGGCATGGCGTTGCCAACTTAGGAGCTGCATTGCGCTCTGTCATTTACCCTTTAATATTGGCCTACGTGTTGCACTACATCTGTACATCTGTACATGGCAAAATGGCTGGGATAGCCAGGTTTGCAGGGCTACTATGTTGTCTCTACGTCATTGTGATGCAAGGATGTGTTAGGTTCTCTCAATAAATGTACATTGCTACAAAGATACACTACAAAACACATGGTATATACAAACTGAGCATCATTTAGGAATAGATATTGCAGGTCCTTGAGCCAATACCCAAGATTGTCACGTCCAACAACACAGTGCAATAACATCTTAGCACAAGGCTAGTAACTATACCACAAACATGTCTAATTTACCAATCCAACTCCAACTAACAACTGCCATGGTAGATTCAAAACCCTGTTTCAAGTTTTAACAACAATTTTCCTCTCTTACCTTTGCAGCAGAACAGAGTTACGGCATACAGTCATGGGTCCCCATTTGCTAACCCTAATACAGAAGAAGAGCGTGCCTACAATGAGGGACACCATCAAACACACAATGTGGTGGAAATTACATTTGGCATTGTCAAATCGAGATTCAGGTGGCTGGACCTGACAGGAGGCAGCCTCCTTCATGCCCCATCTATTGTGTGCAAAATTATTCTCACATGTGCCATTCTGCACAACATTTTTGTGCGAATGAACATGCCATTATATGACCAGGTTGCTGTCCTGCCTGAGGAGGAGGAGGATGGTGCTGACGATCTGGAGGGGGAACAGCTCAACACAGCTGCTGGGGTACAACAGAGACAACATATTGTTGAAAACCTTTATACATAAAACCCACAGAAATCACTATGTAATTATTGTAATAAACATTTATTTTTTTCATCACTTCTGCCCTGGTCTACTCATTCTCCACTACATATACCATAGGAATGTGACTCTAACCTCGAGGAGCATGTAACAAACACTAAAGTGACAAGTATTGTAGCAATATCATATGTGATGTAAAAGATTATACTGCCTCCACCTCACATATCACTTACAGCCTATTTACTAGTATGTGACAACCGAAGGACTCAATCAATGGACCACTACATATTTTGTACATTCACGTGGCCAACTTGCAGTTTCATAGCCCATCACCCCAACTACACCATGGCCTAATAGGATGTATGCAAGGGGTCCACACATAAGGTTGGGGATGTCAAAAAATGTATCTTAAGTAATGTTGGAACTGAACATTGTCACAACTCAGTGTGATAGGTACAATGGCTGCATGGAACATGTGTGACAAGGGGGGACTTCATAGGTAACTATGGTCATCATGATTTGTCCAGGGATAGTAACCAATGGTAGAAGTAGAGCCTGCACAGTCTATCCATGGGATAATGTCCTTCCACTGCTATGGGGCACAACCTTGACACTGTAAACTTTACCTCACTTATTGCACACACACGTCTGTGAAATGCACATTGGTTTGGATGAGAAATAATGCGCCTAGGGCTGCAGATTCCCATACAAATACAACAGCTATTGGCAAGAGCAATGTGTTCATTTGACAATGTGTGATCAAAGTATAGTCTTGGTGAATGTAGGCAGAGTGTGTTACACTCACTAGGTACTAAAGATGTACACTTGTCAGACAAATCTGCTGTTTTCACACGTCTCCAGTAAATACATATTTAAATATGAACACAGATGTGTGGTGGTATCTCCTAGGTAACAACAGTTAGCCCATTATCAACAATGCCTGACTTGTGCTTGCAGCTTTAAGTAGTATGCTCTGTATGACAACATCACACATCACACAGCAAAACACAACACTCAGTCTCACTGACATTACAGGACAATTGCATGATGCTAACTGCAATAATGTAACCCATATATGTTTTGGACTCCAACATCACAATCTGGTGTGGATGCATTACTGTATGTTGCATAGTCCAATACTATCAGATACCCAACTTCACATTGAGTCGGAGTACACCTAGCATTGTAGGTAGTTTTTTACAAAAGTAAATACAGCACTGAGATGATTTCTAACCTCTACATCATTCAGTCATGGAAAGAGTTTGCTAGGTTGTGGGATGCTGGTAGAATTGCATAACCATGTTCCACGGAGGATGTGGATGGACAGCTCAGAGATACCCACTGATTGTTCTAAATAGAACACACCATGTCACCTGGAGTCTACACAAGTGCTGTGCCATAAGTTATGATATGTGTGCAGGGCACTCTCTACATCTCACTAATACCACCAATGGTACAGGAACTAACAAGTTACCAGTTGTAGGAGGAGGCTAGCTCCCAACATTTCCCAAGTCATATGTTGGATTCTGTCCCTATATCACCACACAATTTTGTTGTAGAAGATGCGTACAAAGCGGTAGCTGGCAAATAGATTAATGAAGGACACAATACATATCTTAACAGTAATGCCTGAAAAAGAGGATAACAAACAGACATATTCCAAAACAGACAGTGCAACACATCAATGCCTGCAGGTTTATCCTTCACATATATATACTGAGGCTTGCCAGGTACGTACATGACCCAGACATCTTTGGCACTAGCATAACATGGTATTTGGCCTAAATCTGGCACCATGACAGGAGCCTGTCACATACAAAACCATCTGTACCATGCCATTAATTGATCGTTAAAATCACTACAGTTATACAACCCCTAAACATGCTGCACATAGAAACAGATAATGAGTTTGATAAATGAGACATGTCCTACATGTGCAAGCAGCTGAGCTCTGTACCTGAGAGGGGAAGGCCTGCCATCAAGTGCTGCCTAGCAAAGCATTACATCCTGGTCTGTATGACCACATTTGTGCATGTGTATATCTACTGGGGAGTTTGCATATGCTACTGAGTTCAAATCATTAATGGCCAAGATCTCAGCTCTATTAAGCCACATACCACTGTCCTGACTACATCAACATATGACATTGCCAGCTACCTGATGTATCCGCACAGGGGGAAGAACAAAGTTGTGCACCGTAAACCTGCTGTTTTCCATTCAAACATGTATTTCTGTTGCCATACATACTCACACAGTGATGGTGAAGAGTAGGCCTGCAATCTATGCCACACTGCAACAATGGTTCACCGGGGTACAGCAGAGTATGTGACAGTAATGACAAACATGAACTAGACAAATCTGAGTGTCCATTTGGAGGCTGGCACACATATACAACATATCTCAGCACACATGTACCACCATAACGGCCCTGGCATAGTAACGTGTCAGGATTCAGTACAAAAAACAACCTAGCACCACAATGATGGCATAGATCGCACAAAACCTATGACATTTACAAATTATCTTCACATGTATTCTGACATACAGAAATATAGGTGCCAGGTATGTGACTACATATGCAATAGTTAAACGCCGACTTCTGTTCATGCTGGAAGATTGTAATGTGACCTTGAACATCCCCTTAAGGCACCAATCTAGTAATGCATTACTAAAATGCACTCACACTTGTTTCTACACACACATGGCATATAACATATTTAACTAACACAGGTGTACATAACATCACCAGCAACTGAGATGCATGGGCAACCACATGGCACACGTGTACCTGAGCAATAAGACGGAACATCCAACTACAAACCACAGAGTCAACACACAATTTCACGTAACTTCAGGGGAAATGTGATGCCAAAGGAGTCCAAGTACACTGCATACTCTGAGCCCAAATTGTAATGGGTGACACATGCCTGAGCATGTGTTGGAGTCAGGCCATCTTAAATCATCAGTTATAGGTATGTCTAAACACTATTGTCACAGAGATAACTATGCAGTCCACCTACACATTCAGATTCATACACATATGTTCACACAGAGCACACGTGCCAAACTATATGTGGACACATTGTAGGTACACATGCACATATGCATAAAGTAAGAGTGATTGCATGCAGCCGACTCCGAAACACACTTGGTAGAACTGACCAATCTCACCCTTACCACATTGTTGCATGGACTTCTGCATGTAGCCATATACCACATTGCAGCACAGCTCATGCAATATCTTTAGAGAATCAGGTTGCACTCAAGAACAATGCAAAAAATATGCAAACAAGAAATGAGGCAAAAAATGTGACGCAAAGGCATCAAAAACATCCACCTACGTGAAGAAAATGACACATTGGCCCTTAGTGGGAATTCAACGTTAACACTCCTCTTAATGCACCCTTGTGAGAAATCGACGCCTAACCATCATGCATCGCTATTTTTCATGCATACGCATAAACCATACATGTCCTATCACCAAAATGACGCCTACCCCCAGAAAATCAATTAGACTTCCACAGGCTTTTTGACACCTGGACCTGATGAAAGCGCCACATTACCATCATGCGTCAATAATAACGACGCACGGGCATCATGCATCTATAAAAATGACGCAAAAGCCCAATGTGTCAAATAAAAAGACGCATGACTGAAAAATGTGACGCACATGCCTAGGAAGTGATGTAACAGGAAATTCTGTCCACAAGCATGGTACAGTGAGTGTAGTTTCACTTTCTCTTTACAGTCTGTTCCCCTGTGACTGTCTGTGGTTGTGTTTCTGAGATGGTGGTCAATTGCTGGAGTGTTTTGTCAGTTTTGTAGTGTTCATTGTGCTTTGTCAAATAACTTGTATTTTGTGTGGTGATTGTACAGTTTTGTCATTGTATTGTGGGGTGTCTGTCTGGGGTAGTTAAGTAGTTGAGGTAATTGGGTTTAGTTAGTCGTTTTAAGTTTCCTTCCTTTTTTTATTTTATTTTTGGTGAACTCCATTTACCAGTGGCAAGGCCCGCAAAGGGAGGATGAGCAGGATGTCTGTGAATGAGCTGGGGGGGGGTTTGTATGGATCATGGCCCAATACCTCCTAATAATGCTGCAAATTGGTGGCCGGGTGATTCTCGGATACAGGACATTGGCAAGGCAGCTGCGGTGGGGCAAGGTGCTCCACCACCTGAGGAATATATACAACACCAGACAGAATGGCCACCAGATCAAGCATCGCTGGGCAGATCTGGTGGCAAGGGAGCAGGATCTGCTGGATCATTTTGGGACAGAGATTGGCAGAACTGTTGGTAAGTCTCCCAACATCATACAATTGACTGTTTATTGCTTTTGATTGACAGTAGCAGATAAGTTGGAGTGCTTCATGCAATGCTTGTGAAAAAGTTGTATGCAATTGATATGAAGTGTCTCTCCGCCAGTTCAGATCTGGAGTTCACATGTCCAAGAATGAAGCCAGTGCATGTCAGATGTTTGATGAATCCTGCACAACCATCATGAAGGCATACATATTAGAGCCCATAGCGCCACCTTTGCACTGGCATTGTGTTATGTATTAAATGCTAAGGCAGCGCTACCCTACAATTTTTCCCAGCATTGTGTTAACAAAGTGGTGAAATGCATGCATAGCGCAACTTTGTCAACATTTCACACACATTAGCACTGCCCCCGGCATGATGTTGGAAGGAGTGTTTTCCCACCCTAAGGGGGCAATTAAAATGGCGCAATTTAATCACTGAGATAACTTGGTCACATTAGTCACAACACTTTTAACGCATGATTTTTGCAGACATTTAAAAGAGCCTCACTTCATTAACAAAGTGCCTCTGGGTGCCTTGCAGGGCTAGCGTAAATACTTTTGATGCAAGTCCTGCAAAGCGCCAGAGTAGTGTCAGATATTTGTACAACAACTCCCCCTAACACCAGGGTGTGCCATTTTGCAAAGACGGCCCACACAGGATGGTTTTAGGAGTGTGCTAAGGGGCCCACTTAATGTGGAGCAGCACTAGGTGCTGCACCACTTCGCAGAAATATGCCCCAATGTGTTATGATGCATGCATAGTGTACCTTTGTATTGAGGAGCTACTAATGACGCCTGTGCCGTGCAACAGGCATGAAAGAGTGTTCCAATTCAGAATATGGAGCACAAAGTGAATTTCTCAGAGTGAATTAATTAAACCATAAGTATACTTTCCATCAACTCGGTACGTCAGCTGAGAGAAGGTATGATCTGTGGGCATATATATATCTGAGAAGGAACCCTATGTACTCAGCTGAAGTTGCAGTGATCTGTTGGAACTCCTGCAGAGTGCATCTATTAGCCTTCACATGAATTGATGTTGTAGGAAGATACCAGTATCATGATGCGACTTATATCTGACTACGCTCAGACATGGCTGTGAGTAAGGGGTGCACTGAGGCCCACATGGACAGTATAGCTGCAATTGGTCATGCAAGGGAGCTTGAACATGAATTGGGAAGAGACTACTGGCAGTTCCATGTTTCAGTTCATTGTCTATCACAGACAGCCTATACTACCCCATATAACCACATATATTTGCAGAGTCTGTTCCACTGTCCTACAGCTCCTCACTGCCAGTATGGGGGTGCACTGCATCAGCTCCATCTCTGCCACATCACTCACTAACCTGCAACACAGATGCATCCTCTGACCAAAGAGCAAGTGTGTCTGTGTTGAGCACTATTTCTATGCCCATGTACTTATCCTTCACTGGATTAACCATGGTATTCAATGGCAACAATGGCAAGCCACCCACTATTTGCAATACATCCATGTTTCAATTTAGTCAATGTGCAGGTAGGTAAACCAACTTCACATGAGTCCACTGCCATAGCAATTTATAAAGTGTGTCTGCATTGTGATGGCACACATTTAACTTTGTTCATTGTAGGGTTTATAATGACAATCCTGAACACTTTGCAATACCCACACATTCCCAGGATAGTAGTTTGTCTGTGAGCTATGATAATGATATAGATGTATACTACATCTGTTGCAGGAAGAAATGCTATGGGTGTGACAATGGTCCTGCCACTGCAACAACCATAGCATGCCCCTCAGACGGAATATACATGATCAAACAGTCCCATATGGTAATGAAGGTGTCGTGCTAACAGACAGCTGCATGACAATGCCATGTATAAATGGTGCAGAGTGAAGCACCACTGATTGTTTTTAGATGCAAGGCTCTACCTCATCTGAGTGTATTTGTGATTGGGTGATCGTAGTGGTTTGTCTGTTGTTCTGATCTTCCACTAGGATGACTAGCTCACTCCGCTTAACAAACTTACACTGAACTTTGTTGCTCATGTGCAGAAACTTTGCATTTACACTAAGCAATGTTTACCATTCATGTCTTACAGGTGGACCAGCCCCCTACAACAATTGGAGAGGAGGCGCGGTTTGAAGACTCCGATGCATCCAGTAAGTGTAAAAATGTGTGTCCTGTTAAGTAATCCAGGGTTTGGTGTCAGCCGGTCAGAAGTGTGGAATGCAATGCCAGATATTTTTGCCTGCCCAATGAACAGATATCATAGTACACTGGATTGTGACATAATGGGACATTTTTAAGAGCCCCAAGTACCCATATTTAACCAAAATGCGCTCCGTCATTTTAACAATGCAGGGATGCACCATACTAAATAGTATACAGTGCACCCCTGTGTTGTCCCCTGCGTTGGTGCTCCAACGCAGCCACACTTGCGCCATGGTGCAAGGATGGCTGCGTTAAGAGGGGGGATAGTTGTTGTGCAGGAGGGTCACCCTTGCACAAAAACAATCTCCAAATGCAATTCACTCTTTCTCTGTGTGTTGCAGAGTGCAGCAGACACAGAAAGAGGAAAAACAAGGGGGAATAATAACATTTCTCCTCATTACACCCTGCTAAAGCCACACCTGTTAGTAACATTTGCAAGGACTCAGGTTTAAGAAAACTCTAATATCAGGGGCGGCATAAGAAATGCAATGGGTGTTGCTTTGGCATGCCCACAGCAACACCCATTGCATTTAGACGCTGTCCCACATTTTCAAATTTTCTTAAACCAGAGGCAGTGCCAAATTCTAAACACACCCCAAGGAAGGGCCTTAGCAATGTGCCATAAGAATAAATACTCTTATGTATCTTCCATTTTGGATCCTTCAATGGGTGATGCATTAGGCAGCACATATTTAAATTGTAAAAACTCTTTGAAGATTACTTTATTGTGTTGGAAGGTGTCCTTCCTGCACAAAAGCAATCTCCCCCTCAACGCAGCTATCCTTGCACCATGGGGAAAAGGTCTCTGGATTGAAGTATGTAAGCAAAATGTGTTCAGGCATAGGTGACAACACAGGGATGCGCCATTTTAGATTTAATGCAGCGCATCCCTGTGTTGTTAAAGAGGCAGAGGACTGGGCTGACAATTTTTCCCCAGCATGGTGCTCCGTCTTTTTCACTTCATGTATGTTCCACTTTTGTAGAATGTGACTGGCTTGCATGCAGGTCAAAGCCCAACGTGTGCTGACATGGAACTGTATGTAAAAGGAATAGTAATGACAGACCACATATTCATGGGTGTCTATACCTGGACACATGAATGTAGATGTATTTAACCTTTGAATACCAGCTTTCTAGTTAGCAGCCCCCCTATCAAATGGCCCACTCCTTGACTTTATGAAGAGTGCTCAGGCCTTGTTGCGTAACCAGCACTGTTGAGATGATGGATAGCATAGCCATCCCCCCTTGGGATCAGGGAGAGAGGCATACCAAACTTTTAGAAAGGCGTGATACTCACAGTGTAGGTGACAGTTATGTTGATCAGGATTGCATTTGTTCCTATCAGCTCTGTCCCCTTTTGGTTAAAAATGGTTTCCCGTCCTTCCAATGACATCTACAAGATACTGGTGATGTATAGTTGAAAATAGACACAGATGAGGAGGAATTTTGTCTTTTCTGGAATGTCTGTTGGAGTATATATGTAATTAGCTGCAGCAGTGTAAATTAGTAATCTGTACAGACTCCACCCAGTGCTGATACTGATGGTTGCTTGTCCTCATTTTACAGCTGCTGACATGACAAGTGAGGAGAGGCACCAGTTTTACAAGAGGGCAGTACATTACCGCCACCTCCTGGAAGTGGAGTCTGGACACCACTGCATGGCTCGCCGCTTCCGGTCAGAGAAAGTTTCTGGGAATGGTGGGCATTCTCACATGGGGCCACCACACAGCTTCCAAAGGATAAGCAAGGAGCTTGCTCCTCAGCAGTACAGGTGTGCACAGCTGGCCCTACCCCAACCACATCGGCTGCACCAGTCGCCACACAGCCACAACTGGTTACACCATGTGCCGCCGGATCATCACAGTTGCTAAAGGACCTGCGTAGGGACGTGAACCTCATACTCACACGTTTGGACAAGTTGGAGGGGGAATCAGCAGCCAACCACAAATTGTTGAAGTTTATTAAGAAAAAAATTAAGAAGGCCAAATTTTGAAATTGAACTGTCACTTGACTTCCTCCCTGTTCATTCCCCTCCATTTTGAAGTTGAGATATATTCTAGTGTGATAGTTAGTGTTAAGTTAGTGTAGGTTAATAGATTAGTTAAGATAAGTGTAGCTGGGGGGTGGGTTTTTTCTTCTTATGTTTTTATCGGTTGGCGGTTGCGTCATGTTGGGGTAAATGTGCGTTTTTAAAATTTAAATAAAATATATATATATATATATATATATATATATATATATATATATATATATATATATATTTATATATTTGTTTAGGATTAGTTAGTACATGTGTAGTTTTAGAAATCGTTGTCCTACTTCTGTCTTGTTTCTTAAGAGGGGTGGGGACCAATATTTAGTGTGTGGTGTTTAATGTGTAAGTTAGATTTAGAATAGGTTTGATAGCTTTAGTTGTTGGATAAGTATAGTTAGTATAGGTTAGTTTAGGATAGGGTTGGTTTTAGCTGTTTTTAGGTTTCTTGCATTTAAAATAAATATTTTTGTATTCTTCCATACAAATTGTGTAATTTGCTTGAGACTCAGGGTCTTCCCATGAGTGAACTGGGCACATTGGGGGTGGGCCTAGGGAATCCATCCTGCCTTCAAATCCCTCTTTTAACATGTGCTACACCTACTGAAAAGAGAGCTGTCACATTGACTGCAACATCACATCTACTAGTCCATGCATCTGTTATGCAGCATAGCCAGCAATCATTATGTCTATGTACGGTTTCTCTTGGACAGGTAAGTCTGGTACTTCAGCTGTCATTGTAGGCGTCCTGTTTTTACAATGTTGGGAACTGTGACAGATCTGACATCAGCCCAAATGGAACTCTATCTTGCAACATAGACCGTGCCCATCACTGATAAGGCTAGCTACCTCTGTACCACACCAATGAGTTATTCTGGTAGGCAGTCAGTCAGTCAGACATAAATTCTTTTATTTGGCTTAAACCTTAAAAGTATAAAAACAATAAAATGTGCAAAGTTCATCATAAAAATCCTACACATAAACCGTTGATTATACAAAATTAATTAAGAGGGAAATTCCCTTGTTACATAATACATTCACATGCATAATTCATAATTCATTCTAATTCTTGTTATCAGACTATACTTGCCTGATTCATTAAATTGTTTCAGCCTTCAGCCAATTTAATTTCCAAATGATTCTTTAAAATACTACATGCTAACCAAATTATCCCACATACAATTCTTATGGGACTCCGATCCTTACAGTGACATAAAGTGCAATTTCCGATTTAAAGTGCTCTACATTTTGCCTCCAGCCTCTTTAATATATGGCAAATTTTCCATATTACCATGGCCCACTGCATTTTTTTTTTTTAACAATCTTTTTGTGCCATTTTGAACTCTTTGTTCGCCTTTACTCCCTACATTATACACAGCACAATAAGTTCAGTTAAAACCCCTCGTAATCCTATTAGAAATTGGCCTAGCGCACAACTTACATTTAAAAATCTCATGTCTATTAGTAGCCTAAGCGCTTGATCCCAATTAATAATATTATATTGCTTAAAAACTGGTTTTAAAAACTTCTTATGCACCTCTAAAAAACAATAACAGTCCAAAAGTAGGTGTTGCATGCTGAATTTCTGTTGAAAGCCACATGTACATAGGCCCTGGCTATCCCTGAGCAATGATTTTGCTTTAGGGTCCATATAGCCTGGATTCAGTCCAATTCGAAATTTTAACACTGAGTCCCTTAATCTTGAGTTAGGTAGAGCCTCTATATAGGGAAACTTTTCCAGGTTCCTCCATCCCCCTACCATAGCCGGAGTTGAGATTTTACACTCTAGATACTTCAGATCTATTTCTCTTGCCCTTTCCTTCACTATTGTTCGTAAATTTTGTTTCAGGATCTGTGCACCGCACCACTGATTACCGGGTAAGCCCAAGAGAACACAGATCTTCTCTAACTGTCCTCTCACTTGTAGCGCCCAATACAATTCGCTTGGTGTTATTTCTTTTTTACACAAGCTCGCGATCTTACAGATTCCCTCGTCTCTAACGCTTAACCAAAACCTCAATGCTGCTTGCAGTCCATGGTAAGTCCAAGCTGTCATTTGACATTCTACTCTTATAGCTTGTAACATACTCGACGGAGGTAACAATAGCATACGCTTTACACAAAAACATTCTTCTATCTCCCAATTTAATTTCCCAGAGAGTGTTAGGACTTCCACCCCATATTGAAACTGGGGACGCACCATGGCATTGAAAGCAGAGATAACCGGCTGGAGGGATGGACCCCCATATTTGCTACTAAATTGTTTCAATCCCCAGACTGATGATGAAGCTTTATTTTTTAGGGCTTCCATATGGTATTTCCATCTCAAGTCTGAGTCAAACCACATGACTAAATACTTATATTTTTTTACCTTCTCTAGTTTTTCACCTCCTAGCCGGTAAGCAAAATCACTCTTCACTTTCCCTATGGACATAATTTTAGTTTTTTCTAAATTTACTACCATTTTTTTCCTTTGGCAAAAAGAGTGGAACACCTCTAATTTCCTTTGTAAACCTAATTCCGTCATATCCATTATCACCAAGTCATCAGCATATAATAGGCAAGAAACATGTACAACATCCATTTTTGGGCATAGGCCTTTAACTTCCTGCAGCAACCCGGGCAGGTCTGACAGAAATAATGTAAATAATATTGGTGCCAACACACAACCTTGGCGCAACCCGTTCTTTATAGGGATCTTTTTTGACAATGAGCCACTCGTGTCTAAAATTTCTTGGGCCCAATTTTGTGAGTGCAGACCCTGAAGGAGATACAATAAATTCAAATCAATCCCTAACTGTCTTAACATGTCCCATAACAATTTCCTATCTACCAAATCAAACGCGGCATGAAAATCCACAAAACAACAGAACAGATTTCCACGCATTTCCGTTGATTTTGTTTGCTAAAGACCACAAACTAAAGCAGTGGTCAATAGTCAAATCCCCATCCTTAAATCCACCTTGTTCTACAGGTATCAAATCCTTTTCCTCTGCCCATTCTTTAATTAACCCCAGCAATATCTTTGTGAATACCTTTTCACCTACGTCTAATAAGCTTATCAGCCGATAGTTTTTTGGTTGTAATGGGTCCTGCTTTTTATAAATCGATCTTATCATGGCACCCTTCCAATTCTCTGGGAAATGGCAATAATCAAGAATTTTACAAAACGTATCATTGAAAAATGTAGTCCACCAATCAATGTTTATTTCTTTATTATTAAAGCTGGGAGATTGTCTAGGACAGCCGCCTTGGTTAGTTTAAGTGCTACTATGGTATCTTTTATTTTTTGTGGGGCAAAAGCTAGTCTCATATTCTCCCCCATCTTCCTGATGACACCATATCCTTCCTCTATATCGATGCCATCATATACAGTAGACAAATATTTATACTAATCCTCTTCTCCAACCAAGCACCGCATGGTTTCTGTTACTTTCCCCTCCCTTACCAACTGCCAGAAGCCCCTAATATTCTGTGTTCTTATCACTTTGATCATTGTGTCCCAATTTTTACAGATATATTCCTGTTTCTTCTGTCTTATGATTGTTTTATAACTCTGGTTTGCCTGACAGAGCTGCACTTCTGTGTTGATGGTGGGTCTTTCCCTAAATTCCCTTTCTAATATTTGCATATTTTGCTTTTTGCACCTACATTCCCAATTAAACCATACTTTATTATTATTTATCTTATGTGGTTCACCCTTCGTCTTTCCCACTTGCGTTTTTTTTTATTTTGATTTTTAGGCTGTCAACCATTAACGCAATGCCCCTATTATAACCTTTAAACATATCTCTTGAGTCTTCCTTCACTGTAAGATTTGGATAATTGACTATCAATTCATTATGTGCTTCAAGACTACTTTCTGTGAGGCGGGTCGTTATTCTACGAGGGTACTCAACTAACGCTATTAATGCCTTTTCTCTCTGATTTTTATCAGTTGACCGAATTGTTAATCGAAGTGGCCAGTGATCGCTACCCTCTATATGCTCTATTTCAAAGTCCAGCACTTCTCCAAAAGAACAAGCATTTACAAAAGCATAATCAATGGGGCAAATCTGGTTGCCTATTTGAAAGGTCTGTTTTGCCGGGCGATCCTTGTTCAAACGTCCATTTAGACAGAACATACCTAGAGATCCTAAGGTTCTTACTAAGGACATGTCACGTGCGGAACATTCTACATATGGGAAGATGCTATTTGGAATTTGAGCAACAACTATTAGCTCCATATACAATTTATCAATACTATTGGGATCAAGTTTGTGGTTAAAATCTCCTAACATTAAGGTCAAGTATCCTAATTTACCAATACTTAATAATTCCAGATCTTCCTCAAATAGGCCCCACTGAATGTCATAATCATACAAATTCCCCGTTTGTATATATACATTGATTATTATGAACCGTTTGGTACCTCCAATTGTAATATAGAGATCCACCTGGCCTGCCAACAGCCAACGACATTTAGTTTTTATTTCTGTAAACTTATTTTCTATTCTTGTTGAAGCTAAGGTTATTAGGCCCTCTGATGGGGGACCTACCCCTTGCTGTGTTGCTCCCCTGAAGAGTCTCATAAAACCATCTACTTGATCCAGTTCGTTGCACAACCAAGTTTCCTAGAAGCACATTATATCGTACTTTTCAAACTCTCCTTTAAATAAGCCTTGTTTTAAATGTTTTTTGTAACCTCCTAAATTCCAGGAAAAAATCAAATGGCTGTGCGTCTGGCTTAACTCCTAGTCCACGGTACTCAATTCGCCCCTCCTATAATTATCACAAGGGTTTATGAGGGGCTCAAAACGATTCCGCCATTGTGGGTCAATTTTTTCAGTAACTACAGTTACACTTAGACTGCCATTATTTCCATCCATGCACCTTCTTTGATTGTTATTATTTTGGGAATTACACTGCACCTGATTTGGCAACAAACCTGCATGCCACAGAAGGACCCTCCCATCTTGGGACTCACACCCTAACTCACTGTGCTGTACTAATCTTATACCCTCTTTCCCTAACTCAGCCTCAGCTTGCAGTACCAGACGTCTAATGCATTCAGAGTAAAAGAGTGCTTTAGTCACCTCTTCCCCCTCCGAGCTTAGTATGAATCCTATTTGCTTGATATCTTCTGACTCAATTTCATATAGACTTGGACACCGGGCCATAGAAGTCGGGTATGATTCAAAGGTTTTAACTTTCTACGCCTTTTCCTCCCAATCTCTCTTCCCAAGGGTTCCAGATAGATCCACCTACCTTTACTTCCACTAGGGCTCTCCCACTCTCTCTTTTCTTCTGATCCTTTGGGTTCCTTTATTTCCATCTGCACTGCCCTTCTATGAGTAACTTCCTTTCTTTTTCCTCGCTGGCTAACTTCTCTATATGGTACACTAGGTACGCTAGATACTTTTTGTGATGTGGCCCCTTGCTCTAGGGCTACTACTTCCCACCCTTGGCCTTGGTCTGCCCTTGTGGTATTGGCCTGGGTTACCTGGGCTATCTTTCCCTCTCTCCCTACTGCTGTTTTCCTCCCAGCAATTCCTTGCTTACTTTTCTTCCTACATTGAGATTTATGATGACAACTGTTGAACCCATAACCCTTTCTCCCCTTCTATAATTCCTTTTTATCACCAGCATTGGTTGTTTGGATACATATATTGACAGTTGGTCTAGTGTCTGTATTTTGTCTGTTTCCTCTTCTTCATTACTATATTCCCGAGTATCATGGGTATCTGTTTCTTGATCTCTTTTTTCCAACACAGGACTTACTAATGTTGGCATACTGCTATTAATGCATTTTAACTCTGCTGTTATCTCTTGTAATTGATTTTTATGTACTTTCTTCAGACTAGTATTTGCAGTCAGTACTTCCAAGATTGCCTGCAAAGTCTTCTGCATTAGGAACATTACATCTAGTAATGACTCAGCTGGTACAGCAGTAGTATCAAAAGCAGATACAGATTGTTTGCCCAAAGAAGGTGACAACAACAGTATGTCCAACTTTTACCACCTTCGGCAGCACTCCCCCCCAAACCTCTCACACCCCCCATAGGAACCTCACCCCTTTCCAATGCCAGCGGTATCATCGCCTCAAAATGTATACTGTCCCTTTCATGGGCTGAGATACAGGGGGATTAGGATTGCCTGGGCTCCAACAAACCCTTGCATCCGCCACCCTCCTCTGACCTCCTCCCCAGTAACAAGTCCTCGGTTTGTAATGAGTCTGAGATCAAGAACTCATTCCTTCTAAATTGTTTGGTTTACTCTGAGTGGTTTCAAACATATTACTCGCCTCTGAAACCTGTGACTGTGATGTATGATGAGTTTTTTTTAAATATCGCCCCACAAAATCTCTAATTGATGCTCTGAGAGGGGTTCCTGAAGATCTTTTATAGTTATCCTTAACAACTCAATCTGCTCTATTGTCTCTCGAAGTTTCCTCCAGTCCATAAGACTGAAGTATTTTCTCCCCGCCTCCTCCTTCTTCTTGATTTTCAAACGATGACCCTAAAGGCAGGTATTCCTCTGTAGGCTCCTTTACCTTGGGGCGTGATTTTAATAACTTTTTTCCACCACCATGTGCTCTCGCCTTACTCCCCGGCATACTGTGTCTTATAGATACTATATTCACTATATGAACTATAGACAAAATATATGTCCAATATGTATCATATATGTATCAAGTGGTCTTGGGTAGTATATATCACTCCTTGGGAGAATACTCTCCACATAAAGACCACACAAAGACCACAAAAATGACACAGGGATAGCCTGCACCCTTATCTTGGTCTTGCCGGACTGATTGATACTTAGTTGAGTGTTTCAGGGGTTCTTGCCAGGATTTTGATTGAACCCTTTTTTCCTTCTTTTTTTCTCCTTTTTTCCTTTTCTTTTAACTGTTCTCTGAGGGAAAAAAAGGGACTACGTTCTACGCTGGTGGGGTTTGTGGTTAGTAGATTTAATAGATGCACCTTTCTGTTCTCTGCTGTTTAAGGGGGGGTGCTGGGGTAGATACAAGGGCACAGAGAGGGACAAAGAGCCCTTACTCACAAGTAAAAAGTAAAAACAAAGGCAAAGTCAAAGGTCACCTGCTCCACAGGGCCTCACGAAATCTCTAACAGCCAGGCCATGCTTAACCTTGCTGGATGACACCACTGCCACTACTTTGGCTGCATCAAGGTCAGCAACCCAGTAATCGGCAGTCAACAACTAAGGGTACTTCAAGACCTACCGTGGGGGCGCCGCAGGTGTAGCTTGATTCCAGCTCCAATTCCAGTTCTGGTCTGATGACTTTTCCGATGGCTTTCTCTGCCGACCCTGGCCCTGGTCCCTGGACTCTGGGCTCCTGCCGGGGCTGCCAGTCCACTGTCCTCTGTTGGGCCTCCGGAACCCTGGAGCACGCACACTCACCACGGGGGCAGAGACGCGTTTTCCTGCCAGCTCCTCTACAGCCGCAGGCCCGGCTTCCCACCACCACCACCTCCGTCGGAGCCCAGGCAGAGTTGGGCAAGGGATGGAGAATGGCTGCGCCTCTCCGCTGGCCAGAGCGAAAACCCAGCGGCCCCCACAAGTTACAGAGCCTCCCGGGGGGCTGGCTGGACGCCGATCGCCGATCACCGAGGAGCGAGCAAACACCGCTCAGGTACGCCAGGAACAAGGCTGACCGGCCGCACCTGCCGATAGTTGGTCTTGAGACCCCCCCCCCCCCCCCTGATGGGGTTTGCGGCTGGACTCCAGTAAATGTTGAGAAGTGTGAAGAACTCCATGGAGAGCCGCCGAACTCCGAAACTCTGCCACAGATTTGAATCTCTCCCGGCTTCCGTCGCTGCAGATGTGTCACCCTTATGGTGCCAGCAAAGGTCACTAATCTTATTCTGGTACTCGCAGCTGGCTACAATGCCTTTTACTTGCTTTTCTGCCTGACCTGCCATTCATCTTGACCAAATCTATATGTAGCCATCAGTTTATAAGAAGTCTATATCATACAGCATTGTCATGTTCTGATCCTTGTGTGTATCTTTGTTCCCCCACAATTCTGCACTCATGTATTGATCTTCTGTAGTCATTGACATGGATTCACATAATACTATCATTTAGCTGAGTAGATGAATCACAGAAAACGTAGACATGGAAAATGGGTACAAGATGTTTATTTACATGTGGAAGTGTCTAAGTGAAATATCAATAATGTCCAGGTCTGAAACCCCATTTTTGAATGACAGTTTTTTTTACACAATCAGAGTCCAGGGTTGAAGGACATATCATGAGACGTGCTTCAAGGTAGTGTTGATAAGTGTGGAGGAACAACAATTGCCAATTGGTAAATGAGAGACAATTACAGTCCATAGCAGACAGGTCAACAGCGGGTGGGTGAAGAGTACACATCTCCTACTGTGACAACACTGGCATGATCTTTAGCCCAGAACAAAGGAGAAAACTGCCCATGTGGCATAGACTGGTGCTACCGGGTACTTTTCTGAGTAAAATTAATTTGTTCCACATTTTTATCCTCTGATGTTTGTGGTGGCTCATGTGCTATTGGTAGTGGTGATGGAGAGGTAGAGGGGGCCACACACAATTCAGTGGTTAAGGATATTGATTCTCACTTCCTGACAGATGCCATTTGTGGTATCACATATGGCATCACTGCAGCAAGGAGGAACTGCTGATTTTTCAAAATGTCTGCAACATCCCAGTGGTAGGCAGCTGAATGGAGTCCAGCATGTTCTCTATCATGCTGCTGCCAGTTTGGGAGGGCAGTTGTTGTGGCCTCTGCCTCATGGCAGCAGCTATGTCCACCAGACACTG
The DNA here is from genome assembly GCF_031143425.1 of Pleurodeles waltl. Taxonomy (NCBI): domain Eukaryota; kingdom Metazoa; phylum Chordata; class Amphibia; order Caudata; family Salamandridae; genus Pleurodeles; species Pleurodeles waltl. The sequence continues at coordinate 1,335,198,264 of NC_090444.1, read as the reverse complement.
CTGGACTCCACGCAGTGGGGAGTGTGTGCCTCGGTTGGCAGCTGTGTGTTCATTAGCTGTCACGAGGCTAATGCACACTCCCTCTAGACTGGCTACCACGGTCTCCATCCCCACCTGCACCTGCTTGGCCATCTCCCACTGGACTCCTACCACTGTCCTCTGGAAGCTTGTCTCTGGGATGTCGAAGTCCTGAGCTGTGTTTGTACTGGCAGGTAGTATATTTTGAGTGTTATGTGGATCATCTGGAGTTGCTGCAACATTGATTGTCCTCCTTGCAACTGGAGTTGGTGTCTGGAGAGATACCAGGACATCCTGGAGAATCTGTTGGCTGATGTTTGTCAGCTGGTCATCCAGGTCATCTGAGAACTCCAGGACAGGCAGATCAGCAGGAGAGCCATCATTCTCTGCAATGAGATGCTGTAAAATCAATCTTTCTATGTTGTGGCAATTGACATGGCACGTCATTGAATTGCTATTGGAGGCTTAGTGACAAATTACAGCCCAAACATTGTTCTTGTTCATTAAGGGTCCAATTTTTCATCCTTTTGTCCCAGTTGAGTGTCATGTAAGCTCAGGTGGCGCAATAGGCTGAGTCATACTTACAAGGTGTGATGCATTCCCTTATGGTGGCTTGACACCACCTTGTTATTGTGGCTCCTTCCAATGCATCAATTTGCACGGTAGGGCCTTCAATGGCTGTTGCGGTGGTCAAGCCACACCAACACACATTGCATTTTGCCCCATCCCAATTTTGCATGTTTTCATACACCAGAGGCAGCACCAAAACCTCACACCACACCAGGAATGGCATCACCAAGGCGCAATGATGTAGTTTACTTTGATTGCTCGTCATGTTAATGTATTGTATGTGTGCTGCATTCCACAGCACATATGGACCTAGCAGATTGCCATTTCAGTTTCTGGTTATGCTGGAAGGTGCTCCTCCTCAATGCAGCCAACCTTGCACTATTGTGCAAGGGATGCAGTATTGTGGCAGTGCAGCTAAGTTACCACTGGCACAGGGGTGGACCCAGGGATGGCCAGCAGGGGTATCATTTATTGATGTGAACGGCATTTTGTACATGACAGTGCCTGATGCCACTAAATTATGGACACAGCTAGTTGACTTATTTTCAGCTTTGATTAGGGCCTCTAGCTAGTTTGATGGAGATATTGCAGTCAGTTGTACTAGTGCATACATGGACCGACCCTCATTACAAGGCTGGCAAACCTATGACCACCAGATTGCCATTGGCAATATGACCACCGCCCACATTTTGACCATGGGGAAAGCCCCATGGGCCAATGGGCTGGCAGGTTGCCAGCAGCTTACGGACTGCCAATGCCACCTGTCTTGTGACACCAGCCCAGCATTGCGATCAGTGTTACCTTCCAGATTTTGTTCCCGCTTTTCCACCAGACTGTGCATGACGGTCCAACCGCCGTGCACAGGTTGGTGGTAATGTGCTTTGTCGCTGGCTGCCCCTGCACTGCCCATGCACCTGGCATGGGCAGTGCAGGGGCCCCCATGGCAAGGCTCTTTGCGTTTTCCACTGCATGATTTGCAGTGACAATTGTAGCATGTGCTGTCACACGCAATCCACCCCAAGATTGGCACTGGCTCTATTTGATCCAGCAACAATGTTGTGGTAACTTCCCCACAGAGCTGACATGAGGAGACAGATTTCCACCTGACATCCCAATGTGAAACTCATACTGCCAACCATGGAGGGAAGACCACACTGGCAGTCTTACCGATGTCAGGCTGCCCATGCGCCATCCCCCGCCCGTCAGTGTGATAATGTGCACCATGATGTTCACATACATACACATATGTTGTGTTTGTGTGATTTTTTCCCCATTCCTATGTGGCTCACCTGGTTGTGTCACAGTTGTTGTAGGTTTAGCCTGTATGTGTTGTGCTCTACCGATTGCAATCTGTAGTGCAAATATTTCTCTAGTGGCAAAGTTCTGATCAGCGTCAATATGTGTGGCACAACCCTGCACCAGGTTAGTTACACAGGGTGGTGTCATGTTTACTGTGATACGGGACCACCCTGCAATTCCCACACCAGCTGTGCAGATTATTTCTCCCTGCACCCAGACAGGCATTGTTGCAGCATGATGGAGAAGTGGCTGCCTTGTGGGGATGTCTTGTTTATGTGCTGGGTCGTGTTCCTTCATGCGCATGTATAAGTAATGTTAGCTTAGGTGGTATTTTAATGTATGCCGTAAGATGCAGCACTTGTGTTTCAGCAGTGGGAGATGTCAGTAATGGAGTGTTTCTGCAAGAGACACCACCATGATGTAACCCCAGAAATGGTATTGACTTTCTTCCTAGTCTCTGATGTCTCAGTTATGTGGGTAAGGTAGGTTTGACTATATGCAAGGGGTGATGTGATGACACAGCCACAGGCACAGTAATTAGACGTGCCTTCCATCCAATGTGCTGCATAAGTACATGTTGGTATATAGCTCTGATGATTGACGTATGTCCAGGTTGTGTATGTGTTGTGGTGCATGGCACAACCAAGGCATGTACACCTGTGTTGCTTATGTTTGAATAGTGCATCTTGATTCATGGGCAATGTGTCCCTCTGCAGTCCTCCAACATGCAGTGAGTGTGTCCTATGTGCCTTTCCCTTATGGCATTAGTGAAATTGGCCGTTATTTCTCCCCTGCAACTAACCCTGCATTTTTGGTAGTTGTTGGGAGTCTGCGCTCTCCTGTCCTTCTATTCCACCTCCAGTTTGCAGTGCTGACTTTCTTTTCCTGGCAGTTTCTCCCTTACTTCTATGCTTACAATCATGCCAGCGCTTCTTGCACTCCATGACAGTTCACTTCACCTCTGCCACACTTTTGATTTTGCCCCCTATTTGCTGACATTTGCCTCTCTCTTACCAATTGCAATTTGGAGGTGACGAATAGCTGGTATTGGTGCTCCATCACCTCTATGACAAGGATCTCATGCTCCTCCCCACTAAACCAACACTTACGTTTTTTCTTTTCCTTCTCCTGAGACTTCATTGTATCCCCCTAACTGGTTCCTGGGTGTATGGGGTCACCCGGGGGTCTCTCCTGGCCTGCTGCTTCCATCTTCCCTTTGAATTGCACTCTTTCCTGCTTTAGCGTCTAAAGTTGACGCAAATGCGGTGATAAAATGGTGCATATCCGTTTGCGACATATTTACGTGACGCAAAATAGGTTAGAGTCAGTTTTGCAGCATTAACGCCAGTTTGCCTTACGAGAGGTGCAAGGGTTATCGTCAAAACATTTTTACTTTAACCATTTCTTAGCATCATCGTGCATCATAGTATAAATATGATGCCTGGATGGCGCTGAGGAATTGATCATGCCAGCGCTAAACCTTTTGACCCAACACTGTGAAAGTTTAAATCTGGGCCTGGGTGTTGGCAGATTGGCTATTCAAGTAGGACGGGGTGGAGCTGCTTGCACTTCAGAGATACTGCCTGACCACACATAGAAACTGCACACTAGCCTATTATATCTCCAGACAGGGAGGCAGAAAATTTCAGACACTTTTGTGGAGGAAAAACTCCAGACGTTTCTTTGACTTCAAAGTTGGCACCAGGTATAAAACTCAGACCCACTCTTCAGTTCACTACTGGACATGCGGAAGGACTCTCAGAGTACCACCCTGCTGCCTGTGGATTGCTGTGTACTTCAGAGGACTGTCTTGCTGCAGTAGAGGATTGCCCTGCTGCCTGAAACCTACCTTATTCCCTCAGAGGACTGCTTTGCTGCTTGAAATATGCTTCGCTGCTTGAACGCAAGACTTCCAGAGCAACTCCAAGGGCAGGTGGGCCCACCTCCTGATCAGACCCTCAGGGGCAGAAAAGGCTCCACCCATCTTGAACCCACACCTGGACCCACCTGAGTGAGTTCTGACCCTTCAAGTGGTGCCCCTTGGGTTCTGTACCGTTGGAAGCAATGCTATATTTGCCCAGATAGCCCAAATCTAAAACTTGGGAAAATATTTTTATAAAAAGAGCTCTGATAATTAAGCTGAGACCGTGACCTGCCTGCTACCTGTGCACCTGAGGTGCACTGCAGATCGGCCTGACTTCGCATTTCTCTCACTATGTTCTTCTCTGCAGCAGCAAATCCTGTTCAGCAGCTCTTTGCTGAGCTGAACCTTCATCGGCTATAGCCTCTTTCTTTGTCCTGCTGGAGATTTTCAAATTCCAAAAAAGAGACTTGGGGGGTGATTCATAATAGTGTTGTGTTGCCCTGTTTCATGCAAGGTAACACAAGGGCAACGCAACACTAAAGTCAGATTTATCGAGCCACTCAAGACCACCTTGCATGGCTCTGCAGTGCGTGGTAAATCTGGAATAACGCAAGGCAGCACAAGTTGCTGCTTTGCATTACTCTGGACCAGGGAGGTATTCCATGGGTGGGCTGTGGGTGTTCTCAAGCATCCACCCATGGATTTTGGAACATCCCTGAATTTACCATGAGCAGTAGACCTTGAAAATTATCAAAATGCTCCGCCTTCCCAGAGGACACGTAAGGAGGAGAAATATCTTTATTTCTTCCTGTGTTTTCCTTTTTCTATGTGTGCTGCAGAATGCAGCACACATAGAAAGAGGAACACGCCTCTGATGATTGTTTTAGTGCATGAAGGTGTCTTTTTCTGCCCAGAAACAATCTTGCCTGCAATTCAGGTACTCTTGTACCATGACTCAAGGATGCTCGCATTGGTGCTAGGCAGACAAAAGTGCACCAGCTCACAGAGAGGACAGGAATGCACCATATAATGTTAAATATGGCACATTTCTACCCTCATCCTTTCATGCAGCGCAGCAATGTGTCTTACTGTGTTACATTGTGTGAACATTTGATCAATCTGGGCCTTAGACCAATCCTAGATATCTTCACTGCAATTTTTTCAGCAGCTCCCAGACGACAACGCCTTCTCCTTGGATAACGCTGGCTGCTCAATTTTACCTTTACCTTCTTTGACATTTTTCTTCAAACCTTCTTTTAGGTCTGAAGGTGAGCAGAGACTAGGCACAATTTACTTTGTGTATTAGAACTGCACTCCATCGCATTGGCCATAATTTATTACTTTTATCCCTATTCTCGCGTGACCAGATTTATGTGGGTGGTGCTTTGATCTTTTAGGCACTAATTTTCACTTTAAATTTAAAAAATTAATATCTCTGGTTCTACTTATTGCATATTTGTTGTTTGGGTGGCATATACTTTATTAAAATGTACTCAATGTTTCTAAATTAATTTGGGATTCCTGTTTTGTGGTGTTTTCACTTTATTACTGTTTACGTGCTGCATACATACTTTACACATTGTCTTTAAATTAATCTTGACTGATTTTGTGCCTAGCTACCAGATGTGAGAAAAGGCCTCTTTTTGTCATGGTTAGCCGCCACTTTTTGCCTGGTATATGATGTAGCCTCAAAGTTGTTAGTGCCCAGGGGCCCTGCTAGCCTGGCTCCCTGGGCCATAACTCTTTCCCTAAAACTGTTGTGATGCATTGGCACAATTGGCAACACCTTTAGCTGCCACTATAATCCCTAGTAAATTGTACGTAGGTACCCAAGTCATGGGGTACTAACGGTAGGTCCCTGAGGGTAGCAACACCGTTTTTGCCATCCTCTAGGGCCATACATCCAGAAGCACCCAGCACTGCCATTTCAGCCTGAATGTTCTGATGCAATCCTAAAAGAAAACCTCGACATGGCACACAGCCTGTGTACCTTGTCCACTACATACTGCATGAACAACAGTCACTCCTCTGGCAGGCCTTCCAGGCCTAAGGCAGAGTACACTATGGCCCTCATTCTGACCCTGGCGGTCGGCAGAGAGACGGCGGTCGGACCGCGAACAGACCGGCGGTATTAAAAATGGCATTCTGACCGCGGCGGTCCCCGCCGCGACCGACCGCTACTTCTCCACTCCGACCGCCACGGCGGTCATGACCGCGGGGCTGGAGTTTGCGCACTCCGGCCCGGCGGTCGTCCCAAGACCGCCAAGGGTATTATGACCCTGCCTACCGCCGCGGTTTCTTGCGGGCGGGAACCGCCGTGCGAACCATGGCGGTAAGCACTATCGGGGCCAGGGAATTCCTTCCCTGGCACTGATAGGGGTCTCCCCCACCCCCCACTACCCACCCGAGTCCTCCCCCCACACCCTCCACCCCCCTGCCACCCCCCAGAGGTGGTACGAACCCCCTCCCCACCCCCACCCCGACATGCACATACATGTACCCCGACATGCACACACCCCCAACATGCACATATACACACCCCCTACACACACATACACAACGGGGACACATACCCGCACACATACATGCCGACATGCGCACCTGCCGAACAGCACACATTACCCATAGACACAGCAGCACCCCCCGCCCGCATACACGCACTCACACACTCCCTCTACACACTCACACGCACACCCCCATGCACGCCCACATCACACAACACCCCCCCACCCCCTCCCCTCACGGACGATCAACTTACCTTGTGCGTTGGTCCTCCGGGAGGCGACGGGAGCCATAGGGACGTGACCGCCAACAGAAGACCGCCAACAGAAGACCGCCACACAGAAATGTGGGTCGTAATTCTGTGGGCGGTGTTCTGCTGGCGTGGCGGTGGAGGTTGACCAGTCTCCACTTTCCCGCCGACCGCCAGTGTGGCTGCTGGCGGTTTTCCGGCGGAACGCTCCCAGCGGTCAGAATGCGCACAGCGGCACACCGCCGCGGTCGGCGGTCTTCACCGCGGCGGTAACTCAGCGGTCTTGCGAAAAGACCGCCAAGGTCAGAATGAGGGCCTATGTGGTATGTGTGGTCATAGATGCATGAGCAATATGTCCCTACTGTGTCCTTGCTAAACTTGAGACATAGTCAGTCATTATGATCTTGGCGGCATAGCCCGCCGCCAACCATGCTGCTAGTCAAGAGAAGACTGCAGGCATTGATGGTGGTGTGGGCCACCAGGCACCATGCTAGCGGTCAGTGGCGAGGGTGGGTGCTGCTCCACCCTCAACCCCACGTCAGTCCAGACACTGCCATGCCTCTAATGATGCAGTCATAGGCATGGCGGTGTATGGAGATGCAGAGATGCTGGTGGAGCAGCATCCTAGGAGCCTGTTCCCTCCCGGAGCAGCGCCACGGAACAGGTAAGTGCTGGCCGAGAGGAAAGGGGTGGGTGGATTATGTGTGCTGAGTGAGTGAGTGCGTGCATGGGGGTGTGCGTGTGTGTTTGTGAAGGGGGCATGTATGTCTGCGTGTATGAATGCATGTGTGTATGTCGGTATATGGGAGCATGTGTATGTGGGGATTGGGGGGGACCTGAACGGAGGTGGGGTAGGTGGGTGATGGTGAGGGGGGGTTGTGGAAGGCCAACAGGGAGATTGGAGGGAGGAGAATTGGGGTTGTTGATTTTCAGGGCTCGGGGTGGGGGCAGGTCTGGGGACTTGGGGGGTGGGTGGTGGGTGGGGTTTGTGGCCTCGCATGTCACATACATGTGACAGGAATGATAATTCCTGTCACCTGTATGCTTTCTGCCGGGGATTACAAATCCCTGGTGGAAATGGGAACATTATCCCACGGGCAGTCTGGCTTCCACCGCTGGGTCGAAAGTGGCTACTGTCAGCCTGGTGTCGATTCTGGCTTGGCGGTGGGTAGTAGTGAACTTACTCTTTTCATTATGTGGCGGTCTGAGCCATCAGCGGTAATTATTGCGACCGCTGGCGGTGGGTCATTATCGCCAACTTCGTAATGACCACCATAGTAAGTAAACAGGACAGCCATTTTAATGCATGTGCTGGACACTGGTCAGTACGAGTTTCACAGCTACATGATGGCTACCCTGCACCCTGGATTTGTTTGGTATCAAACAACTCAGAATGAGAAATCCAAACTGATACCAGTATCCATGGGTCACCTTAGAGGTGTCCCTTCCAAAAGCTATCTACCCTGGCATGGCTGCTGGACGATCACAACCAGTCTGCCACCACCAGGCAAGATCCTTAATCACTGGGGTGAGAGATCCTGCTCTCTGGAATTCAGAACAAAGCCCTTCCTGGGTGGAGGTGCTTAACCCCCCTCATGAATGTGCACTGCCCTGCTGGTAAGCTTTAAAGGGCTTACCGCCCTTGAAACTAAATCTCCAGGACTGCTAGCACCCTTGTTGCAAACCCCCATTTTTGTCGGGAGCAACAGAGGGAAACCAGACAAGGGACAGGAGGAGTGTTCACCCTTAGCTTGAACCACCCCTAGGGTGTTGCATGTGAGGTGACCACTCCATTTCATTTTGCTTCATCTTGCATGGAAGGAAAATAGGCAATCAGGTGTAGGGAAGTTACTGCTGCCTACAGGAAGTGGTTACTTAATTGGTCTAGCCACCCTAAGGCAGATGTCCCATTGTTCACCACTAGGTACCCCCTAAAATGCTCACTAAATACAGTATTAAGTTGGCACCTGTTAGAAATGGGGTCTCTAGTTGGCAGAGGTATACACCTTTGTCCAAATAGGGATCACAATCCTACTTAGGGTAAGTCACACACAATCCAAATTATCCTGTGCCCGCCCTCTGTTAGCTTGGTACTGAGCAGTCAGGCTTAACTTAGAAGGCAATGTGTAAAGTATTGGTGCAATAAATCATGCTATAACACAGTGAGACACCACGGAAAGACACCACACAGGATTAGAAAAAATATAAGATATTTGTATGATTAAATGTAGGTCAAAACAATCAAGGTTTGATAAATAAACATTGAAATAACACTTATGAAATGATAAAAAGAGTCTATAGTTCTTCAGAGCAACAATGGTCTCTCGCAAGCACAAAATACCTGGCTTGTTTCAAAATTATACGCACAAAGACCGAAGAGGAGGGGATGCGTGGAAAACGAAGGGCGTGCATCGGATTTCCGGGTGCACACAGGCGATGCATTGATTCCTTTCCACATGGCAAGGACTTTGCGTAAAACTCTGCTGCGCAGGCTTGAATCCTATTTGTGATGCGGGGTCTTTTGATGCCCAGGGACGATGCGTGAAATCCTGGGCATGCTGGACGAAGTCATGGGTGCTATGTCGATCCGGTGAGCAATGCGAGGAAGTTTCTGTCGCGTGGCTGGTGCTGTGTCAATTCCTCTTGCAGGAAGTCGGCCACATCGTTCCGGCTCGGCGATGCATCGATCCGGAGAGCTGTGCATTGAAGTTCCAGTCGCAACACTGGCACTGCGTTGATCTCCCCTCGGGGAGCCAGTCTGCATCATTACGGTGGTGATGCAGGGATTTTTCACTGCTGGGTAGGCTGTGTGTCGTTTTCGGCAGGTTGTGCATCGATTTTCGCTGCACAGGGAGTTTCTTTGCAGAGATGAATTCTTTTGGGCCCTGAGACTTCAGGAAACAGGAGGCAAGCTCAATCCAAGCTCTTGGAGAGCACTTCTCAGCAGAGCCAGAGGCCAGCAAGGCAGCAGTCCTTTACAGCAAAGCTATCCAGGTGAGTCCTTTGGGCAGCCAAGCAGCTTCTCTTGGCAGGTTGCAGGTTCTGGTGCAGAGTTTCTTTCCCAAGAAGTGTCTGAGTTGGTAGGGTCAGGGACCCAGTTTATATACCCAAATGTGCCTTTGAAGTGGGGGAGACTTCAAAGAGTGGCTTAGAAGTGCACAAGGTCCCCTTTCAGTACAATCCTGTCTGCCTGGGTCCCAGCAGAGCATTTGGCAGTCCATTGTGTGAGGGCAGGCCACTGTCCTTTTAAATGTGAATGTCAGGCCCTCCACCCTTCCAGCCCAGGAAGACCCATTCAGTATGTAGATGTGTGCAGGTGTGACTGAACACCCTGTGTTTGTGGTTGTCTGGGTGAAATGTACAAGGAAGCTGTCAACCAGCCCAGCCTAGACATGGATTGGAGACTGGCTGTAAGGCACAGAAGGATTTTACATACCACATATGACCTGTTTACCCCTTTCTAACCAGAATCTACCACTCAAACAGTTTATGAGGGTAGCCCTAATGTTAGCCTATGAAAGGAGCAGGCCTCACAGCAGTGGAAAACAAATTTAGGATGTTTTCCTAACAGGACATGTAAAACACACAGATCTATGTCCTGCCTTTTACCTACATAGCCCCCTCCCTCTGTGCTACCTAGGGCCTAACTACGGTGTGACTTATATGTAGAAAAAGAGGAGTTTAAGGCTTGGCAAGCACTTTTAAATGCCCAGTCGAAGTGGCAGTGAAACTGCAAACACAGGCCTTGCAATGGCAGGCCTGAGACATGTTTAAGGGGTTACTTAGGTGCGTGGCACAATCAGCGCTGCATGCCCACTAGTAGCATTTAATTTACAGGCTGTTGGCACATGTAGTGCACTTTACTAGGGTCCTACAAGTAAATTAAGTATGCCAGTTGGGTATGAGGCAATGTCACCATGTTTTAAGGTGGAGAGCATATGCACTTTAGCACTGGATAGCAGTGGTAAAGTGCACAGAGTCCTAAAACCAGCAAAAACAGTGTCAAAGAAATGGGGGGAGGGAAGCAAAAAGTTAGGGGTCACCACCCTAAGGCTGGCAGGTCTAACAGGACCCCTAGACCAAAAAAACAGGCTGCATGGACAAAAGAAGACCTGCAACATAGAAGACCAAAGGCTCAAGAACTAAAGTCCTGCTGCACCAAGAAAAGGCACCAAACCCCACCTGCTGCACCCAGGACTCGATAATTGCTGCTGGGGAGATGCTTGGACATTGGGCAGACTCTACAACTCTTAGAGGAATTCCACTCTTCACATATCGCCAAAGATCTGCCTCCAGAGTGAAGGCATCGCTCTGCAACCCCAAGGAACCAAAGACCCTGTGAGGGCCACTTCACTGACTGGCTACTGACCAAGGAACCATATTTCGCTGCTGGACTAAACTTTGCCTGTTGGACCAAGAGGACACATCCCTGGCCGTGTGCCAAGTTTGGTGGCACTGTGCCCTCCAATGGCCAGACCGTGCAATAGCCCTGGCTACTGGTCATCTCTCGATGGACACCCAGAAGGACAGTTCATTCCGGACTGAAAAAGGTCCAGAAGGAAGCCCCAGTCAGGGGACTTCAAGAGTTACTCAGACGTCTCACCAGAGTGCCCCTGCTGACCTGCAAGCGACCCTCAAAGTGACCTACCTCCTGCTTCCAAGGGCACCATTGCACTGTACCCAGCCATCCTGTGCCCTGCACCGAAGATCCAGCTGTGCCCAAAGGGTCCCCCACCCCTTGTGACCTCGAGACCCCAAGGAGACCACCGGACATACCTTTAAGTTTACTGTTTGCAATACCTTTAAGTCCACATGTGCAGTGCTTTTCCATGTGGTTCCCTGCAGGGGCGTGGCACGATCCCATCAACTTTCTGCAGCTGCTCCCACCGGAACTGGGAGTCAACTAAACTTCTCCAGCTGGTCCAGTATACCCATCAATGACCTCAATGTACCTGCAAAAGGAGACATTGGTATACCTATTGCTTAATTTACTATGAATTTAAAATTATTTCTCCATTGATTCCTATGGTGCGTAATTACGTGCAAAACGGCTAACTTTAATAAAACTTTAAAAATTCATAACTTAAAAAGTACTGACCCAATTTTAATGATCTTGGTCTTAAAAATTGTAAAAAAACTCGGAGGTATTTTTGTAAATTGGCCATGAGTTATTCTTCTGAGTGTGTGGCCTTATTTATTGATACTGTGAGTACCTGAAAATTAAAGCATTAGGTGGTCTAGTTTTTACCTCTGTAAACCAACGTGTGGATGCCTGGACCACCTGCACAGTGTGCATAGTTTTCCACATTACATAGTGGGCCAGCCTCCTACACCAGAGGGTTAATCACAGGTTAGTTTAGTGACAATTTGTGTTCATCCTGACAAGGAGTGTGGCTGTCGTTTGAGGAGGGGTTTCACCCACTCAACCAACAGCCCAATTTCACACACTTCCCATTTACTATGGCAGACCTTGTTGGCCTTACACTCATATTCAGCCAATGCCCACTCCAGCTTCAGGGTTTCTGTTCCTTGTGCCAAGAGCTCTGAGGCATCATCAGTTAATCTTTTCCCCAATTCATAAATCATGCTTCCTAGCTCACAATAATGCTGCTACCTTAACTAATCTTATGTATTGCTAGCTGGTAAGGCAGCTGGTGAAAACGGTTAATAGATTCCCACACTATTGCAGTTGGGACTGATCAAACACAAATTGTGAAAGAATCCTCGAACTTCACTTTAATCTTCTACATATAAAGAGACAAGCAGAAGCTTCCTAGCTAGTGTCCAACCTGAGACACCTGCACTGACCAGTAGGATAAATAACACTATTTTAGCACTAGTGTGATCAGAAAAATGTAAAGGTATGCTCAAACTCCCTGATCCGGGTTTTGTTCCGGTGACTGTTCTATCAACTAAAAAATTGCATATCCGGGAAAAAATGTACCCCTGCTCCCTCTCTCTTTCTCTCTCTCTAGATATCACACAGACTGCGATTTTGTATTATTTTCATTAATGAAACAAAGGCTTTTAATGACTTAATACACATCCAGGTGGATAAACTAACAAATACATTATTCGTTAGGACAATTTAATCTCTATCAAAAAAATGGTTACTCGGAAATCTAATACAGTTTTCATGAAATTTGAAAAATGACTAATATTATCTGTAATAGGGTACTAAAAAGGAATAACACTACTGTAGGTATTTTGTTACTTTTCAAGTTTAACAATCACACACCTACATGAAGAATCTGTTCTGTGAGCCAGTATAGCACCTCCAGATTCAGCTGAAATTCATACACAGTACACACAAAGGCCCTCATTACGAGCCAAACTCGTCCCGCCAGTGCAGGCAGAACACCGCAGACCCTATTAAAGGTTCACCGCAGTGCCAGGAGGCGGACACAGTGTTTCCACCCGCCGATCCTGCAGTGAACAGGGCCACTGCCAGCCCATTGGCAGTGGGACCGCCACAGCGAGTGTGGTGGTTAGTAGACCACCACACTCGTAATGAGGACCACATTGTTGACAGAGCAAAAGAGTTCCTGTAATCTGGTATTATTAAGCAGGTTATTGTACTCAGAGCATGTTAAATGTGTCTTTTGAAGAAGAACTATATGACTCTTGCTAACTCATAGGTACTCAATAACCTGGAACTTTTAATCTTCCCCTGTAAACTGTTAGAGTTCTCGGTCAACAGTGAGGCTGAATTTACAAGAGACAAAGGGCTTTTTTGAGAGTTTAGATGACATGTTAGGGAATCAAAAACATTGTGAATTCCCTGGCTGCAGTACTGCAGATGCATTATAGTCAATGGCAAACTAAATATGGCAGACAAGATATCCGTCATGTATGGACAGAGTTCACCAAGCTGTAAATAAGGTTCATACTCGTTTCTGGGCTAGGCCTTATTAGTGCTTAACATCAGTGGGCCTTCGTGGTGTCTAACAAAAAAACACAACCAGACACCTATGAGTATTTTTTTTTTTTTTTTTGTCATTGTTTTCACTAGCACCGAATTTAACCACCTTCATAAGTGACCCTTCTCTTTCTTCTGTGGCACCATAATGTGCTGTTATGAGGGTATGACCATTTTGCTAGTGCTCATTAGTTTCTGTCATAACCATCTCCTTCACTACATAGCTTCTCAATAAGCTATTCCCGCAGCATTTTTGTATATTGTACATCTGATAATTCCAGAATTTAGAGTGGAAACTCAAGTCCTGTTTTTGTCGACCCTTTGACTTCCTTTTTGTTATTAATATGCTTTCTTTCACTGAGTAAGACAATAATTTTGTGCAGTTTCTCCTGATTGAGGTGGAGCATTTGAGTTTCATTTCCATATTGATAGCTTCTTCTTTGCTCAATAAAGGGCATATTTACAAGGATGTGGCACAGGGCAGCACAGTAAGGCCCATATTTATACTTTTTTAGTGCCGCATTTGCGTCATTTCTTGATGCAAAATTGGCACAAACTTACAAAATATAATTGTATTTTGTAAGTTTGCGCCGATTTTGCGTAAAAAAACGACGCAAATGCGGAGCTAAAAAAGTATAAATACGGGCCTAAGTAACTGAGCTGCGCTGCCTTGCACCACATGGAAAGGGCAGAAATGAACTGTATTTATAAGACATGGTGCATTTCTGTCCTTTACCATTGTGCTGACACACTAATTGCTGCCTAGCGCCAATGCAGGCACCCTAGTATCATGGTGCAAGGGTGTCTGTGCTGACAGGAGGATTGCTTTTGTGCAGGAAGGGGCACCTTCCTGCACAAAAACAATCCTGGGAGGCATTTTCTTCTTTCTGTGTATGCTGCAGAATGTAGCAGACGAAGAAAGAGGAAACAACAAGGAGAAATAAAGATATTTCTTCTTGTTGTGCCTGCCCTGAGTAGGAGTTCAGCTTTGACTCATTCAGAGGTTTACAGATTCTTGTAAATCGTGGAATGCATCAAAACCCATGGGTGGTGTGTTGGAACACCCACTACAACACCCATGGTGCCTCCGTGACACAGTGTAAGGCAATGCACTGACCTGCGCTGCTTTGCCTAATACCATAGCTCCAAGGCCACTGAAAGCCACACAAAGTGGCTTTGTGTAGCTTTATAGATATGGGCCTGTACCATGGTGCAAGGGTGCCTGCATTGCAAGGGGAATTGCTTTTGTGCAGGAAGGGACACCTTGCTACACAAAAAACCTATTGAGGCATATTCCACTTTCTACGTTTGCTGCACAATTCAGCACACATAGAAAGAAGAAATAACAAGGAATAAAAAGTATTTGTCTCCTTGCTACACCATCCTCTGGGAGGTATAGGGGTTTCATGTAATCCCAGGATTACAAACCTTTGTAAATGTGTGGTTGCATGAAATCCATGGGTGGATGCATGGGAACACCCATATTCCACCCATGGAACACCTCCTAGAATGAAATGTAACATAATGCAGCAGAAGCTGCTGTTTTGCTTTACAATTTTTTACAAAGCCATGCAAGGCGGAGCAAATTGCCCCTTGCATTACTTTGTAAATATCTACTAGCATTTTGTGTCAAGCATGTGCCACAAAAGGGATGTAACCATGATGCAAAATGTTAGTAAAGATTGCCCACAATGCACAACCTATAGCAGAGTTACTGATGCCTTTAATCTGTAACTTAGGGAAAACACTTTCAGCTAAAATCAGGGATACTTCTAGGATCACTACCACTGAAATCCCTTCGTTTTATCAGGCCTAGATAGCGCTTGTGCTGCAGGATGATCTGTTGTATGTTCTTTGTGGGCTTTGACTCATCCCATCGTTTTGGATTTGTCTACTTGGTTGTCTTGTAAAAATCCTTGCTTGCTAGTTGGTAATTTGTCTTCCTGAACACTCCTTTTTCCAAGTTGTTCACTCCCCCGGAGTATCTCCCCAGGACCTGGATGCTTCTGCTTTTTCCAGGAACTTTTTTTTTTCAATTTGAATGAATGTTTCCCTGGTTCAGCATGGCTTTATCTTTCACAGATGCTCGCTCTCCTCCTCCCTGGCTCAGCATGGTGCCCGCTTTGTCTGTTATAGTATTTCCAGGATGTGGTGGCATTTTGCCAGCAGCAGCATTAGTGCTAGAATACATTTTGTAAATGACCATTTCAGTATTTATTGTGTAGAAAGCAATACTTACATTTGTAAACAAATGTGAACAAGATATTGCTTGACTTGAAAATGGTATCTGCTTGTGACAAATGCTAGACCTTAGAGATGACAAGCTTACTGAGCCTGAAAATAAGATGCTCTTTCTAGTCTGTCATCTTTCATGTCAATTGCTCCAGTACCATTGTCCACCTTCTATGTTTGTGGCCTGACTATGTGTCGGTTGGTCTGGTCACTGGTGACGGCCATTGTAGTGGCTCTTCTTTCAGCCCTTCAAGTGATGTCAGAAGGGGGTTTGTCGAGAGGGGGTGGACAAGTCCCTGCCTTCCGGTAGTCCCAGCTGGAGAGCACAGCAGGTGCTAGGCAGAGCTCCTTTCACTTTCTGCTTCATGTCTGCCCTGGAGAAGCAGCTACAGAGCTGGCAGATGCTGCACCCACTCAGGAGCTGAGTCCACGTACCACTGCCTGGTGGTCTCCAAGCACGGCGGCTACGAATAGGTGTAGTTGCAGACTCTCATAGGCACTCCCGGGCCCCAGCATGCAGGGAAGGTGCTGGTCCAGGTCTAAGCCTGTGGTCTGAACTTTGCTGATGTGATGGGCTGCCAAGGACTGTAGGACCAGCTGCCAAGCCCCCCACCACCACCCTGGGCATGAAGTGCAGCAGCACCATGGAGCAGCTTGGGGAGGGGGTGACTTACAGACAGCTGAGCACCCCGGTTACTCTACTAGCACATGGCTTTCACAGGTGTATGTTTTAAATGTATGCTTGTTTTAGGCGATGTTCCTTGGGCATCCGTTCAAAACAGTTGTTGTTTGGAAGCGTGTAGGGGGTAGACTTTTCACTCACTGGAACAGTGTATACTGTAGTAGGCTTGTTACTTGCCACGATCTCACAGGGAGTGGTCATCAGCAAGTGATTTCCTTATGTGATGCTGTGAATTATCAAGTCAAGCCAGGTCTGTAATGGGTGTGCAGGAATAAATTGTTAAACAACTTTGTTGTGTGAGAACATGCAGGGATACTGCATTAACGTACGTCTTGAAGTGTGTTTAGAAAATGACAAAGCGTGCCTGTCCTGTGTGTCTGCCATATTAGACACCTCTTTGGGTGAGTACAGTACACTACCTCTTAAGTTACATGTGCAATTTGACAATTAGATAGCCATTAGAAATCATGGAATCAATTGTGCCACGCTTCTTACCGCAGCTCTCTTTCTGGTCTCTAACCCATGATTTAGGGGGTTGAGGGAGCAGGTAAATGAGTGTATTGCTTGACTTAATTTCAGCCACTGGTAATTAGTTTTATACGCCTTCCAGTCTGCCAGTTTTTGATCAATGTGCCGCAACAGGCTGTGCCTCACCACATGCAAATGAAACTTTACGTCACTTAACTCTAACCCACACTACTACACTTGACTCCACTACAATATACAACACTCCACAATACTAAACTCTGTAATACTATACTCCATTAAACTTTACTCCACTGACACCCTAATTCACTATACACCACTACACTCTACAGCACTGTACTCCACTAGCTGCTATTCTACGACATTAGTCCACTCTACTCCATTAATCAATGCTCTACGCAGCTCCCTCTGTACACTACATACTTCTGTACTCCACTAAATTCTATAACACTATACTTCTCTACACTATATAGCAATTTCCTCCGGGCTCTGCCACTCTATTCTACAACGTGATACACAACACCCTCTTCACTACTCCACTGTATTCTACACCACTGCGTGACACTCTATACCATTCCATGACGCTATACTCAATTCTCACACTACACTACACTCTATGACACTCTGTTCCCTCCACAATATTTCACAACACTTTAAGCTACTTCATAACACTACTCTTCACTCATATCCACGCCACTAAACTCCGCTATATGGCGCGACCTATTGGCATTGCCAATGCTTATTTTTATGTTGGAAGCACAAGCTGGGCAAGCAATAACCCCAGTGTATCTCTGCGGATAGAGTAATCTAAAGCCAATTGGCAGTGAATATGTAAACATGCATAAAGCAGACAATAAACAGGCACTTTGCTACAGGTGGTGAGGCAGGGTTTGGGATTCTTCAGCTACGAAGCAATTAATCTCATTTTATGGTGTTATGATTTTGAATGAGAGGACAGGTTTTGTTTTACAGATGTAATAGTTGATAGGGAAGAGGACGGATGAGGCTGGCAAAAGTGCGTATTGGGGGTAAGATACTGAGAGGAAACGAGACATGCAAATCGTCATATTAAGTTTCAGGCATAAAGGACTGTATAAATGACAGGAAACGTGAGGTAACCTGGAATGTAAAAGTTAAGGTACAAATGGGTTGATGTGTAAAATCTAACCATGTGCTTTGGAATGTGTATTCATGGTGGTGTCTCATTCCTACAGGCAGTCATCACAGCATGTTCCTTAATAAAATCAACAATGAAAAAACCTGCCATACAAAAATTATTTTAAAATTGCTTTATTTTTTCAGCAATTTACAAGCGGGATAGAGGAACATTTACAACCTGTAGGGGAGTGTGACCACTCACTCCTCACGTCAACTAGAAACTATATAGAAATGCAGATTCTCAACAAGACAGAACTTGGCTTCCCTCTGCCTACCTTCCAGCCGCTCCTACCTCTAATGTACTCATAGAGCTCTAAGGAATCTAAGGAATCACAGATTAGACTTGGGAATGCACCCTTCTAAGAAAGGTTCATTGTTGTTTGAATTGGAGGAATGTCACAATGTACAAATGAATGATAGGAGAATGGAGAATGATTGTGGTTCAAAGTAAGAATTGTAACTCGTATTTGAGGACTGGGAAATAATGTTTGTTAACCGGAGTAGGGATATTGATGGAGAGTTTCCAAAGTATACCAGTTAAGTGTGTTTTCTCTTAGTAAATAATACAGACTGCATGTTTGTTTGGCTGCTGAGTGACTAGGCCTAGCAGTGGCTGGCTCCTACAGTAAATCATTTTAGGAACTAGAAACTTGAGTACAGAGTGATATGTACTCCATTCATTATCTGGTCTTAAGGAATCAAGCTAGAAACCGAGTGAGGAAAAGACGTTTTCATGTCTGCCACAGGATACAGGCACACACAATGATACTATTTCTGCTCTGGCACTCAAGGCAGACAAACCTAGTGTCAGAAATTGTGGAAACAACAACCTGTGATGCAAATGAAGCAAGGGCTGTCTACAAGACTGCCTGCATCACCAGTAAAGCCCTGCACACATCGACTCCCTGTTACCTGGTGAACAAACACAAGCTATTAGGTGGCTCCAAACCATGGCGAAACGCCAAAGCAAAGCTCCTTTAACCCTCAACCTTTAAAAGGGAATGACTGATGGCACAATCCTTCTTGGGAAGCACAACCAGAATCTGGAATTCTCTACTTTCAAATCTGCACACAACTCCATCGCTGAAGACTTTCAAAATGGGTGTGAAAGCCCTTCTCTTCCAATTGTATTTTAGCTAAAACAATGCAGTCAACTTTTGGCACAGACCTTTATACTACCTCAACCTTTCTATGGCTATACTGTATACTACCTCAATCTTTTTACAGCCATCTATATCTTTTGTACACTCTGTAAACTACTTCAATCTTTTAACAGCTTTTTACACAGTTTTATGTAATTATTTACCTTGTTGTACTCTCAACCTTTGTAATTTCTTATAGCTGCATTGTCTATCCTAAACCATCTGTAACTTCCATGTAACAAAATATTTCTCCTATTACGCACTTTAGCACCTTTGAGTAAACTCCATGCAATACGAATATGAATAAATAAATAAATAACTAAACAGAGCCAATTATGTGCTACATATTTATGTTGGTCACTTCAGGCACATGCTTTTAGATCATGGGGCTCATGGACACACAGGTTGTTAGGTGCAGGATATTTGGTTGAAGGCAGTGCTTAATTTGTTAAAGAATAAGTGATAGTGCCCGAAGCTCTGTTCAGAAGCCTGCGGCCGGTGCAAGTAAATATCCATATGAGGAATTCTAAAGCTGCACAGCCCTAAAAGCACCTCTGGCCTCTTTAATCCACTACCAGACACTCCCTCCACCTTTATCTCACTCTTGCAGGATCCTCCTTTCTCCATTTGAGGTGGGTATTCCGTCTTTCTCTTCCTCTGTCATTCCGCTTTGCACGTTTTTCCTACTCTTGCATTCAGTAAATGTCTAACATAGAAAAATGAGTGCCAGTCCCCAAAAATTAGTGTCAGTGACCCCCGCCAGCAACTGCCTGCTCAAATTAAGTTCTGGTAGCATATCACAAATCTGGAAAGATGATTGATCAAGGAAGGCCACAGCTACTAAGAACAAATCAGAGATACTTTCTTAAAAGCATTATTAATATTTTTTCTACTTACGCGTCAATACTGTTGAAATCAGTTTACTCCAGCGGAACAACAGTGACTGACAAAAGAGGCATTGGTAGCACGTGTGCTGTACTGTCTCTGTATCCTGAATTTCCACCATCTACCCCAGATACAACAATAGATCAGATTATAATCTAAGGCAGTGGCTCTCAACCTTTTCATTTCTGTGGACCCCCACTTTATCATTATTGAAATCCGGGGACCCCCACTGAATCATTATTGGAACCCAGGGACCCCCACTCAGCCATTACTGGAAGCAGGAACCCCGGTTTAAACATTCTTGATGATTTGAACCACAAACCAATACACATAAAATACAGAAACAAGCATTCCATCAAACACATACACAAAAGATAACACACTTTATTTAATTTGCAAACAATTATACATTCAAAAAATAATCATTTTATTAGGAAGGTTGGAGCTCTTCTAAATTCAATGGAAGCCACACATCGCTCATACTATATTCTGTTTGATGCACCTACACTGCTCCCACAAAACAATCAATCCAAGGGTACTAATTTAATTTTTAGCCACTAACTTCAAATTCCTAGACATTAACAGTACGTTATAAAATTTGCAATTGTACATTTAGCCACTTTATTTAAATGCACCTTATTAATCTGTTACTATTATTTAATTTTCTAAGCAGTCACGGGCCCCCTGAGGAGGCTTTGTGAAGCCCTGGGACCCCTGGACCACAGGTTGGGAACCACTGTCCTAGGGCATTAGATGTAACGAGAAAGAGAAAATCTAATAAAGATAGATATTTGATCATCACACTGTGTGGGAGAAAGATATTATCTGAGCCTTGTTATTACTGCAGCAATCAAGCCTCAGTGAAGGATGCCTTTGAGGCCGCAAAAACGTATGTGTTTATTTGTGTGTAAAGGTCATTCCACTTCTGAACTTAAAGTACATGGGGAAATAAGAGCATAAACAGCCTAATTTGCTCTTAAGGGTTTCTGCTTAGAGAGAGGTAAAAAAGTCGAGTTCATTAATGTGCTCTCACTCATAGCACTGAGCAAAACAACTGTGACTTTCAACACATGTTTACTTGCAGCATCTACGTCTGCTAAACAAAACACAACTCTCCACAGGTCACGTCGACCTCTTTGCAACAGTATGTGTGTGTGACCTCAGCCAGACTGCATACACACTTACGCACACGCACATGAAAGAGGGCACAATCATGCAGCGACGTAAGCACATAAACATTACACATTTGCACATAGGCCCATATTTACAGGGAATTGGCATTGAGCAGCGCTGCAAGCCTTCTTGCTGCGGTGCCCTACGCCAATGTGAAAGGGCAGGAATTCACAGTATTTATTCAATATGGTGAATTCCTGTCCTTTCCCCCTTTGCTGGTGCACAATTGGCTGCTTACTGCCAACTATGACACCCATACTCCATTGTGCAAGGGATTTGCATTGTTGGCAGGATTGTTTTTGTGCAGGAAAGGCCACCTTCCTGCACAAAACAATCCTGAGAAGCGTTTTCCTCTTTCTGTGAATTCAGCACACAAGGAAATAGGAAAAAACAAGGAGAAATACTAATATTTCTCCTCGTTATGCCTCCCTGAGGAGGTGTAAGGTTTTGGTGCTCACCTAGGTTTATGTGATTAAGTAAATCTGTGGCAGATTCAAATCCCATGGGTGTTGCATGGGAAATACCACTACAATGCCCATCAAATGCCTCCCTGGTGCTGAGTAATGCAACGCAGTGACTTGCGCTGCTTTGCCTCACTCCATATCTATGAGGCCATTCAAAGCCAGGGATCGTTGCTTTGCGTGACCTCACAAATATGGTTGAGAGGATTGCATCACAGGAGCGTCCGAAAAAATGATGCTCCTGTGATGCAAGCCTCTCAAAAATAAGCCCCTGATCTTATGGAATATTGTGCATTCCTGTCCTTTCCCCTTTGCTGGTGCACAATTGGCTGCCTAGTGTCAATGCCGGCACCCTTGCACCATGGTGCAAGGGTTCCTGAGTTGCATGCAGGATTGTTCTTGTGCATGAAGGGACAGCTTCCTGCAGAAAAACAATCACAAGAGGTGTTTTCCTCTTTCTGTGTGTGTGTTGCTGAATGCAGCGCACAAGGAAAGAGGAAAAAACCCAGAGAAATGAAAATATTTCTTCTTGTTACACTTGCTCTGGTGAGGCATAAGGTTTTGGCACTGCCCCACGTTTACATGATCAAGTAAATTTGAGGCAGCACCAAAATCCATGGGTGTTCTGCCGGAAACCCCACCGGAACGCCCACGGAACACCTCCCTGGCACAGAGTAAGGAAACGCAGCATCTTGCTGCGCTGCTTTGTCTTACTCCATATCTATGAGGTCATGCAAAGCCAAGCAAAGTGGCTTTGCGTGGCCTCATAGATACAGGTGAGAGGCTTGCACTGAAGGAGAGTCAAAAAAAGTGTCACTCTGGCAGCGCAAGCCTCTCATAAATATGCTCCACAGTACACAAATGAGGGAAGGGCATGAGTGCATGTATACACTCACATTGAACGCTCCACATAGAACAAGGGTTTTACATTATAAATCTAAAATAAGCAACAATCTACGGTGTAGGTGGAAAAGCAACCATGCATCTCCTATTACACTTAAATATTATTAAAGGCAATTGCTGTGAACAGACCCACAGCAATAACAGAAGGAAGCAAGAGTGAGTGTTACACAGTCTGCAAGCAAAGGGAAAGCTGAAGACTAAGTAGGGCCCCACTTAGAAACAGGGATAAAAAAAGCAGATTTGCAGAAAAGGGTGATGCAAATGCCTACGTGCAATTAGCATAAGGAAATTTATTAATGACAAGTTGTAGAGCACTGGCATTAAAGTTCTTCATTTCTCCCGTCTGACACAAAGTACACAGGAACGATGAGTAGGGCAGAGCTGCTTGTTAGATCCTGGACCCCACCTTTGTGCACACCTGCATTAGACAAACTAGAAATGACTGAGACAACCACTTTTTGATCTTCATGAGGCCATAGTTTATTATTTGTCATCTATAGTCTGCCCAGATAGAAATCTAAAACAATATGAATTTCTGTTACACACATTTGTAAATTACAAGAACAAATAACCTCATCTTAAATAGGAGTGATATCAAACCATAGGATCACCAATCTTGGGTGAACCCAAATTCTTTATGTCAACAACCTTTTCCTCATTTCAGGATCAGGACAGCAATTAAGATATCCTATTAAGGTTCCTCTCCCTAAAACGTCATGAGTAAGAGCCACCAAATCTTTCAACATCGTCTGTTCTTTAAAACAAAGGGCCTCATTTACAAGAATATGATGCATCGTCATTCATGCATCAGATTTCATGTGCCTATCGCACATGCCCTAACAATGCCATGGATACGCTGTATTTACAATACAGAGCTCCATGGCGCACGTTTTCACAGATGTGTCAGAATTTCTGAGGCATCTATTGGCGCTAAACTGACGCATTGCTGGAGTTGCACCATTAAATTGACGTCACTCCAGTAGTGCAAAGAGAGTCCCATTCAAAAAAGCCCGCTCTGAGCAGGCGTTAACATTTTGATGCAGTGAAGTTGTAGAATAACGTTGTGAAGAGTTGTGAATTTCACTGTGTCAGTTCTACTTGACTTTTTCTGTCGGAATGCCTACCATGCATTCATTATAACTGGAGCAGGTAAAATGTGATGCAGGGCTTTACAAACTGACGCATTGGGCCCAATGCGTCAGTTTGTAAATATGGAGCAGTGTACTGCTAGCACCACCGCTACCTAAAAAAAAAATGATGAAGTGGTGGCCCAAAGGCTTTGTAAATGAGGCCCAAAAGCTCCTTTAAGGCAGCTATGTACCATTGATGCCATAATGGTTAACCCATCACCACACTTTAATAACAGACTTGTCTGGTTACTCAAACCCTTGGGAAAGATATCCTGGTAAATGTTGTTAAAACAGTGCCTAACAAACAAACATGTCAATCAAGAAGCACTTTAAAATAGTCAGTCCTTCTGGTGTTGTCATTTCGTAGGGTCGAGCACGCAAAGCGCTCTGTCCCTGTTGTAATCTCTCTATAGGCTTGTAACCATGCCCATGTCACGCCTATCGGTTTGGTTGGTTTGTGGGCTCGCCGTATAAAATTTGCTTGGTTCCATTAAAGAAAGGCATGCATACGTCATGCCTTTTCCAATGTTTAGCCCTCCTTAAGCGCACCGGACAACTAGTGAAAACATACGAGGCTCCATGTTTTCCGTCTGGTTTCTGGACTACATTTTGTCTTTATTTCGTAGGCAGCATGATCTCGCTGGGCAGTAGTCGAGCTCTTTGCATGACATCAACCCTGTTAATTGCATTTTTGCCTGTGACAAGGATAATTGCACTTTTGCCGGTAACATGGATAATTGCACTTTTGCCAATATGTTTCACTGAGAGCGAACTTCTGTTTCCTATTGCATGTCTGCTTCACGCTCATGGCGGCCGTCGGCTCACTTATGTGAAACTTTTACTTTTCATTTTCAGTTTATATGGCAAGAAAAGTCCGTTTAGGAGCTTACGATGCTAATAGCTCTAACTCGAGCAAACGCGAGACCCTTGCATTGCAACTGCTTGGCTTTTTTTTCTTTGCTATGGAATAAGCTCTGGCACATGGATGAAGCAGTCTCTTGCCAGAGCTAAACATAGGTTACGAGAAGTGGTCTCTTGCTCCCCCTTAGGTGACCAAGAAACCTAAGGACAATGTACACTTATATTAGGTAATGAAAAACTCCCGGAATCGGCGTGCGGCTTTGTGCAGTTCCTGTTTCGCTTTTTTCCGTTCATTTTATGCATATTGCCCTTAGCTGTGTTTGTGGCTAATGGAGTTATTTGACACGAAGGCAAGGCCTTTGTTTATTTAATTACCTTATTTATTCAGCCTCCAGAAATTAATCGAAGTGTATTGCAGTCCATGCTTGAAACAGAGGACACGGCTTCACAATACAAAGCAGAAGAGTAGAAGCAGTCAGAACCAACAATGCCTTAGAAGCGTGTGCAAAGCGCTGCAGTGGGTCTTACAGTAATCTTCATTTACCATGTCATTTATGTAATATTTTTGAAAAGCAGAAGTGACAAAGTGTGGCAATAAGAACAGAAAAAAAACATTTAGAGAGAGGAATGTCAGAGAGGTTGACTGAATTACATATACAGCGCCTTGTTCAATTTGCACCCACAATTTCGTATTGCTTACATTGCCTAGAATACACTGTGGCAAGGTTGCATAGGCGTTTGCATCACTTAATGTCAAAGTCAGTGGGTCGATCAGTCCAATTCAGAAATGATTGAATTTCTGGGTAAGGCCCAGGGAACCATAGACATCATTTAGGGGTTGCCAGAGGTCGGCCCTTAGGTTGCCCCTTGCGACCCCTGGCAGTGCCTTTGCAACGCCTGACCTCAGAGTTGGCAAATTCAGTACCAGGAGCAAAGTGGCAGCTTATCCTTATGGAGGTCAGTTGGGGCTCTACTCTCTTTGTTTTCTATCAACTTTTTATTACGCCAGTAGTGAATAATAATTTATTGTTCACTCTTAGGCCCATATTTATGGATTTTGATGCAAAACAGCACTAACGCAGTTTTGCATCAAAATCCATAGTGCCTGCTATTGCCAGCCGGGCGCCATATTTATGGAATGGCTAGCGTCTAAGAAAACGATGTTAGCGGGTGTGGCGGTTGGGAAAAAAGCATTAGTGGGCCAGAAATTACGCTAGGCTGGTTAGCAGCAATAAATATGCCGCTAACCAGCCTAGCATCATTTTCTGAAGCACTACCACAAAAAAAAGTGACTCCTATTTTAGTAATGACAGTAATCATGCCCACCACCCCAATGGCCACCCCCGGGGCCAGTGTCCCCCAGGCAAGTCCACAATACCCAGTGCCAGGCAGAGGCCCCATGTAAGGGGCCCCCAATGGCACAGAAAAAAAAAATGATACTTACCCAGGATTGGGTCCCCCATCCTTTGATGTCCCTCTGGTGTGGGTGAGGGTGTTCCTTGGGTTTGGAGTGGGTATCTGTTGGCCCATTCCATGGTGTTTAGCCATTGAAATGGATCCATAGGTCCCCTAATGCCTGGTCAGAACCAGACGTTAAATAATGGCGCTAAGCAGGCTTAGCGCCATTATTTGGGTCCACCTACTCTGTGCGCATCATTTTTGCGCCAGAGTATAAATAAGGTGGCAGGGGGTTAGCGTGATAATGTGGACGGGAACACCTACCTTGCATCTAATTAGCGCAAGGTAGTTTGCTGCATCCACAATATGACGCTAACCCTTATATTTTGACTCTAGACGGTCTGGCACCAAAATATAAATATGGAGTTAGCGATGCACCATTTTTGCATCAAAAATGTTTACGCTAAAACAGCGCAAGAAGAGTATAAATATGTCCCTTATGGGAATATTTATGGGTTTTGATGCAAAACTGCGTTAGTTTTGCAGCAAAATCCTTATCTCGGGCTAGCGCCATTCCATAGCAGCAGACGTGCGCCATATTCATGGAATGGCACATGCTGGCACCAAGGATGGGCTAGCGTTTTAAAAAAAGATGCTAGCTGGGGGGGTGGCGGGATGGCGGTAGGGAAAAAGGCACTACGGGTCAGAAGTTACACTAGGGTGGTTAGCAGCAATAAATATGGCGATAACCAGTCTAGCGTCATTTTCTAACACACGAGCACCCAAAAATGTCTCCTGTCATGCCCACCACTCAGATGGCCAGCACAGGGGACCAGTGTGCCCTGGGCATGGCCATAAGACCCAGTGCCAGGCAGGGGGCCCCATGTAAGGGGCCCCAATGGCACATTAAAAAAAACATGAAATAATAAATAATTGAAATACTTACCCATAATTACCCAGGATGGGGTACCCCATCCTATGGTGTCCCTCTGGTTTGGGTGTGGGAGTTGCTGGGGCTTGGGGTGGACATCTGTAGGCCCATTCCATGGTGTTTGACCATGGAAATGGGTCCACAGGTACCCTAACGCCTGGTCTGACCCAGACGTTAAATAATGGCACTAAGCAAGCTTAGCACCATTATTTGGTTCCGCCTCCTCCGTGCGCGTCGTTTCTGCGCCGGAGTATAATTAAGGCAGTAGAGGGTTAGCGTCATGTTGTGGAGAGGAACGCATACCTTGCATCTAATTAGCGCAAGGTAGTTTGCCGGATCCACAACATGACGCTAACTCTAATATTTTGACGATAGACGGGTCTAGTGTCAAAATCTAAATATGGAGTTACGTTTGTGCTGTTTTCGCGCAAAAAATGACGCTAAAACGGTGCAGACCATAAATATGGGCCTTAGTGTAATAAAAATGGAATACAATTACCTAAAATATGCTCTTACATGGCAGCTGAGGTAAGTAAAAAATGCTTTTAAATCCATGTTGTGTGCGTGCTTGCAGGTGAGAGTGTGTTTATATGAGAGAGTGTATGTAAGTGGGAATTTGTTCGTATGTGTAAATATGTGTGTGTGGGTGAAGGTGGAGGTCAAAGGGCATGTGATGTCCTGTCCGCTACAGCTAGCATTTTGGTGAATTGGCGTCCATGCCAGGGACTCTGGGTAAGGCACATAGAACTTCACCTGGCAGGTCTTCTCTGAGTCTTGTAGCTAAGAAGCTACAAAAAATATCAGTCCATACTTCTAACTAGTTCACATTTTTAAGAATTTCAAAATTATGAGCCAAAAACGAAATCGAAAGGCAAACCCGGTATTAGGCTCGCACAGGTGTGGAAGGAAAAGAACAATTAGAGGATGTTAACGGCGTGGCCCCATTCACAGGGGCTTATTTCCGATGACTGGTTACGATTTCCTCATTAAAATCCACAAATAGATCGGGCGAACATGAAAAACAACGAGTCTTTGCTTTGACAACAAGAGCGGACATGTCGTGGGATGCGCCATGTTTGTTCTTTTACATACAAATCGGTGCAAAATATGAACTTTCACGATCTTTCAAAAAGCATGTAGGGTCATGCAATTGAGTGACATATACACCATAGAATATTTTACACCGATGTATTTTTGCTGTGCCAAAATCCACTGCCGCCCTACGCAGTGGCATCATAGTACTAAGGGCCATATTTATACTCCGTTTGCGCCGAAATTGCGTCGTTTTTTTTGACGCAATTTCGACGCAAAACTAACGCCAACTAACGCCATATTTATACTATGGCGTTAGAGGCGAATAGCGCCAAAGTTCCCGGAATGTGCGTCATTTTTTAGCGTGAACCCCTTCCTTGCGTTAATGATATGCAAGGGAGGCGTTCCCGTCTAAAAAATGACTCCCAGGCCTTAACGTGGTATTTATACTCCCGGGCAAAAGAGACGCCCGGGAGTTGGCGTGGCTAAAAACGGCGCATTTGCGCCACTTTTTAACGCCTGCTCAGGGCAGGCGTTAAGGGGCCTGTGGGCTCAAAATGAGCCCACAGGTGCCCTCCCATGCCCCCAGGGACCCCCCCTGCCACCCTTGCCCACCCCAGGAGGACCCCCAAGGATGGAGGGACCCACCCCAGGGACATTCAGGTAAGTTCACGTAAGTATAATTTTTTATTTTTTATATTTTTTTTTGGTGGCATAGGGGGGCCTTATTTGTGCCCCCCTACATGCCACTATGCCCAATGACCATGCCCAGGGGACAGAAGTCCCCTGGGCATGGCCATTGGGCAAGGGGGCATGACTCCTATCTTTACAATGATAGGAGTCATGTTGATGGGGGATGGGCGTCGTTAAAAAATGGCGCAAGTCGGGTTAAGACGATTTTTTCGACGTAACCTGACTTGCCCCATTTTAAGACGCCCATGCGCCATTTTCCCCCTACGCCGGCGCTGTCTGGTCTACGTGGTTTTTTCCCACGCAAACCAGGCAGCGCCGGTCTGATTGCGCCGTCTAACGCCATTCCATAAATACGGCGCCCGCTTGGCGCTTCAGAATGGCGTTAGACGGCGCAAAACTTTTTGACGCTAAACTGCGTTAGCGCAGTTTAGCGTCAAAAAGTATAAATATGGGCCTAAGGGCCATATTTATACTCCGTTTGCGCCGAAATTGCGTCGTTTTTTTTGACGCAATTTCGACGCAAAACTAACGCCAACTAACGCCATATTTATACTATGGCGTTAGAGGCGAATAGCGCCAAAGTTCCCGGAATGTGCGTCATTTTTTAGCGTGAACCCCTTCCTTGCGTTAATGATATGCAAGGGAGGCGTTCCCGTCTAAAAAATGACTCCCAGGCCTTTACGTGGTATTTATACTCCCGGGCAAAAGAGACGCCCGGGAGTTGGCGTGGCAAAAAACGGCGCATTTGCGCCACTTTTTAACGCCTGCTCAGGGCAGGCGTTAAGGGGCCTGTGGGCTCAAAATGAGCCCACAGGTGCCCTCCCATGCCCCCAGGAACCCCCCCTGCCACCCTTGCCCACCCCAGGAGGACCCCCAAGGATGGAGGGACCCACCCCAGGGACATTCAGGTAAGTTCAGGTAAGTATTTTTTAAATTTTTTTTAATAATATTTTGTGGCATAGGGGGGCCTGATTTGTGCCCCCCTACATGCCACTATGCCCAATGACCATGCCCAGGGGACAGAAGTCCCCTGGGCATGGCCATTGGGCAAGGGGGCATGACTCCTATCTTTACAATGATAGGAGTCATGTTGATGGGGGATGGGCGTCGTTAAAAAATGGCGCAAGTCGGGTTAAGACGATTTTTTCGACGTAACCTGACTTGCCCCATTTTAAGACGCCCATGCGCCATTTTCCCCCTACGCCGGCGCTGTCTGGTCTACGTGGTTTTTTCCCACGCAAACCAGGCAGCGCCGGTCTGATTGCGCCGTCTAACGCCATTCCATAAATACGGCGCCCGCATGGCGCTTCAGAATGGCGTTAGACGGCGCAAAACTTTTTGACGCTAAACTGCGTTAGCGCAGTTTAGCGTCAAAAAGTATAAATATGGGCCTAAAGCTTTACATTTACACATTCAGCATAACGCAATTTCTGTGCAGTGTGCTTTAGTAGCTTCGGCAGGTCTACGGCAACGTAAAATGTGTTTTGTACTCTCACTTCACCACTACTACTCTTCTGATCTCCACTGGCTTTGTTTTGCGCATTGCGCGCCCACCCCCCTCCCATACTACGTCTGTTGATTGACGTTCGATGCTATTATGCGCAGGGGCGTAGCTTCTGGGGGAGGGGGGAGGGTGTTTGGGGTGTTACCCTCCCCCCCCAATAAATTTATTTTCTGGTGAATAGATGGGTACAGGTGCTTTCAGTTAGGTATGGTGAGATGTGTCGGATTTCACCTGGGATTTTGCATAGGCACTGACAAAAACAGACACACAAACACACACTCTCTTTTTCCGTTTTGAAAGCTCTAAAAATGTTGATTATTTTATAAAGTTTTGTGTTTTTCTCCCTTAGTACTTACTCATGACAGTCGGTATTCCTCTCCCTTTCCAGTGCCTTTTAATCTCTTCTTATGCGCCCTGCCTGTCCTATAATGTATTTTAACATTATATGCTAGCGTGATTTTCAGGAAATCTGAAGCTCCCCCCCAAAAACAATCTCACTGCCCCTAATTATGCGACCCTCGGCTTCAAAGCTGGAACCTCCAATGAGAGTGTTTTTAATAATATTGCCTTCTTAGGGATGACAGGTTCTCTCATTTGGTCATTCAAATATATAATTGTCCTGGTAATTGACTTCAACAAAAAAAGATTATCATCCCTTGACCTTTAAGTAGAGAAAAAGCGTACAGGACCATTTTTTCACATTTCATCAGATGTGTCAAGAGGGTTGGAGAAGCTTCGGAAGGACATTAATTAATTATCCCTCCTTCTCATGGAGGGATGTATTTTCCAATTAGTAGATGGGAAACATCTACAAAACATGAATATATCCTCTTTCTGGCGTTTTTTAATGAATGAAATAAAGGAAGATGAATTCAATGTACATATGATTTCCTCTCCCTGGCTCATTTTGATTCCCGTCCCTGGCTTAGAAAAGATTCACGCAAGACTTCGAATAAACCCTTAATTAATATTTACATCCTATTTTAACATTTTTAACTCTCTCTTCCCAGCCTTTAACGTACCTGTCCATGTTTTCCTAATAACATGTTCGTTGGAGTGAGATGTTAACGTGGAATGGACCGTTCTGACTACAACCTGGTGTGTATGTAAAGTGGAAATCCCTGTGGGTGGAAGGAAATGAGTGAATTAGCCTTTTGTTTATTCGAGTGGCGCTTTGTGCATATTCTGTAATCTGGCACTACTTATTCCACTTTAGGCAGACATGAAACATTTGAGGGGTGCTCTTTTGTGCTGCGTGTGTCTTCGGTTGGTATTATTTGGCAGGCGGCGAGGTTCATGTACCCAACAGAGTTGCACTGTGGGTGGCACTAGGACTGTTGGGTCCTTTACCTGGAGCTTTTAAGTCAAACTTGGCAGCGCTGTCTGCAAGACGTGTTGTACCAGTATACGCTTTTAACCACGACAACTCTTGCCATTAGTTCTTTGTTGTGTTTGTCTTAAATGCTTCACCTTTATTGGTGCATTGTGCTAAATGTCCCTCCGTTGTATGCAAAGCTCCCGCCCAGGGCGTTTCCCCTAAGAGAACATTTTTGTTGGCCATCACACTATGTCAGTCTTCCTCCTGTTCCAGTGTGTGATGTCCTGCCCCCTCCTCCCGTCTGGTTATTGTGAGGCTTTCCATGTACCTAAAAACTCTCTGTCTATCACTGCCTTATAAGGGTGGTCAGACCCATTATAGTGCCTAATGCTATATTAACTTATAGCTTAGCTCCTCGTTCCTCTTAAATCAGTTGTTGCCATTATTTGTCCATCGAATCCTTAACTCTTTACGGCCCACTGTCGTGTTTGGGTGCTGAAATTAAAGCCTGTGATGGATGGGGCTGTTGGCAATAAACATATTGTCAGGTACGTCAGGTTAGTACATAATGCACACTTTCCAATTGTGCTTTTAATGCAGCCAGGCGCTTGGATCTCATAACGAGTCTAACAAGTGCACCTTCGAGTCCCCGAATGCTCTTTGTGGGGGACAGGGCACGATCTGGAAAGCCATGCTTTTCTGGATGTCACTGTAGAGTTGCTCACCCCCACACGTTGTATTTGCCATGTGACTTAACTGAAGGTGGTCCGTTGAGCCCTCCCTTGGTCATAGTAGTAGGTAACTACCACCGCCACGAGGTATGGTGACTGATCTTTGAAAGCAGGGTGTGACTGAGTAGTATGCTGTGTAGCTCACTTGCACCACCACCACTGTCTCTAGCATCACTAGAGAAGACTTTGTTACATACGTAATCTGTTCACTTCCTCGAGCCAAGAGTCTTTGCCACAACCAAAAAGTACTTCCTAATCCTTCACCATTGGAGGGCACTCGATGGATCCTTGCCCAAACTAAAAAGGTGTCACTTGTCCGCATGGTTAGGGAAGGGACCCAGCTGGATGGTAACATCGAGGAGGTGCAATCAAAATGCAGTAGGACATTGCTCAACTCTTGTCATGTTACAACCCCCAGTGTCTTTACTGCTTCCTCGTACGAGGCACTCTTTTGTGGTTGACATTGAGGCCTGAGCTCAGTTGTGACTTTGGGGTAACTAGGTTTTGAAGAAAGTGTTTGGAGGGGGTGGCTAGAATTCCAGTAGTTTGTCCAAGGCTCTTTATGTCATGGGAACGTTTATCCTGGCGTTTCTGGCTAAGTGCACGGCCTGACCTAGTGCCCATTCTAGCCTACTCAGGCTGAGTCGGCTGTTTTCTGCATTAGCCTTTGTCTGGTATTCCATTGTTGGATGTGGCAGAAAACGGGAGGGCTGGGCTTCGCTCTGGTAGTGTAAATGCACGAGGAACAAGGCTGGCACGTCTGGGGTGGCTTGTGGTGGGAGCAAGCCTTTTTCCAGTTCAAAGATTGCATGCGAGCACTTGCCACTTGGGTGGGCCTGAGCAGTGCTTCAAATGGAGTACCCTGGTACTGAGTACTTGCACCTGAATTTAGAAGGATGAGTAGCTGCACTTCTCAGCAAGGTGGCAACACATCAAATTGGAAAGCAGTACTACTTCTCAGGGGCACACATGTACACCAGCATGTTTATGTTGCCGTTTAAAACTCAAGCTTCAGTACGGTTATGGCAACATAGACAAAACCGAAGTCCTCAGTTTTTACCAATAGTTGACTGTTCTCGCCCATGTTGGCCAGAATACCTTGGACCACCGAGGACTTCACCCCTTTCAGACTGCGATCTCTGTCACCTAGTGAGACTTTTTTTTGCTTCATGTTGATGAGCTCTCAAATACCATATTTTCGTTCCCAGGATAATCTGTAAACTGCTTCCTGTCAACGCACTCTTGCACCTGCCCTGCTCATCATTATGTCTCGCTTCTACTACTGAGGCAAGCCAAGTCTGCCAGCCTAGTCATTTAACATAGGTGTAGAACGTGTGCAGGATGTAGCAGCTCACTCGATACTTGTCCTAAGTATGAACCAAGAGTTAATCACCTTGTTGACTACTTTCTGGGAACGTCTAAAGGCTTACTTGTTTTTAGTCTGACTCCTCGACAGTAGCGTCCCTCTGGTCTTAGTGCCAGGTTAGCACGCTTTACATGAGTGAAATTAAAAGCCCGCATCATCTATTAAATGACGTGGGCAAAGGGATATTTTATGCACACTTTGACGCCTGTTCTTTTACATGACATACAGAAACAATGAAAATGCCATTCTTTCATACATTAAAATGCGCAACAATTAACAACTACTGCACTGGATGAAAAATATTTTTTGTTGTAAAAAAATGTGTGGAATTTTCTGATTGCGTATCTTACACCATAGTGAATTCTGATTATATTACTTGTTTTTCTGAACCGCTTGCTACCACAAGCATGTCATTTTGTAGGGTTAGGTGACTGTATTACCTAAGTAAATGATACTGAAGTCATCGACCTCGTAAGGATGAAATAATGAAGTGTCTCTGCTCATTCAAACTTGCAACCTACTCAGGTTGCATTTGAATTCAACGAACGGTTAACTCACTTGACTATGCAATAGCTTCCAAATATAAACTCATTGAGTCTTGCCTCTAGTGGAAGTGTACTGAAGTCTAAGACTGCATGCAACCATACTGTAAAATGTAGTGTGATTTCTTGCAAATTCCTTGTGTGTTTTTTGGCTGTATCTTGGTTATATATAATATATTAAATAATAGCAACATTTTCATATTTTGCTGCAGATAGAGGAAGAAAGGTGAACGGAAGTGCTTTAGTTATATGCAGGGCCACTGGAATTATGTGGCAGAGAGGACCAATTATGTGGCAAGGTACACCAATTTCTGTGGCAAGGAAAGTCCAGTTATGCATTTACACCACCAATAGCTCTAACTTAAGAAAATGCGAGACCTATTACATTGAAAATGCTTGTTTTCTTTGACAAGGAGGGCCACAGTGAGGCTCGAGCGGCTTGAGGCTGTGAATTGTTGTGTCTGGCTCCAGTGCTCTCTCCGGGTCTTTCACGTCTGGGTAGGACTTCATAACACCTGAAAGAAAAGGAACTACTAGCATTTACTGCTCCCCCTACACACGGTGCCAACAAGCTTCTGCTCCAGTAGTGATGGTGAAGGTAAGTGCTGTACGCTCGAGCGTGACGTTGTTCTCACGTTACGCTTGCCCTAAGTTTATGCTTGTATAAGCGGTTGTTGTATTGGAATAGCCACGAGCAGGATGCGTCGTGTAATGCTCATGCCTATTTCAGATAATGCCTTCCACGGGGGAAAGATGAGCAGTTGTGCTCGTGGGAAGGCGGTGTACTTTTGAAGGGGAGCGCTGGGGGATATATACAGGAAGATGTCAGTTACTCAGGGAGATGACTGACTTACTGAGACTGTGCACATAGTGCTGGAATAAACCGGATATTAGCGGAATCTTTGGATGGGCTGGAGGCATTTTATTTAGTGTGAGTACTCACTTTTGTCACAGTAAGGACACACGTGCACAAGACTGTGTTATCCCCCGCCCTTATTAGGTCAAAGGGAATGGGCACTCTCCACCAATGTTCGCAACCCAGTTGGCCAGAAGACAAGTCACCTACCTTGACCCTATGACCATGGAGGTCAAAGCACCATTCCACACCTATATAACACTAGAATCAAAGAGAGGCCGCACTCCAGAGCAAGAACGGGCATGTCATGGGAGGAGCCTCCATGTTTGATCCTTGGGCACGTGCAAATCAGTGAAATATATGTACTTTCATGATCTCTTTAGAAAAACGTGTACAGTGATACAGTTGAGTGACTTATTCAACAAAGAATATTTTACACTGATGTCTTTTGCTCTACCAAAATCCACTGCCTGAACAATGACACAGCACCAAGCTTTACGTTGTCAATAAAACATAATACAATTAACATGTCTCTCTCTACAGGGTACCTTTTGTAGCTTCGACAAGTCTACAACAATATGAAATATCGGTTTAGTTCGGTCACATCTTCACCCCTATTCATCTGATGTTTACAGATTTTCTTTTGAGCCTTACCCACCCATTCCCCAAAATAGGACTGTAGGCTGGTTGAAGAGGCCACAAAGGTCAAAGCACCCGTTTAAACCCGTATGTCACTAGAACAAGCTCCTCCAACAAGCAGCTCGTGAGTTACTGGTAGTTTTGCAGCTACCTCTCAGTAGCTCTCCTGTGTTCAGTCCAGCATACTAAATTTGAAGCCTTTGCTTGGTTGAATTATTATTTGTATACCACCACTGAGAGTATGCATTCCAGATGTAAATGTGTGTATTTTTAGAACTCACAGGCTGTTTGGAGAAAAATGGACGAATTTCTAAAACATATTTAAAGTTGATATTTGTGTGATAAATCAAGTGAAAATGGGAGACTTATTACTAATGTTATTACCTATTTGCAGGGCATTAAAGCTATGGCTGTTACAAATTACTCATGCAATGGCTTTCCAATTTCACAAAAACGTTTTACACTAATATTGGCAATCCTGACTGATGCACTAAGGTGATCACTGCTGACAACCTTGCATATGGTGGACACTAGTGTAATTTTATCTGATGTGGTCACTGTTACAGCACTAATTGTTGCTTGGGATGATTTTCATTAAACATAAGTAGCTCTAATTAAAGAAAAGATTAGAGATCCCTGCACTAGAATCACGAAGGCCTCTTTTGTAATAGTGCAGCCATTTTAAAAGCACTGCAGAGTTCCTTGTATGTCCAAACGTTCTCAGGCAACAATAAAAGTGCTGAGATAACTCTGGTGAATAATGTAGAGAGAAATTGGATTTTGTCCAGTAGCAGTTTTGATTCATTTAAGGTAGAGCAAAGGGTTAATATGCCTGCTGCAGAGAACTTGTACTGTGTCGATCACAGAACAGTATTTTATGTGCATAGCTCAGTGAAATACTCCTTTTGTCACAGAGATCCTTTTATTATTGTGCAATTCATAATAATAATAATAATCATCTACAAGAGCTCCATCAACGTCACTACCTCCACCGAAGACACCCTCCTCGCCGCCGAACACATGCACTTCCAGATCCACACCGACCCCAGGACAACCCTCAGAGGAACTCTTGTCTACAGGCCCCCTGGCCCACGCGCCCTATTCAGCGAATTCATCACAGACTTCATCTCTCCGCACGCCCTAGCCTCGCCAGACTACATCCTCCTCGGAGACCTGAACTTCCACCTGGAGAAGAACAACAACACCAACACCACCACCCTGCTCGACAACCTCGCCAACCTCGGACTCAAGCAACTGGTGAACACCCCCACCCACACCGCTGGACACACGCTAGACCCCATCTTCTCCGCCAGCAACCACGTATCCTTCAGCCACTCCTCCGAGATACACTGGACCGACCACAGATGTGTCCACTTCACCTTCAGACGCAAGACCCACCGCCTTCGCACACAACCTATCACCCGCAGACCCTGGAACAAAATCTCCACAGAACAGCTACTCTCCACTCTCAACCATAACCAACCTGCCATCACCTCCGACGCCACCAACGCAGCCCTCAGCCTCACACAGTGGATCACCAACTGCGCCGACAACCTGGCCCCCCTCAGAAGCCACCCAAGACAGACCAACATCAGGAAACCTCCTTGGTTCACAGACGCCCTCAAAGAATCCAAGAAAACCTGCTGTACCCTCGAAAAAACCTGGCGCAAAGAACACACTGCAGAAAATACATCAGCCCTCAAAATCGCCACCTGCGAACACCACCAGCTGATCCGCTCCACCAAAAGAGCATCCTTCAAAGAGAGACTGGACAAGAACACCCACAACAGCAAAGAACTCTTCAACATCGTCAAAGAGCTCCAACTCCATCACGCCCTCACAAGAACTCTGCAACTCCCTCGCTACCTTCTTCCATCGAAAGATCACCGACCTACACGAAAGCTTCAGACCACAGATCCCGCCGACCACCACGGAACTCACAGCCCCAACCATCACCCTCAACGCCTGGACATCCATCAGCTCCGAAGAGACTAGAACCACCATGACCACCATCCACTCCGGCACCCCCTCAGACCCGTGCCCACATCACATCTTCAACAAAGCTGACACCATCATCGCCCCCTATCTCCAGAGCATCATCAACAGCTCATTTGCATCTGCCACCTTCCCCGAGAGCTGGAAACACGCGGAAGTCAGCGATCTCCTGAAAAAACCTACGGCGGACCCCAACGACCTGAAGAACTTCCGCCCCATCACGCGCCTCCCCTTCCCGGCCAAGGTCATCAAGAAGGCCGTCAACAAGCAACTGACCAACTTCCTCGAAGACAACAACCTGCTCGACCCCTCCCAGTCCGGCTTTCGGGCCAACCACAGCACGGAAACCGCCCTCATCGCAGTCACCGATGACATCCGAACCCTGCTGGACAACGGAGAAACAACCACCCTCATCCTCCTTGACCTCTCTGCTGCCTTCGACACCGTCTGTCACCGCACCCTAATAACCCTCCTCTGCTCCACCGGTATCCAAGGACTGGCCCTGGACTGGATCATCTCTTTCCTCTCGGACCGATCCCAAAGAGTCTACCTCCTGCCCTTCCGCTCGTAACCCACCGAGATCATCTGCGGCGTCCCACAAGGCTCCTCGCTCAGCCCTACTCTCTTCAATGTCTACATGAGCCCCCTCGCCGACATCGCTCGCAAACACAACATCAACATCATCTCCTACGCCGACGACACTCAGCTGATACTCTCCCTCACCAAAGACCCAGCCACCGCCAAAGCCAACCTGCAGGATGGAATGAAAGACGTCGCAGAATGGATGAAGCTCAGCCGCCTGAAGCTGAACTCGGACAAGACGGAAGTCCTCATCCTCGGAAACTCCCCGTCCGCCTGGGACGACTCTTGATGGCCCACGGCCCTGGTCACCGCACCGACCCCCTCAGACCACGCACGCAACCTCGGATTCATCCTGGACCCCCTTCTCACCATGACCAAGCAAGTCAACGCCGTCTCATCCTCTTGCTTCCACACACTTCGCATGCTCCGAAAGAGCTTCTGCTGGATCCCCGCCGACACCAGAAAAACTGTGACCCACGCCCTCGTCACAAGTCGCCTGGACTACGGAAACACACTATACACAGGAACCACCGCAAAACTTCAGAAACGTCTTCAGCGCATACAAAACGCCTCTGCACGCCTCATCCTCGACGTAC
Organism: Pleurodeles waltl; assembly: GCF_031143425.1. NCBI lineage: Eukaryota > Metazoa > Chordata > Amphibia > Caudata > Salamandridae > Pleurodeles > Pleurodeles waltl. The sequence continues at coordinate 1,335,159,546 of NC_090444.1, read as the reverse complement.
CCCCCCACAGCCACATCTCCGCCCACCTGAAACACCTGCACTGGCTACCCGTCAACAAAAGGATCACCTTCAGGCTCCTCACCCACGCACACAAAGCCCTCCACAACAAAGGCCCCAAATACCTCAACAGCTGCCTCGCCTTCTACACGCCCACCCATCAACTTCGCTCTACCAGCCTCGCTCTCGCTCTCGCCGCCGTCCCTCGCATCCACTGAACCAACGCTGGAGGGAAATCCTTCTCCTGCCTGGCAGCCAAGACGTGGAATTCCCTCCCTGCCCACCTCAAGACTACCCAGGACCACCTCGCCTTCAGGAAGCGCCTCAAGACCTGGCTCTTCGAGCAGCAGTGACCCCCCACCCCCCTAGCGCCTTGAGACCCTCACGGGTAAGTAGTGCGCTCTATAAATACCATGATTGATTGATTGATTGATAAATCCCAATCATAATTTGGCACAGTGAGCTATGAACTGCCATCAAACAGCTTCATGCAAACTGCATGACACAGGTTTTGTTAAAAAGGATTTGTTTGGGTAGAAATAAATTGTTATTAGTAAAGTCAACCTTAACCACTGTGTTACATTCTTAATCCTGAGTTTATGCCTCCCTAGACTAAGCACACTTAAAAAATGCCCTATGGATGACATGTGAATCCCATACTCTGTAGCCCCTTTTTTCCTATGTAACATATTTTGTACACTGATTCACACACATATGATTTATTGTCTCTGTATGCGTGTGTGATGTAAAGTTCTCCAACACCCTACGGTGGTAAGAGTGGCGCTATAAAACAAATGACATAAATATGAGACAGGACTATGAGAGGCACTGTTAGAGGGTGATGGTGAGGGAATCATTGAAGAGCCCCAATAAAGATTGTCATATCCTGGTGCTCTGTATGTTCACCATTTACTATGCTTTACAAACTAATTGAATTGAATATATTATTAAAAATGTGCTTCAGAATGCACCTTTTTACAATTTATTGGGTGGGGGAGAATCCACCCCCCACCAACCCCTTGTAGTGGTCAGGCTCGCCCACTATATGCTCTGTGGGGGCTTGTCTGACAAAATTTGTCAGAGCTGTTTTCGGTTTCTATTTCGACCCTGAGCCTCACTTTGCCCAGGGGCAACTGCTCATTGTGTGGAGACTTCAAAGGAGAGGGCTATGTTGCAGACTTCTTTTTACTACTTTTTACTACACATTTATTTCAGAAATGGGGACTAAATATGTGTTCCTTGGTATTCCTCAGTGCTTGATTGCTTATTTCTACTGAGTAGTATTGTTTTTGAATGGTTGTTACAGGTCTGAAAGGCGGTCTGAAAAAGCCTTCGGTCCATGGAACATAAAATTTACGAACTGCGAGGACAATGATCACAGAAAGAAATAGTGAGACCCTTGTAATGTATTACAGTATATTTTGCATTATGTTCGCAAAAGAAGACTTGAGCTTAATGGAAAAATCAATCTGTAATATGTGCATTTATTACAGAATTATATGCACTGTGTAACAAAATTAATTCTATGTGTACTTTAGCAGTACATTCTTCACCATAATTAAATAACAAAGACCAAAATGTGAATGGAAAGTAGGCCGTGTAAAACGCATAAATTCAATGCAAGCAAGTATCGTCTGCTTTGTTTGGTTCGCGTCTACTGTTATGGAAACAGATCCTGTATGTACTAACGGATAATGTTCCAAAGCAGAACTTGATGCGCAAAACGCTGTAAGTGATTAATTGTTGCGCATTTTAATGTATGAAAGAATGGCATTTTCATTGTTTCTGTATGTCATACACGCCAATGACTAATTCTAAAAAACATTGGGAGATAGATTGCATGTGTGGCCTACCCTTCCTTATTGTTTGAGCCTGACAACTGAGTGCAGTATTAAAGGCCCTCAAAGTTTCTCTCGACAAAATAGGTTAATTACCTTGAAATGGCAGGGGTCCCCAAGGAGCAAAATAAGTAACAAAGAGAGGTTCCAGGCTAACTGGAGAATGTGTTGGCCTTTCCTTGGTGGTCTGAAGAGAATCCCATAACTTCCATTCACATGCTCATGCCAAACCTTATTATTAGGCGAAAATGTAAGTTAAATGTTACATCTAAACTAAAAAACACACTGATCTTCACCAGTTATAGTTAAGTGAAGAAGTTGCAACTCACGTCCCTGCCATGCACGGTGTTGTCATCAATGAAGTAATTTCAGATGTAGCATTGATATTATCAATGATGTCATAGAACACGTCATAAGTGAAGTAATTTGTGAGGTCATGAGCAGTGCATGGCAAGAGTGAGTTATAGTCTCTTTAGTGCAGGTTGCAGCAGGAGAAACGCCCCTATTTAGGTCGTGCATAGCAGCGCGCATACCCTGCTTTTCCGACGTGTTGGTAGGTATCTGGGCTTTTAACAACGCACGCCCCATCACTATCACTCGTTCGTGAGCTTGCCCTTCCAAAAATCCTTCAATGACATTGGTAAATGGTGTACATTTGTCCACCCTTGGGGAGGTTTTGATAAATCCTTGGCTATCTCACCTGTTACATGGCTAATTGCACTTTTGAAGATAAGTTTGACTGTGAGCAAACTTCTTTTTCCTGTTGTGTCTCTACTTATCGCTGATGCTCATGGCGGCGGTGGTGCTGTGAATCGGCTTGCTTATGTGAAACGGTTTTACTTTTGATTTTCAAATTATGTGGCAAGAAAAGTCCGGTTAGGAGTTTACAACGCTAATAGCTGTAACTCAAGCAAATGCAAGACTCATTGCATTGCAAATGCTTGTTAGACTTTCTTATGCCATTGTCCTTTGACAAAAAACAACCACACTCCATAACCCGCTGTCATTCATTATTTATTTCACTATGTGACACAGCGTGAATGTCCTAATCTCCCCAGACGCATTTTGCTCTGTTGTGGCCTTGATCACAGGATACTTGACCACAATAGTAGTTGTACACCGTCTGTAAAGGTGTGTCATATCCGGATACTTCTCCCTCTTGATGGGAGCTGTAGTCTTTGCATCCAGTGAAAGACAAGGTGCGATTAGGCGAAATTCATTCTTTTTTAATAGTCTTTAAAACTAGAACGAAACACTTGTAACGATCAATTAATTGTTGCCAGTTTTGTTGCAAAAAGCTTCAGTATTTTTCACCATATTTTAATTTTCTACAACATGTTACACTTTGTTGTTTTAAGTTCTTAATGTGCAAGTACACACATCCTATTTCATGTGTCTCCTGATTACATGTGGATCTCTCAGGTAAGTTGTCAAACCATGACGGTATGAGAGTCAAGTCTCCCCCCACCTAGCTGCTTGTACAGCAAAAGGTTTCCTTTCCATTATCGCTTGTACTGCTGTGTTGTGGATATTGTAATTTTCTGTGCTGTGCGGGCTTATTGTGCAACCCTGCCACTGTATGATGGTCATTGTGATTTCCACAGCCAGTGTGCATTAAGGTGAAGATGTGTGTAGGTGGCTCCTCTACGGTGGCATGGTGGCTTCCTTCCCCTGCTTCCTATCAGTGTGCATGCCATTGCTCCTGTTTACTGAACCCAGCAAATCCAGGTTGCTGACATACATTGACAACATCAAAATGTGAGTAAATAATGTGTATTACATGGTGTGGTTGTGTGACCTCATCATGCAATACAATTACAAGCCCTTCAGGACCAGCAGGTATAGTTTGTTAAACCCTCTAGCTCAATCCTGGGTTCCTGTGGATTTGAGCAGCAAGTCTTAGACAAAGGCAAGTGTAAATCATTTAAACAGCACCAAAATAATTGAAGAATAAATACACAAGCCACTCAAGAAATCCAACATCAATTTATAACAATAGACTGCATATTTATGCATTTTATGACATCAGTGGGTTCCAGAGATATAGATTTTACAAGGTACGGTAAATATGCACTTTTTGACTTAACTGCGAACAAACTTTGGTAAATTCAACAAATTTGACACTTGGAGCTTGGTCAAGTATCAATGTAGTTACTTAGAGTTACTTTAGGTAAACAGCTCCAGCAGGGAGCCAGTCAAGTGGGGCCAGCAAGGTTCTCCAAAGCAGTTGCTTCAAAAGTAAAAGACATTCTCAAGAAGTTCCAGGCACTTTTGTCCACTCTGCATTCAGTTCTAATGGAGGTGGCCCTGATGCAAGGGATACAGGATGCTGAAGATGGTCAAGGATGCCATTGATGCAATGCAGTCGATGGGGCCTACGTGGCTATTCCTCAGTCCACAAAGAGGGTGAGGTGGATCCAGCTACAGGTGCAATATCCCTGAAGTCCTATTTGTCCTGGCAAAAGTCCAGTTACCACTGGACTACCAATCACCCTGTATCGCGGTCACAGCTAAATCCTTCATTGGGTGATGACTTGCTTTCTGGGTGACCAAGCTGCATTCTGACAGCTCCTCTGGTCCAAGAGACTCACATGCAACTTTCAGCATTGGGTTCTGGTCTCAGCTGGTGCACAGCAATGAGAAACAGCAGCCTGGAAATTTGGGCTACCAACTTGCCCCAGCAGGCTTCTTCAGCTGTTGTGGGTTGGTGCTATGAACAGGTCAGCTAACTGGCCCTTGGATTCCCTTTTTTTGGTTGAGCTATGGAGATGACTTCTCCATAAGCAGGACACAGCAGACACAGTCCTTTTTCTTTGCTAGCCATCAGGTACAGTAGGTGAAGTACATGCCGCTGCAGCCTCTCTTTGCCGGTCCCATGGTGTAGCAGGGCAGTCCTCCTTCATTCCTTCTTGCAGTCAAAATGAGATCTGAGTGCCCTGATTATGCTCAGAAAATGCCCTCAGGGTAAACTGTGGTTGGTAGCCAATGGACTACCATGGTCCTTTCCTCCTGATGACCACTTCCTGTGAAGTGTGGCATCTGGCTATCCCAAGGTACACTATTCTGCCCACTTCCAACATGGCAGAGATGCTCTGTTGCCATCCAGAGCTTCCTAGCTCAACCCAGCGGTGTGGCTACCAAGAAGGCTACACACCCCACCCCTGAACAAACGGTTTAGCAACTGGTTTCATTTTCCCTATCTCTAGTATAAGCCTGCCTATGTAGACAATGGAGCAGCCCCTCTCCCAAGTGTTACCCATTTGCCCTTCAAAGGCGGTTTCTACTTTAAGGCTCAAGCCTGTGCCAACTCCTGTGTAGCTTCTTGCAGAGCAGATAACACCTCTCTCTACCGTAGGCTTCTATTGTCTCCTTTCCTGGGAGTCGTTAGCACATCTTCCCAGGAGAGCAGAAAGCTGTCTTGGGGACAGGCTCCTTGTGCAACTGTTAAGGGCACATATTTAAAGGCACAAAGTGGTAAACTTTGTATAAATTGCACACTGCCACATATTACATAAATATTGACTTGAAAATCAAATAGGGGTTAATGTATCGAGTTGTTAGATATAATGGTGTATCAACATTGGTCGCACCATTCAGGAGTTAGCACAACTGAGCGGACAGTGTGTGACCCTGTACTCGTCAAAGGAGCAACCAATTGTCTCCACAGTAAAAACAACAGTTTCACATTTTTACTGCTAGAACATGTATACGTACATGTTCTGACTGTGGAATATGCTGCACCCTGTTTTAGAGCTTGGTAGGTCTGCTATAGGGTTGGCTTACCCATATTGCAAAGGGAGGTTTGGCTTTGCCATTGCTTTAAATGGCAAAATCAAGCTAGCAGTTTAAAACTTCTCTTCCAGTCTGCAATGGCGGGCTGGAAGGCTCATTCTACTTGTGTCACACACCGGTGCACAACCAGTGCTGCAATCGCTAGGGTGGCCTTCTAACTTACACGCCCTGGGAGTCCTGGGTACCATATATTAGGGACCTATAGTTAAGTTTGCCTATGCCAATTGGGTATAGCCAATGTGACATACATGTTTTGGAGTCAGGGCACTGAGGTCTGGGTAGCAGGCCCCAGTGAACTCTCAGAATAAAAAAACAACATTATTACAAAAACTTGGGGGTGACTACCCCAAAAAGAGGCATTTCACTCTTTTGTAAATACGGTGTGGAAGAAAGGCCTCGTTAAAGCCACCTTAGAGTAAAAAAAATGACACTACGACAGTGCAAGGTGGCACTAGGGACTTGTAAATCATCTCCATTGATTGTTTTTGTGCAGGAAGGTGTCCCTTCCCACACAAAAACAATCACCCTTACAACGCAGACACCCTTGCACCGAGGTGCAAGGGTGCCTGCATTGGTGCATGGCAGCCAATTGTGCGCCAGCGCAGTGGAGGAGGACAGGAATGTACCATATCTTATAGGTACAGCACACTCCTCCCTTTTTCTTTTGATGCAGGACAGCACAGCAAGAAGGTTTGCATCGCTGCACTACACCAAAACATTCTAAATGAGGCCCTGAGTGCAATGCTCACAGAGTCCAGCAAATGATGAATGTTTCTCTTTACTGTCCGGTGCTCGAGCATTCTTGATGGCATTCTCTAGCCAGTGCTTTGTAAGAAAGCCCTCACATGAAATGGCGTGTTCCAGACAATCAACCTTTTCACAAAATGCCCCCACTTCTTCATTGTTAACATAAGACGATTCTTTTTCAGTTTTTTGTACACTTCAAATAAATGACTGCTGTTCAATTTCATTGTCAGAAAAAAATAATATGTCATCTTTGTGGCATTTCACAAAGGGGTCAAAATTGTTAAACAAGTGATATGTATTGCCTGTTGAACGCCTGATGCCTCAGAGGCCAACCCAAAAGGTATCCTTTGGTATTGGAAAATGCCTTGCAGCATCAGACAGGCAGTCAGGGAATGCGACTCTGGAGAAAGAACAACCTTCTTGTAGGCTTGTCATAGTTACAAGGTGGAGAAACTCTTACCCCATCCAAAGTGGCAACTAATTCATTGATGGGAGAGGGTGGCAATCTACCAGTATTTTGAAGTTTATTGTCCATATGTCCCCTCACAACTATAACTTATTGTCCTCTTTTCTGGCCAAAACAATGGGTGAAACCCACCCAAAAAACTCAATTTCTTCTATTCCCCCAGATGAGGTCATCCAATAATCCTTTCAACGTATGCTTTACATCAGTAGCACTCCTCTAAGTTTTTGGTTCACAGGTCTAGCATTCTTCCTTAAATCAGTTCTATGACCAAATCCCTTCAATGTCCCTAAACTATTAAAGAATAATTTTGGGAAATCGTCCTTTATCTTTTCTTCATCTGATGAACACCTACCAACTAAAACCTGTTTCTTGCTCATGGGATTGACATTTGTACACCTTTAACAGCAACATACATCTTAAGCTCAGCAGACCCCTCTTTGAACTGTAGGTCCACGTGAAAAAATCCAATGGCATATACATTGCTGCCATCAAACGTCTCCTCCACAATATTGAAAGGCTCAACGTCTTCCAATAAAAGCAACCCTGTAAATTGTCATAAAAAATGCTTGTTGGTGATAATAGTCCACTGCAAACCTGAGTCAGGCATAATGACAAGATTATTTTCTAAAACTGCAACAGAACACTCTGAGGGAGAGTTCACACTTGCTTCTACCTATTCACCAACATTTTGGCTAGCTAAAACCAACCAATAACTACATTCAGACTGGGACAAATATTCAAACCATGGCAAAATGCCCCATCTTCCCACAACCCTTGCAATCTTCCCCACTATAACGCCTAACTTAAAAGAGAAAGAATGGTTCATACCACCACATTTATGACACACTAAAGTTTTCTGCTTTATATGACTACTATTCTCACCACCTAAACTATGATTGCTCACACTACATACTTCAGCAGTCACACAAATTCTCTATATTCCATTCAGTTATAGCTTTTAGTAATTTCTCTGACAGTTCAATGAAATTGGTGGTACCAACAATGTCTAAGAGACTGAGATATGAGTTCTAGTAGCCATAGTAGCTCCTAGTTTTTTTTTTGCTCCTGACATTGACAGTGATTAGACAACATCCTCAGAAACTCAACAAATATCTCTTCCTCCCTCTGGGTACCTGTGTATACTGTTGACCTGTTCCAAAGGCTAAGCTAGTGCTGAACCTCTCCTCAAGCCTCAACAATTGTTTATCTAACTCATTCAGTTCAACTTGCCCTCCTGGGAGAACAGAGCAGGGCAACATCCAGAAAACCACTTGCTCTTAGAACCGAGTCAGAATAGCAGTGTATTCTTACAGCATTCATTATTTACTTTATTTCCTTCTATGGCTCACATATAGGTCATTAACTCTTCCTACCACAATTCATCATGGTATGGGAGGCTCTTACTTAGCTTTAAGAAAAAGAGGTGGCATGCCGAATTGCATGATGTACTAAGTACTAAAAACTATCAGTACAAACAAAATAACAATGAAGGACACTAAAAGTTTGGTTAAACCCTTGTTTACTACAGTATACACATGTTCATCATGGGGCTATTTAAGTTGAGCATGAATATAGCATTCTTCCTTCACTTCTAATTATAGTCAACAATGACATCCTAACTTTATATTACAAAACTGTGTTTGATTTTAGATAAATGATTCACCCCAAACACGTGCACTACTGTCACTTGTTATAGTCACCCTGGCATGCAGTCCTTCAGATTTTAAAATGTATGCTTTTCACATATCTCCAAGTCACATGTGAACATGTCCTTTGCACTTATGATGATCGACATAATAATGATGAAGCTGTGACAGTACTTGCAGTTAGTCGATAAGAGCCATAATATATGTGAGCAGCAGCTCATGAGGATTAGGAGGCACCTTTGCTCTTAGGTGCAGATTTAAAAACATGTTTTTTCTTTATTTACTTTCCAGCACAAAGCTTGTACAGCAACGGAAAGTTGTCTCAAAGTAATGCAAAGCAGCACTTTGCGCTGCTTAACTTTTCTCTGTGTCAAACAGGTGTTCCATAGATGGTACATGAGTGCTCCCCTGCAAGCACCGATGTTTTTGAGGCAAAACCCTATCTACTAATAACAGTAGTCATGGTTTTGCACCCAAAAAAAATGCCACTTGAAGCAGGCGTTAAAAAGAATGGTTTTATTCCTCCTCATTTTTCTGACCTTGCATGTGTGCTGCACTATATAGCACACATCCGAAGTTGAAAAAGCTTTCCACTTTGTCTAGGCATATTACTTTTTACTGAAAGGGTAACCACCCAGTACAAAACCTTTGCTCAACAGCATTATTGTGCACCAGTGCTGGGGAGAGAGCAGGACAGTGCCATATCATAGTACATATGGGGCTCTCCTGCTCTCTCCCGGTCACAAAATGCAGCTCAACAACTGGATGCTGTAGTGTGTTCAGTGACACATTTCTAAATCCGGGCCTTTGTACACTTGCTTAGAAACATTCACTGCACACTGCACTAAAATGAATATGTGAAAACAAAAACACTTCCACAAAGGCATGCTTGTGCAGTTGCACACTACTCCAATGTGCAGAAGCAATGTTCCCACCGTAGACAAAGGTAGGACATGCAGAATTCCAGCTCTAGTCACCACAGAGGATCCATTGAAGCCTAAAGGGAAACACCAAACCTGCATGGGTGGAGTTTGGCTCAGACAGAGGGATGTTTTCCAATATTGCTTCAAGCTGCCATTTTGAAAATACCCAGAATATTGTGATGGGGTTCTGACAATTAATGGGTCGCCACCTGGCAGTGCCAGTTAGGGGTAGAAGGGTGATGTGACATCTCTATGGTGGGTATGGACTTCCACTTTGTGGAATTTTCCACTTCCACGTTTAATCAAGGGAAGAGCTTTTGAGAAAAGAAGAACCACAGACAAGGAAAGGGATGGACAAGCTTGCTAATGAACCACTGTCCGGAGTGGAGGGCACTCCAGTCTTGTAACCTTTGGCTTTTGTTAGACTCTGTCTCCATTGCTACAGTCACTAGCTCCCACCTCCCTCTTGGGAACAATACAGGTCGTACCTGCTGAGGGGAATGAAAGAAGGAGGTCAGCTTTGACCTTTGTGGTCCTAACTGTGGGGGCTCTAGGAAAAAGTACTTCAAGATTCTACTGGCTACACAGTCACCCGACAAGTAGTGGAAGGCCTGGGAGTGAGTTGAGTGCAGGCAGGAAGAGTGTTATACCAGATAGCCATGGGGTGCTGTTGCACAAAGATCTCTGATAAGGTGATTATCAATGTTTAAGACAGGAGCGAAGGTCTGGAACCATACAACTCAGAGCTGCTGAGCAGAAGGAAGTTTCCAAAGGATGTCAAAAGCTTATTGGAGACATCTCACTCTCCCTTTAAAAATTGGCCTTTAGGCAGTGGTGTCACCAGCGATTCCACAGTCAAAGGAGCCTCTGCACCTGAGTGGCTCAGTGAGGAATAAAAGGCCAAAACGCTCATCTCTCTGCTCCCTGTGTCCATGTCTTAGGGTGCACGAGAGCCTGCTTCCCCCACCCACAAGGGCATCACAGTTCTGTGCCTCATGAAAGGCAGAGGTGGAGGCAGACAGGGTAACAAAGAAGAAGCTCGCTTGCCGCAGGACCTAAAGAGGAATACGCTGAGCAAGTGATGGGTAGCCATGACCATAACCTTATAGGATTTGGGGGCTCCCGTGTGGTCCAAGGAATTAAGTGTGTACTATGCCCTCTTAAGGCTGACTGGTGGTTCTTAGGAGTGCATGGATCCACTCAGTCCTGGGTTCTTTGTGGTTAGTAAAGTTACCTTATTTAATAGCTGAAATAAGATGAAAGTTTAACAGTTTTCTATTGTTTATTAAGGAATATTTCTCAAAGCCCATGTGAACGGATTTATTTATTTTTAAAAGCAAAATAAGTGAAGGTTTGTGATAACATTCTGAAATGTTTATTACTATTGAATGGCACAAATTCCATTGTTGTTTATATGACGACAGCCTATGACAAATTCAGAAGGCCTGACTTTTTATTACTGTATATCGGGTTTGTTCAAGAAATATATAGCGTATTGAACTTTTAAGGGTCAGGATCTCTTGGCACAAAACGCTATAGAATTTATTAAAACGCTCTGACATTTAGATGGAAAGGTGTCTGGTGAATGGTATGGCTTGTTAAATAAGAAATATATTTGCCTGAGAGGCATTCATTCTCCAAGCCCCTTGCTGTAATTTCAGCAACCCCCCATCGAATTTCCTGCGTTGAATCTTTACGTTCGGTTTAGTGCTAGTCAATCTGTAAATATATGAGCATTGCTTGAACATAATCATCCTTGTTGGCCATCACTATACATCTTCCCTTGGAGAGTTCAATCACAAAATCCCTGTTTGTTCTTAATTAATTCAAAGCCACTGCCTTTTAATAAGAAGTACTTTACTTCATCCTATCACCTTTCAAAGTTATATTGTTTTCATCATAATAAGGAAGACAAATAAAGTTTGTTTTCTCGAGGTATTATATATAAATGTACTTCTCAAAAAACGGACTATATATGAAAATTGGGAGAAAGCACTAAGGGGCATATTTATACTCTGTTTGCGCCGGAATTGTGTCGTTTTTTTTACGCAATTCCGACGCAAAACTAACTCCATATTTATACTTTGGCGTTAGACGCGTCTAGCGCCAAAGTCCATGGAGTTTGCGTCATTTTTTAGCGTGGACACCTACTTTGCGTTAATTATATGCAAGGTAGGCGTTCCCGTCTAAAAAAGTGACTCCGAGGCATGTGCGCCGTATTTACACTCCTGGGCAAAATTCACGCCCGGGAGTGGGAGGGTCCAAAAAAATGACGTACGGCCGCTTTTGCGCTGTTTTTTTGCGCCTGGAAAAGGCAGGCGTTAAGGGACCTGTGGGCTCGGAAGGAGCCCAGAGGTGCCCTCCCATGCCCCCAGGGACACCCCCTGTCACCCTTGCCCACCCAAGGAGGACCCCCAAGGCTGGAGGGACCCATCCCAGGGACATTAAGGTAAGTTCCGGTAAGTATATATATTTCTTTTTTTTTGTGGCATAGGGGGGCCTGATTTGTGCCCCCCTACATGCCACTATGCCCAATGACCATGCCCAGGGGACAGAAGTCCCCTGGGCATGGCCATTGGGCAAGGGGGCATGACTCCTGTCTTTGCTAAGACAGGAGTCATGTCTATGGGGGTTGGGAGTCGAAAAAAATGGCGCAAATCGGGTTGACGCGAAAAATTTGCCGCAGCCTGACTTGCCCCATTTTTTGGCGCCCAAGCTCCATATCCCCCTACGCCGGCGCTGCCTGGTGTATGTCGTTTTTTTCCACGCACACCAGGCAGCGCCGGCGGCTAACACCGGCTAACGTCATTGATTAAATACGGCGCCCGCATGGCGCTTCAGAATGCCGTTAGCCGGCGCTAATTTTTTTGACGCAAAACTGCGTTACCGCAGTTTTGCGTCAAAAGTATAAATATGGGCCTAAGAGTGTAATAATTGTAAGACATGTCCATATCCCAATACGCTTGTTGAATGCAATGATCATCATTGAGGAAGAGATATTAGTACCGATGTCTTTCTAAAAAAAACGGTCTGCAATGAGATTGATAAAAATGAATATAAATGCAAATATTTTAAAATGTAAAGATAAGAGCAGTCGAATCGTTGGAGTTATAAGTATAAGGAGTCTAATTTCGGTATATAGAAATATATTTGTATGGCTTTAGAACCTAGGATTAATCATGATCAATAAGTTCTGTTGATTATTGTAAGACATTTGGTAATTTGTTGGGGGTTGGATGGAAGCCCCACTCAGGATACCAGCACACTCCTTCTCAAGGTGAACAACAAAAGTCATCAAATTAAGCTGTGTTTAACGTTTTTGGTAACTTGGAGCAAATCAGGCTTAACCTAGAAGATTTGTTTTTTTTTAAAAGCACCACTTGTGGTTTTGTAGTCGCGCTACACCAGTGAAAAGTTACAAGTTCAGGCCGACCACAATAAAGTGCAGGCGGGATACAGGAGTAATGCATGTCCCAAAAGTTGCAAGAAACCCAAACTTGAGGATGTTGTACCTTTTATTTAGGAGGAGTACAAACAGATGCTAGCCAAGGGTTGGGGACCTGGGTGGCACCTCTTGAAGATCAGGAATTACTCTGGCAGAGGCCAGCAGCATGGTTCCGCCAGTTCCAGGCAGGTCCGGTTGCACCAGATGAACTGGGCGGATGCATGGAGGCCCCTGAAGCTTGTTGTGTTCCTGTAGCTCACACAAGGGGTCAGCCAACTGACTCTGGATTCACTTGAGTTAGCCTGGGATAGAGACAAGCAGATCCAGTCTTCCATCTCAGACAACAAAGCAGTCCTAAGAGCAGCAGAGCAGTCTTCTATCAACAGAGCAGTCCTTCTGTAACTTCCACAGGTCCAGAAGTGGTAGGATGAGTGGCGGTGGAGGCCCAATATTTCTACCTGCTGCCAGACTTTGTGTGGGAGGACCCCTTGTCCTGCCACTACATCTGGTTCTGGCTTCAAAATGTCTGGGGGTGCCAAAAGGTAGGGCAGTTCTGGTGTCAGGTTCCTACGTGTGCACAGGAGGCAAAATCCTTCGAATTGTAAGTGAGGCTGGGCTCAGTTCCTTCCCAGCCATCCTGTCAGGACAGCCCATCCGTCCACACCTAATCCTCCTTTATCTCACTGTTTGAGCAGAGCTGTTAACATGTTGAGACCCAGGACATGGGCAGAAGGCAGAGCTGTCTGGAACCAGAAAATGCCAACTTTTTAAAAGTGGCATTTTCAGAATTGTAATTCATAATATCATTTTAGAGAATTTTAAATTACAATTCATTTGAGTATACACAGCATATCTCCATTGACTCCAAATTTAAATCTAGCACTTATTCAATGTAATGAGGTGAACCAGTGTTAGTCAATGGAAGAGATCAGACCTTACAAAAATGAAAAAAGACTTTTAAAAGTATTTCACTGCCATGACATATAAAAATTAAGTACACATGTCCTACTCTCTAAATACAGTGCATCCTGGCCTTAGAACTTGAACGGCCTACCTTAGAGGGGTATCATATAAGCATTAAAAGGGAAGGTGCAGTCCAGCAAAAGGTTTATTTTGCCAGATCGAAATGGCAGTTTACAACAGCACACACAGGCTGCAGTGGCAGGCCTGAGGCATGTTTTTCATTGTTGCTTTAGTTGGTAGCAGTGAGTGCTGCTGCCCACTAGTAGCATTACATTTACAGGCCCTGGGTACAGGTAGTACCATTTAGTAGGGACCTACATGTAAACTAAATGTACCAATCAGGTAGATGTCAATTGTTTTAGGGAGAGAGCACAAGCACTTTTCCACTGGTTAGCAGGGAAAAAGTGCAGAGTCCTAATGCTAAGAAAAACAGGTTCAGCCACAGAAGGCAAACACCACTGGTTGGCCCTGCAAAATGGGTCTGGTCCAACAGTTATGAAGTTGAAGTGAAAGTATTGTGATTAAGAAATAATTGCTCATAATAGTATATTCACAAATGGATACAAAGCATGAGTTATTTGTTCTGGGGATTATTTTGATGTCGGTATGTGTGTACTGTTTTTTGTCCATTTTAAGTATTTGCCTTTGTTGGGAGGACTATAATTATGTCTAAATTGTTGTTGTCAACTTTCTCTAGATTATTTTGATTGGTGCGTATCCCATAATAACAATAGTTAAATCAAATGAATCATTTCCCCAATAAAAGAGACCAATAGTAAGAAGAAGATCTCAAAATATTAAAAACTGTGCCTTTAAGAGCTTAGTAATTATTTTGTTTCTGAGCACTTCCTCCTCTCTGAAGTTATGAATAAAGAGGAAGTACATTGTTCAGGCATTAGTGCCAAAGACAGTAGTATACCCTTTGGGAACTTTATATGTTTTTAATAGACGTTTGTGTTATATTGACTTGACATTGGTGGACCGTACAGAAACAGCTTTTGTACTCTGTAAATATTTCTTTTTAAAAGTGTGCCTTATAAACAGAAACTGTCATAGAACTAAAAAATCAAACACAATATGACATTTTTATAATAATTTTTCTTCTGGACCGCTTTCATAATATAGCTTTGTATTATGCATATTCCACCTCACACCTATACCCATGGCACATTTTCCCCTAAATGTCAATAGAATGCCAAAACAGTAATGAGATGTTCTATTGTGTTATTTTCTTCTATGTTAGTTGGTTTGCTTAATTTAGTATTTGAAGGTATCTTATGGTGCACAAACTAATAGGTTAAAGGCCTCTCCACCATAAGTGTTCTAGTTTATATTGATGGAGATATATGGTGGCTGTAACCTCTCCCCCATGTTCACCCCTGTATGATGCAAGGACATTTAGCTGGTGATCCCATTGGTATTTCAACCAGTCAGCTTGTATATTTGTAATTTTATATTAGTATTTAGCTTTGTGTATATTCAAGTGCTTTTCTCTTTTTCAAAGAAAAATGCTGGTTTAATATTGATTTATTAGGTTCTGTAAGTAAGTATATGGGCAAGTTCCATATATTGAATAGATCTAATTTTCAAATTGAATTTAAAACAAATATGAGAGTCCATAATGGATCATATTCTTGCTTAAGGATTTATTAATGCTGTAGTCATTGATGATCTCAAAACTCTACCCTTAATGCTTGACAAAGTATCTGTTAGAAATTGGGTCTCTAATTAGCAGAGGTAGGCACTCTGTCCAAGTAGGGACCGTAACCCTAGTCAGAGTAAGTCACAACACAAACTAAATTATCCTCTGCTTACCCTCCGGTAGCGTGGCACAGAGCAGGCAGGCTTAATTTAGAAGGCAATGTGTAAAGTATTTGTGCAATAACTCATACAGTAACACCGCAAAAACACCACAAACAGTACTCCACACAAGTTTAGGGAAATATATGATATGTATCTGAATAAAATAAGACCAAAATGACAAACATCCAATAAGCAGATCCTGAGATATGCAACATTAAGGTGAAAATAGCACATAGAAGCGCAAAGTGCCAACTGTGGTAATCTGGTCGCACTGGATCGGGACAAAGTCACAAGATCAAGTTGACCGCAATGGAGTGTATGCTGGCTACAGGGACCCACTTGGGCCAGCTGAACATAGTACCTTAAGTTCTGGTGTGCGGTCTGCGTGGCATGGCTTTGTAAAGCTTTGCATAGTCCGTCGTCGGTTCGGAAAAGCTGTGTGCTGATGCTTTGCGGGGCTTGGTGTTGCTTTCCATTGATCCCGGGAAGCTGTGTAGGGTGGCTTTGCCAGGCTAGGCATCAGTTTGCGCCGATCCTGAAGAAATGTTTGACAAGGCTTTGCAGGGCTTGGGGTTGCTGTGCGTCAGTTCCAATGGGCAGGCAAGTGCGCAGCAAGGCTTTTCAGGGCGTCACACCACCGTGTGTTGAGTCTGGTGAGGCTGGCAGCTGCGTGGCAAGGCTTGGTGTTGCTTTCAAGGTAACATGCCTTGGGCCCCCTTCCAAGGCAGGGCAGACTCACAGCTTATAGTGTCCAGGTACAGATGGTTTAAGTCTTTGTTGTCCCTGAGGCTTGGGAACAGGTGGCAAGCTCAATCCAGGCCCTTGGAGAGCACTTCTGGGGGAAGGCAGAGTCCTTCCAGCAGAGTCAGGGTTCATCAGGCAGCAGGGCAACAAGCAGGCCGGCAGTCCTTTCAGCAAAGCAATTCAGATGAGTCCTTTGGGCAGCCAGGCGGTCCTCTGACAGAGTCCAGTTGTAGGTCCAGAAGTGCCTGATTTTAGAGGGTGACAGACCCTGTATACATCCCAATAATGCCTTTGAAGTGGGAGAAACTTCAAAGAGTGGTTTTGAAGTGCACCAGGTCCCCTTTCCACCCAGCCCTGTCTGCCAGGATCCCTGTGGGGGGGTTATCAGACCTTTGTGTGGGGTCAGGCCACTTGACTTTGAAGTCTACTTGAGAGCCCCTCCACCCTTCCTGCCCAGGGAGATCCATTCAGTATGCAGATGAATGCAGATGAGGCTGAGTGTCCTTTGTTTGAGTGGACTGCACAAGGGAAACTGTTGACCAGCACAACCCAGACGTAGATTGGAGACAGGCTGTAAGACACAGAGGGCAGTAAGTGCAGAGAAATGGCCACTTTCTAAAAGTGCTATTTCTAAAATAGTAATATTAAATCCAACTTCACCAGTAAGCAGGATTTTCTATTACCATTCTGGCCATACTAAACAAGACAGGGCTACTCCTTTCAAATCAGAATCTACCACTTTAACGTATATAAGGGCAGTTCTAATGCTGGCCTATGAAAAGAGCAGAACTCACAGTAGTGAAAAACGAATTTGTGAGTTTTTCACTACTAGGACATGTAAAACACAGACGTACTTGTCCTGCCTTTTATTTACATAGCACCCTGTCCTATGAGTTAGCTAGGGCCTACCTCAAAGGTGACATATGTAGGAAAAAGAGAGTTTAAGGCTTGGCAAGTACTTTTAAATGCCAAGTTGAAGTGGCAGTGAAACTGGACACACCGACCTTACAATGGCTGGCGTGAGACATGGTTAATGGTCTACTTTTGTGGGTGGCACAATCGGTGCTGCAGGCCCACTGGTAGCATTTAATTTATAGGCCCTGCATACCTCTATGCGCTTTACTAGGGACTTACAGGTAACTAAATATATCCATTGGGTAGGAGCGCCACTGCTACCATGTTTAGTGGAGAAGGCACATACTCTTTAGCACTGGTCAGCAGTGGTAACGTGCGGCGAGTCCTAAAATTAGCATAAAACCGGGTCAGAAAAGTGGAGGGAGGCAGGCAAAAGCTTGGGGGGATGACCACCCTAAGGCTGTCAGGTTTAACAGTATCACAAATAGTTGCTAGCTAACACGTGTTTCGCACCATACAGCACATAAAAACAGAGTGCTAATCTATAAACCTAGTTACAGATCCTGATTGTACTGTGGATTTAAGGGATATAATCCACCAATAGGTTGGCCCATTTTGAATTTACATTTAAGCCTTGTTTAAATTGGCATAGAATCCCTTGATTATTACCCCAACTTTCCTAGAGAATTACACAACATTAAGTGTTGTGTTTTTTGTGTTAGTGAGATCTCAATCTCTAGCCAACAGCTCCTCCCTGAGTTGTCCTTGAACTGTTCTTTCTCATTGCCCTAAGATTCAAGTACTAAAAGGGGCACATGGATCTAATTTTTGGGATCTACAGTACATGCGCTCCCAAAAGTGAAATAACCCATTTGTCACAACTGGTTCACTGTAACTGACAGATGTTGGTCACTCAGACTTGCATTTCTCACACTTGTATTATTAGAAATGAACTAGTATCATGTCTACTGTTGCCTATAAACTCCCTCAAAAAGACATCTGTTTTTATGCTCCCAATGTGTTTGAAAGCACTTACTAAATGATCTTTGTAATATTTCCTGTTGTGTAAAAAAGTGTAACAAAATCAAGACTAAACCTGCTCTTTTCTGTACCTCTTTCCCCGAGCCTATCTGCTTGGGGATGAAGGCATAAACATGATTACTCAAAATGGTTAGGGGCCCGAGGCTGCTGGAATAGTGTGAACATGTGGAGGCCTATCGCAGGTGGGAGGAAAATAAATACAGGCACCATTTGCTAGTTTGCGCTGGTGATGACTGAGTTTCAGCCACCACCCACGCATATTTATTTTGACCCGTAATCAGATGCAACCAATGAGTTTACGTACACGGGATCTCTCCCAGGACCTCCCTGCTTAACCACTGCAGTGGTATAGTGCATCCCTCCCCAACTTTAATAACAAACAAACAAACAAACTCATGCCAGTACATGCGTCTTCTCTGGCTTACATCAGGAACCCGCTAGCCTCGAGGACTGGGTCGTATTTCCCCTAAGGTGACATCTTAGATGCTCTTCTTGGTGGGTCCTCTGCTCCTGCACGCTCCCCTCTGCTGGTTGGGGGCCATGACCCACGCTCCTCTCGATACTCTGTGTCCTGGGAGCATCGGGTAGTATTAGCTCTGATCTCTAGCTGCTGGGCAATTCAGGCTCACTGAATTCAGTCCGTCCCTCAGGTACAACCCCTTGACTTTCCCCAGGGTCTTCATCACCGTTGAGGGCATTCTTAGTTTTTTTTAAAAAGCCATGTTCTGGGTGACTGTTTCCCCACCTTGGCTCGCAGTAACTAACGTGCATGATCTTCTAGTGACTCTCTACGGCTGCTGCTCATATGGTAATGGGAATTTGCTATCGGGATAGCGGTCTCTGACCAACACCAGATCCCCTGCTTGTACCGGGCTCATCTGTCTCATCCGCCACTCACAAGGAGTGATTTGGAATGGTGTCCATAACTACTCGCCCCATGGTGGCGTGGCTGGGGGCTCGACCTGTCATCGAGTAGGATGTTTGATGATACTCCCGGAGAAAGCAGTATATGGCATGCTCAACTGGCTGATTGTCAGCATGGGCGATGCTAATCACTTTGTTGAGGGTCCTCACCAACCTCTCTACTCCCGTTTCCTTGTGGCCAGCACGGGTTAACTTTTGATGATGGATGCCCCATGACTGTAGGTACTTCACATAATCCTGCCCATGGAATGGGGACCCATTGTCTGTTGTCACGCTGCCCATGATGCCATGTGCTGGAATGACTTTTTAAAGCTTGGTGATTACCTCAGCCACAGATTGGGAGTTTACTATCTCTACCTCAGGGTACTTTGTGTAGTCATCGATGATGACTAGGGCACGTCGTCCATCCAGGAGATGTCCGAAGTCTAGGCTAACCAACTCCCCGGGTCGATGAGGACCTTCTTCAGTGATGACGGGTGGAGGACAATCAGGAGGGCCAGCTACCTAACACCTTTGACAGGATCTGACAGCGTGCTCCACCATGGCATCCATACTGGGGAACTAGACCTTGCTATGTACTCAGTTTTTGTCTTGGCAATGCCCTGGTGTCCATGGTGGGCCAGTTGAGCTGCTTGCTGTGTCAAACTTGTGGGAGTGACCAGGCAAAGCCCCCGCAGAAGACATCCGCTGGTGTCCCTTGACAGCTCTTGTTGAACATTTAGCAGGGCTTCCAGGGTCTTCTTGCCTGCAGGAGTCTTGTTCGGCAACTGTGCTTTGAGTGCACGCCACCGGTTCGACTGAAGTGCATCTATCACAAGTTGTAGACATTCATCATCCCTAGTGGCTTGTTGTAGCACAGCCATGGATATAGGGAGAGGCCACAACCTCTTGGTGATGAAGTTCATGTAGTCCTCCTTGGCCTCAGCTTCAGCCACTTCATCAGAGGTGGCCACTCGCGGGTGCCGTGATAAGTAGTTGGCTGGGCTGGTAAAGTCCGGATGGTACTGTACTTGGCAGGCATATTCTTGCAGTTGAAGCATCCATTTCTCGATTCAAGGGGGTGGTTTGGATGCTGAACACCGTAACAGAAGGATCAGTGGTTTATGGTCTGTTGTGACAACAAAAGGGTGTCTGTAGACGTACAGGTGAAAATGTCTGCAGGCCCAGTAAATGGCAATTGCCTCTGTCTCTATCTGTAAATGCCTCTGCTTAATGTCTGTGAGGGAGCGACTTGCATAGGTGACTGGGGTCTAGTCTCCATGAGGTTGCAGCTGAATGAGCACGGTACCTAGTTCTTTCAGACTAGCATCCACTGCAATGGTAGTCTGCCGCCATGGGTCAGAGTAAGCCCGAGTGGTGTCCACTGACAGCATGGCTTTGACCTTGTGGAAGGCTCGGTCTTCAGTCGGACCCCAGTTCCATGGAGTGTTGGCTTTCATGAGTTCCCTTAATGGTTGGGTAAGGCCAGTCAGGTCTGGGATAAATCGGCTGCAGAAGTTGATCATTCCGAGTAAGCTTTGGACTTCAGATGTGTTGGTGGGGGCCGGGCTTCCTGGACTTATTTAGATCCAGGGGATATCATCTGCCGAAAAGGTGTATCCAAAGAAGCTTATTTTCCATTTGAGGAACTTCCACTTGTCACAGTGTAGTGTCAGGCCAGCGCCGCGGATCCTCTGGAGGACTTCCCTCAGATGCTCATGGTGTTCGTGTAGTGTTTTGGCATATATGAGGATGTCAATGCTGACATTTAGGACACCTAGAAGGCTGAACAGTACTTCTCAGATGGTGTCCACCGCTGGGGTCAGGTGGCACTCCCGCTTGATGACTGCATTCGGGAGTCTTATGTCCATGCAGATGCAGACCTCCCCTGGCTGCTTCCACTTCTTGTTGACGACAATCGGAGAAATGCATGGGGGTGGGTCCGACACCTTTTTTATGATGCTGGTGTTTTTGTAGCTTGGTCAACTCTGTTTCCACTTTGGGCCAAAGGCGGAAAGCTATGCGCCGACGTCAAAGGGCCACACACTGCATGGATTTGTCTATGTGGATTTTGACTTCACTGTTCTTGAGGCAGCCTATTCCTTTGAAGATGTCCTCATACTTGTGTAGGAGGTCTGTTAATTCTTCCTCTTCTACTCCCAAAGTCAAGGATATGAGTCCCAGCACCTTTGCGGATTGTCCGCTGATCAGCATGTCAGTCCCACCATTGGCTACATAGAATATTGTGGTGCTGGAGTCTCTGTGGGCTACTGATGATTGGAAATAGCACAGAAGTGGTATTGGAGTGGTCTGGCCATATGGAAATACTCTTATTGTCACTTTGGTCAGTGGCGGTTGCTCTTCCAGGGACACGTAAATATATTCCAAAATTAGTTCAATGGTCGCTGTGATTTTCTGGGTACCTAAGCTGAGTTGACATTTTGGTAGGGGGACTCGTGTTTGAAATGTGCTTCCTATGGTGAATACGGTGTGGAACACATAGTTCTCTGTGTCCTTGTCCATGTCTCCCAGTTCTTCTGTGCTTTTGAAGATGGCATGGACCCCTTCTTTGGGTATTTTCGAACTTGACGATCTGCATACCTTTAAGAAGAGGTTGTACTTGCCACATGCCACATGCTACATAGCGTCCTTTTTCTGAGCAATCATTGGGTCGGTGTGGAGGACCGCTGCAGTATCCACAGTCTTGCGCTTGTGGGAGGGTCCTTTGTGGACTGCATTGCTTTGGCGCACTTGGGCTATGTTGGCCGGTTTGGTTTTGATGGTTCGGTGCAGGGCGGCCTCTGTACGTGAAGCTATAATTTTGGAAAGTTCCTTCAATCTTCCTAAAATATGAATGCTTTGTAGGGGCTTTTTTGGTTCTTGGAGGATGTTCTCTCATAGTTTGGTGGAGGAGCAGCCATCTGTGAAGTGCATGTGCGGGCTAGTTCTGTAAGTCTGCTGTGGAAGTTGTTAAGGGTTTCCTCTGGCTCTTGACGGGCTTGTCGAAACACAAATCTCTTGCCGTCTCTGTTTGCCATTGGTTCAAAATGGCCATTCAGGGCACAGAGGAGGGTGTTGTATGACTTTGGTGTTTCCTCTATTAGTGTTTTGTAAATTTTGTGGATGTTCCCCTAGGTGGAGGAGCAGGGATCTCCACTGCTCTGATGGGATGTCTGTGTCCTCAAAATGGAAGAATAAACGCTCCACCCAGTCCTTCCATTTTGGCACCAGCGCTGACAGGCCCCGTCAATGTGAATAATCTAATTGCTGGGATGGTGGCCATATTGATGTGCGTGATGGGTGAATTGTAGTGTTGTCACAGTCTTTGTTGTTTGGGAGGACGCAGGACTTAGACTTCAGGGATCTTCTCCCAGGTATTTTTTTTTTTTTAAGCATGTAATTGGGAGCAGCTTGTGGGCTGATACCATAAGGGGCCGGGACTCAGCTTCCTCTCTCTTGTTGCACTGCCTGCTATTAGGTGTTGGGTCTGTATCATCTTTTCTCAGGCTTGTTGCACCTACTGCTGGGCTATTTTCATTTGTTTCCTCCTTGTGGCACTCTGAGTGGCATGCAATGCTTGTCTGGGGAACTTCTGAGCAGTTGACTTACTGTGATGTGCACCACAAGGCATGTGAGGCCGCCCTCCCCTGTTTCCTCACTATCAGTGGGTGGGGCTGGTCTAAGCTGGGCGTGCAGTCGCAGGTGTCTTGCTACTCTTCAGCTGTGGTGGTGCGGCATCTACGAGGGCGGAGCAGTGCGGCCGCATTCAGGTTTGGGATGAGTAAGGTTCACACCCGTCTTGGGCAGTGTGCTGAGGGATCCAGGGCTGCCAGAATCACATGAACGGGTGGATGTCTAGCGCTTGTGGGGGGACAATAAATACAGACGTGGACACCATTTGCTAGTTGGTGCTGGTCGTGACTGGCTTTCAGCCATGCCCCACACACATTTATTTTGACCCGTAAGCATGAGTCAGATGCAACCAATGAGTTTACGTACACGGGGTCTCTCCCAGGACCACCCCTAATTAATCACTGTGGTAGTATAGTACCGGATAGTACCGGATGGTCCTGTGTATTTGTATATATGTATATCTTTGCTGTTTCCATTTTCATGAAATGGCTTCTTTGCTCTGACTGAAGGAGCAATCGAAGGGCCCAGAATGTCCCTTAAATACATTCATTGAACAACTTCTGAAAGAGATGTGATGCAACAAATAATGATGAACACTTGGAGGCCTAATCCTTGCTTGTTTCAAATGCTACCTCGCATTTGATGTTATGATTGAAAATGTTTAACAAATCTCTTGTTTTCTCTCTGTTGCCTGCAGCATTTGACCAAACAAAATCCCCAGCACTCTCTCTTATGATTGCCTCATTGACATTTTGTGCTCCTGCTCTCCTACAAATTAAATTAGGGACAGATGTTTCCCCTTGATCTAGGTGCCCTTCTGTACTCCAGAACCAAGAAGCAGGAGAAAGCCAGTTGCTATTGTATAACTAGGTGCATGAGACAGTGAGGCTGGCCCGGCATCTAGTAATCAGGCAGGGGAAGTAGAAGGTGTCAAAATATGTATTTGACTCATATGCCCAATTGATTTGTGATACTGCTTCTTATTAGCTTGGCAGCCTTGGGAAGCTGATGTGAGCTACAAGAAGCAAGAGTTGTAAATACAAACAATGAAAAGCAGGAGTGGGATAAGGTGGTATGAGGAAGAGGCGGGCACAGGTGAGTCAATGGTCTGACTTGGCTCGCAAGCACTGAGCCGAGTGTCAAATGATTTGACACGTAAGCAATGTAACAAATGTCCAGTAAAGATATTGTAAGACCTTCAAAATTCAAAAAAGTGTTTTCCTTCAAAATAATGTGCTTCACTTTAATATATTACACATTATATTAATCCATTGAGTGGATTTATTACTAATGATAGTTTCTAAACTTGAAAAATGTAGGAATAACGGGAAAGCAGGCTGAGTGAAGGCAAGTAAATGTCAATGATCATACAAATTGGTCAAACAGATAAGCTTTGATGGATTTCAGGTTTCCCATTTACAGACTGCGCAATTAAGCAATTAGTTGGATAGCTTTTCCTTTCCCACTTTATCAGCAAACAATAATGCTTGATATTTAATTTCTCAGCAACTAAATCATACACTTTAGTATTCTGTTTAAATAATACAGCGTTCACACCTTAAATCACACTGAAATGACTCTGAGAAAAAAGTACAAAGTTCAACAGAAGGCAAGGCACTGTGGCCCATATTTATCAACATTATGAATCGCCTTTGCACCATGCAAGGCGGCGCAAGGGCGATGCAAAACCTAAGTGAGCTTTATTAAGCTATGCCAGGCCACCTTGTATGGCCCTTTATGGCTTGATATAGCTATAGTAACGCAAGGCAGAGCATATCACTGTCTTGCGCTACTCTACAGCAGGAAGGCAATCCATGGGTGGAGCATGGGTGTTCCCACACATTTAACTTTGTATTTTGGGGCTTTTGGACCTGGCCCTTTTTTAGGGTCATTCCCCAGACTTTTTGCTTTTGCCTCCTTATTTTCTGACCTTTGTTGGCTGACGTTTTGACTCTGAGCACTTTTTCACTGCTAACCAGTGCTAAAGTCCATGTGCTCTCTCTTACAAATTTGGTATGATTGGATTATACCTGATTGGCATATTTAATTTACCTATAAGTCCCTTGTAAAGTGACAAACAGCCTAACTTGGTGTCTCACTACTGTGAGTGCTGCCCCCTCATGGGATTGCATTGGAAATGCCCTGCCTTATGTGTAAGGGGTATTGTCTGATTTATGAGGTGTAGCGTAGGCATGTTTGGTATGGTTGTGACAGTGGTAAGAAATGCTGCTTACTGGTGTAGGTGTATTTTTTATTACTATCACAGAAATGCCACTTCTAGAAAGTGCGCATTTATCTGTGCTTATAACTTTGGTGTTTTGCAGCTTGTCTCCAATCAACGTCTGGGCAGACTGACAGTTGGGGCTTTATGCATACTTCTCAGACAGTCTGAACACAGGGAGGGTGGAGGTGACACAGAGGTGCATCTATATATTGTAAAGCCTTCCTGGGCTGAGAGAAGGGAGAGGTGGGGCACACCTGCATTTGTAAAGAC
Organism: Pleurodeles waltl; assembly: GCF_031143425.1. Classification (NCBI taxonomy): domain Eukaryota; kingdom Metazoa; phylum Chordata; class Amphibia; order Caudata; family Salamandridae; genus Pleurodeles; species Pleurodeles waltl. The sequence continues at coordinate 1,335,134,256 of NC_090444.1, read as the reverse complement.
TGTGCCCTGGCCTCACACAATAGGGTCGTTAACCCCCCACTGATGTTTGGAGCCTGTGCTGAAAGGAGAGAGGGGGCACTCCCAGAACCAGTTGTAACTGGCTGGAACCTCCTCTCCCTACCATTGTGAAACACTGTAAAAACTGACTATAAGTACAGGGGAATTTTCCCCACAATTGGAACACTCTTGGAACTGAAATTGGACACAGAACGCTGATGAATGGGCTCACCAGGAAACCACCTTGGACTGCTGTTGCTGTGCTGACCTGTGACCTGCTTGGACACTAGAAGGAACTGCCACCATCTGCACGCCTTGTGCTGGCCTGTAGCTGGATCCACCAGCCCTGTGCTTTTTCTGGTTGTTCCCAGGGGCAGGGTGTTGTGGCCCATGACCCCTGCCACGATCTCCCCAGCCTTGCCTGAAGCGCTTGGTAAAAGCGCTCTCTATTCATAGCTGAGGAGAAAATTCACTGCCGCAGCCCAGGCTCCTGAGTTAAGCTAGTGCTGTGTGAAGCGCTTTCGTTGGAGCCCCTAGCGCTCCCCCCCGGTGCCTCTGCCTTGTAAAAATCACCGCCCCAGCCCGGGCGCCACATTTGGGATTCCAGCGCGAGGCTCGCGCTGACCCCAGTGCCCCTGGGGCACTTCAAGAAGGTAAAGAAAGGAGCTCGTACGCTCCTACCGTGTCCCCGGGTTACGCGCACTTTTTAGAGCACCCCCGGGGCACACTCCGGCCCCAGTTCCTCATGCTGCTTCCCTTCGGAAAGGGAAAGCAGACGCGCGGCTCGCGCACCGGATCGGGTGCGGCCGCCTGGGGGGAAAGCAGATGCAGAGCCTCATCGGAGGCCCTTGCTTCCCCCGTCACTCCATAAGGCAGCCGCACCGCGGACAAGGGCGGCTGCCGCTCTAACCCGCAGGACGCGGGGGAGAAAGGGAGTTCCCTTTCCCCTAGTCGCTGCACTAGGAGCGGGACGCTCCTGATTCTGGGCAATTTGTTCTCTTCCAAGGAAATCGGGAGAGGAGACCTCGGCGAAGGTCCCTTCCCGCTTTTTCCTTTTCCTACACAATTGTTGCTGGGCCACGCCCGGCCCCCAGCCCACGGACAGGGTGTGAGGAGGCTGACGCAGGCCCACACCACGAGGAAGGCTCCCCGTTTTGCGCACAGGAGCGCCGGGGACCCCCTTGCCCGTTTCTAGGCACTGGAAGTGCCTTTTTCACCAGCAAGCAGGTACCCTTTTAGAAAACTAGGCTCTAGGAGCCTAATACAGACTTACAACTGTTTACTATTTCCTACCTGTTTTCTGGTTATGCATATATGTGCTAATATTCCTTTTCTAGGCATGTCTAGCTGATATGTATGTATGTGACTTGTGGTATATTCTCTAATGTTCCTTTCATGGGTGTTTAGGAATTGTTCATGACAAGTGCATATACCTTTTACTATAATTCCTGACTACTGCTTATGTTGCAGAATCCTGAGTACTTACGTGTTCTAATGTGACAACTGCATATTCCTGCAGAGTATTAGTAACTTGTGTAACAGTCTGACAACTGCTAAGGTAGCAGGGTATTACTTACGTGTAATGTTGGTCTAATTATGTTTTGTGCAATACAGATTATTTTTACATAGTTCAGTGTTATGTTTACTTTGTGGTGTACATTTAGCGTCACGTGTGTTGTGTGTTGTGCAAACGCTTTACACATTGCCTCCAGGTTAAGCCTGACTGCTCGCGCCAAGCTACCAAGGGGGTGAGCAGGGGTTATCTTGGACGTGTAACTCCCGGGCCCTGACTAGAGTGGGTAGGTTCTGCCTGGCTGAGGTGCATATCCTAGCCAACCAGAAACCCCATTTCTAACAGGGGCATTACCAGATTTACTATTAGTGGTAGACCTGGCAATGCGTAAAATCCTACACTTCACCAGGGGAGGCGTAACTAGGAGAAATGTGTTTATTTCTCCTTGTTTTTACCTCTTTCAATGTGTGCTGCATTGTATCAGTGATCATAACCTCCTTATTCTTTCCTTCAACCACCAGCTGCCAAGTGTGGGTAATAACCTAATGCCAGCCCCTATTGGCTTTCTGCAATTAGAGGTCTGTCACAGTTTTTGATTTCTATAGTGTCCCACAATTTAGATAAAATCCACAAGTGTTTATCTACTGATACATTCTCCAGTTCGATATTAGATATTTGTGCTAAGATATGTCATACAGTCTCCTCTGCCTTAAATTCAATAAGCAAGCCTTGTACTCCTCCCACACAATGTTTTTTTTTTTAGCTTGTTCTGATGCCCATAAGGTGTTGAAGTTGGCCTTAAAATCTTACCCAAGAAATCAGGAGGGTATTAAGTTAACACAATTGTTTTATAAAACTACTCTTAGGTAAAGGAGACTTGAACTTAGAGAATCAGCATGGGATGACCTCCTCATGGCAGGGGAGTCAAAGGACAACCTTATTTTTTGGGAGGTAGTTAAGTGAACCATGTTTACTAGTTCAGCTAAAATGTGGGTCTGTCATTTTTCTCAAGTGTTCAAATCCAGGATTTAATTCTATATAAAACAAGGTCTTTGGGGAAAAACACAGAGGGATAGGGAGAGGGCCCTTGAGTTTAGCTTCACCATCTGGGTTTAGGATGAAGCTTTATTTATTAGAAAAAGCAAAAGTGGAAAAGCTCCGGGCCTGGATGGTGTTCCTGTGGGTATTTTTAAAGAAAATTTAGATCTGTGGGCACCTCTGCTCATGAATGTTTTTCGTGCTGCAATAACTGGACCTCTTGTACCCACTTGGAAAGAAGCAGTCATTGTTCCCATTCTTAAGAAAGGGGACAGAAATAATAATGTTTGCTATTTTCAATATCCCTGTTGGACTCAGCTGTGAAGACTCTAGACAGGGTTCTTTTGGAAAGATTGGAAGACTGGGCGGAGACAAATAACATAATTCAGAACTTCAGTATGGACTTAATCAGGAGACCGGAACCATAGAGCGATGTTTAAACCTTTCTCTAGCAAGTGGTAAACCTGTTCAAGTCAAAAACAGGGCCTTGCATTTGGCATTTATGGAGTTATCAAGCACGTTTGATACTGTAAACCATTCACAATTATGGAATATTTTAGAGCCTTTGGAGGTGGAAAAACCTTTAGTTACAATCTTACATCAACTACCATGGGATACGTCTGTAAGGATCCGCTATTCACCTACTGGAGATTGCACATCCACTTTAAAATGTAGTCATGGAGGCTGATGAGGCTGCATTTTTGCTCGGTTTTTATTTTTAGTATATATAAATGGATTTGAGGGGCACCTTCTTCCAAAGAGGTTAGATATACGAAGGGGGTGGGCAACTATCATGTCCCTACACTCCATTATGCTGATGATGCAGTCCTCATAGGTAGGACTGCAAATGGTCTGCGTAGATTAATATTAGTTCCGTCAGGCACAACTACTTTTTTGACATTCTGAGGTTGGCCTGACATATTTAGAAGATCTACTAGGGCTGGCTTCCCTTTTGTTTGGGTAAAAATATGGCAATCACGTGAGCTGAGTCTCACTAAAAGTATAATTTTAGAGTGCATGGCCCTTGATAAAGTGGCTGACATCCCATGGCTAGTCTATGTTAAATGCACCTCTTTAAATCTGGGGGCTCCAGAATTGTACACTAATCCTAAATTATTAGGCCCGCTGTGAAAGCTTGGGTAAGGACTATTCTTTACACCCAGTGCTAGAGTTTATGCCAAGCTAACACTTTTCGGAAGGCCTCTCTGGAAAGATATTTTGCTCTAGCTCCTCGATATGAGCTAGAGCTCTACTTAACGTTAACAGACAACTCTCAACACAGATTACATTTAACCAGGTTACGTTTGGGCTCCTTACATTGTTTTCTTGCTTTCCCACAACAAGACACCTGGTTTGAACACCTCCCTAACTGCCCCTGCAACAATAGTTCAGATCAAACCTCATGCTTTTTAGCTCCCTTTAAAAAGCAGTACAATTCCGGGTTTTTAGTCCCAGTTTTACACCCTATGAATTTTGAATCATATACATTGGGATTCCAGTATCTACAGCAGTTAGATTCCTTAGAGATGTTTTGTGCAGTCATTGATTTTATTGGAGATGAACTTAGTATTAGGAAATTATAGGGGGTCATTACAACCCTGGCGGACGGTGTTAAAGGTGCGGTAATACCGCAAACAGGCCGGCGGACAAAAAAAGGGAATTATGACCATGGCTGAAACCGCCAACATAGACAGCCACTTTAACACTCCGACCGCCACGGCGGTACAGACAAGCAGCGCTGTGGTCACCGCCAACAGACAGGCGGGAGACAGTGTACCGCCCACAGTATCACAAGCTACCAATCCGCCACCTTTTCCAGGGCGGATTCACCGTGGATAAAAACACAGCGGAAACAGCTTTTGCAATTGGAAAACACTCACCTTCTACATATCCCACGAGGAAGGAGGACACCATGGAGCCAGAATTACAAATCCTACCTGCCCTTGTCTTCCTGCTCATTTATGAACACCAGCAACGGCAGCTCCGAAGACAACGGTGAGTACTGCACCTACGACATAGGGGAGGGGGAAGCAAAAGTCAGGGGGACACACACGCAAAACACCCATCCCCACCCCCACCCTCGCACATTATAACACACACAGCTATGCATGTCAAAACATCACAGTAACAACCTACAACCCCCCCGGAAGAATGCAAAGACCAAAGGAAATCAGTCAAAAAATTGTAATGTTTCAAAAATACAGGTACCAAATATATACAGATAAATATATACACATTCAAAAGTATATACATTACGAGAAGCAGTGCAGGTATGCACATATCAATGTCCGTGCACCTCTGGGCCAAAAATGCATGGGCGAGGCCCACACACGATACCTGTCCACAAATGGAGAGAACACTGCAGGGGCATCAGATAGAAATACAACAGGCACCTCAGGGGGAAGGGAAGGGTGGGGCACCTCAGCCGGATTACAGCACCACGCCAGATCCACGATGGGGCTCCATGCCCATTGATGTATCCTGGGGAGTGCAAAGCCACAGTCTCTCAAGTCTCTACAGTGGTTGGTTTGCCCACTGTACCATCCTGGGGAGTGCAAAGCCACAGTCTCTCAAGTCTCTACAGTGGTTGGTTTGCCCACTGTTCCATCCTGGGGAGTGCAAAGCCACAGTCTCTCAAGTCTATACAGTGGTTAGTTTGCCCACTGTACCATCCTGGGGAGTGCAAAGCCACAGTCTCTCAAGTCTCTACAGTGGTTGGTTTGCCCACTGTACCATCCTGGGGAGTGCAAAGCCACAGTCTCTCAAGTCTCTACAGTGGTTGGTTTGCCCACTGTTCCATCCTGGGGAGTGCAAAGCCACAGTCTCTCAAGTGGATAACAGTCTCCAACGGTTCTGGAGGGGGATTGGTGCCCACACTGCATTTAGCTCCCCGTGACGGTTCCTGTACCGTCACAGTCCCAGCTGTACATGGGATAACGATGCTTGATGTGGCTCTGTTTCCTTGTTCAGCGGTGCTATGCCATGGCGGTCTCTGATCTGTTCAGCGGTTCTCTGCCCTGTTCAGCGGTGCTGTGCCCTGATCAGCGGTCTTCACCATGGCAGTGATTCCCTTGTTCAGCGGGGCTTTGCCATGGCAGTCTCTGATCTGTTCAGCGGTTCTCTGCCCTGTTCAGTGGTGCTGTGCCCTGTTCAGCGGTCTTCACCATGGCGGTGATTCCCTTGTTCAGCGGGGCTTTGCCATGGCGGTCTCTGATCTGTGCATTGGTGTGTGGAACTCTGGCGGTGGTCTACTGACCAGTGACGATACTCGTGCCCTCCTGGGCAATGACTCTGGCGGTGGTCTCCTGACCAGTGACGATACTCGTGCCCTCCTGGGCACTGACTCTGGCGGTGGTCTCCTAACCAGTGACGATACTCGTGCCCTCCTGGGCACTGACTCTGGCGGTGGTCTCCTGACCAGTGACGATACTCGTGCCCTCCTGGGCAATAACTCTGGCGGTGGTCTCCTGACCAGTGACGACGGTGCTGGTGGTGGCGTCCCGGCCGCCGGGGAGGATGGCGCCCTTCTCCGCCGTGATGCTCTCACCAGACTGTGCAGACTTATTTCGGCCCTTCACCACCTTTGGAGGAGTCACAGCTGACTCTGCAATCCCCCGGGGACCCTTGTGACGAGTTTTGCCGGAGTCTTCAACCTGTACGTCGGCCACTTACCAACTTTGGGTGCTTTACAGGGGGTGGACTGGCAGTGCTTTGGCTCCGTGTCACCGTGTCACACTGCCAGCCCTGGTGGCCGGTGCACTCCACACACCTTGAACACGCACCACTGGTACAGGAGTCTTTTTGGCTGAGGTGCTACTACGGGACTTATGAATTGGAGGGGTGGGGATGGGGGCAAAGACGTCAATGTTGCTGAGGGAGAGTTTCTGACGAACACTGGCATGGGTAGCTGGAGGGGGTCTGGGAGTGGAGGAAGAGGAGGTGGTTGTAGGAGGTGTCACTTTAGGTGTTTTGGGTGCAGGTGCAGGTACTGGAGGCTGTCGTGAGGTGGATGGATGTTGGGTGTGTGGGTGCCCGCGTTTGTGTACTTTGGGAGGGGGCGTCACAGACACACTGGGAGAAGACACAGGGGACGTGCAAATGGGAGTGGGGGTGGTAAGTGCAGGTGAGCGGGGTGTGGTGCTGGGTGTTCTGGTGCGGGTCCTAGTGCCTGTAGATGTAGTGCATGCAGGTGAGGGTGTAGACGACACTGAGAGGGAGGAGGGAGACGATGAGGAGGGGGACACAGTGGAGGCAGTGGATGTTGCTGTGTCTGTATGTGGGTGATGCTTGTGTGAGTGCCTGTGGGATGTGTGGTGCCTATGTTTGCTTGAGCTACTTTTGTGTGTTGAGGTGTGTGCATGCTTGTCTGTTGGTGTGCTTGGGATAGGCTGGGGTACAGGGGATTGGGTCTGGGTGGAGGAAGTTGGAGGGGGAGGCTAGACACAGGGACAATGGCTGTCAGTGCTGAGGCCAGAGATTGCAGGGTTCGATGAAATGCAGCCTGACCAGAATGAATGCCCTCCAGGAATGCATTACCGTGTTGCAACTCCCTTTCTACACCCTGGATGGCATTCACAATGGTAGACTGCCCAACAGTGAGTGACCTGAGGAGGTAAATGGCCTCCTCACTGAGGGCAGCAGGGGTGACAGGGGCAGGGCCTGAGGTGCCTGGGGCGAAGGTGATGCCCACCCAACTGGGTGAGCGGGCACGGGGCGAACGCTGAGGGGCTGCTGGGAGGGTGGTGCTGGTAGGTGAGGTGGCGGCTGTACCTGTAGAAGTGTGGGGCACAGATGGTGCCGCCACCACAAGGGAGCTCCCATTGGCGGACGAGTCCGTGACGCTGTTTGGGGATCCGGTGCCCGACGTGAAGCTCCCCTCGCCCTCCGTCCCACTGGTGCATTCTGTGTCCGTGGTGTTGCCCTCCATGGCCATGTGGGATGCAGCTCCCTCGTGCTCCGGTGCCACTGTACCTCCGCCTGATGATGCTGATGCACAAAAGAACATGGAGAGCAGAAAAGGGGGGGGGAGGGCGACAGAAGAAAGACAGGTTGAGTTCATGGCATACTGCTACCGTTGGCGGACAATACAGACACAGCAGCCCCCTGCACTACGCCGTGCTCCTGGCCTCTACAGATGCAATTCCTGGGATCGGGCCTACATGGCTATGGTGGACATCTGCACACATGGATGCCACAGGGGCATGTATACCTGTACTTGGCACTCTACTGCGGTGGGGTGGTGTGCCACATGGCCTGCATTACGGAGGGGCCTAGCCTATGGAAGTCGCCCTGGCCTAGGGAATCCCACAGCCCTCCTCCCACACCTAGACCCCTCAACTGCGCGCAAAGTCCCCATAATGATTGTGTACTCACCCCCTCATGTCTGCTGTGATGTCCCCAAGCGCCCATCCAACTCAGGGTAGGCCACCACCAGGATCCGGAACATCAGGGGGGTCTTGGTGCGACAGGCACCCCTCCCACGTTGGGAGGCCATCCCCAGCTGAGCCTCCACCGTCTTCTTGCTCCAGCGGCGAATGTCCTCCCATCTTTTCCGGCAGTGGGTGCCCCGTCTCTGGTGGACCCCCAGGGTCCATATGTCCTTGGCGATGGCACGCCAAATGTCCTTCTTCTGGTGGGCGCTGACCTACATGACATGCACAGGGGAAGAAGAGAAGTCATTAGCAAGAGCACTGTCGAAGAGAGTGGCCCCCATCCCTGCCCTTGCCATGTGGCACATGCATTCACAGTCCTTCATGTTCACTGCACTCTGCCCCCTTCCCTCTTACAACCAGCACTCTCCACCCAGGCATAGCCCATACAACGTGCTCCCTGTTTACTTACCTGTTGGTCTGGAGGACCGTAGAGTAGCGTGTACTGGGGGAGGACCCCGTCCACGAGCTTCTCCACCTCCTGAGCAGTGAAGGCAGGGGCCCTTTCCCCAGACGCAGCAGCCATTGTCTCCTCCAGACCGAGGTCACAGCAGCACTTGCAGTGTAGGTCCTCTCCTGTCGAAGATCAGGTATCAAGTGATTGAACAGATATAAAATGGCGGTCACGTCCGCGGCGGTCACGTCCGCGGCGGTGCGTCTCATCACCGCCGGCGCACTTCATCATTGGCTCCTGGGACCCATAGGGTCCAATGTTAACCAATGCAGCTTTGCGCCGGGGTCTTCGCCCGCCTACTGCGACGGTGTACAACGCCAGCACTGTTACCTCAAATCCTACTGTCCCAGTTTAGAGGTCAGGCAGTCGCCATTTCAGGGGCCCACATGGCTTAATTTGCAACTGCGTCACACATACCTAGGCCTACAGGCAACACACGTACAGGAAGATTTTTGTCTTTGGTGTCGTGTTCTGTGTATCTGTGAGTACATCCCTGGGATTTTGTTGACTCTGTTGTCGCTGTTGTCCTTCATAGGCACCGTCAGCTTGGACATTTGAGAAGATGGCGGAATCCTCTGGTGTACCGACCGCTGGTGGACCTGTTGACAATGGAGGAGTGACATTTACTCATCAAATACAGGTTTGACCGTGCCACAATCCAGGAACTGTGTACCCAGTTGGAGCCAGTTATGATGTCAGCAATCCGCCATCCCACAGGAATTCCCCCTCAAGTGCAGGTGCTGTCAGTGCTCCATTTCCTTGCAAGTGGATCGTTTCAGACAACAATGGCCATGGCATCAGGGATGTCCCAGCCTATGTTTTCCAACGTGTTGTCCAGAGTGTTGTCTGCCCTGCTGAAACACGTAAGGGGGTACATCGTTTTTCCTCAGGTGCAGGATTTGCCAACAGTGAAAGGTGACTTCTATGCCCTTGGACATATCCCCAACATCATAGGTGCTATTGATGGAACCCATGTAGCTCTGGTCCCCCCCACAGGGGTGAACAGGTGTACAGGAACCGGAAGAGTTATCATTCGATGAATGTACAGATGGTATGTTTGGCAGACCAGTACATCTCGCAGGTAAATGCTATGTTCCCTGGCTCAGTGCATGACGCCTACATTCTGCGCAATAGCAGCATCCCTAATATGATGGATCAACTCCAGAGGCACCGTGTGTGGCTATTGGGGGACTCTGGTTACGCCAACCTGTCCTGGCTATTGACCCCAGTGAGGAATCCCAGGGCAGAGGAACGCTACAATGAGGCCCATGGGCGGACTAGGAGGGTGATCGAACGCACCTTCGGCCTCCTGAAGGCCAGGTTCAGGTGCCTCCATATGACAGGTGGTTCCCTATTCTACTCACCAAGGAAGGTGTGCCAGATCATCATCGCCTGCTCGATGCTTCACAATCTTGCTTTGCGACGACAGGTGCCTTTCCTGCAGGAGGATGGTCCAGATGGCGGTGTTGTGGCAGCTGTGGAGCCTGTGGACAGTGATGAGGAGGACGTTGAGGAAGAAGACATAGACAACAGGGAGTCAGTCATACGGCAATATTTCCAGTGACACACAGGTGAGAACAGTTATCTTTTTACCATTACATTCACTTTCACACTTCTACCTCTATCCTGTCTGTCATTTCATAGCAGTATTTGGTCACTGAGTTGTACCTTTCCATTACGGTTTCACAGGTGTGGTTAGCAACGTGTGTCATCTTCTTGCATCCTTCAAGGACTTGTGATGTGTGACATAGGTATGTTGGCTATAAAAATGGAAAGCATGTTGACACTGTCATTGATTATACATATTTACCAAATCACAGACTGACTCCAGATTGTTTTTTGGTTCAAGGGTGTTTATTGCAGTGCTCAAAAATGGAGGGGGGTAGTGATATGGTGATGGGGGACGGTGGAGGAATGTCCATGGCAGAGTCCAGTGTATTAGTCTCACAGGTGCATTGCCCATATGGGCATAGGAAGTGGAGCTGAGGCAGTTCCAATCGGGACAGAGTAACAAAATGGGACAGGGGGAGGACAATCAGGGTGGTCTCATTTCCTGGCGGGGGTCTTGCCATTTTGCTCTGTCCTGTTCACGGATCTCAGGGACTGCTTGCGGGGTGGTTGTCCGTCTGCAGGGGGTGGGGTGCTGGTGTGGTGGTCCTGTGGCGGGGAGTCCTGTCCACTAGCGCCGGCGTAGGTGGTGGGCAGTTCATCGTCCATGCTAGTGTCAGGGGCCCCTTGGAGTGCCACGGTGTCCCTCATGGTGTTCTGTATGTCCTTCAGCACCCCTACGATGGTGCCCAGGGCGGAGCTGATGGTTCTGAGCTCCACCCTGAACCCTATATACAGTTTGTCCTGCAGGCGCTGGGTCTCCTGAAACTTGGCCAGGACCGTCGCCATCGTCTCCTGGGAGTGGTGGTATGCTCCCATGATGGAGGAGAGGGCCTCGTGGAGAGTGGGTTCCCTTGGCCTGTCCGCCCCCTGTCGCACAGCAGCCCTCCCAGTTCCCCTGTGTTCCTGTGCCTCCGTCCCCTGGACCGTGTGCCCACTACCACTGCCCCCAGGTCCCTGTTGTTGTTGGGGTGGTGGGTTATCCTGGCTTCCCTGTAGTGGTGGACACACAGCTGATTGACGTGTACTGGGGACGGAGGTATGGGCCCGCTGGGTGGGTGCTGTGCTGGTGTTACCAGAGGGTGGAAGGTCATTGTTGGGCTGTGCCTGTGTGATGGGAACCGACTGTCCCGAGGCCCCCGATGGTCCGGGCTGGTCATCAGGATCCAGTAGGGCAGAGCTGCTGTCGTCACTGTGGGCCTCTTCTGTGGGTGGAGTGGAGTTGTCTGGACCCTCCGGTGTGGTGACGTTCCGTAGTGGTCCTGCAGGGGTGTAAAAGCACGATTATTGCATGTGTGTGTGTCATGGTGTGCAATGGGTGGGTGACCGTGTACCCCAGTGCAAGCCTTCACGTGTGGGGGCTTGTGTCATGATGGTTAGAGGGTTGTTATGGGTATGTGCAGTGAGCATGCTTTAGTGATGGGTGACCATGCTTAGTTGTGTCATGCAGGGCTTGGTGTTGGGATGTGTGGTTTGTATTATGAGTACATTAGTGAGGAGTTGGAGTGATAGGGGAGGGGGTGAGGGCGGGGGTGTGTGATGGCATGCAGGTAGGTTGGGGGGTATAATAGTTGAGATTTAACTTACCAGTGTCCATTCCTCCACCGACTCCTCCCAGGCCCTCAGGATGCATAATGGTCAAGACTTGCTCCTCCCATGTTGTTAGTTGTGGGGGAGGAGGTGGGGGTCTGCCGCCAGTCCGCTGTACCGCGATGTTGTGCCTGGAGACCACTGAACGCACCTTCCCCGGTAGGTCGTTCCACCTCTTCCTGATGTCCTCCCGATTTCTTGGATGCTGTCCCACAGCGTTGACCCTGTCCACGATTCTTTGCCATAGCTCCATCTTCCTGGCTATGGATGTGTGCTGCACCTGTGAGCCAAATAGCTGTGGCTCTACCCGTTGGATTTCCTCCACCATGACCCTGAGCTCCTCCTCGGAAAACCTGGGGTGTCTTTGGTGTGACATGAGGTGGTGTGGGTGATGTGTGGGGTGATGTAAGTGTTGATGTGTGTGGTGATGTGTAGTGGTGTGTGGTGTATTGTGCGTGTAATGTTGTGTGGGTGATGGTGTGGTGTGCCTCTGTGTGGTGGGGTTGTCTATTGCTGTGCTCTCTCTGTCGCCTTCGTCTCTAATTTTTGGTCGTAAGGGTTTGTGGGTGATGTGGGTGTGTGTTTTATATTGCAATGGGTGTGTGGGAGTGGTGTGTGTATGTGTATGAGGTGTGTGTATTTTGAATTGTCCAATGTGGCGGTGTTTTGGAGATGTGTGTGTATTTTAAGCGCAGCGGTGTATACCGCCAATGGAATACCGCGGTTGAAAGACAGCCGCGTGGATTCGTGGGTCGTGATAGCATGGGCGTGTTTCTGTTGGCGTGACGGTGTCGGTTTTGTTTTCGCCAGTTTATCACTGATCTTTGGTGTGGCGGTCTTGTGTGGGTGTCTGAATTTCGGCGGATTCAGAGATGTGGGTCATAATAGCTGTGGCGGAATTCTGCGGCTGTGTTTTGGCGGTCTTCTGCACGGTGGTAAGCGCCTTTTACCGCCAATGTTGTAATGACCCCCATAGTCTTGATTAGCCTTGTTTGCGTTTTATAAGTATACACATTTTTCTGTATTTTTGCCATTTCAGTGAACAGCTTTTGGGGCAATTCAGATATATCGTTTTTATCTTACAATTTGTCATGAATTGTTTGTTTTTATGTGCTTTTAAATGTGTTATAATTTATTGTTGCTAAAGTGTTTATAGGAAAATATTTTTAACGATGTATTTTTATGGCATTATTCATTCAAATGAAGTTTATTTTAATTGACTGGCCTCTGAGGATTGTTTTTGTGCAGGAAGGTGCCCCTTCCTTTACAAAAACAGTCCTGCCTATAGCACGGACACAGGCACCCTTGTACCATGGTGCAAGGATGCCTGCGTTAGTGCTAGGGCCAAAAATGCTCCAGCACTGGGAAAGTGTAGGAATGTACTGTACACTGAAAAATACAGCACATTCCTGTCCTTACACGCAGCACGGCAAGGTGGTTTGTGCTTTGTATGAATGTTTGGTAAATATGGGCCTCTGTTTTTATGCTTATATCATGGCTTCCCAGGAGCTTTAACGCCTGATCTTATTAAAAGTTTGAAACCAGTGATCTAACGAAACTTGAGGCCCCCCTGCAAAGTACATGAATGTCCCCCCAGCCCCTGCACACACACACTCACACACACACACACACACACACACACACAGATACAGTCAGGAACTCTCAGGCCTTGGGCCAGACCCAGTCAGTGTACTAGCAGACCCAGTCAGTGTATTCTGCTGAAGAGGCCCGCTAAATCTCACCGGGCTTTGGGGGCTAATGCTACACCACTGCTTGGAAATAAATATATGTGAAGGCTTTAAGATTTTAAAGGGCGACCTTTAAGAAAATTCACCCAGGTGCAATACTCTGTTTTCAAGACTGGAAAGTTCCCCCTTTTCTAGATCCACATTAATGCTCAGATCGATTTTAGCATGAGCATCTAAAATGATCTCAAGCCAAGCCAGAGCTAGGCATCCACGTTGAGCCAGACTTGAGCCTTCAGTAGCTCACTCACCTTTAGTACGAAGCTACTAAAAGCCATATCAGAGCAACAGCCGAGAAAATACAAAGATTATTGGGTGAAATGTGATTAACAGTTAGTGGAAGCTAGGAAGGACTTACAGAGACAATTGAATTCACCCTCCTCTAATAAGGTAAGTAAACTGAGTCTTGTTGCAGAAGGGACCACTAAGGGATCTAGTAGTATGGCCTGCATCACATCAGGGTATCAATGTCACTCAAAACAGATGCCCTCCTTTCTCAGTATCAAATACCTACTGGCCTCTAAAATTGTATCCCTCCATGTGAAAAGGCTCAGGTTTTAGTTATTAATTTGAAAAGCTTTCCATCACACTGAGGATAACATGCCTTTGCATTTGAATAATAATCGAGAACCAAGTTAAATATAATAATAATTTGTGTGTGAGGAAGCTGATTATTAGCTGGAAAGGATGTGAGTGTTTTTCAAGCAATAAGGCAACAATTCACTTTACTGAGAACCAAGTACTTGATGCTCTGTCTGGGTAGCAAGGCAGGGCAATACAACATTTACTCAAGAGAGGTGGTGTGGCTAGTGACGCAGCCCACCAGGTATGCAACGAACAACTCCTAGGAAGTAATTGCCCATGGATTGGACAAGTGGATTGGACAAGAAAAAAGGAAAAGTACTTCAATATGCACACACAACTCAAAATTAAGCATTAATAGAAATTCCTATGGTGACACGCTCTAGCTGGTTGCACCACAGCAAGCATTGCACTCTAAAATGACAATACCCCCCACATACTTTATACAGTATAAGAGGGGACAGTTGTAAAAGATCTACTGGCTATGTTAGAGTGTTACCACAACAATGGAAATAAAAGCATGCAATCAACAACTCAATGCAACAATATTAAAATTATGCACATTGGTACCACAATAAAAATATTCAATTTAATGTGTATTCATTCATTGTTACCATTATCTTTTTTTAACAAGCTTTATTGCACTTTCATGATGGTTATGTAGCATCATTCAAATCTGGTACTATTACGATGTCCACATTGCTTGAGAGGAGTAATATCTATTAACATAGCAACACTGGTTAGGCCATATTTAGCAGATCTCTGTACATAGCAGAAACAGTCCATCAGGAAATCACAGTTAACATTCCCCCCGCCCTCCCTCCCTGTGGTGCATCTATTGGCATTGTGCACAAGATCTGCTCTAAGATTCCATCCCTTTCTAGGGGATAATCGCTAAGTTGAGGTATGTCCTATCTCAACCCCCGGCCAGGTGTTTGTGATGTTGACCCAGGGGTGAGCAGGTGTGGCATAATGTGAGCCTTCAGCCTTCTTCGGGCAGGCCTTCCTCTGTGTTCCTCAGTGAGTCTACTAATGTTCCCCAGGTGCGCTTTCTTCATTTTGCATCTCGGAACCTCCCATTTGCTTCATAGTCTGCCCATTTCTGAAGTTCCCACTTTCATGTATGTGGGCTAGGGCCTCGCAGGTCCTTCCAGTGCATTGAGATCTCCTGCTTTGCTAAGGTGAACGTTAAGTCCTGAAAGCGACTAGTAACTTTTGTCTTCACTGCATGGGGGAATCATCCCAACAAGCAATGGTGTGCCTCCTGCGGGACAGCGCGTCCTATGCTAATGGATAACGTCTCCACCAACTCCCCCCAATAAGCAACTATTTCAGGGAACATCAGAACATGTGGTAGAATTCTGCTCCCACCACCTAGCATCTTGGGCATGCATTATTTGTTTGCTCAAAATATCTGTTTACCCTTCCTGGGTGAGGTATGCTCAATGTATCACATAGATGTTTATTCATTTGAATCTTGCATTCTTAGTGGCTTTGGCTATGTTTTACAGTATGGTCTCCCAATCATTCTCGCTTATGTCCCACCCCAGGTTCTCCTCCCACCTACACTACAGGGGCAGCAGCCGGGTCTGGATGGCTCCCTGATAGCACTGATAGAAGCAGGTGACTGCTTTGCATGTTCGCAAGGTTGTGAGGATGTATTGAAAGTAGGCAGTCTGCAGGGGTTCTGTCAATCCTGATCCCCAGTGCTTGCAAATAGTCCTTGTAATGCCTCTATGCAGAAGAAAATGTCCCCGGGGTAGGTCATTTCGGAGTTGTAATTGATCAAAGGTTAAAAATACCCCCTCCTCAATGAGGTATCCCATGGTGGTTATTCACGCTTCCTGTCATGTTGCAATTCCCCGCTGTGAGAAAACAGGGCTGATTGCAGAGGCCCCCTAACTTTTTGCCCCCATTTTCCACTTTATGCTGGTGTTTTCCTGACTCTGATGGTGCCCTGGGTACTGCTAACCAGTCCCAGGGCCTGTGCTTTGTGTAAAATGGATATGCAAATTAGGCTAATTATAATTGGCTAAGTTAACCTACCTATAAGTCCCTAGTATATGGTAGGGCATGTAGGTTTAGGGACCACAGCATAGGTAGTGCACCCATAGGTGCACTGCTGAGGTGCCCAGTGTCATTTTAAAGGCAGGCCTGCCTTGCTGGCTGCTTTTAAATTAAAGTTATATGCAAATTCGACTTTGGAATTAAAAGTAGTTCCAAAGTCTTAAACTACCTTATTTTTACATATAAGTCACCCCTAAGGTGTGCCCCATGTGCCCCTAGGGCTGGGTGCCATGTAACTATAAGCAGGGACTTTATAAAAATAGATTTATAAACCCTGGTGAGGTAAAAACAGCCAAATTCGTTTTCCCCTCATTGAAGTGAATGGCCTTCATAGGCTCGAATGGGGAGACTTTATTTTTAATTTTAAAGTCTCCTTAAATGTTGCATACCAAGAATTTGGTATCAAAATAATTGTTGTAATAAATCCCACAACTTCCAGTTGTGGGATTTAATATAACTTGTTCAGGTAAAAAGTTTTAGACTTTACCTAAAAAGTTGCCAATTTCAGCCCTGCATTGTTTTTGCTGCTGTGCTCTGATTGGCCAGCCTGCAGCAGCTTAGTCAAGCTGCCTTGATGAGGTGTGAAGTGGCCTGGCTTCACACAAAGGAATGTGCTTGTGGGAGAGAATCTCCCCTCAGCAGAAGGTGAGGCAGGAAGGGGGAGGGCTTCCAAACTGGTCTTCAAAGGCAGAGAAGGACATTTGGAGCAACCAGCAACACCCCCACATCCTGCAACCCCAGACAACTAGGTGCCCCCTTGATTAGATTAGGAGAGGGCGGGAGAGGGGGGTGTTTATGATTTTTAGCCACACCAGTGGGTGGGCTCAGCCAGATGTAACCTCCAAAAATCAGATTCAGCCATGTTGGATTTTTAGAGAATGTTGCCTTTTGGGATGGATTTTTGCCACACTTCCCAGGAAGTAGTCATCACAGGGGGACGACCCTGTACCTGATTGGAGAACCAGGACCCCCCTGCTTTTCACCCAGGAGCAAGGATAAAACTGGCAGACCTGCCCCCACACCTCAGATCCCCACCAGATTTCAAGAAGAAAAGAACTAAAGGAGAAGAAGGACTGCCCTGCTGGACCCTTGGCCTGCACCTGGAACCTGCACTCAGAAGGACTGCACCAGCTGCACACTTGGGCTTCACCACAAGAAGGACTTTGCCTGGCTTCAACTGGTTCAAGGAGGGACTCACTGTTTGCTACAGGTGAAAAATTGCTATCCAGAGTCCCCCTGCACCAACTCCTGAAAAGTGACCAGCTGACCACTGTCCAGTGGCCAAAAAGGAGTTTGCGCCAGGTGCATTCTGGGAGTTGAAGTCCGCACCCCCCAAGGACCATCTCAGAACTTCTGGACCCTTGGGGTGAGCTGTGGACCCCAAAAGAACCTTAAAAGAACATCTGGGTGAAGCCCCAGAAGTTTGGAGAAGATTTGAGAATTTTTGTAAAAAAGCTCCAGAGAGGGACCGACCCGCCGCGGAAATTCTAGCCGGCTTGCCTCAACCGCGACCCGGCCTGACTTGGTGGTTTGTCCCGGTAAAGAAAAATCTCTGAAAAAGAGACTAAGTCTGAAGGTAAAAAGTTGACCGGGACCTCCCAGCCATCGTATCCGAGAAGGGCTCCATGGACGTCGGATCAAGATCCAGGTTTACCCCGGTCGAAGGATTTTCATCTCGAAAAAACGACTAAGTCCGAAGGTAAAAATCTCCACCGAGGAATCCAGCATCGCGTATCCGGACAAGGGCTCCAGGAGGTCGGATTCGACTGGCAGGTTCGTCCCGCTGAAGAAAATCTTCAAAATAAAGACTAAGTCAGAAGGTAACTTTTTAACCGAGGCCTCCCGCGACTTGTAGCCGAGCAGGGCTCCATCGCGGTCGGCCTGAAACTTTGACTTTGCCCCGGTCGAGGTGCAACCAGATGACCCCATTGGCGCTTTTTGTTTCTAAGCGCTAGAAAAAAATTAATTCTTTAAAAATTCATATCTCCGGTTCCCCTTATCCGATTTTATTCGTTTTTGTGTCATTTTAAAGATAAAAATATAAACTATTTTTATAAATTGGTTTTGGATTTTTAAACTGTTTCCTGTGTTTTATTTAATTACTGTTTTGTGATATTTGAATGCTTTATACACTGTCTCCTAAGTTAAGCCTTGACGCTCGTTGCCAAGCTACCCAGGGTTGAGCTGGGATTAATTTACTGAGACCTAACTGTACCTAAGTGGAGGTTGGTGGCTTGTTGCTAGGTGTAGGTACCTACCTGCCCTTACCAATAACCCATGAGGAAGCTCCTCAAGGTAGCGCAGCGGCAGGTCCGGTGCATAGGGGACTCTGATGCGCGCCTTTTTGAGGCCACATTATTGTTACCATTGTCATTGTCAATATAGCACTAAAAAACTGAAATCTATGTGAGTCATTTTTAGCTTTTAACTGGCTTCCAGTAATCTCATGGAGCAACAACAAAGATCCCTGCACAACCAAGAAGGCCCATGGCGCAAAAGTCAGAGAAGGAGTTGAAATGAGTATAACCTCTCTCAGAGTTGACTTAGGATGGCAACTTTTCCAAAAAATCACAATATAATCCCTTAGGGTTTGCTGTACTTGTGACAGAACCATGAGCATGTGGTAATTGATGTGTGGTGCCCTTGACCTTTCTGAGGCATCCCAAAATGAAATAAATATACAAAGTTTTAAGTGTGCCTCAGTGGATTCTGTGACGCTTTTTTGCCATGAGGGCTTATTTTTTTACCATTGTGCAACTGAATTAAAGGGCTTTTTCTATCTGATTCTTTTTTTTCAATCATTCCCTCTGCACTTTTTTTCTTTCCTAAAGTTGTGTCCCAACCTATTCTATAGGCGCCTCAGATAACTCTCACAAGGGCTGCACAAGAGCTGAAGGCTGCACATCTGACTGGGTTCCTGGCCGGCCAGCACTGTCTCTGTGCTGGCACACACTCTTCTCCTCTGTCTTGATCCTGACACTCTCCTAAGCCTAGAGTCTTCTCCAGCAGCACACCACTGCCCTATCTCCCTGTCTGCAATCCCCAGGCCTCCTGATCTCCTTTAGCCACTTGCAGGGCACCAGTGTATCAGTGGGAGCGAGGGAGTGCCCTCCAATGAGGGTCACCCACCTACAGGCTCAAACCTCAGAAGTTCCAGGGGAACCTTTCCCTTCCAGGGCCCCACAGCAGGTCTACGTCTCCTAGTATCCCCAGCGCTAATGAGGTAGATCTGCAAAGTCCCGTTAAGTCCAAGTCTTGGGCACCCCGGGACTCCAGAAAGGGTTCAGTTCTTCTTCCATTTCCTGCAAAATCCATTCTCTCTCTTTTGTATCTCCCTTATATATACTTTTAAGTGGGGATGGAAAGATCCAGAAGTTAGGTACTTTTACCCAACCCTAGGATGACACTACTACTGTCCCAACCCTCCTGAGCATAATTCTAGGATTTTCCTGCATGACGACTTCAAGAGATGTTTTGAAAGATCTCGCTTAGATCTTGAGGCCTAGTCAGTAACTCCTACAGCTGCCTGAGCACTTACGTTCCAAAACATCAAAGGGTGGGCCCTCCTGTGATTAGTGCCAGAGGTGTGCCTTTCTCCCTTATTTTGCCTTGTGTTGAGCCGTCCCACACTAAGAAATGTGAAAATCTCATTAGCACATTCAGATTCTGTCCATACCTATTCCTCTACTGCAAAGAAACCTAAAAAGCCCTATCGTAAGGGGAAGGCTTTGATCCTCCCAGCTAGTCCGCAAAGCTATCACCTTGGCCTTGCAGGGTGATTCAAAGCCAGAATCTAATTAAAGAGCTAGATGAGAGAATTATGAAAAACATGAAGTGTAAGAAGGAGTGCAGATGTGATAAAGAGATGTGACATTTGCACAGAGGATCCCTGTTTACCCGGAAACTGGTGCTTCAAGCTAGTGTAGTTTGGTGTGCTTTCGCCCATAATGTGCAATGCAGTGACGTACACACATTTTCCAGAAAAGTATACTATGAATGCATACTCTTATTATAAGGCCTGCACACATCATCACCAACTCATGAAGGGTCTCCTCTGTGACAGGCTACCCGTGCAGGTGAGTACTCTCACTCGCTCAGACTACACATGTGGGCCCAAGCATGTGGGCACATGTTGACGTTCATCCAACCTGGAGCCCCTTACTCCATCTGCAGTGGATCTTGGTTTAAAAGGCAGGCATGGACTGCTAGAAATCCCAATCCATTTTGACAGAGCTTACGGGGAGTGAGACTCACGTAGTGAGACTCACAGCAGAGGTCTATGAATCCTGGTAGTCCAAAAAGCGAAATACCAAGACAGCTAAATTGGTGGGAATCCACTTGTTTATATTGCTCAGCAACAAAGCATGAGGGGTAACAGGTTATACTCTGACAAAATCCTACTGAAATCTACCCTTTTATAAATGGTAAACTCTGAAGCTGGCTAAAGTGATTTAACAGCCAGAGAGGAATTCCATCCTTCAAAGGCACATTTGCCTGTTCTCCATCATAATTATAATTGACCGAAGAAGAAATTTAGAGGGAGCAGTTAATTGGATAAAGGAAGAACACTGCAGATAATACTTATGATGACAGATGTACTAGAACAATAGAAGAGAAGTCTCGTGATTTCTAGGGAATATGGTGAGGGCTATATTTCAACCAGGAATGTTCCATGTGTCTTTTGCATTTCGAGCTTGTAGATTAAATGCAACACTTTATAGTGTACCTGGAGCACATTTTTGGAATAGATCTGTCATTTGCCCACATAAAATAGAAATGGAACTGGGTTAGTGCCCAGTAATTCAAAATCCAAAGAAGACCTTAAACGTATCTCACCACTAGTATTGGCTAAGTATATGTATTCTTTTTATTAGAATGTATAAAGTGTATCCTTCATCCAAATTGGTAGTGGGTAGTCGTGCAGAAAAAAAAACTTTATAACAATTGCAATCTAAAACAATACAAAAGTAAAGTGAAAAACAATAAAATTGAAATCTCCACATAAAATAAACAAAAAAGTGGAATCAGCACGAAAGTTGATAAGAAGAGGCATTTTAAATATGGAAGAATGTACAAGAGCGCAACTAATTTAAACAAGTATTGACGCAGCCATTAGGTATCCCCATTTATAGTAATGTGCTGAGCTATTGGTTTTGTCAGTGCCTGTTTGCATTGGGAAACTAAATAAAATTTAAAAAAATTGCAAAACGGCTGCTGGAGCACGTTCACACGTGCATGCAGGGACAGTCATTTTTTTAATGTTTTTTTTTTAAGTAGCGAAAAAACACTCCATGATAACCGCACGTGTCGAAGTACACATGTGCACGTTTGGTCAGCCATCTCGGAATGTTGTTTTTCATAAAGAAAAAGAATTCCAAAATGGCCATCGGTGCATGCACACACTAACACATAAGTAGACATTTTAGGATTTTTTTCGACTTTAGTCTGCATTTCAAAATGCCTGACAGACAATTTGAAACAGTAGTTAGCATGGCATGCTAAGAAACCAAATGAAGCAAGTGGGCCAATAATACTGTGTTGCTGCAAGACCGTCAGCGAACCATTTGTTTTCAGGAGAGCAATGGCTAAGCAGTGGATTACCTGGAAAGAAACACACCGTGCAGGAATATGGGGTCTAAAGGTAAAAGGGCAATCAAGTGGAGAGAGCAACTAAGGATTTTCACTCCCATGGACTGCTGAAACACATTTGAGAAAAAAACTGATGTTTCAGGGGAAGGATACAACTCAACCATTCAGAAGTATGCGGAAACTCCCATATTCCAGGGGTGAGACAAAAGCAAGAATAGGATTCAGCATCATGAAAGTAGGATAAACAAGCAAGCTGTCCAGTCATGGCAATGAGCAAAGTGGCCTCTTAATTCTGACAGAGCCTGTAACAACCCACCCGAATTATGACATCAGCAGAACTTTTTATTTTCATATTGAGATTTCATCTGCTGATAGCTGCCGAAATCTGCTTGTGCAAATTAGGAAATTCTGGGAAATCGGACCCGAAATTACAGGTTCCTCAACTGAATTGGCCTCGATTTTTCCCCTCCCAGAGTCACTGATTACCTCAGTATCTTTATTTGCGCGAGTGGGGAAAATCTAGTCCTTTCTTCCAGCCACTAGTTAAGAGGGCCTCCATATTGTATTGTAGAACATAGATTGTTGACAACAGAAGCGGTCGGAAGGCGAGACCTGAAATGTATGTTTTCTGGATCGAATGACATTGGAAAGTAGCATTCATAGCCTAGGAGCAGCTCAAGAAAATACTCTGTATGAGACTTTGAAATATATAAACTTCATAATCTCCAGCCTGAGTTGGACTTTGATATAGGTTACTCTATTACCTATAGAGAGACACAGCTTACTGGTCAAATTCATAGGTTTCCACAGAGTGAGTGCCTTTAAGACAATACAAGCCAGTTTGAAGGTGAGAACGAAAGTGGAGGGGAAGCTAATGAAGAGAATGGGAACGATATAGTCAATTTTGTTAGCTTTTGTCAACAACCAAGCAGCCACGTTGTAAAATTACCTTTAAGGGGCAATTATTGCTATCATTAATCCCTCAGAAAGTGCACTGTTGTGACAAAATGTGTTTCTACCATCTATTCCCACCTGCATGATGTAAATATAGGTGTACAATCCAGAATAAAACCCCGGAATTCTGCAGGACTTTATCACATTATGAGGAAAGAGAAGAAAGCCATGAATGGGCAGAAAGCAATAAAACTGAAAAATTAGCAGACATTTAATTTTTGAACAATTAAGCTTTAAAGAGGTGACACTGAGGAGTCAATGGTGCCAGCTGAAAGCCTTCGCTGGAGGGATTCTGCCAACGGCAACACTATCAGATAAAATATCTTGTCATCAATATACTGGTTCTGAGAGTTGTCTTCAGCAGCCATCACTGGCTATATAAAGATTTAAAATAAAGATGAAGATGAAATTGAGTCTGAAGCCACCAAGTAGAGATTAGAAGAGCATGGTTCAAAAGGTCAGTTGGAGTGGCTTTCATCTCTTCCAATAGAAAGGAACAAATACAATTGCCGTAAGATGGACCTAAGGGCTCTCATTGTCCACTGCTAAGAATAAAAGATGATTCTTTTGACTTACAGTGTTAAAAGGTGCTGAGAGGCCACAAAGCACTAGCAGACAGACACCACAATCAGCACCCTCATACCATGTCCACCACCCGAATGGTCAATATATTGGTGCCACATATGGAACAGAAATTAAATTGTTATGGATGAAGAAAGAAAAGGTCTGACATAGTCTGTGGAGTCCCCCAAAGATCGTCTTTCAGCCCGACCCTCTTCAACACTTACATGACCCCCCTGGCCATAACCGTCAGATCACATGGACTCAACATCATCTCCTACGCCGATGACACACAGGTCAGCCTCTTGTAGTCCGAAGATCCCGTCACCACAAAAACTAACTTCCACAGCTAACATCCACACATGATGAGTGTAGCAGACTGGATGAAGGCAAACTGTCTCAAACTCAGCACCGAAAAGAAGGAAGTCCTCATCTTTGGGAACAACACCTCGCCATGGACTGACACATGGGGGCCCAGCAGAGCTCGGCATCACCCCAGTAGACCACACCCACAACCTTGGCAAATTATCCATGAAGAAACAAATTGATGCACTCTCATCCGCCTGCTTCCAAACCCTTTGCATGCTCCTCAAGATCTTCAGGTGACTCACAGCTGACACATATTAGAAGGACTGTCACGCAAGCCTCATCACCAGCAGACTGGACTATGGAAGCAAACTCTAAGTAGGAATCACAGCGGGCCTCCTGAAGAGACTCCAGACAATACTGAACTCAGCGGCAAGACTCTTACTCAACCTCCCCTGAAAGACCCACATCACACCCATCTCAAAAAACAACACTGGCTCCCGATTCAGACGATATGCCAGTTCAAGATGCTGGCCCACACCTACAAGGCCTTGCACAATGAAGGACCAGCATATAGCAACAAATGCCTGACCTTCCACCAACCAACCAGATACTTCCAATCAGCTTCCCTCTACCTGGCAGACACTTCACAGATCTGTTGAGCCGACAGCGGAGAACTCTGCTTCTGGCACCTGGAATCCAAGGCTGGAACAACCTGCCTCCTCTGCACCTCATGACCACATCCTCACTCCAGAGATTCAGAAGAGAACTAAAGACCGGGATGTTTGTATGATCATACCTCCATGAAGCAGCATACAGCTCCAGCACTTTGAGTCCTTCACTGGTGATTGGCTGTGCTCTATAAATGTTTGATTGATTGATTGATTGAGACAAGTAAGGTGAAGAGGTATTTACCAGGGCAAGCCAAGTTAGTTATGGGATAATAGTTTCTATGGCCTCCCGGGTACAAAAATGACTATCTAATAAGAGAAAAACTGGCAAGATTTAGAAAAGAAAATGAAAGGGGCCAGGTAATAATGAGTGAATTAGGGGGAACCAAATCAAAAGAGAAAGCATAGCAGACAGACTTGAGGAGAAAAGCAAAAATGTGATAATTTGTGAAAGTTATAGGTTTCCTTAAATTAAATGGGCACGTGAAAGTTTCTTCAGAAACAAGAGGGAATACTCCACATTTAGAAAGACACCAGAGCAGTACAATGGGAACTATGTCATGGTAATTAAATTAGTAATTTGGTCTGTATCCCTCTGCTAATTGAAATGTGGTCTGCAAATAAAATAAAATATTATTGTTCAGTTTTGCTAATGAAAGAAGGAAACCAACGAGAGCCAGTAACATATGCCTTGGAGTTAATGGGTTTGTTAGAGGTGGAGATGGACAGAGTTCAACCACCACTAACTCTTGCTCACTGTCTCACAACCATGTAAGTAAATTAAATATTATTCTTTCACACCCTAGTAGTTGGAGGGCTTGTGGGGCTGGTTGATAATGCTATGAACCCCTGTAACTCTGAGAACACAAAAGTGCTGATACAGACCACTTCTGACAACACTATATATGAAACATATTTGAAGGTACAATGGTATAATATCCATTTGTAATGGATCACAACAGGCTAATGTATATGGTGCAAATATCGGCAACTACACAAACACCATCTGAGGGTCATTGTAACTCATTTACAATGTTCAGAATATTGTAGCTGTTTCTAAGAACTGTAAATAGCAAGTGCAGTTTATTCATTAAACAGGATGAAATGTTCACTAGAACTTGCAGCATTTAAACATCTTAACTAAAAGTCATAGCAGATTTCTGCAGTAAGTAGAGATGTTATAAGAAGTGGGCAAAGTGGGCAATTGCCCAAGTCCTCTAACTTCCAAGCCACCCTTTTATCTAACTCACTTCTATTTCCATATCTTAGCCTCTTTCCTCTCTGCCTACCTCTGCCTCTGAGTCTCTTTTGCTTTGCTTAGTAGAATCTTAGGGATTTATTGGGGCACTGGAAATATATATTTCAACTGTCTATGTGTGGACCGAACCCATTTTCTGAGAGACTGGTATAATGTGGGCTTAAATTCACAGAAAATAGCAATAAAATTACAAACAGGGGGGCCCAAAAATGTCTTACCCGGGGCCTCAAAAATCCTTAGGACAACACTGGCAATAAGCACTAACAGTGTTGAATGACCAGACTACTTTTAATTTTAAGAGAGCAGATGTAGTCAAAATAAGATTGGTGCAGAAGTGAGGACAAAAAGGCCGGTCTGTGTGCCCAAGACAAAGGTACATTTAAAAAGAAGAGTAATTAGTAAACAATCCAACTAAAAATATTTCCACTAAAACGGTCTTGTACATGATGCAATTGTTGCAAATGTACATCCTCTTGGAACCTATCAAGGTTATCAATGGTGAAAGATGGGCACTGTTAGACCTGACAGCCTTAGGGTGGTCTTCCCCAAATCTTTTTGTCTGCTTGCCTCATATTTGTCCTGCATCTTTTGTTGTCCCTCTGACCCTGAGCACTTTACCACTGCTTACCAGTGCTGAAGGGCATGTGCTTCTCCCATAAACATGGTGACATTGTCATACACACAATTGGTACATTTCATCCCGGGGTTGTTAATTAAATGCTGCTAGTGGGCCTGCAGCACTCATTTTGCCACCCATTTCAGTGGCCCTTAAACATGTCTCAGGCCTGCCATTGCAGAGTCTGTGTGTGCAGTTTCACTGCCACTTCCATTTGGCATTTACAACCTCTTGCCAAGCTTTAAACTTCCCTTTTAGTACATATAAATCTCCCCTAAGGCAGGCCATAGGTAACCCTTAGGGCAGTCTGCTACTTAAGTAAAAGGCAGAGCATGTACTTTTAAGTTTTGAATGTCCTAGAAGGGAAAAACTCCCAAAATCGTTTTTCACTACTGTGAGGCCCACTCTTCTCATAGGTCAACACTGGGAATTTCTTGATACACTTTTAAGTTGTAATTCCTGATCAGAAAGGAGTAGCTTTGTCATTTTTCATATCTTTGGAAGGGTAATGATGAATCTGCTTTACTGGTAAAGTCAGATTTACCATTACTATTTTAGAAATGCCACTTTTAAAAAGCAGGCATTTCTCTGCTCTTACTGGTTTGTGTGCCTTGCAGCCTGTCTCCGATACACGTCTGGGGTAGGTAACAGCTACACTTTGTGCATTCCTTCTAGACAGCTGCAAACACAGGAAGATTATGTATGTCTGAGCATTTATCTGCATTCATCTGCATTGTGGTGGGCCTTCCTGGACAGGAGGGGTGGAGGGGAGCTGGCACACATGAATAGGCCAGTGCCTCTCCCCACACAAAGAGCTGATTCGCCCCTTCTGATAGTCTGGAGCCAGGGCTGAGATGAAAGGAGGGCCTGTGCACTTCAAGGAGCTGCCTTGTTGTCACCTCCACTTCAAAGGCACATTTGAGTATTACTACTGGGGCTCTGATCCTATCTAGACAGGACACTACTGAACCTGGGAAGAACTCTGCCGGAGTAAGGACTGCTGTGCTACAAGGATTGCCACTCTGCTTGACTGACTGTTCTGAGGAACTGCTTCACCACTTTGCTGAGCTGCCCCTGCTGCCTGTTGATCTCTGCCCCACCAAGGACAAGGACTGGGCCCATCTCATTTGAACCCAGAATGACTCCAAGGGCTTGACTTCTGTTTTCTGAAGTCTCAAAGACACTCCTCTTCAACTAAACTACAGCTCCTGGGCCCATCTTCAACCAGCTCCTTACCTCCAAGAGGCTCCCCTCCATTCCTGGGGCCTCTGATGTGCTTTTGGCTCCTGAAATCAAGCATTTGGGCTCTTTCCAATAGCGAACGGGCCCATTAACACCGAAACCGCACCGCTTGCACAAAGGTTCAGAGTGAACTGGTACAAATTTGTCTCTTCATGCACAAGATCACCACTCGTGACTGCGAGGCTCCAGCTAGTCCATCCGAAATGCCTGCCAGTTCTTCACACCCAGTGGACCACTCCCAGTGACACTCTCCTTGCTCGTGGTGAACTTCTTCCCTCCAATTGGGACTTTTGACACAGTTCTTGAGAAGGTAAAACTTTAGCGGGACTTACCTGGGATTGCATCTGACCTGCGCTTCATCACCGTCAGCCTGAACTTTTGAATTTTAACCTGGTCTAGCACGGCTAGATATCCCCGGTTGGTACTTTATGCTTCTAAGCACTACATTGCAGTTTAATCTTTAAAAATTCATATCTTGAGTTCTACTTATTGGATGCTTGTCATTTTTGTCTTGCTTTACTCAGATAAATAGCCTCTATCTTTCTGAATTGAGGTGGAGACTTTTTGTGATGTTTTCACTGGGTTGCTGTAATTTTAAGTGTTGCACAAATACTTTACACTTTGCCTCATATATTAAGCCTGACTGCTCTGTGCCAAGCTACCAGAGAAAGAGCACAGGTTAATTTAGGTTGTGTATCTAAGTTACCCTGACTTGGATTGTGGTCAGGGTAAGTTAGACTTGGACAGGGTGCATACCTCTGCCAACTGGAGACCCATTTCTAACAGGCACCAGAGAAAAAAATAGAAAATCAAAAACAAGAAATTCAGTTAAGTTGGTGGCCAGCCCTCTAGCATCATGACTGCTAAATTGGAAGAAAGATCTTTATCTAGATCTTAGTGCTCACACTTTAAAAATAAATCATTATATTGCAACATGGTAGAACTCAATGTCGCGAAAAACGTTGTTGTCAAATGAATATTGAAACTCCAAATCATAAAATAGGACTAGAAAATTGCATCAAACCTTTTTCAACTGAATAGATATGCTTGTCCACACTCTTTAGAGGAACTGTCTGCTCTGATGGCAGTGAAATCAGCACATTTGTAATTTGTGAACTTTCACACCCCCTCTACACAAAAGTAAGAAGGGAACTGAGGTTAGCTGAGTGATGTTTTCCTGTATTTTCTGAATACGAACATATGGAGAACCTTCGGTTGCCTCATAGCTAACTTGTATGTACTTCTCTGTATTATCCAGGTTCTTTCTTTCCTGTGCTTTTTTGCTGGTATCCACTTCCCTACCTATGACTTGTTTTATCTACTTCGCTCTTAAAAGTCTGTACTGCATTCTGACACCTTTTGTGGCCCGCTTCTCTCTCCATTAAACCACAAAGAAATAATCATTAAACAAATAAGGTCCTTGTGTTGGTCAATATTAATATTTTAAAGAAAAGAGAGTATAAGGTAATGAAGGAATTTGGAAAAACCTTCCAGCCTTTCATGAAGTCAAAAAAACCTGAACAAATGAAGAAAAAGGGAAAGGGTGCCACTTTAGTTGAAAAAAAAGAAAGAGTGATGGTTAGTACATTTATATTCCCCATCAACTTGAACATCATTACATGAGGTCAGACTTTGTATATGTTATTTTCAAAACATTGCCTATGACACACCTGCAATGCCTAGCAGGCTTGGTTTCGTAGATGTTTTATTTTGGGTCTAAAAAGTAAAATAAAGTAAACTGTCAGGTGGATAGTCCAATTATAATTGAGCTCTAACTATACGAATGTTCGTTTACATGTGGGATTTCTACTAGTTGGGACCAGTTTGACTGAATCCATAAGAATAGATTTTATGAAGCTAGATATCTAAAATTTGAGGGATGCAGAGGACCAAAGAGAAATCATCCAGAAAGAGCAAAAGAGTTTTTGGGAAGGTGATTTTAAGCACAAAGACCAGAAGGTATTGGAAATATGTACATTAAAAAGACAATGTTAGAATTAGAGTGATCCCATGTAAAAGAGCTAGGAATATTATTTGACCCGAAAGAATTGTGAGGTTGTTCTGCAAACTACTGCCCTTCCTGCTTATTTCTCTAGCTTTACTCCTGCCATAGATATGTCTCTTGAATGTTTGAAGGAAGATGTTTTATGTCATCTTGATTTCAAACATTTTAATGACGTGAAGAGGACTACCGAATCATTCACTCATATGTAACACAAGGAGAGGATTAAGAGAGCAAGGGCCTGATGTCTACTTTTTGCCACAAAACTGCGCTAATAAAGTTTTGCGGCAAAAAGTATAGCGCCGGCTTGTGCCATTCCACAGTACCAGCCAGGCGGCATATTAAAAGAATGGCGCAAGCAGACGCTAAACTTGGGCTAGTGTCTTAAAAAAAGACGCAAGCCGGGTGGGGGTAGCGGTAGGGAAGGAGGGGGTTGTGCATCAAAAAATTACGCTAGCCTGGTTAGAGACAAAAAAATGCCTCTAACCAGACTAGCGCCATTTCCTGGGGCACAACCACCAAAAATATGACTCCTGCCTTAGTAAAGACAGGAGTCATGTCCACCACCCCAGTGGCCAGCACAGGGGACAAGGTTGCCCTGGGCATGGCCACTGCACCCTGTGCCATTCTTGGGGCTCCAAGTAGGGGCCCCGGATGGCACTTTAAATAAAAGTTAACAAAAACGTACCCATACTTACCCTACTTACCTGGGATGGGGTCCCCCATCATCTGGTGTCTCTCTGGTGTGGGTGGAGGTGTTCCTGGAGATTGGGGAGGGCACCTGTGGACCCATTCCATGCTGTTTAACCATAGAAATGGATCCACAGGTCCCCTAACGCCTGGTCTGACCCCGGTGTTGAATAATGGTGCAAAGCAAACTTTGCACCATTATTTAGCCTGTGCATCATTTTAACATGGGGTGATAAATATGGTGCTTTGGGGATAGCACCATAGTGGCAGTAGTGGGGCACTATGGGGCACAAGGAAAGTGGCACTGCACTAGCTGCAGTGCCACGTTTCTTAACTCTGCCCCCCTGTGAGCCTCAGCACCCCTGAAGGTTTCGGGGGGGAGGGGAGGTGTCACCTATTTTCTAGGGTGAGGTTATACTGGACCATATTTCTTCACACCAACTAGTCGAACACCGTCCAATCTCAAGGCTCAAGTGTCTTTTATGTCTCTCCCAATGTACATGAAAATCAAGGGGGATAAAAAAAAGGTTCAAATGAGAGAGTTTAATTTCCAAGGGGGTGGGGGATCAGTGCTTTCAGCTCTCTTCGCCCAGATTGTCACCAGCTGAGCGATATTAATTAATTTCTTCCTTTGCCCTTCACAAGGATGGGGGTAGTGTCTGGCAGCCCCTTTCCTTAGGGTGAGGGAGTCTTAAAAAGGGAAGAGCTGGAGACATGTCCCTCAGCCCTGTTCGCTATTCCAAACTGGGGAATAAGAAGAAGTGACAGACTCCTCAATGTTCCAAAGCATTCTGTGTGCCATCAGTCATGGGCCAAGGAAATTTATCACCTAACCCTGCAACCTGTTTTGAGTTGAGGTCCCCACCCCTATGTGCCCTGAATCATAATGTGGGCCACAGAGGAGCAAGGAAGGCAACTGGGAGCAAGAAATAGAGGCTGGTGACAGGTGCCCCATCACTCACTTTTCCATGTTCTGCAGTAGAATGTCTGGCTCAGAGAGGAGCAGGTGAGTGACACCTGTCACCCATCCCGGTGCCCTCTTTTTCAATTGGGGACAGATGAGAGGTGACCCGCTCATACATGTACTGCACCATTGTATGAGTCGAGGAAGGAGTGAGGAGCGGGTCAGATCAATTACAAGGATTTATTATTTGACTGATTTGATCTGCACAAGTTCATTTGAGTTTAACATCTCACACAAATGCATTCATGAATCGTGGGTAAGACATAAGAAGGGATCAATTTGTGAGCAGGTAAAATCACAATTATTTTTTAGGTGGAGCCGAGAGAGCGTACATGCACTCTCTGCAAGGCCTGTTAGAATGAGTAAAGGACTTTGCTCCTGCATGCTGCTTACCATAGGTTGAAGGCAGTGTTGTTTATGTTTTGCTGCCTCCTAGCAGGGTTGGCAGCTGATAGGTCACTTCCTGTTCTTGGCTTAGGAGCACCGGCTAAGTACAGTTTAATTATGCCTGGACTGTGTTTCTGTTGTTTGGATGGTCTATTTTTTTGTTTCCCCTCTCGTGTGTGACAGTAAGCAATCCTGTTCACCCATGCAGTTCATGTTCCACGTTTGCTCTTCACTTGGTCATTACTTTACATAATCAATAAATACATTTAGTTGTGTCTTGTGTGTGTGTTTTGTATGTTTTTTGTGGCTTTATATAGCCTGAAATAGACCCAGGTATTGAATCCTCAACAGAGGCTCTCTCTGCACAGGGGGAGAGCCAATACTACAATAGTCACTGCACTCACCCTATAATGCTTTGCAGGCATTCCTTTTACAACACATTGTTTGCCCATAACTCAGACTGTGGTGGTCCTAGAACAATGGGACCACCACCAAAACATTCAGAACAATGTGCTCTTTCTGTCCATGTCATCTTCAGGGTCACACTAGGTTAGAGGGGGGGGCAAAAATATAAACTCTTCCACCATTAAATGTATATTTGAACTCTCTTAATGTTAGAGCTTTTGTGTTTAAAGGAATATAGTCTCCCCTTCCCCTTCCCCTTCCCCTTCCCCTTCCCCTTCCCCTTCCCCTTCCCCTTCCCCTTCCCCTTCCCCTTCCCCTCCCTAAGATGCTTGTGCCAATGCAGGTATCCTTGCAGTCTGGTGCAAGTGGAGTGCCCACTGCAACACCCATTGCACACCCCTCTGACGCAGAAAACTGTGTCAGAGGGACCCATATTTACAAGGAGGTATAATGCCACAAAAAGTGGCATTACACCTCCTTGTAACTATGGAGCAGTGGTTAGCGCACTGGAGCATCATGAAAAGTGACGCTCTTGTGGCATTAGGGGCTCTTAAATATGCCCCTATGATCACTATTGACTGAAGGATGATAATTGCCCCAAGACACAGCTAAATCAGTCTGCTCCACAGGGACATCTAGCCATGACCAGTGGTAGTGCACCTTCAGCTGAGGATTCCACCGGGACATCTAGCAATGACCAGTGGCACTGCACCTTCTACTATTGACTCTTGACTCTACAGGGACATCTAGTAATGACTTGCGACACTGCACCCTTGTGACGCTTACTCCACAATAAAATCACATGAAAAAAGAATGACAAAGAACATTGCAGTGTAAGCATAAAATCAGCCCCTTGACGGCATAGTATTTTACACAATTCAGACCTAGCAGGCCTTTTAAATATAACTATGACCTCTAGGGGCTGAATATATAGTTAAATGACCATGTTTCTTCCAAATTCTATTTTTGATGTGGACCTCTGTAGGGGCTATTTGGACCATTACAGTCTAATGCAAAGTTCATGAAGGAATACACAAACACAGTTCATTTCTGATAATGGTTTAATGTGTGGCATGGCTAAATATTTCAGCCATTTCACTGAGGACCTGGTACTTCTCTAGATCTTTCCGGGTTTGGGGGACATTCAAAGCTTTTGACGTCAGAAGTAGTTCTGGCAACGTTCTCTGACACTGTACTTTGAATGCTTTTGGCTCCACAGGGACATCTAGCCACGGTCAGTGGTACTGCACCTTCTGCTGCTGACTCTACATGGACATCTAGCCACAACCAGTGATATTGCACCTTCTGTTCTTGACAAAATATTAGCCGCAAATGTGACGCTAACGGGCCACTAATAAAGCTCCATATTGACAAGGTGGGGCAAACTAGGTTTGCCCCACCTTGTAAACCCTTTGCGCCACATCATGCATAATATCTGCACAATGTATGCAAAGAGGGTGTTCCCTCGTTAGAGGGTCGCTAAACATGGTGCAATGGAATCTACAAGATTCCATTGCGCCATTTCTACTGTCATTTTTAATGCCTGCTGGAAGCAGGTGTTAAAATGAGTCTCCCATTGATTTCAATGGGCCTCTTTAAACTATGCTGGATTAGCATACTTTTTTTTACGCTAATCCAGTATAGAGTTACAATAGCGTAAAAAAAATACACTGTTGCCCCTGACATGCGTCATGGTGCACCATATTGTAGATACGGCACTACCATGGTGGCGTTAGGGAATGCAAGGGGGCCGCAAGAAAAGTGGATCATCACTAGTGATGCGCCACTTTCTTGTAAATATGGCCATAAGTGAGCAGGGTAAATCTGTGGTCAACTATTCTTTCCTCCAGCTTCAAACCTTTAAAACTCTCTTTCTCCTGCATAGTATTGCTTTTAAACATGATTATATTACCTTTGCTAGATTACAATCAGTTCAAATTAGGCTACAAAGTTGGCATCGGACCCAATGTGCAAAATCTCATTTCACTTGCTTTGACTTCCCTCCATTGGGTGCCTGTTAAACAGAGCATTGTCTTTCAATTTCTATGGCTTGTGCATAAAGAGGCACATTTACTGGCATTCTGCACTGGGAGTTGCATCACATAAGTAACCAAATCTGCATAAAAGGTTTGTTTTTGATTGTGCTGAAAAGGTGCCTGAAAGTAATGCAAATCAGCACTCAGGGCTGCTTTATTTACTTTGCAAGAAGGGGACATTTCATGAGTGGTACATGGAATTTCTCATGTAACCATCCTTGGGTTTTTATGCATAACCCTATCTGCTAACAATAGTAGATAGGGCTTTGTGGAAAAAATAATGCCTCTTTGAAGCTTTTATTTCTCGTAGTGCTTTTCCACTTTGCGTGTATGCTGCACTGTTCAGCACACGTCCAAAGTGGGAAACGATTTAAAGTTAGACTAAGCATAGTATTTTGCACTAGAATGGAACCCTACCAATACAAAACCTATGCTGGACATTACGCAGACACCTTTTGCAGTATGGTGCAAAGGTCTGTGTGTGGTGCTAGGCAGAGAGCAGGATAGCGCTATGTCTTAGTAGCTATGGCACTTTCCTGCCCTGTTTGTCTCGTGTAGCACAGTGCACCAACTTTGGTTGCTGTGCTGCCTTGCAGGACACTCTAGTAAATCTGACACTAAGAAGTTTACTCTACAGTTGAGGCTTTTTTAGATATATTGATTCAAGTGGTACCATCCTTCATGTTCTTTGAGATCTAGAGATCAATCTTTGCTAATGGTCCCACGGTTTCACCACTCTACTCTTAGGGGTCAAGCGTTTTCCAAACCTGAGGCACAAAGATGGAGTAAGCTACCAGTTCAGACGAGGAAAGAGACTGACCTCCTTAAGTTAGGGAAAACCTTTAAAACCTTACTATTGCATCAAACATCTTAATCAGCAGGGGTGGCAGGTTACACTGTACTAATGACATTAGCAGAAACAGTAACACCTATTATTCAAGCTCAAAGAAGTGATTAATTCTATTTTCCATAAATTATTTTCCAGCTTCACTGTCGCATTTGGTCCAAGGCTTTCTTGCTAGTATTTAATTTTCAATACAAAATGAGGTTTGCAGTCACTTTTTTAGCTCGCCCATTTTATCAAGCTTTCCCTTCCTTTGCCTTCCTTTTGCGTTTTTATAAGCTTCTGTGTGAACAGTGAAGACAGCGGCTTATCTGCAATGCTTTGGTGTCATTAGAAATTATCAGAGAACAGTGAGGTTTGTAATTACTTGTGTCACCCTAGTCTCATGTCCCTGTGTGTTTTTCCAAATAACCAGTTATTATTTAAGGAAACTAGTAGATCTTGGTCAAGCAGAAGGATCGATGGCTTTGAAATCCTTTGTAAAGCTGTGTTATTGGAATCCCTGAAAAATCATAGAGCTGTATATTTTAAAGCTCTGGATAAAGCTTTGGGTAAAGCAAGACAACGACCAGCACCCGTCAACACCTGAAGCAGAATATTTATGTTTTTTGCATAATTTTCTTTTTAGGTCTTACCTTAGACAGTGAATGCACTGTCACTTGCGAGGCATTTTGTTTACATACAGAAGACTTAAAGCCTACTTATTGCTTACCATTTGTTTGCTTCACCGTAACATCATTCTTATTTCCTTGGTCAGCAAGTGCTAGTTTCACTTCCTCTTTGTGTATTTGTCCTTCCCATCGAGCATGGCCTAAGTAACTCTTACTTGTCCAGAGCCCTTCCACTGCTTGAGCTTTCTGAGCTACTTTTATTCTTTTAGTGGCAGCATTCCGTAAGAGTGCATGTGTTTGCAGGTGTCTCTCTCCCACTCCCACCCCCATCTTGCATGATTGCTTGCACCCGCTCCGTCCATTCGACCCCTTCTTGCATTCTGTTGTTGCTCTCTTTCATTTCTCCCACCCCATCCCTATTCCATTGTTGCTTGGCCCTCTTCCTCCTCCCCCTCCCATATTCTGTTGTTGTTGCTTGCCCCAATGCCTTTCATCCCCTCTCTCAAGCCATTGGTCCAAATTTATGTTTCAGCATGTACTCTGTTCATGTAATCCTAGGGGCTCATAATTAGGAATTCTGCGAATAGTCCAGAATCACAAAACCATCCTTGTGCATGGGGCACTTTCACAACATACAGGGTATCACACATTTACAGAAACCATGGTGGAAGTCCAGTCAGCCTACAGGTGCCATTATCTGCCAGTAGTCTAGGCTTTCCAGGTTATGTAATGCCTCAAGGTTAAACGGAAAATTAATGGTTGCCCCTAAGAAAGAAGGACAAATACAGCTCCAAGAGATAGCACAGTTGAGCATGTTTTGGTATATGTTGTAACGCAGGCACCAGAGTATTCATTGGCCTCATGCATGTGGCTCTGATTGTTGGTAGACACTTTTGTCTATAATTCAAAATTCAAATACAAGTTTAGAAAAAGCATCTTAATGGACCAATTATCACCTGGTATCTTTGTTAAATGGCTGACAATACCCCAATCTCACCAAACTTTAGGCCACTACAAAACATTGACAAAACATTGACAGAAATACAAAACATTGACAATGGGGCATTGGCAATTGGGTTCTGGGTTGAACAAACATTAAAGGTCTCATTTTGTGTTCGGCAGATGGGAAAGCCTGTCTGCCAAACTCCTGACAGGGTGGCCGCTGTTCTAGTGGAAACCACCCCAACAGACCTATTAGGTGTTTCCCACTAAGCTGATGGGCAGAACCCTCGGTTTCCACCTGTCAGCCAACTTGGAAACAGGTAGCAGCATTTTCTCCAGCTCGTAATCGAGCTGGCAGCAATGCTGTCATCTGCAGGGTGCACCAGCAGACACTGAAGGTTGCAATGGTACTGGGCAGGGGGAACCCTGCACTGCCCATGCCAAGTGCATGGGCAGTGCAGGGGCCCCTCTGTGGCTCCCTGAACCTGTTCTCCACCAGCCTGGCAGAGAAAGAGGTGGTAATGCAGCACTGTCCTGGCGGATTGCAACCTCTTCCCACCATCAACCTGTCGGGATCACTGATCTCGGTGTAGACAGCAGAACCCTGGAGGTCTGACTGCCAGTGTCTTTATGTGGCAGTCGGACCGCCACAGCAGCGGCAGACCTGACTGAGGCCCTAAGTAATATTTAATTATGTTTCCTTAACAACCAAACTCTTCAATGCCTATAAAATATACCAAGGTGGGAAATGGTTTCTGGTTTACTAGACAGGAGTAGTGGTCCATCATTGAAGTGGTTTCCTACATTTTGTTTTCTAAACTAATTGTGGATTTCCAGTTTATTTCTCTGCCTTCCCACATTTAGTTGTCATTGTTTGCCCCATGTCTTCTGCCCCCTCCTACATAGTGTTGTTGCCTGCCCCATCCCTCACCCCAACACATTCCATTGTTGCTTGCCCACATCCCTTCCTACCCTCCCACATTCTGTTGTTGTTGTTTGCCCTGTCACTCCTTCCTCCTCCTGCTTTCCATTGTTGCTTGACCCCATCCCGCTCCAACATTACATTGTTGTGGCTTGCCCCTGTCCCTCCAACATCATCCTGCATTATTATGTGGCATGCCCCCACCAGTTCCTGCATTGTGTTGCTTGTCCTGCTCCTGGCACCTGAAAAAAGCATTATGATGTGGGCAGTGCTGGCCACATAATAGTGATTTCTTTCCTAACTTTCAGTCATGCTGCACAGCAGCCACACTGCTGTACAATATGGCAAAAAACAATTGTCAAAGCCAGTAAGTCTTGCATGGGTGGGATCTATTGGCTTTACCAATGCTTGTTCCTTTATTGACAGTGAGTGTTATGTCTTTAGGACATAGAATGTTCTTTTGTTGACACTCTTGTTTTGTTTGGGTTCAAGCGTGGGGATTCCATTCCAGGACAGTTTATTGCTGGCTGGAAGGGAAGAACCACGCTTGGACCATGACTATAATAAACATGAGATAATCCATTTAAAAGAGTCAGGAGTCCGCTACACATGACCATCATAATAGCCATGCTTATCTGTTAGAAATTGGGGGCCTTGTTTATGGGTTTTAGCCAGAGGGCAGCACAACAAGTCACTTTGCTGCGCTGCCTTGCGTCAAAAGGAAAGGGCAGAAATGCACTGTATTAATGATATATGGCACGATCCTGTCCCTTCTGCATGAGCCAATGCACAAATTTGGTGCCTAGTGCCAATGCAGGCAGCCTTGCACCATGGTTCAAGGGTGTCTGCGTTGTTGGCACGATTCCTTATGTGTGGGAAGAGATACCTTCCTGCACAAAAGCAATCAATGGACACATTTTACTCTTTCCATGTGTGCTGCAGAATGAGAAATAAAGTTATTTTTCCTCGTTACACCTCCTCTGGGAAGGCGCACAGTTTTGATGCATTCCCAAGTTTACAGATCCTTGTAAGTCTGGGAATGTGTCAAAACCCATTAGTGTTGTGTGGGAAAACCCACCACAATGCCCATGGAAGGCCTCCTTGACGTAGAGGAAGGCAATGCTTTGCCTTACTCTAAATCTGTGAGGCCATGCAAAGCCACACAGGTTGGCTTTGCGTCATGTAATAGATATGATTGAGAGGCCTGGTGTAAGGAAATGCCTCCTTGGCATGGTTACCCCCTGACTTTTTGTCTTTGCTGATGCCAAGTTATGATTTGAAAGTGTGCTGAGGCCTGCTAACCAGGCCCCAGCACCAGTGTTCTTTCTCTAACCTGTACCTTTGTTTCCACAATTGGCACACCCTGGCATCCAGGTAAGTCCCTTGTAACTGGTACCCCTGGTACCAAGGGCCCTGATGCCAGGGAAGGTCTGTAAGGGCTGCAGCATGTCTTATGCCACCCCGGTGACCACTCCCTCAGCACAGACACACTGCTTGCCAGCTTGTGTGCGCTGGTGGGGAGAAAATGACTAAGTCGACATGGCACTCCCCTCAGGGTGCCATGCCAACCTCACACTGCCTATGGCATAGATCAGTCACCCCTCTAGCAGGCCTTACAGCCCTAAGGCAGGGTGCACTATACCACAGGTGAGGGCATAGGTGCATGAGCACTATGCCTCTACAGTGCCTAAGTAAAACCTTAGACATTGTAAGTGCAGGGTAGAAATAAGAGTATATGGTCTGGGAGTCTGTCATACACGAACTCCACAGCACCATAATGGCTACACTAAAAACTGGGAAGTTTGGTATCAAACTTCTCAGCACAATAAATGCACACTGTTGCCAGTGTACATTTTATTGTGAAATACACCCCAGAGGGCATCTTAGAGATGCCCCCTGAAAACATACCCGACTTCCAGTGTGGGCTGACTAGTTTTACCAGCCTGCCACACACCAGACATGTTGCTGTCCACATGGGGAGAGTGCCTTTGTCACTCTGTGGCTAGTAACAGCCTGTACTGGGTGGAGGTGCTTCTCACCTCCCCCTGCAGGAACTGTACCACCTGGCGGTGAGCCTCAAAGGCCCACCCCCTTTGTTACAGCACCCAAAGGCACTCCAGCTAGTGGAGATGCCCGCCCCCTCCGGCCACGGCCCCACTTTTGGCAGCAAGGCCGGAGGAGATAATGAGAAAAACAAGGAGGAGTCACTGGCCAGTCAGGACAGCCCCTAAGGTGTCCTGAGCTGAGGTGACTCTGACTTTAGAGAAATCCTCCATCTTGCAGATGGAGGATTCCCCCAATAGGATTAGGGATGTGCCCCACTCCCCTCAGGGAGGAGGCACAAAGAGGGTGTAGCCACCCGTCAGGGCTAGTAGCCATTGGCTACTAACCCCCCAGACCTAAACACACCCCTAAATTGAGTATTTAGGGGCTCCCAGAACCTAGCAAGATAGATTCCTGCAACCTGAAGACGAAGAAGGTCTGCTGACCTCAAAGCCAACTGCTTTGGCCCCAGCACTACCGGCCTGTCTCCCCACTTCAAGACAAACTGCAACAGCGACGCGTTCCACAGGGTCCAGCGACCTCTGAAGCCTCAGAGGACTACCCTGCATGTAAAAGGACCAAGAACTTCCGAGGACAGCGGCTCTGCTCCAAAGAAGAAATATCTTTGCAACAAAGAAGCAACTTTTAAAGACAACACGTTTCCCACCGGAAGCGTGAGACTTTGCACTCTGCACCCGATGCCCCCGGTTTGACCTGCGGAGAAACAACACTACAGGGAGGACTCCCCGGCAACTGCGACCCTGTGACTAGCCAGAGTTGACCCCTCTCAGTCCCCCCAGCGACGCCTGCAGAGGGTATCCAGAGGCTCACCCTGACCACGACTGCCTGCTGCTAAGAACCCGACGCCTGGTAAAGACACTGCACCCGCAGCCCCCAGGACCTGAAGGATCCGGCCTCCAGTGCAGAAGCACCCCCAGGTGGCCCTCTCCCTTGCCCAGGTGGTGGCTACCCCGAGGAGCCCCCCCCCTTGTCTGCCTGCTTCGCTGAAGAGACCCCTGGGTCTCCCATTGAACTCCATTGCCGCTGAGGGTGTACCTTTTGTGCTAACTTGTGTCCCCCCCAGTGCCCTACAAAACCCCCCTGGTCTGCCCTCCGAAGACGTGGGTACTTACCTGCTGGCAGACTGGAACCGGGGCACCCCCTTCTCCATTGAAGCCTATGTGTTTGGGCACCACTTTGACCTCTGCACCTGACCGGCCCTGAGCTGCTGGTGTGGTAACTTTGGGGTTGTCCTGAACCCCCAACGGTGGGCCACCTTGGACCCAACTTTGAACCCTGTAGGTGGTTTACTTACCTGCAAAATTAACAAACACTTACCTCCCCCAGGAACTGTTGAAAATTGCACTGTCTAGTTTTAAAATAGCTTATTGCCATTTTTGTGAAAACTGTACATGCTATTTGGCTGATTCAATGTTCCTAAGTTACTTAAGTGAAATACCTCTCATTTGAAGTATTACTTGTAAATCTTGAACCTGTGGTTCTTAAAATAAACTAAGAAAATATATTTTTCTATACAAAAACCTATTGGCTTGGAATTGTCTTTGAGTGTGTGTTCCTCATTTATTGCCTGTGTGTGTACAACAAATGCTTAACACAACCCTCTGATAAGCCTACTGCTCGACCACACTACCACAAAATAGAGCATTAGAATTATCTCTTTTTGCCACTATCTTACCTCTAAGGGGAACCCTTGGACTCTGTGCATGCCATTTCTTACTTTGAAATAGTACATACAGAGCCAACTTCCTACACCTGGTCCATCGGAGCATCGTAACAAATGTAAAGGAGGCCCTTAGCCTCTAGTTAGCAGAGATTTGAACCCTGTCCATGTAGGGACCACAATCATAGTCAGGGTTACACTCCCTAAATGAACCTCTGGTCACCCTCTGGTAGCCTGGCACAGAGCAGTCAGGCTTAACATACGAAGCAATGTGTAAAGTATTTGTGAAACACACGCACACAGTAACAGAATGAAAACACCACAAAAACTCTACACCAGTTTCGAAAAATAGAGTATATTTACCTGACTAAAATGAGACAAAAGCGACAAAAATCGTTTGAGTAGTTCATTACATATTACTTTTTAGGAATAAATGCCAAAGCAGTGCTTGTCAATATATAAGCATTTACCTGATACCGAAACAAATAGTTCTCACAATATTCTTTGGTACAAGTTGCTTGGTTGATTTGCACTGGCTGTGGGGAAGCACAGGTCAACTATACATGTTCCCTCCCTGGGTCCCGGTACTCCACAGTACCATGCTGGCAGGTCCACCGACTCCAAATGCTAGTACTATGGTCGGAGTTGGACACTGCGGGGTGTTGGAGGGGCCGATGCTATTGTACACTTTTGTCTTCCTGGAAGGGGCAAAAACAGTTGATGATTCTTGCGTCTTTGGTCCTCCCTTGGTTACCGGGGTAATGCATCGCAGAGAGAGAGGGCGGTGCTGGAAGACGCTCACAAGGGAGATGTGCCAATATCCAGCAATACATGTCTCTGGGATTCTTGCGGGAAATAACTGGTGGTCGGGCCAAGACAGCTCACGGGGCGCTGAATCTCTTCAAGTGAATCACTGTTTTTGTAGCAGATCAGGCTACCATTCAGACACGCTCTGATCCTTGTCCACAGCCATCTGTTGGACTCACAAAGGGCAGAGTCTTATGTCAGTGACTTCAAGGTGACATTTTTGATGGCCCTGAGTTTTTTTAACAGGGGGCAAGCCAGCAAGCCCTTGGACATGTTGTGGGTTTACTCATTTGCCCTTACCTGGGCAGAGATCATAAGACAGCAGGGCAGCAAAGAAATGCAGAGAAGCAGTTCCTGGGAACAATCAGTCCTGGCAGAGTGGCAATCCTTACAGTACAGCAGACTTTACTTCAGCAGAGTTCTGTCCAGCTCCAGTAGTGTGCTGATTTCAGGGGATCAGAGCTCCAGTACTTATACCCAAAAACACCTTTGATGTGGGGGAGGACTTCAAAGGATCACTCTGAAGTGTACAGGCCCCGGCTTCAGCCCAGCCATAGCTCCAGACTATCAGTGGGGGGTAATCAGCCCTTTGTGTGGGGCTCAGACCACTACCC
The DNA here is from genome assembly GCF_031143425.1 of Pleurodeles waltl. Taxonomy (NCBI): domain Eukaryota; kingdom Metazoa; phylum Chordata; class Amphibia; order Caudata; family Salamandridae; genus Pleurodeles; species Pleurodeles waltl. Next base: position 1,335,092,088 of record NC_090444.1, on the reverse strand, counting down.
TTTGAAGTTTATGTGAGCCCTTCCCATCCTTTCTGCTTAGGAAATGCTGATTAGTATGCAGGTGAATGCAGATACAGTTGAGTCTCCTGTGTTGTGGGTGTCTGAAGGGAATGCACAAATGTAGCTGTCACCTGGCCCAGACCGGACGTATATTGGAGACAGGCTGTCAGGCACAAAGAGCAGTAAGAGCAGAGAAATGCCCACTTTCTAAAAGTGGCATTTCTAGAACAGTAATAATAAACCTGAATTTACCAGTTAAGAGGATTAGTCATTACCATTCCATTGGTATGAAAATCAAGCAGATACTCTTTTCTACGCAGGAATTACAGCTTGAAAGTATACTAAGGAATTCCCAATGCTGGCCTGCGAGAGGAGCAAGCCTCACAGTAATGAAAAATTACTTTGGGAGTTTTTCATTACCATGGCATGTAAAACTTAAAAGTACATGTCCAGCCTTTTATCTACATGGCACCCTGTCCTATAGACTACCTAAGGCCTACCTTAGAGGTGGCTAATATGTAACAAAAGGAGAGTTTAAGGCTTGGCAAGGGGATTCTAATGCTATGTTGAAGTGGCAGTGAAACTGCACACACACAGACTCTGCACTGGAAGGCCTGATACATGTTTACAGGGCTACTTAAGTGGGTGGCACAACCAGTGCTGCAGGCCCACTAGTAGTATTTAATTAACAGGCCCTGGGTATAAGGAACATCACTTTACAGGAGACTTACAAGTAAGTTAAATATGACAGTTGTGGATACACCAATGTTACCATGTTTAGAGGGAAAGCACATGCACTTCAGCACTGGTTAATAATGGTAAAGTTCTCAGAATCCTAAGGCCAACAAAGAGATACAGCAACAGAACATGAGGTGAAAGGCGAAACCTTTGGGGTAAAAACACCCTATGGATACCAGGTCTAACACTGTATTTACTGCTACCTTTGTCATATCAGCAGATATCATATTTCTACTTTCCTCTCATGCATTCTGTTACATGCTAGCTTCCCTTGAAATATGCAAATTACTTCATTTCCAAGCAAATCTTCATAGTAAATAAACATCAATAATCCTTAAAAATGAACTTGAAAGCTGCACATAACCTAATGTCTGAAGCATTTTAACCTCTGTGTGCCTCATGACAAGTTATGTGGCGCCCTCAAGGTAATGCCACTCTACCAGACTATGAACTGGTCAGTGTTCACGTACCTATAATTACTGGGTGTAGGAACACTGGACTAAAATCCACACCCAGTAATGCCACTAGGATCAGGAGGCTGCGACAGTAAGCACAGCCTAAGCCCGGACTCCACTGACTCACTGCCAAAGCACAGGCAGCATGCAGTGCACCCCCTAGCAATGCCATACCATGATCTATCCCCTCTGTCCCTCTCTACCCATTGTGGCCCACCTGCTAATTTGTGCCATCTGTTCAGAGCAGGTGGTGAATTCCAGCCAATGCATCTCTGGACTCTGGAATAATGACTGGAAAGGGACCGGATATTCACAGGTTTCATGGTTATTTATTCATTCAGGGGACAAATACTCATAATTACTGGATTGGAGCATTACTGTTCCAAAACTTATCTCCCTATCATAAACACAACATACTTATAAGAGGGTCTTATAACCCTTCTCAGTACAAAGCTGGTTACAATTATGTCTTCTATAGTTAATTCAGCATCTGGCTTACAAGTGACTCAACTGCATAATTCTGCTAGACTGATGATAAATAAAAATGAGCACAATATGTCATCAAAATCAACAGTGACGGAGTCCAAGGTAGCCACACAAACTTACCACTTTATTATTATTCTAAAGCCCGCTTCAGAATGGCCACTGGATCCTGTTATCATGAGATTCCAATCCACCCTACCTGAGCTTGAATCAACAGCACGTTAGCATTGCTGCCATCACAATGTGGACTAATGCATGCATTAAGGAGGCAAGACATTCCTTTTCTCCTGGGCAATGTGCCGCATTCCTCCACTGTCCATAATCACATAAGGATCATCATGCACAGATCAATTAGAAGATCTTAATAGTCCTTAAGTATGTGTGCATGCATGCCCACTCTGACCGTGAAGCATAACGTAGTTGGAATGCCGCTCTCACTTCACCATACAGCAAAGGGTACAAAGATGGATGCACCAGTTCAATGGTTGCGGGGCATGGACAAATAAAATATAATCCTGAAAAAGGGGACAAAACGACCAACAACATTTATCCATGCACATTTCAACTAACAATACATTTAGGGCCAGATGTATGAATCTGGCCCATTGCGATTCGGTAATTGCGATTTTTAAGAAATCGCAATTACCGACTCGCAAAGGGCCATGTATCACATTTGCGATTCAGTAATTGCGATTTCTTAAAAATCGCAAATGCAATTACCGAATCGTAAATTGCTATACTGGCCCCATTCGCAGCTATGGGCCAACAGGCCCATAGCTGCAAATTTTTTGCATTTCCTAAATTGCGATTTCTGAAACAGAAATCGCAATTTGGGAAATGCAAAGGGCCAGGGTGCTGGGGGCCTAAGGCCCCCTCTCCTGCACCCCAATTTTTTATTTTTGCACATGTAAAGTACACACGTGCCAAAAGGGTATGTGTGCTTTACATATTTAATTTAAAAATGCAGTTATACTGCATTTTTAAATTCTGCACCAGGTTACCACCTGGTTGCAGGTCATGGTATTTTGCAAGTGCAAAGTACCATTCTGCGAAAAATCGCAATTTGCGATTTTTTGCAGAATTGCTTTGCGACCTGGATTTTGCGAATCACAATTTTTGCGATTTTCATTTTTTGGTCTGCGAATGCAGTTGATGCATTGCAGACCCCGATTTTGCACTCGCAAACGGCCAATTTCGCTGTTTGCGAGTGCAAAATCAGTTGATACATCTGGCCCCTAGTTATCTATAGTCAGGGCCACTGGAATTATGCTACAGGGGTAGGCCAAATTATGCAGCAGGGTTAAATAAACTATACGGCAATAAAAGGCTTATTATGAAGCATTATGAGGCACATTTTGTTAGTACTACCTCATTATTTTGTCATTTTAAAACATGTTAACACAGTCTGGGTATTTATTGCACTTCATTAGTACCCGTGTAACACTTAAATATAGCAATAAGCTACAGAAAGGTGATCAGTCATCCTTTGCACAGGGCCTTCCACTGTGCAGCAATACGTGTCGCTGCATTTTTTGTAACTTTTGAACAGTTTGAGTTAGAAACAATTATTTGTTAAAGTCTGCAGATTATGCAGCAGAGGATGGTTTATGTGGCAAATGCGGCACATCTACAACTATGCGAAAATCGCAGTGGCCGCGCAATCACATAATTCCATTGGCTCTGTCTATAGTTTAGACATTCCTTTAAAATAATGTTAAAGAATGTTGAGACAATAAACTACACTTCCTTTAATTTAGAAACATAATATAAAAAAACTTGCAAGTGGGCAGCAATTTCTTGATTTAAATTAATGCAGTCTTTTTCCATAAAACTAAACCACTATAACTTAACTGTTTAAGAGAATTAATAATTTGCTTTTGGTAATGCCGGAATACAAGAGACAAAAATCGATGATCTTTACCGTTTCATAAGAAGGACGTTCAGTGTTGGAAGGTTTTATTGAATTTGTCACATTCTTTAAAACGTGTTTGAGAATAAAGAGCGAGATCGATATAACTGTACAATTCTGTAAATCACTATCAGTTAGGAAATAGGCACAAATCATTTCAGCACGTTTTTTTTTATTCTGCTCTGCTATAGCCCGCAGGGCTAATTGTGTTTCTATTGTTAGGTGCTTATAAAAAACAGTAAGCCACCTGAGCCAAAAATGGGTATGAGTCACTGTTAAGAATTTTTGTGCATTTATGTTTTCTGCAATAGTTGCAACATGCAGATGCACAATGTGATTATACTCATGAATATATACATGTAAACACTGATATAATGCTATTGACCAATGTTAACTAGGCCTCCATTAAAACCTGGGAGCCATCTTATTCAAGATGGATGTCATCCTTGTTTATTTCTGCAGCACACATTCAAACAGATCTGTTATTGTTTATTTTCATTGTAATTGCTCATGCTGTTCTTGATGAATCGTCCCCAGTGCAATACAAAACTGTAACAGTCTCAAGGACCTTCCGCAAGTTCTCTGTACGATATTCTTTCATAATAATCAGTGGTTGTTCTTGTAAATAGTTTGTTCTACCATCTTCGGGTGACATTAGCCTAGAGTGGGCAGAATAATTATATTATTTAAAAGGAGAGTACTTAGGTGCCAAGACAATTTGACGTTTAATTAGGTTGTACTCCGATTTCCTAAACAAAGATACTTTTACTCACACCACAGTGATTCTGCAGTTCTGTTAATTTAATATGTTAAAATAATTTATAAAAATCCTTGATTTTGAGGGTGAGCCAGAAGACTTTCCTGAAGACTTAGATGCTGCTATGGATTCTGACTAATTTTCAGATTTGGGACCTCTCAGTATTGCCCTACTCACTGAGAGCCTTTATGGAAATGACTCATTTGAAATTTGTAATAAAACCCTTTAACTATTCTACTCATCTGGAACTCAGTTATAGAGTGGGCCCTTTTAGTTAATTGAATGTAGTTTCTGATTTTTAATGTGTGGGAATGTGCTTCAACGCAGGGACATATTACTTCATGAAATTGAGTTTTAACACCATCTCCAATTCATTGAATTGTGCACATTTTGATTGAGGTAAATTTTGAGGTGCCATAATTGTGGGATCCCCTGGACCTACATCATATCACATTTCATACCTATGACGGCACATCTGAACAAACTCCTGAAATCATCAGCATTTTTCCTTCACGTAATGCTATTCTATAAGACACTCCGAGTCAAAAAGTTATGACCTCATCAAAAGGACACAATTCACAAACAGGGAATGAAACTGCAGCCATTCCACACCCCTCCAAGAACAAGCACAATCATACTCTAGCCCAATCCTCAGCCAGAGGAAGTAGAACTAAAGGAGCCCTACACCGTATATAAGCCTAGGCAATACATTCTTCGAGCAGCTCTAAAGAGATCCCAAATGCAGAGTCAACTAAATAAAGTAAATTGATGTTCTCAATAGGGTATATGTTGAGAACGTGTAGACAGAGAATAAATAAAATGTATTAAACTCCTTATTACAAGTGATCTCTTACTTTGTATGCAGGCCACAACAGGCCTGTGAAGTGACCCAGTGCAGAAGGAGAGAAGCATCTGGAACTCCAGGGCGATCAGCCAGCGCATTATCTGGAAACCTGAGAAGAGAGGAAAGACAATGTCAGAGAGGGAGAATATCTGAAAAGGAAAAAGGAGAAGAAAAGGGAAAAACACCAGAATGGGGAAATGGGTGGTTGGACAAGCAAACACGGAAAGGCGAGCAGCAACATTAAAAAGGGACTGGGTTTTCCAGGTTAGGGATGTAGAGGAAACAGAGAGAGCATGAGAAGATCAGCAGAGATTGAATGGATGTGGTGGCAGGAGCAAATGCCTGAGATCACGAACCCAGAGGCTAGCACTTGTATCGGCGTGGAGGAGAGTGAGGAGAACTCTGAGGGCGTGTGAATGGAAGACTGGTGGGCATCGTCGGCAGAGGCTCAATAGCATCCCAGGTGAGTGAAGAAAGCTTGTGAGAACATTTTCTTTCCTCTTTAATTCTTTTAGAGGAGTCAGTTTTTTCCTTTATATTCGTTCTTGTTTTCTTTCGTCTCTCACTTTTCCCCATGAACTCATAAACCCAGAGGGCGTGAAAACAGGACTGCCATGACCCTGTACCATTTATTTAAGTGGAGCTGCAGTCTAATCTACCCAATATATGAAAACATTTACCACATTGTTGGGAAAATCTTTCTTTTCCCGCCTCTCAGATGAAGGGAGAACAGTACGTTATCACAAAGGTTAAGCACTCCGGGGTGGACTAAATCACTGCTAGGGGCTTAGAGGAAAGTGTAGGTATCAGACAGAGAGTTCTGGGTGAGAAAAAGAAGACGATCATTGTCCATGGTGGTTGGACCAGAAAGTGACTTAAGGAAAGGGACTGTGTTCCGTTTATGCAACGCAACATGGTGCAAACTTAAGTGAGATTTATGACGCTATACAAAATCACCTTGCATGGCCCTGCATGGCTTCATAGATGTCTAGTAATGTAACGCAACACAAATTGCTGTGTTACATTACTCTACACCAGAGAACGTTTCCATGGGTGTTGCATGCGTGTTCTCACAAAACATCCATGGATTTTGACACATTCCCAGATTTACAAAAACTTGCAAACCTGAGAATGTGCCAAAAATATCCACCTCCCCAGCAAAGGTCAACAAGGAGAAATATGTTTATTCCTCCTTGTTTATTCTTCTTTCTAGGTGTGCTACATCCAAAGATGAAAAAGTCTCAGTATTGTTTTTGTGGAGGAAGGTGCCCCACCTGCACAAAAACAATCCTTCATTCAACGCATGCACCCTTGCACCAAGGTGCAAGGATGCCTGTGTTGGCGCTATGTTGACAAAAGGGCACCAGTGCAGGGAGAAAGGACAGGAATTAACTGTATTGGATAGATACCGTGCACTCTTGCCCTTTCCCTGTGACTCAGGGCAGTGCAGGAAGGCAACTTGCTGCACCTCCCTTTGTCACAAAGCCCATAATTCTGGGCATAAGTGTCTAATTTCTGTTATTCAAAGATCTATGCAATAAACCACCATTTCTAACCGCAAGCCTACAACGGTTCTGAAGCCTTATTAATGACCTCCCTAGAACAAGGCCCTTGAACCATCCTAACATCTTTAGGAGTTTTTGCCCCTGTTGGACTCAGCAGAGTTGCATCTCCTATATCTGAATATCAGTTGTTGGCCTGTATGTCATCTTTTTGTAGGCCACAGTGAGTTTGAGTTCTTCAAGTGAGGGAGACATGGGCTCTAGGATCTTTGGGAGGAATCAAGGACAAGAGCATACATCTTGTGGCAGTAGAAAATATACTTTCATAGCCTTTGTAGAATTTCTGCTCTCACTTTAAACATCTCAAGGCCCTTTGAAGTGTCAGCTATGCAGCCTTTATGCCAGATGCCTCTTCCTATGCTGATCCACACTCCCAGGACAATGGAAAGTTCCCTTTCCTTGACCATCCCATGTTGTTGTAGTCGTGCTGTTGATCTTTTCAGTGGTTCCCCCTGAGGTTTTAAGGCTGGTAGTCATCTGTTGATGGCCATGTTGTAGAGTCTGCAGGAGACCATCAGTAGGTGCCCAGTAATCACTAGGTGGACCCGAGTCCCGCTGTGCAATGATGGAGGCACAGGAGTCTTTGTTTGAGGACTTCAATTGTTTACTCAATGCTGCATATGGTCCAGGCACGTGCCCTACCATGATTCTGTTCTGTAGTGGTAGGCTCTCATCAACCATGACTTTAGCAGTAGCTGCTATCACAAGTCGGGGAAAAGGCAGCAATGAGTTGTTGGAGCAGCGGGTGTTGGTGTGAGGGTGTAAGTGTTGTATTGTGATGCTGTAAAAGTTTTTATCTCCTTGTAATATATGCAGTGGTGTCCGTGGTCGAGAGGGTAGCATGAGTTGCAATGCATCCATTATTTACCATAGTGACTTGTATATGGATGATTGAAATACGCCGTTGGTGTCTCTTGTGAGTAGAAGGAACCAGTGCAGACAATCATCAAACGCAAAGCATCTCCATTAGCATGGCATGTTGCATATTTTTAGGGGATGATGTGAGAAGCAAACATATGCAGCTAATTTTTGATGGTGCCTAAGTTGAGTCCTAATCTCCATAAAGACTGCTATTTGGTGTAATAATAGATTGCTTTACATGGCATAATTTTCTTTTCCAGTAGTTTTCTCACCTTGTTCTGATGTCTCAGATGAGTATTTGTACCCAATGGAGTAGCATTTCATGGTGGAATAACACTTCTCAGTAGTTCTTTTTATTGGCTTGGTCTATGGCGTTTTCATTTGAAAGAGTGCTTGTGTGAACACTGACCATGTTAACAGCTGTTCTTTAATGGAATCTGCAGGTTTGTGCATGCATGATTATGTGAATTTGTAAATGAATTAGTAAATGGTTATGATGTTGGCAATGTAAGCAATAAGGGGTGTTGTGCTTACTTCAGCTTTGCACGGTTTGCACGCAGTCAGCACCTTCCTTAACACGTTTCCATGTCTGTTCTCCATTTTTCAGAAAGTTGTCACCATTTACTTGCCCTTTAGGACCACTGGCACTGCCCTTTTATCCTTTGTTTCTGAGGTGAAAAGGAAATACCAGGAACAAAGTCAACATAGTTAAAATGGCTCCATATGGCTATACCAGAGTATTTGAACCTGTACAGTGTCACTTTTGTGGTGCAATCCCAATGCAAAATCCTTTTTGGAATTAGTATGGTTTAATAATGCAAAATAATGTAAAGCAAAACTATGCAGCATTGCTGAAAGTTAGGGAAAAATACATTGTGACACAGCCAGACCTGGCAGCATGATATCATTTTTTTTTTCTAGTGGCAGGGGCAAGCAAACAACACAATGTGGGATGGTGTGGGAGCAAGCCACAATGGAAGCCAGGAGAGGGTGAGTGAGAAAGGGGCAAACAACAAGAAGTGAATGTGGGCGGAGTCAGTGGGATGGGGCAAGCAGCAACTGAACATTTGAGGAATTGAAGGAGAGGGCAAGCAATGATGGAATGTGATAGGGTAGGCAGGGAATGTGCAAGAAACAACAGAATGCTGGAGGGGTGGGAGGAATGGAACAAGAAACAACGGAACGTAGGGAAGGTGGGAGGCATATAGGCAAACAACAACCACGGAATGCAGTAGGGCTCAGAAATGTATTGGATATCCACAGTTAGTTTGAAAAACAAAATTCAGTGAACTGTTCCAGTGAAGGACAGCTACACATGCCTGTCTACTAGACCAGAAACCATTTCTCACTCTTGGTATATTTTAGAGACAGTGCTTTGCATTGTGGTGCATTACTTTCCGTAAGGTAGGTATTACATGGGTGGAGCATGGGCATTTTGACGCATACCTAGCTCCCTGGGATTGCACCAAAATGGCTATTTGGGCTGAATATCGGAAAAAGAAATATTGTGGCCAAACTATTGTGTCAAGTATCATGTGAAGGTAAGTTCCTATAGGTAAGCAACATTTTACTATATATAACTCCACATCTATGTACCTTGAAGAGATATATCTATATATATGTATACATATAGATATATATATGTATATATATATATGGAGAGATAGATAGATAGATAGATAGATAGATAGATAGATAGATAGATAGATAGATAGATAGATATCATCAAGGTACATAGATGTGGAGTTAAGAATAATAAATCTATACTTCCCAATTTGCACTTACCTTTTTGATAAATCAGTCCTCGATATTTTTTATGCAATATTATGTCCGCACAACATTTCTGTTTCCAGTATTTTGTCAGTGATCCTCAAAATGACGCCCCTATCTGACAGAGATGTAAGAATGAAGAATATCTTTATTTCTCCTCGTTACTTCCTCTCCCCATGCATGCTCCCTTTTTTTACGTAATGCAGCAGAGCAAGTTCCTTTGTTGGGCCACATTGTGTGAAATAATAGTTAATACGACTTAATGTATTTGCTTGGATATATGCTGCTAGAAATAATTAATTGTACCTAACCTTCAATGTCAGGGGCTGAGAAACAACTAACTGAAGCCCTGGTATCTGAATCGAGCACAAACCTGAGGGATTTTTTTTAATTGCATATTATGATGTTTCAGTGTTACCTACCGCACTGTTTGTTATATTTACTGCAAAGATTATACTGGAAATGGGCACTTGTATTGTTGTTTGTTTGTTGTTGAGGGATAAATAGGCACTTGAATGCCAAGGTTATACAAAAATTGAACCATTCAAACATTAGTACATTGCTCAAGTGTAAATGTTTGCACATTTTGGCCCTTATTTATACTTTTTGGTGCAAAACTGCACTAAAGCAGTTTTGCACCAAAACGTTTAGCACCGGCTTGCACCATTTTTGTGCACCAGCCGGGCACCATATTTATGGAATGGTGCTAGCTGGTGCAAAGGGTAGGCTAGAGTGAAAAAAAAAAAAATCGTCGGTGGGGCTGGTGGTATAGAAGAAGGGGGTTTAGCACCAAAAAATGACTTTAGGCACGTTAGAGTAAAAAACAAGCATTTGCAATGCAACGGGTCTCACATTTCTCCGAGTTAGAGCTATTAGCCGTTATAAACTCCCAACCAGACTTTTCTTGCCACATTAAATGGAAAAAAAGAGCGCGATCACGCTGCTACAGTTCACTCATAGTGAAACCTATCGGCAAAAATGCAATTATCTACGTAACCAGCAAAAGTGCAATTAACTATGTAACAGGGTTGATGTCATGGAAAGTGCTCTACTTCTGCCAAGCGAGATTGCGCTGCGAAAAAAAGATAAAAAGTAGTCCACAAACCGGATGGAAAACAGCGAGCCTCGCATGTTTTCAGTACTTGGTCGCTGCGCTCGAGGAGGGCTAACCACTGAAATAGGCATGACATATGCATGCCTTCCACAAATGAAAGCAAGCAGATTTTAACAGGCAAGCCCACGAACCAATGAAAAACACTGATGAGACATTGACTGGGCTCCGAGCCCTTTTCTAACTACTAAAGCGTCTCGCAAGCGAAACATATGCACAAGCGCATGAGACGCAGGCTCGATCCTAAAAAGTGACTCTAACCAGATTAGCGTCATTTTATGGTGCTAAACCTACCATGCCACATGACGGTCATGCCCACCACCACATGGCCATTGCACCCTGTGCCATGTGTAGGGGCCCATTACAGGGACCCCCATGGCACTTTAAAAAATAAAATGCAATACTTACCTGTACTTATCTGTACTTACCTGTGATGGGGCCCCCCATCCTCTGCAATTCCTCTGGTGTGGGTGGGGGTGCCCCTGGGGCCTGGGGAAGACACCTGTGGGCTTATACCATGGTGTTTCACCATGGAAATAGGCTCACAGGTCCCCTAACACCTGCCCTGACCCAGGAGTTAAAAAACAGGACAAAGCAAGCTTTGCACCATTTTTTGACCCTTCCTCCTTCCCGTGTACCATTTTTCCCTGGGAGTATAAATATGACGTTAAGGCCATAGAGTCTTTTTTTTGCACGGGAATGCCTACCTTGGATCTCATTAAGGCAAGGTAGGTTTCCACTATCAAAAAATTACTTTAACTTCATAAATTTGGTGCTAGTTGGGTCTAGCACCAAAGTATAAATATGGAGTTAGTTTTGCATCGAATTAGAGAAAAAACAAATGACGCTAATTCAATGCAAACAGAGTATAAATATGCCCCTTTGTGTTTTGGAAGAGTTTGTAACGGTGTTTCTCTTTTACTTCTCATGAATGTTAAATTTAACACGTGGAAAAAAATTACAAACATGAAAAGTAAATAACAGTGAGAAACCTGCAATCCTGCTCTTGGGATCTGTAGATCTATCACCTTTCTCTGAGTCAATGACAGGGGCAATTACCTGCAGGCTCTGCTGCGCAGGGGGCCCCCATCTGCCCAAGGCCAATGAATATCTATGAGATACGGGAGCCTCATGGGCCCCTCTTCATATTATGCAGGGGGGTCCCATCATTTCTACATTCTGCTACTGCTCAATGAGTCTACCACACACCAGTTCAGAAACTGTGTGCTGCACAGCAACCTCCTGGTTATTAGCCCTCGCCTCCACCTCAAAATTGCCTGAGTAAGCACAATACTCGTCCTCTCTTGTTTAGACTACTGAAATGCCGTCTTCTCAGGCTGTACAAAAAATACATTTCCAACTCCCAACAACCCAGAATGCCACTCCCTTGCTTACTTTTAGCCTAAACATCAAGCCCACATCACACTCTCCCTGAAAGTTCTTGATTGGCTTTGTTCGTTGTCCACAAGGCATACCTTTAATAACTCCTGTGTACCTGCCCAAAGATTTCCTAATGTACTTTGCAACAGGTAACCTGACTTGACATCCAGAATTTGCTGGCCATCTACCATCACTGACACAGATGCTATAACTAAAATCTGCTGGGCGGTGCTGTATTAAAATTACGCAAGGATCTAAAGACCATACTTTTTGGTGCAAAACTGCACCAATGCAGTTTTGCACCAAAAAGTTTAGCACCGGCTTGCACCATTTCTGAGCACCAGCTGGACACCTTATTTATGGAATGGTGCAAGCCGGTGCAAAGGGTATGCTAGCGTAAAAAAAAAAATGACGTTAGCCGGGTGGGGCTGGCGGTATGAAAGAAGGGGGGTTTGCACCAAAAAATGACGTTAGCCAGGTTAGAGTAAAAAAAAATGACTCTAACTAGCTAGCCTCATTTTCAGATGCAAAACCATCCATACCACATAACTCCTGTCTTAGAAAGGACAGGAGTCATGCCTACCACCCCAATGGCCAGCGCAGGGGACCAGGGTCCCATGGGCATGGCCATTGCACCCAGTGCCATGTAGGGGGGCCATTTCAGGGCACACAATGGCACTTTAAAAATAAAATACTTACCTGTACTTACCTGTGATGGGGTCCCCCATCCTCCGCTGCCCCTCTGGTGTGGGTGGGGGTGTCCCTGGGGCCTAGGGAGGGCACCTGTGGGCTTATTACATGGTGTTCCACCATGCCAATAGGCCCACAGGTACCCAAACGCCTGCCCTGACCCAGGCATCAAAATAATGGTGCAAAGCAAACTTTGCACCATTATTTGACCCATCCTCCCCCGTGTGTGATTTAAGCACGGGGCAATAAGTATGGCGCTAAGGCCATAGAGTCATTTTTTTCACAGGAATGTCTTCTTTGCATCTCGTTGACGCAAAGTAGGTTTTCATGTCCAAAAAATGACTTTAACTCCATAAATTTGGCACAAGACGGGTCTAGCGCCAAAATATAAATATGGAGTTTGTTTTGCACTGAATTTCTGTAAAAAAAATTACGCATATTCGGCGCAAAACGAGTATAAATTAGTCTTTGCCTACTTTAGAGACCTGTCATTCTTTAAGGCAGCTCAATCGAAACAGACTATTTGGATGTTCGCCCTCATTATGCTGTTCGCCCCACTAAATTCAGAAAGTCTCCCAAGGCCTGTGGCACTGCATGGCCCCAATTGTGTTTCCTACTACCAAGACGTAACCACTTGTTATCATTAGTAAGGTGTTTAAAACTAGAATGTAAGGCCTATTGAACCAGCATAGCATTCTATCCAATACCAATAGGCATTATCCCATGTTTACGCCGGGATCCTGAGTGACCTCAGACAGCTCAAATCGCTTTACTTTAACTGTTTGCTAAAACTGTGTTTTCCTTTTTTCTTTTTAAACCAGACTTTTATTTACTTCCTGATTTTACGCTGGGGAATCAATTTTGATTCCTCTAAAAACAGGAGTTTAAACATGGACCTGAATTCCCGACTTGTGCCATAATTACCGCACCTCTCTGTTTTCCCCTGAAAGATTTCAGAAGATCGACCTTGCAGAAACACACTGGAAGGAATGCTTACAGAAAAGGCAAAGCATGTAGAATTCTGTTAAACACCAATCCTTCATGTTATGCCTCATTTTCAACTGATTAGCTCACCCTTTTGCGACCTATTCGAAACTTAGCAAAACATACAAAACATACAAAACAGTGACCATTTTATGGAAATGAAGTCAAATGCAGTCTTCATCTAGCTGATGCTTACATCACTTTGCGTGCAAATCGTTTCACCAATGTGAAATAACTACATGTTTCTTAAATTTCTTGCAGATTCCATTGTTATCGGATTCTGGGTTGGCCTTGCAGTCTTCGTCATTTTCATGTTTTTTGTGCTGACCTTGCTGACTAAGACAGGAGCACCACACCAAGAGTAAGTCAATTTAAAGCACGTTTTGCGCATTTTAACTCATCTTCACCATTTCACCTATCCTTTAACCCCATTCTTTATGCTCATGAGCGCCTGAGAAAATAAGTACTGTCCAATTGCTTAATTTTGGAACCATGCAAACTGACAAGTGAGATGCAATTTTCGCCTCGTTTGGATGATGTAAATATCATTTTGAACTGATCGGCTACTGCACATTTATACTGGACTGTTAAAAACTTTAGACCAGATTTAAGAAGTTCTAGTGCCACATTAGCGTCATTTTGTTAATGCTAATGTGGTGTTAAGCTTCAAAAATCCCCCGCCATATTAACAGTGGCGCAAGGCACGCACAGACTACTTTGCAAACCTTTGCACCATATTATACATCCGCCATGCATAATGTATGCAAAGGGGGCGTTCCCCCGTAGGGGGTACCACAAAAATGGTGCAGTGGAATCTCTGAGATTCCGCTCCACCATTTTTAGCAGCATTTTTTAACGCCTGCTCTGAGCAGGCATTAAAAGGAGGCACACCATTTAATGTATTTTGCAGGACTAGTGCAAAAATATTTCTTGCTAGTCCTGCAAAATACATCAATAGAGTCCAAAGGTTCGATGCTGTGGCCACGACACAGCACCATGGTGCGCCGTATATTAAATATAGCACACACATGGTAGCGGTAGGGAGGTCCTGAGGGGTGCTAGAAAAGTGGCGCTGCAGTGGATTTAGCTCCACTTTTTTTAAATATGCCCCTTTGTTTAACCCCTTCGCTGCCAGACCTTTTCCCCCTCCTGTGCTGAGCATTTTTTGGGCTATTTGGGGCAGTTCACGCTTAGGCCCTCATAACTTTTTGTCCACATAAGCTAGCCAAGCCAAATTTGCGTCCTTTTTTTCCAATATCCTAGGGATTCTAGAGGTACCTAGACTTTGTGGGTTCCCCAGAAGGAGGCCAAGAAATTAGCCAAAATACAGTGAAAATTTAGTTTTTTTCAAAAAAATGGGAAAAAGGGGCTGCAGAAGAAGGCTTGTGGTTTATTCCCTGAAAATGGCATCAACAAACGGTTTGTGGTGCTAAAATCACCAGATTCCCAGCTTTCAGGAACAGGCAGACTTGAATCAGAACACCCAATTTTTCAACACAATTTTGGCATTTTACTGGGACATACCCCATTTTTACGATTTTTTTTGCTTTCAGCCTCCTTCCAGTCAGTGACAGAAATGGGCATGAAACCAATGCTGGATCCCAGAAACCGCAATATTTCTGAAAAGTAGACAAAATTCTGAATTCAGCAAGGGGTAATTTGTGTAGATCCTACAAGGGTTTCCTACAAAAAATAACAACTGAAAAAGAAAAATATTGAAATTAAACTGAAAAAAACATAAATTATTCTCTACGTTTTACTCTGTAACTTTGTCCTGCAATATCAGATTTTCGAAAGCAATATACTGTTAGGTCTGCTGGACTCCTCTGGTTGCGGGGATATATAGGGCTTGTAGGTTCATCAAGAACCCTAGGTACCCAGAGCCAATAAATGAGCTGCACCCTGCAGTGCGTTTTCATTCTATACTGGGTATACAGCAATTCATTTGCTGAAATATAAAGAGTGAAAAATAGCTATCATGAAAACCTTTGTTTTTCCAAAAAGGGCACAAGATAAGGTGTTGAGGAGCAGTGGTTATTTGCACATCTCTGAATTCCGGGGTGACCATACTAGCATGTGAATTACAGGGCATTTCTCAAATAGATGTCTTTTTTACACACTCTCTTATATTTGGAAGGAAAAAATGTAGAGAAAGACAAGGGGCAATAACGCTTGTTTTGCTAATCTATGTTCCCCCAAGTCTCCGAATAAAAATGATACCTCACTTGTGTGGGTAGGCCTAGCGCCCGCGACAGGAAACGCCCCAAAACGCAACGTGGAAACATCAAATTTTTTGAAAGAAAACAGAGGTGTTTTTTGCAAAGTGCCTACCTGTAGATTTTGGCCTCTAGCTCAGCCGGCACCTAGGGAAACCTACCAAACCTGTGCATTCTTTAAAACTAGAGACCTAGGGGAATCCAGGATGGGGTGACATGTGGGGCTCTGACTAGGTTCTGTTACCCAGAATCCTTTGCAAACCTCAAAATTTGGCTAAAAAAACAAGTTTTCCTCACATTTTGGTGACAGAAAGTTCCGGAATCAGAGAGGAGCCACAAATTTCCTTCCACCCAGCGTTCCCCCAAGTCTCCCGATAAAAATGATACCTCACTTGTGTGGGTAGGCCTAGCGCCCACGACATGGAAATGCCCCAAAACGCAACGTGGACACATCACATTTTTTGAAAGAAAACAGAGGTGTTTTTTGCAAAGTGCCTACCTGTAGATTTTGGCCGCTAGCTCAGCCGGCACCTAGGGAAACCTACCAAACCTGTGCATTTTTTAAAACTAGAGACCTAGGGGAATCCAAGATGTGGTGACTTGTGGGGCTCTGACCAGGTTCTGTTACCCAGAATCCTTTGCAAACCTCAAAATTTGGCTAAAAAAACATGTTTTCCTCACACTTCGGTGACAGAAAGTTCTGGAATCTGAGAGGAGCCACAAATTTCCTTCCACCCAGCGTTCCCCCAAGTCTCCCGATAAAAGTGATACCTCACTTGTGTGGGTAGGCCTAGCGCCCGCGACAGGAAACGCCCCAAAACACAACGTGGACACATCACATTTTTTGAAAGAAAACAGAGGTGTTTTTTGCAAAGTGCCTACCTGTAGATTTTGGCCTCTAGCTCAGCCGCCACCTAGGGAAACCTACCAAACCTGTGCATTCTTCAAAACTACAGACCTAGGGGAATCCAAGATGGGGTGACTTGTGGGGCTCTGACCAGGTTCTGTTACCCAGAATCCTTTGCAAACCTCAAAATTTGGCTAAAAAAACACGTTTTCCTCACATTTTGGTGACAGAAAGTTCCGGAATCAGAGAGGAGCCACAAATTTCCTTCCACCCAGTGTTCCCCCAAGTCTCCCGATAAAAATGATACCTCACTTGTGTGGGTAGGCCTAGCGCCCGCGACATGGGAATGCCCCAAAACGCAACGTGGACACATCACATTTTTTTAAAGAAAACAGAGGTGTTTTTTGCAAAGTGCCTACCTGTAGATTTTGGCCGCTAGCTCAGCCGGCACCTAGGGAAACCTAGTAAACCTGTGCATTTTTGAAAACTAGAGACCTAGGGGAATCCAAGATGTGGTGACTTGTGGGGCTCTGACCAGGTTCTGTTACCCAGAATCCTTTGCAAACCTCAAAATTTGGCTAAAAAAACATGTTTTCCTCACATTTCGGTGACAGAAAGTTCTGGAATCTGAGAGGAGCCACACATTTCCTTCCACCCAGCGTTCCCCCAAGTCTCCCGATAAAAATGATACCTCACTTGTGTGGGTAGGCCTAGCGCCCACGACAGGAAACGCCCCAAAACACAACGTGGACACATCACATTTTTTGAAAGAAAACAGAGGTGTTTTTTGCAAAGTGCCTGCCTGTAGATTTTGGCCTCTAGCTCAGCCGGCACCTAGAGAAACCTACCAAACCTGTGCATTTTTGAAAACTAGAGACCTAGGGGAATCCAAGATGGGGTGACTTGTGGGGCTCTGACCAGGTTCTGTTACCCAGAATCCTTTGCAAACCTCAAAATATGGCGAAAAAAACACGTTTTCCTCACATTTCGGTGACAGAAAGTTCCGGAATCTGAGAGGAGCCACAAATTTCCTTCCACCCACCGTTCCCCCAAGTCTCCCGATAAAAATGATACCTCACTTGTGTGGGTAGGCCTAGCGCCCGTGACAGGAAACGCCCCAAAACACAACGTGGACACATCACATTTTTTGAAAGAAAACAGAGGTGTTTTTTGCAAAGTGCCTACCTGTAGATTTTGGCCTCTAGCTCAGCCGGCATCTAGGGAAACCTACCAGACCTGTGCATTTTTTTAAACTAGAGACCTAGGGGAATCCAAGATGGGGTGACTTGTGGGGCTCTGACCAGGTTCTGTTACCCAGAATCCTTTGCAAACCTCAAAATTTGGCTAAAAAAACATGTTTTCCTCACATTTTGGTGACAGAAAGTTCCGGATTCAGAGAGGAGCCACAAATTTCCTTCTACCCCGCGTTCCCCCAAGTCTCCCGATAAAAATGATACCTCACTTGTGTGGGTAGGCCTAGCGCCCACGACATGGAAATGCCCCAAAACGCAACGTGGACACATCACATTTTTTGAAAGAAAACAGAGGTGTTTTTTGCAAAGTGCCTACCTGTAGATTTTGGCCGCTAGCTCAGCCGGCACCTAGGGAAACCTACCAAACCTGTGCATTTTTTAAAACTAGAGACCTAGGGGAATCCAAGATGTGGTGACTTGTGGGGCTCTGACCAGGTTCTGTTACCCAGAATCCTTTGCAAACCTCAAAATTTGGCTAAAAAATATGTTTTCCTCACATTTCGGTGACAGAAAGTTCTGGAATCTGAGAGGAGCCACAAATTTCCTTCCACCCAGCGTTCCCCCAAGTCTCCCGATAAAAATGATACCTCACTTGTGTGGGTAGGCCTAGCGCCCGCGACAGGAAACGCCCCAAAACACAACGTGGACACATCACATTTTTTTAAAGAAAACAGAGGTGTTTTTTGAAAAGTGCCTACCTGTAGATTTTGGCCTCTAGCTCAGCCGGCACCTAGAGAAACCTACCAAACCTGTGCATTTTTTAAAACTAGAGACCTAGAGGAATCCAAGATGGGGTGACTTGTGGGGCTCTGACCAGGTTCTGTTACCCAGAATCCTTTGCAAACCTCAAAATTTGGCCAAAAAAACACGTTTTCCTCACATTTCGGTGACAGAAAGTTCTGGAATCTGAGAGGAGCCACAAATTTCCTTCCACCCACCGTTCCCCCAAGTCTCCCGATAAAAATGATACCTCACTTGTGTGGGTAGGCCTAGCGCCCGCGACATGGGAATGCCCCAAAACGCAACGTGGACACATCACATTTTTTTAAAGAAAACAGAGGTGTTTTTTGCAAAGTGCCTACCTGTAGATTTTGGCCTCTAGCTCAGCCGGCACCTAGAGAAACCTACCAAACCTGTGCATTTTTGAAAACTAGAGACCTAGGGGAATCCAATATGGGGTGACTTGTGGGGCTCTGACCAGGTTCTGTTACCCAGAATCCTTTGCAAACCTCAAAATTTGGCAAAAAAAACACGTTTTCCTCACATTTCGGTGACAGAAAGTTCTGGAATCTGAGAGGAGCCACAAATTTCCTTCCACCCACCGTTCCCCCAAGTCTCCCGATAAAAATGATACCTCACTTGTGTGGGTAGGCCTAGCGCCCGTGACAGGAAATGCCCCAAAACACAACGTGGACACATCACATTTTTTGAAAGAAAACAGAGGTGTTTTTTGCAAAGTGCCTACATGTAGATTTTGGCCTCTAGCTCAGCCGGCACCTAGAGAAACCTACCAAACCTGTGCATTTTTTTAAACTAGAGACCTAGGGGAATCCAAGATGGGGTGACTTGTGAGGCTCCGGCCAGGTTCTGTTACCCAGAATCCTTTGCAAACCTCAAAATTTGGCTAAAAAAACACGTTTTCCTCACATTTTGGTGACAGAAAGTTCCGGAATCAGAGAGGAGCCACAAATTTCCTTCCACCCAGTGTTCCCCCAAGTCTCCCGATAAAAATGATACCTCACTTGTGTGGGTAGGCCTAGCACCCGTGACAGGAAATGCCCCAAAACACAACGTGGACACATCACATTTTTTGAAAGAAAACAGAGGTGTTTTTTGCAAAGTGCCTACCTGTAGATTTTGGCCTCTAGCTCAGCCGGCACCTAGGGAAACCTACCAAACCTGTGCATTCTTTAAAACTAGAGACCTAGGGCAATCCAAGATGGGGTGACTTGTGGGGCTCTGACTAGGTTCTGTTATCCAGAATACTTTGCAAACCTCAAAATTTGGCTAAAAAAAGACATTTTCCTCACATTTTGGTGACAGAAAGTTCCGGAATCAGAGAGGAGCCACAAATTTCCTTCCACCCAGCGTTCCCCCAAGTCTTCCGATACAAATGATACCTCACTTGTGTGGGTAGGCCTAGCGCCCGCGACAGGAGATGGCCCCGTGCCGAGGGGTCATTGAATGCAAAACATCTCTTTGATTGCAGAACAAAATGCCATTATAGAGGTGTTTTGCATTTCTAGTGACGGTTGCGACTAGGTAGTTATAGTTAGGACCTAGTATTTTTACTTGCCTATATCTTTGGCGCTGCTTCACGAATCTTCATGAAACTTTCCAAAAACATTTGCCAGTCATGTCAGCTGCTGTCTGAAAAGTTCTGGGGTGATCCATCCATGGGAAGGCCAAGAAAATGGGGGGGGTCCCAAAACACAATTTCCTCATTCATTTTTCTATAGGGATTTTGAACAGCAGTAGCGCAAAAACTACTGGACGGAATTGCACCAAATTTGGCAGGAAGATAGGTCCAGATCCAAAAGAGTGCTTTTTTTGTTTTGGTGTAATTCCATTCAGTAGTTTTTCAGAAAATAAGGTGGAAACAGATTGATTTATCTAGGGATGCGAAGGATTCATGACCCCTGCTGATCTCGTGCAGAGATGTAATTGTCTGATAATACATCAACAACAGAAACCGTTGAAGTGTTGTCAGCCAAGGAGCCAGAGTGCGAACACCCTGACCCCTTAGCTCTGTTAGTGTGGTCCTAAAGGGCACCCTCCAGGGCTAAAATACCTTTTTTTTTTATTTGATGAGTGGAGACAACCGTGAGTCTGCTGTAAATTTTTTTAAAAATGAAGTATAGTCTACCGACTTCATTACTCTAATGCCCCCGGGTGGGCCAAGTCCCACTCCTACTGCCCTGGGGACTGCAACCTCCCCGGGGCTTATGATTTGTATTTGGGGGGGCTGTGGCCCCCTGCTGCCCTAGGGACAGCCACCTCCCCAGGGTTTTGTTCTCATATGCAAAATGGGTACTTGCCTCCGCCCACAGCCCCGGAGAGCACCACCTCCCTGGGGCATTCACACATTCACATAGTATAATGTGGGGGGGCCTGTGGCCTCCCTGCACCACAGGGACCACCACCCCCAGGGCAAAATGTAATTTATTAAAGGGGCCCACGTGCCCCCACCCCTGTCCCGGGGACCACCACCCTCCGTGGCAACACTGTACTTGGGCAACTACTACCCCCGGGGGCAAATGTTTAAAAAAAAGGGGGGATCCCTATGAGACCCCGAAGCCCCGGGGACCATGGGGATATGTCCCCATTGGAGGGGGGCCAAGTGCCCACCCCGTGACATAGCTGTTTACTGTGGCTTGGCTGCAGCTTTACAGCCAAGCCACAGCAAACACTTCGGGTTTTGACAGTGGGACCTTGAAAGCAGGTCCCGCTGTCAAAATCCAAAGATTTCATCTATATCAGAGATTAGGGGACATATTTATGAAGAGTTGTGTTGCACTGAGTGCAGCACCACTTTTCCTGCGCTCCTTAGCGCCCCTCTAATGCCACCATGGTAGCACTGTATTTATAATATGGAGCACCATATCAGTAGTTAGGGTGACTAGCGTCATAATTTGTGACACTAGTCCGGCGCTTTGCAGAACTAGCATCACAAATTATTGCGCTAATTCTGCACAGCACCCAGAGGCCCATTGTAATCAATAGGAGCCTCTTTTTGACGCTTGCACTTATCAGGCATGAAAAAATGCCGATAAAAATGGTGAAAAGGAATCTTGTAGATTCCTTTGCGCCACTTCTGTTGCCCCCCTGTGCCGGAATGCCCCCCTTGCATACATTATGCCTGGCAGAGGCATAATGTAACACAAGGGGCTGCAAAGTGGTGCAATGAAAGCATTGCGTCACTTTGTAAATATGGCGTGTAGGAAATGCCACCTTAACGCCACATTTGTGTCGAAAGAAATACCACAAATATGGTGCAAGGTGGTGCTAGGGGCCCCTAGATGCTTCAGCAAGCAGTTAGCTGCGGTCAAGGCAACTTCCTGCTTGCTGAAGTAATGGCACAACGAGGGAAGCCTTAACGCTTCACGGTGCCAGGTAAAAAAGTTATATATATAAATAAATAGGGGCTGCGGGAAAGCTCATGAATGGCTTACAGATGTATTTTTTTTTTAAATCACAACCCACATTGCTGAGTGTGAAGGTCCAGCTGGACTCCTTTGACTTTTTTTTTTAATAAAAAAAGTATTTTACTTAAAATATTAAATACATTTTTTTATTTTAAATTGAACACAAATATCTCATTCTAAGTATATGAGATATTAAAGCCTAAAAAAACCTCTCTCTTTCCCTCTCCCTTTCTTTCTCTCTTTCTCTCTTTCAATCAATTTCTCCCACTCAGACACTTATGCAACCACTCACAGACCCACTCAGATACTCCCACACCCACTCACAGACTCACTCAGACACTCACGCACCCACTCAGACCCACTGCCACCATGATGCATCCACTCACAGACCATCACAAACACTAACGCACCCAGTAAAACACTGATGTAAGCAGTCTCACACCCCGACAGACAATCTGACAGCCACTCTCACCCCAGATAACCCGGTCACACCTACTCTCACCCAGAGAACACTGCCAACACCCGCCGCGCTGGCCAAATCGTCTGTGCACATCATGGTTTTAGGTAGTTAGGGGATGTTGGCCGCAGGGTCTGGATGTCGGTCAGGTCTTGCGGGCAGCCTCTCCTGCGCATCGGTGAAGGCTATGCATAGTGTAAGTTTGGGTGCTTATTGTGCTGTGCGCGGAGGTGGTTCAATTAACATATAGTAATTAAAATTCCTATACGTTAAAAAAAACGTAACGATTCACTGAAAAAAACAAAGGTTACAGGGACGTTATAGTTAGGCTTCATTTTAAATGTACCAAACCATAGAAATTCACCACTTAGAGTTACCTCAAGTAACTGTAACTCATGCCCTAAGATAACCTGAACTCATGCCCTCACCATGCACTGCTAATTACCCCACAAATTACAGCAATCATGCCACCTTTCATAATATCATTGAGAATATCAATGTAATATTTGCAGTAAAATGTTTGATGAAAAAACTGTGCAAGGCAAGGGAGTCAGTTATAGATACCTTAGGGCACGAGTTATCGTTACTTGAGGTAACTCTAACTATAACTGATGACTTTCTATGGTATATATATTCATATATATATATATATATATGTATATATATA
Source organism: Pleurodeles waltl (assembly GCF_031143425.1). Lineage (NCBI taxonomy): Eukaryota > Metazoa > Chordata > Amphibia > Caudata > Salamandridae > Pleurodeles > Pleurodeles waltl. The sequence continues at coordinate 1,335,068,959 of NC_090444.1, read as the reverse complement.
TATATATATATATATATATATATATATACATATATATATATATAGGGAGAGAGAGAGAGAGCAAGTTACTGTGTGCACTGATACAACCAACGTGTTTGGTCCGTGATCAAGGTCCTGTGTGGATGGACCGAAATGCATTGGTTGTATCAGTGTGAATAAATGAAGTCGTGCATGTGCTGAGAGTGCTGCTGTTTCTTTACCTGAAAAAGTGTTTATTTGAATATATATATATATATATATATATATATATATATATATATAGATATATATATAGATAGACATATATATATATATATGTATATATATATATATATATATATATATAAGCATTTATTTGGATATATATAAACGTGATGATTATTTTCATGGTACAGATTGTGGATTTAACCTACATATCTGCACCCACAGTCTGTTTATTCAAAAAGTGGCAAACTTTTATGGAGGTCTGGGAGTGGATGTTTATGTGTTCATGTTGCTATGTCTTAGAAGAGACAAAATAAGAGCATATCGAAAGTCACTGCTTAGTTCCATAAACTTTTGATTTGATTCCTTAGTAACCTGAAGTATCTTCAAAACATGTAGAGTAGGCTCTTTATCACATGTATATGTTTTGAAGATATTTCAGGTTACTGAGGAATCGTATCAAAAGTTTATGGATATGCATATCCTGATGGGTCTTTCTGAGCTAAAGTGCTGTCCTTACATAAGGCAGTCTCCAACCCCCTGGAGTTTGTCTGGGGCTAGGGAAGGAAACTCAGAGTCTTGTGCACTACAAAGACTTTTCTTTGAAGTTTGCCTACTTCATAGATCGAAATGGGTATAAGTACTGGACCTCTGACCCCACAAAGTTAGAATCCTTCTGGACTGAGGCCATTCTGCCAGGAAGAAGAGCTGGATGCTGTAGGAGGGACTGCAACTCTGCCTGTTGCTTTGCTGTGCTGGCCTGCTGCTTCTGTTCTGAGCATGAAAGGACTGGACTTGGCCTTCCACATCCCACTTTCCAAGGTTTTCCAAGGGCTTGGACTGAACTTGCCTGCTGTAAAGAAGTCTCAGAGGCATCAAAGACTTCATCTGCCAGCACCTGGGCTCCCCTGGTGAGAGTGCTGACTTGCCAAGTGGTGCCAAATCCAGTCCCGAGGTCCTTGGGAGTGGGTTCTGGTGTAACCAAGAAGAAACCAAGCACATTGACTCCAAAGCGACTTCGGAACTGACGCCGCTGTCCAGTTTCCTGCTGCTGCCTGCACCAGAGCTGTGGTCCCTGCTGAATGCATCAGCTGTGACCACCGCCTCAGGCCCAACTCCGCTGCAGCACCTCTGAACTCCTGCCACACCAAGGAGTCCAGAGCACCATGTCACTGATGTCCGAGGCACCTGGTTCCGACTCCGATGCAGCACCTGTGGCCTCGTGGTGTGATTGCGGCACCGCAAAGTCAATGCCTGTTGTATTGACCCGCTGAATTAATTGACCCTGCTGTGTCAAAAGGAACCACTGCCTCACCACCAAGGGTGCATCACCTTCCCTACAACCGTACGAGCCGATTCCTCACTTTCCCTGCCTAGCAGTAAGGCACTGATGCCTCACCTCCCCGGAGGCAGTAAGGAACCAACGCCACAGTGGCTCCAGTGACGCCTCACCCCCCCCCGACTCAATGCAATGTCTTTGCTTCCTCGTTGTCTTCCAAGGTACTGTACTTGGGTCCATGCAACTCTGTGACCTGCCCGCACTCCCTCACCAGTGTCGTTGGACTGTAGGGAATAACTCCATCAAGACGATGTGATAACCCCAGTTGGAGCTATTGTGTTTCTAAGCACTATACTTAAATGTAATATTTGAAAATGTGTATCTTTACTTGTGTATGTTGGAGGGTTGAAGTTTTGGTCTTATTTTATTCAGATAAGTATTGGCTACTTTTCTCAACTGCTGTGGAGTCCTTTTTGTATTATCTTCACTATGTTACTGTGTGCATGAACTTTACACATTGCCTCTGAGATAGGCCTGACTGCTCGTGCCAAGCTACTAAGGGGGTGAGCAGGGGTTATCTCACCTGTGTGACTCCCTCACCCTGACTAGAGTGAGGGTTCCTGCTTGGACAAGGCGCAAACCACTGCCAGCTAGAGACGCAATTTCTAACAAAGACCTATCAGCTTTGCCAATGTTTCTTTAGATTTGAAGTTAATGGCAATTTGCATCATTCATTAAAAATGTACATGAGGTGTAAGGGGGACGTGTGGCAAGCTGAAAGTTGACCTAGACTTCAATAAGGAAATCAGAGTAAAGTAGCTGTGAGTGGACTTTTCTCTACCTGCATTGATGTGCGTTAACATTTGTCACTGTTATTTCCAAGTACAAGGGCCCTTATTTATGAGGCCCTTGTGCCACCGTTGCATCACCTTTATGATGCAATGGCTGTCAGACTACTAATTCATACTTATGAGACCATGCAAAGCCACTTTGTATGGCTTTGAATGGCCTAATAAATATGGAGTAAGGCAAGGCAGCCCAAATCGCTGCATTGCCTTACTCTGCGCTAGGGAGGCATTCCATGGGCTTTGCGGTGGTGTTCCCACTTAACACCCTTGGATTTTGATGCATTCTGCAGCACACATAGAAAGAGGAAAACACCTCCCAGGATTGCTTTTGAGCAGGAAGTGCTACTTCCTGCACAAAAGCAATCCTACAGGCAACACAGGCACCCTTGCACCATTGTGCAAGGGTGCCTGCGTTGGTGCTAGGCTGCTGAAGCAGTGCCAGCACAGGGGGAAAGGACAGGAATGTGCTGCGAGCCATAGAAAGTGTGCCTTCCAGCCCTTCTCCTGTGACACACGGCAGCACAGAAGATAACTTGCTGCATTGCCCTAAGCCACAAATCCATATTTATGCCCCTAGGAATATAGGTGAGGTTTGTCAATACCCAAGTGAGCTGGACAAGCAACATGTAGTTTTCCCAAAAACACCTAGCTCTCCCTAACTGTTCTAGAGGCCAGATTTATCAAGGGATTACATTGCCCTTGCATCACACAAGGTGATGCAAGGTAATACAATCACTTAAGTCAGATTTACTATGCCAGGCAGAGCCATCTTGGGTGGCTCTGATTGACTTAGTAAATCCAGAGTAACGCAAGGCAATGCAAATTACTGCCTTTCATTACTCTGCATTTGAAGGCGTTCCGTGGGTGAAGTGTGGACTTTCCCACACAGCCACCCATGGATTTTGGTGTGTTTTCAGATTTACTAAGGGTGGTAAACCTGGGAATGCGTCAAAATGGTACGCTATCCCAACAGAAGGAAAAATATGTTTATTTTATTCATTATTTCTTCCTGTGCACATGCTCATTTCTGCAGTGACTCATAGAAAGTGGAAAACGCATCTGAGAATTAGTTTTTTCTGCTTGAAATTGTCCCTTCCTGCATAAAAACAATCCTGCCTGTCATGCAGGCACCCTTGCACCATGGAACAAGGGTGCCTGCTTTGGTGCTAGGCTGCACACAGGCAGACTGACTGGGAGGCTATGCAGCCTCTCTCTCGCCCGGCAACTGTGTTGCTGGGCTGGAGAGAGCCCTGTGCGCATGTGTGTTTGGCAGGCTCGAGACGGTCGGCCAAACATACATGCACTCTGAGGAGGAGTGCTGAGCACTCCCCCTCATTGCTCGTCACCCTCGTGGCCCACCCCTTTCCCCCAAAACAATAAAAAACAAAGTTTATGATTGTTTTTGTGAAAATGTTTTGCAGCTGTCTCTGTTGGCAGTGGGTGACGCTCCTCCGCACTTATGGAGGAGCTGTCCCTGCCTGCTGCCCTGCTGGTTGCTGCCTGTGCTGGAAGGACTCTGCCTTCCCCCAAAAGTGCTCTCCGAGGGCTTGGATTGAGCTTGCCTCCTGTTCTGAAGTCTCAGGGACAGCAAAGACTTAAACTACTAGCTTTTTGCTAGTAGCCTATTCAAGAGACTCTGGAACGACTTGCCAGCGACTCCACAGCCTGCTTCTGCTCCGTGGACCTTGCTGCATGCAACAACTGCAGCCTGCAATGCAAGTCAGACATTGCAGCGACTCCGCTGATGTCACTCAGGGTCATCGGGCCACTTCAAAGTTGACACATCACATCCTGATGGACTGGAACCAGCGACCCTGCCAGGTCACAAGGAATCGGCACATCACGGATGATGATGCATCATCTCCCCCTGCATCCAAGTGGAACTGATGGCTCACCTCCACCTGCTTCGCAGTGCGGAACCAATGCCTCTTTCGTCAGAAGCTGGAAGGGACTGATGCTGCACCGATTCCAGCAACGCCTCTTTCCAACTCTGTGTGACGTCCTTGTTCTCCGTTTTCAGGGTCCGCGTGATTCCGTGACCAGCACCCGTGGTGTCGGATTGATGGGAATGACTCCGTCAACAACACCGTGATAGCCCCAGTCGGAGCTATTGTATTTCTAGGTGCTTTAGTTGGATTTAATCTCTAAAAATTCAGAACTTTGCTTGTGTACATTGAATTTTCCTCGTTTTAACCGTATTTTTTTCAGATACATATTCTCTAATTTTTCTAAACCTGTGTGGTGTCTTTTTGTGATGTTTTCACTGTGTTATCGTATAAGTTTAGCACAAGTACTTTATACATTGCCTTCTGAGTTAAGCCTGACTGCTCAGTGCCAAGCTACCGGAGGGTGGACACAGGATAATTTGGTTTGTGTTGTGACTTACCCTGACTAGGATTGTGATCCCTGCTTGGACAAGTGTGAATACCTCTGCCAACTAGAGACTCCATTTCTAACAGTATTTCTATACTCCAGCTCAACCCACTAGCAGACTCTCTTGGCCTTTACATGCCTACACTTGCATGACATCCAAGTGTGCGAGAATCAGTTCTTTTATCTCCAGTAAAATGTATTGACAGCTTTCGCCTGCCTCTCTTATCAGTGAGAGCAGTAACAGTTATTGTGCGTCTTTATATGCAACCAGTAAAAGGTGAAGCCCCCTACTTGTCAACTGTGACGGGTATTTACCGCTTCCAAACACACCAAGTGTCAGGAATTTCTAGCATTCACATGCCCATAGTAACAAGTTCTAGCAGTCTTCAATAGCAAATGTTACCATCTTCAACACATGCTATCAGTGATTTAAAGTCATCCCTCCAAATGCCCCTAGTGGCCTCACTAACAGGTCCGCACAATTTCCACTTCTCCCCAGTAATGTATTTTGACAGCTTCTATGTACTCCAAGTTACACATATTGCCGGCCTCCACGTGTCTTCAATAACACATTTTATGTCCCTCAGAAACACCTAGCACGTAGGCAACGTAGACAACATCTAAATGCCACCTGAAACAGGGATTTCCAACTCCCCTTTTCCCCTTGTACCAGATACAGCTAATCTCCACATGTCCTCAGAAACTAACAATGCATTTGGCAGGTGTTGCCAACCTCCACATGCTCCGTGTAATAAAGAGTTTACTAGTTTCACATGCCCAATTTACTGGAATAGTCAACATGCACATTTTAATTTTTATGTAAATTGCCAGCATCTACGTGCCCCCGCTTCTAGGTATTTCTAGCCTCCACATGCTCACTGTTACAGCATTGCTAGCCTCGAAACAACCACATTGGCAGCTTTCATTTGCTCCCAGTAAGAAATATTACCGCCCCTTACATTTGACCGCCCTCCACCCCCCAGTAACTGATATTGAAAGACTCCACATGGCACTAGAAACACTATGGGGAATGCTCCATACATTCCAATACAGGTATTGCCATCTTCCACCTGCTACAGTGACAGAATGGCCAGCCTCGCAGTGACATAGTTAAAGGTATTGCCTTAATCCATATCGTCCCAGTAAAAGATAATCCACATATTCCCAGTAAAAGCTGCAGACCACAGTCGAACCGCCATGATCTGCGTAAATCTCCTGTTTTGGGTGGGGTAATAAACAGTTCCATGGGTATACATTGAAATTTACAACATAGACCGTATAATCCGTAGCTGTTGCCCTTGCTCTGTTGTTCTTTGTGGGGGGGAACCTTGCACAACTACCTCCCATAACGTAGCAGTTTTTGTTGTCTTACTGATTCTTAGGAAGCTCTCTCATTGAAACCACTGGCCTTGTCAGAGCCTGTTTCAATTAGGTTCGGTTGATTCAATCGAGTGAAACAGCACACAAATAAAGATCCAATTAACTTGCACCCAATGATGCATGGCCAGCATTATAAAATGATTAATTTGGCTTTCACTGGAGCAGAAAACAGACTGCAAAGGTGTAAATGTAACGGAATGCAATTGATGATCGATCGTGACATCTAGTCGTGTATTGCGTGATTTAACTCTCTTTCTAAATTACTTTGAAGAGATCAGAAGGTTAATATTGAGCTGTGTGATTGGGCAGTTCTTCTGCACCACTGTTACAGCAACTATCCACATTTGAAAATTTATTTTGGCCCGGATTATAAACATTGGGGCAGATTTAAGAAAAAAGTGCTGCACCTAGTGCAGCGCCACTTTCCTTGCTCCCCTTAGACCCCCCCATCACCACCACGTGTGCACCGTATTTAAAATACATCACAATATGGCATAGTGTAGGGGGAAATAGTGCCATTTTCTTTTACGCTATTGATGTACTCTGCAGGAGTAGAACCAACATTTTGGCACTACTCCTGCAGAGTACATAGGGGCCCTTTATAAATAATGGTATGCACTCTTTTAACTCCTGCTCTGAGCAGGCATCAAAACTGCCTAAAAAATGGTGCATGGAAATCTCTTAGATTTTCTTGGACCATTTTTTTGGCTCCCCTAATGGGTGAATACCCCCCTTGAATACAGTATGTCTGGCGCAGGCCTAGTGTGGCGCAAGGGTTTACAAAGTGGTGCAATGCATGCACTGCACCACTGTGTAAATATGGTGCAGGGAATATGCCACTTTAGCGCCATCTTAGTGTCAGAAAAATGATGCTATGGCAGCGCTAAGGTGGTGCTTAGGGCTTTTAAATATGCCCCATTGTGCATGGTGTTTGCGCCACTTTTTGGGGAAGTCACGTTGCAAAATAATAGGATACAGCCATGTCCTCAACTGAACCTCGTTGGCCACTGTTCCCACTGCGTCTGGCGTAATGCAATGCACAGAGTTCAGAGCCTTTCCTTCAGCCACACCTTCCACCTGCTCTCTTTATCAACAAATCGACTTGTGCAACTTTCAATCATGCACACTGGCTACTGGTTACAGGGATTAGACTTCACAAGAGCACAGTAGACTAAAGGCGCAGGGCCTTACCCTTGTCCTTGCCCTGTACCCAGATCACATAGCCAGAGAAGCAGCTGAGCAGTGGCTGTAAGAGTGAAAATGCGACTTACTTTATTCATTTATTAATTTTTTTATCTGAATCATCTAGTGGATACGTGGATCCAGAATGTGGCCAAGGTTCTGCAACATGGTCTGATTTTCTGTGACTCACAGAGACATATTTAGAACTCTGGATATGCAGTCTGATTTTTTTTACCAGGATGTTCATTTTCTGGTCACCACTCTCCACAACCTTAAAAAAACACCCAGTTTTTCGACTGCACAACCCTGGTCGTGGTGGGTGACTCTACAACCGTGACTTAACTCAAAAGTCAGTGCAGTCCGGATGTTCAATTTCAATTTAATTATGCAGAATTATCTAAAGGCCAAGGATAGTACTGCTGCTCTGTTTCCTCCCTCCCAGCCAGCGCAACCTTATCCTGCCCAGGGGTGTTGGGATTTCACTCTCCCCAAAATAACTATGAAAAATTGGGTCAAATGTTCCCAACTTCCCCAAACTTGGCTACAAGTCAAAAAAGTGAGGGCGTCATTTAGTAGGAAATGAAGCAGCATGGCGCTGCAAGCCAACTTGCTGCCCCACGCTGCGTCATTTTGAAAGTGCAGGGATGTGTTGTATTTACAGAAATATGAACTATCCCTGTACGTTCCTTTGTACTGGTGCACAATCTGCTGCCTAGCGCCAATGCAGGGATGATTGTTTATGTGCAGTAAGGGACAACTTTCTACACTTAAACAATCATTAATTGTGTTTTCCTCTTTCTATGTGTGCTGCAGAATGCAACACACACAGAAAGGGGAAAAAACATGGCAAAGTAAAGTTATTTCTCCCCTTTGCACCACTTCACTGGCACCCCTAAGGTAGCGTGGGAATCTGACACATTCCCAGCTTTGTAAATCTGGGAATTAATCGGATTCCATTAGGTTCCATGGGTGTTGCGTGGGAACACCCACAGCAACACCCAGGGATCGACCCTTTCTCTCAGAGTTATGCATGACAGGGGACCATATTTGCAAGGCTATGAAAAGTCATGCAAGGTGGCTTTGCGTGGCCTTGTAATTGCTGGCTGGTACACTGCGCCACCAGAGCGTAAAAAAAAATACGCTCCATTGGCGCAGTGTGCTGTTAGTGCCTCGTAAATGAGGCCCTGAGTGTTTGAGAAATGAACGACCATGCAGATGTTTCACTTTTACTTTACAGCACACAAAAAATGGCTTTTTTAAATTATTTTTTGACTACTTGACATAACCTTAATCTTGCATGAAAGTCCTGCAAGGAAAATTGTAATAAAGAATACAGTTCCATTTACCATTTTTATTGGGGATTACAAATAGTCAGTAAAAACACACAATTCATCTTCAACCTTTTTCAAACAGCAGTTATCAATGTACATATAAACTCTTCTTGTATTAAATACATGTAGTTTATACGATACAACGAACACAATGAAAAAAAATCACTTTAATTCATCTATAAATTTGTCCATTAGTAAGGCGAAGCTGTGGCTTGAACATTTTCTTGCCGCATGAATTGTTTTCTCTATTGTAAATATTAGCTAGTTTACTGATCCATTTTGAAAAATGAGGGATGTGCTTTGTTTTCGAATGAGATGTAATTAAGAATCTTGCCACAAGCATGGAAACAAAGACTAATCACTTGATATGTTGGTGGTATTCATCTATTCGATATGAATAGCTGGTGAGTGTTAACATTGTACAGTGCGTAACTGTAACTTGCAATTTGGAATATACGTATGCAAAACATTTCTTCCCAAAATGTAATGTTTGGATAAAGCCGGAGTAAATGCAACCAATTCCCTTCATCCTCGGCGGGACATCAAACAACCTGGCTTGATTCATTTGCGATCTTGTGAAAAAATACAGACGTTTCATAAATCGGCAATTTGGTGTAAAATTGCATGTGTCTAAAATTAGTAGCCCAAATAGCATCAAAATGTGATTGATTAATCCTTTATCATGCGCGATTTGCGCTTCTTTCTCCCACCTGTGAGCTATCTTAAAAATCTGATCTTTAAACTTATTTTCTAGTAAGATTTAGTACCATGTCTCCACCCCCAGCTCTTGATCGTTTTCTAACAGAGAATGTAGCTGCTCACTCGGTGCATGGATTGAATTATGATCGATATGTTGGATATAGGATACAATGTCAGTGAATTACTGCCAAACCACCTTCCCTGACTCGGGAATATCTCTTCCATGACGGACCAATGATCCCATCTAGTACAGGTGGCAAGATCGATTATTTCGACAGTGCATGGGTGCTCCAGCTTATTAGTTTTCTTTCAGAACTCATCCTCTGACCCAGTGCTTAATTTGTAAATAAAGAGGTGCTGGTGCTCAAAGCCCTTCTTTTAGACAGGAGGCTGCTGTAATTAAATCTGCCAGCGTTGAATATTGAGGCAGCGTAATCCTGAAGCCACCTCGGGTCTCTTCAATACATTTATGGCCACCCCTGCCCCTGATAGAGCGTTCCGTACTAATAATTTACCTGTAGTTGGACGCTCTTGGGTCGATGAATCTTTTGACTAAGTGGGACTCTCCTTACTCGGAAGTAATCAATCAAAACCAATAATCGATAATCAATAACGAACATAAGCAATACCCTGATCAACATAACACTTCACAATTAATCCAGAATACATTTCGGCGAAACCATGACCTTTCGGTCATGAATAACCACACCAGTTTATGGAAAGTTAATGAATTTATTTCCCTATATTAACAAAGCTAGCACAATGTAGATGTGTCTCAACACCAAATGATATATGTAGATGAACATTAATAGCTGTCCATAACGGCGAAACAGATGCAATCTATGCAGCATTTGAATAACAATGCCTTCTATGATGGCAACGCAAACCACTAAAACTACAATCTGTAATGGGCTAATTGCATACATTTAGTCAGCATAACAAGGTCTCAAATTGCATCGTGCATCAAATGAATCCTCATCTAACCTCAAATTAGCATCAGCATGTGGGTCTTCATGCAAAACAATTTAGCAACATTAATTTAGAAAACTCCTAACTAGGGCCCTTATCAAAAATCAGCAGTTGGTTACCTAAAAAGAAAACACAATGCAATTGTACAATTTTCCTTTCATATTTACCAAATTCAATCAGCATTCAATGAAGTCTTCGTCTCACAGGTACCGGATTCGATCAGCATGAGACGGGGCAAAGGGGCAGGGTGGACGGGGCAATTGCCTCACGGCGGCAAGATAAAAGGACAACTATTACTTCATGCAAAGGGGCAAATCAAAGTTAAAGTCTCTAGGGCGAGAATTACTTAAAGTCTCTTTCTCTCGATTAGAGAAAGCATCAAAGTCTCTCAAAATGGCGTTGCAGCAAGATGGGCCATAATATCTGCAATGTCCTGCAAAAATGGCGGGTATATGAGCTGAATGTCCGATTTCCTCTCGTGCACCTGGTTTAAATAGACAACAGTTCAAATCCAGTAGGGTCTTCCATTGGAGGGTTCATAGGTTGGCTTCAAATTGTCCAATCAAAAACAACAGTTCTCAAGCTTTTACTTAAGCATACATTATCCTTGGAGTCGGGAACGTAAGTTGCAACATATTTTACCAATTAACTCACTTTCAGAGCGTCCATTGTCTGCACCTGCAGATTGACCTTGGAGCGAAGAAGAAAAATGCCAGGCTGGCACGAAACCTTAAGATAAGCATGTGAACGATCTCACTGGAAAAGTACAGCTTCAAGCAAGAATACACGTTTCATTAGCACATTGGAAAAATACGAGCATCTAAATCGTGAGACATGGCAACTAGGCCAAAGCCTCCAGTAAAGTTATGCTAAGCTAAAGCATTTCTAACAAGCAAATCATGGTACACGTTTACGATTATGTCAAACTAATACAATTCTAATACATCACGTTATATGAAGCACGCTTATAAATGTTGGCAAACTACTCTGAGGGCACATTTTGTCCCCGTACAATCTTATTTAGTTCGATTAAAGTCACACTTGATTATTGCAGCACTACGTTTATGCACTAATAAATGTAAAACCTTCATTTCAGCTTCATCAATCCCTCCTCTGATGACTACTTGTCATCACACAAAACTATTCCCACAAATTTTATTCCATTAAAATTCTGTCAGTTCTCTCTGCCTTTTAGTTCCCCTTGTCCTTGCTTTGTATTCTTCTGCCATTCTTTTCATCATTTTCTCTTCCTTCCTTCTTTTAATTCTTTCCATGATCATTATTATTCCCCTTTTTATTCCCCAAATTCCAAATATGCAAATTAGAACTATTAAAATTCCCTGTATTATTTTTAGCAAAATTCCATTCCAAATGCCACCAAGCCAATTTCCCACTGAAGCAAGTCCCTTTCCAACCTTCTCCCACACTCCTGGTTCTTTCAGTTCCTTCAAATCTGCACTCTCTTTTGTTAGATTAGCAAGCATTGTTTAATCTTCACACTATTATCTGGTATATATGTGCAACAGTGTCGTGCACCAAGCATTTTGCAAACGCCGCCATCCTTTGCTAAAAGAATGTCTAAAGCAAGCCTGTTTTGAAGAGTCATAGCTCTTTCCGCTGCAAGTTCAGCATCTATCAGGATTATAGCACCTGAAAACTTTGTCAACATGTTATCCACTATAGTAGACAACTTTCTTATTTTGATGGAATTCAACACAACTCCCAATGAAGGAATCATGGCTCCAAATATATCTCCTACCACAGCAGCTGCGGTCTCTCTTTTCTGGATACGATGGGATCCAGATGTCTTTGGAATCATCGATAGGTCATCCAGTTGATAAACCTTTGGGAACACTATACCCAAATAACATCTCCCCCACCATCCTTTTGGAAGACGATAATAGGCATTATGCCCACAAATGTAATATACACCTGGTATGACAGGATCAAGTCCGTTCAGCATGAATGTCCATTTGGCCTTAAAGATAAACGTATGTTTACATTCACTCGCTCCTACGAAAATGTTATCATAATAAGATTCACCTCGATATATACAAAATTTCCCTACATGCCAAGCATCTAAAGCTATTCTTCCTTGTGTCTTTATTGCAGCAAAAGCATAATTATCTACTGAAGTCCTCTTATGTAGTTCCTTTTCTAATTTCGCATTCATTTGTGCCCTTCTGTGCCCATCTGTGCGATCTAAAAAGCTTATTTCTACTGCAGATAGCGAGCAGGTAAGATTTTCCCTGTGTGCGTGAGCTGTTTCAAAAGGTAGCATTGGCTCGAAAAATTCTCTCATTATTTTAGCATCCCAATCTTTAGCAATCTGGCTTAGCTGCGTGATTATAGGGACATATGCAAAGGTAACATCATAATTTGAGTAAAAATACTGTATGTTGGTTTGACCATAAAATCTAGAAGTTACTATACTACATGTAATCCCATATGTAAGAGGCATGTGATGATAAGTCACCCCTTCCGTTACAGATGTCGGTATCTGTGTACACACATAACAATCTTTCGCATCCATAGTCTCAACATATTCTGTTAGCAAGCAATAGAAAACATTATACGAAAGCTCCTTTTTATCATGCAAGTGTCTCTCATCTAATTCTAGTCTTTTCAGTGCGGTTAGTTCAGTGACAGTAACAGGAGCATAAGTAGAAGCATCAATTTTCTCATTCTCACTCTTACCATGCATTGCAAGCACCATTATCACTATTATTAGTACGCATGCAATTACCAAGCCTATACACACATTTTTACAATATTTCTTTCTACTGTTGTGCGTCATGATCTGTATAGAATCAGAGAGCTAGAAGCACCTGTAAAAGAAACGATTTAGCAATTCAGTTACAAAGCTGAACGAGCGCAATGTTCACACAGTTTTCTTCAGAAGCCAAGTCACTTATCGGTTAGCAGCATTTGTCTCAATTCGGCAATAACTCAGTCTCAATTCGGCAATAACTCAGTCTCAATTCGGCAATAACTCAGTTTTTTTTTTTTTTTTTTCAGTTGGCAACGTTGTCTCAAATCGTGTTTAAAAGTCAATCAAGTTTTCAAAGTCTTATCAAGTTAGCAAATGTCTCATCCGGTTTAGCAATGTCTCAGCTGGTTGTATCACGTTATATTATAGCAAGCAATGTCATTTATCAGCTTTTCAATCAACAGTGTCCATAAAACTTTTCTTTTCTATTGGTATTTCTTCTTCTTCGTTCTCGAGGCTAAGAGATACAAACTCGTCAGTCCAATCGTCATGGACTACATATGCCTATTCAGGACCAGAATATCTTCTGTTCGGTATCCTTTTCCTTTTCAATTTTGCATCTCTCTTTGACTCTGCCTCACTGGTACTTTCCTCTTTGGTCAAGTCTTTTCCTTCACTTGAGGTTGGTACCACGACAGACACTTCTTTTCTTTTCTCTTTCACTTTTGGCCCTTCGTCATTCAAATTTTCTCTAGTTCCTAGTTTTACTGGCGATCTACTTTGTCTTTTCTTTGCACCGTGTCCACTTGATGGACCTGCGATCTCTTCTGAAGAAGTTTGAGCAGTTTCGTTCTGTTCTGCCTTGTCCCCTTGTTCTGGGGAGACAATCACTTTTTCCTTTTCTTCTTCGGTACCGTCTGCTTCTTGGAAAGCCCTCCTCTGATCAGGCTCTCCTGCTTTTTCACCTCTTTCGAGCCCTTTGTCACCGTTACTTTCTTCAGGCTCTGTGTCACTTTCAGCTGCTTCAGGCTCTTTGTCACCTTCAGCTGCTTCAGGCTCTTTGTTACCCTCAGCTTCTTTGTCGCTGTCTGAGGTTTCTCCTTGGTCTTCCCCAAGTGAGTCAGTTGATTCGTCCTCAGAGAATATTTCTCTCTCCTCTATGTCTGCCTGTTCGCTTCCAGTTCTGTTTTTCTCGGTCTCAGCGCTCGACGCTTTATTATCAGCTACTGGCAGTTTCAGCGCTTCAACTTCCTCATCTGTGGGACACAACACTTTCTTTGTGTGACTGGCGTGAATCCAGTTGGGAACCCCCGCACACTTCACAGCGGTAGTTGTCGTCAGGGTCACTTGGAAAGGGCCTTTCCAACGGGGTTCCAGACACGACTTCCTCACGTGCTTCTTTACCACGACCCAGTCACCTGCTTTCAGTGTGTGTCCTGGACCTTGGATCGGTGGCAAGGTGGTTGCTTCCACCTGGTGAGAGAAAGAGCGAACCACGTCAGCCAGACCTTTGCAGTAGTCTAACACCATATCATCTGTAATATTCAAAAGCGCGTTTGCGGGAACTGCAGGAAGTCTCATGGCCCTGCCCATGAGGATTTCGTGCGGGGACAATCCAGTCTTTCTGTCAGGGGTGTTTCTCATTGACATTAACACCAAGGGCAATGCGTCAGGCCATTTCAAATTTGTCGATGCACATATTTTCGCCATTCTTGATTTCAGTGTACCATTCATTTGCTCCACCAGTCCTGAGGCCTCTGGGCGATAGCTACAATGCAGTTTTTGCTCAATGTTCAGTGCTGCGCAAAGTAACTTTATCACCTCGTTATTGAAGTGACTTCCCCTATCTGATTCTAAAGAGATCGGGAATCCGAAACGTGGTATCAACTCCCTCAACAATAGTTTTGCAACTGTAAGGCTGTCATTTCTACGTGTGGGGTATGCTTCAATCCAGTGACTAAAAATGCACACAATCACCAACACATACTTCAGACCTCCATGCACAGGCATCTCAATGAAGTCCATCTGCATTCTGCTGAACGGGCCACTGGCCCTGCCAATGTGGCTCACGTTCACAACTGTTCCCTTTCCTGGGTTCATCTGCTGGCAAATGACACAACAATGGCAAACTGCTTCTGCAGCTTGACGAAATCTGGGGTTAAACCAATCAGTTTTGAACAATCTTATCATGGCATCTCTCCCTAGGTGAGCCTGCCCATGATAGAACCGCGCTAGCTGCGATAAAAGACAATTTGGTAAAACATATTTTCCCTCATTTGAAACCCATAACTCATCTGGTCTCTGTGTACATTGTGATTTAATCCAGGAAGCCTTTTCATCCTCCCTGACACTATTCTGTAATGCTTTTAGTTCATCCATTGTATCCACGACCTTTAAGGCAAATGCTTCAGCTGGTTCAAGCTCTGGCTCACTTATTGAATTCCATTCATCCCTGAGCAGTATACAGTTCAAGGCACAAAATCTTGCGACCTGATCCGCATATGCGTTTCCCAGAGAAACATAGTCCTGTCCTTTTGTATGAGCACTACACTTTACCACTGCAATTTCGGCTGGCATTTGAATGGCGTGTAACAATTCCCTTATTCTCTCCCCGTTTTTCACTGGGGACCCTGAAGAAGTCAGGAAACCTCTCTGTGACCATAATTGCCCAAAGTCGTGCACAATTCCAAACCCCTACTGACTATCAGTGTAAATGGTAACCTTCATCAATGTGGACAGTTGACATGCTCTGGTAAGGGCTACAAGCTCTACTACTTGTGCAGAATAGACTCCTTGATGCCAGGACGCTTCCAAGACACCTGTCACAGTACATACTGCATATCCTGCTTTCAAAATTCCCATTGCATCTCTTAAACATGACCCATCAACAAAAATAATTTGGTCATTTTCATCAAGTTTGGTATCCTTAATGTCAGGTCGGGGTTTTTTGCAAAATTCAGTCACCTGAAGACAGTCGTGCTCGACGTCTTCAGCGTTCTCAATTTCAGCATTTTCACCAGGAAGCAAGGTTGCTGGATTCAACGTAGTGCACCTTTTCAGCTGCACATTCGGTGAGCCCAGAATTATTGTTTCATACCTTGTGAGTCTTGCTCCAGTCATGTGTTGAGTTCGGGAGCGGGTCAAAAGTATCTCAACTGAGTGAGGGACCATGACGGTTAATGGATGTCCCATCACTATTCCTTCACTCTGAGTGAGGCTGATACCAACTGCTGCTACGGCGCGCAAACACCCTGGAAGTGCTGCTGCGACCGGATCCAAAGTAGCTGAAAAATATGCTACTGGTCTGTTTACGCCACCATGGGCTTGGGTCAAGACAGAAAGAGAACATGCATCACGTTCATGACAAAACAATGTGAAAGGCTTTGTGTAATCAGGCATACCTAAAGCTGGAGCCCTGCACATGCATTCTTTCAATTCAATAAAAGCATCCATCTCATCTCCTTTCAGCTCAATTTCATCCAATGCATCCTTCTGAGTCAGTTTCAGTAAAGGCTTTGCTAGAGTCGAGAAGTTGGGAATCCACTGGCGACAGTAGCTCACCATCCCCAAAAACTTCCTCACCTCCCTCCTTGTCTTTGGTGGACTCATTTGAAGTACACTTGTTATTCTTTCCTTCATTATTCTCCGTGACCCTTTCTCTATTTGGTGACCCAAGTATTTCACCTTCTTCTGACAGAACTGCAACTTTGAAGGAGACACCTTGTGTCCATTCCCTCCCAAATGGTTCAGTAGGGCAATGGTATCAGCTGTGCAGCCACTTTCTGTCTTAGCTGCAATCAGTAAGTCATCAATGTACTGTACCAGGACTGACTCGAATGGCAATTCTAACGCTTCCAAGTCTTTCTTTAGAATCTGATTGAAAATTGACGGTGACTCAGAAAACCCTTGAGGAATTCGACACCAACTGTAGACTCTGTCTAGGAATTTGAAACAAAAGAGAAATTGGCTGTCCTCATGAAGAGGCACCGAAAAGAAAGCTTGTGACAAGTCGATGACTGAGAACCACTCGGCATCGCAAGGGATTTGAAACATTATCACAGCTGGATTCGGTACTACAGGGCAGCATTTGACTATGATGTCATTTATTTTCCTCAAGTCCTGCACAATTCGAACCTTTCCACTCGGCTTTATCAGTCCCATGATTGGTGAATTACATGGACTGCTTAGCACTTCTTTCAGTACTCCCTGTTTTACAAACTCGTCAATGAGTTGGGCAACTTTCATGAGGGTGTCTTGTGCCATGTGGTATTGTGGGGTCTGGGGAAAGGTTGCATTGGGTTTTACTGTCACTTTCACTGGTTCCACTCCTTTCACCAATCCCACCTCCTTTCCTGTCATATCCCATACTTCTTTTCCGACTGTTTCCCGTAATTCAGCTGGAATATCTTCTTCGGTTAACATCGGAAGAAGGGTAATCAGAGGGTAATTTTCATCGACAACTTCCATCTCGTCCCCTTCTACACTGTCCTCCTCTTCCCCATCACTGCTCGTCTGAATTCTTATTCCATCGTACGAACACATAATCGAACATCCCAATTTGCACAATAGGTCTCTCCCTAACAGTGCTATCGGGCTTGAGTCACATACCACAAAATTATGTAACCCTTGATAGTTACCAATGCTGACTGGTACTGGATCTGTGATTGGGTTCGTCAGGTACCTGTTTGCTACTCCCACCACTTGAACTGTTCTCCCTGAAAGGGGAAAATTTGGGACTTCAATGCTCTTAACAGTTGAACGTGTGGCTCCTGTGTCCACCAAGAATGAAACACGATGACCCATAACTTTTCCCTCTACATATGGACCCTTTTGATCAACTTCCAAGGATGCTGCAAGCACACAATTTCCCTCCTCATCTGAACTTTCACTCTCCCATACATTGTTTATTCCACTCTCACTGTGTAATGGAAACTGTTGCACTGTGCCATTTGTATTCATCACCTGACCCGAGACCTGTGGAGCAACCATCACTTGCTGCTGATTCATTGGTGCCAAAGGTATTTGCATTTGCTGATTAGGTACCATGGGTAACTGCTGTTGCATCGGCTGCATTTGCGTCATCTGCATACGAGGCATCTGCATCTGCTGCGGCTGCATAGGCTGTAATCCCTGCAGCTGATTAATGGTCTGAAAATTTGGGTTTGGACCTCTCATTTTCGGTCCCCTCATTGTCTGGAATGCATTGACATCATTGTTTTGCTGACCAACACCTGCACCTGCACCTTCCTGCACCATCATTGGGCACTCGCGTTTCCAATGTCCGACAATTCCGCACGCGTGACACGGCATGACCCTTTTCATTGCCTGCATACCATTCGAAGTCACAACAGTATTCAAATCCGGCCCATTATTCACAAAACCTCCTCTGCCTCTGCCTCTCACCTGTGGCTGAAACACCATATTTCCCTGCGGCTGCGGCTGCGGCTGCGGCTGCAGTTGCGGTACCTGCTGTTGGAACCCTTGCAACCCTTGCAAACCTGTCTGAGCTGCTTTAAGCTGCATCATCATCACCTTCTCTTTCAACCTTTTCTGTTTCACTTCAATTTCGTCGCTACAGTATTTCGCATAAGTCAACACCTCATCAATTGGTTTCGACTGCCAACAAATCAAATGCGTCTTTATCATCTGACTTATCTCAGGTCTCAGCCCTTCCACGAATCTAAACACAAAATGAAGCATGTCCTTCGCCTCTATTGTTTCCGTGCCACTGTAGTTCTTGAACGCCTTCAACAACCTCTCATAGTAAGCATGAATCGACTCTTTAGCCTCTTGGGCAGTTCGATCAATCTTCTGCCAATCCACATTTTTCGCGGCAACCTTCGTCTTCAAATGCTCAATCACCTTGTGGTACAAGCTCATCACCATAGGTGATGGTGCACCCGTATCCCTGTCTCTCTCTGGTTCACTTGTCGGCCAACCTACAGCTCTTTTGCATTCTTCCCACAAATCTGCCGGAACCACAATCTCAAAGAGGGTGTTCAGGTCTTCCCAAAGACATTTTGCAAGCTTCACAAACCTATCAGTATGTTGATACCATTCAATCGGTTTCTCTCTCAGTTTGGGAAAATCATCCGTAAAAGACTGAATGTCACTTCTGTGCCACGGTACATGTATCCATTTTCCCCCTGTTGTCTCCCTCATTGGTAACATGGTTACTGCATCACTACTCTGAGGTCTTTTCTCCTTGTGCTCTGGGACACTGTCTTTCTTCTTTTCCTTTTTCTTTGCCCACCTGCTTTCCCATTTGTCTAAGCACCTCCACACTTGTGCACTCTGCAGCAATTCTCTAAGGTGCGTCTTCATGCCTGCTGACCTCATGTGCTCAAAGTCTGTGGTCCCGAAATCCAATCTATAGCTCCTGCTCAAGTGTTTTGTCTTGTCTATCTCAATCCCGTTTTTGTCAGCTATTTCTTGCAACCTTCTGTGTACCTTGTTCACTTCTCTCGTAATCCTGGGACATAGATACCTCAGCTCTTCTTCCGAGTAGGACTCTAGCCTATTCACACCCATAGTCCCTTCCACCAACTCTTCTGCTTCCATGCCCAACCTTACCCTATTCAGGTAGTCTTCCCCCTTCCCACTTGTTGAGCTTTGTGTGGAATTCAGACTGTTGAACCACTGTGTTAGCTGTTGCGCATTCAACCCCATCAGTGTAGCATTCACATCGACTGCCATTGATGGTTGCGGCAACTTCTCAGTGTTCGATGTTAGAGGTATTATCAGTGGGGGACTCAACCTCACCACTGTTGACTGGGCACATATGGGACTAAACTCCATCAAGGACCCAGATCCAGTTGGCTGAGCCGTTATCGGAGTTACCTCTGGAGTGTTTTCTATGCACCTCCTCTCCGTCCCATTCTGCAGCATTGATCCCTGACCGCTCATACCTAAGTTAGGCTGGGTGTACAAAGGTACCGGTGGACCTACAGTAATGGGTAGGGTTATCGCATCTGGGTTCTGTCCATTCCCCAGGTTCTGAGGCATGTTCATTCCCACACCATGGGTCATCATTGCCGGCATGCCCATCTGACTCCCCGTCATCTGAGCATGTGCGGTTCCCCCCTGCATCTGCTTTTGAGGCATCAAAAACTGAGTTGATTCAGCTTGTGCCAATGTTGGGTTGCAACCATTCTGTACTCCCATTACGGTTGGATCTAGAATCATCCCTGCACTGTTGTCACTGCTGTAGTACCTTGGGACCTGCGGCTGATAATTTTCTGCTGGTTTCAATATGGGTACATCTGGATATATTCTCCTAACCTGCGGTATCTGCGGGGTGAACAGTAAACTCGGGTCCTTAGATCCCGATGGCGTTTCTGAAGTCGGAGATTCATTATTCTGTACCGGTGCCGGAGGGGCAGAGCTGGTACTTGGACCTTGTCCACTCGCTGCATAAGGTGGTGGACGGTCGTTCAGCAATTGCATGATGAACTCCTAATCATCTGACTCTTCTTCCCTATCTTTGGAACACCTCCTGTTTGTCTTACAGGTAGCTTTCTTGCCTGTCTCCTCTTCTTCCTTAGCAATTGCGGGAAACAATTTTATCCCCTGCAATACATCTGCCCTCCACACCTTCTGTGCATTGTCCCACCTAGCGTCCGCTAGTGTCTTTTCTACCTTTCTCATCCTGGTCTCGAACTTCTTTTGCTGTTGCTGTCTAGCCATTAGTTCCCAAATTGCTAGAGCCTCAAACTGTGCTGGTCTTGGAGGTACCTTCATGTCGTACATCGCAAATCTCAAATTCTCTAGGATCCTTATATTGAATGTCCCATGGATCGGGAACGCTACACTCCCATGTTTCTCTGTCAGTTTGTGCCATTGCTTTAGCCAAAGGCACGGAGCTACCCCTTTTTCCTCCATTACAATGTAAGCTGGTGTACCTTCGGGTGGCGTCTCTTCTCCTACGCTCGCTTTAATGTAAGACTCTCCCTTCATCGCACTCTTTAACGCTTTAAAAAATTTCATTTTCTCGTCTTTTATTTCACAAAATTTGTAATCAATAGGTGACTTTAATTCCCGGAATACTCTTCGCTTGCCTTTCCCCTTCCAATCGAGCCCCACGGACTGCGTCCAATCTGTGCGCGACCCTTCTCTGCAACCAACCTATCCCAGCGCGGCTCCTAGTGACGTCACACTCACACACAATGCGGCTGACAAAGCCTCGCGGCTTGTCCTCCTTCACTCCGCTCCTCTCGTAACAACTTCTAGCATGTATCGCGAGCAACCAAATAATAATAAAACAGATCTGTCGGTTTACTACAGGAGGGGTAACACAATCGCTTCAGGACCTTAGGGATTTTTCACTAGCCTCAGCAGTTATTCCATCTTTCTCGGTCCCCACTTTCGCAAGCAAATCTGACCCGCAGACTCTGCTCTCAACTTGTCAGTGATCTATTCTAGTGCACTTAGAATTTGTCAAAGCCCGAAGTCGAAGTTTCTTTCACTCCCTTAACACACGTACCGACTTGTTGACCACGCCCGATCAACCTATTAAACCGACCAGACCACAACATAAACAAGTGTCTCATACACTTTTCAACATACTCCGGAGTCTCTTGACCTCGCAGGGCCCGTCTCAACAACAACAACCACGTGGACCTTTTTCTGCACAAAGCGCCACATACACGTGAAGTTCGACGACTTCCCTACTCTCACACTCGGAGTCGCACCTCCGCTATTTCTATGAAGTTCGACGACTTCCCTACTTCTACACTCGGAGTCGCACCTCCGCTATTCTCTAAAATCCTCGCAACCTTTTCACACAATCTGCGGCAATAAGCTGTGCAAGCGCAAATTCCTAACTTCACTCATACCGTCACTAGTACCACCAACGCCGATTCCACACCTCCATTCTTTCCATTCGCAAGCTCCAAGATCCCGGGAAAGTCGCGGGGGACTTAGCCCATCATCATTCTCTCAATCTGTTTTACCCAAGAAAAATCTAATTCAACTTCTCGAGGGGGTCTCAAAGAGCGTAACCGTTAATTCAACACCATGTACTTTAAGAGTACGGGGTCCCAAAAGGCGAAACCGTCCTCTGCTACCATCTACTGATAGAGCGTTCCGTACTAATAATTTACCTGTAGTTGGACGCTCTTGGGTCGATGAATCTTTTGACTAAGTGGGACTCTCCTTACTCGGAAGTAATCAATCAAAACCAATAATCGATAATCAATAACGAACATAAGCAATACCCTGATCAACATAACACTTCACAATTAATCCAGAATACATTTCGGCGAAACCATGACCTTTCGGTCATGAATAACCACACCAGTTTATGCAAAGTTAATGAATTTATTTCCCTATATTAACAAAGCTAGCACAATGTAGATGTGTCTCAACACCAAATGATATATGTAGATGAACATTAATAGCTGTCCATAACGGCGAAACAGATGCAATCTATGCAGCATTTGAATAACAATGCCTTCTATGATGGCAACGCAAACCACTAAAACTACAATCTGTAATGGGCTAATTGCATACATTTAGTCAGCATAACAAGGTCTCAAATTGCATTGTGCATCAAATGAATCCTCATCTAACCTCAAATTAGCATCAGCATGTGGGTCTTCATGCAAAACAATTTAGCAACATTAATTTAGAAAACTCCTAACTAGGGCCCTTATCAAAAATCAGCAGTTGGTTACCTAAAAAGAAAACACAATTCAATTGTACAATTTTCCTTTCATATTTACCAAATTCAATCAGCATTCAATGAAGTCTTCGTCTCACAGGTACCGGATTCGATCAGCATGAGACGGGGCAAAGGGGCAGAGTGGACGGGCAATTGCCTCACGGCGGCAAGATAAAAGGACAACTATTACTTCATGCAAAGGGGCAAATCAAAGTTAAAGTCTCTAGGGCGAGAATTACTTAAAGTCTCTTTCTCTCGATTAGAGAAAGCATCAAAGTCTCTCAAAATGGCGTCGCAGCAAGATGGGCCATAATATCTGCAATGTCCTGCAAAAATGGCGGGTATATGAGCTGAATGTCCGATTTCCTCTCGTGCACCTGGTTTAAATAGACAACAGTTCAAATCCAGTAGGGTCTTCCATTGGAGGGTTCATAGGTTAGCTTCAAATTGTCCAATCAAAAACAACAGTTCTCAAGCTTTTACTTAAGCATACATTATCCTTGGAGTCGGGAACGTAAGTTGCAACATATTTTACCAATTAACTCACTTTCAGAGCGTCCATTGTCTGCACCTGCAGATTGACCTTGGAGCGAAGAAGAAAAATGCCAGGCTGGCACGAAACCTTAAGATAAGCATGTGAACGATCTCACTGGAAAAGTACAGCTTCAAGCAAGAATACACGTTTCATTAGCACATTGGAAAAATACGAGCATCTAAATCGTGAGACATGGCAACTAGGCCAAAGCCTCCAGTAAAGTTATGCTAAGCTAAAGCATTTCTAACAAGCAAATCATGGTACACGTTTACGATTATGTCAAACTAATACAATTCTAATACATCACGTTATATGAAGCACGCTTATAAATGTTGGCAAACTACTCTGAGGGCACATTTTGTCCCCGTACAATCTTATTTAGTTCGATTAAAGTCACACTTGATTATTGCAGCACTACGTTTATGCACTAATAAATGTAAAACCTTCATTTCAGCTTCATCACCCCTTCAGTTCATCCTGCAACTTTTTACTTTCTCCCTTTATGACGCTTTTTAGTTTTTCCTTCTTCTGTCTTTCCCATATGTGTCTTTTTCTCGCAGCAATTGCTTGAGGAAGAAGAATAAGCCCCAGCACTCACAAATAAGTGCCGGTGCTCAGCACCGGAAACAACAAGCACATATTAAGCACTGCTCTCACCCCTTAACAAAACGGAATCCTGAAGTCTACCTTCCTCATTAAACACGGGACAGAGACATGTCTAAAGAACTGCTACTGTTCTTACTTTTAAAAAAAAGCGCATCATTGTCTTATATTTACATTTGTTCGGAGATGTGGACATTTGTAAAATATTATCCACTGGTATATCTCTAAAACAAGAAAGAGCAAATCGTTTACAGCACGATTCTGTGACACTTGTACATACTAAAACTAAAACTATGAGATGCAAATGCAGTGAATACGTTTAATTTCATATCAGGTAGGGCCAGCTCACCTTTAGCTTTGAATAGATTTAATATAGGTAACTGTAACCTGGGGGGCTCATTTCCCAAGAGAGCATACTTTCTATTTTCGAAAAAAAAATCACCGTGAGCATACATGGAACGGCTGTAAACAAAAAAACAACGTGTCCTAATATAGATAGAGGAATGGTTGTTCATCATGTCAACAGAGTCTTCGTTTTTTTTTCCATTCACATGTTATGTAGATTTGGTTCTATAAGTATGTAAAATCAGATGAAAACAACTCCCCAGACATTGTTTGCACTTATCATTGTGCTGGAGCTTTTTATAATTTTGAAAACTGCAGCAGCTTAAACATGAAATTGCAGTTTCTTAAAGAAAGTAAATGTTGAAAATCCTTGTGGATTTATACAAATTAGTCCATAACATTATTCACTTAAGCATTAATGTCTGAGGATTATTTATTTTCCTGGTGAAAAGATAACCAAGTGTTCCTGTTCCCTTGAAGACATCAAAAGCTGATTAGCTGACTGGAGAAAGCAGAAAGATGTTGCAAAAGGGTCTGGCTTATTGCTCTTCATTGCACTTTCCCTGCCCAATCTATGCTGCTCTGAGACTCTACTGAGTTTCTTGAACCTCTCTGTTAGAAGTTGAGTCTCCAGTTGGCAAATATGCACCCAGTCCAAGTAGGCACCACAATCCTAGTCAGGATTAGTCAGATACACACTTTAAATTAACTTGTGTTCACCCTCTGGTAGCTTAGCACAGAGCAGGCAGGCTTAATTTAAGAGGCATTATTTAAATAATTTGTGCAACACTTAACTACAGTAACAGTGAAAAGCACCACAAAAAGACTTCACAATAGTTTAGATAATAGAGAATATTTATCTGAGTTAAGCAAGACCGAGCAACAAACATCCAATAAGTAGAAATTCAGATACAGAGTTTTAAAGATTAAGGGGGTCATTACAACATTGACGGTAAAAGCGGCTTACGGCCGTGCAGAAGACCGCCAATACACCGCTGCGGCCGTGGAAATCCGCCACAGCTATTATGACCCACATCTCGGAATCCGCCGAAATTCAGACACCCACACAAGTCCGCCACACCAAAGGTCAGTGACAAACTGGCGAAAACAAATCCTCCACTGTCACGCCAACAGAAACACACCCATGCTATTACGACACACAAATCCATGCGGCGGTCTTTCAACCGCGGTATTCCATTGGCGGTACACACCACCGCCCTCAAAATACACACACATCTCCAAAACACCGCCACATTGGACAATTCCAAATACACACACCTGATACACATACAAACACCACTCCCACACACCCAACACAATATAAAACACACACCCACAAACCCCTACGACCAAAAATCCGAGACGAAGGCAACAGAGAGAGAGCAAAGCAATAGACAACCCACCACACAGAGGCACACAACAGTATTACCCACACAACATCCACGCAGAAAACACCACACACCACTACACATCACCACACTCATCACCACATACACCACCCCACACATCACCTACACCACCCCATGGCACGCCAAAGACACCCAAGGTTTTCTGAGGAGGAGCTCAGGGTTATGGTGGAGGAAATCGTATGGGTAGAGCCACAGCTATTTGGATCACAGGTGCAGCACACCTCCATAGCTAGGAAGATGGAGCTATGGCGAAGAATCGTCGACAGGGTCAATGCAGTGGGACAGCACCCAAGAAATCGGGAGGACATCAGGAAGAGGTGGAACGACCTACGGGGGAAGGTGCATTCTGTGGTCTCCAGGCACAACATCGCAATTCAGCGCACTGGCGGCGGACCCCCACCTCCTCCCCCACAACTAACAACATGGGAGGAGCAGGTCTTGACCATCATGCATCCAGAGGGCCTCGGAGGAGTCGGTGGAGGAATGGACACTGGTAAGTCAAATCTTAACTATCATATCCCCCACCCTACCTGCATGCTATCACACACACCCATGCTCACCCCCTCCCCTATCACTCCAACTCCTCACTAATGTACTAATAACACAAACCACACATCCCAACACCAAGCCCTGCATGACACAACAAAGCATGGACATCCAGCACTAAAGCATGCCCACTGTACATACCCATAACAACCCCTAACCATCATCACACAAGCGCCCACACAGGAAAGCTGGCACTGGGGTACACGCTCACACACCCATTGCACACCATGACACACACACATGCAATAACCATGCTTTTATACCCCTGCAGGACCACTACCTAACGTCACCAGACAGGAGGGTCCAGATATCTCTACCTCACCCCCAGAAGAGGCACACAGTGATGACAGCAGCTCTGGCCAACTGGATCAAGATGACCAGCCCGGACCATCGTGGGCCTCGGGACAGTCGGTTCCCCTCGCACAGGCACAGCCAAACACTGACCTTCCACCCTCTGGTAACATCAGCACAGCACCCACCCAGCGGGCCCATGCCTCCG
This sequence comes from Pleurodeles waltl, assembly GCF_031143425.1. Taxonomy (NCBI): domain Eukaryota; kingdom Metazoa; phylum Chordata; class Amphibia; order Caudata; family Salamandridae; genus Pleurodeles; species Pleurodeles waltl. Next base: position 1,335,042,407 of record NC_090444.1, on the reverse strand, counting down.
TTCCCAGGACACGTCAATAAGCTTTGTGTCCACCACTAGAGGGAACCCATGATAACCCACCACCCCAACAACAACAGGGACTTGGGGGCAGTGGTAGTGGGCACACGGTCCAGAGGACAGAGGCACAGGAACACAGGGGAACTGGGAGGGCTGCCGTGCGACAGGGGGCGGACAGGCCAAGGAAACCCACTCTCCACGAGGCCCTCTCCTTCATCATGGGAGCATACCACCACTCCCAGAAGACAATGGTGACGGTCCTGGCAAAGTTTCAGGAGACCCAGCGCATGCAGGACGAACTGTATTTGGGGTTCAGGGAGGAGCTCAGAACCATCAGCTCCGCCCTGGGCACCATAGTAGGGGTGCTGAAGGATATACAGAAGACCATAAGGGACACCGTGGCACTCCAAGGGGCCCTTGACACTAGCCTAGACAATGAACTGCCCACCACCTCTGCCGGCGCTACTGGACAGGACGCCCCGCCACAGGACCACCACACCAGCACCCCACCCCCTGCAGATGGAGAACCACCCCGCAAGCGGTCCCTGAGATCCAGGAACAGGACAGAGCAAGATGGCACGACCCCCGCCAGGAAATGACACCACCCTGATTGTCATCCCACTGTCCCACTTTGTCACCCTGTCCAGATTGGAACTGTTCCAGCTCCACTTCCTATGCCCATATGGGCAGTGCACCTGTGAGACTAATAGACTGGACTCTGCCATGGACATTCCTCCACCATCACCCATCACCATTTTGCCACCCGCTCCAATAATTAGCAATTCAATAAACACCCTTGAACCACAAAACAATCTGGAGTCAGTCTGTGATTTCAAAAATGTGTATTAGCTATGACAATGACAAAATCCGTTAAAAAATGTAATGTCAACATACCTATGTCACACATCACAAGCCCATGAAGGATGCAAGCAGATGACACACGTTGGTAACCACACCTGTGAAACCGTAATGGAAATGTACCACTCAGTTAGCATATATTGCTTCAAATTGACTGACAGGATAGAGGTAGAAGTGTGAAAGTAAATGTAATAGTAAAAAAATGTGTTCTAACCTGTGTGCCACTGGAAATATTGCTGTATGACAGAGTCCCTGTTATTAATGTCTTCTTCCTCTGCTTCCGCCTCATCACTGTCCACAGGCTCCACAGCTGCCACAACACCGTCATCTGGACCATCCTCCTGCAGAAAAGGCACCTGGTGTCGCAAAGCAAGATTGTGAAGCATACAGCAGGCGATGATGATCTGGCACACCTTCCTTGGTGAGTAGAATAGGGAACCACCTGTGATATGCAGGCACCTGAACCTGGCCTTCAGGAGGCCGAAGGTGCGTTCGATCACCCTCCTAGTCCACCCATGGGTTTCATTGTAGCGTTCCTCTGCCCTGGTCCTGGGATTCCTCACTGGGGTCAATAGCCATGACAGGTTGGGGTAACCAGAGTCCCCTAATAGCCACACACGGTGCCTCTGGAGTTGACCCATCACATACGGGATGCTGCTATTCCGCAGGATGTAGGCGTCATGCACTGATCCAGGGAACATAGCATTTACCTGCGAGATGTACTGGTCTGCCAAATATACCATCTGTACATTCAATGAATGATAACTCTTCTGGTTCCTCTACACCTGTTCACTCCTATGGGGGGGACCAAAGCCACATGGGTCCCATCAATGGCACCAATGATGTTGGGGATATGTCCCAGGGCATAGAAGTCACCTTTAACTGTAGCCAAATCCTCCACCTTAGGGAAAACGATGTAGCTCTTCACGTGTTTCAGCAGGGCAGACAACACTCTGGACAACACGTTGGAAAACATAGGCTGGGACATCCCTGATGCCATGGCCACTGTTGTTTGAAATGACCCACTTGCAAGGAAATGGAGTACTGACAGCACCTGCATTTCAGGGGGGATTCCTGTGGGATGGGGGATTGGTGATATCAGATCTGGCTCCAACTGGGTACACAGTTCCTGGATTATGGCACAGTCAAACCTATAGGTGATGATTAAATGTCGCTCCTCCATTGTCAACAGGTCCACCAGCGGTCGATACACCGGAGGATTCCGCCATCTCCTCACATGTCCCAGCTGACGGTGCCTAGGAAGGACAACAGCGACCACAGAGTCAAGCAACTCAGAGGTATGTACCCACAGCTACACAGTACACGAAACATAATCCAAAAAGTTGTCTGTAAGTGTGTTGAGTCCAGGCCTAGGTATGTGTGACGCAGTTGTAAATGAAGCCATGTGGGCCCCTGAAATGGCGGCTGCCTGACCTCTAAACTGGGACAATTGGATGTGAGGTAACTGCGCTGGCGTTGTACACCGTTGCGGTAGGCGGTCGAAGACCGCGGCGCAATGCTGCATTGGTTAACATTGGACCCTATGGGTCCCAGGAGCCAATGACGAAGTGCGCCGGTGGTGATGATACGCACCGCCGCGGACGTCACCGCCGCGGTCGTGATCACCATTTTCTATCTGTTGAATCACTCGATACCTGATCTTCGACAGGAGAGGACCTACACTGCAAGTGCTGCTGTGACCTCGGTCTGGAAGAGACAATGGCTCGTGCGTCTGGGGAAAGGGCCCCTGCCTTCACTGCACAGGAGTTGGAGAAGCTTGTGGACAGGGTCCTCCCTCAGTACACGCTACTCTACGGACCTCCAGACCAACCGGTGAGTACATAGGGTGCAAGTTGTATGGGCTATGCCTGGGTGGAGAGGCCTGGATGTAACTAGGAAGGGGGCAGAGTTATGCGAGCATGAAGGAGTGTGAATGCATGCGCCACATGGCAAGGGCAGGGATGTGGGCCACTCAGTTCGACGGTGCTGTTGCTAATGACTTCTCTTCTTCCCCTGTACATGTCATGTAGGTCAGCGCCCACCAGAAGAAGGATATTTGGCGTGCCATCGCCAAGGAAGTCCGGACCCTGGGGGTCCACCACAGATGGAGCACCCACTGCCGTAAAAGATGGGAGGACATTCGCCGCTGGAGCAAGAAGACGGTGGAGGCTCAGCTGGGGATGGCCTCCCAACGTGGGAGGGGTGCCCGTCGCACCATGACCCCCCTGATGTTCCGGATCCTGGCGGTGGCCTACCCTGAGTTGGATGGGCGCTTGAGGGCATCACAGCAGACACAAGGGGGTGAGTACATTCACATTCTGATGACTTTGCACGCAGTGGAGGGGTCTGGGTGGGGGAGGAGGGCTGTGGGTTTCCCTAGGCCAGGGCGAGTTCCGTAGGCTAGGCCCCTCCGGAATGCAGGCCATGTGCCACTCCACCCCACCTCTGTAGAGTGTCAAGTACAGGTATACATGCCCCTGTGTCATCTATGTGGACAGATGACACTCATAGCCATGTAGGCCATATCCCAGGAACTGCATCTGTAGAGGCCAAGAGCACGGCGTAGTGCAGGGGGCTGCTGTGTCTGTATTGTCCGCCAATGGTAGCAGTAAGCCATGCACTCAACCTGTCTTTCTTCTGTTTCCCCCCCCCTTTTTGTGCTCTCCCTGTTCTTTTGTGCATCAGCATCATCAGGCGGAGGTACAGTGGCACCGGTACACGAGGGAGCTGCATCCCACATGGCCATGGAGGGCCACACCACAGACTCCGAATACACCAGTGGGATGAAGGGCGAGGGGAGCTTCACGTCGGTCACCGGATCAGCATACAGCGACACGGACTCGTCCTCCGATGGGAGCTCCCTTGTGGTGGCGGCACCAAATGTGCCCACCAGTTTAACAGGTACAGCCGCCACCCCCCCTGCCAGCACCACCCTCCCAGCAGCCCCTCAGTCTTCGCTCCGTGCCCGCTCACCCAGGAGGGTGGGCATCACCTTCTCCCCAGGCACCTCAGCCCCTGCCCCAGTCACCCCTGCTGCCCTCAGTGAGGAGGCCATTGACCTCCTCAGGTCACTCACTGGTGGGCAGTCTACCATTGTGAATGCCCTTCCAGGGTGTAGAAAGAGAGTTGCAACACAGTAATGCATTCCTGGAGGGCATTCATTCTGGTCAGGCTGCCCTTCATCGAACCCTGCAATCTCTGGCCTCAGCACTGATGGCAGCCATTGTCCCTGTGTCTAGCTTCCCCCCTCCCCCCTCCAACTTCCTCCACCCAGACCCAGTCCCCTGTACCCCAGCCTATCCCAAGCACACCATCAGACCAGCATGGACACACCTCAACACACAAGGGCAGCTCAGGCAAACATAGGCACCACACATCCCACAGGCACTCACACAAGCATCACCCACATACAGACACAGCAACATCCACTGCCTCCACTGTGTCCCCCTCCACGTCGTCTCCCTCCTCCCTCCCAGGCTCGTCTACACTCTCACCTGCATGCACTACATCTACAGCCACTAGGACTCGCACCAGCACACCCAGCACCACACCCCGCTCACCTGCACTCACCACCCCCACTACCATTTACACGTCCCCTGTGTCCTCTCCCAGTGTGTCTGTGACGCCCCCTCCCAAAGTACACAAACGTGGGCACCCACACACCCAACATCCATCCACCTCACGACAGCCTCCATAACATGCACCTGCACCCAAATCATCTAAAGTTACACCTCCTACAACCACCTCCTCTTCCTCCACTCCCAGACTCCCTCCAGCTACCCATCCCAGTGTTCGTCAGAAACCTTTCCTGAGCAATGTTGACCTCTTTCCCACCACCCCCACCCCTCCAATTCATAGGTCCTGTACTAGCACCTCAGCCAAAAAAAGTCCGGTTCCAGTGGTGCGTGTTAGAGGTATATGGAGTGCACCGGGCTCCAGGGCAGCCAGTGTGACACGGAGCCAAAGCACTGGCAGTCCACCCCCTGTAAAGCACCAGAAGTGCCCGACGGGAGAGGGTGAAGACTCCTGCCGGCAAAGGGTCACAAGGGTCCCGGGGGGAGTGCCGAGTCAGCTGTGACTCCTCACAAGGTGGTGAAGGGACAGAAGAAGTCGCCAAAGTCTGGGAAGAGCAGCACGGCGGAGAAGGCCGCCATCCTCCCCGCTGGCCAGGACGCCACTGCCAGCCCCATCGTCACTGGTCCGGAGACCACCGCCAGAGTCAGTGCCCAGGAGGGCAGCACTATTGTCACTGGTCAGGAGACCACCGCCAGAGTCAGTGCCCAGGAGGGCACCGGCAGCCACAGCCCCGCTGGGCACTGAGGGACCGTCATGCCACACACCGCTGCACAGGTCAGAGACAGCAAAGTCAAGCACCGCTGAACAGGGCACAGACCACCATGGCAAAAAAACGCTGAACAGGGCAAAGACCGCCATGGCAAGCACCGCTGAACAGGTCAGAGACAGCAAAGTCAAGCACAGCTGAACAGGGCACAGACCGCCATGGCAAGCACCGCTGGACAGGTCAGAGACAGCAAAGCCAAGCACCGCTGAACAGGGCAAAGACTGCCATGGCAAAGCACTGCTGAACAGGGCACAGACCGCCATGGCAAGCACCGCTGAACAGGTCAGAGACAGCAAAGTCAAGCACCGCTGAACAGGGCACAGACCGCCATGGCAAAGCACCGCTGAACAGGTCAGAGACAGCAAAGTCAAGCACCGCTGAACAGGGCACAGACCACCATGGCAAGCACCGCTGAACAGGTCAGAGACAGCAAAGTGAAGCACTGCTGAACAGGGCACAGACCGCCATGGCAAGCACCGCTGAACAGGTCAGAGACAGCAAAGTCAAGCACTGCTGAACAGGGCAAAGACCGCCAACTCAAGCATTGTTAGCCCATGTGTAGCTGGGACAGTGACGGAACTGGGACCGTCACGGGGAGCGTGATGCACTCTGGGCACCAGTCCCCCTCCAGAACCAGTGGAGAACTGCATCCACTACCTGAATCCTTCACAGGATGAAGCACTCTGGGCACCAGTCCCCCTCCAGAACCAGTGGAGAACTGCATCCACTACCTGAATCCTTCACAGGATGAAGCACTCTGGGCACCAGTCCCCCTCCAGAACCTGTGGAGACATGCATCGACTTGAGAGACAGTGGCTTTGCATTCCCCAGGATGGTACAGTGGGCAAACCAACCACTGTAGAGACTTGAGAGACTGTGGCTTTGCACTCCCCAGGATGGTACAGTGGGCAAACCAACCACTGTAGAGACTTGAGAGACTGTGGCTTTGCACTCCCCAGGATACATCAATGGGCATGGAGCCCCGTTGTGGATCTGGCGTGGTGCAGTCATCCGGCTGAGGTGACCCCCTTCCCTTCCCCCTGAGGTGCCTGTTGTATTTCTATCTGATGCCCCTGCAGTGTTCTCTCCGTTTGTGGACAGGTATCTAGTGTGGGCCTCACCCATGCATTGTGGGCCCAGTGGTCCATGGACATTGAAATATGCATACCTGCACTACTAATCGTGATGTATATATTTTTAATGTGTATATATTTCTGTATATATGAGCTTACTGTATTTTGATATATTACAATGGTTGCACTCATTTCCTTTTGTCTTTGCATTCTTCCGGGGGGGTTGGGGTTGTTACTGAGATGTTTGGATATGCATTGGTGTGTGTGTTGTAGTGGGTGAGGGTGGGGGTGGGGGTGGAGGTGTTGCGTGTGTGTCCCTGACTTTTGCCTCCCCCTTCCCCTATGTCGTAGGTGCAGTACTCACTGTTGTCTTTGGCGCCGCCGTTACTGGTGTTCGTAGAGGAGCAGGAACACAATCGCAGGGAGTATTTGGAGTTCGGGCTCCATGGTGGCCTCCTTCCTCATGGAGTGTGTTCAGGTGAGCGTTTTCCCATTGCAAAAGCTGTTTCCACCATGTTTTTATCCACGGTAAATCTGCCCCGGAAAAGGTGGCAGATTGGTGTGTTGTAATACTGTGGGCGGTACTTTGTCTTCCGCCTGTCTGTTGGCGGTGACCGCCGCGCTGCTTGTCTGTACCGCCGTGGTGGTCGGAGTGTTAAAGTGGCTGTCTATGTTGGCGGTTTCTGCCACAATCAGAATTCCCTTTTTTTTTCGCCGGCCTGTTTGCGGTATTACCGCAGCTTTAACACCGTCCGCCAGTGTTGTAATGACCCCCTAAATGTGAAAACAGTGCTTAGAAGTCACTAGCGGTCAAAAGGTTACTTCAGTTAGTGAGAAACCCTTGCAGATCCAAAGTTCAGTCTAACTACAATGGAGGGTAGGCCAGCCACAGAACCCATGCAGGGTCTGCTGAAACAGTAATTTTGATGGAGCAAAGCTTTGAGGGCACAATGCATCAGTTTTTGCAGAAATCAGTTTCAGAACCCACTACTGAGGCCCAGGACTGGAAGGGGCACCTAAGGCAAGGGTAGGACTCAAAGATGGCAGAGTCCGACAGCACCAGGAGAGTTGCAGACAGTCTTTGATGTCCTTGAGTCTGCAGGAGAAGAGGATGCAAGCCAAAAAGCCCTTGAAGGATCTTGGGTGCAAGGATGTAGAGAACAAGTCCAGTCCTTCCAACTGCAGGCAAGAAGCAGCAGGCAGCAGGCCAACACAGTAAAGAAAGTAGCAAATTGAAAGTACCTCCTACAGCACAGCACACAACAAGCAGTAGGCCAAAACAGCAATGCAGTTGCAGAGTGGCAGCGCAGCAGTTCTTCTTCCTGGCAGAGTGTCCTTGGTCCCAGTAGAGTTCTGATTTGGTGGGGTTTGGGGTCCAGTACTTATGCCCAAATGTGTCTTTGAAGTGGGGGAGGCTTCAAAGAGGCCTTTGAAGTTCACAAGGTCTCTATCCCTCCTTCCCTGGCTCCAGACAGTCAACAGTGGGTTATGCAGCCCTTTGTGTGAGGAGGGACACAGCCCTATTCATGTGTAAGTGAGGCGGTGCTGAGCTCCCCCCTCCCATCAAGCCTGGTGATGGGCCATCAGGATGCAAATGTCAACTCCAGCTCCCTTTGTATGTGACTGTCTAGAGGGAATGCACAAAGCTCAGCTGTTATCTACCCTGGACAAGTACCCAGAAACAGGCAGAGGCACAGCATGGTCAAAGTAAGAAAATGCCAATGTTCTAAAAGTGGCATTTTCAGATTTCAATTTAAAATCCAATTCTACCATAATTTGTGATTTGAAATTGTAAAATCAGAGACACCAAACACCACATTTCTAACTTTTCCCAAATGAAAGTTATACTTAAAGGATGTTTCAAGGTAACCCCACTGTTAACCTATAGGAGAGATAGACCTTGCAGTAGTGAAACATTAATTTAGCAGTTCTTCACTACCAGGACATGTTATACTCGAAAGTACACGTCCACCTTTTAAAATACACTATGCCCTGCCCTTGGGGCTAATTAAAGCCTACCTTAGGGGTGTCTTTTAAGCATTAAAAAAGAATGTTTGGGCCTTGCAAGTGGGTGCGCTTCCCATGTCAAGAGGGCAGTTTAAAACTGCACACACATTTGAAAGGCTACTGTTGGACCTGGCCCTTTTTGCAGGGTCATCACCAAACTTTTTTCCTCCTGCCTCCTATTTTTTCTGACCAGTTTTTGTTGGCTTTAGGACTCTGGGCACTTTACCACTGCTAGCCAGTGCTAAAGGGCATATGCTGTCTGTGTAAGTTGTATGTGTAATTGGCTTTTTGGCAAATTTGATTTACGGGTAAGTCACTAGTAAAGTGCAATAGAGGTGCCCAGGGCCTGTAAATCAAATGCTACTAGTTGGCCTGCAGCACTGATTGTGCTACCAAAATGAGAATTCCTGTAAACATGGCTCAGACCTGCCACTGCAGTGTCTGTGTGTGCAGTTTTAAACTGCTAATTTGACCTGGCAAGTGTACCCACTTGCCAGGCCCAAAACTTTCCTTTTTATAGATGTAAGGCACCCCTAAGGTAGGCCCGACGTAACCCCATGGGCAGGGTGCAGTGTATCTTAAAGGTAGGACATGTACTGGTGTGTTTTGGGGGCTGCCCTTAAATATCTTTTAAGTATAGTTTCCCTTTGGGAGCAGGTAGAGATTTGGAGTTTGGGCTCTCTGAACTCACAATTTAAACATTTTCAGTCTCACTGGGCCTCTTTTCTCAAATCCATGTTTTGGTGTGGGGTGCGTAGCAAGTATTCCATCTACTTAGATGGTTGTTTATGTAAACTGCTCAATGCTAGCTTGCTCGGCCTCTCTGTAAATATATGGCAGAGCTTTCTCATCAATGCCACCCATGGAAGATTAACCCAGGCAGTCTCCACATGCAGAGATTATTTGAGCAGTACCAATGCTTAGCCAGAACTCTATGTCAGCTTCTCCATCTAAATGTTTGTGCTTAAGCAGTTCATCCGAACTGTGCCTAGGGGTTGCGTAACTTTACAATTTCCAAGACATTGCATTTACCATTGTATGTCATTGTGACTATGCAGTTTTTAGTTATATTCTAAAAATCCAATGATTTTATATCTGGCATAATTCCTCATATATGTAGTGTACCACTCAGCCATTACACCAAAGGGGTTAAATAAACTGGAAGCGGATCACCCGTGGCCACTCCCACATCCAGTGTACAAGTAGTGTGGGTGCAATTATTTGTCAGCTCCAACAGCACACAGAGGGGCCTTTACACACCATTTACACTGAAGACGAGGTCTGTGGTCAGGACCTTTGGTGTGGCAGATGAGTGACCTTGCCCATCTCGCTGCATTCCAATGGTACCTGCTGTGTGAATGCCCCTCGTGAAGAGACGAATACAAGACCAGTGTGCTCCCCCTCCCCACAAGCAACATTTGTGTCCCGAACAGTCCCCGTGTGCCCACAGACGTCACCTACATATGTGACAGCTTTTGCATTTACTGTGCCTCCTTTGGACATTGTGCTGGTATTGCCACCTCCTGGCTGAGAAGAAGGCAGTGCTTCCAGCTGATCCTGCCATGTACTCAGCTGCACAGAGGCTAACACAGGTGTCACTGGTAGGCCCGGGCCAGAAGAAGTGCCATGGGAGCCCCATACAAATCACAGAAATGTGTGCAAGGTTCTGAAGTGAGTCAAAGTGGGGAGAATCGGAAATCCCTGGGAGTGGGTCATAACTGGCAGCATTCTGACTGTGGTGAGTGGTCGAGGATCCTCCATGAAATACGACGGTGGATGATCACCCATAGCAGTAGGCCTGTCACAGCCACATCTGCTGGTGCCAAATATGCATGCCTTTTTGGCTGCATTGATGCCCTTCAGTATCTTCATCAAAGCACCAACGGCCCATCCATGGTGAAAGACATGGATTGGAAGTTTGAATAATTATTTTTGTGCTGAAGTGTCATTACTACTTTACTTTGGGTGTGAAGAAATCTATCAGCTATCTGAAAAGCTCCTGGTGAAAGGGGAAGGCCACAACTATGAGGCAGCAGTGACAGTCTGAAATGCATATTTTGACCCACGGCTAAACCCTGACTTTGTACGTTTTAAACTGTGCCAGGCATTACAGACAGAAATCAAAACCATTGATGGCTTCTACACGAGACTGTAAGCGCTGGCCAGCACATGTGTTCATGATGATAAAGCCAAAGCATATTGTGCTTAGATCATTCAAGGGTGCCATTCATTCACCCTGAGAAGACTTATTTCCTTCAGCCTGGTATAAAGCTAGAAGAAAATCGTATCCTAGCATGGTTCAATGAGCTCTCAAACAATAGGGCAGAAAAGGGAGGGAGTTAGTCCTGTTGAAAGGTGCAGCGGACTGGTGTGGGCTGGAGTGACCAAGCCTGTGATAATCAAGGATGAATGGGTGGATGCTGCCTGCAAGTGTCCACCAGACACCCACACCTAAACCCCCAGCCACAACCAAACCAAGTGCTGAAATTGTAACCTAGACACAAGCGTGCCTGACACATGTCCAGCGAGGGTTAAAATATGTTCCTGGTGTGGGAAACTCAACAACTTCACGTGGGCGTGCCCAAGCACAGACAAAGGGCTTTAAACAAGAAATAACTCTTTCGTTCCATGGTTACCAATTGATGAAAGTGAATCAAACAACAGGGCCAGAAGGGAAGAAGCACAGCAGGACAAGATCAATATTGATAATGGCTACGTTTTCATGATTTCATTCACAAGCCATGTCAGCACAAAGCGTAGGCCCCCTCAATGTGCTCTATAACAATTACTGAAGTCACAATCTTGGCTCTGATTGACACAGGGGCATCAGTGAATGTCATGGTCTTACAACAGGTCAACGAGCTGAGCCTCACACTGTTTCTGATTCCTACCACAGAGAAGATCTACAGATATGACAGCTGTGCCCTGAAGCCTTTTGAAGGGGTGTTTGAAGGATGCATGGCTAACTATGACAATATCAAGCACTCCAAATCCCACATTATGAAAGAAGGGATTGGCATGCTAAAAGGGTGACACAAAGCCTAGTACATAGGACTGAGGTGATTGCCAAATATTTCCACAAAGCACAAGCAGAAGAAGAGCTACAAGACTTCCCACAGCTGTTAGAAAGACTCAGGTGCATAAAGGGCACACAAGCCAAGCTGCACATTGACCCCTCTGTAGAACCCGTTGACCTGCGCTACAGAAGAATATCTTTCTACATGTGCCCACAAGTGAATGAGGAGCTCTGCAAATTGGAATAACTGGGTGTAATCGAAAAGCTGATCAAACCCACACCGTGGGTGTCCCAGCTCTAGTACTACAAATTCTCAACAGCCAGGGGCCATCTGCTTGTGTGCGGACATGTGACTGCCAAACAAAGCGATCCACAAAGAACGCCACCTCACACCAACCATGAACGACAATATGGCAGACCTCAGTGGTGCTGACTGGTTTTATAATCTAGACCTAAATGCTGGCTACTACCAGCTTGAGCTAGATGCATTGTGCCACTAAATCACTATCTTCTCCACCCATGTCAGATTAAAAAGATGCAGGCATCTGAATTTCAGCGTATCAGTGGTAGTGGAGGTTTTTTCAAAATAAGAGAGACCTTTCAGGGCTGACAGGGGTGCAGAATTTAAGCAATGATATTTTGATCTACTCCACAATACTAGAAGAACACCACCAGAGTGTCAGGGCCACGCTAACGTATCCAGTGAGTCACGGTCTGACATTACAAAAGGGTAAATGCTCTTTCTTTGAGATTTCCATACAGGTTTTTGGCTACATCTTCTAGAGATGGCTTGCAGGTCGACCCAAAAAAGGCAGATGAAATTCAGAATGCACCCGTGCCATGCAGTGCCATAAAAGTCAGAAGCATCCTGGGGATGGCCACCTACTCTGGATGTATCAGAACAAACCTAGCCATGAATTCAGAACCTCTGTGCAAAGTGGAATGCAGGTGGCTGAACCAACTCAGAGTTTTACCATGTGCAAGATGCCCTGCTATGGAACGACACTACAGCTTATTTCAACCCTAAACACAACACTAAGCTAGTGGTAGATTCCAGCCCTCTTGGTCTCGGAGTGGTACCATTGGAAGAAAATAAATGGGGGCTATAGGTTCCCTTTGCCTACACCTGGCAGGCCTCAACCACAACAGAAACCTGTGATTGCCCAAATTGAATGGGAGGCATTGGCCATCTGCGGGGAGATCCTAATTTCCACTTCGATCCATGTGGGAGACAAATCAGAGTCATTGTTGACGACAAACCTTTCATCTCACTGTTTGCTGGCACATAGCATAATCCACCACCAAAGTTTGAACCATGGGTGGTCTGATTGCAGATGTACATCTTTGATGTCAAATACCAACCAAGGGTACAACATTCCAATGACTTACTGTCTAGACATCCACAGCAGGACAGTAATGATGGCAAAGAGCAGAATGAGTGGGTCAAAATGATGGCAGTAGGTGCCTGTCCCATAGCAATGATATCAGAAGTACAATTAGCCACTGGGGAAGACTCAAGTTTACAGAGAACAGTGAAAGTTGTAAGTAACAAGACATGGACACGTTTTCTAGAGAACTCAAAGATATGAGACCCAATCCATAAGCAAGTAATGAGCCAGCTGTGGCAGGCCCGTGACAAGCTGAGTTACATGGGTGAAGGGCTCTTGCTCTGTGGACAGCGCATAATATGTGGTACCTGTGGGGCTGAGGGATCGACCTAGCACACCAGGGTCACAAAGGGCCTAGACGAAAGCGAGGCTCAGGAGTAAAGTCTGTTCATTGGGATGGATAGCACAGTTGAGGAAAAGGTTAAGTGGTGCCATTCATGTCAATTGACAACTGGAGGTGTACAACCTCCACCGGTCATGACATACAGTTTTCACCCTCATCAGTGGACCCACCTTAGCATGTATTTTAGATGTTTTGCCACTGCACGGACAACAGTGGTAATCATAGACAGTCATTCCAAGTATCTGGTGGTAGAACTGACACCCTTCATGGCATTTTCAAAAGTAAAACCAATCAGGGTAAAGGTCTTCACCCTGTTTGGCCTTCAGGAAGAGATCAAAGTGGAAAATGGCCTGCTGTTCCAAGGAAAATAGTTCAAGGAGTATGTATGAGTGGCCTTGGGATCTGACACAGAAAGATCACTCCACAATGCCCCAAGCTGATGGGGAAGCTATGCACTTCACACTCACCCTCAACAAAATGCAGCAGATGGGAGTGGACCAGCGAGAATATCCAGAGTACCTCCTGCACCAGTTCCTGCAGGCATATTGTCCCACCCCTCACAGTCACACCAGGTGTACTCCAATGAGCCTCATGTTTTGAAGATCTATCAAGGACGGTACCTCTTTCAGACCTGCATTGTAGCCCACTATTGTGGATGCAACAGTGGTTCATGGGAAAAGGAATGAGACAAACGATTGAGCTAGCAGAGACCAGAGAGCTGTTGCCCCAACCATCAGTTTGAGAGAGTAGGTGCTGATAAAAGATTGACATCCTTGGTGAAAATTCAGGATGACATTCGAGAGAGACCCCTGACAACTCACAAGGAACCATAATCATCGCCACCCAAGGAAGTGAGCAGGTTGTTGGAAATGCATTCTGGTTCCAAACAACACAATCTGTGGACACTCTGAACACCCTGGAAGAGATCCCAAAAGATGATTGGGTGGCAACTGACCAAGAGATACACATCCGTGACACCCCTTGCAATGTCTTGCTGGGAACAGTGTCATCTTAAGTATTTTGAGGACCCCGAGCAAAAAATACTTTGAGGGGCCCTGTTTAGAAAAATATTGAATTTTATTACCCATTTTTTGCTAATTCAAGTCTTATGTTGGCTAACAATATTGAATTATACTTTTGAGGTTAAGATACAAAAATACACAGAAGTGAACTGCGAAGTTCACTCTTCCAGTGGGCACCTTATCAGGTAGGGGCCATGGGCAATTGCCCACTTTGCCCATGCCTTAAATCATCTCTGACTGAGATGTGAGACCCTGTCACAGAGAACCCTGTCACCAATGGTAAGACATATGTTAATTGAGGATGGACTGGTGAGGCACATAGGGGGTAGGGAAGAAAGCAAAAGAGGAGTATGTGGTGCCTTCTTAGGCCCAATCCTGCTCCATGCCACTTATTGAGGGATTACTTATGTGTCGTGAAACCTGAGGAAGCACAACTATCTTCGACATCCACCCCAAGCAATGGGGTGAACTCATCACCTAACTTGAGGAGCAAATTAGTGTACCACTTGATCAATATGCCACACAGAGGCATACGTCACATGCATCCCTGCTCCGGGCTTGGCCAAGAGGGCGTTTACAAATATAAGTGGACTGCTCGTGGCCACTCCAACATCTATGCCCATATTCATGGGATTTTGGAGCAGGGCAGCAAAGCAAGTCACCTTGTGGGCTGCCTTGCATCAAAAGGAAAGAGCAGGAAAGTGCTGTATCCATGGCCTAGTGCCAATGGAGGCACCCTTGCACCATTGTGCAAGGGTGCCTGCGTTGCATGTAGGATTGTTTCTATGCAGGAAGGGGCACCTTCCTGCAAAACAAAAAAACGTCCTAGGGGGCGTTTTTCACTTTCTATGTTTGTTGCAGAATGCAGCACACATAGAAAGAGGAAAAACAAGGAGAAATAGGCATATTTCTCGGTTCTGGCACATCCCCACATTTAAAAGGTCTTGTAAATATGGGGATGCATCAAAATCCATGCGTGTTGCATGGGACCACCTACCGCAACATCCATGGAACACCTCCCTAATGAAGAGTAAGGCAAAGCAGCGATTTGTGCTGCCTTGCCTTGTGCAGTAAGAAAATGATATCGCCAGGCATCAATACATGGTAGCTAGCGCCATTCTTGAGTCGATAATGATAGAACTGAAACTTGAGATAGTGAGTCATCCACGATGGTAACTAATGTGAAACTCAGATCAATTTGAGGACCTATTGGAAGAGACTTTACTGCACTCACATCACAAACAGTCACATCCAACAAGAGACTAGATTATAGACATGCCTGATCTAGGACACGGATATGGAACTTGCAAAGGAGGATCAAACACCTTGAAGATTGAAGTTGAAGAGATAATATGAGAATTTATGGGCTGCTGTGAGAGGAAGAAGGTCAGGACCTGTTACAATGCCTAAGAGTCTTTATTCCAGCAATCCTTAACAGAAATTACCCCACAGCTCAAATGCCAAAGAGCGCACAAGCTTAGGCTGAAATGTCGACTTACCTATGCAGTTCCTGGACCTATCACAGCCTGTCTTCTGCGGCATCAGCATGCAAGACTAATATTACCAAAGGCTAAAACACATGGCCCTTTTCATTACAATGTTTGCAAAATTACTTTAGTAGTTGACTTCATACATTAAACAAGTGTTACCAGAAAGAAATTCGTTGCACTGAGACCTGCCTTCAACACGTGAAATATCCGATATGGCCACCTAAACCCAGCAATAATGTTCATAACTTAAGGTGGAAACACAGGCGAATATGATGATCTAAATTATTTTGAGTGAATGCTCGAAAATCTGGAACCAATACAAGACCCTATGGAAATAACAGTATAGGAATCTTCAGATATACCAAATAGCATTCCACTTCTGCTTCACAATAGGAGAAGGGAGAAGGACAGGCACTTGCAAAAATGTGGTACCATCCCTGAGGGCAGAGACAAATCCTGATATATCTTGAAAGTACCAGATACCCAATAAAAAGGATGTCATGCTTCCTAACCAAGTATTGCACTACACTAATCCAAATTATGTTATTTAAAGACTCCATCTTTAGTTGACATACCACCAACAATCAATTAGGCATACGTGAATTCAAGCCTTTCTTTTTTCCCTCGAAGTGGTTTCACCATTTTGAAGTCACAAAGAGCTTTATTAACCTAGCCAAAGTTCTTTCAACGGTCCTATTGTTTTTCACCATCCCTTTTTCGTTTTTGTTGGTCTTATCATATGGCTTTAGTGTTGTGTTCCTTCGATCCAAGACATAGACAGCAACTTCGTAAGTGGTATTTTCCTTTTAGTAGCAAGCCGTAAGCAAGAACAAGTCATTCCTTCTCTGCCCTCCTCAACCGTCTCACCTCCCGTTACTCCTGCGTTCCCCCTCCCTCACGTGGTGTTCCCATGACTCCCGTACATTCCACCCTCTCGTGCATTCCAACCCACGATACAGTACATCCCAACACAACACATCCCCCTTCCTTAATAAGACTTGGTTCAATAAGACTTGACTAAGACTTACATTCCAACACACCCCCCTTCCTTAATACAATGAAAGAGAGAGAGAAAAAAAAAAAAAAAAATAGAACAAAAGAACCCCAAAAAGGAAATACAAAAGAAGAACTACTGAATAGTGAAATCCTTAATCTAAAACAAAGTCTTTTAGCCACAGGGGTAAATTTCTTCTTCTCTTATCAGTGTCCAAAATCTGGTTGTGTTCCAACTCTTGTGAAACCAATTGTGACTCTTGTTTACTCTGAATTTGATCCCTTGCTTCACCAATTCCTTCCATATCATCGCCACCATTCGTTTCGCTGGTTGAATCGTTATACGAACTTCCAAACGTACCACAATTACTGTCTCTCAAAATTGGTGTGCCTGGGTTATAAGTCTCACCATCATCCACTCCAAAAGGGTCATTCATCTTATTTTCTAGATTCTCAACATCCTCACCTTCATGTACTACTGGACATAATGCAATCCGTTTCAAATTCCACACTTTTCCATTTTGTAACTTCACAGCATTGTGTAATACCTCCTTTACTTGTTCCGTTCCAAAATATTGGCTCTCACCTTTGACTACTTTGAAAGGTTTTTTAATTCTTACCCAATCTCCAACCTTGACCTGGGTTTTTTTCGAACCATGAGCCTTATCAAAATATGATTTGCTTCTATCCTGCGTTTTTTCCATCCTCTTACGTACATCATTCACAGACCAAAAATCCATACCACATTTGTATAACCATGCTGGATTAAACTTGCACCTAGGCTTTCTACCCCTCATGGCAACAAATGGACTAATGCCAGTAACTTCGTTTTCTGTTACCCTATATGCCCAAACCGCTTTCCAAACAGCCGTATGCCAATCGTACTGTTTTCTCATAGCTTTTTGAATGACTCCCTTTAACACTCTGTTAAACCTCTCAACACAACCATTACCACTAGGGTTGTACAATGAAGTGGTTTTGTGTGAAACTCCAACTCTATCGAAATAAACCTTAGCAATGTTTGATACAAATTGTACCCCATTGTCACTTAAGAGTAAAGCCGGAATACCTTCCGAACAAAATGTTTGGTCCAAACATTCCAACGCAGATGCAGTATCCGCCTTTTTAACTACTTTAACCACAGGCCATTTTGAAAAAAGGTCCATGATGACCACCAAATACTCCTGCTGTTCTCCAATAGGCCCCATTAAGTCTATGGCCACACATTCCCAAGGTACTACTGGAACTAATTTCTGATCCATAGGTGGTCTCAAAGTGTGTAAAGTTTTGTCAGCAGATGCACACACATGGCAATTACGCACAAATCTCTCCACTGCGGTATCAATTCCTGGCCACTAAAAATATTCTTTAACAATTGTTTTAGTACGTACTATCCCAAAATGACCCTCATGGCATAATTCTATGATGCTTGCACGTAAGTTCTTAGGAGGAACAAACCTATTGCCCCTCAAAATTAAATCATTCTCTATAGATAGTTCCGCTCTGAGTTCCCAAAAATGTCTACTCCCTTCGGACAATAAATCTTTTTTGGGCCACCCTACCCGCAAAAATTTTAGCACACTTTGCAATTCTTCATCCTTTTTTTGTTCCACTTCCCACCGGTCCTTACTTAAAGCAGGTAAGCCAGAATAAAAAATAAATGCAATTTTAAACTGATCCCAAGGGTCCTCCACACATTCTTCTAAAGGACATGGCATCCGAGAGAAACAGTCAGCCAACACATTCTTCTTCCCTGGTACGTACACCATCTTGTAAATGTACTCACTCATTCTCATAGAAATCCTCGCAATTCTTGGCGATGCTACGACGCTACCCTCTGAAGACAAAAGTTTCATTAGTGGTTTATGATCACATTGGATGATGACACTCCTACCCCACACAAATGAACGAAAATGCTCCAAACCCCACGCACAAGCAAGCGCCTCTCTTTCAATAATGGGATATTTTTCCTCAGCCGATGTCAAAGATCTAGATGCAAACAGGATAATGTTCTCCGTACCACAATCATCCTTTTGTGACAACCCTGCACCCAGACCTTTATCGCTCGCATCTGTGGTCAAGTAGCACTGGAGTAGCGGATCAAAACCACTCAAATTAGGGACCTTGCACAAATATTCTTTGATGTTTTTGAATTCCACGTCACACTCTGAGTTCCAATCAAATCTTGCATTTTTTTTAAGAAGTTGTCTTATGTTAAATACTTTCTCTGCAAAATTTGGAATAAACTTTGCACAAAATTCTGCCATGCCCAAGAATGACCTAACGTCATCCTTACATGATGGCGGTGACATTTCCTTAATAGTGCTTACTAAAGATGGCTTAGGTTTAACTCCCTCGCCACTAATAACGTGCCCCAAATATGTCACACTTCTCTCTGCAAACTTGCACCTACTCATTTCAACAGTCAATCCATTGTTTTCCAAAATACGTAACACACGTTGCACTCTATCATCGTGACATTCTCTTCTGTTTCCAAACACAAGGATGTCGTCCTGAAAGAACATTACTCCTTTTTCCTTTCCAAATAGTTTGTGCATCAAACACTGGAAAACAGCAGCAGCAGATGCCAAACCGAAAGGCATTCTTTAAAATTGAAAACACCCTATATGAGTGATAAAGGCTGTTAATTTCCTCGATTGTAGTGACAGAGGAATCTGATGGTACGCCGCTGATAAGTCAATACTAGAAAACCAAGTAGCGCCTTTAAGACTGGATACCATTTCAGTAAGATCCTCGGCGTTCGTCAGCAAATTGGAAACGCTGGATTACGCTGGAATTCGATCCCATCCTCGTCGCCACTTTTTGTTGTGTTCCTTCGATCCAAGACATAGACAGCAACTTCGTAAGTGGTATTTTCCTTTTATTAGCAAGCCGTAAGCAAGAACAAGTCATTCCTTCTCTGCCCTCCTCAACCGTCTCACCTCCCGTTACTCCTGCGTTCCCCCTCCCTCACGTGGTGTTCCCATGACTCCCGTACATTCCACCCTCTTGTGCATTCCAACCCACGATACAGTACATCCCAACACAACATTTAGCCTTCACACTACTAATTACACACAAATTGATCCATCTCTCAAATCTACGGATTGGAACACCTCTGCCTGAATGTATATACACATGGCATTTCCCTTGGATAATATCCGAGAACAGTACTTAACTGTTGAACCTTTTTTCATCATAATTGCTATTGACCCTACTTACGGGAATCTCACTAAATATGTATCCGTCCACGTCGTGGTTGTGTGGTCGTGTAATAATATTGTGTTTACTATGTTAAACGGAAGAAATTTGTTTGGTACCTCGTGAAGATAAAAACAGACGAGGCTCTGTTACAGAATACGCACCTTTCCATAGCGGAATCAGGAAAACTAAAAAGAGATAGGGTTGAAAGTAATTTCTGCATCAGGAACGGATACAGAGTGCGCATTACCACCTGACAGCAATTGTCAGGGCCGGACTCGGAACCTAAAACAGGCCTGGCAAAAATTATATATTTAGGGCCAGATGTAGCAAAGGGTTTGCGCCTCGCAAACAGCGAAAAACGCCTTTTACGAGGCGCAAAAGCCTCTTTGCTATGCAAAAATGCATTTTGCGAGTCGGATCTGACTCGCAAAATGCATTTCCGACTCGCAAATAGGAAGGGGTGTTCCCTTCCTATTTGAGACTCGCAATGCGATTCAATTCCATTTGGAATCGCAGTTACCATCCACTTGAAGTGGATGGTAACCCAGTCGCAAACGGGAAGGGGTCCCCAGGGGACCCCTTCCCCTTTGTGAATGGACACATAAATAATTTTTCAGAGCAGGTAGTGGTCCTATGGACCACTGCCTGCTCTGAAAAATACCGAAACAAAAGGTTTCCTTTTTTTTTTCTGAGTGCAGCTCGTTTTCCTTTAAGGAAAACGGGCTGCAGATAGAAAAAAAAAAAAACTGCTTTATTAAAAAGCAGTCACGGACATGGTGGTCTGCTGACTCCAGCAGGCCACCATCCCCGTGAGTGCCAATACTCGCAATGGGGTCGCAAAATGCGACCCACCTCATTAATATTAATGAGGTGGGTCTTTGCGACCCCATTGCGAGTTGCAGAAGGTGTCTGAGACACCTTTCTGCATACCAAATTGCGAGTTGCAATTTGCGAGTCGCACGGACTCACAAATTGCAAGTCGCAATTTGGCTTTTTCCTACATCTGGCCCTTAAACCCCATGTGCAGAGGTGCTGATGCGCGCTAGAATCAGAGCAGTTCTTTCAAGTTGCAACCGGGATCGGATAACGTGCACCACCACTCCAGAAACCGCCCTTCAAGGGTTAAAACCGGCCTCCTGGGGCTCTGGCCTCCTGGCGGATTGCCCGCTTGCTGGGTTGGCCAGACCGGCCATGGCAATTGGTATAAAGTAGACAGAATGGAGTCACTATCCTGCTACCCCAAAAATACGCAACCAAAATACAGAAAACATGGATTGACCCTGCTGGTCTATATGTGTTTGTTTGTAAAACTTGGTATACAGGAATCTGTTGTCATCTTCTGTTAGGTACATGCACCTAATGGCGCTAAACAGTACTTTTTCATCAATGAATAGACTCCTTATGACATTTGGTCATACCAAACTCCAAATTGAGACTAGGCGGCTGTAACTTGATGATCACCCCTGCAATCGATAAATCAGGAAGCTCTGATTTCAGAAATGCCACTGACAGAGGCATCTTTAACAACTCAATGACGGATTACGCTCTAATAGAGCTGTGGCGCCACCGGCGCCCTGTCGATAGGCAGTATAGATTATTCTCTATAGCACATGGAACAAAAATAAACTTCTTTCTGATCAATGGGCATTTATCTCTCAATATGAGTAAACTGGCATAAACTCTTGTAGTATGTCTGGCAGGCACCTGCTAGTTCTGCCAATGAAAATACCTATAGCACGAACTCGGCGGTTTAATGTCTGTAGTACAAATCAACGGAGGAAAATAAGCCACGGTGAGCACACTCAAAAATATTTAAACTTTAAAAATCAAACAAATGCATTGCTCATTTTACACTGGTCAGCTGGAAAAGGATACTTGAGAGTTCTACTAATGAAAATAAATACAAAACTATGCAAAGACTTTTCAGAGAGCAGAAAAACAGATAACAAAGAAGTACTCCACTTACAGAAAAGTTGTAGACAGCAGCCACCTGCTACTGAACAAAACATACAAATTGAAGGTTTTATTCTCCATCTTATCTGAGAAAGCTCTCATTCATGTCAAAAGCAGAACGTACAAGCATGGAGAAAAAGTTGGTCATCGACTGTCTATGCCACAGAGCCAGAGAGAGATACAATCTGCTATCCCAGTCCTGAGAACCAGAAATGGGAAAACTATTAACACACCCAGAAGAAACTGTCACATAATTTGTAGATTAATTTTTCATCCTCTGTTCATCGAGGACTTCACTGAATCCGCTTACAAACAACTTTTGGGGTACGAATTCCAAAGCTACCGTTTGAACTCCAAAACGATTTGAACCAAAAAAAAACATTACTGACAAAAAAGTTGCAGCGGCGATCAAAGCATTGGTTATGTAAATGCCAATGTTAAATTAAGCCATGAAAGTGCATCAGTAATTGAAATACCTTAGAAAATCATTAAATGTCAGCACGTTTCATAGTACAATGCAAGATGTAAAAAAACAAGCTCCAATATTCACTTTAATAATTCATCAATGTATAAATATATAATTGAACAATAAAGATATATTCAAATTCTAAAATGTTTAAAATAGAATGTGATAAAAAAACTGATTCAAATCTAGAACTGATCCTAAAGTGCTGCATATTTAAAGCAGTGGCGTACAACAGCACAGGTCTCCATTTCTTCATGTTAAGTGACTTCAAAAAGTGACTAAAACATTTTTTCAGCTTTATAAAGGTTGCAGAAAAAAAGGAAATGCAGCTTAGATTGTGAAGACACAGGGGCATATTCATACTGTGTTTGCGCCGAATTTGCATCATTATTTGTGACGCAAATTTGGTGCAAACTTAGCTCCATATTTATATTTTGATGCTAGGTACGTCTAATGTCAAAATATTGGTGTTTGCACCATTTTTTAGATGCGTGCACCTACCTTGCGTCAATGAGATGCACGGTAGTCATTCCCATCTAAAACATGGTGCTGTTTCCATAGCCCATATTAAACACCCTTTGATAAAATGACACACAGGTGGGAGGAGGGGCTAAATAATGGTGCAAACCTTGCTTTGTACAGTTATTTAACGCCTGGGTCAGATCAGGCGTTAGGGAACCTGTGGACCCATTTCCATGGTTAAACATCATGGAATGGGTCCACAGGTGCCCTCCCCAAGCCCCAGGAACACCCCCACCCACACCAGAGGGACACCAGAGGATGGGGAACCCCATCCCAGGTAAGTAGGGTAAGTATTGGTAAATATTTTTTTTTAAGTACCATCGGGGGCTCTAACTTGGGACCCCCTGCATGGCACTGAGTGCAATGGCCATGCCCAGGGGACACTGCTCCCCTGTGCTTGCCATTGGGATGGTGGGCATGACTCCTGTCTTTTCTAAGACCGGAGTCATGTGTTAGGATGGTTGTGCATCAGGAAATGACCCTAGGCAGGTTAACAGCATTTTTATTGCCTCTATCCAGCCTAGCATCATTTTTTGAGGCACATTTCCCCTCCACCCCTACCGACACCCCTACCCGACTAACGTCATTTCTACTGACAGCAGCCCAAGCTTAGCGCCAGCTTGCGGCATTCCATAAATTTGGCACCCGGCTGGCGCTATGGAATGACGCAGGCCGGCGCTCTACTTTTTGCCGCAAAACTGCGTTTGCTCAGTTTTGTGGTAAAAAGTATAAATCTGGACCACAGAGTCACATAGGAAAGGTTCCGAGTCTCTAAATACAACTTTAGGACATTAAACTGAAAAGTGAGCTATGTTAAAACAAAATTTCACCAAATTGACAACGATTAGGAACAAAATATAAGTATTGTCCATGTGAATTGTGGTTGATTAAAGTTTATAGGCAGCCACATTCTGGTTAGTGCACTCTGCCACCTCTCTAACCCTTTTTAGCATAGGAAGATAGTTACAGTTGACAGACGCTTTAATAGCAGGGATAATACGCTCTGCATTTTCAAGAATCTCACGCCGTCCCATCAGAGCAAGTTGCTCTTCAATATACATGAGTCATCGAATATTACAATATTTTTCATGCCTCAGGCAATCTAGCATCACAGATCAATTACGTTTCATTTCTGGCTTTGACCATACATACAGCAAAAACATCAATGGAGACAGTATCACATAATCCTCCAAGTACAATAGCCCCACTTCCAAGTGTCAAATATATATACATATACATACATCTGTCATCTCCTCTAAATTGTTCATTACAACATGCAAAGAAACGGGCTGGGGCTCCAATCAATACACCATATTTATTGATTTCCTGCAGCAAAAATTACATCCCAACGTGTTTCCGAGCTCACGCTCCTTGTTCACGGGTTAGGGTACACTTTTCCTTTTGAAAATAAATAACACATGTGATACTAAAGTGCTACATAAACATAGAAAACAGACATTCTAACATTGTTCTAAATATCGGAAAACTTGTTTGCCGTTTTGTAACATTGCAAATGACTCAAACATACATTGTTTACTAATTTCATCATCATATTTAGCCTTTTTTAAGTCATTCTTATCTCTTTCATTCTTTTTACCCTCTCAATTGTGATGATTAAAAAACCAAAGACAATCCAATTAATACCATTAATATGGAAATTATAACACCTCGGTAAATGACAACCCATCACAAATCAATTTGTTTAAAAGAATCACATCATGTATGATTTAGACATCTTCAAAACCCTCAGTTATACATTTCAATTACTCTGTCTCATTTATGATAAACACCACAGTTCTGCCCAAGTGGGCTAATGTTACAATCAAATTCAAAATCTTCTTAGAAAGATGGTAAGCTATACAAAATGATCTTAAATATTTTTAATTTCCTGAAGCCCTTGGGCTAGATATATTAGACTCTCTTGAATCCCTTGCTCCATTATTCAGCCTGTTTCCTTTCTATAAAAAACAATAAAACAACATAAATCCCCAAGTATAGTACTTTACCTACCACCATATAGTTAGTCTTAAAAGACACATCACTCTTAAAAATCATAAAGGACCTGGCTAACATACTCTCATAATTGCTATTTTAATAATCAAAATACAATTTGCCTCTCCACCCATCATCCTAAATGCACTGACAATTCCTCATCCATATTTAATCTTCCTGGTTGTAGAGCTCTGTACTTAATAATAAGTTTAGGCTCCAATCTTCTTAATTCCTGCACTCTGTTGCCTCCTCTAATATGATCTGGAATTCTATCTAATAAACTAATGTTTTTTCTGATGATATAATCCAAAATGCCTGGCAATAGGGTATTGTTTATCATCATTGGTTATAGCTCTCATATGTTCAAGGACTCTTTTTTGGCTCTGTGAATTGTGCTTCCAATATAGTATTTCTCACATGGACAACCTAGTGCATAGACACAACAGCTGGAATTGCAAGTGAGATATATGGTCGACTTTCTTTTGACAATTTCACCGACTTACAACTGATACTGTATTTACATGCTTTACATGACTGCATGTATAAAAGCCCTTAATTCTAGTTTGTTTGTTACTCTCCTTCAATTCCACTAAACTCTTACAAAGCGAATCTTTTGAAGATGTACATCTGCTGAAGGTAATCTGTGGTCCATCTCCAATATATTCAACCAAATGTTCCTCTGTTTTAAGTATCTCCCAAACTTTTCTCAGGCTACGTTGTACTTCCCCTGCCTTATTATGAAAAGAAGTAATAAATCTGATTGGTTGGATCTCATCACTTTGCTTCACCTTAGAGATGAACAGTCTCTTTCTACTGACACTCTTGACCTTTTTACATGGCTCCTCTATGGTCTTTGGAGAGTATTCTTTTTCAATAAATCTTGTTTTCATTATTTCCATTTCAGCCTGAAAATATGTCTCCGGACTACAGTTTCTCTTTGCTGGAAGCAATTCCCCATACGGAATGCTTTGTATCAAATTTCTGGGGTGTCAGCTCCCTGCATGAAGCAGACTGTTCCCTGCTGTTTCTTTATGGAAAAGACAACTTTACCATTTATTACTCCAGACCTCCAATAGTAAATCCAGAAACTCTATTTTAGATGAATGTATGGAAAGTAAATGCCAAATTCAATGATTTGTCATTTATTATCCTCACAAATTCAAGGGCCTCCTCTATATCCCCTCTCCAGATACAAAAATGTCATCTATAGAGTGCACCCAGAGGACAACGTGTTCGTCAAACTGACGGATGTTATTGACAACCTGCTCCTTCCACTAGCCGAGGTACAAACCTGCATAGCTGGGGGCGAAGCAGGTTCTCATCGCCGTCCCCTGGGTTTGCCCATAAACATCCTTGTCAAACATGCATACATCATCTCCAAGAGCATCTCTGTATGATATAGAAATGATAATGACCTAGCTCTTAAAAATGTTTTGCTTGCTTTCACACCTAAGTCATGAGGGATGCAGGCATATAGGCTATTTAAATCAAGGCATAGCAACAAGTAATGTTCTTCCCATGCAATGCCTTCAATCTGCCTCATAAAAACACATGTACCTCTACTGTAAGATGGAAGAGATTGTACAAATGGTCTCAAGAAAAAGTCAGCATATTTTGAGGTTTTTTCCAACATACTTCCTCTGGAGGAAACAATTGGTCTGCCTGGTGGGTTCACTGGATCTTTATGTAATTTTGGTTACAAAAATAGTACTGGTAATTTTGGAAAACCACAATTAAGAAAATGGTATTCTTCCAACCTTTCAGTTTATCTCAATACTCACTATTGGCCATCAAAAATGTCTGTCTAGTAGATAACTCATACTGGCTAATATCTCTCAGCTGCTTATGGCCCTCACATAAATATGCATCTAGCGGCCAGATCTAACGGCCAGATCACTACATTGCCACCTCTAGCTAACTTTTTAATGGCAATGCTTTTATTTTTTTTAACTCTCTGATAGCTTCAATATATTCCTTTTTTTAAATTTCCTTGACCATATTTCCTTTTCTTTTCAACTCTTTGAAAGTCCTTTATAAGGCATTTCTCAAATACATCAATTGACTAATTTACAATTTGTGGCATAAAGATTGATTTAGGTTTAAAACCACTTATACCACCCCAATCTAAATCCAATACCAGACCTTGATTTATTAGCTTTGAAATGGGATCATCTGTCCAATTTCATCACCAGCGATTTCCCCCATTGTATGGAGAATATCAATGTCTCCTATTCCTCAAAATCAAATAAAAAAATCTTTATTCAGATCTTTCATAGATAGCCATTAAAGAGCATATGTACAAAGTTAATTAATAAGTTAAAAAGATAAAAAGAAACATCAATAAATAGCAATAAGATATATGTACATAAGATGATCAGTACAATCATTGGAACCTCTAAAAATGTGCATACCTGATCAAATAGTCATTTGGTCATGTAAAATTTTATTTGCTGAACTGTGCATCAAAAAATAGCAAATGGGATTTATGTACATAAGATGATCAGTAAAATAATTAGAACCTCTTAAAATGTGCATACCTGATCGGATAGTCATTTGGTCATCTAAAATATTATTTGCTGAGCTGTGCAAATTTATAGCAAATTGATTAACTGTTAGAATCAAGATATTTCCTTTCTTTTATTGCTGCAGCAATAAAACAATAAATAACCATACATATCAAGTCAGACTGGACTAACTGCAGATAAAAAATAGCTTCCTCACACCTCCTGATATTTAGTGATTTAAGAAGTGACATTAAAAAGACCTTCCTCTGCTCTTTGTACAGCTTACAGAATAAAAACATATGCATTTGTGATTGTCCTGTACTCATATCACATGGACATGGTATTAGGTCCCTATTGCGGTACCGCTTAGGGGGATAAGCCACTAAAAAATGGGCCAGGCCCAGGCGAAACATTGTCAGGAAAAATCTATGGTGCGCGGGACAGTTAAAAGATAGGGTACGATTTTGTATGTGGTACATAAGGGAAGATAAGCTATCACCATGCCTTTCCCCAAATGGTGCCTCTCTCTATCAGTAGCCAATTTCTCTTGAAATTAATTTTTTACCACTGGGATGTCCTGCTTGACTATGGCCCCAGGGTTAAAGAATAAGTATGATCTGTTAAGGCTGCTCAGGGACTGTTTAATGTACATAACCTAGGGACATCTCTTTACTCCATCCAGCCTCATGCAGTCCATAAGCAGTATCTGAGTAAGAGCTACTTTCGGCCTAGTCCTAACAGACATTCAGAGGGCTAAAGGGGCTAACTTAATCAAATCCTCCAGAAAAAGGAGACCAGATTCTGCATGTGGAATTGTAGCGAGAACGCTCTATGAGAGTGAGACTAAACTTCTCAGAAATTTGTTTTCTCTTATTTGCAGAGATGATGCACCCGTACCGCCCCAAAACCCAGCTCCATATCTGACAATCAAAGTAGGCCTTGCTTTATAGATGGTGGTGATGGGCTTTAGTGGTGTGCAGCCTAGTTTGATAATGAATTTGCGTAAAGCTGCCACTACTTGGTTGTATTGTGTGACCCTAATTTCTCTAAGGTGCTTCCAGGTAGACCCATTATCAGAGGGAATCCCCAAATACGTGAAGGTATTCACACTGCTCAGTTGGATACCTTCAATATAAAACTGCGGGGCTCTAGTTCTTGGGTAGCCACAGATCATAGTATATGATTGTGTTTTGTTTGTGGACAATCCCAAGGCTGTCATGAAATCCACAAATCTGTTTAAAAGTTTTTGAAGGCCCCTTCCAGTGCGTGCCATCAAGACACAATCATTGGCATACATTGATACCGCTTGTGGTCTGTTGGCAATCTTAGGGGGATCTGCCTTTTCATCAATCAGAACTTCCTCTAGACCATTTATATAGAACGTTAAGAGGAAGGGTGCAAGAACACAACCCTGTCTTACCCCTTTCCTAACCTTAAAGGGGCTGGTGCATTGCCCCTCTTGCCCAAATATGACCTTAGCTTCCACATCATTGTGAAGTTGGGCCAACAGGGACACTATTTTTGGATTAGCACCTTCATAGGTTAGCATTACCCATAATTTGCTTCTGTCCACGTTATCAAAAGCTGCTGTCAGATCCATAAATGCAAAACAAAGACACCCTTGCTTTGCGGCCACATACTTTTCTCTGATCAGGTGGAGGTTCAAACATTGGTCGACCATCCCCATCGCCTTCCTGAAACCAAACTGAAACTTGGAAATGATGTTATTGTCAAGAGCCCAGGCTTCCAAATGATCCAGGAGGATTCTCCCAAAAATCTTTGGGGTGGCGTCAATCAGAGAAATTGGATGATAACAAGCAGGATCACTATGGTCTCCCTTCTTAAAATGTGTACCTTTGTTGATACCAGAGCTAAAAAAAGGGGTATTGACAACTTTCCAGAATTGTGCCTTGTCATTAATAGCTGAGGCAATGGTCAATTTATCCCATGCTTCTTCTCTTATCACTTTCTTCCTAGCTGAAACTGCCTTCTTGTACCGAGCCCTGCATTTTGTGACATCTGATTTGTTTCTTGGAGTGGATTTTAAAGCCTGTATAAGATTTGAATGGGCGTGAGTGGTTGATTTATTGAACCATTTTACAAGTTTGATTTTGGGAGATTGGGTAGGTAGAGTTAAATGTGCCCTAACTGCCATGCAGATGTCTGCGAAAGCTCCCAGGACCTGGGACGGGAGTAGCTCAGTGTTTAGGCAGGTTTCAAAGGTTTCCAAGTTTTTGCCCACAACCCTACTTAAGAGAGTTTCTTTGTCCACTTTTTGCCATTTACATAGCATACCTTTATTCCTATGGTATTCCACAGGGCTTCCCATTTTCTGCAGACTTCTCTTTTTGGAACCATATTGGAACGATAGGACCAGTGGATAATGATCGCTGAGGCCACTTGGCACAACCTTAAAAACACCCAGTTTGTCCCACCAGGACCTTGATATCATTACATGACCAATTACAGACCCACCTTCCCTCCCAATTAAAGTAATATCGGGGAGAGAAAAGGTCAGTGAGATGCCACTTGCCAACACTAAATCATGAGTCCTCATATGATTATTTAGCTTGTTCCCACAGGGGTTGTGGGTAAAGTGGAAATAGTTGCAATCATTTTCATTATTTATTCCACAGATCCTATCGTCCCTTGCTGAACAAAGGGAGACATTGAAATCCCCACCGCATATAATTATGAAATCCTTATCCAAACAACAAACCATTTCCTCAATGGCCTTCTCTAGGGCGTGTATAATCTCAACGTTAGATCTCACAAAAGTCTTATGGGAAAAATTAACCAGGAGCATTATCAGGCTGCCCTTATTGGACAGCAACACTAGTTGATAGTAAGGGGAGTCAGTTCTACATTTAGGGGGTCATTCCGACCCCGGCGGTCAAGGACCGCCGGGGCCGGGGATGCGGGAGCACCGCCAACAGGCTGGCGGTGCCCCGCAGGGCATTCTGACTGCGGCAGTTTGGATGCGGTCAGACCAGGAAAACCGGCGGTGTCCCGCCGGTTTTCCGCTGCCCTGGGAGTCCCCCATGGCGGCGCAGCTTGCTGCGCCGCCATTGGGGATTCCGACCCCCTCACCGCCATCCTGTTCCTGGCGGTTCCGACCGCCACAAACAGGATGGCGGTGAGGGGTGTCGTGGGGCCCCTGGGGGCCCCTGCAGTGCCCATGCCAATGGTATGGGCACTGCAGGGGCCCCCGTAAGAGGGCCCCACTTTGAATTCCAGTGTCTGCTTTGCAGACACTGGAATTGGCGACGGGTGCCACTGCACCCGTCGCACATCCTCCACTCCGCCGGCTCCATTCGGAGCCGGCTTCCTCGTGGGGAGGGTTTCCCGCTGGGCTGGCGGGCGGCCTTCTGGCGGTCGCCCGCCAGCCCAGCGGGAAAGCCAGAATGGCCTCCGCGGCCATATGGCGGCTCCCTCCAGGCGGGCGGCTCCCGCCGCCCGCCGGGGTCAGAATGACCCCCTTAGTTACCTTAGTGCCTGAGGTGATGTTGATCAGCGTCATCAGTCCCCCACTGCTGCGCCCGACAGATTTTCGAGTAGCCATGGTTGTGAGTGACTGAAACCCATTGATATAAATCGCTCTATTGGCCCATGTTTCGTGGAGGCAAACCACCTGCTTGTTTTCTAACAAGGCGAGCCAATCATTACTGTGGTATTTCTCCCCAATACCTGCTACATTCCAAAAAAGTGTCTGCCAGTGATGTGTGGAAAATCTTTCAGCCCTCACATGCTGCGAAATTGAATTTTACCCCTGTATTTCAAAACTCTCAACTTCCAAATTCTGGTTGAGAGGGTTTTCCTTTCTGAATTTGTTTTCACCCATGCCCCCACTGGCAGGACTAGTTTGAGGATGACTGCAGTTATGATTGTCTATGTGTGCTTCATCGTTTGTGTCTGAGTGAGTGAATGAGTCAAAGTCAAAGGCCTGTCACTCTCTCTAAGTCAATCAACTTCATCTAGATAATGGCCCAGAGAACTATATCGGTTCTGAGTGGGGACAGAAAATTTAGAGGCATTACCACGGTTGCTGCTGATGCCCTTGGGTGGCTGATAAAAATAGCCCAGCGGTACAGCCTGGATGTTGACATTACTTTCCTACGCGGTTTCACACTGCTTGAGTATCCATTCTACCTGCTGTGGGTTTTTAAAATTTACTACCACACAATAACCTGGAAGGCTTTTCTTACTGTTACCCAGCCAAAGTACCCTACTTACTCCAATAACACCACTCCCAAGGCACTCACTGCCCCCCCCCCAGTGTTTTATTTAGCCAATGGACTACTTTATTTTTGAGTTGGTCATCCTGCTTGTTAGTATTGAGTGACAGGGGTGGGACAATTTTCAACACGGTTCCGTAAGGGGTACATTGACGTGGAAGTTGGAGAATTTGTTGGTTCTTTCCCATAGGTGAATTGTGTGCTTTAAACTCCATCAGCCCTGTACTCCCAGAGGCCTGTCCTCTCCCACTATTCCCTAGGGGTGGAGATAAGGATTTAGTTGGAATTCTACTGCAATTGGTGGGCTGCTCCATAGGAGTGTTTATCAGCTTATTCCGTCCTCCTAATCTAGGATGTTGGCCCTTATGACGTACCGCAGCACAATATTTTGGTGCTGGGCCTGAGGGACAGACCTCCGTGTCCAGCTCTGTGTTCGGGGTAAGGGTTAGGCTACACTTTGTGGATTCTAGTAAGTGTTTTAGTGTGGAGTATATACTCTGCAACAAGTTTACTAGAGGTTTACAAGGATTCCATGTAGGCTTTGTCCCCACAATTGGCCTCAGGATTTTGGGGACCCACAGGCTCCACCCTCTGTTTTTCCCCAGCTATAAATGGCTTACAGGCCAGAGAATTGCCCAACTGAGACCTGTTAGATTTGGAGGCTTTCGGCTTGGACATGCTGGACTTCTCAGAGGTGGACTCCTTCCGTATGATGGGGGAGAAGCAGTATCTTCCACACACACAATGGTGTCTTTATCTTTAATGGACAGCTCATATTCTCTACCAGAGGAGATGTTTAGTTCGTCCTGCAGGACACACCCCTTTTGTATGCTTGATATCTTGTGCCCCTTTTTTGCCTTACTAGCCTCCACGGGGGTCCCGCTCTCCTCCCTCCTCCCCTACCATAGTTACAGTGTTACTTGTCCTGGACATGGGAGGGGGCGAGGAAACAGGTGTTCTCCTTGATACCCCCAGTCTTTCTTCGACCGATTCAATTTTGTTGTTTAGTGCAGACATGGCCGTGGTAAGGTATAAAACTATGGAAGCTGTGTGGTTAGTATCTTTAGAGGAAGTTATAGCGCTCACCTTTCTTTTGGCTATTTTGACTTAAGTGCAATAGAACCCAGAGGAAGAATACAGCAATACAATGTAAAGTAATATAGAGTACCAACGAGGCCGGCTTGATGATAGATGTTAAAGGGGTGGCCCAGCCTCCTTCTGGCTCCGATGGGCATGGACGGGCCCTCCCTTGGCCCGGGCTTTGCCCGGGCGTGGCCTGCGCACGTCCCCTGCTGCAATGTCCCCCTGGGGCTTCATAGCGCTTGCTGGCAGGTGAGTGGGGGCAGCTGGAGCAAGAAAATGTCTCCCTTCTGGGGCCAAAAGCAGTCGGAGACTCGTAGTCCCCCTTTCAGTGTTCAACACGTCCCACTCTGAGATGATCCCCTGGCGCTTTATAGCGCTTTCTGGCAGGTGAGTGGGGGCAGCTGGAGTCTCCTATTTCTGAATTAGAAGGGTTTATCCTTTTTTCAACATTCTTGCCAGGGTGTTTCGTAGCATACCAATATGTCAATTTCAATTTTCTAATTAAATGAAATAGGTAAATTCGACTAGCAGTATAATCAAAAACACTGTTGAACAGAAAGAAGGGCCTAAAGATAAAACCTAATTTTGTAATTTTGTAAGAACAACATCATATAGATTTACCACAGTTTTTCTATCCATTACATTGTCGCTGTTTGCCCTCTTGTGTGGATTCCCATGGAGCTTTCTATATTTCCTTGTCTCTTTCCGTCTCCTTTGTTGCCTCCTCTGCCGCCTCTTCTTCAACCTCTGTAGCCCTGTGCACTTTTGCCTCCTTGTGCGTTTAACCTTCCTTGTGCCATCAGGTTGAATTCCTTTAAATCTTTTGATTTTACTCCTGCAGGTTCAGATTGAACTGACACACCACTTTCACTATTATCACTTTCTCCATGCTCTTCCTGAGTACGATTTAACATCATAGTTTGTTTGAGGACTCCACCAAAGGATTTTTCGAAGTTGAGGGCTGTTCCTACTATAGTTTTTCCTTAATGTTGTTTCTTCAATGATCAAACGTCCGGCCAAAAGTCAGAATTTGTCCTTTTTTGTAATCTACTTCATCTCTGTAGAATTTCTGTTGTTTATTTTTTGCCTTAATCTCCTCTTCTGCCTTTTCCAGTCGGGTGCTTAATTTACCTGTTTCTCTTTCAAACTCTTCACTAGTACATTTCTCTTTGAGCATGTTGGTATGTTTATCAGTTTCCTTTGACAACTTCTCAGTGTCTTTCACTGCATATTTAATGAATAATTTCAACATTATGACAGAATAATTGTGATTATTCGTTGCCCACTCTTCAATCATGTCTAGATCAGGATTGTTAAATGTTGGCATTATACAGATTCTCAATCCTCTTGGTATTCTGTTACCGTCTACATACTTTTGTAATGTAGTGGCTTCCCACCATTTTGCCTGTCATGCTTAGAGACTTTCCTAATGATCCCATAAATGTTTTTGTAGATTCCTTACTTTGTCCTCTTTCGTCATCTCCCTCATTAAGGGCTTGATTACGACCTTGGCGGAGGGGATAACTCCATCCCAAATGTGACTGATATCCCGTCTGCTGTGTTTCAAGTTCCATAAGATATATCTTTTGGATGGGTGAACAAACAATTTTTCTGCTGCTTCACTCCTTTTAGTTTCTCTACTTACTGCCATTTCAGTCGATCCCCTTCTTAGTATTGAAGCGTAATAACTCTCACTATGTTGTGATGCCTGACTATAGCATCAACAAGACTCTCCCCATACACCTTGTCCCACCAGATAGCACGGATTGAAGAAAAATTAGCAGTCACTTACCCCGTGTTCAGAGGCAACCGAAATACAGTGGCCCTCTGTCGCCGGCATTACGATCTCACTTCTCACATGGGTGTGCTCTGCTAATTCATCTCTATCTGAGTTGCTATCCTGGTGTAGTACCTTATATGCATGCCAGAAGGGACAGGTAGCAGTTTTTTCACAAATTCATTTCCGCTCACCTGGAGGTTTAAAACCTCTTGAGTTCCCCAAATTTCAGCACCAAAATATGCCACAGAGACACACTTAGCCCTGTAAATATTAATTATCTTGTCTGAAGGACTAAAGCCCAATTTGACAGAAAATATGAAAATTGCAGCTGTAGACTGCTCCAGCTGTGAATTCCTGACTTTCACTAAGTGTGTCCAAGTACCTTTATCATCAAATAAGCAGCTAAGTATGTAAACGTGGGCATACATAATAATCTAGTATTTGTAACATAGTATGATTTCATTTTACTTCTCTGTCGACCGCATGCCATGGTATTTGATTTAGAGGCATTGATGGTAGGTCCAAGTCATCCATATCCTGAGCAAAATTATCTAATAGCCTCTGTAAACCTACCACCATTCTAGACATTAAAACATAGTCATCTGCATACACCAGTACAGGGAGGTGTCTAGTCTCCACCTTATGTGTGTCAACCTTATCATACTGCATGGAAGATTCGAGCTTGTTGATATCGAAGCAGAAAAGAAAGGGAGCAAGCACACACTCTTGCCTAACGCTCTGCCCATTTTAACAAAAGGGTGTACATTCTCTGTTTGGCGCAACCCTAATACACCCTGACAGATCGAAGTGTAGTTGAATTAAAAAATGCACCAGCAAACGCTCCACCCCCTATTTCTATCATTCTGTTCCACAGCTTTGTCTGATTTACACAATCAAACACAGAGCTAATGTGCATGAAAGCAAAATGTAAACAACTGTTCTTCATCTTCGTATACTTATTAATTTTGTGATGGAGATTCAAGCATTGTTCCACGGTCCCCAGAGCTTGTCTAAACCCATACGGAACATTGCATAATATGCCCTTTTTAGTTGTCTATGCCACAAGCCAATCTAACAAAACTCTGCCAGTATCGTGGCTGGGAAATTAGTCAGGTAAATGGGGTGGTAACATTTGGGTTCAGCTCTCTCCCCCTTTTTAAAAATGGGGACAATTGGTAAATACGACCATGACCTTTGTGGCTCTATCAGCATGGCACTCCTAAGTCCCCTTACTAGGAGGGGAGCCTAGAGCTCGATGTTATCTTTAAACAGGTCAAAGGGGACTCCATCCAGGCCTGCTTCTCTTTGCCTTGAGCGTTATTCAGTTGCAGTAATTAATTATTTCAGAGTAATCAATGCATTCCGAACCTACACCACGCAAAGCACCTTTTCTCCTCAAATCTGTTTTGAGATTTTTTATCAAGCTTACACAAATATTTCACCCACTGATGGGAAGGTGTAACAGTGTCCACAACAGTGTCATGGCCGTCGCCAAAAAGGGTCATTTACAGTTTTCCATAAAAGAAACATATCATTCCTGCTTCTGGCCTCACGTAATTGTGTCCAGGCTGCCTGAGTGATCATTTCCTTTCTCTTCTTAATCGCCTCCTTGTATCTAGCTCTACATAACTTTACTTCTTCTGCCACCCAAGGCACTTTCTTCAGTGCCCACATTAAATTCAAATAAGCAACCTCTGTCAAACCATTTATAAAATATATACATTGCCACCATTACCCGTGGCAGTTATCAATCCTGTAACTGCACCACAGATAGCATTGTAGGATCTTAAAAGATCAGCAGGGTCAACCCCATCCACTAAAGAAACTAGCAGTTCATCCCTATTTTAATTCACCAGCTTGTGCAGCAAAGGTTGTTAGTTAATGCTGGCCCATTTTCTCAACAATTTAGTATGCGTCCATAGTGTTATAGTCAGCGCATTTTGTGAAAGTGCACCACCCAGTGATAGTGTAAGTATCAGAGGATTATGATCACTTAAACAATTGTACAAAATGGTGAATTCCATAACCAAGTATGCCATAGATTTTGAAATAACAATATAATCAATCATAGTTCTCCTGCCCTTCCTGGTAAAAGTAGCTTGATTTTCTTCCCTGACTGGGACGAAGTCTATCGTGAGTACCACTTCAAACCTAGTCATAATCTGATTAAAGATTTCACCACCTGAGGTATGACTAAAATGCAAATAATCCACAATAACAGCATGCCACGGGACGCCACCCACTGCATCATGTGAAATGGTGCATAATCTACTATTGAAATCACCGGCTCAAATTACTACTGAACCCTCTCTAAATTACAAAATGCATAACTGAGTGCATAGTCTAATCGCTTTGAAATGTCAGTATTGTGATGATTGAAGTTACTGTGACACAAGTGAACAGCAATTGACTGCCTGGAAGAAATGTTAATTCGTAAAATCTGGAAATAAGGGGAGTTGCAGTTGATTTTAGCGTTTGTTCCTGCTAAAGTGACAGAAATCAAAGTTAGCAAGTCGCCTTTATGCCAACCACTAATAGAGGGAATAGCCGGGGTGGCAAAAGAAACAAACTCATTTACACGTATAGTTTCAAGCACCCAGGCCTCCTGCAAACATACAACTTTACATTAATTTTTCATGACAGATCAAGAGGGATCACTCATCTTATTAGCAAAACCAGCCAGGACATTAGCTCACGATTTTGGGCAGTAACGCCAGGGGAATATAAAATAGAGAGTTTGCTAGCTATTTGAGAAGTGCAATCTATTGTAACAGCATGCCCTAATGAATTAGACTTTGATGAGCAAGAGCTCGAGGTAAAGAAAAATAGAAGTATCCTCAGTGCACTGAGTAATGGATCAATCATTTACAGAGACAATACCTCATGGGCTGGATAAGTCATAAGAGGAGACAAATCAAAGGTGGCAGGCCCAGTGCCTTCTAATTTCTCTAAGGCTGAGGTTCAGTCTATATGCTCAACAGATTCAAGTGGAGTAAACCTATTGTGGGTCTCAATCAAAGGGGTCCCTTTGCAGACACATTAACATGAATTGCGCAGTTAATTAGTATGTAAAAATAGCCAAGAGGAGTTGCTTTTGTATTACTGTCCACAATGCCAGTGCAATTCAGCCTGTATAACAAAAAAACAATCAGTGGTGGGTCCTTAAAATTAATAATGATACAATCCCCCAGCTCCCTTTTAGGACTATTCCCCACATAAAGAGATTCTTGGTACAACAGTAATATCATTGTACAATTTTCTGTTACAGGTGTTTCCAAGTGCTTTTCCCATCTAGTGAGTAACTTTGTTTTTAAGTTGAATATTATCTTCAATTTGATTTGGATGTAGAGGAGGAACACTTTTTGT
The DNA here is from genome assembly GCF_031143425.1 of Pleurodeles waltl. Lineage (NCBI taxonomy): Eukaryota > Metazoa > Chordata > Amphibia > Caudata > Salamandridae > Pleurodeles > Pleurodeles waltl. The sequence continues at coordinate 1,335,004,773 of NC_090444.1, read as the reverse complement.
AACAATCACCAGTGATGTGGCTTCTGGAGGTAATTGCAATATCTTTGAATAATATAAATTGACTGAATTATCTGAATGCATAGGGTGAAAGAAACAGTTCAGAGGTATAGTACCATGTACGTGGGATTGAGTATGCTTCAAATGTGGCCTCACTTGACTACCTCTAGATAGGTGCTTGACATTTGTACAAGGAGCCTTCATAGTATCTATTGTGGAGCAAACAGCAGTTGTTTTACTTAAGTGTCCCATCCCCAGTTTTGGAAATTGTCATTTTTGCAGGGTTATCCCCAAACGGTTTGCTTCTGACCTTCTGTTTTTGGTCCTGTGTTGAATTTCATTTTTGCTGGCTTTAGGACTCTGAGAACTTTACCACTGCTGACCAAT